>NC_044322.1:69878419-71260799 GCF_007399415.2 Gopherus evgoodei
TAGATAAATTAAATTACTTCAACCCTGTACATTATGTTATCAAGTTTGAAGGTAATGTAGTAACTACTACTCTCACAATGAATTCCTGGCACAAATACGCATAGCTTTCAAAATCATGTGAGCCAAAGTGTTCTTTTTTCACGCTTGCTTCTCCAAAAGCTATGGTCTACTTCAAATGAATTATTATCTACACTTTATTGAATATGTGATCTTTTGGCAGTAAAAGAAAAAAGATACACATCAAAATTACAAATGTTCTTTAAAAGATATTTGGAGCCACTAAAAGATTTTATAGCAGGGATCAGCTATCTTTGGCACGTGGCCCATCAAGGAAAACCCGTTGGCGGGATGGGATGGTTTGTTTTTCTGCCACGTCTGTAGATTTGGCTGATCGCAACTCCCACTGGTTGCAGTTCGCCATTCCAGACCAATGGGGACTGCGGGAGGGGTGGCCTTGGCCCACACCACTTCCCGCAGCCCCCATTAGCCAGGGACAGCAAACCGCGGCAAGTGGGAGATGCGATTGGCCAAACCTGCAGACGATGCAGGTAAACAAACACCCGGCTCACCAGTGGATTTCTCTGATGGGCCGCATGCCAAACATTGCCGATCCCTGTTTTACATCATACACAAAATTACTACTAGTAACTTGACTACCTTATTGCATCTGACCAGGGATCCATCTTTGTTAGAGACCATTATTTGGTCTCTAACAAACAAGATACTTTTGAGAAACGTGCAAGAAAATACAGAGTGGACAAGTAGGGAATAACCTTCTTGATCCCTGTCAGTTATTGGCTGACATATGTTCTGGATCATTAGGGATTTTATTCCTTCTAAATATTTAAAAATAATATTGAATGTAATTGTGCATGTTCTTACTGGCCAATCTTTTAACTGATGCTGAGCTCTTGCATCAATGGAATATTGTCACAATGCGTTCCATAGGCTAATTATATGTAAGTGTTTCATTTTATCAGTTTTAAATTTGCTTCCTTTCAGTTTCATTGAATGTCAGTGGTATACTAGTATTTCAGTATCTATTATAATCCTTATAAAATCTAACATATAGTTACTTTTTATTTGTAACTACCCCTTTATGTGTACAGAGGTTTTACCTGGGCTATCTACAAGGAGGATAAGCTCTTTGTTCAAAGAAGTTACAGCAAATTTATATCTCAGCTGTGAAGATTAATAGTTGAAAGCATTTCCTCCAGTTGACAGTATCTTGTATTTTTCAATGCTGAATATCATATGACATCATGTTTCCCATTCACCTAGCTTATTTAGATAAGATTAGAAAAGACTTCCTACCCCTCCTTCCCCTTCAGCCCTGTGCCACTGCTGTCCAATGGCAGAAGATATGGGATGAACAGGCTCTGCCACAACCCCATGGCATGGGGAGGGAACAAGAAAGAAGTAGCACACTCCCTTATCCCATACACACGCACTATGGAGCACTGAGAGATGCAACCAGTGGGGGAGGGGAGGCACTTGTAGGCCCCAGCTGTTCTTGTTTGAGATCACACTCTCCTTAGACTCCCCAAAAAGCCAGCTCCAGAGATCCTGGCCCATAGAAGGAGCTTGTGTGACTATGCTCCCATTACAAGTTCCATGAGGCACAGTGGTGCCATTTTGAATCAATAATTTTTAGCCAATGTGTTTCAGTTTTTGATATTTTACTAACAAGTTGAAACTTTTCACAGAATTTTATTAAAAGGAAAACACTTTTCAACAGGGAAAAAAACCCACAAAACCCCAACAACTCTATTTTCAGACCAGCTGCTGGATTTCTTTGCCTTCTTGGGGCTGGCTCTGTTGTACTTTTGCAAACTCAGCACGTTCAAAGGTTAATAGCTGTTCTTCTATGATAATGTAACAATGATACACTGTTACAAAGATACTTTTGATTATTTTTGTACCTGCATTACAGTTCCAACCTATTTCCAGTCATAGATAGCTGATGTTCTTTACAGTAATGCTTCCTTTTTCCATTAAACGTTTTAGGTTTATGAGAATATCACTTATTTGCAAATCACTGAGGGTTAATGGTGAGATTAAATGCAGGAGGATTCTTGCCTCAATCTGACCATATCCTTACAAATTCAAAAATACAATCACCGATCACTTTAAAATTCTTGTACTGCTGTTTATCTTCTCCAACAGTGCACAGTTCCTTCCCCCCACCCAGTAGACCCAAAGCAGTTGGTGATCTCATTAATCAGTGTCTCACTGACTGATTTCTACTTTAAAATTTATTAATTATAGACAGATAAGTGACTCCCTTGTTTACTGTAGATAATCACAAACATAATCACAAACAATCACGTTTGGTTTCACTTTAAGTCCCCTTTTGGGCATAGGATTTCTCTCTTGTACAATACATGTAGGAAGCCAAGAAAAAAAAAGTTGCACACAGAATTCTGATTAAAATCTTTAAATCATTTCTGCTCCACTGCCCTTGATAACTAGTTTCACAATTTAGTGTCTGTCTTGGTTATGTTTCCAGCAGGTTATTAACAATTAATTAGCAATACTTTGCACAAATGCTATCTATGCTAGTCTACTAAGTCCATGGCACCAAAATGCGACTGCACTTTGTAAATAAACTGCAGCTATAATCATTTGATTCAGATAAGGCACTATATATTTTACTTATATTTTTGTTGTTTTAACTCACTTGGCTCAGAGTTAAAGCTGGGAGGCATAAAGTGTATTTATGAGCTTTGGATGAAGCTATTCGGCTGCAGCACAACAGATATTAAATGGAATTATGTTGCTTATGTCACATCTCCGCCTCTTATTCCCCTCAGGACTTTTTGCCCTTCATTTCATTCTGCACCAAAAATCCTGGTCATTATATTCCTAATACACACCAAAATCATGGCAGAATCCCCCCCGAAAAAACAGTGGGAGGAGTTGGCAGAGGGGAAGAATGCATATGTATCTGGAACAATGTCAGGATGGGAAGAACAAAATTAACATAAAAACATGAAGTTGGTTTTATGTATTTTTTAATATCTACTCCATGGACCCAATTGCTCAACTCTTATGCACACTTATATTCATGTACTCACATACCTAATCATACTGCAGTTGAATGTGAGTGCTTGCCAATTCAGTTAGTTAGGTAGGCTAATTCTTAAATACTGACAATAGACTATAGATGGACAATAACAAAGACTAGTATAATGGATGCGAGGTAGATACAATTTCTCATGGATCTGGACCACCTCTGGTATTGATATTTCAAAACAGCAACTCAAACAACAAGGCTTTGCAAAAACAAAACCACCCTACCTTTACTCATCTCTAGCACAGCGAACGGAGTGGTGACTTATCCTATTTGCAATTAACTGTATAAACTCTGATTTTTCACAATGCCCATCAATCTGAAAGAAATAATTTAGAACCCACTAAAAAATCATTGCTGCTAGTCCTAGAGCTTTTCCAGACTTCTGGCTAAATCAGCACCGCTGATATTGATGCAGCGGTGTCAATTTAGCAGGTCTGGTGGAGACAAGCTAAGTCAATGTCAGAGCACTCTCCTGTTGATGTCTGTATTCCTCCTCCCAGAAAGGTGGGAGAGCGTCTCCCATTGACATAGCGCATTATAGATATCAGTGTGTCAACCTAAATTATGTCAACTTCAGTTACATAACTTTTATATAACTGAAATAGAATAACTTAGTTTAACTTACAGCTTTAGTGTACACCAGCTCTTAGAATGGAACATAGACTGTATGAGAAATAAGTTATATAAGGCTATGGTTTGACCCAGAAAAGCATTTAAGCATAATGTGCATATTCTTGTTGAAATGATTGGAATAATTTACAACCTTACAGTTATTCAGATGTCTAAATACTGTTCTGGTTAGGGATCTTTAGAAACTGGAGAAGTATTACTCTGTATTTGCCTATCTAACTTTTCTCTCTATATACCTCTACTACATATACCTAACAAAATAGTACACGATTTCTCAAACAGGGGTTGCTGCTTGTGTAGAGAAAGCCCCTGTTCGGCCGGGCCAGTGTGTTTACCTGCCCCGTCAGTAGGTCTGGCCGATAGCGGGTCCCACTGGCTGCTCTGGACCAATGGGAGCTGCTGGAAGCAGCGCAGGCCGAGGGACTTACTGCAATAGTATTACTGTAGGTGATATTAACATTCTCTCAAAAGAGAATATATACTGTGTGCATTTTACAAGCATCTGTATACTTAGATGTGTTTTAAAAATAATACAGTAACTCCTCACTTAAGGTCTTCCCGGTTAACATTGTTTCATTGTTACGTTGCTGATCAGTTAGGGAAATACTCATTTAAAGTTGTTCATGCTCCTTTCTAACATTGTTTGGCAGCTGCCTGCTTTGTCCACTGCTTGCAGGAAAAGCAGTCCGTTGCAGCTAGCTGATGGGAGCTTGGAACAAGGGTGGACCGGCAGCCTCCCTATCAACTCCCCTATTGGGTCCCCACTCCCCTGAGTTCCCTGTGCAGCAGCTGCTAGGCTAGCAATTGCAGCTGTCCCTCCCACCAGTGCCATGTGCAGCTCCTGCCCTCTGCCTTGGAGCTGCTCCCCTAGATTCCTGCTTGCTGTGCGGGGGGGAGGGGAGGAAGAAGGGGGCTAATGTCAGGGTTTACCCCTCCCCCCTGCTCCTTCACCCTGCTTACACCATCTTCCATAGAGCAAGAGGGACACACAACAGGGCTCAGACGGAGGGAGCTTGCTGGCAGCAGCTGTGTTCTCAGCAAGCTGATCTAATTAACAAGGCAGTGTACTTAAAGAGGAAATGTGCATATCTCTCTCACACACACACAGTGTATGTTTCTGTCTGCGATGCTGTCTATCCTCCCTCCATTCCTGCTGCATTGTAGAGTGTGAGAGTTAACCCTTGAGGGCTCAGCCAATTTAGTTCATCATTTAGCAGTAAGGCATTCCCTGGGAAATATTCCACCCTCTGACTCCTCCACCTCAAACAAGCTTCACAATCATCATCACTGTGTACCAGTATTAAATAGTTTATTTAAAACTTATACTCTGTGTGTGTGTGTATATATATAAATTTATATATATAGTCTTTTGTCTGGTGAAAAACAATTCCCGGGAACCTAATCCCCTCATTTACATTAATTTTTATGGGGAAATTGAATTTGCTTAACATCGTTTTGCTTAAAGTCACATTTTTCAGGAACATAACTACAATGTTAAGTGAGGAGTTACTGTAATAATAATTAATTAATAATAAAACTCCTTTTAAACTAATGGTTTAAATTAAGGAGGAAAATGATTCATTATACTTATAAATATTTCATAAAACCACCAAACCAACACAACATTATTCATCATCAATATTCTGCTTTCTCTTCATGTGTCAGTCTTCCACTGATAGTTGTAGGACTTCCACTCTTGTGGGACAAAAGGCAGGAGCTGTGGATCTCTTCATAAATAGGAACTTGGAGAGGGGCAAAGGTATGTGACAGTGTGGGATAGAGCAGGGGTCTCAGTAGGATCTGTAGTGAACAGGCTGAGAAGGGCTGTAGAACAGAGGTTGGCAACCTCTGGCACGCAGCTCGCCAGGGTAAGCATTCTGGCTGGCCGGGCCACTTTGTTTACCTGCCTTGTTGGCAGGTTCGGCCGACCACTGCTCCCACTGGCCACAATTCGCCGTCCTAGGCCAATGGGGGTAGTGGGAAGTCATGGCCAGTGGCCAGTGGCCGCTTCCCACAGCCCCCATTGGCCTGAGACAGCAAACTGCAGACAGTGGGAGCCACAATTGGCTAAACCTGCCAATGCAGCAGGCAAACAAACTGGCCCGGCCCACCAGGGTGCTTATTCTGGCGAGCCGCATGCTAGAGGTTGCTGACCCTTGCTATAGAAGATAGCCTGAGAAGGAGGCCTAGCCTAAAGCTGTAGAAGAAAGTAAAGGAAGTGACCCATGGCAGTAAAGCTGATCTTGTGAGGGACTCCTCTTAGGGTAATCCTTTGTTTCCTTTAGCAACCCAGGTTCAGGGTTTCTAGAAGAGGGAGAAAGGTCCCTTATTACCCAGTCACCACCTCAGTCAGGTGTGAGCTGTTTATAACCCGAAGAGACAGCTGCAGACCGACACCTTGAAAGCGCCAGTCAGATATTGCCCAATATGAATTGCCTGCAACTAAGATGTGACTGGAATAACAGAGACCTGTGGGTTAACTCGCATGACTGGATCACTGTCATGTTAGGAAGGGTGGGGAGAAAAGGTGGAGGATTTGCACCGTATATAAGAGAACAGTATGATTGCTCAGCGCTCCAGTACAAAACTGGAGAAATGCCTGTTGAGTCTTTGGGTTAAGTTGAGAGGTGAGAGCAACAAGGATGGTGTCATGGTGGGCTTCTGCTATAGACCATCAGACCAGGAGGATGAGGTGGATGAGGCTTTCTTCAGACAACTAACAGAATTTTCTAGGTAATAAACTCTGTTTCTCATGGGGGAATTCAGACATCTGCTAGGAGAGCAATATAGCAGTACACAGAGAATCCAGAACGTTTTTGGAGAGTGTGGGCGCAATTTCCTGGTGCAAGTGCTGGACGAAACAACTAGGGGCCATACTCCTCTTGACCTGCCGCTCAGAGAGAGGGAAGAATTGGTTGGGGAAGTAGAAGTGGGGTGGCAACTTGGGCAGCAGTGACCATGAGATGGTCAAAAGTTCAGGATCCTGACAAAAGGAAGAAAGGAGAGCACCAGAATATTGACCGTGGACTTCAGAAAAGCAGAGTTTGAATCCCTCAGGGAAATGATGGGCAGGATCTCCTGGGAGGCTAATATAAGGGGAGAAAGGAGTCCAGGGGACATGGCCTTAGGGAGGGCACAAGATAAACCATCCTGATGTGCAGAAAGAATAGCAAATATGGCAGGCGAGTAGCTTGGCTTAACAGTGAAATCTTTGGTGAGCTTAAACACAAAAAGGAAATTTACAAGAAGTGGAAATTTGGACAGATGGCTAGGCAGAAGTATAAAAATATTGCTTGAGCATGCAGGGGTATAATCAGGAAGGCCAAAGCACAATTGGAGTTGCAGCTAGCAAGGGATGTGAAGAGTAAACAAGAAGGATTTCTACAGGTATGTTAGCAATAAGAAGAAGGTCAGGGAAAGCGTGGGACCCTTACTGAATGGGGGAGGCAACCTAGTGACAGATGATGTGGAGAAAGCTGAAGTACGCAATGCTTTTTTTGCCTCGGTCTTCACAGACAAAGTCAGCTCCCAATCTGCTGCACTGGACAGCAAAGTATGGGGAGGACATTAGCAGCCCTTAGTGGCGAAAGAACAGGTTAAAGATAATTTAGAAAAGCTGGACATGCACAAGTCAATGGGGCCAGATTCAATGCACTCAAGGGGGCTGAGAGAGTTGGATGATGTTATTGCAGAGCTATTGGCCACTATATTTGAAAACTCATGGCAATTGGGGGAGGTCCCAGGTGACTGGAAAAAGGCTAATGTAGAGCCCATCTTTTAAAAAGGGAAGAAGGAGAATCTGGGGAACTACAGACTGGTCAGCCTCACCTCTATCACTGGAAAAATCATGGAGCAGGTCTTTAAGGAATTCATTGTGAAACACTTGGAGGAGATAAATGTGATCAGGAACAATCAACATGGATTCACAAAGGACAGGTCATGCCTGACCAGCCTGATTGTCTTCTACGAGATAACTGGGTCTATGGATATGGGGAAATGGTGGATGTAATATACCTTGACTTTAGCAAAGCTTCTGATATGGTCTTCTACAATATTATTGCCAGCAAGTTAAAGAAGTATAGATTGGATGAATGGACTATAAGGTGAGCAGAAAGCTGGCTAAATCGTTGGGCTCAACGACTAGTGATCCAGCGCTCAATGTCTAGCTGGCAGCCGGTATCAAGCGGAGTGTCCCAGGGGTCAGTCCTCGGGCCAGTTTTGTCAAACATTTTCATTAATGATCTGGATGATGAGATGGATTGCACCCTCAGCAAGTCCGTGGATGACACTAAGCTGTGGGGAGAGGTAGATATGCTGGAGGGTAGGGATAGGGTCCAGAATGACCTAGAAATATTGGAGGATTGGGCCAAAGGAAATCTGATTTGAGGTTCAACAAGGACAAATGCAGAGTCCGCACTTAGCATGAAAGAAACCTATGCACTGCTACAGGCTGGGGATCGAATGGCTAAGCAGCATTTCTACAGAAAAGGATCTGGGGATTACAGTGGACGAGAAGCTGGATATGAGTCAACAGGGTGCTCTAGTTGCCAAGAAAGCTAATGGCCTGGAAGGAGAATTGCCAGCAGATTGAGGGAAGTGATTATTCCCTCTATTTGCCACTGATGAGGCCACATCTGGAGTATTGCATCCAGTTTTTGGCCTTCTATTACAGAAAGTATGTGAACAAAGAGGAAAGAGTCCAGCGGAGGGCAACAAAAATGATTAAGGGTTGAGACACATGATTTATGAGGAAAGACTGAGGGAACTAGGCTCATTTAGTCTGCAGAAGAGAAGAGCCTTCAACTACCTGAAAGGAGGTTCCAAGGAGTATGGAGCTAGGCTGTTCTCAGTCATGGCAGATGACACAAGAAGGAGCAATGTTCTCAAATTGCAGTGAGGGTGTTCTAGGTTGGATATTAGGGAAAACTATTTCACTAGGGGAGTGTTGAAGCATGGGACTGGGTTACTAGGGAGGTGTTGAATCACTGACATGGGTTACCTAGGGAGGTGTCAGAATCTCCATCCTTAGAGGTTTTTAAGGCCTGGCTTGACAAAGCCCTGGCTGGGATGATTTAATTGAGGTTGGTCCTGCTTTGCCCAGGGGGGTTGGACTAGATGATCTCCTGACATCTCTTCCAATCCTAATCTTCTATGATTCTAAGGGAAGAAGGACTTCTGATAGCCCCATCTGCTAGGGAAAAAAGGTAACATTAACCCTACCAAAGGGTCTATGGCCTAAATTGATGAGGGCGAGGGAGTAGAAGGCTTATTGGAGCCAGTATTTGTTTGGGCTCTGCTTTTATCCCAGAAGGGGTGTAGCTTGTTTTAATTAAGCTGGAGAACTCCATTAAACTACTTTATGGTGCACTGTGAGATGGGGAATCTGACGCAGTGACAGAGAGAGGTAACTCACCTATATAGTTGTCAAGAGGATTTTGAATAACTCCAATCTGGCACCATGTTTATGCAACTTTGCTTACTACATTGGTGTTAGAGGTATTAAACATTTGCCTGTTCAAATGGCTAGCTGCTCTTGATGTGTAGCATATAAGAATCAATCCCAGCAAATGTTTTGCTCTTGCTAAACTTACTACAGAATTAATTAAACCAGTTTCATTGTCCAGGGGGCAGCACTCCCTGCTGCAGATTGGAGCTGCAGTGCTGAGATTGGCTTCAACTACCGATGAATCCATGCACAAATACCAGGGGTTTCTAGCACTCAGAACTTACCATATTTCTTCTCCTTAATGAAGAAGCGATAGAAAATAACAGAAGTCACAGAAAATACTATCCCAGATCCTGGAAATAGATGGTACTTATGCTATGAGACTTTAGGAACCATGCCTAGTAATTGGATTTGAGCAAAATTCCAGAGAAGATATAAACCAATTCACAAAAAGTTAAGTGCCTGCCAAAATTTAAATATCTTCCTCCCCATAACTATTATGTTATTTTATACTATTTTCTATGTATCCTTCCTCCAATCCTAAACATTTTTACTTTCTTCCCCAGGCTCCACATCAGCCACATACCTCTAATTTATTTAGCCATAGATTCTCACATGTTTAAGTATTGTTCAAGCTAGTTAAGCAAATAGTAAACGATGCAGCAGATAATAGTGAACCAAGGGAATAAGATATAGGGGATATATCATAGTGACAACATTTTTAGGAGATCACAATCACTTTTCCTCCTGTTCATGGAGCATACATTGCTGCTTATATTCCTCCTCCCACTTCCTGAAAACGGAGAGGATTTTTGTTTTTGTTTTTTTTCTTTAATTATGGGATGGGAAGGAGGAAAGAGTCAAATTTCTGAAATATCCAATATTTTCTAATGATTTCAGTAAACTCAAAAACGTGCCTTGTATTTATGCCTATGGCCAGTATAATTTCAGTGTGGTGGATATAATACTCAATTTATTTCTACGCTATAAAATGCATTTGCTACTGGTTAAGTCATAAACTAAGAGAAGTGACCTGCATATAGAGTGGCTTCTGAACACTTTATTATGTTTGTGCTAAAAGAATGGACCTTTTCCAGCATCCTGTGGCAATGCAACATCTTAGCCATTGGCACCTTTAGAAAGGTAATGAACGAACATATTGAGAATTTATTATAAAGTTCAAACCCTGACGTTAATGGATGAAAATAGAGGCCAATTTACCAGCACTTGAAGTTTTCACATATGGCAAATGTTTATTTCAGAGAAATTAAATAGTGCATAAAGCTGCATGGACATAAAAAAATGTAAAATGTAAGAATCTACAGCAAACATAGAGCATGTGACTATGATATCTAGATTGTAATTATCCTTGAAATTTATGGGATACTTTTCTTATATTCCTTAAAAGGCATTATATAAAAAGAAGCTTAATATTATTTTCAAAAGTGCTCAGATTAATAAGATTGAATGTTATAGATTCATTGACAGGTAGATTCATTTATTTTCTTTGAATGATATTTAAGTTCAAAGCTCTTTGTTTTTCTTCTGTGTTGGGCCACTGCAATCCAGGTTTGCCTAACAGTATATGTTGTTCTTGGTTAAACTTTTCATAAAGTGCCACTAATTACTCTGTAAGTTCCCCTTTTAATTAGAGACATTTTGAACTGTTTTGCACTAATGTGGCATGTTTTTCTGCTTGCAACAATTCTAGCCTAGAAAAGAAAAATGGAATCAGAGACATAGCCGACCTTTTAATCTTTGTACAAAACTCCCACTGATACCATGTTTCGGGCTAAAAAGACAACTGAAGAACTCCGTTCAATTAAAAAAGAAAACCCTGGTTTCCTCAGACTATCATGGACTCCCATGGAATGGAACAGAGTGGTATTTTTCTTTATTTTAACTGTCAAATGAATCTCAGTGTTTGTGGGAAGAGCCAGAGCGAGAGCAGTATCCACTGAGGAGAAATTCTCAAATGTGCTTAGCACTTGCTTCATCCTGCTCCCTCTGAAATCAATGTAATTTTTGTCATTTAATTCAATGGGAGAAGAATTAGGCCAATGCTGAGTGCTTTTGAATACACCCACACCAGGCACTACAAGCTACCTGACCCCAACCCAACAGAGCCTCAATGTAGGCCTGGAGGAACCTTCCACTAAGAATGAGAGTATATTCATTCTTATGGAACAGCCAATACATGTGCCAGTTGTACTATTTTTTGTTATGGATCCCTGGTTACAAGAAACTATGCTGATTTCATTAAGTCATTTTGGGGATTGAAATCATTGACCAATATATCTGTTTGTCATATATTTCTATTGCAACCATTACAGTACTATCTAAAAGTCAGAGGGGATCCTTATTCCATTAAGAATCTATATGTCCTAGTAATTATCCATGGACATTGATTTCAGTGGGTGCAGTATTAAGTGCTAATACATATTTTTAAAAATAATATATAATACTCACATTTGATTTGATATTAGGTGTAATGGAACTATTTTGAAAAGCCTGTCAAATATACACTGTTACTGAAATTGACAGATTTTTTCTTAAAAAACATTTTTGTCCCAAGTCATTAAAATTCCCATGGCAGTTACACTGCTTGGAACTTCATGGGTCATTCAAACAAACAATGAAAATCAATTGTTCACTGATGTAAATGAATAGGGATATATAATTTTAAAAGTATGTATTTAGAATATAGTAAAATGTGGACATACAATATATTTAAATATATGGATCATCATTTCAATAATTAGAATTATAGTAAATGAAACCAGTACGTGATTTCAAAGTGGTGCTTGTTGTCAAAATAATGTAGTGGAACTTGATGATACTAACAAAAAGTGACTCTGGCTTTTTAGCTTATGGAGCAGGCACTTTTCAAATCACAGCTGGCACAGCAGGAAGAATTAGAATTAGAGAGTTCAATGTAAAACATATCTGATATGTAACTGCACTTACAACAATTGGCCATTATACTCTATTTTCTAGATACTTCAAAGTTACAATATAAATTGAGAAACTAGTCCTAATTTGAGTATTTACTCTCCTTCAGTAGAACTCTATATTACCATGAGGAAGAGGCTTGCATATAGGGATAGATAAACCAGATTACTCAAATTCAAGAGCGATGTTTGGTCACAGCTGCTAGCCTGAGTACGCAAAGGGATTTTTGATAATTATAAATTATCTTCCCTCTATTGTGTATCAGATCTAAACTGTGTTTGATACTGTGTATCAAATCAGTTTTGAAAGTGAAATGTATGAATGTGCATATGTGTGTCAATTATGGGCAAGGCTGGTAGTCCCAACTATTATTAAGTTGAGCCAGGAGACTTTTTCTGGTGAATCGTAAATTCACTGGAAAATTTACTTTTCAGAACACCAAAACTAATTTTAAAACTCAGTTCAAATTTAGTGAAGAGTTTCTGCTGAGACCCCCCCTTTTTTTTCAGAAATGTGCAATCTTTATTCATCCCACATATGTGTATGCATGATGTCTTTAATTATATGGGGTGTTTTTACGCAGGATCTCTGCCTCATTCAGTGCACAGGATGTGACTGCTCTCAGGATAAATCAGGTTTGTGTTGTACAGTAGGTTGTTATCTGTAGTGACCCTCCTTCTCATTTATTGCAGAAGTTGGAAGCTGTGTAGTGAATGATGTAGGGAGCTGATGGAAGAGAAAGGGGGGCCCCTGGTTAAGACACAATTCTGCTCTGGAGAACTGGAATCTATCCTTATGACTGCCATGTAGTTCCTGTGTAATGTTTAACAAGTCATTTAAAACCAATTTTTCACAGATGGCCACTAATACTGGTTCCTCATTTTATGGGTGCCTGATTTGATAATCTGTGGTCTGGTTAGCTGAAGTGTACAGCACTTGTGGCTTCAACTGAAATCAATGAGAGCTGTGCTTTTCAACGTATATAATGTGAAGTACTCTGAAAAATCAAGTCTTAGGTGTCTTAACTTGGGCACCCAAAATGAATGGTAAGTTTTGACTTTAGTGTCTCTGTGTATCAGTTCCAAATTTGTAAAATGGGGTAATATGCTACATACACACCTTACAGGAGTGTTATGAATATAAATTTATGTGTGTATGAAGTACTCAGACACTATATTGATGAGCAACGAGGAAAAAGCCAATGAGGAAATGAATAGTTTGAATAGGGTCCAGAAAATAAGGCCTAGGGCCACATACTGTTCAATTAGAATAAAACAAAATATTGAATATTTGCTCACTGAATGATCACAATCCATTCTGTGCAATGAATGAGGCAGGGATCCTGTTGAAAACAAAATAGTATGTGATCATGTAACTGAAGACCGTTATTATGTGGGGATGAATTGAGGTTGCACAGGCAACCTTCATTCTGATATTTTTCTGAGTGCTTTATTTTGCAGCCTAATGTTCTTTTGCTGTAGTTTGGTTTGTGTGTAATCTATATACAATAGAACAGGAATTGGCAACCTTTGGCATGTGGCCCATCAGGGAACGACGCTGATGGGCCGGGATGGTTTGTCTACCTGAAGCATCCGCATGCTGATCCCTGCAATAGACGGTTCAGCTTTGCTGAATCCTAGCAAAAAACAATTAAGTGAATTTGCCAAGATCCCAAATTGATTTAATAGTTCAAATTTAACAAACTAGATTTGCCAGTCTGATAAGTGTTACAGACAATCCTATAATGGAATCTAATAGGATAACCCCTTTTTAATGATCCGGGGGCATTAGTTTACTAATGTAACAGTTATTTGCAGATCAGCTGTTATCTTGGACAGTATTTCTCAAATCAGTATACTTGGTTACTTGTAACCAAACAACAATTTATTAATTCATCCAGAACAACATCAGTATACAATCAACTGTTCATCAACTAAGACTCATAGACTCATAGACTCTAGGACTGGAAGGGACCTCGAGAAGTCATCGAGTCCAGTCCCCTGCCCTCATGGCAGGACCAAATACTGTCTAGACCATCCCTAATAGACATTTATCTAACCTACTCTTAAATATCTCCAGAGATGGAGATTCCACAACTTCCCTAGGCAATCTATTCCAGTGTTTAACTACCCTGACAGTTAGGAACTTTTTCCTAATGTCCAACCTAAATCTCCCTTGCTGCAGTTTAAGCCCATTGCTTCTTGTTCTATCCTAAGGCTAAGGTGAACAAGTTTTCTCCCTCCTCCTGATGACACCCTTTTAGATACCTGAAAACTGCAATCATGTCCCCTCTCAGTCTTCTCTTTTCCAAACTAAACAAACCCAATTCCTTCAGCCTTCCTTCATAGATCATATTCTCAAGACCTTTAATCATTCTCATTGCTCTTCTCTGGACCCTCTCCAGTTTCTCCACATCTTTCTTGAAATGCGGTGCCCAGAACTGGACACAATACTCCAGTTGAGGCCTAACCAGCGCACAGTAAAGCGGAAGAATGACTTCTCGTGTCTTGTTTACAACACACCTGTTAATGCATCCCAGAATCACATTTGCTTTTTTTGCAACAGTATCACACTGTTGACTCATATTAAGCTTCTGGTCCACTATGACCCCTAGATCTCTTTCTGCCATACTCCTTCCTAAACAGTCTCCTCCAATTCTGTATGTGTGAAACTGATTGTTCCTTTCTAAGTGGAGCACTTTGCATTTATCTTTATTGAACTTCATCCTGTTTACCTCAGACCATTTCTCTAATTTGTCCAGATCGTTTTGAATTTTGACCCTGTCCTCGAAGGCAGTTGCAATCCATCCCAGCTTGGTATCGTCCGCAAACTTAATAAGCGTACTTTCTATGCCAACATCTAAATCGTTGATGAAGATATTGAACAGAGCCGGTCCCAAAACAGACCCCTGCGGAACCCCACTTGTTATACCTTTCCAGCAGGATTGGGAGCCATTAATAACTACTCTCTGAGTACGGTTATCCAGCCAGTTATGCACCCACCTTACAGTAGCCCCATCTAAATTGTTCTTTCCTAGTTTATCTATAAGAATATCATGTGAGACCATATCAAATGCCTTACTAAAGTCTAGGTATATCACATCCCTTATGCACAAGGCTCGTTATCCTATCAAAGAATGCTATCAGATTACTTTGACACGATTTGTTCTTTACAATTCCATGCTGGCTATTCCCTATCACCTTACCACCTTCCAAGTGTTTGCAGATGATTTCTTTAATTATCTGCTCCATTATCTTCCCTGGCACAGAAGTTAAACTAACTGGTCTGTAGTTTCCTGGGTTGTTTTTATTTCCCTTTTTATAGATGGGCACTATATTTGCCCCCTTCCAGGCTTCTGGAATTTCCCCCGTCTCCCATGATTTCCCAAAGATAATAGCTAAAGACTCAGATACCTCCTCTATTAACTCCTTGAGTATTCTAGGATGCATTTTATCAGGCCCTGGTGACTTGCAGGCATCTAACTTTTCTAAGTGATTTTTCACTTGCTCTTTCCTTATTTTCTCTTCTAAACCTACCCTCTTCCCGTAAGCATTCACTATACTAGACATTCCTTCAGACTTCTCAGTGAAGACCGAAACAAAGAAGTCATTAAGCATCTCTGCCATTTCCAAGTCTCCCGTTACTGTTTCCCCCTCCTCACTGAGCAGTGGGCCCATCCTGTCCTTTGTCTTCCTCTTGCTTCTAATGTATTGATAAAAAGTCTTCTTGTTTCCCTTTATTCCCATAGCTAGTTTGAGTTCATTTTGTGCCTTTGCTTTTCTAATCTTGCCTCTGCATTCCTGTGTTATCTGCCTATATTCGTCCTTTGTAATCTGACTTAGTTTCCATTTTTTATATGACGCCTTTTTATTTTGTAGGTCACGCAAGATCTCGTGGTTAAGCCAAGGTGGTCTTTTGCCACATTTTCTATCTTTCCTAACCATCGGAATAGCTTGCTTTCGGGCCCTTAATAGCGTCCCTTTGAAAAACTGCCAACTCTCCTCAGTTGTTTTTCCCCTCAGTCTTGATTCCCATGGGACCTTACCTATCAGCTCTCTGAGCTTACCAAAATCCGCCTTCCTGAAATCCATTGTCTATATTTTGCTGTACTCCCTTCTACCCTTCCTTAGAATTGCAAACTCTATGATTTCATGATCACTTTCACCCAAGCTTCCTTCTACTTTCAAATTCTCAACGAGTTCTTCCCTATTTGTTAAAATCAAGTCTAGAACAGCTTCCCCCCTAGTAGCTTTTTCAACTTTCTGAAATAAAAAGTTGTCTGCAATGCAGTCCAGGAACTTATTGGATAGTCTGTGCCTCGCGGTGTTATTTTCCCAACATATATCTGGATAGTTGAAGTCCCCCATCACCACCAAATCTTGGGCTTTGGATGATTTTGTTAGTTGTTTGAAAAAAGCCTCATCCTCCTCTTCCACCTGATTTGGTGGCCTGTAGTAGACTCCCAGCACGACATCACTTATGTTTTTTACCCCTTTTAGCCTAACCCAGAGACTCTCAACACTTCCATCTCCTATGTCCTTCTCTACCTCAGTCCAAGTGTGTACATTTTTAATATATAAGGCAACATCTCCTCCCTTTTTCCCCTGTCTATCCTTCCTGAGCAAACTATACCCATTCACACCAACATTCCAGTCGTGTGTATTATCCCACCAAGTTTCAGTAATGCCAACAATTTCATAGTTGTATTTATTTATTAGCACTTCCAGTTCTTCCTGCTTATTACCCATACTTCTTGCATTTGTATATAGGCATCTAAGATACTAGTTTGATCTTGCCTCCCAGCTTTGCCCTGACCCTCCTTTCTCTCTGCCATTATAGCCCATGCTCCCTCCTGTTTCCAACCCATCTCCCAGGTCTTGTTCCCCACTTACCTGTGGGCTTTGCTCACCTGTCCCCGTCGAACCTAGTTTAAAGCCCTCCTTACTAGGTTAGCTAGTCTGTGCGCAAATAAGGCCTTTCCCCGCCTCGAAAGGTGAACGCCATCTGTGCCTAGCAGTACTTCCTCGAATAGCATCCCGTGGTCGAGGAAGCCAAAGCCCTCCTGGCGACACCATCTTCGCAGCCAGGCATTCACCTCCACGATGCATCTGTCTCTGCCCGGACCCCTACCTTCAACAGGAAGAATTGAAGAGAATACCACTTGCACTCCAAACTCCTTAACCCGTACTCCCAGAGCCCTGTAGTCACTCTTGATCTGCTCAGTGTCACACCTCACAGTATCATTTGGGCCCACATGGATGAGTAGCATGAGGTAGTAGTCAGAAGGCCGGATAATCCTCGACAATGCCTCTGTAACATCTTGGATACGGGCCGCTGGCAGGCAGCATACCTCCCGGGATGAACGGTCAGGGCGACAGATGGGTGTCTCCGTCCCCCTCAGCAGAGAGTCTCCAACCACCACTACCCTACGTTTCTTATTATCAGTGGTGGCAGCAGACCTCCCAGCCTTAGGGGTACGAGGCTTCGCCTCCTTAACTGTTGGGGGTGATTCCTTCTCTCCTGTATCAAGAAGAGCATAATGGTTATCTATTACCACAGCAGGAGGGTTCGCAGCAGGAGTGGAGCACTGCCTGCTGCCAGAAGTAACCAGCTGGCTGTGTCCACCCTGAGCCATCTCCTCCTCCACTGGTGTGTCAGATACACCCTGAGCCATCTTCTCCTCCACTGGTATGTCAGTAGTCCTGTGATCTGGGACAGCTACGTCAGCTGTCTCCACATGGATACTGTCCAGGAATTGCTCATGGATATGGATGTTCCTCAGCCTAGCCACCTCCTCCTGTAGCTCTCCCACCTGCTGCCTGAGAGATTCCAGTAGGCACCTTTCACATTGGATGCCACCCCCAGCCTGGATATCAGTGGAAATTGCAAATTACAGTCTTTGCAAGCCCACACCAGAATCTGGGTAAAAGCATCCATGCTTTGGTGCTCTGTCTGGCTACAGGCGCAGGTGGAGGAGACAGAAGCAGTGCTGGCACAGGTGTTGCGGGTCCTCCTCACCATTGTAAGCCTCCCTCTGTCAAACTCTCTCAAATTCCTGTCTGGAGCTCCCGGTCCACTCTGCTCTGCCCACAGATGCTGTATGTGCTCCTCCTTCACCTGGAGAACCCCCTTGCAAAACTCCCTGTTAGCAACTCCTGTTCGCTAAGAGAATACATAATCTGTGTTCTAGATAGAGTACACCAATACAATTGTTATAAGCTAGGGCTAAGGCTCAGCTGTTATATCAAGGAACAATGCATATTATCAAGATATCTTATGACATTTACTTATGATCATCAAATGTCAATTCTTTAGTACTGAACAGCATTTATCCAAGGAGTAAGGATGCACTTGTCTTTAAGGCACCTTTGAGAGTATGTTTCCTGTTATCTGAATTGGTTTGCATGGAAGGAACAAATATAAAATATCAGAGGCAATTACTTAAAGTTATAGTTCAATTCTCTCTCAGGCCAATTTACTTAGACTTCTATAAAGGACAGTATGCATACAGCATTAGTTAACATTTAAAGTATGGTTATTTGAGGTCTCACTAAAGATTGTAGGCTGAAGGAGATAACTACAATAATTTTTGTTAACTAACAGAAGGGGAACTACAATATTTGAAATGAAATCTCACCTCTAGTTCTTATCCTGATAACCCTGGAATAAGGAAGATTCCTTTCCAGGTGTTGGTCATCCTTGGGATTCTGCAGCTTCTTCATGGATTTAGTCAGCTCTTGGTTCTGTGACCCTAAATAAGGGGAGAGGTTATCTGAGGGGCTCAGCTAGCTTTTTGGTCATGTGATCCTTAAAAGGGAAATCTTTCCCACACAAGGGTTCAGTGAGCTCTGGGAAAACTCTTGGAGACCTCAGTTTTACATATACTGATTTCTATTGGCCATTTGCCAAATGGTTCTCAGCCTTTCAGTTTTTCTGATGCTTCTGTTGATATCCAGTAGATGGCAACAGTGTTTAATAACACATTTCTTCTCTGTTTCTTTTCGCAGGAGGGTTTAATTCATTTTATGGATTGTATTTCATTAATTGCCCTGACTATTAATTGGAATCCTCTTGTTTAGCAATTTCTCTTAACATTGCAAATGTATATCCTGGTCATGTGCTCATATCTTTCAATATTAATTTTTTTGTGCTATACAATTCCTATCAATTCTCTAATGTAGCAATCAGAAACAGAAACTGTTTATAATTCCTCTAAATATAGTGGACACAATCCATACATTATTTGATTCTCTCTCGCATTTTTCATTTCACATCTCTCAAGCTTACAGGATATGAGACATTACCTTGGAGGAACAAGTCAGACTGTCCATGTAGGAGAGGTGCAGATCTGAATCATGCAGGAGAGGTGCAGATCCGTAGCGACTGTCCAGTTTAGCCAATGTACATAGCAGAGGGGCATTGCTGGCATATGATGGTATATATTACATTGGTGGATGTGCAGGTGAATGAACCGGTGATGGTGTGGCTGATCTGGTTAGGTCCTGCGATGGTGTCACTGGTGTAGATATGTGGGCAGAGTTGGCATCGAGGTTTGTTGCATGGATTGGTTCCTGAGCTAGAGTTACTATGGTGTGGTGTGCAGTTACTGGTGAGAATATGTTTCAGGTTGGCAGGTTGCCTGTGGGCAAGGACTGGCCTGCCACCCAAGGCCTGTGAAAGTGTGGGATCATTGTCCAGGATGGGTTGTAGGTCCCTATGAAAAGTCGCTACGGAAAAGGATAAACGGACACAAATCAGATATTAGGAATGGCAATATACAAAAACCTGTAGGAGAACACTTCAACCTCCCTGGCCACACTATAGCAGACCTTAAGGTGGCCATCCTGCAGCAAAAAAACTTCAGGACCAGACTTCAAAGAGAAACTGCTGAGCTTCAGTTCATCTGCAAATTTGATGCCATCAGCTCAGGATTAAACAAAGACTGTGAATGGCTTGCCAATTACAGAACCAGTTTCTCCTCCCTTGGTTTTCACACCTCAGCTGCTAAAACAGGGCCTCATCCTCCCTGATTGAACTCCTCATTATCTCTAGCTTGCCTGCATATATATACCTGCCCCTGGAAATTTCCACTATATGCATCTGACGAAGTGGGTATTCACCCACGAAAGCTCATGCTCCAAAATGTCTGTTAGTCTATAAGGTGCCACAGGACTGCTTGCTGCTTTTATGGATGACAGGCTCACCATATGAGAATCAGTACCCTTAGGGTGAATTGATTGCAACATCCTTATCAATTTCAGGTGGTTTAGCATAAGAATTTATCTTATTGCATACAGCCTTCTTAAATGCGTTCTCTAAACATATTTAAACTTTAAAGTATCTTTGACAATATTCCTTCCCTGAGACTTTTAAAATGAAATCTATGGTACTTCATATCTAACACTTCACTGCAGATTCTTATAGACTTACTATACTTTTGCATACTTGACATGAATGTATGTGTTTCCTCAATAAACCCTCAGTTCATCAAATGTGTTCCATAATCTATCAATGAAACCCAGTGGATATTGGTATACATTCCTTCTTTGTTATTTATTTGATTGATATTCTTGGTCAACCCCATGAAAGCTATTTATAAAACATGAGTGTGATATCAAGATTCAAAATGAGTGTTATTCAGTTAAATATAGGATAGCTGTATAAATTGTAAGTATATGACATTTTACTAATTGGTCCTTAAATTTAGAATTCCATCTCATTTCTTAATGTTTTCACAAAAGGCATAATTAAGGTATTTTCACATTATTTTCTTAATACGTTTGAACCTCTTGCTAAAATCATGTACGCTTATCATTTTGGATTACAGTTTTATAATATTTAAGTACATCAGTTCTTTTTTTGTTTCATTCTGTTATTTGCTTATCTGCATGCTCAGATTTGATTCCTGTGGTTAGGGTATTCCCAATGTACTTGGGGAATATTCTGTGATTCTCTTCTTTTTTGACTAGTCACAAAAAGCCATCATTTTCTCCCATTCATCCCTCGACTTCTTACTCTTTCACCATGTCTTTCAGTAAATCTAAGAATCACTTCAAATAGCATTTGCACCGTTTCCCAGACTAATGGTTCAAAGTGCCTAACACAGCTGTTTCACCAGATGTTTGCTTGTGTTGAATGCTTGGTCACATTAAGTAAATTTTTCATAGGCTTTTTCATCCTATTGACTTCCAATGGGATTTAAGCTACTAAGTAATTTACACAATTCAGAATATTCTACCCATTCTGTGCCTGTATCTCAGTATCGTGAATTAGACTGTAAAGTTTTCAGGCAGAGGGGATAGATAATAAAATTTGATATGGTGATCCTAAACTGGGAAGTTAAAATTGTATTATCAGGAGGCCAATGATTTCAAAGAAAGCTGCTTGTGCTGGAATGATAGGCCTTGTAGCATGAATGCTATAACAAAGAGATAACCACAGACGATATAATGTAAGCAGGCCCAATAGGTACTTCTGACTGGTTAATACAGGCAACAGGTAAAAAGATAAAAGGATTGATAATAAATACATTTGATATGGGGGGGCAAGAGGAAAAGAGAAGCCCATAGTTGAAATCAATGGGAATGCTGTTTTTGCATAATGCTAAACACGTGTGTTTGCAAAATATGGTGCCACAAGAAAGCTTACCAGATTCATAACATATATTGTTGAAGGCAGCAGAAAAATCCTAACAAGAATACTGATAGTGACTAGGGACAACACTATTGCAGACATAATTAAAGATGGAATCTCACTTTCAGTAGCCAGAAAGGAATAATTTACAGTTACTGGAATGACCTTAACCAATCCCTCCTTGCCTCTGCGGAGAGGTCAGGAAACTAGAGTAAAAATGATTCTTGTGACTCCATCTTCAAAGTATTCCTAAAATTCGTTACAAAATACCTTTTGTGTATAATATTATGTAACATTATGTAACCTTTTCTTTTTTTCTCTCCCTTATTTTCTGGTGTTTGGCCACCCCGCCCCCCATTGATCTAATTACAGCTGCTGTTTCTATTTGCTCTGACTTGATATGGAAACATTCCCAGGCAAGGTGGCAGCATAGAGTAACTTTAAATTAGAACTTGCTGTTTCAGCACACTAGAGGGAGTGCAGGAAGTTGTTAATCATGCTCAGTAGTTGTTTTGAAGCTGTTCTGGAAGTCTTCATTAAGGGCAGACATTCCTGCACATACACACATACTCCCTTAGTTAGAAGCTGGAAGCTTCTTATCAACCATTAGTGAGTGCTGTCAGGGGTTCAAAATTGGCAGCCGTGTTGAGCACCAATCAGATCCAGCTCAGCCCTGCTGGACTAAGGCAGAGTTGCTTGAAGTAACTCAGCCTGAATCTGTGGGTTGGAACTCAATACAGTTTCCTGTAGCTTCACAGAATTCAGAGAGTTTGAGATGGGAAAACATCATAAATGAGGAATCACAGACTGGAAGCCAAATGTCTTTGTAAGGTAAATTATATCATTGAACCAAAGACACTGTGTGAGTCTCATAGCTACAATAATTGTAAGTGTTTCTTGTTTAAAGTTATGTATGTGCTCAGCAGTGTGGATGCTGAAACAATTGGTTATGTGGTACAACCAAATGTTTTTTTCTAATTGCTGTTAAAATATCCAGGGTGCACCTATGTAAAAGCAGAAGATCTCCAATTGTCAGAAGTTCCAGTCCCTGTACTTATTTTGTGAGTTTTAAATATATAAATATTAGGGTGTAGACCCTCTGTTACATTTTTTATTTTAAAGGAATATAATCAATCTCTTGTTAGTGATGTTAGTCTAACTAGGTAGCATTGTGATTATTGTACTGTCATGGTTTATGTTTAAAGTATGTTTCACTGAAAAGAAATTTAAAACTGCTAATTGTATGTGTGCATAGCTGTCTTATGGCAGGAGCTGGGAATGGGTGATGGGATGGATCACTTGATGTTTACCTGTTTTGTTCCTTTCTTCTGGGGCACTTGGCATTAGCCACTGTCAGAAGACAGGATACTGGGTTAGGTGGACCTTTGGTCTGACCCAGTATGGCCGTTCTTATGTTCTTATGTAAAGCTTGGTACTGGCTTCCTAAAAGAAAAAAAAAATCTGTTGTCTCTCGCAAGGGTATGAATTAATGGTCTGTACAAATATTTTGTCAGAGGATTTCTGTAGCACAGAATTGGTAAGTAAATTGACTTACTCCCTTGATATAAGCTACATTTAGAATAGTAGCCTGTGCTGATGCGTCAAAAGAAGAAAATCGATCTGTAATAACTAGGTAAACCTTCTGGGTAAAAAATAAATGACTAAAATCAACAAAATCAGTCTGATTCCACATGGGTACCAGGATCTATCCATTAATATCATTTTGCTGGATCAGGTCTGTATTATTAAAGCCATTCATGCAGGGTATAATGGTGGTGAATGTTAATGTTTTAGCATTTCTATTGATTGGATCATTTTATTCTTAAATATAACTTAGAATTGATGTACATTTTTTGCATAATTGTGAACAGCTGTCTTGTTCTTGAGCACTGCCAGCCTGTTTCATAGACCTTTGTACATTTTTCAATGCATTTACAGAATGTCATCTCTCACTTTTTACATTTTAGACTTCTCTAAAACTTGCAGTTTTAATAGAACAACCTTTTAAAATTTCCAACATTTTATTATACTCATACAAAATGTCCTCATGCAGCTTGAAACTCTCCAGCTCTATATTTTAGACTTTTGGATATTCTCTGTTGTTAAGTTTTTCCTTCATTTTCTACTCATGCATCCATTGTGCTAATCTGTGATTGCAGTGCAGTACAAAATTTTTGGGGGGTCTCATGCAACATAATTTACCTGTCATAACAAAATCTAGATTTCCTGCCATCTGGCTCCTTTTGCCTCATCGTAGTCATCTATCCTGTTACAAGTAAAAGAGACACATTTTTGTTTGTGCTCACCTCTTTCATTTCTCTGTCTGAAGGTCCCAATTATTTTTTTTTCAGCATTTCTCTGGCATTAAAATTGGCCCATTTCAACATTAATATGATATGTCTTCTTACTTGGCTTTCCATCACCTCTGGGCTCTGCTGCCTCCCCCAGTGTTTAATTTGTATTGAAAGAGATGCCAGAGGCTAGAGCTCAGCCCTGGCACAAATTAAGCACTGGCAGGGCGGCCTGATACTGGCGGTGCCGTCTGGACACCCAACTCTGAAAGCAATGCCACCACCAGCAGCAGCACAGAAATAAGGATGGCATGGCATATGGTGTATTGCCACCTTTCTGCGCTGCTGGTGGTGCCTCATACTCGGCATGTGGCTCAGGGCAGGCTTCACACTATCACATGGGGACTGCATCTTGCCAGAGCCTATGGCCCCCCTGACTCACCCAGGGCGCCATTTTAGATTTGGGGGAGGGGGACTTTAACCATGATACCAGGGACTACTTAGGCATATGAAAACTCTAAGGTTTTTGCAGATAATAACTTAGGAATTAGCTGACAGGAGCACTCTATGTAATTGTTATATATAAAATATATATATATATACAAACTCCAATTAAAGCCATATTTAAAGTTTATATGTAAATTTAGAATAATCAGGAGATAATACAGCAAGATATTCCCAATCTCAAACTGTGAGGTATTGGTTCTAGAGCTTTAACAGAGATATCAGAAACACACATTTGATACTTTGTACACTATCTTTATTAGAGAAACATAAAAATAAATAAAATCTTCTTAAAATCTGTGTTACTGCCATTATCTACTTTAGTCAACTGTTTTTCACTAAAAACATAATTTTAACATATGTGATTAAGCGTTTTTCCCTCCCTTTTATTAAGAAAGGGAATTTATTTTTCTAATTATTTTGGCATTTATGTTTACCAGTTACAAACATGTATGTGACTCAATAACATTTGACTCCATCATTGCTATTAGCATCATACATAACAACATACAACTGCATTTATTTCCATGAAAATTTTAAGTTATTTTACAGATATAATTAAAAATACAATTTGAAAATAAGTAACCTTCGTCTGCCCAGTGTCTAAAGTTATGTGTTTAGCTAATGTTTTTTTTAAACTGGCACTTCTAAGGTTATAAAGTTGCATTCTAGAAGTATACTATTCTTTGATTGTACCACTTTAAATAATGAATGACAAAGCACAATATGATAATAAAAGTACTAATGATAATTACTCTAGCCAGGACAGATTAGGCATTTTAGAACTCACTACTCAAAGAATTAAATGTAAGTTGATTGTTCTTTCTGAGGACCAAACTGCAGATGTCAACTTTTTCTGTTGAACACTCCACTGTTGGTCTTGATCATATATGATCTGGACACTGAATTATTTTTCTTTATGACAGCTGGAGATGTCCATCATTTTTGTTTATCCAATTTGACATGAACTCAGTCACTAGGTTCTAGGACAGGGGTTGGCGACATCTGGCACACGGCTCGCCAGGGTAAGCACCCAGGTGGGCCGGGCCAGTTTGTTTATCCCTCGGCCGCAGTGCTTCCTGCTGCCTCCATTGGCTTGGGACGGCGAACCATGGCCAGTGGGTGCCGCAGTCCACCGAACCTGCGGACGCAGCAGATAAACAAACTGGCCTGGCCCGCCAGGGTGCTTACTCTGGCGAGCTGCGTGCCAGAGGTTGCCGACCCCTGTTCTAGACCCAGCAGTTCTCTGAGTGACATTATAGAAGTGTAAAAGTGTTCATAAGTTGTTTTTTTTTTATACCCTTTTTTACTTGATTTAGCTACTCTATGTCTGGCCAGTTTGGAAGTAGGTTACTTTTCAAAATTGGAACAGTAGTTCTGTGTTGTCTTCCCATCATGAGTTTTGCTGGACTATATGCAGTAGCTGTTGTTGATCTCTAACTCAGAAGAGCAAGAAATGAACTGTCCTGCTGCAGGATTTTCTTGGCTGTCTGTACAACTCTCTCAGCTTCTCCATTCATTTATGAATAATGAAGGCTGCTAATAATATTATCAAAATAATATTCATTCAGAATTACTTCAATTCTGTTGAGGTGAATTGGGGGCCGTTGTTCATCATTAGTTCTGGAATTCTGAGGTGAGCAAAAGTGCACTTCAGTTTCTTGATAACACTGTGACATGTTATGTCTTTCAAGTACATTATTTCTATATAACTTGAAAAATAGTCCACAGTGACCAGTTTAATGGTGTCATCTGAATTTGCATAAATCTGCAGCTAGTC
This sequence comes from Gopherus evgoodei, assembly GCF_007399415.2. Classification (NCBI taxonomy): domain Eukaryota; kingdom Metazoa; phylum Chordata; order Testudines; family Testudinidae; genus Gopherus; species Gopherus evgoodei. The sequence continues at coordinate 69,904,732 of NC_044322.1, forward strand.
TCTTCCAAGGTCTATCACATAGAGGTGTTGTTGTTAAAAGTTATTTGTCTTGTGTTGGTCTGTTAGTTCTACAATGTTCACAGGCAGATAATTTATTCTTTATCTCCTTGCTGGTGCCAAACCACCATGCTGACTTGTTGGCCCATTCATGACATTTAGTTAATCCTTGATGTCCTTCATGGATGAAGTTTAGGATTATTCCTCTCATTTTGTTTGGAATTATGATGCAATTGCCTTTAATCATGAGTCCGTCTGACTCGCTTAACTGTCCACACACTGCAAAGTAGATTCTTGTCACTTCCTTAGTGTCCTTTAAATACTTAGGCCAGCCATCCGTAATGTAACTTAGAACTTCCTGAAGTTATGTGTCTGTCAATGTTGCATTTTGTAGCTGGAATAGTCTCTTTTTTGACACTGGTCTATATGTGTCCACAGCATCCATGTAAATCTTTCCATCATATCTGAGCTCATGGGTAGTTGAGTGCAATTCTGCGCTTCATCACAGGTAGTATGCTACTACCAGATTTTTCCAAGCAACATATAAGCATTTGGGTTAAACCACATTAACTTTGGCATCCAAGTGATGTTTGACTCAGGTCTTTTCCGTTGTAGGGTTACAAGTGGTTAATGGTCTGTTATCAGTCTAAATGAATCCAGTCCACACTGATGTATCTAAAAGTTTTCACATGCACATATGTCTGACAAGAACAGGAGTATTTGTGGCACCTTAGAGACTAACAAATTTATTTCAGCATGAGCTTTCGTGAGCTACAGCTCACTTCTTCGGATGCATAGAATGGAACACACAGACAGGAGATATTTATACATACAGAGAACATGAAAAGGTGGAAGTATGCATACCAACAGGAAGAGTCTAATCAATTAAGATGAGCTATCATCAGCAGGAGAAAAAAAACTTTTGAAGGGATAATTAAGATGACCCATAGAAGGTGTGAGGAGAACTTAACATAGGGAAATAGATTCAATTAGAGTAATGACCCAACCATTCCTAGTCTCTGTTTAAGCTTGAATTAATTGTATCTAATTTGCATATTAATTCGAGTTCAGCAGTCTCTCCTTGGAGTCTGTTTTTGAAGTTTTTTTGTTGCAAAATTGCCACCTTCAAGTCTGTCACTGAGTGGTTAGAGAGGCTGAAGTGTTCTCCCACTGGTTTTTGAATGTTATGATTCCTGATAAAAGCAGAAAAGAGTCCTGTGGCACCTTATAGACTAACAGACGTTTTGGAGCATGAGCTTTCGTGGGTGAATACCCACTTAGTCAGATGCATGTAGTGGAAATTTCCAGGGGCAGGTATATATATGCAGGCAAGCTAGAGATAATGAGGTAGTTCAATCAGGGAGGATGAGGCCCTGTTCTAGCAGTTGAGGTATGAAAACCAAGGGAGGAGAAACTGCTTCTGTAATTGATGTAATGTATCAATACAATTCCTGATGTCAGATTTGTGTCCATTTATTCTTTTGCGTAGAGTCTGTCCGGTTTGGCCAATGTACATTGCAGGGGGCATTGCTGGCACATGATGGCATATATCATGTTGGTAGATGTGCAGGTGAACTAGCCCCTGATGGCGTGGCTGATGTGATTAGGTCCTATGATGGTGTTTAAACATAAACACTAACCCAGGAACCTATCCTTGCAACAAAGCTCGATGCCAGCTCTGTCCACATATCTATTCAAGTAGGAGAACACTTCAGCCTCTCTAACCACTCAGTGACAGACTTGAAGGTGACAATTTTGCCACAAAAAAACTTCAAAAACAGACTACAAAGAGAGACTGCTGAACTCGAATTAATATGCAAATTAGATACAATTAACTCAGGCTTAAACAGAGACTGGGAATGGTTGGGTCATTACTCTAATTGAATCTATTTCCCTATGTTAAGTTCTCCTCAAACCTTCTATAGGTCATCTTAATTATCACTTCAAAAGTTTTTTTCTCCTGCTGATGATAACTCATCTCAATTGATTAGACTCTTCCTGTTGGTATGCATACTTCCACCTTTTCATGTTCTCTGTTTGTATAAATATCTCCTGTCTGTGTGTTCCATTCTATGCATCTGAAGAAGTGAGCTGTAGCTCACGAAAGCTCATGCTGAAATAAATTTGTTAGTCTCTAAGGTGCCACAAGTACTCCTGTTCTTTTTGTGGATACAGACTAACATGGCTGCTACTCTGAAATATGTCTGAAAGGCACTCCTTTTTAATCTGTGCATATTGTTTTTCAGCTTCTTAAAGTGTGCAAGAACAAAATGCAAATGGCCGTTTTGTTGCAACAACCTAGGCTTGCATCCACATCATAGTATTTGAGAACTGGAGCTACTGAGATCATTTATTTTACCTTTTCAAAGGCAATTTTTTTATTTGACACCCCCCACCAAACCAAGATGTGCTGGATTTTTACAATTCATTGAGTAGTTTTGTCACTGTAGAAAGATCTTGTAGGTATCGACCAACATAATATACCTCCCTCTGTATATGTCTCAGTTTTGGTACATTATCTGATGCATTTAATTGCTTTTACTTTCTCAAGGCCAGGATTGATTCCATCTTTGTTTATTGTCTGTCCCAAAAACTTGATTGGGGGTAGGCAGAAATACTTTTTCCTTGTTTAGCTTCGGTCAAGACTGACTGATTAGTTTTATGACTTGATTGAGGGTTTGTTCTGTTCTTCCATCAAAGATCTATATATCAGTCCATTAAAACTACAACTCCATTTGTGTTCATTAACAGTTCTGCCATCTTTCTTTGGAAAATTTCCAATGCACTGGTAATCCCAAAAGGTAATCTTTAAAAGAAAAATCTCCCAAATGGTGCAATAAATTTACTCAGTTTAGCACTTTATTTTGCCAAAGGAATTTGCCAGAATCTGCTTGAGGCATCCAGCTTGGAGAATACTGGAGAAAGTCATCTAATGTTCAGAGGATATGTTTTTCTCTTACAATTGCTTCATTAAGTCTTTAAAAATAAACACAGATTAGTATTGTCCACTTTTCTTTATATCTGGTATCTTTGGGGTACACTATGCTCTTGGCTCAGAGATTTTTCTCAATTATGCCATTCTCTTTAACTCAGTTTCTACTTTATTAAGTAATAGGATAGGAAACTTGCAAGATGTATGCACACTATGATCCAGAATTGTTTCTAAAGGTTATTGGTATTGGATCTCCTTTCAAAAGTTCAATACCAACAAATATTTAATTGTGTTCTTTCAACTTTCTCACTAGGCCCGTCATGGCTGCCACACTGCAGCTGAACAGTCTGTTCATCTGTGGTCCTTTGATCACATACACTCTGAGTGCACAGCTTTAGGCTTTCTAAGTTGCTTCTGTGGTTAATGGCCCATAAAGTTCAGAATACCTCCTGGGCTAGTCTGAGCTGTGTAGGGTGACCAGATAGCAACTGTGAAAAATCAGGACAAAGGATGGAGGGTAATAGGCACCTATATAAGAAAAAGTCCCAAATATCAGGACTGTCCCTATAAAATTGGGACATCTGGTCACCCTAGAGCTGTCTCAGGTGACTTCAGCTCTGGGAAGGGTTGAGTATGACTGTAAGTCCCTTATGAGATGACTGTGCCATCAGCTCCTAAGTCAATTTAAAAGTCAATAGCCTTTCCCTGAAAATTCCATTTCACACTCTGGGCAGGCTATATATCGTCACAAATGATAAATGCCAGAAAACAATGGCTCTTGATTGTCTGTAATATGAGTCAACTTCCTTACTGCGTTGGCAAAGCAAACTGCTGCAATATGTTTTATGCCATGTGCCTCTTTGTAGACATATCTCATCTCTTGGGTTATTAATTTTTCCACACTGTGAGCTGAAGTACTGGTGTGACTGTACTCCCTTTGGTTCTTAATTCTCTGAGGAGTTGGTGACCGCCCACTCCACTGGATTCCAGCTGAGAGACCTTAAATCAGGCAGGTCGAATCAGGCCTCAACAACTCCTGCTGCTGTGCTCTGAACTCCTTCCTATCTCCCTTGGTATCTCCAGTCTGTAGATCCAGTTATCCCTTCTCTGGGTGCTATCTCAAGGCAGCTTCTCAGCAGCTTGCTGGAAGGAGTTACGTTCTCCAGCCTGCTTGCTCCTCTAGCAACCACCCCACCCCTCTGCTTCTCAGATCTTTTATTCTCCAAGTGTTGGCCAGCAGTCCCTGCATTAATCCCTTGGTTGCTAGACCAGCATGGGGGTATATGCACCCCATGGCACACACCTTGTGCATGGAATTTGTTCCTCTTAGACTGGGAGTTCCCTCTGCTTCACAGGCTTTATGATAATGACTTTTAACCAGGGCTGGCTTTATGAAGGGCAGGGCCCAATTTGAATACCCAGTGGTGGTCCGGTGCTTCGGTGGCACTTCGGCGGTGGGGGGTCTGCTCCGGGTCTTCCCGGCACTGAAGGACTCCCTGCTGCTGAAATGCCACTGAAGACCCCGGAGTGCCACTGGGTAAGTAAAAAAAAAAAATAATAAATTAAAAGGTGCCTAAGGCGCGGGGCCCGATTCCAGGGAATCGGGCAAATCGGCCTAAAGCCAGCCCTGCTTTTAACATTCAAGTGTTTGTTTATAACTTCTGAGCTAGTTTCAGGATTTTCAAGTTGCCTTTTGTTCTGTTTGACTAATTTTGGGCGCTGTGTTATCTGTATAGCTGTGTTTAGGGTTAAATCTCTCTTCAGTTGTAGTGGCTATGAAAGATTTCTATCTGTTAACCAGCCTGTCTGATAGTTTCTTATTTTGCGTTCTCAAAATCACGGTGTTCAGCCCATGTATGAAGATCTCTTATAAAATAGTCAACCTTTTTTCATGGTTCTCTGGTGGAATCATGCTCTTTTATAAAAACATTTTTCTGGAATATAAAGTATGCATCAGACATAGCCAGAACTCTCATTGTCGTCTCTGTGACTGTCTTCAGTAAAATCAAAGGATTTAAAGATATGCTTTGCTTATCCCTACCATAGATTAAAGAAGATACCTGTAGATTTCTAATTCCTTTGTGGAGTTGTTTGCAATGCGAAATCTTGCAAAATATTTTTCTAGCCTCTTCATTGTGAAGGATCGTCAAATGTGAAGTTCTCAGGGGCTTTGAAGAGTGGCATGTTGATGAGATCCTGCAACCTTTGTTGATTTATTCCTTCTATCTGCAAACATTGTTACTGTTCCTTCCGTTTCTATTCTTAGTTTACTCTTGACACCATGTCAAATTCTTCTGTACCAGATATGAACTGGTCACAGAGCTTGCTTATACACATCAGAGATATTCTTCCTAAAATCCATTAATTCTCTCACAGGTCTAGCTTTGGTACGTTTAAATAAGGTACTTTAGACACTCTGCCACCTAGTGGTTGTACTGTATAATGCAGTTTAGCATTCCATCACAAGCCCCTTATAAAAAGCAACGAAGAGTCCTGTGGCACCTTATAGACTAACAGATGTATTGGAGCATGAGCTTTCATGGGTGAATACCCATTTCGTCAGATATGCATCTGATGAAGTGGGTATTCACACAAAAAAGCTTATGCTCAAATACATCTGTTAGTCTATAAGGTGCCACAGGACTCTTTGCTGCTTTTACAGATCCAGACTAACACGGCTACCCCTCTGATACTTAATCCCCTTATAAACATTCTCTTCTGTTCCATGGCTCCAACACAAATCCTATCCATTTCTTCCTTATGGATCATTGTAGTGCAGCCTACTTCTGTGTGTGTTAATGTTATGTGGTAAATATGCTGTACCCCATGGTGCCTGAGGGTTATTGCTCTGAAGTGAACTAGGACACTTTTTTATTTTATTCACCGTGCAATAGTATATTCCTCATAATGTAAATATTTGTGGAGATGCAAACCAGTGCTCTCTTTTTAATATTGCACCAATACAAATACTAGTTCTGGACAGCTTTTGAAAGAATCTTTCTGGTTAGTTTTGATGCAGTTCCCAGGAACCCTCTAGGAGGTATTTCTTCACAACAACTACCATCCTTTCTTAGCCTCCTCGCCTCCCTATATCAGTCACTTCTGACAGCACCACCATCCACTCTGTCTCTCAGGCACATACACGGGTTTAAGCTTTGCCTCTGCCTTTACTCTGATCACACATATCCATGCCTTATCCATATCATGCCACTTCTTCCACATCTGTTTCCAATGTCTGGCCTTTTCTCTCTGTCTACCTCAATAAAACTCTTATCCTGGGCCTTATCCTGTCCCTTTTTTGACTACTTCAGTTCCTTCTATCTAGCTTCCTCTACATTTGCTTCACACTCAGATCCATTCAAAATGCTGATGATAAAAGCCTTTAGCTGACCTATTGTTCTGACCATGTCACCTCTTCTCTTTGAGACCCTCCATAGCTCCTCCTCAACAAATTGATTTTAATGCACTCTTTTAAGACCCTTCAGAACTGTGCCTCAACCTTCTTATCCAATATTGTATCTTATCATAATTCCCCATCTAGAACTGATCAAAACTGGGATTTCAGGTTTATGGGTAATTTTCACTTGCTCTTGGAATTTTACATTTTTATTCTCTTTCCCAGTGTGCGACAGGATAAGGAGACAAAAAAAAAAAAAGATAGAAAAACCAATAAAAAATTCCAACCCTCTTCAAAATGGTCCTTATCAAAGTAAAAAAAACCTGACAAAAGCAAACACTCTTGTATAGCCTCATGGCTTTAAAATATGCAGAACTATTGAACATCAATACAATTTTTGAAAGTGATTAAAAAAGGTAGAAATAAATGTCTTAACTTGCTTAAGATTAGATTTTGCAATTCAGATTTTGTTCTGATTAATATTAAAAATATATTCTATATTTGCATGTTGGCAGGCATCCTGGCATTCATCAAACCAGATTGCTAACAGAACTTTTAATCAATTTCTGCTTAGGAACTCTGTCCTTAAATAAACATGTTTCATTACTGCAGTGCTTTGGAGTATGGGCTTTGTACTTTCATTTACACTACCTGGTTTCATATCCAGGCACATGGGAGTACAATTTAGGAACAATTCATGAGGCAAAACCCAAGGGCCACTGACTTCAAAGATCTTTTACAGATCCAGACAAAAGGCTTTTACAGATTCAGACTAACACGGCTACCCCTCTGATACTTGACTTCAAAGAGGCTAGGATTTCACCTATGGGGTTTTCATCATCTTCAATTTTTGGAATACTTTTTCCCTCTTGATAGCTAGGATCTCATAAATCCCCTTAAGTGGAGAGGTGAAAGTTCAAAGCCAGTTAATTGGTAAGCTCAGTACTATTTTACTCTCTGGCTTTCTGCACAGTTGGTCTGGCAATGTTGCCAGGGTGAATGGACATCAAACCAGTTTGCCCCTCTGCTCAGCACCTTCAGACCACACATCCCATTTCTCATGTAGTATTCATGGGAGTGGAGAGACAGGACCTCCCTGCTCCTTCACATCTAGATCCTTTTTCGAATTTGTTTGTTGCATTGGAAAGATCATCTTCTTTTCCTTGTCTGGCAGAAAAGGACAATGTTACTAGCTTGTTGAATTCTTCATAATATTTAAATCAGCTATGCAAGTAATCACACATGATGAAATCATTAAGCAAGTATAAAAGTGTGACCACTGATTAGCTATTTCTGAAAATTATCATCAAGTATGTGCACAATACTGCAGTTAAACTTAGCAGCATGTAGGTTTTTAGCAAGATCTCTAAAATATTTTTATTTAACACAATTTCACATATAAATAAAATTAAATGTCAGTCTATTGTTAAATGAAATATGTATTTTTTGATATGTTAAATCAATGAAACTATTGCCTGAAGATAGACTGAGAACAAACTAGAAGAGGGGTCGGCAACTTCTGACATGTGTCTTGCCCCATAAACACCTTGGCGGGCTGGACCAGTTTTTTTATCTGCCGCGTCGGCAGGTTCAGCTGATCACGGCTCCCATTGGCCGCAGTTTGCCGTCCCAGGCCAAAGGGGGAGGCGGGAAGCTGCAGCCAGCACATCCCTCGCCCGTGCCACTTCTCGCCTCCCCCATTGGCCTGGGATGGTGAACTGCAGCCAGTGGGAGCCACAATCAGCCAAACCTGCTGACGCGGCAGGTAAGCAAACTGGCCCGGCCCGCCAGGGTGCTTACCCCAGCGAGCCACATGCCAGAAGTTGCCTACCTCTGGACTAGAACATCTGACCCAGTAAAACTTCTTTGTTGCATCCATAATTTTTATTTTAGAAAGTGAGAACCTCCACTTTAATATATAGTACATATTAGTATTATTTATTTATTTGCACATTATCACAGTAAAATTTGCATTAATTTTAATGGATATAATTTAAGATGAAAAAATACCATCTTAAAATCTTTCTCTTTAAAATAAGCTGTCATCTTAGAATCTTTTCTCCTGGCATCAGTAAAAGAAAGCTCATTTCTCCTTTTTTTATGGAGGGATAGAGCAGGCCCTCATCCAAGCAAGATCACAGAGAAAATATATAAAATAATGTAAACGACATGTTGTCCATGCTTATCTTAAATCTCCTCTGGAAGTCACCATCTGCAAAATTTGGAGCCCAGTGTTGCTTTTTATGACAAATTAATATTTCTTCTTTAGGAAAACTGAATTTTGGGTAGGAGCACAGTACAGTAGGTATTAAAACATTTCTTAAGGGAATCATAGTATTTGATTACTGAAGCAGGGTTTGGGAAGACAGAACTACTGAGTTTTATTCCATAGTGTGTCACTGACTTCTTGCATAAGCTTGGGGAAGTCACTTAAGTGAATTTTCTAAGACAAATACCTAGAGTTAGTAATCTAAATCTATTTTTGGATAACTAAATAAGTGGCCTGACTTTCAGGTGTGCTGAGCAACTGCAGATCTCCTTGATTTTAATGGGAGCAGTATTGGGCACTTGCTGTTCATGTGACAATGGTAATAATTAAGGATTTCATGCTACATTTAATTTAAATTTAGGATTTTTTTTAATTGACTTCATTGGGAGTACCATCAGTCAGTTCAAGTAATTAAAGCATCAGTAGTGCCCATCCTAGTTCATGTTATAGGACCTATTTTTAAATAGTGAAGCTTGAGTCAGCAAAGTAGTGCAGAGCACAATGTGTTACACAGTTTATGAACTCATATTTAACTTGTTCCAGATTACCCAGGCTGGCAATATTTGGGAGCATTGTGCAAGCATTTTTTAGCATCTCTTTTTGGTCAATGTTAAGAACAGTGTCATTTGGTTTTAGCACAGGAACATCCACCCTCCTCAGGTGTGTTGTAAACAAGACATGAGAAGTCATTCTTCCGCTTTACTCTGCACTGGTTAGGCCTCAACTGGAGTATTGTGTCCAGTTCTGGGCACCGCATTTCAAGAAAGATGTGGAGAAATTGGAGAGGGTCCAGAGAATAGCAACAAGAATGATTAAAGGTCTTGAGAACATGACCTATGAAGGAAGGCTGAAGGAATTGGGTTTGTTTAGTTTGGAAAAGAGAAGACTGAGAGGGGACATGATAGCAGTTTTCAGGTATCTAAAAGGGTGTCATCAGGAGGAGGGAGAAAACTTGTTCACCTTAGCCTCCAATGATAGAACAAGAAGCAATGGGCTTAAACTGCAGCAAGGGAGATTTAGGTTGGACATTAGGAAAAAGTTCCTAACTGTCAGGGTAGTTAAACACTGGAATAGATTGCCTAGGGAAGTTGTGGAATCTCCATCGCTGGAGATATTTAAGAGTAGGTTAGATAAATGTCTATCAGGGATGGTCTAGACAGTATTTGGTCCTGCCATGAGGGCAGGGGACTGGACTCGATGACCTCTCGAGGTCCCTTCCAGTCCTAGAGTCTATGAGTCTATGATGGAAAATGTTTCATAGTGATACAGCCTTTTGGTGATGAGGGAACTAAGGAGAAGAAGCTCCCAGAAGAACCCCATAAAATAGTAACTAGTATTTTATTATATTAAGGGAATCTGTTTGACATACGATTAGTTATACCCCATCGAATCATATACTTTTATTCATTGGCAACCCAAAGATGTAGCCTCAGACACATCCTCCTAACTCTCATTGCTTCTTTTTCTGAGGAGATGATGCAAAGCCAAGAAAAAATGGACTTATCGGTATGAAAAATGCCTGGAGACCCTGAACCTGAGGAAGGGAATACATAACTACAGCATGTGTTGCAGGACCTAGGTTCCTGCAAAGCTTCCTTAGTATCAGTAACATAAAGATAAAAGGTGGGGAAAATGTGGCCACTGTTCCCCTCCTTTCTAAGATGTTGGTCTTGTTTGAGCTGTGCCTGGACCTGATCACCATGCACTTTGTTTTAGGGTGACATAGACCTATTCTCTCCTATATGTCCTCCAGTGGGGAGATATTGCAAAAACAACATCAAAGGCACACAGAAGGGTGCTATATGAAAATAAAATGTTGCCATGCTTCATTAGGAAATGTATTCAGCTAACAGTATTTGATTAGTGATTGAGATGGCCAAATGTTGCAAAAATACTACTACTACTACTACTATCAGCAAATAAATCTTTTGAAAACAAGCAACATTTTTGCCAAATAACTTCTTCAACAAATATCTTGGACCAGCTCTACTGAAAACCACCATCTGCAGACAGGCTGGTTCAGACCCTTCAGGCATTCCTTATTAACTATTCAAGGGAGAGTCATTACATTTGGCTGCATGTGGAAATGTGCTCATGATGGCAGGCCAAAAGATTATATTTTACATTCACCCAAAAGGCTAAGGGAAGAGAGCAAACACGTCTACTTCTTTGCACCTCCCAGTGCCTAAATAATTGACTATAAACCTAATTCTTCTTTAACAATTCTACTATAGGATCTCTTCATTTTACTCTTTTAGAGCAACTCATGCTCTGAGCCAGAATCTTAACAACAGTACAACTAGAAGCTATGGCACAAATTTGTTAGTTTTTGTCTTTTGGGGGGCATGAGACTATTATCTTTGGCAAGGAAAAAGTGCCTGTTCCCTATGAATGGCAAAGACAGAATGTCATTTATATTGCTGCTGACTCCAATGGCTATAAGAATGAGTGGCCAAAAGGTTTACAGCATGTGTGTATTGAGCGTATATTCCTCCAAGGACACAGTTTTAAGGATTTTCACATGTCAAGGGGAAAAGAGTGGTACCGGATGTTTAAAAAACAAACTAAACAGTTACTCTTCACATTGGGGTTCAAAAAAAAAAGGCAATACATTAAAATGTCAGACTTCTCATTTTCAGATTGTATCTAACATTTTACATTTTCATCACTAAAGGTCAAAATATCTTGGACTTGATTCTCTTCTGACTTATAAGGCATAGATCAGGAATAACACTATCAAAATCAACAGAGTTACAGCTATGTAAAAGCTGAATAAGTCAGAGGAGAAATAGTCCCCTTTAGAATAATATTGCACTATATATGCTGAAGTCAAGTAATAGTACTGAATATCATAACAAGATGTCCATATTCTGTTACAGCTGCCCTTAGCATTTTAGAGCATGCCTGCAGAACAATTCCCTCCCCCAACATCCAAATCTTCTGCACCATGATCACAGTGCTACATGCTGGGCCAGCCCAGTATTTTGGGGGATATATGGTGAGGTGACTCTTTGAATTACTCACAAAATGAACTGCTTGTGCTGTAGCTGGTAACAATTCAGATTCCATTAAGTGATAGTCCCTTAACGGAGTTAGAGGGGAGGGGACTGCAGACAGTGATGCTTTCAGCCACTCAACAGCTGTGTGTAACCTTTAAAGGATTAGAAAACATGCCTGAGAGTGTTAGACTCGAGGCGTTCCATCTGCTTAAGTCACCCCATACCCTTCTCTTTGGAAAACTAATTGCAGTCTATAAGTTCCTACACTGGGAGCAAATATTTAAGAATGGGCTCTTCAGTCTAGCAGAGAAAGGTATAACATGATCCAATGTTTGGAAGTTGAAGTTAGACAAATTTAGACTGCAAATAAGGCACACATTTTTAACAGTGAAGGAAATTAACCATTGGAACAATTTACCAAAGGTGGTGGTGGATTCTCCATTACTGACAGTTTTTAGATCAAGATGGGATGCTTTCCTAAAAGATATGCCCTAGGAATTATTTTGGGGAAATTCTATGTTCTGAATTAAACAGGAGGTCAAATAAGATAATAATAGTCCCTTCTGGTCTTGGAATCTATACATTTTGGTGAATGTTGTCACTTATGTAATGCTTCACGGATGTTAACTACTTAGAATTTTATTTCAGTTTTACAGATGGGTAAACTAAGGCAGAAAAAGTTAAATGACTTGACTATGAATGAATCAGCACCAGATCTGGGATTGGAGTTTATGTATTCCCACTGTTTAGTCTCATGCTTTATCTATTAAATAATGATGCCTCTGATGATACTGAGGCTCCACTCCTTGTACATTCTGGTTGTTCAGATGGATTTAGATGACAATATGGTGTCTCTGGTGTGGGCTATCAACAGCAGAGTGAGCAGTAATGTCTTCCACAGCCATAAACTGATCTGGGGTCCTCAAAAACAGATTGACCTCCATCATGGTTTTCATGGGCCCTCAGGGACAGAGCTGGGAAAATGGAGGGGCAGGGAAAGAGAAGAAGGAAAAATGAATATGATCTTTTGGAGTTATTCATTAGGAACAGTAGGAGTTAATTTGCAAATTTGATTTCTCTTGACATGGAAGATAAGTTTAGTTCTGACACTTCTAAGTCCCCCAAACAACTAATAGGAAAGAGAAGGGTGTGGCTATGGACTTTGTGGGCCCCAAAAGCTGAGGCACCAATATAATAATTTTAGTTTCGTTTATATGGCCACATTCTAGCCTGATATTTAGGGCGCTACACAAACAATTAAAATATCTTCCAGCAGAAACAAATTAATCCACAGAATTTTAAAATATGCACATAAAAATATGTGACCTTTCCCCACTTCCCCAAAATGATGTAGCTGTGTAGCTATGGCAGGGTCTTATACTAGTAGGACTTTGTTATTTTTATAAAATATACTCAAGTACAATAAAATAGTATGTAAAGAAATATTTCTCATTAAAACTAAACCCTGGCTGTAAAAAATATATGAACAAAGTTCTCGTCGGGATCCATCATCCTTGGGTACTCTTCTTTTTTAATTCTGTTTGTTCTCTTTGGAACCAGTCCTACTTCTATTGAAGTTCAAGGAAAAACCCTTGTTGACCTCAATGGCAGCTGACTTATGTCCGCTGCACAATAAAATAAGTCCCAAGGAGTGTCACTGCAAGTAGCATGATTTAGTGAGGCTCTTCAGAAATAAACTAAAATATTGAAAACATCATAAAATATACATGATAAAACCAAAAGGCACAATGTGAAAGGGGCCCTATTATCAGTAATATAATATTACTAGCACTATATTAAAAATACAAATACATGGCTAATAGATGAATGCGTTCATTTATGATGAAAGAAAATAGAAACTTCAAATTGGATGTTTTACCAAAAAAAGCTAAACAAAGTCTCAAACACATTTTTATTCTGCGTATGCCACTAGACTTGTCATAGTGTTTAATAAATTAGGTTTCCATAAAAGGTGAGAGCTTCTTTAACCTATTAATTGTCAGCAAAGAAAAAAAGGAAAATATACTCTGTGTTCTAATCATTCTTCTGGAACAGCAAAATGCAAGCTGCCATCTAAACATTTCTGCCAGAAGCTTAATAGTAACAAATGATGTTATTGCACAAGGTCAGAAAAACATTCATTGTAAAATTTGCAGACTGATCATATTATATGATGTTTATCTTCCTTTTTTAGAGCGAATATTGGCTGCTTATTTGCTTCAGTATTCATTATCTATGCACACTATTTACTCTGCATTAAAAATATGCTTAAGGCGCATTAAATTGTTTTACAAGCTTAAATTCATTTTGGCTTTAAGTTCAAATGCAATAGGCAGTTTCTTAGAAAAACTCGGTTTTGCTGGGAAATCAGTATAAATTTGCAACATGACTTTTGAGTAATCTGTTAGTATGTTCATAATTTACATTTGCTTATTTTCTATGTCTTCCAGCTCTAATTTCTGTGGTCCAAATTCTGATGTCCTTACTCAGTGATGGGGAGCACCTTACCGTATGAATAAGTCCACTGAAATCAGTGGAGAATGGTACTACTCAAGGACGTCAGAATCTTACTCTATGAATCTTGCTCTATATGTTCACTTCCCTGTTGAGCATGTTAGTGTTTGTTGTTTGTTGTGTTTTTCTTTTTGTTTTATCTTTCTGCTAATATGCCAGTGGGAAACTGTACTTAGATATAAATAAGTGATGCTAGGTCCATGATAAATGGCTATATCGATGGGGAGATGCAAAATATACCTAGGTTTGCTTGAATATGTCTGCTTACATCTGGTGATCTTCACCTTTCTCTTTTAAATTTACTTATTTGGATATATAGAACCACATTTTGAATATCTGGACAATTTGCATACCTAAATAAAGTTCAAATGAGTTTTATGCATATACATAGACACATTGTTCCACCAGATAAATTCTGGTTTATAAGTGAATCCCCACGAAGTATTAAAATAAAAAAAACATGTCTGAGGGAGAGCAAAGTAAGACTAATTGAGTGACAAGTGCTCATCACTTATCTATTTGCACTTGGAGATTTTGTGTCTTTTGGAGTTCTAGCCACAGCAGGCCTACAAATGGTTTTTTGTTTGTTTGTTTATTTGTTTTTTGGGTTTTTTTGTTTTGGATCTTTTCATTCAGACTTTTATTATCCATATCCTTTTACTACCAACATGTTACAGTACTATGCTGCTAAGGAAAAATAAAATTGCTTGGAAAATCCCAGTTGGAAAGATGATAGGAGTATCACTTGAAATCAGCGGGGGCATCTTTAATGATACAGTTTGCTCATGGCAGTTAAACACTCCCCAAAGGTGCTGGCTGACTTTACACAAGGACTGCACCTCTGGGAAATGAAGTTCTACAGAAGCATTGATGGAAATAGTGTTGGTTTTTTAGCTATTGAATCTATGGATGAGAGATCAGAGGATAGCGCTGATGATTTTGTCCATGAATACTTAAAAAACCAAAAGTTCAATTAAAAAGCTAAACGTCACCCTAGAAAGACTAAGGAATCTCAAAATAAATACTCAAGCACCTATGCAAGTGATGATAAAAGAAACAATGCTTTATTAAAATACTTGAAATAATGGAGAGGAATAACATGAGGACTACAACTCTGAGAATCTCTCGGAAAAGTACGTGAGAACTGAAGCTGATGGTATTCAGGTAATATTGAAATTCTGGTTAAAGACAATGTTTTGAAATCTGGGTGCCTAAAGTTAGGCTACATATTTAGGCACCTAAATAAAAATAGCCTGATTTTCAAAGAGGCTGAATATCTGCAGTGTGTAACTCTTTTTAACTTCAGTAGGTCTGTGGGTGCTCTGCAGTTCTGAAAATCTGGTCTCCTATATTCAGGTGCCTAAATATTGATTAAAAAAAAACAACCTAACCCTGGGCAGCGAGTTTCAAAAACACCAAGCAATTTTTGTCCCCATTAGTTTAGAGTTTTAAAGGCCTTGGCTTCCAAAAACAAACCTCATACTTTTATGTATGCTAAGGAAAGCACCATGCTAGACTAGGTTCTGTAAACTTGAGGAGAGATGTCATTTATTTACTTACACATTTTTATAAGTTTTACAATTTTTTTCAACTTTTAAAATTTATTTTTAAAATGAATTATTGCTGACAACCAATCTTTATTTTTTTTGTACTTTTAGGGGGAAAACAACCAAATTAATGAGATTTTAAAAGCATCAATTTTGCATGTAGAACACATTAAGTATTTAATGTTATATTTATTATGTATTTGATATTATGAGTTCATATTATGAAATTAATACTCATTCACAGCACATGTAAAAGGAATTGCTTTGTGTATTCTGTGAATATATATTAACAGTACTTTAATTAATTAAAGTTGACTAAATCCAGTTTGGTCCATAGACAAGCTAAAATATCTGAAGGTGATTCTGACCTTCTACTGCATCAGTTTGATGTGTTTTAAATTTCTTTTGCTTTTTTCCCCCTTGTACAGCAATAAAAAGGAGAATTAAATAGCAACAAAAATATGGCACAGTAAATATAAGCATCTGACTGAAAACCATGAAAGCAATGAAATCCAGAAAAGTGGATGAAATTCTGTATTTAATTCACACTGCAGGACTTAATTGTTGTACTGGTCTCCCAGTAGTACATGAGCTTTTACCACTGTATTCAACAACCAAAGACATATTTCATTAGTGGAGATGGAGAGCAGGAGTCAGCAACCTCTGGCATGTGGCTCACCAGGGTAAGTACCCTGGCAGACCAGACCAGTTTGTTTATCTGCCGCATTGGCAGGTTCAGCTGATCGCAGCTCTCACTGGCCGCGGTTCACCGTCCCAGGCCAATGGAAGCACAAGAAAGCGGCGCAGGTGAGGGACGTACTGGCCATGGCTTCCCACCGCCCCCATTGGCCTGGAACGGTGAACCGTGGCCAGTGGGAGCCACTATCGGCCGAACCTGCAGATGGGGCAGGTAAACAAACTGGCCCGGCCTGCCAGGGTACTTACCCTGGTGAGCCACGTGCCAGAGGCTGCCGACCCTTGATGTAGAGAATACACACTCTGTGTAACACACATTTAACTACGCTTCTACCTCAATATAACACTGCCTCGGGAGCCAAAAAATCTTACCATGTTATAGGAGAAACTGCGTTATATTGAACTTGCTTTGATCCACCAGAGAGCGCAGCCCCAGCCCTCCCCCCCCAGAGCACTGCTTTTCCGCGTTATATCCGAATTCGTGTTATATCGAGTCACATTATATCGAGGTAGAGGTGTATTAATTAAAATTAAATTTAAAAGTTTATTATTATTTGTGCTTACACGGCTCAACTAAGAATGAGAGCCCCATTGTGCTAGGCTCTGTACAACTGTAGTAAAAGCAACCGTTGCCCCACAGACTTTACAGTCTAATTGACCAATATCATTCTCTCTTCTGCCACAGTGCAAACAGAAAACCTGACAGTGGTTATGGAATGTGTATGCTGTGTCATTGCTTTACTAGACTCACAAATATTGCCTCCTGTTTCCGTGTGTTCTCCCTCATCTGTTTGTTATCACTCTCTGTTTTCTCTTGTCTTATGCTTGGATTGAAAACTCTTTGGGGCACAGGTTGTCTTTTTGTTATGTGTTTGTACACTGCCTAGAACAATGGGGTCCTGGTCAAGGATTAGAGTCTGTAGGTGCTGCAGTAATACAGATAGTAAATAAATGAATAAATATCCTCATTTTACAGATTGAGAGCACGATCATCTTCCCCACAAAGCCTGAGTGGGGCATCTGGACTTCCTATACAATGCATGGGGAAAAGTAGGTGCTTTAGAATATGATGCGGGGAGTCACCTAAGCTAATCAATACCTAAGCTAACCAAGAGAGGTGTGTCTTAAGCCCCATCCCTCTCATGGACATAGACACTTAAATCCACTCTGCAGGGAGATGCTTGTCTCTGCTTGTGTTCCATGAATTGGGGGAAGATAGGCACTCCTCCACCAATATTCTTGTAGAGCCCAATCCAGTAGGCATGTTTAGAGGCTTCTCAATTCCACATATATCAGCCAAGGAAGAAGTGGGCCTCCCTTATATCTTTTAGCCAAGTGGCTAGGGTACTCACCTGGGATCTGGGGGACTGCCTGTTCAATTCACCGTTCTGCCTGATGAGAAGGGATTTGAACAGGGATGTGCCACCTCTCAAGTGAGTGCTCTAATCCCCTGACAGTGTGGTATTCTGGGGCGGGGGGGGTGGGTCCTTGAATCTCTGTATTTAATAAAATAATTGAATAACAAAATATTAATAGGGACAGAGAATCACTATAGCCCAGTGGTTAGAGTACACCCAAGAGATATCACATCCCTGTTCAACTCCATTCTCATCAGGCAGAGAGATAAATTGAACTGGGGCAGTCCCTCATCCCTTGAGTACCACTAGTATAGGCAGGCTCTTCTCTCTGTTGTGTGTGGCCTCGGCACATGCCTGCCAGATTGGGCCCCACACACTGATCACTCTGGGGCGTTGGCAGGAAATGGGCATCCAGATATCTAGAGAGAGTCCTGAAGTCAGGATCATAGGTGACTAGGGAACTTTAGTAAAACCTAGGCACCAAGTGAGTTTAGACATCAACAGGGTTAGGCTTCAGCTGAGCAGGTGTTTTGTGGATGGCACTGGCACCTAAAAATGGGATGTAGGTGGCTAACGCCTAGACTTAGGCACGTAAGTACTTATATGGATCTGGGCCCAAGTAACTTACTTTGTGTCACACAAGACGTATGGTGGGGCATATAATCCCCACAAGGCAAGAAGGAGTTAAAGAACTCCTGTGGTCACAATCAGCTCCACCCTCCGGATCAGTGTGGCGTGGCAGGCCTGGTGGCAAGCCCTGTCAAAGAAGAAACTTGTTGAGGTGGCACTCTGAAACAAGCAAAGCTAGAGCTCTCAGATCAGAGCACTGGTTATGTGCTAGAGAAGAGCCAAAGAGCATTGCCAGCCTGATCCCTGTAAGACAAGATGGGCCAGTTTGTTTCTTTTGGTGAAATCCCAGAACTAGCTCTTGGCCTTTAGCCATATAAGAAGGGTAGAGCTGGGACTTCCTGCAAAGCCTGAATGACTGTTCCCCCACACCCACTTTGTATGAGGGATGGAGCATGGCTTGGTGTTGGTGCTGGTTTGTCCTGGGATATAGGTCAAAGCCAAATGATAGTTTCACTCAGGCTGGTAACCTGCCCATTTTGCAGTGAGGACTCACGCTAAGCAACTTAAATGCTGACATCCTCCAATGCCTATCCACAATTTCCCCCATGTGCCCAAAAGGACAGATAATTTCCCCACAATTCACTGGGAAAGAATCAGAAAGAGATTCAGCTTATTGCAGCACTAAAAACTATGGTATATGATCTCGGAAGTCCTAGCACCTTACACTAATGAGTACAGTGCCAATGTGGTAGCACTTGAGTATGGCTTTGCAGTGAGGGTGCTCACTCTATGTCTGCACTGAAATTAAAAAAACACAGCTGGCCCATGCCAGCTGACTCAAGCTGGAGCCCAGATTCTAGGACCCTGTGGAGTGGGAATGTCCTAGAGCTCAAGCTGTAGTCAAAGTTGAAACGTCACTCTACGCCACAATTAAACAGTCTTTTAACCTGAGCCCCCAAGCCTGAGTCAGCTGGCACAGGCCAGCAGCAGGTTTTTAATTGCAGCATGAACATACCCTCACACTCAAGCTAGAGAAACCTGGGTGCTCAGACTTGGATGCGGATCATCTTAGTTACTTCTGCCGTGAAGATGTACCTTGAAAGAAACTTATATTTAACCTAGATCTCCCCAGTCTCACTGCAGTGCCTAAATCTGAAAACTATTCACCCTCTCAATAAAAATAATAAAAGACAATAAGGACAAAGTCCTGCATTCCTTGCTCACTTAAAATCGGTTGTAACATTACATGCAAACTAGCACTAAGGTTGAGAAAGCAATTATTCTAAATTTAGACTAAAACTAAAGACTGAATGTGAAAACATCATATGGATTTTTTTCCCCTTTTTCTTCCTTTCAAATTTTAGGAAGCTATGTTTAGTATATACAATGGTCACCTTCTAAAACAATATAATTTGTCAACAGTTACCACAACAGTTGTATGTGTGATACCACAGTTTCCTCCTAAATAACTGTGGTAAATATATGGTATGTTTTGACAAACGCTGGCCCTTTATAGAAACCGCTGTGTGAGTTTTAATATACAGACTTGAGGGGAACCAATGATGGTGTTTCAGAGCCAGAATCAGAGGTTAGTAAAATATAATGTACCATAAATGCTAAGAGGAGCAGAAGAACATATAAATTACACCATTTTAGAAGTGTCTGCATGATAAAGTTGACCTAGTTTTATTACAGTTGTGATTTTAAACTGGTCTAATGAATTATTATAATTGTACTTATTATTTGCATAGTATTAATTAGTGTTCTGTGGAAACAATGGAGCTTGGCCCTGTGTAAGACATGTAACAAAATATGAATATGCCCCAGAGCTTAAAATGTACACAAAATTTGGCTCTCAAATATGTATTTACAACTCCCATTCATGTGAATGGGGTTTAGGCTATGCAGAATTTGTCCTTAAGTTTTTAATAAAGATTTTTTTTACTAGAAATTGTTTTTCATGGTCTTTTCTGATTTTTTCTCATTGCAAGATAAATCCTTAATAACTGAACTTGACTTTTATTCTGGTTTGTAATTGTATACCATGAGAAGTGGGTGGTATGAATTCAAATAATGCAGTAGCGGACCTTATGGCATTATGTTAAACCATTATGGTGAATCCTGCTGTATCACATCACCTTGCCAATAGTTAAAATACCTCTGAAACATTTTAGCATAGAAGGATTACTTTGCTATGGGAGAGGTCAATTTAATAAAGACTGTTCAATGTTTATTGCTTTTCCAAGACCAAATTCTCCCCACTGCATAATTGAAGGGTTGAGGGGATGGAGTTATTGTTTCCTCTGGGCAGCTCTACTAGCTTTTACTACTACTAGTGCCTCTAAAGAGTCCAACCCTTGCACCCTGGCCAACCCTTTACCTGCTTCCATAGCCTTCTGATCTGGGCAATTCAGGGAGAGTAAACAGAGGTGGGCTCCAAAGTGCACAGTGACTGCATACCTGCAAGAGTGGAAGCCTTTAGAAATCCTGACAGGCACCCGGCACAGCACAACCATGCAATGTTGCTGTAGCTGTGGCCCATTGCGCCTACAGAGTGGCACCAGTGTTTTCCCTATAGTGATTATAAACTCTGCAACAGAGTTGAATGAATAACTGATGTTTTGGTTTGGTGGCCGAACCTAAACATCTAAAGAGAATTCTCTTTTGGATCTGTATTTTTATAATATTGCCATTTTTTGACCCAAGTATCTAGTTAAAGTTTTCAGGGCCCTGGGAAATGTTCCAACTGGGGGCTGAAATTGATGGAGTCTGGTATTTTCTTTGAGGCAATCTTGTTTATTTACAGGAATTGTATAAGGTCCTGCTTCTCTAAATGCAGGAGAAATCAGAAATTAAAGAATATTTTCTTAGTTTTCAGCATCAAGCCTCTTGCGCCAACATCAACCTAAAAAACTCTTTCGCTAACTTTATCCAGGGTCATACACTGTGCTCACAGGCTCCTGATTGACTGTCGTTTGGTCTCTCTTCTGTCTGTCCATTTGTCTTTTTTACACACACACACACACACACACACACACACACACACACACACACACACACACACACACACACACACACACACACACACACACTCTGCCCACCTGTTGCTAGTTTCTGGGCAGACTATTAGGCCTTGTTTTAGGAATGGCCCTTTATAGTGTTTCTTATCACGATCTTAAGTGAAGGATGTATCCACACATTAATTTTAACTCAATCCATAATAAGGTTTCACTCAGCTTGTATCAATAACAACCTTTTACATATTTTAAGACTATGTTCCTCCTCAGCATTCTCCTCTGCAGACTAAACTTGCCCAGTTCTTTCAACTTTTCCTTGTAGGTCAGGTTTTCTAAACTTATTATAATTTTTGCTTTCTTCTGGACTCTCTCCAGTTTCTCCGCATTTTCTTAAATGTGGCAAGCAGAACTGGACACAGTACTCCAACTGAGGCCTCATCAAAGCCAAGTAGAATGAAACAGTGACCTCTCATGTCTTACATACGACACTCCTGTTAATACACTCCAAAATAATATTGGCCTTTTTTGCAACTGCATTGCATTGTTGACTCTTAGACCTGGTCTACACTGGGGGAAGGGGATCAATCTAAGTTATGCAACTTCAGCTACATGAATAACGTAGCTGACGTCGACATATTTACTATTAGATCTAGATTTACTATTTAGATCTACTTACTGCGGTGTCTTCACTTCAGTAAGTCGTCGGCTGATGCTCTCCCGTTGACTAGATGTGATAAATCGACCCCCACTGGATGGTCGCTGCCTGTTGATCCAGCGGGTAATGTAGACAAGCCCTTAGCTAATTTGTGGTCCACTATAACCCCTAGATCTTTTTCTGCAGCTCTGCTCACTAGCTAGTTATTTCCCATTTTGTATTTGTGCATTTGATTTTTCCTTCCTAAGTGAAGTGCTTTGCACTTATCTTTATTGAATTTCATCTTGTTGATGTCAGACCACTTCTCCAATGCATCAAGATCATTTTGAATTCTAATCCTGACCTCCAAAGTGCTTATAACTCCTGCTAGCTTGGTGTTGTCCAGAAGTTTTATCAGCATATTCTCCAGTCTCTCATCTAAGTCATTATTGAAAATATTAAATAGCACTAGACCCAAGACAAATCCTTGCAGGACCCCATTGGCTATGCCATCCCCAACTTAACAATGAGCTCTCTGAATATGGCCTTTTAACCAATTTGTACACCACATTATAGTAATTTCATCTGGACTATATTTCCTTAATTGTTTATGGGAATGTCACATGGGACAGTGTCAAAAGCCTTACTCAAATCTAGATATATCACACCTAGTGCTTCCCCGTTATCCATAGGCTGATTACCAGATCAAAAAAAGGAAACTAGAATGTTTTGGTATGATTTTTTCCTGATAAATCCATATTGGTTATTACTTGATTGTTTAATAATTTGTTCCAGTACCTTTTTGGGTATCAAAGTCAGGCTAACTGTTTTATAAGTCCCTAGGTCTTTCTTTTTCCCCTTTTTGAAATCAGGGGAAATATTTAATTTCATTTTGGATCAAACAAAACATTTCTTTTGACCCATAACAGGAAGGTATTTTTACCTTGTTTTCCTCCAGTAAATCAAGCCAAATGTCTAAATTAAATGTTGTTGTCAAATGAAAATTGGCAACATTTATTTTAAATTCTTTGCAAATTCAACTTATAGTTTCAGCATAAAAGAAAATTTTCAAAGTTTCAGTTAACACTTAACTTTTTTTTGGCAGGGGGTAGGGGAGGATACATTATTCAACCAAAAAAATTGTCCAGCTCTACTTCGAAATGGCAAATAAAAATCTATGTACTATTTGTATTGGTTGCATTATGGAGTTAAGATCTTAGACGTTTCTAGCTAGAGGCAAGCTCCTTCCTCTTTCACAGACCTCATTCCAATAAGTAAACTACAAAAACTAATGATCAAGAATCACTAAAAGATACCTATTACATTCACTATAAAGCTCCCTTCCCCCTTTCAAGAATGTTAACTGTCTCTTTAGAATTAAAAAGTAAATTTCTCATTGATATTGGAAATGTCATAAGCTCTATTTTTGACATCTAGTAGTAAAATATAATCTCAAATACATGCAAGTACTTAAATTTGGAACTATATTACACAGTCTTGAGAATAATTTAATTTCACTACATCTGTTCAACAATAAAAAAAAAGTTGTTACCTCTATGTTTGATTAGATGAACATATTTTAATTATCGCATTTAAAAACCATACCAGCCCCTCAAACAAAGTAACATGATAGCATATTGTGAATCCTTTTTTGTGCTGTACTGGATTCTTAATCACTATTACTGTAGAAAATGTAACTTTTAATCAGCAATGTAATTAGAGTGGGAGTTTAGAATTTAAAAAAATAGTAAAACTGCACTGATTTTACTTTTAATAAGTAATTGGATATTGTGATGTCTTTGTCTACTATAGTGAAGATCCCTCTCCAATTTCTATTCCCCATAGAAATCAAATCATCTCTTAATCTTCTTTTAGATAATCTAAATAAATTGAGCTCCTTGATTCTGTCATTATAAGGCATTTTTTCCAATCCTTTAATCATTCTCATGGCTCTTCTCTCAACCCTCTCCAATTTTTCAACATCCTTCTAGAAGTGTGAACACCAGTACTGCAGTAGCAGTCACACCAATTAGTAGCATACACACCAATACCAAATACAGAAATAATATAACATTCCCTACTCCTACTTAATATTCCTATTTATGTATCCAAAGAGTGCATTAGTCTTTATCCATAGCAACGTGCTGGAGCTAATGTTCAACTGATCATCATCCATGAACCCCAAGACTTTTTCAGAGTCTCTGCATCCCACAATAATCTCCCTTCCTGTACCTATGACCTACATTCTTTGATCGTGGAAGAATGATCATACATTTGGAAGTCTTGACCTATGTATTTTTGCTTGTATGCAGCTTATCTTGCAATCTAGGCTCAGATGCAGAGAAATGGGGAGGACTGGAGTAGACATCCATACCTTAAATGTTGCTTTCCTTTACACGTCACACAGTCGTTATTAACTCGACATGATAGTTTGCGAAGAAAGGATAAAAATTAAACAATTACATAATATCTCTGAATAACACAGCCATCACTATCATTAACAGTCCTGTTAACCATGCAATATTTTTAATGGCTGAACAACCATTTTTGTTTACATCTATTGATACGCCAAAAAGACACTATTTTAATACAGAAAATCTCATTTTAACATAACTCTCCTCTTCTGACTAGTTAAAAGTCAATGGAATTATTCTCATGTTTAAAGCTAAGCACATGCTTGTTGGGGCTTGTTTGCAGCCCCAATATCTTTTACCAAACAGGTGTTTTAGTGTGGGTAGCTTACTTTTTAAAATTGAATGACGGATTGCAGGAAATGGTATAGAACAGATATCTACTGTGCTTCAAATATATGTTTTTAGTGGAATTTTTTGATCAAATTTCTAAATTAGCACGAGCACTCCTTGAATATATTTCTTTAGCTGTAAATTTTCCTTCTATTTATAAATTTTAAAAAGGCATGTAGCTATCTCCATATTGAAGTAAAATGAGTGCCACAGATATTTTTGTTCTGAGATATTGACTAGTAGAACGAGCATATGAATCAGTATTACCTTTTCACTACTACTTTTTGTAACTGCTGACAGTGAGATAGTTAAAATGAGACTTCTGCTTTTACATTTCCCTTATCTTTTCTTAGCTTTAGCAAAATGACCATAGTTCCCAAATATTCATTCTAGCATGCTGCTGTTACCTATTAATGTTGCCAATGAAGGGACTGATCCTGCTTACATTGAATCAGTGTGAGCTTTGCAACTGATTTCAGTGGAAGTAACATTGGACCTAAACAGAAGCAGAAGTTTCAGCTGAAAACTTCCAACACTTCTTATTGGTTCCTGTTGGCCTACTTTGTACTTGAATCTATCAGTCAACTAATACTCCAACCAAAACCAACAGACGTCAGTAGACCCCAACAGAGACCAGCACAAGCCAGCGTAGAACAGAAGGATTCTATTGGACTTTCAAATAGTCAAGTCTGCTATAATGTTCTATGTAGGTATCTTGTAGCTGTGTCAGTCCCAGAATATTAGAGAGAAAAGGTGGGTGAGGTAATATATTTGATTGCACCAATTTCTGTTGGTGAGAGAGACAAGCATTCACGCTTACACAGAGCTCTTTTTCAGATCTTTTTCAGAAACAAACTCTGAGTACTATAGCGAAATACAAGGTGGAGCAGATTGTTTAGCATAAGTATTTAACATATACTGTAAGTGATCGTTCAAGGTGAAGTGGCCCATTAACACCTCTTCAAGGATGGGGGGAGAAAGGGCAGCTGTGGGAGAGGATGATAATGGGATATAGATTGTTATAATAAGCCATAAATCAAGTGTCTTTATTCAGTTCATGATTTTTAGTTTCTAGAAAAGTTATGAATTTAAGAAACTAGGGCCTGGGCTACACTGGGGGGAGGAGGTTTCGAACTAAGATATGCCACTTCAGCTATGCTATTTGCATAGCTGAAGTTGAAGTATCTTAGTTTGACTTACTTGGCTGTCCTCACGGTGGCGAGTTGACCACCGCAGCTCCCTGGTCAACTCCGCTTACTCCTCCAACTGAGGTGGAGTACAGGCATCGATTCGGGGATTGATTTATTGCATCTAGATGAGATGTGATAAATCGATTCCCTGATACATCGAACACTGCCCACCAATCCAGTGGGTAGTGTAGATGTACCCTAGGATTGTCTTTTGAAAATGTTGTGTGATGAGTTTCCTATATCCCACTAACAACCTCCTCCACTGCTGCCCTTTCCCCCCAGGACTGAAGGGGTGTTAACAGGACACTTCACCTTGAATGGTCCCTTGAAATATGTGTTTACTAATTATGTTAAACAATCTTTTCTACCAGAAAAGCTCTGTGTAAGCTTGAAAGCTTGTCTCTCTCACCAACAGAAGTTGGTTCAATGAAATATATTACCTTACCCACCTTCTCTTGCTACGTCAGCTCTAAATTTCATTTCTTAAGAATTTTGTTAAATTTTTGTGTCTCTCTTGAGTTTGTGTATATGTGGTGTGATGTTTTTGTTTTTGTGTTTTTTTTTTAATTGCAAGTTGATAATGTATTCAGTTTTAGGTATAATAAATAGAATACAGAGAAGAGGAACTGCTGGGAGAGAATCTTAGAGATTTATCTTTCCTCTGTGGGTGTTCAGTAATGCACATTTCATGTGATGTATTTTCCTTCAATAGCATATACAAGAACAAATTTGTGAAACTCTAACACCCCTAGTGAGCATCCTAGCTTTAAAGGGATGCTAACGAGCCATATACTGAATCAGTAAATCTGACTGCTCATGCAAAATGGATTGTTCATGCAAATTGATTAAAACAACGCAGTTATTACTTTGTTTGCTGCATGAATGGCAGCAGATATATAAGGGCAATACAGAAAATTCCATCTGAAAGTTTTGAGTATAAAGTTACTGCAAATGAGATTGAAACTAAGGTAAAATATAATTACACCACCTTACTGAAGATTCATTTATTTAAACGTTTATCATTATTGCATTCTTAACCTTTTGAAAGAAACATATAATTGTGTGCGTCTTTGCCACTTGTACTGCATTTAGACAGTGCATGGATAAGCTGACATGGAAATATAATCATCAAGGGTAACATGCTCACATGTCTATTATTTAACTGTTTTTATAGTGAGGGTAAAAAAATGTGTCTTCCATTTTGGAAGATCTATCCCTAAAACCTTTTCAAAATTTGTCATAATCCTAGGTCACTATAGAAGAAATGCAATTAATTAAAAGTCAATTATAGTGTTATGCTAAAAAAAAATGACATTTTCATTTTTAACTGGAGGAATCTGTAGAAAAGTAAGGAAAATGATCAAGGATTGGATTTAGAAAGGAAGAGTAAAAGAATGGAGGGAACACCTCTGTGAGGTACTGCGGACATCTTGCATAAAGCTGAGCACTATCTTCGCGGCCACTGAAGCCAGTGGGAGCTGGGAATGCTTAGCATCTCTTAAGATGTGCCTAACACATCCCTGGAACAGACTCTAATATTTACAGAATGGATAAATGATGACAATAAATATAACTGTCTACAAGTATTTGAAAGGTAAACACTAATGGCTCAATAGAGTATCCATGGAATTCAATGGTAAAACGATTGATTTCACTGAGGAAAAGATTAGGCTTTAAAGTGGAAATGGAATGGTTTAGGGATGTAGAGAGATTATCGAGTGTAATTTAGAAAAATAAATCGAAACCAATCAAAGATAACTTTTTACTGAATATCTGGAAAGCTCTCTTCACAGTGAAGTTTCTTAAATTGTGGAGATTAGTTTTTTGAGAGCTACAAAAATAACTAGAAATCCATCATAATAGAGATGAGCAATCAAAGATCAATCAAGAAAAAGTGTAAATTATCAGAAAAACAAAAGAAAGTTACCCGAAACTCAACCAAACCAAGCAGACATCAGTTACTATATAAATGGACACCATAAATTTGACAGAAAGGAAACAAGTGTAGGTCAGTATCACTGTAATGCAGAAAAGGGAAACACAAAAAGACCACTCTTATTTCAGCCACTACATTTATGAACTCCAAAAGATCTCCAAGAGCCTCAGAATCCTCACTTCATCCCTTTGAGACCAGGACCCACTCATTAGCCATGATATATATTGGAATTAAAATAATGCCATCCCTTTGTTTGGAAGATGTCCTCACCACAGTTGCCCAGTATTCCCATTCTTCCTGAATTCCCACTCCCTTTGTCTCACCAGCATACAGCAAAGTCCTTCACTAAGGATTCCATGCTGCACTCTGGTCTGTAGCTGGTTAACAAGGATAAAGAGACATCCAGGCACTAGGAGAGTTGTCTCCCCATATCCTTTCCGATAACCAACAATGGGAGATTTGATATGGGACATAGTTGGCTAGATTTTGAGCATCAGGGCCCATGACTGGGGGTTCTAGACTACACCACAATATACAAATTTAATAATAAATCAGCTTTATCAATTTTATCAATTGTTAGGCAAGTGTTAGTAGTTATTATCTAGACTCTTCTTAAAATGAACAAAAGTTAGTGGTGCTCAAGTTCATCTTGCCTTTCAGGCCTACTGTGTTCAGAGTAATTAATCTCTGTTAATGCAAGCTGGTCTTGAAAAGGATTTGTTCTCTGATTTCTACAATTTTTGACTCAGGATATTCTCACATACATTTTAAATGAAACATATTGTATCAAAGTATACTATTTAATATATCAAGATTGTAAAAGGATTGCAGCAATGTATAATTTTTGTTTATATAGTACCATAAAAGTATTGCATTAATGCCCTATGATGGTTTATGTAGTTCCCTGGACTGTTCTTATGTTCAGTTGCAACATCTGCAAGTCTCTGATCCTATCTACCCTTATATCCCTCTTAAAGACCCACTTCTGCTGTGCTGATTACAGTAAATTTAACTTGTATAAAAATAATTGCCAGTTTACCTGACTGTCCTTACACTGTGAGTTCTTCAGGACAAGGACAGTCTCTCTTTGAAAGCTTGGGAAGTACCGAGAACATCAGGACCACTACAAAAAATAATACATAATCAAAATAGAGAACGCATTAGAACTGTGTGGATGCTTTATCATTTTAAATGCACCTGAACTCAGAACTTCCCCCGGGATAGTAACACTGTTCCATGTGGGCTTGGCCATTCCAGCTAGCCACTCCTTCATTTTACAGCTTTGAGTTAGACTAGAACCGGTCATAACTTTTTTGAACAAAAAATTATTCCCCATGGAAGCTGTGGTTTTGTCAAAATTGAATTTTTCACAATTAATATTTTTGATTTTTCATCTGGAAAATATTAGATGGAAAATGCCATGTTGTTTAGAAAATTCCCACAAAAACACTAAATTTTTCAGCTGAAAGTTTTAAAGGAGATTTTTCTAAGGATATATATTTCTGCAGGGAGTGAGAGGAAAAATTAGGTTTTCCAATACTCTGTAGTTAAGATCAGTGCCACCCTAGTCCATCATGGGTTTGGGAGCAGTAGTATGCTGTCTTGTTATCTTCAATTCACTACAAAGAGCACCTGAATCATTCTTATCTCCTACTAGAACTGACTGCAAGACTGAGATGGAGAAAACAATTCAGAAGTATTTGTGCAAGTAGCAAATGGATGCTAGGGAATATCAGCTGGCTTTCAAAATGTAATTGTAAATGGGGAATTATCACTGAGTTGGTGTGTTTCTAGTGAGGTCCAAAAGGGATCTATTTGTGGTCCTCTGCTATTTATCATTTTTGTCAATGACCTGGAAGAAAATATAAAATCATCACTGACAAAAGTTTGCAGATGATCCAAAAATGTGGAAACTAGTAAATAATGAAAAGGAGAGATCATTGATGCAGTCAATCTGGATGATTTGATAAGCTGGATGGAAACAATCAAGAAGTGCTTTGATATGGCTAAATGTAAATGTATACATTTAGGAAGAAAGAATATAGACAATACTTACAGGGTGGGAGATTCTACCCTGGAAAGCAGTGACTTTGAAAAAGATTTAGGGCGATAATCAGCTTAACATGAGCTCCCAGTGTGATGCTAGATCAAAAATGCTTATACTATCCTTGAATGTGCAAACAAGAGAATCTCAAGAAGGAGGTGGAGAGCTTACATTACTGGTGTGACCACTGCTGGAATGTTGTGTCAAGTTCTGGTGCCCACAATTCAAGAAAGATGTTGATTTTTTGAAGAGGGTTCAGAGAAGAGGTATGTGAACTGTTAAAGTATTATAAGACAAGTTTTCTAATGATAGACTCGAGCTCAATCTATTTAGCTTAACAAAGAGAAAGTAAAGGGATGACATTATTACAGTCTATAAGTACTTACATGGGGAATAAATAGTTGATAATGGGCCATTCAGTCTAGAAGAGAAAGGCATAATATGATTTAATGCCTGGATATTGAAATTGGACAATTTCAAACTAGAAATAAGGTGTACATTTTTACCAGTGAGGGTAATTAACCATTGGAACAATTTACCAAAAGTCAGGATGGATTTTCCATCACTACTCATTTTTAAATCAAAATTGCATATTTTTCTAAAATATGTGTTCTAGGAATTATTTTGGGAAGTTCTGTAGTCTGAGTTATAGAGGAAGTCAGATTAGATTATCACAATGGTCCTTTCTGGCCTGGAATATATTAATCTAACTACTGCGCTAAGATTTAGGAGGTGCTTTCTCCCTTTTCTTTAGTGGGTTGGTCCACTTGTTCATACAGATTTTTTTGTATAAAGCTTCACCGTTGTGTTGCGCTGTTTCATCACTTGGTATTGGTATGGCTGGCACTTGCTTCTGTAGTAGTCACAGTTTGCAGATGCAGTTGAAGATACTGGAATTAGAGATAAAAGTCTAATGGTGAGCATGTCTTCCATTCCTGTTTTCTTGTGTCCATATAGATATATCCTCAATAGGATGAGGAACACAGGGTTTCAGCTGTCAAAAGCTAATGATTGTAATTGTGATGAAATATTCATCCTTTCAAGGTGAAAACATGATGCAGAATTTCAGTATTTGTCCATTTAATGGATTTTCTTTTAAATTATCACCCTGTCTCATACATACAGAAACACTAGATGTCAACCCTGGAAGTGATTTAGCATTTTGGTCAGAGTAAAATCTTCTCTATTATTGTTTGCCTCTCAGTCTGGCTGGGTTTCACTGCTTTGGGTTTAGAGTA
Organism: Gopherus evgoodei; assembly: GCF_007399415.2. Lineage (NCBI taxonomy): Eukaryota > Metazoa > Chordata > Testudines > Testudinidae > Gopherus > Gopherus evgoodei. The sequence continues at coordinate 69,935,814 of NC_044322.1, forward strand.
TTTATCAGTTTGGGGCAGTACTGAGTGACGATGTCAGATCTCTAGCTGTTGGGCTGGACATGTGACGTGAAGTTGTTAATGAATACACACAATCCTGTATCCACATAGGCTGATGTAGGAATCTTTGCCATCACCCTTTGTTTTCTCCAGCATCGCTCTTTCTGTTTGGATTTTTTTTTTCAGCAAGACCATTGCTTTGTGGTTCCCTTTCTTGGCTGGAGGATGAATGCAATGGTTGTATAACCATTACTTTTAACCTTTGGGCTTCAAGGGTTAAAAGAAAAATGAAAAGGAAGCTTTAGATTGAAAGGAAGACATCACACACTGACCTCAATTTGACCAAGCTGCAGGCCATGGTCAAACCTCAGTGGGGTGGGCTTCACATTTGAATTCCCAGATGATGTCCACACATACAAATGCTTTTACATATCTAGCAATAGCTGTATTAAAGAAGTAGCCTTAGTCTTAGCCAGCTCTGTAGGAAACATTTTACTGCCTTTGACATGCTCTCTTTACAAATTACATCTTGCTTAATTAACTTCACTCTTACATAACCTAATATTAGTTTACAAAAGAATATTAAAAGAAACTCCAAAGGGAGCAGTTATTGAAATAAGTTGGCTAGATGTTACTGTGTAGAGCAGCTTATTGTCTACTAACGATTGGATTTATAACTGACGTCTACTAGTTTTAATGATACAGTATTTTTTCTTAAATATTCTTCACTAGGGTAGCAAGCTAGAAATAATAAAACTATTTTCCAGCCTGCCATTCCCATTGTAATTTACTGTTGCAATAAAAAACTAGTTCATTAATGAAATGAACAAATATGAGCTATACTTAAAGCTACAAGCAAACATACAAGTTGCTGGTATAATTAAAAATAAATGTAGAATATTTCGAATAGCAGAATCGGGAACATTTGGATAGATAATTCTGTGCTCAATTTAGGTTCATATAATGTTGTGGCCCTATGGTTATAACGATCATATTTATGTATAAAACAGAGCCACTTGGAAAAATCTGGCAAAGATAATCAATGAGTTAATATCTTGCACAAAATGTGTACACAACTGTTCATAGACATGCACCCACTTTTTGTCTCAGGTGCTAGGATTAATGAGCTAATGTGACACAGACTTTATTTTGGGGCTAATTATGATTATGGATTTACTGGATTTTGTGGGACATTGAGAAAATTTGGAAGTTAGTATGTTAATTCTTTTGATTTATACTTAAAAGGGAAGTTGGAAGATGGCATTTTTGGCATGTATTTCTGTGGAAGATTTTTGTCTTATGACAATAGGTACTTTAATATTTTTAAAAGCAACTAAAGCACTTGATAGGCATAATATTTGAAATAATAAAATACATGAAATAACTATACAACACAAATAATTCAAGTAATAATGGTAGATCAAAACAGTAAAAATGTTTTGAAAATGCTGGCACATCAACAGCAATAAGCAACTGAAATTGTCACAGCATAGAGCTCTGTATATATGAGGGAAAAGAACCAAGTATTCTATTATAGCATGGGCTTTAATACATTTCTTGTCAGCAGCAACAAGCCGCATAAATCTGCACTAAATGAACTCATCATACTCAGCCCTGTCATTATTAAGAATTGCAAATTTACCTCTAGACCCATCATAATTTACAGAGGAACACTATTCATTCAAAATATTGACAGAAATAATTTCTTTAAAGGAGAAGACCTGCACAAATGTCAGCTTTACATCTGGTTTCACAAAAAACTCAAGCTCACAGACCGGAAACAAAGACATTAAATTAACTTCATGGTATATAATGGAGTGAGTCACCTTGTAGCACCACCTAATGTTAATTCAACATTTAGATTAAATATGTTTGGGGAAACACTTCCTGTGGTTAGGATACTATCCTGCACCTTGGGAGACCTGAATTTGATTCCCTGCAGTGTCACAGACTTCCTATGTGACCATGTGGGAAAATCAGTTAGGACTAGATTCACAAAAGGATTTAGGCAGCTAAGTCCAACTTTTATGCACCACTGACATTCACAAAAGCACTGCTCAACTGTTGTGTAATCCTGTAGGCAACTGTGTTTCTGCCAACAGGTTTGTGTAAAGGTACCTACCTCCTCACACTGCCTCACAGCTAATGAGCAGCTTAGAACCCTACTCATGTTTAAGACTCAGTAGAATTTTCAGATTAGGTGATCCTTCAGCAGCAGGGCCTGATCCCATAGGTATGCTCCACTCAAAACACAGCCAGGGAAAGCAGATCAGGAATTTTTGGGGTGGGCATGTGTTCCTCATTCTACCCAATAGTCACTGATTAGAGCACACTCCTGGGATATGGTTGAATCTCTGATCTGGAGCAGGGACTTGACCCAGACTATACCACATTCTAGCTGAGTGCCTTAACCACTGAGCTACAGAGTCAATCTCTCACTTTTCTATCTGTCCCAAGGAATATGTAATAATTTACACAAAGTGGAACAGTTTCAACAGGAGACTCCTTCATAGAAGAATCATAGAATATCAGGGTTGGAAGAGACCTCAGGAAGTCATCTAGTCCAACCCCCTGCTCAAAGCAGAACCAATCCCCAACTAAATCAAGCCTGACCTTAAAAATCTCTAAGGAAGGAGATTCCACCATCTCCCTAGGTAACCCTTTCCAGTGCTTCACCACCCTCCTAGTGAAAAAGTTTTTCCTAATATCCAATTTAAACCTCTCCCACTGCAACTTAAGACCATTACTCCTTGTTCTGCTACCACTGAGAACAGTCTAGATCCATCATCTTTGGAACCCCTTTCAGGTAGTTGAAAGCAGCTATCAAATCCCCCCTCATTCTTCTCTTCTGCAGACTAAATAATCCCAGTTCCCTCAGCCTCTACTCATAAGTCATGCTCCACCCCCCTAATCATTTTTGTTTCCCTCTGCTGGACTCTGTCCAATTTTTCCACAACTTTCTTGTAGTGTGTGGCCCAAAACTAGACACAATGCTCCAGATGAGGCCTCACCAATGCCGAAAAGAGGGGAATGATCACATCCCTCAAACTGTTGGCAATGCTTCTACTTATATAGCCCAAAATGCCATTAGCCTTCTTGGCAACAAGAGCACACTGTTGACTCATATCCCGCTTCTTGTCCACTGTAACCCCTAGGTCCTTTTCTGCAGAACTGCTGCCTAGCCACTCGGTCCCTAGTCTGTAGCAGTGCATGGGATTCTTTGTCTTAAGTGCAGGACTCTGCACTTGTCCTTGTTGAACCTCTTCCGTTTTCTTTTGGCCCAATCCTCTAACTTCCATACAATACCCAATAGCCTGGTGCTGTGAGAGGCTGGGTTTCAAGTCCTTGCTCCAAATCAGGCAGAGCAGAGATTTGAAAACAGGCCTCCACTGGGCTATTGGCTAAAATGGAGCAGGTGGTGGGGTCTCTCTCTCTCTCTCTCTCTTTTTTTTTTTAACAAAGGAGATGGTCCATGGCTGAGAATCCTGAGTGGAAATGGCCATCTCCCTCCAACTCAAAGGTACCCCTTTGTGGATGTAAGCCTCACCGCTCTCCACAGCATTTTCTGCTAGCTAGCTTAGATGGTTCCCTGCTCAGCTTGCTAGCTTCTGTGAATCACCTTCTTTGGCACCTAACTCTCCTTTGTTGTATATGAATACTGGACACCTAATTCAGGACTCTGAATTCCAATAGGCAACAGAACACTTAATTGTTAGGTACTGCAATGCTGAGCATTTCAAAGCCTAAGTCCTCGTCCACAAATGTAGCTCGTAATCTTTCTGTGCCTTCATTCTCTATCTGTAAAATGGGTATCATAATACTTCTCCACCTTGTAGATATAATAAATATATGAAAGACTGAGGTACTCAAATACTATTATAATGGTGCTGTAACAGTACCATAGATAAAACACTGAAAGCCCACTCAGTCCTTTCTGGTCTCGGGCAAGCAAGCCCACGTCAACACCTGGTCCCTAAAAAGAGGGCAATGAAAAATGTAGTGAGTTCTTCACAGTGACACTCTGCACAGATTATGGGAAACAATTACAATATCCTCATCACAAGCTGCAAAATCCTTGAGGTAGTAGCAGAGCCTATCTAAACTCTTACAGTGCTAAAAGTTGCAATATTACAACAAAAAAACTTGAAGAACAGACTCCAGTGAGAGACTGCTGAATTGGTATTAATTTGCAAAATGGACACCATTAAATTAGGCTTGAATAAAGACTGGGAGTGGGTGGGTCATTACACAAAGTAAAACTATTTCCCCATGTTTATTTCCTCCCAAACACACACACTGTTCCTCACAACTTCTTGTCAATTGCTGCAAATGGACCATTTTCATTACCACAACAAAAAGTTTTTTTCTCTCCTGCTAGTAATAGCTCACCTTATCTGATCACCCTCGTTAGAGTGTATACGGTAATACTCATTGTTTCATGTTCTCTGTGTATTATATATATATACATATATCTTCCCACTGTATTTTCCACTTCATGCATCCGATGAAGTGGGCTGTAGCCCATGAAAGCTTATGCTCAAATAAATTTGTTAGTCTCTAAGGTGCCACAAGTACTCCTGTTCTTTTTGAGAATACAGACTAACATGGCTGCTACTTTGAAATCTTACAGCACTAGGTCCGTACCTAAATTAGATACATTTTACCCAATGTAACTATGGGTTGGAAGTGTGATTGCAGCTCAGGTAGGCATACCTATATTCGTTTTAAGCTACTTGGCAGGGCTAAAATAACAGTGAAGTTGTAGCAACACAGGCTTCAGCATGGGCTATGAATGCAGGTATGTAGCTGGGGTTTCCATGCAGGCTTGCACAGCCCTTGCTAAAGCCTGTGGCTCTACAGTTTCACTGCTATTTTTAGCCATGCTAGGTGGAGTAAAACTAATACAGGTAGTCTATTGGAGCTGTAATTATACCTCCAACTGCAGTGTAGATATATGCTATGTTGAGGTAGTTACACCACTGCCAGGCCCTCATGCATACATGCTACATCATTGGTAAAGCAAGGCTTTCCTGCTTGCTTTGGCACTTAACTGTAAGTTATCTCAGTAAGCCAAACCAGGATAAACTCTGCTAGCATATCAGTGCAGCATATCTTGTTACATCCATGTAGTTACTCTGGTTTATATTTCTCTCCTGTAAACAGGACCTATTTCAGGGATCCAGAGTTTCACTTGCCCAGGCCTCAGCAATAAACATTATTGGATACATTTAATGAACATAGAATTTCTGCATAAATATAGTCTGGTGAGTATTTTCCCTCACCACATGAGGACGATGTGGGTCAGCCATTGCTGCACTGCTTCTTCCACAGTCAGAAAACAAAAAAAAAAAAAAAAACAAAAAACTCACAGCTAATAAGAATTCTATGGGATATTTGTGAATGAAAATATATCTTTGGAGATATGCCATTTCACCAGGCCACTCCAGCAGTCTGTGTGTGAAAAAATAGACAAATGTGGCTGTTCCTCACTGTACACAGCTAGTAGAATCTGTAATTACACCTAGAGAGAGGAAGGTTGGTTCAGTGGTTAAGGCCCTAGCATAGGAGATGGAAGACCTGGGTTTATTTCCCAGCTAGACTATTTAGTTCCCTGTTATAGACTTCCGATATGATACTGGGCAAATCACTGAGTGAGTTCTTACCTGCTCTTTCCTACTTCTACAGGCCTGTATATCTGTGTCTTTCCCCTGTGAGGGATAAGGAGCCATTCTGTTTACCTCCCTGGGGTCAGTCAGGGCTAGTGGAGCCTCCTACCCTGCTCTGACTGCTGGTTCCAAAAGAGTTCTTACTGCCCAACAAGGGATAAATCTGAATCATTTTCTCTTATATTTTCCTCCTTTTGCCATTTAACAGGCAGCTGGTGCATAGCGGTTGACATGAGTTAGCACTCGCCCACTGCAATGTCTGCCCCATCCTGGCTGCAGATAGGAAAAATGGCTGTAAGGATAGCAGGGAAGAGGGAATACTCCTACTGCCTCTCCATAGGCTACATTTAGATTAGGATTCCTGGGGAAAGGATGCAAAAACCTAACACTGAATGTTCTTTAAGATTTGAAAGGAAGACACAGGGTGGCACAAATTTCCAGTTAAGCTAATGCTAAGCAAAGACACTTCAATGCTATAGAGATGCTCAAATAGGGGAATGAACTGCATAGAAATGCTTAGATATAAGAGATTAAGGGGAATAAAAGACTTAAAAACCCTCCAAGATAAAAAGAATGACTAGAGAGAAGTAAGAGATACAAAGACATGAGTGGGGTCCGTTTGATGACTATGGCACTGAAATGCTATTTTTAATATACTTCCTGCAAGAAATATATGTATTAAATAAGTTTTAACAGTGAGTAAGGAAGAAAAAGCCCATAGAAATAATTGTTGTTGAAGGGAACTTACGGGGGGTACTAGAAAGTACATATACTAATGGGGTAGAAATGCCTGTCAAATACTTATAGAAGTCATATCCCTGCTTAGTCTTCACTTAGCTAGGCTATAGACATTAGCATTTTTAATCTTTCCTCATGAATCAATCCTTTCAGTCCCTGGATCATCTTATTCCTCTTCCTACACTCTCTCTACTTTGTCAATAGGTTTCTAGTAATGTGTAGCCCAGCACTGGTGCACTGATCCAAACTTGTACAAGAATGGAAAAATGTAGTCAGAATATCAGGGGTGAAATACTATTACTGGTGAGATGGACTAGATTTCTGGAAGAGTCTTCACAGAGAAATGATGGGAGCTCCATTTTTTGGGACTCTTAAACCCTGACTGGACAGAATATTAGAAAATGTGTCATTGGAAAAGTTCCTACATCTGCAGAGAGATGGACTGGATAATAGATATTTTCCATTTCTAATTTCTGTGGGCCAAATTATCAGTGCATTAGAATATGGTGGAGCAGAACGATATTGGGAGCCCCAAAGCAACTAGCTTATTGGCACAATAGTAAATCATAGTTTGCATGGTTGTGATTGGAAACAAGACAAACTGGAGTGGAAATAGAACAGCCAGAATTTCCAACAATGCTAGCAAATCCAGAACAGGGCATTTCAGGGTGGGGCCATGACCCTATGTTTTCAGAAGTGTCAGAGGAGAGCAATATCTAGCTATACCTTTTCAAATATGAGGCAAAACACTCTGCTTACAATGCTCTCCTACCTCTGGATACATTATTCCAAGAGTTCTCACAGGACCGGTGCAAGGATGTTTCATGCCTTAGGTGAAACTTCCACCTTGTGCACTCCCCTGTCCTCTCTGCCCTGTGGCATCCCTCCTGCAGCAGCTCCCCACCCGCACTCCACCCTGAGGCACCCACTCCCCGGGGAGCTGTGCGGCAGCTCCCCACCCCAGCTCACCTCTGCTCCACCCCCTCCTGAGCATGCCGTCGTGCTTCACTTCTCCTGCCTCCCAGGCTTGCGGCGCCTAAGCTGATTGGCGCCACAAGCCTGGGAGGCAGGCGAAGTGAAGCAGCGATGGCATGCTCGGGGAGGAGGCGGAGCAGGGTTGAGCTGGGGTGGGGAGCTCTCCTGTGTGCCGCCCTCCCCCCTTGCTGCAGGCGGCCCTCCCTGCAGCCCCTTGCCCCAGGTCCCTCCACCTAAATGCCGGCGGCGACCAGGTTGGCTGAAGATGCGGCCACCCTGGTTACCACAGAAGAAAATGCCTCTCACCAAATCCTTGAGCTCTAGGAAACTGCCTAGGTCGCCTAATAGGCTGCACCAGCCCTGGGTTCTCAAACTGGGGGTCGTGACCCCTCGGGAGTCACAAGCTTATTACATGGGGGGTTGGAAGCTGTTAACATCCACTCCCCAAAACCACTTCACCTCCAGCATTTATAATAGTTTTAAATGTCAAAAAAAGTTAATTTATAAGGGGGGGGGGGTCACACTTGCTGTCTAAAAGGGATCACTAGTATAAAAGTTTGAGCACCTCTGCCTCCTTACGCAGACAGATTGCTTCTATTCTAGGCACTATTATTTAGGTGGTCTACTCTTTTCCTTTCCCTGTGTAGCTCTGATATGTAAAGGTATAATTTAGACCTATACTTTTATTAGTGTTTTAATAATTGTGATGCATATCCTTAACATATGCAATTACATTTATTACGTTTATAGTGTCATTTAAATTACACAACTTGGTCATGATATATTTGATCAATATAATTCTTCACAAGCATTAATCTGCAGTACAGGATGAACTTACAAGCCTACAATCACAAAATCAAGTGATCTCATAGTGATGCTGATTGAATGAGGCCATCAGGGAGCCCATTTTGTAGATTCCAGTCCTTTAATAGCATAGAACCACCTAGGGCTCTTCAACACTATGTTAGCGGTCAACGGTCTTTAGGAGACCATCAACTATCAGGTTATAGTTATGCTTTGAAATGTCCCAACACACCCCTCACACCAGTATCAGGTGGAGGGCTTGTCTAGGATTTGGGTTTGATAGATATATGCCAGCTGAGGTTCCTACATCTGCAGAGAGATGGACTGGATAATAGATGTTTTCCATTTCTAATTTTTGTGGGCCAAATTATGGATGCATTAGAATATGGGGGAGCAGAAGTGGGGATATTTTTCAGCTGGCCAGATCTGACCAGAGAATCTGTTCCATAGTCCTTCCTTTTACAAGTGAGACCTACAGAAGCTATGGAAAGAGACATGGTCAAGCAGAAAAGCAGCGGGAAGGGGACTCGTTCAGAAGCTGGATAAGGGAGATAATGCAGTAGCAGGGAGGAGGGTGTGCAGAAGCAGTAGCTGAGAACAGCATTAGGGGATCGGATAAGTAGGAGCTGAGGAGAGCGGGGATAGGGTCTGTGGAAAAAGCTGTGGGGGAAACGGGCAGAAAGGTATGTAACCACTAGACACACTCTCCTCCACTCTGAAACAGAAATAATTATTCCTGCTTATCAATGTTCCTTTGCCTGGCTAGGAAACAGGCATGAAACTCACTTGCAAACTGTGTATGTGTTTCCATCCCTGTCTAATGTCTATGCAGAAGATAACTGATACCCATTAGTTCACATTGTAGGGGTATGTGCTGTGAATCTAAAGATCTCAAGCCTGTCAATGACCCACGTGGCAGGTCAGTATGGTTCCACATGGTGACATTTTTTGTTCTTAAATGTTTAAGCATTTGAAAACTTTAAGAAATGTGTAAAAAAAGCCCTACATCAAAGAACCTCAAGGTTTCAAAGTCAAGGAGTCATAAATTAGGAAGTACCAAAGTGAAGATTGCCTGAGCAATAGGAAAAAGAGTACTTCATTATGTAATTAAAGATTGTATCGTAATGCCTATAGGCAAGGGGGTAGAGTTAATGTTGCACAGGCAGCATTCATTTTGGCATTTCCTGAGTTGAGAGTTTTTGACTTTGAAACCTTAACATTCTTTTAGCATAGCTTTTGTTTGGTTTGAAATATAGTATAATTAATGTTTCTTTAGGATATTTTCCATTACAATCACTTATTGATAGATATTTTTATATGTTTTAAATCCCATAATAGCTACAGGGGAAAAAATATTAGCACTTCTCCTTCCTCCAGAAGATAGAGAGATGGAGTTTAATGGGTTGGCATAATTTTTTCATGTGACAACTTTTTTTTAATTACATTTATGTTCTCAAAAAATTCTTTCCTAAAGATTTTAAAACATGTTGAAGAATTAATAACTACTAGAACTTCTAATCTGCTGTGTGTAATAAAAATAAAGTAACAGCTTTTTGTTATCAATTTATTACAGAAAATGTTAATTAGCCTTGGTCTGAAAACAGAGTGCACAAAAGTTGTCTGTGGAAAGGGCTTTTAAAGTAATTTTTTTTCATAAGGGATATTAACCATAATAGCAAACATTGTGGGCAATGCAGCAGATCATCAAAGAAAAAAGCATGCAATTAAATATGATCTCCTGTGGCTATATTTCTTTTTATTCCAAGGGCCATATTTATTTAAAGCTCCATGCCTCATTTTTCAGATCTTGGTAATCTGGTGTAGTTTAATTGGAAAGAGTGTTATACACATTTTGTGTACTTAAGGAGACTGTTGACAAAAAAATGTCACTTATTTGATACAGAAAATAGCTGAGCAGAATATCTGTATTTCTTAAAACATGACTTTCCTTGATTCCTCTCAGTGTGTACAGCAAAAGGAGAGCTTTTCAGTATGTGAAAACAGTGGTGAATTGCTCCAAAAATGAAAGGAGGGTGAGGGGAAGATAAAAACAGGGGAAATGGTTCTAGATACAGAAAGTAGGAAAAAATATTAAAATTGAGAAAATGAAACATATAAAGTACTGCAGTACTGGCAGCTGCTGAAACATACGTAGTTCTAAATTATATATGAATTTGCTTGAAGACTTATTTTGATGTTCATCAATAATGAGTAATTGTATGAAAAAAAATCCTCACATCAAATGCACACATTTTATAAAATAAAAAGAACAGATGCCAGTATAAGGAAGTTTTTAACACCATTTACTGTCATGCTAGTTAAATCGAAAGAGGAGACTAATGAATATCAGGGTTAGAAGGGACCTCAGGAGGTCATCTAATCCAACCTCCTACTCCAAGTAGTACCAATCCCCAGACAGATTTTTTGCCCCTGATCCCTAAATGGTCCCCTTGAGAATTGAACTCACAGTCCCAGCTTTAGCAAGCCAATGCTCAAACAACTGAGCTATCCTTCCCTCACCTGCTTAGTTTTACAGCTATGTTGGATCTTTTGTTAGTTCATTGCTACTTATGGAAGATGACAGTATTTAATTGCAAAGAGGACTATATTGACTTTACCACTTCCTTTTATTATTCCTCCTGTGCCTTTTCAGAATATAATCAGATATGCATACAGAAGAGGACATTCATGTTTCTTGTCATCTTCCTCTCTTACATGTCAGCAAACAGCTTAACCACTGAAAGAGACCAGTAAATGATTTTACTACTTATCAGTATCTAGTTCCACACACCCCTAGCTAGTGTAAAATTGGCATAGCTCCTTTGTCCTAAATGGCCCATGCTGATTTACATCCACTGAGGAAATGAACCAAATTGTTTACACTCAGTACATATCTTCTCCTTAGGTGGTGCCAAACCCATTCCTTACAATGACCTCTGCCTAGTTCCTTCAAGGCAGTTTTCTTCCATACCTACTTTTTTTCAGAGGCTATTTGGGGATGGGGGAGACAATAACTATAAAAAGTCCTTCATATGTCATCTAAGTGTTAATAGCCAATTCTGTTTGTTATATGTCCTGTTCTGGGGAAGTTAGCCAGAATCCAAATATCCACTACTGAAGTGATAGCTGAAAAGAATTGTCTGACTAGATAGCTTGCCCACAGTTCCAATTCCTGCATAAATAAATGTTAGCTATTTGTCAATTGAGTTCCCTTACCTAAACATAATCTGCATTATGTGGTTTGCAATTGATTCAACTGATGTTAATTGATTGAATGGTCAGTTATGTTGGGTGGAATATAAAAAGATTCACCTGCAAAGAAAGCAAATAGTATTAGCGATTGGGAGCATTTAAACACCTCTTATTCAGAGTGGGGGTTACAAAGCAGCACTAAACTATTGCTCTTTTAAATAATTTGATTTTGGCATCAGGCCTGTATTCACAAGGGTACTTAGGTGCCTGAGTACCTTCATGGAGTGCACTTGAGGTGTCTAAGTCCCGTTTTTAGGTGTCTTAATCCTGTTTTTAGGCACCATTATGCTCCCCAAAACTCCTGCTCAACTGCTACCTAATCCTGTAGGTGCCTAAACTCAGTACCAGGTTTACAATGGCACCAATGTAACCATGGCACTAGGCTCACATTTAGAAGGGGCCTTAACACCCACTTCCTCCCTTTGCACAGCAAGAGGTCCCAAGAGCGAGGAGCACTCTGGTTATCATAGCACCCAGTCTCTAGTCCCAGAGAACATCCTTTCTCCCTGCCCACTGCAGGCCTGGCCAGTCCCTGTGATGAGAACATCACCATGCACCGCCCCTCCTCGGTACATGATACATTGTATCCAGGGGCCTGATACATTGTATCCCCTGCCACATTTGGAGACAGGCAACAATGCTCCAGATCTCACCCTCTGCCTCTGCAGGGATCCAGCATGGGAGCCAAGAGCCCAAGGGACTCTGGGAGTTGTAATTCCTTGGCCAGCTCTCTGGAGAAAGAAAGGAATTACATATCCTAGCATTCCCTTGGCAGCTATCAATCAGAATGGGAGGGAGAGGGAGTGCAGAACTTGCCATGGCTGGTGAGACCTGGGTTCGGGGTGAGCTTGGGGCACCTTGGGGCACCTGGCCTCCTGGCACCCCAGCCTCCAAAATCATTCAGGCTGCACTTTCTGCATAACTGTATGCTAGCTGAAGGGGGCATGGGAATTGGGGGCCCCTCCTGCAGGTGATAGGCATCTCAAGTACTTAAAGCCATGAACTGTAGTAGGGAAGCACCTAATTACAGAGTCTGCAACTTTCTAGGGCCAGTGCTGAGGATTTGGAGTCCCTAGTGCTGTCGTTGCAAGGTTCAAGCATGCTCAGCCTGGGAATTGCCACCCTACAGCTAATAGTTGCAGATGTCTAAAGCTGGCCTCTGGCAATTAGCCCTAAGGCTGTAGCCAGAGATGCTACAGGTGGCTCTGTGACTACTGGGGGCCATTAAGCTAGGAGCAGATAAAGAAACTGGAGTTAACCTCAAGGAACAGAGGTCACCAATAGGAAAGGGATTTCAAGAGAAGCAGGGAAAGAGGAAACAAGTCAGGTTTTCAAGGGTAGAATAGGACCAGCTGGCTGGAAAGTATCTTCAATATTGAAGGAAAAAAAGCATGGAGGGAGGTGGTGACGACAAGGTAGTGGAATAACATGTAGACGGGAGAGGAGGGAGAAAGAAGATTGGTGACTTCAGGGTACCAGTGGCTGAGTGCTCACTGAGCCAGGGTTGGGGAAATTATGTTTGGAAGTGGCTTGCTCAAATGTCAGGATGGGGGTTGGGAGAGCGATTTCTCAGAACAGGTCAGGTATCTACTCGATGTGGAACTTTATTGAGCCAAGGTCAGGACCACATACAGTGACTGGTGTAATAGGGTGGTACTGGAGATATGGCTACCGAACTTCTGAATGAGGAAGAAGATAAATCTGTGTGGAGTTTCTCCTGATCACTATGAAAGTTCTTTTCACTGTGGACACCACATGTGAACAGCTCAGTGATAAAAACTGGGGGCTGATGGATAATACATATAGTCTTGCAGAAGTGCGTGACCAAAATGAAAAATGTCTCTGAGATTCAGTATCGAGTTTACTATGGCACCAATGTCACCACCATATGAGGCCCACACATGGAAAGGACCCATTACAACCACATGGGGGGCCCACAAATATGTTTGGTGATGGACCCACAAAAGGTTAATCCAGCCCTGACTAAACTCACTTGGCACCTAAATTTCTGCTGTAAACAGGACAGGCTCCAGGCCAGAGCGTGCCAAGCGCGGGGGGCGCTCTGCCGGTTGCTTGGAGGGCGGCAGGCGGATCCGATGGACCCCCTGCAGGCGTTTCTGTGGATGGTCCTCTGGTTCCCCTGCTCAGGTGGACCTCCCGCAGACACGCCTGCGGCAGCTCCACCAGAGCCGCAGGACCATCGGACCCTCCGCAGAAATGCCTGCTGCAGGTCCACCGGAGCCACAGGACTGGCGAGAGGCACAGCGCCCCCTGCGGCGTGCCGCCGTGCTTGGGGTGGCAAAATTGCTAGAGCCGGCCCTGGCTGTAAAAGTTCCTAGTTGCCTAGGTTTCTGCCTCTGGGAATCTGCACTACTGCACATTCTTTGTTTCCAGACTCCTGTCTCCTGCATATGCCCCAGAGCAGTACACAAAGTCAGAGAATATAGGCAGAAGAGACACCTGTCTCACAAATATTAATGAATGAAGTATGAATATCCTTTTGGAGTAGACAATTATTAAAATGGCAAAGGTGGTGAAGAAACCCACTAGTGGAATGAATGTGATATGACATTCTCTATAAAAGGATTACTACATGTAGCATCATTTTTAATAGGTATGATTAATAAGCTAGTTAGGTATTTGAAGATAAGTTAAACACTGGCCTATCATTTATAGTAAAATAAATGAAATGACAGAAGAGCCTGTCAAATTATAATAGGCCAAAATGTCTCCATTTTTGTTAGTAAATCAACCTCAGAAACGTTGATACCACCTAAAGGCAAACCTGCTTTCTCAACACCTAAAATCAGATTGATGTGGTTTTGTGAGAAGAAAAAAATATTACCCATTTGAGATCTGTTTGGAGCAAGGAGATTCCCCCATAAGTACCCTGCCACGGAAATGAGACTAGGAAGATAGGAGGGACCAAATAAACTAAGGTCAACTGAAATGAGCTGAAGGAAAAACAAGGAAGGTTAAGATCAGACAAATAACAAAGGGTGGGGCAGTAGGAGAAACAAAGCAGAGAACCCAGACTAGTGATTCCCGAGTGACAGCTGGGGTTTATTGGGGTGTGCTTTGGGATGGAATTAATACAGGGATGCACATGGGAGTATACGGTGTACCAGATGTGTTTTTGGAATATACAAGCTCTTAGATGAATGTGCCAGAGTCCAGCTGTTTTTAATTAAAGTTCTGGAAAATGGTATTAACTATACAGAAACTGTGCTGCTGGTGTTGCCCATCCTTGTTCAAGGTGAACAGAAACTATGAATGCCAAAGATCAGAAACATTAGCCTGAGGATATCTTTGCTCATTTATATCCCTACAAGTCATCAGCCTACTCTGAAAATCCCAAGCTCTCCCACTGCTGCTAGGATACTGGAAAAATATTACTATCCCCATTTTACAGATAGGAATTTAGGCACATAAATCTGGGCCCAATTCTTCAACTATTCCTTATGCTGAGCAGCACTTAGGGTAATACTCTTGTTTAGATGGAAGTCCCTTGATTATATATAACTATAAATAACTACATTGTTTTATAATGATGATCAAAAAACACAGTGACTAATGTAAGCTAGAGTGTTTTAGATTACAGTCAAAGCTGTTTTATCTCGCATTTCACCATCCGGAAAGCTCTATAAACTGGCATTTCTGATCTTCATTGAAAGTCTGGTTTATAGTCCAGTTGGAGCAGGGCTGGCACGAAGTGGCGGCACTAGAGGGGGTGCAGAGCAGTGTGGGCTCTGGGAGGAAGTTTGGGTGTGGGAGGGGTCTTGGGGCACAGAAGTGTTGCAGGATGCCAGATCTGGGCCACTCACCTCGGGTGGCTCCCTGCAAGTGGTGACCTGTCCCAGTTTCTCCTAAGGAAAGGTGCAGTGAGCAGCTCTGCATGCTGCCTTTGCCCACAGGCGCCACCCTCGCAGCTCCTATTTGCCGTGGTTCCCAGGCAATAGGAGCTGCAGAGTCAGTGCTCAGGGAGGGGGCAGCGGTAGAGCCGCCTGCTGTGCTTCTGCCTAGGAGCAGCCTGGAAAGGTCGCTGCTTGTAGGGAGCCACCCGAGGTGAGCCCCCATTGGATCCGGCACCCTGAGCCCCCTCACATACTCAAACTCTTTCCCAGAGCCAGTTCTCCGCACCCTGTGCCCCAACCTCCAGCCACACACCCCTCTCCCTCATCCAAACTCTCTCGCTCTTAGTTAACTGGCATTTTTCACTTACCGGTAGCCCCCATTCCCCCAGCATGCTGGAAAAAACCTTTTACTGTATTTGGATAAGCAGGGCCGGCTCCAGTGTTTTTGCCACCCCAAGTGGTGGGGAAAAAAAAGCCATGATCTGCACTTCTACAGCCACCACTTCATTCTTTGGCGGCAATTCGGCAGCAGGTCCTTCCCTCCCAGAAGGACTGACAGACCCGCCACCAAATTGCAACCGAAGAGCTGGCCGTGCTGCTCCTTCCCCTTGGCCGCCCCAAGCACCTGCTTGCTGTGCTGGTGCTTGGAGCCAGCCCTATGGATAAGTGGATACTTGAAGTAATAATCTGAAAGGGTTTCCATTCAGCTGGGTTGTTTTTATGATTTACAAAAGCTCTTTGATCTAGAAATGTTATTCTGGCAATATATCCAGTATCTATTTGTTTTAACTAGGCCTGAAATACATGAGAGAATAGCCAATTTCACTTCAGTACTTTCTGTCTCAGGCATAACTTACAAATGTACTCCTTTGATAAGTGTGTAATTCATTTTAGAGCTATATTTATCTCCATCCCACACATAATTTTTTTCCTACAACTTATTGACATTTATTATTTTAATTCCAAAATTGTTAAATTGTTAAATATGATGGAGAAAAGAACCCACCTAGAAGAAAGATTCTTCTGCAATTACATTTTGTTTCATGTTTCATATTTGCTCTTCGTCACACTTTAAAATGACCGTAGATTTATATTTGAATAAGAGACAAAAGCCTTGGAGCTCTGGTCCCAAGCAAAACCAGTATGTAACAATGGAGAGAAAAGAGATTTTTGATTGAGTTCTTTTGGAAGTCATAACAAGTTTGGATGTGAGATTTCAGGAATAGTTTGTATTGATTATTATAATTTATTAGGCACCAACTTCATGACTAGTGGTATGCACGAATAGGAACATACAATTTCTTGTCTAAACTGTTTCGACTATACCAGTAAAGAACATCCCAGATCTAAAATGCAAGTCCCTTTTTAAAACCAATTGACTTATTTTTATGCATTTTGTCCGATATTACTTGAAACTTTTAATAATCTTCATTGTTTTAAAAAACAAAGTATTAACAAGTGTGTGTGTGTGTATATATATATATATATATATATATATATATATATATATATATATATATATATATATATATATTCTATTACAACAGTTCCTATAAATTCTCTGATAATGACTGAAGATCTACCTTAAGTTTTTTTGAGAGAATCACAGATATTTATATATACTTTATGCTGTGCAATTATTTGATTAGCGATTTGGAATCTGATGTATTTTACTGGAAAAAGATGTAGAATTTGCAGAACAAATAACACAGGTATTCTTATCTATTTATTACAGTGTCTTGCATACTCTGTATGTTAGAGAGTTATTATTTATTTATATTGTAGTAGTGTCTTAAGGCCCCAGTCAAGTTCAAGGCCCTGCTATACCAGGAACTGTACAAACCTGTAAGAAAACAAAGCCCCTGCCCTGGACAACTTTCAATCTGATTTGAAAGAAGATGCAACAGAGAGTAGAAAAATAAAAATAAGAGGGAATGGAGAAGAAGAATTACAGTAACAGTAATAAAATCACACAGTTGCATAGGCCAATAATGTGTATGGTTTTATTAGTTTTATTCTATTTTAGTCTATTTGGATTTATAAATGGTAAAATAAATCTCTGATCCATTAGCTCTGGGCACTTTGCCAATTCTTAAAGATACAATGAAATTTCATAGGCAAAACCTGATGGTTCGGAAGTATGTCAAGGTATTTTTGGAATCCAATAAATGATTACCTGAATAGTATCAGCTATCTTCAACTGCTCCACAACCTAGCCTGTACTGAATGTTGTTCTGAGTGGGGGGCTGTCAGAAGGCTCTTCTTCAGCCAGCCTGTTTCTGTGATCCCCCAATCACAAACACATACAGTCTATTTCTTTTCCACCATGTGCATTTTTAATCTAGTTTCCAAACATGGCAGAACATAGCACAAGGGAACAGTAGGAAGAATCTTTCACACCGTTCTCTCTTCCACTCAGCTCACCCTCTGATCTCCCCCTTGCTTCCTGTTCCTCCCAGTTATTTATCCTCCCAATTACTGGGTCAATTGTCTCATCAGCCCAGAAATTGCCATACAATGTCAGTAATCCCCAAGAGAAACAGGTTGATTGGCCCCAGTTAAACTCATAGCCTTCTGTGCTGCAACAAATTCTGTGACCCGGGCGCTACAGCCAGCAGTCTGTTATAGGATCTCCATTAAAGTCAATGCTCCAATGTAGAGCTCTACCAGCATGGAACAAATCGCAGGATCACAGCTTTACTTTGTATTTCTTGTAGACATCACAGCAGTAATGGGCCATGAAGAGGAATATTTAGGAGGAACAGGTAGTGGCCATCTACTGCTACAATAATGTTAGAGATAAAATAACTCCTTCAGTCTGATTTGGTTATTTTTATCAAGTGTAGTCAAAGTGTCAGTCATAATCACAATGTTATAGCATAGCACTGTAATCACTGATTCCCTGTAGGTTTACAAGGCAAATGTTTCTGCTTCTCTTTTTTGGGTAAAAGGAGTCTCAGGTTAAGCATCTGGTTAGCTCTGCAACAAATGGTGTTATTGATTTTGAGCCAGCTGTTGCATCTCCATTTTGGACCTCCTAAAAAAAAGGGTATTTTCATTTCACTGTAAATCCCCATCCTCCCTGAGGAATATGTCAGCATTTCCATGTGTTATGCCAGCTGACTTCACATGTATTATTTTATGTTCATCTCAAAAGTGATTTTCCTACATTTAGTGCAGTTTGAGTGAATCAAGTTATTACAGCAAAAGAATGAATGGAAATTGTCCATGAGGGAATACATAAGGATGGGCCTTAGTCCTTATTCTATTATTCTTTATAAGCTTTTGCTTTTTGTAAATGCAATTCAGTAAATTAATATTTTAAATTTAGCTCATAGATATATATGGTCTAAAGATGTAATGGTGGTTAATATAAAAACAATATAATCTCATATGTAGATTTTATGAGCCTGATTATACTATTTTGGAGGTGTGCTAAATTTATCACCAAAAGCTTGTCCACATGCTCTAGTCTTCAAAATCATTTCCTTAGAGCACAGAATTATATTAGTGCATTTTAATCTATTGCAGAATAAAGAATCCCTTTTAATATAAAAGACTGAAATTCTTCCCTAAGGATTATTATTATATTCTAGTTGATGACACTTTTGTCTTACATTTATTTTCTTTAATTTAGTCTTTTAGTTTCACAGTATTGCTTAGTGGGCTAATTTCTTTCAAAAATAAATTTGTATTTGTGCTTCCAAATTAGATTCAAGGCTACTCATCATTAGGATCTTTCACATTATTGCAGGTGGTGGTGGTGTTTAAAAAGCTCTTCCAAGTGTTATTTTTTTTCCTTAGGGGGAAAAAAAGACTTTCAGTAAATAATTGAAGGACAATCTTAGTGTCAGGTGTAATGATCCATTCAGATTTCTAAATGGTTAGAATGGTAACACTTGACAAGAAGTGGTTGTCAATCATCTGTAATTACATAGGTATTAACATACAATTTCCTAGTGAACTTAAATAAAGTAATTTTAAATATATTGCTGCTGGATTGCAGTTAGCTCGATCGTTTGTGGTACAGAATGACACCTTAATAAAATGCTATTTTCAAATGGCAATAACTTTACAAATAATTTGGATTTTTAAATAAAAATTTTCATGTTCTGTCTGAAGCTGAAGATGAATTATTTGAAGAGTATAAACAAATGAATTTTAGACACTTTTGAATGAGGAGTTCTTGTGGCACCTTAGAGACTAAAATTTATTTCTCTAAGGTGCCACAAGTACTTCTTTTTCCTTTTATTGATACAGACTAACAGGGCTACCACTCTGAAACCAAACACTTTTGAGTTATTGAATGGTTTAAACAAAAACCCAAATATGCATTTCTTAATTTGAAATGTCATGTGACCTTTGCTGTGGTTTTTTTTGTCTGTTTGTTTTTTCTAAATTGCCCTATAGCCAAAATGCTGGTGCTCAAAAGCTGAATTTGGTACAGAAATAGATCTCCCTGAGTAAGAGCTTACTCCAGTGGAAATTGATTTTTACTTCAATGAATTATTTTTTTTCTAAAGCTTGTACTGAACATTCACAATGTAGCAGTTTGCTAAATTATTTGAAAGACTCCTATTCAGTGGAAAGATTCCCATTCAGTTCAGTGAGCTTTGGAAAATTGTTTTTTCAAGGTCTATCCTATGTAGGATCATATACCGTGACCATTACTGTAGCATTGACTGCCTTCCAGTACTGCATAGTGTCACCTTTTCCCCTCTCTTATCCTCCTCCAAGAGGAAGTGTAAGGAATGGAATGTTTTGGACTTTTAAAATATATAATACTATTCTTGCATTTTTATAAATCTTTATTAGAGAAAGCCAGGTCAAGTAATTGAGCCTTACACTTGGAGCAGAAGTTAGTGAGGTTTGTTGGGGTCTTTAGTTCCTGTTGGTTTTCCTTCCACAGTCTTGAACCAGCTTTATGTACCACAAAGACTGGCTTTACCCTTATTGTAGAAAGGTCGCTGTGCCACAGGAGTGAAATATCGGATTAGGGTCTTCATCTCAGACCACACTGTTGACACTCATCATGGCTCCAGCACAATGGAAGTGATGAAAAGGGCAAATATAGTGTCAAACTATAAAAAGGGAAATGAGGACAATCTGTGGAATTGCAGACCAGTCATCTCAACTTCTGTACCCAGAAAGATAATGCAGCAAATAATTAAGCAATCAATTTTCAAACATTTAGAAGATATTTAGGTGATAAGTAACAGTTAGCATGGATTTGTCAAGAAAAAATCATGTCAAACCAACCTGATAGCTTTCTTTGACAGGGTAATATGCCTTGTGGTGGGGGAAGCAGTAAATGTGATACATCTCAACTTTAGTAGAGTTTTTGATACTGTCTCACGTGACCTTCTCATAAAAAAACAACCTAGATGGCTCTACTATAAAGTGGGTGCATAACTGATTGGAAAACCATTCCCAGAGAGTAGTTATCAGTGGTTCACAGCCATGCTAGAAGGGCATAATGAATGAGGTCCTGCAGGGATCAGTTCTGGGTCCAGTTCTGTTCAATATCTTCATCAATGATTTAGATAATGGCATAGAGATGATACCAAGCTGGGAGGGCTTGCAAGTGCTTTGGAGGAGCTAGGAGCTGCTGGAAGCGGTGCGGGCCAGGGGACTTACTGGCTGCCACTTCCAGCAGCTCCCATTGGCCTGGAGCAGTGATCCGCGGCCAGTGGTAGCCGCAATCAGCTGAACCTGTGGACGGGGCATGTAAACACACCGGCCTGGCACTCCAGGGGCTTCCCTTCACTTGTGTAGAAGACCCCTGTTTGAGAAACCCTGTGCTATGAGTTCAGATGACCTCTCGGGGTCCCTTCCAGTCTATGATTCTATGAACAGTTTTGGCCTGATTCTGCAACTATTTATGAACACATGTAACTTTCCGATAATCATAAGTGTTCACAGGATATAGAGCCATAAGATCAGATTTTTAAAGATACTTAGGTGTCTAAAAATGCAGATAGATGCTGGATGAGAGAAGAGGAGCTCAAAAGCACCCACATGCCTAACTCCCATTGAAATTTTTACCGGAACATCATCCCAATAATAGCACAAACAAATGTTTTAATTAATCACAAATATGTTACTTAGGTTCTTAATTGGATAATTATGAATGCGATAAAATAATGATTCCTGCACTAGAGTTCATGAGAGCATCATAGGTTAATTCCTATTTAATTACAATAAATGTACAATAATATCATTTATTACCTGTAATCCTACTTAGATTTTAAAGAATGTATCATAAAATAATGATTACTTCATTTAAGTTCATTAGGAATGATACATGAGCTCCTAATTACTGGTGTTTATAAAGCCATGAAAGGAATTCCAGTCCCCATTTGCAGATTGCCAGTATTAGAACTTTTAAATTCTGATTTTGAATGTATCTGACCCAAGTGATTGGGAACCTTCATCAGTTTCTTGATGTTCCCATTTACTTTAATAATTGCAAGATCACAAATACACATGAAGTAGAAAAATGAACCTAAGATAATTCAACACTTAGATATTCTGGTGGTAGGGGCTACACAAACATTATAGACAAATAGAACTATGGAAGGGTGCTTCCATGTTCATTTTGTTTTCTTTTAAACTTCCAAACTTGAACATTTTGGATTAATATAAGGAATACAATGTGAAACTCTTATTTTTTATATGTAGCTTTTTAGTGAAGTCATATGAATGCATCATATACACCATGTTCTGTAAGAATTGTAATGACCAAGAACATTGACCTTGGAATTCTTTTTGATGTTTACATTCAGAGTGGATCTACCAAAAGATGCCAATTCTTACGTGTTGCTAACAGCATCAGTATTAGATCTAATTAAGAGTGTGGACGGCGCTGGTCAGGATGCCTCTTTAATTCAGGGCTTGTCTACACTGGCACTTTACAGCGCTGCAACTTTCTCACTCAGGGGTGTGAAAAAACACCCCCCTGAATGCTGTAAGTTTCAACGCTGTAAAGTGCCAGTGTAGTCAGTGCACCAGCACTGGTAGCTGTGCTCCCAGTACGGGTAGCTATTCCCCTTGTGGAGGTGGGGGGTTTTACGCGACTACACAGCCAGGTTAAAGCTCTGCTGTAGCAGTGCTTTAACGTTGCTAGTGAAGACATGCTCCCAATGTACTAAGGGTGGGGTTCACAAGGTGGACAGCACCCAAGTTTCCATTGATAAATTCCCTCAGGCACCTTCATTTCCCCCAGTGAGCATGCATACAACCACCGAAGTCCTGAGGCTGTTGGGCAACTCAGCACCTAACTCACACTTAAGTCCCAGCAAGATTCACAAACTTAGCTTTCCCATGCCTATCTCCTCTATTGGGGCCTGGGCCAGTAGACATGCTTTGAGCATGATTAACACCCAACACTTGCCAGCCTCCACAGCAGACCACCAATAGGTGGACGAGTCTGACATTCTGGGGTGCAGTCCAGACCAGTGATTTCTTGTCACCCCTGCCCTGCAAACTTGGGTGCTTCACAGTGCTTTGCTTCTTGTAGCTTCCACCTGGGTCACTCACAGTCTTCCATTCTGCAGGTAACACCCTGAATATTTGTGCATAGCTGCAGCCTGCCAGCCACACTTCAGTCACACTCTGTCTTTCCACAGCCTTGGTTATCATTTATAGGGTGACCCCCAACTCACTTCCAGACCCAAAGTTTCCCCTCAAAATGTGTGTTCTGCACTGTCCAGCCCTCTTCTGGACAGTCCTTTTATATTAGGTGCATTGCACCTCTAAGGGGATCAATATACAACAGTTTGCTACCCTAAAAGAAGCTATGCACACAGTTTACAACACTGGATTACTTTTGATTAAAGAATAAAGCAAATTTATTTAGCTACAAGGAGACAGATTTTAAGTGAGTACAGTATAAATCAGGGATCAGCAACCTTTGGCATGTGGCCCACCAGGGTAAGCACCCTGGCGGGCTGGGCCGGTTTGTTTACTTGCCACGTCCGCAGGTTCAGCCAGTCGTGGCTCCCACTGGCTGCAGTTTGCCGCTCCAGACCAATGGGGGTGGCGGGAAGCGGCAGCCAGAACATCCCTCGGCCCGCACCGCTTCCCACAGCCCCCATTGGCCTGGGACGATGAACTGCAGTTAGTGGGAGCCATGATCGGCCAAACCTTCAGATGCAGCAGGTAAACAAACCAACCTAGCCGGCCAGGGTGCTTACCATGGTGGGCCACGTGCCAAAGGTTGCCGATCTCCGGTATAAGTCATTAAAATCAGAAATGATTGCTAGAGAAATAAAGATAAAATGCTTCCTAGCACGGAAAGTTTACAAACTAGACTTAGTTAAAGGTGAAGTCCCTTACCACATGTTTCCAGCACCATTGCTGTCCAAATTTTCAGGCCAGGGTCCGCTCCCAAAATCCAATGGCTATTTCTTTTGTCTTCTCAGGAAAAAGAGAGGGAGAGAGCTGGATAGGCAGAGATAACTTGGGGTGTTTTACTCCTTAATTTTATAGTTCAGTCACCCTTTGGAAATCCATTTTCTGGAGGGTTACTCCTAGATAAAGTTTATTCCCACTTTGAGAATGGAGATAAGGGGTTTGGCGATGAAAGGCTTTATGCCAGGGGTCGGCAACCTCTGGCATGCGGCTTGCCAGAGTAAGCACCCAGGTGGGCCAGGCCACTTCCTTGTCAGCAAGTTCAGCCCATCGCAACTCCCACTGGCCGCGGTTCGCCATCATGTCATTAATGGACTTACATACCTCTTATAACTGGTTTTTTTTTAATAACTGAAGAATAAAGTCTATATCCAGGTATAGATTTTACACAATGGCAGCAATTTCAAACACACACAAAAATATTGGTTTACTAGAGTTGAAGAGATCCATGCATAAGTGCATTTAATAGAACAAGATACATGAATTACAGTGAGTCCTTGATGTGTTTGTATGTTTGGTGAATAATGAATGATTTTACATTTGCAGCACTATAGCTTCTTTTGAAAGAATTTTTATCTTTGCTCAACGAGCTGAAAATCTGCTAAATTATGCTTCACTTTCTTAACTCAGCCTTGGCATCATTGTCTTTCTAAAGCTGTTGGGATGGATATTCTAAGAAATTGCCTGTGCATTAAGTTTAAATTAGCTGTTATTATTATTCGCAAAATAATGAGACTGAGAGCAAATCATGTCATTAGCAACAGCTTTTGCATCAGTATCATAGTTTCTACTCTGTTTACTGCTAAATATGAAGTTTACCTAAAGAGGGAGTAAGAGGAGGAATAAGGAGTGAATGTTTAAAATGTTACTTTACCATATCTTTGAATGATAAAGTGGTATGACAGTACAGGTAAGGAATATTTTCTGTAATGTAACTCATTTTTCTTAAAGCTTAAATAAGCTTAAATATGTGGCCGAAGGCAAAGATGGCAAGTTGTCAATGCTTGTGTATCCTCATGTGCCACTGACAGCAGCAGGAGGCAACATGCAATAGATGATGAAGAGGCCACTTCTAGGTGCAGCTGTTAAGGTCTGATGCCTCTGGTTACCACAGAGTCTACACAGCAAAGATAAAGGATTCATGTTCAGCAGTGCCTTGGTAGAGACAATGACACTAGCTGGAGAACTTTGTATTCTCTTCAAAGTTGAAGATCTGTGGGGCAGAATAAACTGAATATAGAGAGAGAGAGAGAGAGAGAATGAGAGAGTGAGAGATCTCCAGAAAAGAACATGTGAGGAAAGAACTCACAGGAGGGAAATAAGGAAGGTGGAGGAAAGAGAGCGCTCTGGAACAGGGAAAGTGGGAGAAGGAGAGAGAGAGAGAGGCTGGAAAGGGTTAAAATGAAACTGTCTATAAACAAAAGTGAAAGCAATGAGATTATCAAAATGTAAAAAGAAACAAATTGCACATAGAGTGTGTTACAGGGTCCCTAGGATGCAAGCTGGACTGTGGGACCACTGAGCCCTCCAAACCCATCAGCCTGGGCTGTCCCTCACACTCTATTGCTAATGTGAAACTACAAGCCTCTGACAGGCACTGCATTTATGTAGCCATCCACAGGCAGGGACACACTCAAATAAGTTACATGCATGAATGATCTCCCAGCCACTCATGAACCATCAACAGAGAGGCTCCAATGAATCCTCACCCCCCACCCTGCCCCAGCCTTGCATCCCAGAAAGATACCATCTTGCGCTGCTCAAGGTTCCCTTGGACAGTGCACACTCATTAATAAGTTCACCATGTCTTCACAGGCAAGTGGACACGCACCAACCTTTGTAACCTGAGCTGAGATTACTCAAACATTATTTTAGGTAACGTATAAAACAGGTTTATTAACTACAGAAAGATAGATTTTAATTGATTGCTGCAAGCAGGCACAGAGATCAAAGTTGGTTACCTAAGAAATAAAAATAAATATGCAGTCTAAATTCTAAATTAAACTGACTAAGCAAGATTTGAATCAAATAGTCTCTCACCCTAACAGATGGTACAGACAGCTTACAGTTCCTCAAGACACAGATTGGACCCCCCTTCCAGCCTGATACCAATCTCCCTAAGTCCAAAGTCTTTGCCTTCCAGGTAGTCTTTCAGGTGTTCAGATGTGAGGGGAAGAGGCCAAGTGATGATTTCGCTGCTACTCTTTTATAATTTCTTCCAGCTGCTAGAAGTATCTTTGGTAGTTCGCCACCAGGTATGTGCCTTCTGAGAATGCTCTGTGATAGTGGATTCTTTATGCTGAGCCATCAATACCTGTCTGGCCATCCTTTGTTGCAACTGAAATGCTGGTTGTGGGCGTTTCCCAACCTCACAACATAGTTCAGTAGCACATATAGCAATACTTCATAACTTCCCATACAATGATAGTGCATACAATCTAATGAGATAGTAATGTTCAACAAATCACGACTCCTTAAATGATACCTTACATGGAATACGTTGTATAAAACTTATTGTATTCATATGACAGTGATAAATATGCGAGTTTCAGGGTGCTACTTCAAGGGACAGAGTGTCAAAGAGTGTAAAGCATATATATACACACTTTCACTTTTAATAACCTATAGTGCTATTTCAAAATAGGTAACTGTTTTTAAAACTTAGTGTTTTTATCTTGGTAGTGTTCCTTTAAATATTAGAATATAACAAGATGTGAATTATTTTTAATAAACAAGTTTACTTTGACTCTTTTGCCTTGTAATTTATTATGGAAAGCTTATGAAACAGCTCAAAGACTAGAATATTGTATTGTGATTATATTATTGAAAAGAAAGAACAATAGTGATGGGAGGAAATGAGTAGTTTCAATGTATATTTATCCCACTATAGAAAATATTTAATTATAGAAATACTAACAGTGAACATTCAAAACATTCAAAAATAGAAAATCCATATAGGGTAAAGCAATTCTAATGTAATACAACTTTAAATGAGGCGGGCTGAGAAGAGAAAATATATACCAGTGTGATCATCACGCCATGTGGGGATATAAAGTAGTCTGGAGACCCCTGTTCTAGATATAAATGTAGTCTTGAACTTCATTTAGGTGTTATTTTCCAATGAACTGTTTAAAGAAATCCAGAACAATTAGGTTTGCTCACATATATCATTTGGGATTACTATCTATATAGTTGAACTTAACTGCAATCAGATGAAATAATTTAAAAAAATACTGCATACAAACAGTAAATTTCTTTTTGAAGCTGTATTGGCAGCCAGAGCTGCCAGGAAGGAGGGAGTCTATCAGAGTATGAAAGTGTTTGCTAGCTCTGAGCACTTAAAGCCAATAGTAATTCAGAAATATTTTAATATTTAAAATTCACTAATGAATGTTTAAGAAATAACAAAGGAAATTTCTGACAAAGATGTGAGAGGATCCTCTGACTTGGGTTTAGGTTATGATTTGTGGCTGTTGGATTCAAGTTCATCTTAATTTATGATCAGTTTCAACACAAACTGAAAGGGGTTGGGGCATGATTGTAAGAGACCTGACACAAGTGATCTCATGATATTCTGAAAATGAGGTATTGTTACAGTAGGCATCCCCAAATTGTGTTACGGATATCTTCTTTTATATTAATGCAATACAGTGACTCCTTTTGTGAGGTCAAAGGTAAAAATACACTATGTTGGAACATGACTCCATACCACTGGAGCAATTCCTCCAGTGGAGTGCTTTTGGGGAGCCTATAAGAGCCTTTTGCACAGCTGAGCCTGGATACCTTCTTCTTGTTTCCGGGTAGTACCATGCTATAAAACTCTGTGTGTGTACATAACTGTACTGTGGGTATGTGTACAGCACTCTGTCTCTTCTGAATGTAACTCCTGTCCTGTACTCTCTGAAACCCTCTTTGCTCTGTATCTCCCGGTGTCCTCCAATGTTTCCATTTGCTCCCTTCTCCATATTTCCCCTATATAGTTCACCTCCCATTCGGATCCAGTCTCCCCAATAGGAAATGAACATCCCCTTCTCATTGGAGGGGTGGATGTGCACTCTGCTCCTCCCATGTATTCCAGGCCCAAGGAGAAGGCACTCTTCTCTCCTTTTCCCATGCTTGCAGAAGAGGGGCGGAATTCATCCCTTTGGCTTTTCCTATTGGCTGAGTGTAGTTCTGCCTCTGTCTGTCAACTGAGTCTCCATTCTCCTCCTGTGAAATAGCCCCATGTGAGTAAAGGGAAGACTGCTGCCGTTGTACACAGTATCATATTTTAGGTAGAAACTGGCTTCCCCTTGCCTCCCATCCATAAAGTCTCACAGCTGGGGGAGGAAACCAATATTGTCCCCTCCAGTCTGGAACCTGTGGTAAGGGGCAGATACTCTACTCTGGCTGAGTGGTTATGCCTGTGCTCAACACCCAGAAGAAATGTGAGCCTAAGACAAAGGCTGTATGTATCCAAGCACAGACACCACTGGTATTAGTGTCTATGACAAGAAATAGGAACATCTCAAAAGGTTTGAGGTGCAATTGTTTTCAAAAATTATTTGAATGCTTTTCCAAATTCTGTCAGCCTTTAAAGGCTTGCCTGGTCCCCTGCCCTTCCTTTGTAGGTGCTGAGGGAGGTCAAGAACAGAGTGGCACACAGGAGTTCAGACTGCATGAGAGTACAGCACTGAGGAGAGCAGGCTGCTATATTTGTTTGTTAAACAAAGAAGCAAATATCTAAATATTAGCTTCTACCATAAAGATAAAACCTAATTCAACTTTGTATTCATAAAACAAAGCCCCCAGATTAGCTGTTGAGGCAGAAGGCCAGCAACAGATTGCAGAAAGCATCACGACCATTTCAGAAATAGGTTCCTTATTCCCCATCTCTGACTTAGTCAGAGTTTCATGCCTTTCTATGAATAGAGAATTGGTTCATCAAAAGCTCACAAAATATGTGTTGTATCATACACAGTAGGTAACCAGATTTGAACTATTTGTGGCAAAGGGATGGGGAGAGTGGGTTCTAGATCCTTTCTTCCTAAAACAGTGGTTCTTTAGCTTGAGTGCCTACCATGATTGCAACCACAGTAATAACACAATGGAAGAGGCACTCCATTAAATCACGTTACTCTTCTATTGAAAACCCACTTTGTCATGATGATTGATGCTTTTTCAGTGAATACAACAAAAGTCAATGCTGTTGATGAAATAACTGTAGTCTTGGGCTAAAATAAGGGGGATTTGACTCTTTAGTGAAACTACTAGGCACCAAGTTCAGATATAGCCTAAATATAAGATCTCAAGGGTCACCAAGTGGCTTGCCCTGATTAAATAATCTTCACAAAAGAAACTTAACTTGTCTGTTGCCTTTCTACACATTCATTTGTGAAGCAAGAGAGACAACATATGGAGACCATCCAGTAAATCAAGGGTTGGCAACCTCTGGCATGCCTTTCGCCAGGGTAAGCACTCTGGTGGGCCAGGCCACTTTATTTACCTGTCACCTTGGCAGGTATGGCCGATTGTGGCTCCCACTGGCCGTGGTTCACCATCCCAGGCCAATGGAGAAGGCGGGAAGCCGCAGCCAGCACATCCCTCACCTGCATCACTTCCCACTGCCCCCATTGGCCTGGGACGGTGAACTGCGGCCAGTGGGAGCCACTGTCCACTGAACCTGCTGACGCGGCAGGTAAACAAACTGGCCCGGCCAGTCAGGGTGCTTACCCTGGCGAGTCGCGTGCCAGAGATTGCCAACCCCTTCAGTAAGTAAATCAGAGAGGTCACATATTTGGCTTTGAAAAGCATACAAACACAGGCAAGAAAAATGACAGGAGAAATTCAAGAATTCTATGTATAGTATTAATAACATTGAAAATGCTGACAGTTACTTTCTGTAAGAAGATGAAAAGCAGATGATCTGTTATCTGCCCTAGATGAATACATATATTTAAAAGAGGACTGACGTACAGACATTTGCTAAAATTAGGTGATGGTTGGTACTGTTCTAGCTATATGATCATTTCTTCTGATATCGAATTCACTTGCATCTAGAATAAACCTTTTTCAGTAAGTTTGATCATAGTACAAAAACTTCCATTATAGTTTGCTCCACAAAATGATTGAGAAACCTAATTAACGTAAACAGTTTAAGTGCTATAAAAAAAAAATCTGCAGCCAGCCTGTCATGGTACAATTCCCCACTCTGAACCTTAGTGTCCAAAAGATGGGGTACCAGCATGAATTCCTCTAAGCTCAATTACCAGCTTAGAACCTGTAGCGCTGCCACCAACCAGGAATTCCAGTGCCTGGTACACTCTGGTCCCCACAAAACCTTACCCGGGGACCCCCAAAATCCAGACCCTCTGGATCTTAACACAAGGAAAGTAAACCCTTTCCCTTACCGTTGCCTCTCCCAGGCTTCCCCTCCCTGGGTTACCCTGGAAGATCACTGTGTGATTCAAACTCCTTGAATCACAAAACAGAGAGGACAATTCACCTTCCTCCCTCCTTCTCTTTCCCCCTCCCAGACTCTTCCTGAGAGAAAGTAATCCTAGCACAGAGAGAAATCAGCCTCTCTCCCTCTTCCCTCCTTTCTCCCCACCAATTCCCTGGTGAATCCAGACCCAGTCCCCTGGGGTCACACCAGAATAAAAAAACAATTAGGTTCTTAAACAAGAAAAGCTTTTAATTAAAGAAGGAAAAAAACAGTAAAAATTATCTTTGTAAATTTAAAATGGAATATGTACAGGGTCTTTCAGCTATAGACACTTGGAATGCCCTCTCAGCCTAAGTATACAAGTACAAATTAAAATCTTTTCAGCAAAATACCAATTTGAACTCCTTTCAGCCAAATGCACATTTGAACTCCTTCCAACCAAATACACACTTGCAAATAAAGAAAACAAGCATAAGCCTAACTCGCTTTCTCTACCTAGTACTCACTATTTTGAATCTATAATAACTTGTATCAGGGAGATTGGAGAGAAACCTGGTTGCACGTCTGGTTCCTCTGAGCCCCCATAGTGAACAACAACCAAAACTAACAGCACAGCACAAAAACTTCCCTCCCTCAAGATTTGAAAGTATCCTGTCCTCTGATTGGTCCTCTGGTCAGGTGACAGCCAGGCTCACTGTTCTTGTTAATCCTTTCCGCAAAGAGATATGAAGCACTTCTGTTCTATTAACTCTTACTTATCTGTTTATGACACAGCCACTTATAAAAAAATGGCTGAACAACTTCCCCTGCACACAAGTTACTAGGTAAAAATCCTTGTACTGAAGTAGACTGAAAGTATACATGTACAAGACTGAAATATACTCTTACTCAAAGTTTATTCAGATAGTGTCTCCTGAAAATATTAGTAGGAGGCAAATAAAAGTGAAATCTTTGCTGTTGTTGTTTTGTCAGTGGCAGTATATTTTATTTATTTATGTATTTCATTTTGTTATTGCATGTATAAGGGCCACATTCCATATTGATTTGTAGATTGTAAAATTTAATTTATTTCTATAGGATTGCATGGCGTGTGTATCAGCACAATCTCTTCCACACCGATAATTAGTGCAGCTATCTTCATTTTTGTAGCTTCTGTATTTTCATATTCTTCACTCCTGAAATATTGCTTATCTTCTCAGATACACTTCAATTAAAGGCAGTTTATTAACTACAATAGAGATAAACTATAATTACACTGTAGTTACATTACCATTCAAATTTTTGTTACATACAATTACTACCAATTAATATAACCAGAAGCTGTATTTACTACCTGAATTAATTAGTATTACCCCTTAAGTTTCATATATAATGCATAGATTTTTAAAGAGTTCAGGTACATGGTAACCATACTCACTTCATGGTAATTATACTGTTATACTTTTTTGATAACTTGATTTTAGTACACAATCTCTCTCTCTCACCATGTTATTAAAATATGATCTTCCCTCAGTGTGCTTTCCTCACCCTCCTCTCAACCAGCTCTCATTATATAACTGCACTTGCCCTCCAACAAGGAGATCAAATCATGCAGGCTTCTCCAAGGCCACTGTTAATGTTGTTCCAGAAATTGGTTACTAAATTGGCACCTTGCCTTGCCTTCCCTCCCAGATTGAGAGAAAGAGAGTGCATCATCTCTACAGTATGCCTGATTTCTCTTTTTGTGAGTTTGCAGCCATGGAACTAAATTATCACTAAATAAATTCCAGTGATAGATACCAGATTTGCTAATCTTCCAAGAAAAACAAATCTTGCAGCTGAATTGCAACTCTTTCAAAATACTTGCAGTAGACTAATATTACACAGCTTTCTTTTGCATATTGTTTCTCATATATGCTGTAGCCTGTAATGCTTTGCAGAGTTAAGTAATAAGACCAGAGAGAGAAGTAATTAAGAAGAATAGTCAGACAGGAGAAGATATGTTTTCTGCTGAGATTTGAAATGAAATAGAGAGCTGATGAAGCAGAGAGCGAGAGCGAGAGAGAGCGTGAGAGAGAGGAAGGATGTTCCAGATGGAAGGAGCTGCAGAGGACAAAGACTCTTTTCCCAACAAAGCCAGGACAGCACTGTATAACTAGAGAGGCTGGATGGGAAGTAGTGAAAGGAAAGTTCAAAGAGGGCAGATGATGAAAGCTGGAGGGAGAGTTTTAGAAGCAAAGACAACAATTCTTAAATGGAACTAAGTAGAGCTAAGTTGCAATTGAAAACAGAACCAATAGCACTATTTGAAGATGGGGCAATGTGAGAAAGCAAGCAGCAGTTTTTTGTTCATATTGAAGTCTGAAGTGTGGAGAATTTGAAAGATCATGGAGAAGGGGGTAGTAACAATCAAGACAAAAGGAAATGACGGCATGAATTGGGATTTCAGACATCAGTGCCTGTGTTAGGATTTGGCAGTATAGGGACTTGCCTAGAGCAGAAGACATGTCAGGAACATCAAACTAAGGAGCATGCATTCCCAAAATATAATCCTCACAGGCATTGATGGATTGCTGATGATCGAGGAGTCTGAATGAGATTTGGGCAGGAAAGGGTTCACTGCAACCTGTCTCAGGGATCAGAGTGTGCACTGCAGGTAGGGAAGCCCTTGCATCTTCTTTTTACATTAACAGCATACATGTGACCCTTCTTTGACTGTACCATCCACCCATCAATTGCTATTCAATTCATTTGTGCTCCCTATGAAGCCCTGTATTGGACTCCATCATTACATATACAGATGAGTGGCGCCTCATTAATCATTAAGCCTAAAATCTT
The DNA here is from genome assembly GCF_007399415.2 of Gopherus evgoodei. Classification (NCBI taxonomy): domain Eukaryota; kingdom Metazoa; phylum Chordata; order Testudines; family Testudinidae; genus Gopherus; species Gopherus evgoodei. The sequence goes on from NC_044322.1 coordinate 69,968,753, forward strand.
TCCCTCACACAGTGCCAGAGCAGCTAAGGTATTTATCTCTGACTACTAGCTTAATCACTAAGTCAGTATTAGGCTCTATAAGGCAAATCGGACACTTTCTCTGTGGCTGTGGAAGGTGCTCTGTCAGCAGAACTGCTGAAGTTTGCTGTGCATAAGGTGGGAAGGGGCCAGATTTGGGGACGAGGCTGTTCAAGAGGGCCAAACCCATACACAGGGTAGAGTCCTGACCTTTTGAGGCTCCCTATACTGCTGCACTCAGAGGGGAGTAGGGACAAAGCACAGACAGGCAAGAGAAGGGCAGATATTTCTACTACATGGACCCACCTGTAATTTGTTCCATGTTGCTTCAGAAGTGACTTCCGCCATTACACACACTCAGCTTAAGAGTTCTGCAGGCCTGAGGGAGTTGCTTTCCAACCTTTTTTGATTACTTCCACATCTGCCCAGCACCAGCTCAGATACTAAGCTTGGGTACTAAGGGAGTTGGCCCTTAATATGGGCAATGGCAATGCAAAGGCAAGCCTTTTGAATATGGGATGCAGGAGTCTGGTCGAGGGCCAATATACTGGTCACTGGGTGAGTAGTTTTCTGTTCCCTGAATGACCAGAGCAGGGTCTGCACTAGGGTAGTCAGGAACTTGCTAGAACCAATTAAGGCAGACAGGCTGATTAGAACACCTGCAGCCCATCAAGGCAGGCTAATCAGGGCACCTGGGTTTTAAAAGGAGCTCTCTCCAGTCAAATGGGGAGGAGCCAGAGGAGAGGAAGTGTGTGTGAGGAGCTGGGAGTAAGAGACACAAGGAGCTGAGGTTGAGAAGGTGTGCTGCTAGAGGACTAAGGAATACAAGCGTTATCAGACACCAGAAGGAAGGTCCTGTGGTGAGGATAAAGAAGATGTTTGGAGGATGCCTTGGGGAAGTAGCCCAGAGAGGTGTAGCTGTCACACAGCTGTTACAAGAGGCACTATAGACAGCTGCAAATCCATAGGGCTCTGGGCTGGAACCTGGAGTAGAGGGCGGGTCTGGGTTCCCCCCAAACCTCTTAACTCCTGATCAGACACAGGAGGAGCTGATCCAGACTGTGGGGGAGATCACTGAGGTGAGCAAATCTGCCAATAAGCACAGGACCCACCAAGGTAGAGGAGGAACTTTGTCACTATATATATATATAATTTACATCTTTAATTGCCTTTCAATCATTAAATGAAAATATCAGTATTATGTTGGGAGCTGGTAACTGCTATAGGTAGGTTGTCTAATACTTTCCCTTATACAAGTTTCCTGAGACCTTTTCTTTGAGAAGTTCTCACACTTTCATTACTTCCAGCAGGCCTTCAATATTCAGCAGGAGGAAAAGCATTTGGGCTACAGAAATGCCCTTTCTTTGTCCCACAAAATTTCATTCAGCATCTGCTGAGATATAAACTGTGAAAAATCACAATTTCATAGAATCATAGAAGATTAGGGTTGGAAGACACTTCAGGAGGTCATCTAGTCCAACCCCCTGCTCAAAGCAGGACTAACACCAACTACATCATCCCAGCCATTTCCTTTGTCTCACTTGTGTTCTTCAGAGAACATGTTGTCAATCTGCCAAAGTAATAACTAAACACACAGATTTTCTAAGGCCATGTTGGTGTCAAGGTCATATCGTCCCAATATATTTGTCCTAGGAACACCTGGGAACTGCCAGAGTAGCAGTGAAGTGTGGACTGAACTGCCCAGAACATAGGACCAGTGATCCATGCACTTTGTTGAGGGATTCCACATGGGGCAGGAGGAAACAGAAGGAATGAGGCCAGGCCTCCCCTAGAAACCCAGCACCTCATCTCAGTGCCCCATCTCTCCCAAGCTCCCTGCCCCCAGGGAGAACCACATTAGGCTGGTGTTCCCTCTGCTCCAGGGGGGGAGGTATATGGGAGACAGAAAGAGAAAGAGGTCTGATTCCTCCTCCCCCACCCCGCAGCCCCTGGACCTAGTCCTTGACTCCCATTGGCCCATTTCATCCCAAGAGCACCACTTGGATCAGAAGCTCCTCCAATGCATGAGGAAGCTAGTTATATAGAAAGAGCTCTCTCCAACAACCCAGGAGACCCAGAATCTGGACCCAACAGCATCTTCCTGCTGGGCTAAGACTTCTGCTGCCAGCTAATGCAGTTAGTCTTTTAGCTAAAGTAGCATCAGTCTATGCTGTGGGGATAAAGATTAATGGCTAAAACCTTGAAGATGATGCATGATGGGGAGATTGCTGCAGTTGCACATAACAGAGATTATTAAACTTTTTCGTTATTCAAAAAATCTCGGAAAATAATACAAAAACCATACATAAAAAGAATGTTATCGGAAGATCTGAAGAATGAGGAAATGCAAGAATTAAGGTTGGTCATGAAAGCTAAATCTATCCTCCCTATTGCAAGTGCACCATGGGTATGTCTAAACTGTAGTTAGACACTCATGGCAGGTGGCAAGTTAGACACCCCTCCTAACTGACTTGGTCTTGCAGGGCTCTGGCTAAGGGGCTCTTTAATTGCAATGTAGACTTCCAGGTTCCAGTGGGAGCCTGGGCTCAAAGACCTTGTGAAGTGGGAGGGTTCCAGAACTTGGGCTGCAGTCCAAACCTGGAAGTCTCCACTGGAATTAAACAACCCTGCAGCCCAAGCCCAGCAAGCCTGAGTCAGCTGGCACAGGCCAGCTACAGGTTTTTAATTGCAATGTAGACATACTCAAAGGTACAGTTGTTAACTTCATGGCCACATACTATTTATGTCTAACTTTGGGTCCTTGACTCTGCAGAGAAAATGTTCTTTTAGTGTAGCATTTTTAGTATAATTTCCTAATAAAAACCTCCCCAAAAACATGAATTCTAGTATGTGGAACCCTTTGTCACCCCAACTTGGGTTATCAACAGGATTTGGACAGTTTGGACCAATCTTCTACGGGACCCTGTCTCACTCAGAGCACAGTATAGACAGACAAGGAGGCAAAGTTAAGGTTCCATGGGCAACCATATGTCTGGCATTCCTTATTTTCAAAGTTCATTTACTGTAGGAGAATAGATAGAGTTCTAAATTTTAATCAGCTCCAGTCAAAGTAGCTTAGTAAATTTACATTCCTGACAGTTGTATCTCTAGTAGACATAGCACCCAGGTCACATTTGCCAAGAGCTGTTAGATTCCCTGTATTCTCATTTTCATTGTCCTATACCACCAACTAGTAAATGCTGAAGTCTTGGACCATTTTTTGTTTGTGCAATAGCATTTGATGGAAAAACAATGGATCTAATTGCTAACAGAAAAGCTCATTCACAAATGAATCCAGACAAGACAGCTCAAGACACAAATAGCATATTCTCCAAGACAGCCAGTCAAATGTATGACATTCTCAGTGTGTATAACTGAATACTGTAAGCAACAGTCTCTAGTAATGCAACCAGAAAAATGGCAGTCTAATCAAGACACTTGGGTTCTGTTTCCAACTGTGCTGCAGACACACCCTGAGACTTTGGTTAACTCACATAACTTGGCTGTTCCTCATTATGCCAATCCATACAATGGAAAATGATAATATTTACACACCTCATCTTGACAAGGACTATATAAATCTAAGGTGGTATTATTTAACACAAAGACTAAAGATGTGCATCTTCTGTGTACGTTCTTTGACCTATATCTGATTACTGAAACTCAATGAAGCTTTAGTGTGTTACTCCAGATTTACATCAGCCTAACATGGCAAATTTGGTCCATTCTATTTGTGTACATTTTTCTATAAGCAATATTAGCTTATTTCAGTTCCAAATGTATTTATTTGTTCATTTAAAGTGCTTTCCCATTTTGTTATATTAAACATTATTCATGATACTGGTTTTCATTTTAGGATGCCTGCTACATTCATTTTCTTTTAGCAACTGATACTTTGGAGGGCAATCTTGAAGAATGATTATAACCACACATATAACAGATGTCTCATAAAATTAACTTCAATTGCTTCTATATGACCTCTGTCAAGGAAGTAAGTCTCAAATTCAAGTCAGTATGAGCAGCTGTAGATACTGCTGTTAGATAACAGTGACCTGCATTCCCAAGGGTAGTGCCCAAGAACAAGAGAATTGTAGTCTTGCACACAATAAATGTGATTAATGCCAAAATAACTCAGCAAGCATTGCTTCAGCCACATAGTGATGAGACACCTAGGGTCATAAGGAAAAGAATCAGTTTCTCCTTGTGATAAAAATTAAAACATAGCTATATAAAAGTAATTTACTGAAAAACTCAGTAGAAAATCACAGGTAGAAGCACATATTAAGGATGTTGTGATTTACAATCTTTGCTTGTTTGTGCTTTCTCCAGAATTCATACATTCTTTTTTTAATGTAGATGTCTGTCCCTTTTTGCTGTAAAAAACATTCCAAATGGATGGTGGCCCTGTTATGTCAATGTCTCAGGAAACCATTTCTAAACAAGAAGAGCTGTAAATATGTAGAGCCTAAATCTGAGCTCTGTTGCTGTAGTGTAAGTCAGGAACAATTACACTATCTGTGGAATTATATTGATGTAGAACTGGAGGAAGTAAGATCAGAATCAAGCCCATAAACTAAAAATCCTTTTTGCCCCAGTGAGGCACAACTCTTGTAGTTTAACCAAAAGATGCTAAAGATATGTCTACATTGCAATTAAAAAACAATGGCTGGCCCATGCCAGCTGACATAGGCTCACAGGGCTCAGGCTAAGAGGCTGTTTAATTGCAGTGCAGACATACCCTAAGGAGCCAGGACCTCTTTTTCAAACCTAGGGTGTGCCCACAATTCAAGCTGGCAACGTAAATTGTAGCTTGAGGAGACATATCCACACTATCTCTGATTGAGCTAGCCCACTCAAGATGGAAGAGGAGGTGCAGTGGTGCGAGTGGCAGGAGGGGCAACCCAATTTGAGTATGTGCCCAGTTATAAATCAGATGTTAAGAAGCCACGAAAAAAATATTGTGTGCCTAAATCTAGGCACCAAAATCTCAATTTAGGCATCCAATAAGTGGCCTGCTTTTCAAAATATGCTGATCATACACAACTCCCCTTGCTAATTTTCCATAGAACTGAATGCAGTGGGAGTTTGGGGCAGATAAGAAAAATAGGTTACACACTATATCTTGAGCCTTGAGATCAGGGAAGGAGTGAAGGGAGCAAAGGTTATGTCCCAACTGAATGGCTTTGGAGATTTGTTTGCACTGATCCTGACTGTTGGTGTAAGTAGCTCAGCAAGGGATAGAAGAAGACCTCAGCTTTCCCTCTGGAGTCTCTCAATTCTAATGTGTGAGGAAGCAAGCCAAAATCTAGCATGTGTCTCTGTCTGAATTATATTGCATTACTGGATTGTTGCACAAATGCTAGAAAGCCTTTGTTTGCAGCTTCACAGATCTTCATTTTTTCATTCATATTGTACCTGCCAAATGTGTTGAAATATGGACCTGTCTTTAAATCTTGTGGTCTAAAGTTACTGATTGTTAGTGTTTGCCAACATTTTTTTCCCCTTTTTTACAGACTTATTTTGGCTCCGCAGCCATACATCAAAATTAGAAGCAAATCTGTTTAATGGAAAAATCAGTTATATGGTATGAGATACTAGCATAGTCCACAAAATAAACAAAATTCCTCATATTTCATTAACCAAAGTGTCTTTTTATTAACATAAAAATTGGTGCACATACATCTTCTTTGGGTTCAGTGTCTGAACACCATTTTGCTGTATCACTAAAGGTCAACAAGTCTAACTGATTCTTGTGGACAGAAAGAAATATGGACTTACATTCAGAAGAACCACAGTAAGTTATGGTAAGACATTCAGGCAAATCTAGCCTCGCAAAGCAGAGTTTTTAATATTAACACCCTGAGCTGTGTTTCAAATTACTCAGATGACATTTTAAGATGCCATGACTTCATTGTGAATCTAGACTATCTTTGCCAGTTATCTGTATATCCTCCAGCAATGAAAATTAGCATTCTGCCCACTATAATGAATCATTTCTGAAAAGTAATTACATTATTGCTATAAAAATTGACATGCAGAAATACAGCATCCGCAACTGTATATAATGAAGCATATCAAGTACACTCATAATGTGCTCTATATTATGGGACAGACTGTGGCTTTAATTCATTGGCTATATTGTGTATTTTGGGAGAGATAGGACAAGGATATCTGGGATGAGGGGAGAGAAGACTGAGTGGGACAGAATAGAGGGATAAAGAGGAGATTCACAGGAATGGGAATCTTGAGGAATTCTGGATAACTTTCCCAGAATACTTTCTGGGGCTATAAGAAAGCACTGCCCAGGGTACAGCATTTGCTCCCTACGTCCATGTGAGGGCTCAAGTGTAGAAAGAGCAGGACCATGTCCCAGCCCTCCCATATCCATTTATGGAATGCAGTGCCTGCAACAGCACTAAACTAATGCACTGGTTGAACTCTATATGTGACTGACCTCTGCACAGTGGAACAACTCAGGGAAATGACTCCTTTCATCTTCCTTACCCACTCTTGCACATCCAAGTAGGTCCAACTGATTCTCATCAGCAGACCTGGTTCTTCTCTCACATCACTTTATGTTAAATGTGCTAAAAATCAATCTAGTTACTGAGTTATGAAATCAGAATCAAGCCCACAATGGGTTATAATGGCATTACAGATACCTCACAGGGTACCAGTCAGAATACATTTTTGTAACTTTTGCCAGGTTTCAGAAAATATTGATGGGTGGAATCATATTTTAAGGCTGGAAGGGAAAAAAGTTTTACAACAAACCAAATAATTCCCTTTGTTCTTGTTCTAATGAAATCTAGATGATTATATATTCATTAAGGTCCCTGGCAAACATACAGATGAAATTTCATCACAGCAGCAGAATAGCCTAGAGTGGGTTATTTTCAAATACAACTAGCTTGTGAATGGTTAGTTAGCAATTATTTGTTTATGCCTTGAACAAGAAGCACTTATTGTGACTGAGAATATTTAAGGAAGATTCACAACTTGGAATGTTTATTCTGAGGAATTACAAAAGTGGCCACAATTAAAGAGTGTTTACTGTGTTATATAGTCTTTTGTTATGCATATTCTCTTAATTAATTCATGTTAATTTCAGATTAGCTCAAGTCTTCAACATTTATTGATTAAATGTTTTGTTTTACAAAGCTAGACTAGTTGCTTCAATACATATTATTTTGTATGCCAATGTTTGTGTATTATGCATTTGTTTCCTTAATTGATATTTTTTGTGGGAGTTCAAGTGGTTTATGTAAATCCCTTTTGTTTGTTCACATTCCATTTTTTCCATTTAAGTTGTAGCTGACTGATATTATATGAAATATTACTTGGATAAGTTGGGAACATCATACATCTTATGTCTTAGGGACAAAACTCGAGGTAGGTAAAGAAACATATATATATATATATATATAAGCCATATCCCATTGGACCACTTTATAGTCACCACTGGATGTACACCTCCAATCTTTTGTTAAGATTCAGACAATGTGTGACAGAGAAGCTGTTCCAGACATTAGCATCCCAGCCAGGGTATTTTTTTTCCCTCTTCCTGTGGAACCATCTCTCAATTTTATCTTTGTGCTACCTTCATTAAGATAAGACAAAAGCTTCTCTCCTCACAGTTTTAGCCTTTGGGATCTACTCCTTTGGTGCTGAGTATAGAACAAATGGCATCACTGATAGGATTAGAGTCCCTTTCATGCTTTCCCTCTTGATGGGAGGCAAGTGGTCTCCATTGTTTGTTGATTTTAAAGATGTGGCTCCAGCACACAGATAACTAATACTTGTTTCCCTTTCACCATTTGAATTCAAGAGCTTCTTACCTGATGTGTGGAACCATTGTACTTTGAAAAGTTAAACATTAGTCCTTTACAGTTTCCAGTGCAGGTTTTAAATTTCCCGTTCTCCACCATGGGAAAGTTTTGGGGTACCCACACTCCTCCCTCATGTCCATTGTCCCCCATTGCCCCCATTTCCTCCTCCTCCCATACCAGTGTGTCTGTCTGCCTCACTTCCCTCCATTTCGATCTTCCCCCCATGTCAGGGGTTCTGTGTGGCCACATTTCCCTTCTCCCCCCATACCAGGGTCCCCTATTCTCCTTGTGGCTCCCAATGCCCCCATTTTACACAGGTGTAAGACAGTGGATGATCAGGCCCCATGTCTTTAAAAAAAAGCTATGGATGTGATTCTCCTCAGCCCCGCCATTCTAATGAAGCCAGATTTTTCCTGTTTGCTTCTGCTCCTCTCCTTTGTGTTTGCATCTGTCCTGCATTGATTAGGGTCCCCAGGCTTTGCCAAACACATCTCATACATGCTTTTCTAAACATGCAATCTTTGGTGCTTTAAATAAACAAATATGTATATGTTCTATATTGCAGTTATGTCCCTACCAAATTAAGGATGCACATATTCAAAATTTAGTTATATTTACAGTTTCTCCTCTGAGTTTTTCTCCATTAAATCCAGGAAGGATAGTGTGTACAAGACTAGAGTGAATGTGAGTTGATTTTAGAAATTACAGAGCACACAGAATCATACCTACAAGGTTGTTTGATTTATATGTGTGCTTATCTAAACAATTTTTTAGCCTTTTAGCATATAGTCTGAACTTTATACTTTTTCAGAGGTATTTTCAGCTTTAACCAGCCCCTATGGGCACAATCCATTTTGCTTTATGGCACCACACTGATTGCCATTTTAAATATTTTATCTGGTTTTATATTATTTGCTATATGGTGATTTTAATTCTACTATACGTTTAAAATTCTGTGCACCGCCTTGACAAGGGAGAGATGGTAAAACTCTCTAAGCAACATTGCTATTAATGTATTATATGGTTTCCTAGTGCATACTATTGTTATTTATTTTTTAGAAAGCGTAATTCACTGTTGAAAGTAACATAGAAAATGCAAATAACTTGTAAGAATATAGAAACCAATCCAGCCAAAACTACCCTGGAAAGCAATAGACCTTGGGTTTTCAATGTGCCAACGTATTCAGAAGGAAACCTGGCTTACAATGGAAGGTTCCTCTCTGCAAATTACAAACCATCTCTAAAGCAACAAACTGCAGACCCATTGACCCAGATGATTTAAAATTTATGCAAATGAGCCATCTACTTCCTACACTCCCAGGCTCTCAGTCTGCATGTACTTTAGGACAACCATCTCTGGCTGAGACTCAAGCAGTAATTCTTATATGGCTGCAGCTCATGACTTTGTTGGGCTTGATGGTCCTCCCTTCATGGCTTCTTATTAATTTTTCTGTGATTGGGAGGGACTGTCTCATGATATGCAGATGTCTCAATATATAGAAGTATGAATAGATCTAGATCACTGGTTTAAATCTAGAACAGGTTGATAAATATCAAATGCTGTGGTTCTCTCAATGTAGCCAAAACTCAACTTTATAATGAGTGTCACAATGTTTAGTATTTTCTGTTGTTTTTTCTTTGGGGGGGGTAGGCATTTTTTTTTCCCTTAAAAGCCCAGCTGCTGGAATCATGTAATTACATTAGAAAATTACTTTTCATTAAAAAGAAAGTACACTTACAGCCCTTGTGATTGCAGAGAGAAACCTGAAAATGTGCTCTTGAAAGGCTCCAACTCCAGAAATCAAATAAAAAGAACCTAAGATTTATTGTTTTAAAATCTCATGATTTTTAAGCCAATCTCCTTATTTTGAGGAGGCTGACTCAGATGCTTAAAGCTGGTAATGCTGAAGTCTGCTTCTCATTTACTGGTTTATATGAACTGAATTGATGGTTTCATTCCAGTTTTCATTACTAGAGCTGGGTGGGAAATGGTTTTCTTATCCTGTGAAAATTTTCAAGTTGGGACAGAAAAACAATTGAAACATTTTGTGACACAAAAAAAAAAATTCTGTTTAGATCAATCATTATTTTGTTTTGATTTCAACCATTTCAGTTCATTTTACTATAATTAGCTTACATTTCTAAATGTAAAGTTACTGTAGATCTTTCAGCATTCACACAAAAGAATGAATTAAAATGGTGTACAAAAATATCTCCTTTAGCCTGGTGGCGGTGATTCCACTAGTGCAAGTTTGAGCCACATTGGAAGAAAGTATGAAGCAGTTTATGCACAGTTAGTTCTCATGCCAAGAGGAACTTTGCCCCTGGACTTTCATGAAACACTAAATTTGCTTTTAAAAATTCTGGAGGGGAAAAGAAATATATGTAACTGAGAGTGTTTCAGAGAGTTTCATCACTTCAGAAGTGGACTCAGGGTCTGAATTAGCATCCAATGCTATGTCTTCATTGTGATAAAAGATCCACAGTAAAGCCACAGATGGCCCAGGTCAACTGTCTTGGGTTCATAGGGCTTAGACTGTGAAGCTATAAAATTGCACTGTAGATATTTGGATTTGGGCTGGATCCTGGGCTCTGGGACCCTCCTCCCATGTGGGGCCTCAAAACCTGAGCCCAAACATTCACAATGCAATTTTATAGCCTCACAGCCTGATCCCCATAACCCCAAGTCAGCTGACCTGGGTCACCCACCAGTTTTTTATTCTAGTATAGCCATATCCCAAATTTCATCCCCTTGTGGATTTTGGCTTTACTGGTAACTCAAAAGCAAAATAAATCAGCCTAACTTTCCTTCCCACCCTTAGATATTCCTAAGGTTTCCTTCCATGAGTTCCACTGTCCTATATCCTTTAAATCCTGGTTGAAGCTTAATGGATCCACCTGACAATGTGGCTGAACATTAATTGCCATGAATCTTAACGCAGAGACTTTGCATTGTTGCTTACCGTAGTATGAGGAACAGGCGTATTTGTGGCACCTTAGAGACTAACAAATTTATTTGAGCATAAGATTTCATGGGCTACAGCCTACTTCCTAGGATGCATGCAGTGAAAAATACAGTAGGAAATATATATATATACACAGAGAACATAAAACAATGGGTGTTACCATAGATACTCTAACAAGAGTGATCAGTTAAGGTAACCTATTACCAGCAGGAGAGAAAAAAATGTTTTGTAGTAGTAATCAGAATGGTCCATTTGCAGCAGTTGACAAGAAGTTGTGAGGAATAGGTGGGGTGGGGGCAATAAACATGGGGAAATAGTATTACTTTGTGTAATGATCTATCCACTCCCAGTCTTTATTCAAGCCTAATTTAATGGTGTCCATTTTGCAAATTAATTCCAATTCATCAGTCTCTCTTTGGAGTCTGTTTTTGAAGTTTTTTTGTTGTAATATTGTCACTTTTAGGTCTGTAATTGAGTGACCAGGGAGATTGAAGTGTTCTCCAACTGGTTTTTGAATGTTATAAATCTTGACATCTGATTTGTGTCCATTTATTCTTTTACGTAGAGGCTGTCCTATTTGACCAATATACATGACAGAGAGGGACGTTGCTGGCACATGATGGAATATATCACAATGGTAGATGTGCAGGTGAACGAGCCTCTGATTGTGCGGCTGTTGTGATTAGGTCCTGTGATGGTCCCCTGAATAGATACGTGGATAGAGTTGGCAACGGGCTTTGTTGCAAGGATAGGTTCCTGAGTTAGCATTTTTGTTTTGTGGTCTGTGATTGCTGGTGAGTATTTGCTTCAGGTTGGGGGGCTGTCTGTAAGCAAGGACTGGCCTGTTTCCCAAGATCTGTGAGAGTGATGGATCATCCTTCAGGATAGGTTGTAGATCCTAGATGATGCACTGGAGAGGTTTTAGTTGGGGGCTGAAGGTGTCGGCTAGTGGCGTTCTGTTACTTTCTTTGCTGGGTCTGTCCTGTAGTAGGTGACTTCTGGGTACTCTTCTGGCTCTGTCGGTATGTTTCTTCACTTCAACAGGTGGATATTGTAGTTGTAAGAACACTTGATAGAGATCTTGTAGGTGTTTGTCTCTCTCTGAGGGGTTGGAACAAATGTGATTGTATCGTAGAGCTTGGCTGTAGACAATGGATTGTGTAGTGTGGTCTGGATGAAAGCTGGAGGCATGTAGGTAAGTATAGTGGTCAGTAGGTTTCCAGTATAGGGTGGTATTTATGTGACCATCTCTTATTAGCACTGTAGTATCCAGGAAGTGGATCTCTTGTGTGGACTGGTTCAGGCTGAGGTTGATGGTGGGGTGGAAATTGTTGAAATCATGGTATAAATCCTCAAGGGCTTCTTTTCCATCTCTCCAGATGATGAAGATGTCATCAATGTAGTGCAAGTAGAGCAGGGGCATTAGGGGACGAGAGCCAAGGAAGCATTGTTCTAAGGTAGCCATAAAAATGTTGACAGACTGTGGGGCCATGCGCGTACCCATAGCAGTGCCGCTTGTTTGAAGGTATTTGTTGTCCCCAAATGTGAAATAGTTACGGGTGAGGACAAAGTCACAAAGTTCTGCCACCAGGTTTGCCATGACATTATCGGGGATACTGTTCCTGATGGCTTGTAGTCCATCTTTGTGTGGAATGTTGGTGTAGAAGGCTTCTATATCCATAGTGGCTAGGATTGTGTTTTTAGGAAGATCATCAATGGATTGTAGTTTCCTCAGGAAGTCAGTGGTGTCTTGAAGATAATTAGGAATACTGGTAGCATAGGGCCTGGGGAGGGAGTTTACAAAGCCAGACAATCCTGCTGTCAGGTTGCCAATTCCTGAGATGATGGGGCATCCAGGATTTGACTCAAAAAAAGAGCCCTGCATTGCTATACAGGTTCTTAGAGTCTGCCATCCTATTTTGCCTTTAACCATCAGTGTGAGGCTCTCTTCCACCCACTCTCATTATTTAGGAATAATTTCGTTGTTTAACTCTTCAGACACTGCCATATATGATCCATTTCTTGATTTCTCACATTTCTGGGAAGGGAGAAGCAATAGCATAAGTTGTTTTCCTTGATTAATCTCAGAAACAGACTTCTGAGCCAGTCGGCTAGCATTCAGCCAGAGACCTCTGCATTTGTCCTGACTTACAGAGAGGGAAGAATCTCCCCCAGTTTTAGGATGTTGATTGGAACAACCAGTCCTGAAGGGAGGCAAAAGGTAGTTGGAGAGGCACATGAGAGTGCAGCGCTTTACTCACAGGGGTTGCTAGTCATTAAGGCTATAGGGCTAAGCCTCTCAGCTCTGTAGTGATAGTGATGTACTGAAGAGGCCTGTATGACCTGTTTCCTCTGAGGGCCTCCTGATGACACTGTAGCTGTTCTAGCCATGGGAGACCTAGAATGCCACAAAGCAATGTTTATCAAACAGGGGTAGCCACTTATGTAGGGAAAGCCCCTGGTGGGCCGGGCCAGTTCATTTACCTGTCCCGTTAGCAGGTCCGGCCGATAGCAGCTCCCACTGGATGTGGATCGCTGCTTCGGGCCAATGGGAGCTGCTGGAAGTGGCGGCCAGTAAGTCCTTTGGCCTGCGCCGCTTCCAGCAGCTCCCATTGGCCCAGAGCAGCGATCTGCGGCCAGTGGGAGACGCGATCGGCTAGATCTGCAGATGGGGCAGGTAAATGAACCGGCCCGGCCCACCAAAGGCTTTCCCTACACAAGCGGCGACCCCTGTTTGAGAAACCCTACCACAAGGGAACTTTTGGTCCTGCAGCACATGTGCAGCAGCTGCGAAGGGAGAATGCAGAGCAGGAAACACAAGCTTAATTTAGATCACATGCACATTCTCCCTCCTGCCTCTGCTCTTGTTTTCCAAACCCCAGAACAAGTTAGTTGAGAAGGGATGAAGATAAGGGCTTCTGAGCATAGGGATGGTGAGTGGCAAGTGAGGAGGTAAGAATTTTGAATGTAATGACTGTTTATCTGAGCCTTGAGGTATGGGTGGATATGAGATTTGATATACACTAAGCACATATTAGTGTTCTGTCAGAGAGTGCTCAGAGCTCTAGGATGGTTGTGAACTGCGGATAGGTTAGGTAGAAAGAGGGGTATTCTCAACCTGAAAAGGTTAGGAAAAGGCACCTGTTTTTCTTCCTAGTTCCCCAACAAATTCCCTTCTCCTTCTACCAAACACATCCCGGTGACTCCCAAACTACAGTTGTTTTGAAAATATAATCAATTAACTTTTTTCAAAACAAATGAGAAAGTTAACTTTGACTTTAAAAATTCCATAAGGACAGGTCCCCAGTGTGTTAGCACTAAAGAATTTTATACAAATTAAAGATCAAAACATTTTAAAATATTCGCAGTTTAAACATGTTTTCATACACTTAATTTATCATTGTAATTATATACTACAGATTGTGTTGTGCTAATTAGGAAACACCGAGCTGGTCTCACTAAGCACCTCTAGTGTGTATTAATTAGCTTTGCTATACAAACTGATGCCTCTTAAGCTTCACAAAAGATTATAGGCATCTAGAAAATCAGTAGAACAACAGTGCAATCCATGAAGCCTTAATTTATGTGCCCAGGCAACCCTGTACAATGAATCAGGAGAGATAGGCACCTAAGAATGAGTGCAACTTCCTAAACTAGACAATGGGAGATGCCAGGGATCGGGATGTGTTCTAAGACCTTCCCCTCTCTTGGAGATAAGCACCTAAATCTGTGCTGCAGGGAAGCAGCTTTAATAGCTTGTAACTTTCTCCATACAAGGTGGCTGGAGGAGGACATGGTGACCTTATAACTTTTAGCCCAGTGGTTAGCACATTGACTTGGGATGTGGGAGACCCAGATCCAATTCTTCCCTCTGCATGAGGGAAAGAAAGGATTTAAACTGGGGTCTCCCAGCTCTCAGGAAATCGTTCTGACCATTGAGTATGCAATATTCTGATGAAGGGCTACCTCAAGCTGCCCTGTTGAAGCTGTTCCACTGTATATAAATAATTAAGGAGTCATTGGGGCAGTGGTACTGGACCCTGACTCTTCCACCCACCAAGCTACAGAGTAATTCTCACTGTCTTTCTCTGTCGCTAGCCTAATGACTAAGTTCTTACCCAAAGTGGAACAGTTTCAACAGGAGAGATTGAAGGACATCCCCATATGCACATCAGACTATCCCTGGGGTAGTCCTCTGGCATGCTCTCTGGCATGCTGCTCGCCAGGGTAAGCACCCTGGTGGGCCAAGCCAGTTTGTTTACCTGCCGCGTCCGCAGGTTCGGCTGATCACTGCTCCCACTGGCAGCGGTTTGCCGTCCCAGGCCAATGTGGGAGGCAGGAAGCCGTGGCCAGCACATCCCTTGCCTATGCCACTTCCCGCCACCCCCATTGGCCTGGGACGACGAACCGCAGCCAGTGGGAGCCGCGGTCGGCCGAACCTGCCAAAACAGCAGGTAAACGAACTGGCCCAGCCTGCCAGGGTACTTATCCTGGTGAGCCACATGCTAGAGGTTGGCCACCCCTGACTATCCCATAGTTCAATGGTTGCACCACTTTCCTGAGCGGTAGAGACCTTTGTTCAGATCCTTTCTCCCTCCTCAGGCAGATAGTGGAACTCATGTTCTTAAAGCTACTTATATATGTAAGTGTTTGTAGGATCAATGCTTTATTTAGCCACCTGCCACCTTTGGCCCAGTGGTTAGGGAAATCAGCTAGCATAAGTAAGGCCCCAGTTCAGTCCTTCCTGATGACAAGAAGGGATTTGAACAGTCATTTCCCTTTTCTCAGGTGAATGTCCTAAACTGCTGAAGCACACAGTCATTTACACTTTTTTCTGACCCAATTAATATTCCATGTATCAATTCAAAGTGGAAGCACCTCAGCAAAAGAGAGTGAGAGACACCCACATCAGGCCTGCACAGAGACCCCAAGATATTTGGGAAAGGAAGTTGGAGGAAGAGGAAGTGAGACAGCTCAGGATTCTTTATGATGGTGGAGTGGCCTACAGAGAGTAGAAATATTTCTGCTTGGGAATTAGAGAAAAGTCTCTTGAAGAAGAACCAGTTGGGTGGCTGAAAGCAGTATTGTACAAGGAGATTTTGACAGACCAGTAAAAGGCCAGGGATCATTACTAATAGTATAATATTGATTATCATACTTGTTGCTAACAGCAGCCAAACTAGTGGGCCTTTTTGCAGGCCTGTGCAGCCTTAGCATGACTAAGCCAGGAGGACTAAGATTCTTGCTCAACCTTTGCCTGACCTTGCACCCCTTCCTGATGAAATCTCTGTTGGCTGTGCTGGGGTCTGTGTTCTAGGAGTAAAGTAAGAAACTTGTTTATATTTGCCTTCTGGGATATGGAACTCAAGCCATGCAGAACCTGACAGGCTAATTAGTAATCTGAGGAAATCTCTTGCTTAGCTTTTGAAATTGCTTGCCTCACAAGTCTTTTGATTGATGTGCCATTGTATACTAACAAAGATAAGTAAGGGGGGAGAAGTTTGGCTCTTTGGGATATTTTCATGGACACAGTTTGGGGTCTCCAAACAGCAGCTGAAAGATAGGCCAATCAGAGAGCTGCTGCTGTACCACTCGTGAGCCACACCACACCAAACTTTGATGATTATTGAGGTTTGGGCTGTTTTACTAACCTGTTGTGGACGTGTGTAAGTGATTGAGACTAAGTAAAGTGTAGCTTTAAGTAAGTGCACTGTTGTATTGTACTGTTTGTGCCAGCCATCTATCAGTCGGAAGCCATGTCTCGAATGATTTATTTCCTGACTCTGCCTTGTACAGAATAAAGTTACCAAGAGCTTTGGGTTGAAAGAACCTCTGGTAACAGAACTGCCAATCTCAACATATCAAAATATCATGAGAAACCATGAGATTAAACCATGAAATTAAAAAAATCTCCATCAAATCATGTATTTAAGTCTGTCATTTTGATGCTTCTTCTCTTCCAATGCAGGTGTGATAATTTCAGGTTAAAAAGTCAATCTTGAATGCACACAAAACTTCATGTCTCTCCCTGGCTGCTCAGTGGAGACTCCTGACTTAGGGGAAGTACCACCTGTTCCCTATAACTGCCTATACTCTCTCCCCTTCTCCTTTATTTCCTTTAATAAAAGAAGGGCTGGATGGTAAATAGTTTGAGAACTACTGACTTAATGCATCATGATTCACACTCACACATTGAATTTATATTACCTTTAGGGTTGATGAGACAGATACACATATTAAAGAACTCTACATGTATATCAAGCATTCATATAAGCAATACCATAAGAGAAAAACAACATGGGATTGGTTTAGCCTTTTGCAAGAAGCAACAGTTCCTTCATCCACTAACCCCCATGGCTCTACCATATTTCTCTGTCTGAGACTGAGCTGCACTCATATCCTCCCACACACTTCTCCTCTGCCTCCTACTGCTCCAGATCTCTCTCCTGTAACTCATTCCCCTGTAGACCAGTTTAATCTACTTTCTGTTTTCCCCAGTAACCTCTCCCCCTTCACTTTTCCCATCCATCTTTCAATGTCTCTGCTATTCCACACAGTCCCTGTATTTTGTCAAGTCCCCCGACCCATAGAGAAGAACAGATGTTTTGCCTGTGACATGGTTTCAATCTAGTGGATACAAGGGGAGTTGATGCCCAACTTTATTAAGGGTAGCCTCACTTTCACATTCAGATAGACTGTAGGGAAATGGCAGCCACCTTTCTGGCTTCAGCCCCATTGACAGTAATAGCAGACGGTGGCCTTTCAAATAAGGGAAAGCTTGTGACTTTGTGCCTTTCATCATGTTTTCATGAAACAGGTTAAAAAACACCCTAAAATTGCTAGGGAGGCTTGAAGAGAGTGATGCTGATGCACAGTGAACCTGGGAAGGCCTATATAGGGCAAAGTAGGAAGTTAGCCAGGTGCCCTTATTGCTTATTAAAGTGTCCCTGGACCAAAACCTAGTAGAGGGGAAAGGCCTTGACAAACGGCTGAGTCACAAGAAGAAGCCAGTCTCTGGTGGTGTCAAGGTTTTTTCCCCACTTTGACCATTAGAGTACAAAAAGTGGAGACCTGCATGAACACTTTTAAGCTTAATTACTAGCTTAGGTCTGGTACTCTGCCACCAGCCAGAATTTAGTGTCTGGCACACTTTCTGTTCCCCCAAAACCTTCCCTGGGGAACCCAGATCCAAACCCCTTGCATCTTAAAATAAGGAGAAATTAACCATCCCCCTCTTTTTCCCCCCCCAGACTTTCCCCTCCCTGGGTTGCCTTGAGAGGCTTCACACAGAGTCAAACTCCTTGGATCTTAAAACAAAGAGGAATTAACCAACCCCCCCCACTTTCCCCTCACCAAACCATGGTGAGTTCAGACCCAATCCCTTGGATCTTAAAACAAGGAAAAATCAATCGGGTTCTTAAAAAGAAAGCTTTTAATTAAAGAAAGAAAAAGTAAAAATTATCTCTGTAAAATCAGGATGGAAAATGCTTTATAGGGTACTCAGATTCATATAGATTAGAGGGACCTCTCCCCCAGCCTTAGATTCAAAGTACAGCAAACAGAGGTAAAAATCCTTCCAGCAAAAGAAACCTTTACAAGTTGAGAAAACAAACATAAGACTAATCCGCCTTGTATGGCTATTACTTACACTTTTGAAACATGAAAGACTGATTCAGAAAGATTGGAAAAGCCTGGAATGATGTCCCATCCTTCTCAGTCCCCAGAGCAAACAACGAACAAAACAAAAAGCACAAACAAAGACTTCCCTCCACCAAGATTTGAAAGTATCTCATCCTCCTATTGGTCCTCTGGTCAGGTGTCAGCCAGGTTTACTGAGCTTCTTAACCCTTTACAGGTAAAAGAGACATTAACCCTTAACCATCTGTGGGCTGGTGCAGCTGTCCGCAATGTGCACAAAAGTAAGAGATTTCTACACAATGCCCAGCCACAAGGGAGGTGCACCAACCAGTGAGTCACGTACACCACCTTTTGCAGTACTTAATCAGGCACAATGCCTATCCACTTCTGGGGCAGATTATCTGTCCAAAGTTGCACTAACTTTCACGGCCTCATTCATGCTGGCATCTGGGGTGCGCTTCCAAGTTCATAAAGTCCAGCCCTTTGGACGTTCCATGCTCTGTTGCACGTGGAAGTTTTCTGTAGGCAGGGCAGTGGCAAACCATTACCCATTACCCTCTCAGAAGAGGGAGTTCGGGGAATGATGTCTATCCCAGCCCTGAGGCTGGAGTACCAGCAGCAGAACATACTTGTTGTTTGCTACTCACCCTTTGATGAGAGGATTCCCTGACCTCACAAAGACCTACATTACCCACCCAGTTACTCAAAGTGATATGGAGCCATAAGGTGGCCTGTTGTACATAGTTTCTGTTTTCTCAGTGCAGATTACACTGTGCTAAACTGTTGTAACTAAAGAAAAATACAGACAAGAAAATATCTTATTCTACAACACTGAACTTAGAAGAAGTAAGAGGAACACAAATACAATTCTCAAATACAGATTAAAGCTCAAACATCTTTGTGCTAGACAGGAACAACTGCATGTGCCATACTTCTGATCCATTTACAGAACATACCATGCTGTTCCTTTCATATACAGAATGTTAGTAAGGGGGTCCATATTAGGAACACAGAGTGTAAAGGCTGTGAAAGAAGTTTCTCTCTTTCTCCACTCCCCCCTCCCCTCCCCTTTTCTTATTGCTTTCTTTTTCCAAATCCTTTTTATGTTTCCTTTTTCATGCCCTAAGCGTGGTGCTGAATGCTAATGAGATGCTTCTTGTTCTAAATCTTAGGCAGTCATTTCTGAGCCAACGAAAAATTACCTACATATTTTCCCTATGCTTTGAATTACCTACTGACTTGTAGATTTGGGAAGATAACAAAGGTGAATCTATGTTCTGAATCTATTTGATCTTTATCAAAAAAACATTTGAGGGCAAAGATCATCTTTTTATTCTGTGTTTGTACAATGCCTCACACCAGTGGGTCCTAGTCCCCATGATTAGGGTTTCTAGGCACCATGGCAATATAAATAATAACAACACAATTCATTGTGACTATGTTTGTTTTAAATGACACTAAAGCAAACTGGAGGACTTTGAATGGCAAAAGTCAGAAAGATACCTTTCAAAATCTAGTTCTACTAACGAATTCCTAAGAACCTGACACCTGATCCAAAGCCCAGTTAGTTAATGGAAAGACTTCCCTTAAATCAAGCCTATAAAGTGTAGTAACCATGTGATGACATACATAGTCATTCCAGTTTGCTTAATTTATTTTTTAAAATTAATATTAAATTAAAGAAATATTTGTGCATTTGTGGGGAATGAGTGATATTTATAATGTATTTCCTTTCTATTAACATTGGGCCATCAGGTTTAAAATTTCAAATTTTAAACCTGTACACTTAAGTATTTGTGAATAACAAATTTTAAATTCATATGCATGAGCATAGGTGGCTCCACCAATATTCAGGAACGTGGGCCCGGGTCCACCGATGTTTGGGCTTATATTTTCAGAGCTGTCCGGTCTGTAGGATGGACTGGGGCAACTGCCCCAGGCTCTATGCTTTGGGGGCCCCATCTTCAGAGGGACACGGGGTCCAGGGCAGCCTGGGGGATTAGTTGGATTTATTGGGGAGCCTGGTGCTGACAGCAGTGAGTGATCCAGCCTCAGTATGCCCTGCTCTGCCCCCACTCCATCCTTCCCCCCAAGCTCCATCCCTGCCCTGCATCTTCCCACCCCTACTCTGCCCCCTCCCCTTCCCCATTCCACCCCTTCTCCCAAGTCCCTGCCCCACCTCTTTCCAGCTTCCGCCCCCTCCCATGAGCGATGCTGGGAGCCAGCGAGGCAGAGTGGAGCAGAGCATGGTGAGCTTGGGTTGGATCATTCACTGCTTCCAGCACCAGGCCCCCCTCCAACCCCAACTAATCCCCCAAGCTGCCCTGGACCCCATGTCTCCCTGAAGCATGGCACCCCCCCAAAGCACAGAGCCCGGGGCAGTTGCCCCAGTCCAAATGTTCACTGTGAACTGTATCTCCAATTGGAAATAACCAATCTTGTTTAAATATTAAATGTTTATAATAAGAATTTGATCCTGTTAGGTGTACTCTCAATACCAACTGAAATCAGAGGGGTGAAAGGTGCTCAATCCCTTGCCAGAGTGCTCAGCTGTCTTTAGGAGTCAGCCTTTAGTGCTGGGCAAATACTTCAGAAAAGTACCTTGTGAAAATTAGTGAAAACTGATTTTTTTTATGGTATCTACAGTTCATTTTTAATGTAATATTCACAGATGTTCAGTCAGGCAAGGTTTTGCTCACATCTGTTGGAGGGAAATTTATATTCATTCAAATATGTATGCTTGCACAATTTGTTGTGAGGCATGTGGAAATGCTATGTAAAAATCTAAGACTACTAAACTGTAATCTAAGAGTACAGTATGTGATCTGGCTTATGAGGTGAAATTATTGTCTATTAGGTTATTCCTATATGAATGTAATTAAGCTTGGATATGGGGGTGGGATATGGGTTCTAAGTCAGCAAGATACTTTGAAAATTTCACCCAGAACCTAAACAAAGACATGACATTACAATAGCTAATGGCAATAGAGATGGGGATGATCCTCAACTGGTAGAAATTTATATAGCTCCTCTAAAATCAGTGGAACTAAGCCAATTTATATCAGTTTAAGAGCTTGCTTACAGTCTGTTGATGGACATTGATTAACAGAAAAAGGGCAAAATTTGTTAAAAATTTAGCTGTGAATAATTTGAATACTCAAAATGAACTGCTTGGGCACATTCTCCAGTGCAAGAATTATTCCATGAATTTACACATCAAAAAACTTCAGATGTAAATTAGTCCAAAATAATTATAAGATTCTTGTTCATAATTGAAAAAAATAATTGAAATAAAGACAGACAGAAATGCATTAAGCTGTTTGCTGCAAATAACTTGATGAATTTACCCAATTCTATTTTAAGTGCTAAAGAAACAATTAAGGATAGTTTTGTCTTGTAGTTTTTTACCAAATTAGTCCTTTTTCCTGGTTTCATATTGAGGATTACTAGATGAAGAAATTGCCTGAAATATTAACCGAAGGTAATATAATGTCCTCAACATATCAGTGAAGAATGATCCTATGCTATTACATCAGAAGATACAATTTTACCAGGCATACTTTTCAAAGAAGTAGTTAATAGCCTACATTGAAATTTGTATTTTGCCCTTTTTCATCTTGTTATAGCAGTTTTCTCCTATCTCTTGAAACAGAGGCCAGAATGAGTTAATAATGTATCCATTAAAAGAGCTGTAAAAGAGCACTATTAGTAAGATGTTTTGTTTATTTGTCTAGGAGGGGTTCCGGTCTATCATTGTTCAGTGCCGCTTTCACAACATATTTGCAACAAAAAAAAATACTTTGTGTCCTCTTTGATAGCTTTTGAAAATATTGGCCTTAGAAAAGTATTTCTTTAAAATGGACAATGTAAGATAACAACATTTTTTAGCAAAGCCTTCAATAAGCAGACGTTTGATGTAATGAGAAGTTAATTTGGTTAGTGAAAAGCAGAAACATAAAAAGTTTTTCTATATTTTATTGCTTTTTCAATTTTTCTTGTTGCCATTATTTAGATTAACACAGCAACAAAATATGTCACTATAAAATCCTCTAGGTGCTCTAAAATTAATTAAACTTTCACTGACGTGGTAATGGCCACCCAATAGCAGTAAATATTCCCATACAGGTAATGCATTAATTCGGCCATCCAATAAATCAAAGCAATAGAAAGAGCCAGCAGAAACATACCTGCCATCTTCCCCAAAACGCATTCTTTTTATAGCACCCAAAAATGTGGCAGGTGCCTCTCCGAAGGGACCGAATGAGTGCTTGAATAATTTTCCCCATCTTTATAAATATCTAATGAAACACTAAGAAACGTACATTAGAGAATAATTCAAAGCACTAGTTTGAGGATAGATTAAAGCTGGTCAAATGGAAGGTTGAAAGAGCCTAAATAAAAACCAACATCCCTTTGTTCTTTTAAAAGGAAACAGTTTACTCACGTGCCATTTGTTACAGCTGGCAAACAGCCTGACAACTTTTAAAACACATAGACATGTTCTGTCATTGAAAACATAATTTCTATGAGATCACTTATGTTCTTATGTTCTATAGCATTTCTAACCACAGCATACTTTTGTGTGATGTTTGTAGGAGAGAGAGAGAGAGAGAGAGATCTGGAGCACTGAGCCTAGTGTAAGACTTGAGGGCTGAACCACAATCAGCAAAGCCAGGCCATGCTTTGAGCCAAAGCCAGGCCCTGTCATAAACTGGACCCTTGCTTACAAGTTCACTCTCTAGTAATGAACTTGGCAAAGGTACGACAAGTGTTGTTAAAACACAGGCATGCCTAAGTAGTAGATACTGGATATTCATGTAAGCATATCTCTGGGAGATAGTACAGGAACAAACCAAGCCCAAGTAATACAAATATGAGTTGGTAACTAACCATGTTAGGAGTGTAATATGTAATATGGTTGTCCCAATGTATAAAAGACAAATCATAGGAGGGACATCTTTGTCCAGCCAAGGGGGTAGCAGAAGGTCCCACAGCTGACTGAGCTGAGTCCATTGTGACAGGCATAAATGTGTTAGTGTACCTGTAAGCATTAAGCCAGGACACTAGTATTCTGCTTCGTTGACAGTAAACCTTATGGAGCGCCTTCACCACCGAATCGAGTCTGTGGTTCTTCTGGGTAATACTATCAAAATGTGCTAATCCGGTTCTCTGCAAAGTTGATACACACAAAGAGAAAACACACACACACACACCAACTGACAACAATGTAAACACTATCAAATCTGGTTTAGGCACTCATTTTGTATCCAGGGGTGTTTTGAAAGTAAGATGATAATAAAAAGTTTGACACTTACATTTTAATATTAAGTCATTTGTCAGAGTCCTTTGGAATAAAGGGGAAAAAAAGTTCACCATCAGAAATAGCAATTATAATGTCCATTTCCTGAAAACCAATGGGTCTCACTCAATATTAATCCAATTAATGTAGTGTACACAACATATTTGCTCAACAGTATTGAAACATATCCACTTTTCTTTAATTATCCCATTTGCCTAGCTTTTCCTGAAATGCTGTAAAACATACAGTAATCACTCATATCTAATGAGTATAATTCATAAGGCTATACATGACAAAATACTGAATGAATAGATGTCCTCATTCCTCATGCTTTTAAAGCTGCTACTTACATATACATTTTTTTTTAAGTAAGAAATTAAATAACTGGAAATGGATGAGAATTACATTTAATCTGTAAACCAATAAAATAAGGCTACAACAGGGACATTTTTGAAGTTTATACAAATGCTGTTATTATAGTGAGCCCTTTAACTGTACTTTAAAAATCAAGTGTGTGGGCTAATAATTATGTGTACAGCATAAAAATGCAGATGGTGCATTTGATCCAAAGTCTATTGAAGTCAGTGGAAATATTCTAATGTACTTCAATGGGCTTTGGATGAGGCCTTGTATAAGATTCTTTTCTTTTTTTCTTACTGTACAATATATTTGCTACAATCCACCAACACTTAGAATGTGACGTGCAGCTGACGAAGTGGGTATTCGCTCACAAAAGCTCATGCTCCAAAACGTCTGTTAGTCTATAAGGTGCCACAGGATTCTTTGCTGCTTTTACAGATCCAGACTAACACGGCTACCCCTCTGATACTTAGAATGTGGTAATTTGTATGGATGTCTGGGTTTGGGGCTCCATCCAAGAATGTATTTCCTTAAGGGCAGGCCTCTGATTGTACGTCCATCCTCCAAGTTTTGGCCCTCTATGGACAAGCATTCTGGCATTTGTATTTTCTAATGGGTTATGTGACTACCAGCTGGAAGTAAAGCTTTGCAGCAAGCATAAGTCAGTCTACACAAAGGTGTCTGTGGCTCAGAACAGTGGGAAGTCTAGGGAGTTTCTTTATGGTGATCCAGGAAAGAAGATTAGAAAGGTGCTATGGCCAGAAGCTGGGAAAAATGCCAGGGAGGTGGATTTGGGGGCGGGGGGAGGTGCTTTTTCTGTTTTGGTTTTCATATGCCAGAGGAGAGGAGGACTTATGAAGTGTCAGAGGATTAAGGGTGGTATTCAGAAAAGGTTTAGATGCCTATGTCCCATTTTTAGGCACCACTGTAATCCAGAAAATTCCTACTTGGCTGCTGCCTAACTGTGAATGTACTTAAACTCAGCACCTAAGGTTTTTTTTCCCCCTCAGGTGCCCACTGCAGCCTCATGATAGGTGCCTATGCAACTATCTTCTGCCTAACCGTGTGCACTACTGCCTCATGATAGGCATCCAGAGCCCAATTTTCTACCAAAGAAAAAGAACGATTAACAACATAGAAAAACAGGTGTCTGCCTATCCAAGTTGTGTGGAAGGGCCCCATCTGGTAGGCAGCCTCTGAGAACACCTACCAGATCACATCTTTCAGGCAAATTCACACAAAACAACTAAGCGGTAGAGAAAGAACTCTCTTATAACCTTTAGCCTAGTGGATAGGTACTGAGTAGAAGAAATCTGAACAGGGATCTGCTACCTCTTAGATGAGCAGTGGGTGACCTGTTGGTGGTCTGGGTAAATAAGCCTATCAGTGGCTCAGATAATGTAATGTTTGATTTTGTTTTTTGTTTTTCATTTACTTGATATGCTTTTTTATGTTTGCTGTAGAGAGCTGACACTTTTCTATCACAATGGATCTTAATGGAATTTACCTTTTTGAGGAAATGGAAATTTTAATTCCAAAATTTCTGTTTTTATCTTTTAGGCTTTTCATTGTAAAATAATCCTAAATATTTGCTCTTCATTAGAAAATTGAAAATACTTCATTATGTAACACCTTATCAACCAACCCCCGTTCCCCAAATTTAAGAAATATTTTGACGGGGCGGATATCAGTGCTCTCTTTTATTGTTTTATGGTGGCGGGGGGAATCCAAACCAGCTCTAATATTTGATATGCTTATCACTGTTGTTTATCCACCCACCTCACAGAACTCTCAATCAAATCAATGGAAGTTTCTTTGCTATATATGATAAAAGATATATGAAAATCTCTTGCTACCTCCAGACAATTAGTAGTTGGTTTATTGCCAAATTCCCTAGAGGAATATTTTCTGCAAAGATACTTTAATCATATTGACATGATGCAGTTTCTTCAGGAAGATTAGAGCCATTAGATTCACCACACACAAACCTTCCTCACTTGATCTGAGTAACTGACAGCAGTGGTAGGGTGATAGCAGTGATAGGCTGTTTCATCTAGCCTGCTTTTGTCCACTGCTATCTCTTTCTCTTCATACCCTCCTCCCCCACTAATCTGAAGTGGCAACTCAAACTCAGAGGAAAAACTTTGTATTAAATCAGGAAGTAGACAAACTGGAAAATTATTGATAATGAACGTGTTGTAACATCCTCTATTCCCACCAACATTTCATTCTATACTTTTCAAAGGCAAGAAAAAGCTGTGAAATTGTTTATGACGTCTGTGAATTCACTTATGTATACGAATGGTCAGGTCCATACAGTTGAAACCCCTATTCCCAGCTCTGCCTCTATCACCTTGTGCTCTAAGGCAAATCACTTATGTTTTTGTCTCCTTATCTGAAAAATACATGTAATAATACCTACTTACTTAACAGGCATATTAAGGTTCTTATGGCAGCCCCAGTCCTACCTTTTCAATGCAACCATAACATCCACTGAAGTCATACAAGTGTTTGTGTAAGCACTTTTGAATCTTTCAATGAAAGGGGTCACAGAAATGTGATAGATAGATAGATAGATAGATAGATAGATAGATAGATGATAGATAGATAGATAGATAGATAGATAGATAGATAGATAGATAGATAGATAGATAGATAGATAGATAGATATTGGCTCCTTGATAAATTATGTTTGCTTAACTCAGATGACTGCAAGGGACTTGTTTCTTTTCAGTGGTTTATATTAACACCAAATTGCTCATTTAGACTCCTAATGAATTTGAGAGTAGGCTGTTTGCAATTGATTAAGGGAGCCAATTATATTTTGAGGGATTATAGGTGTTGAGGAGAGGATACTTTTAAAATTATGGACGTTTACCCTTTTGTTTGTCTGTTCTTAAATTGAGTAAAAGTGTCTGGAGTCCTGGATAGATGTCTTTAATCAAACTTAAATAAAGAAATAAACAGCATACCTGTTGTATGAAAGCCTGTTTGCAGGTAACTATTGAAATTTGTTAATGTGAATCTTCTACCAAGTGGCCTATTCCATTTGAAATGGCAAAATCCGTGTTACATTTTGCAATAAATTAGATAAATTGAATGTCTATGTATACGATTCCTGGGACCCCTGCAAGAGAAAGTGAGAACTATAACAGCAGGTGTAGTATCATGGACAATTACCTAATAAATATACTATTGTTCCTGCAAAATGCTGGCTAGGGAGATGTCTATGAAATATTACAATGAGAAGGACCGAACAAGAGTAGTCTTTATCAACTAACCATACCCAAGTACAATAAATATTCATAAAATCTTGCTTTACTATTGCTTTGTACTTAACATCACTATTTTCTATTTGAATATGAAAATCTCTGGCATCTGTTTCTACTGCTTATAGAAAGAAGGCTTTTCATTTCCATATGCTGACCATATAAACAGTAGATTGGGAGAATGGTGCACACAGGGAGACCAGACAGCAAATGTGAAAAACTGGGACAGGGAGTGGGAGGTAATAGGAGCCTATATAAGAAAAAGACCGAAAAATCAGGACTGTCCCTATAAAATTGGGACATCTGGTCACCCTAGATGCACACAAACCACTTAAACTTTGAACAGTGGCTCTCCCTGCAATGTTAAATATAGCATCATTGCTTTTTCCCCAGACAATTTCCTGCAGGATAGGGGAAGGGGAATCATTTGTTATCTAAATTCTTTTTGGCCTTTTTTAATTTAGGGTAAAGTCATTGAGTGCCTGCTGCTGTAAGTGATGAAGGATAGATGAGATTAAGTAACACCACCATCTGTCACTTAGCAAAGTCCTAAAGTCATCTCAAGAACTGATTCTGGTATATGAACAACTTATATTTCTTGAAGACACCAAGAACACAGCTAAATGCCTCACTTAATACTCTAAACAAGTAAAAGCCAGTAGTAGTAAAAAAACTCTTTTAATGCACTGCTAAATTGAAACGGGTTGTTTCTCTTCATCTCTCCAGGTACCATACTGTTTTTCAATTTTTTTTTCACAGGCTGGAGCCAGTTCAGTCTTACTTCCACATGCACATTTCCACCCCACTTATTTTCCTTCTGTGCTATTCTCTATATTTCCTCATTAATCTTTTTAATGTTGGTCATCCACACTGCACAGCTCTCCTACTGCTTTCCAGTAAATTGACCTCAATAGATTGTTAGGTTCAAACAATAATTTCCACAGCAAAGCAGACATATTCTACCTGGGTGAATCTGGAAAGTTCAGAGGCAGACAAATGCTATAGTCAACCTCAAAACATGACACAAACAGGGAGTGCTTAAACAGAGTTAGAAAGTTTAGTGAAGACATAAAAATGAGAACGTCCAGCGTTTCAAAGCACAAGTCAGTGATGCTTCAGTCTGCTAGAGGCTTTATTTTTGTTTGTTTTAACATTACTTCATGCTGTTCTGATGGACCAAGGTGACTGTACAGCTGAAGATCTCAGGGGTGTAAAACTAGCATAGCCAACTGTATATATGGCCCTCCAGGAGTGTGTACTCTGTCCCTGCCTCATCTCCTCACCGTGCCCCCAAAATGCCACAAAAAGAGCTGCTGTGCTGTACCAATCCCTTTAGGCTGTTCTAATGTGCATCAGGAGAGGCACTGGCCCCAGCAGTCACGTGAATTGGCATGGTATAATGATTGCATATAGCTACCTTTGTCCCCGACTTTATGCATTGGTCCTACAAAAGCATAACTTGGACTGAGCCAGATATCAAGGCAAAACTTTCAGGAGTTGATTGAGCCAAGCATTAAAATAAAAAGAACTACATTGATAATGTGTTGTGTGAGCCAGCTGTTGGATAAAGATTAAACAAGATTTAACTAACGATTAAAGTCCAATAAGTACTGGTGGGACTCTTGGACAAAATCCTCTTTTAGTTTCACCTGTAATACCCCACTGAAGAAAATGAATGTACATGGATATAATGGAAGGCAGAATGTGCTCCAGGGAATGTCTGTCAGAAATTA
This sequence comes from Gopherus evgoodei, assembly GCF_007399415.2. Lineage (NCBI taxonomy): Eukaryota > Metazoa > Chordata > Testudines > Testudinidae > Gopherus > Gopherus evgoodei. Next base: position 69,997,865 of record NC_044322.1, read on the forward strand.
GACTTGAACTAGATTCCTCATGATCCATTTGCAAAAGCTCTCTTAGACTACTGAGAATTTATCTTCCTTTGTTAACTTTGTGTTATACTTAGGATGAATGATGCGTTTCAGCAATGTTCAGGAAGACTCACTCCCTAGAATATTAATTGATGTTTGCAAACATAATTTTTTATAAACCATCCTGCAAATTCATGTCTGACAGCTATAATCTCTATAAACCAGATTAGACCACCCTTACTCACCTTGAGTGTGTAGTACTTTCCTCCACCAATGAAATTACTTGCAGGGAAAGGTCCTACTCACTTTGAGAAAGACTGGTGCAATATGTCCCTTCTACACTGGTATAGTCTGCTGGTATAGTAGTTAACAGTTCTATTCTGACAAGTGACAATGTTCTAATGGAGCACTGGCAGTTCATTAAGGACATATAATACCAGGTCTTTAGGGCATAAGCTTTCAATATGTGTTAATCAGAACTAAAGAGGTTTTTTTTTCTTCTCAAAGTGCACTTTGGAAATTAGGCAAAACACCACTGCATAATTAAAATGTGATTTCAATCCTTGTAGAACAGTGTCCATCAAACTTTTGTACTGGTGACCCCATTCACACAGCAAGCTTCTGAATGTGACCCCCACTAATAAATAAAAAACATCTTTTTATATATTTAACACCATTATAAATTCTAGAGGCAAAGCTGGGTTTGGGGTGGAAGCTGACAGTTCGCCTCCCAGGTAATAACCTCGTGACCTTCTGAGGGATCGCGACCCCTAATTTGAGAACCTCTGTTGTAGAACACCTCATAACTTTTCTTCTCTTTTGGCTATGAGCTATACAACTTTAAAGCATAGAGCTGGAACCATAATGATACCTGAGCAAAATACATTCATGTTAATCCAACTCTATAAATGCACTCTCTAAAAGAAAAGTTTGTCTCTAACACATTTCATTTTTGTGTGTTCACATTTTAAATACATTATCCCCTTGGGGTTCTTTAAACCTTTATGAGGTCTAAAGTTTACTTTAAAGTAAACAGAAAATGTGGTAAATATGAGCTTATAAAAGGTCTTGTGGAACACAGCTGATATATAACAAGTATGTTTTATCACCTAGCATTACTCAATACATTATATGAAATGAAATCCTTCAGAAGTTTATGGTATAAATAACATTTGGAAAAGATTCAAGTACCAAGTATCTCAAGTATATATAGATGTTTGGTAAATAAGAGAGAATGCAAGTCTCTCACTTTTCTTCTGCTTTCTGGGCATCGACATACACTGTAGAGAGGTGAAACCACTGTTATGTGTGTAAATAATGTAACTTTAACATGCCAGGTGTATTTAGAAGGTGTATACACTGAGAAATTAATTATCTTAGTGTTTACTGAAAGGATACTAGGAAATATATAGAGCTTCCTGAAATACTTGGCTTAAACGTCAAACATGCAGGATAAGCCTTGATTTGAGTTTGCTAGTCTCAAATGTAGATCAACCTCTCTCATATTAATTTTGTTTGTGTCTGCGAATGTAACACATTGGCTAATAAGTTACTACTGCTACCAGCTAATGGAGCTGTTCCACAAGCTCAAGTGGTGAAGGCTTGTGCTTTGGAGCCGAAGAAACAGTGTTATATCCCCACTGCTGACTTTTGGTGCCAGAAGGTGGATTTTTTTTTAAAAAATGGTGGCCAGTAAGCAGATTTGAACATACGCTCAGGCCAAGTTTCCCATGATGGATAGTGTGTTACATGTTTACCGGGTCCTCCTCTAATGTCTAGTTCAGAGAGGAAAGTGCCTACTACCACTACCAGCTTACAGAATTGCTCATTTAGCTCAAGTGGTAGACGCCTATGCTATAGAAGTAAAGGAGAGGGTTCTGTCTTTGCTCATCAGTGCTGGGGGGAAGGGCTGTAAATGAACATGATAAGTAGATTGGGCAATTTTCATCGTTTGCTTACAAAAGTTACTTAGATAAGGGAGGAGGAAATTTGAAGGGCAAGCGCAAGTTACCTACCAGTGGTACTGGGGATTTGTCTATCTCAGGGGTTGGCAACCTTTGGCATGCGGCTCGCCAGGAAAAGTACCCTGGCCGGCCGAGCCAGTTTGTTTACCTGACGCATCAGCAGGTTCAGCCGATCACGGCTCCTACTGGCCTCTGTTCGCTGTCCCAGGCCAATGGGAGCAGCGGGAAGCAGCAAGGGTGAGGGATGTGCTGGCTGCTGCTTCCTGCCACCCTCATTGGCCTGGGACAGTGAACTGCAGCCAGTGGGATCTGCGATTGGCCAAACCTGCCAATGTGGCAGATAAACAAACTGGCCGGGCCCGCCAGGGTCCTTACCCTAGTGAGCCACTTGCCAGAGGTTGTCAACCCCTGATCTATCTCTTGAAGTCTTCAGTTCAAGACAGAATGCCATTCTGGAATATATTCAGTAAAACACAAGTTATTAGGTTCAATGTAGGAATAACTGAATGATATGCTATGGCCTCTGTAATATAAGAGGTGAGACTAGATCAAGGATCGACAACCTCTGGAACGCGGCTCACCAGGATAAGTACCCTGGCCGGCCGGGCCACTTTGCTTACCTGCTGCGTCGGCAGGTTCGGCCGATCACGGGTCCCCACGGTTCGCCGTCCCAGGCCAATGGGGGCAGCAGAAAGCCTCAGCCAGCACATTTCTCACCTATGCCGCTTTCTGTCTCCCCCATTGGCCTGGGATGGCAAACTGCAGCCAGCGGGAGCCGCGATCGGCCGAACCTGCCACTGCGGCAGGTAAACAAACTGGCCTGGTCCGCCAGGGTCCTTACCCTAGTGAGCCACTTGCCAGAGGTTGCCAACCCCTGGACTAGATGATATAATGGTCACTCCTGGCCTTCAAGTCTATGGATCTATGAATGGTCTTTCTTACTTTACATAGGGGCTTCACTGAAGTTCTGCTGGAGGACTGGCTCCTCAGACTGCACATTCCTTACCTGTGGTCTTCTTTACAAAAACAATCGCAGCTACTCTGTGCACTGTAGAAAGAGCCACTTATCAGCTTCACATGGTCAGGAGGCAGGCCAGTCTGGGTGAGGACCTGAATATCCTTCCATCTTTAAATGGCATACATTAATAGCCTATAACTTAAATTTACTAGAATGGAGAAGAGACAATATCCACTATGCTACACTGATGTAAATGTAGCAAGGCATTGTACCAAACATTGGGAAGGAATCAAGGACCTGATTCAGCAGTCCCTGAAGTCAGTGGAAAGGCTCCTTTCACTTTAGTGGGAGTCCAATCTGGACATAACTAATTAAACACCAACGACAACCAAGAAAGTCATTTCCTGGCAGTTAATATCTGGCTGAAGAATTTAGAGCCTGGAGTCATTTAAAGAAAATAATGTTCACCTCCTGGGATATACTGGAGCAAGTGGCTATTTTTAGGTTTTAAGCAGTTATATTTGACCTCAGAATACTTTATTTATTTTACAAATTTGTAAAATTTATATGAAATATTTTGCACTCCTTCAAAGATTCATTCTAAAAACCTATTCACTTAAAAAGACTGCAAGATTAACTCACCATCTGAACACATCCTTTAAGAAAAAAGAAAAGAAAAAAGAGAAAGAGAGAGAAGACTTGTGAAATCCATCACCAACTCCACTTCCTCCACTCCCCAGAAAAAGATTCCTCATGTGTGGCATCCTTGTATTTAAAGAGGAAGTATTTGGGAAGTTGGGGGAAAGAGTATGTCAAAACAACCAGTCTTTTTCTCTTCATCTGTGATGAGAAAAATATTTTTCTGTGAGAGCTAAAGGCCAAATTCTGTTCTCACTTACATTGGTGTAAATCCAGAGAAACTTCAAAGGATTTGCATCAGTTGAACTGAAAACAGAATTTGGCCCTTTGTGTTTTTGTTTTTGTTTTTAATTTTAGATCCCACTGAAATTCTGTATATATCTAGATGAAAAACAATTAAAACACTGACTTCAGTTTTACTCCAATATATTTGCATATTATGAATTCAGTGTTCAAAAGAAGTCAAAACCCCTGCAGCTATCAAATCCTTTTTAGAATATTTTTGACCAAAACTATCAATGCTAATTTACTTGCCATTCCTGAAAATAAATTTATTTAAAATTATTTTAAATATACAGTATACATGTGAAATACAATTACAATTAAAATTTGCACAAGGCATTACCACTAGTTACAGCCTGACTTTTATATATACACACGCATAGTAGTGTCAGGGCTTCAATAAGTATAGGTGCTTTATTATGCTGGGTAATGTACAAAAGAAATAAGAGACAAACAAAATAAGAGACAATCCCAATGAATTTACAGTCTAAGGACCCATTTCTACTAAGTTTTTTCTTGAAAGTAGATCCATAAAGTTACATGGACCCCCCTAGTTCAGGGCGTGTAGAGTGGCAAAATCCAACAGATGGTGCAAAATGCAAAGTAACAGCTTGAGGATCCAAGGGTGACAGGAGACGGAGTACAAAGTGTTGCTTGTGTGTGTGTATTAAAACTGATGCAGGTGCAACATACTGTCAAAAAGAACTATTTAAGTAAATCACTTAAAAGAGAATTAAAAAAAATATTACCATGGAATCCTGAGATCATGGTAACTGGTACCTACAATTGACTGATAGACATATCACTGCATCAAGCCTATGTCTGAATAATAGATTGTCAATATATTAAAAGTGTAAGGCTATATATGTTCTAAATTATCTCATATCTTCAAAATGCACTACATATTTTAGTACTATAAAACAGTGCCATTTTCAAAATGTTTATTACATATTTTCCATGCTGAAACATTTGGCCTGACAGCTGCCTTTCTCATTATCATGGGGACTCCTATATGGGTATTTGTTAAAGCTTCGGGGAATGTTAGAGAGATGTACCATGCTAGTGGTACAAGTACGGCTGCTTTTCCTCACACTTCCTATTAGAAAGAGAAGGTGAGTGAGCTAAGATACTTTATTGGACCAATTTCTATTGGTGAGAAAGACAAGCTTTCGAGTAGAAGAGGTCTGTGCAAGCTCGAAAACTTGTCTCTCTCATCAACAGAAGTTGGTCCAATAAAAGATGTTAGCTCACCCACCTTCTGTCTCTAATATCCTGGGAGTGACATGGCTACAACAACACTGCATACCCTTTATTTGTGCCTTTGGTTGCTTCCTCTAACAATGAATTGCTTTAGTGAGGCTTTTCTTCTGACATGAGCCATGCATGTTCTTTTTGATAATACTTCCCTTACCCAATTACACCCACTTCCTATTTTATTCAGTTTCTTACAGCATCCTTTGGTATCATAACTGTGGAATCTGAGCCTCTTCCAAGGATGAAATAATTGCCTAGCATGTGTCAGATGTGATCATTTCCTTCTTCTCCACACTGACAGTGGGAGAGCTCGGATGTGGGGTATTGCATGTGGGTATTTTAAATTCAGACGTGCTAAAGAAATATGCTTTTGAGTTGAAAGTCTTATGGAAGTTCTTAGATCATGCATAAGCTTATTTCACAGTCTTGGCATGGCCACAGGAATGATCTGTATCTTGCACAGATTAATTCTATCCTTTTCGTAGGCAGTTCAGAGGAACAGTTATCTACCACATTCTTCTTCTGGAGATTTTGGCAGTCTTCTAGATATCATGAGCCCAGGCTTCTGAGGACTATATTAACAGAGGAATTTAGGGGCCTGCAGTTCTCAGTGCTCTGAGCATGCATACCTGATTGGGCCCCACAGGCAGAGGGAAATGCCTAATTTGTGAATCCCGCAACAGTATAGACACCCAGCTGCTGGGCTGTTTCAGGACCTAGATGGTTGTGTGCATACTCAATTGCTGAAATTTCAGTGTCTTTAATATTTTAATAGCAGAAATTTAGGTGTTTAGGGAACTTAGGCATCTCCAGATTAGGCAACAACTGAGTGCAGGTTTTATGAATATTAGAGGCACTTAAATGTTGGATTTAGACACCTAAAGAGGCAACTGGAGCCAAAGTCCCTTGTTGAATCTAGTCCTGACTGCTATGAAGGTAAAGACTGATATTGAATTTGTGAGTCCGTGTACTGAGGCTTGATTAGTTAGAAATAATTTATGTAACAGGGTTCATTTTTTAAGGTTTCATTCCCGAGTAGATGGCAAATTCAGCCCTGAGCTGACTGAAAGCTGAATACTACTAATTAAATTAATTATATTGGTAGCCTTGTTACCTGCACAATTTACAATTCCACTCCGCCTGTCCTCATGAGTACTCAGGGGGTAATATAGGGCTCCCACTCCTACACATCCTTGTGGGTACTCCGGGCATAAAGGACTCTACTTTAGCCCTCCATGGGTTCAGGGCTCTCCTCCTCCATGGGCTATGGGCTAACACCCAATCTTGGTGAATTCAGGGGTCAACAGGTCTGCAAGGCCTTTTCCCAGTGAAAGAGTTTTCACACAGTGAATATCCTTAAACATGTACAAGTATTTATTAATAAGTAGCAACAAATCATCAGAATACACACAACAAGCATCTTATGCTCACTACTACAAATAAGACGTATATCTCCTGATGGCCAGTCAAGGTCATGTCATCTGGACTCCAGCTTCTGCACAGTCTGGTCATGCAAGAGTTAAAAATCCTAGCAGCTTTGGTCTTGAGTTGTATCATGGAGTTAAGTTCCACCAAGCTTGTTTTCTGACCCTTATTATATAGTTAAAATTAAGAATTCTTTTATCTATGCCTTAACTGATTATGTTACTTAAAACCTAGCTGTGCAAACACCACTAACTGATCACTCTCACTATAAAGAGGTTCACATGCTTGAGAGCACATAAGCATTAGCTTTTATATTTTTCAGAGTTAATGAAAACTTCTCAAGGTCTACTTATCTTTATGCTTTGTTAGTGGAATACACTTACAACAGCAAAACCTCATACTTCTTATTATTAGGAAGATGCTGCAGAAACTTTTCTACCCATGCTGAGGTCAAATTTCCCTGACTATAGTTTTTGTTTCCAATGTATGGTGGTATACAAGATGGCTGCACGTTATGCTAAATCCATACAGAAAAAGGCTATATGTCATGTTAAGTCTAGGCCTCATTATTGAAGTCAAAGTAGACATGATTCTCTATGAAGAAGCAATACTTTTGTGTCCAGTCCTGGAACAGCTTAAGCACTTGAGTAACTGTACTCATGCAGATAATGTTATTCATTCAATCAAGTGTTTAAACGCCTAGGCCCCATATTTGTAAATTACTATATAAAATTAGCATAATTTTATATAGGTACTCACATGAGGAAGACTGTCAGCATTTGGTCACAGATTAAGTTAGCTAATTAATTTCTAATCAAATTCTAGGACTTTGAGACTTAAAGCTGTTTTCCGACTTAGAAAAAAATCATATTGCACCACCATTTACATCACTGATTTTAGTTCAATTCATTTTGCACTCGAAAAAGGTAAAGTTTTACACCACTCAGATTCTGTTCAGGCTTCTGAAAGGCACTTTGAACTAAATGAAGCTCAGTCAATGTGCTGCACATGATTAAAAGGATAAGCACAGTCATTAACAATACTGACTAATGGACTACAGGGTTCTAAAACTCCCAAATGCCATCATGATGAAATGAAAGCATTTACTTATTAATTTTCCTGCATAGATCTTAGCTGGGTAGAAAGAAATCAGAGTCATTACTTTGGAACTTCCCAGGCTGTGTAGGTGTCATTGGTGAGAAGTGATATTGCTTACCTTATAACCAGAAGAATCCCTCTTTTGCATATTCTAGCTATAACTTTAGGAAATATGTTTAACCTGTTTCATATTTCACTTGATAAGATTCGAATGTGACTTTAGATTTGTCAGTGTCTGGCTGCAGTATTCTTTCCACTACCACTGCTGGTTCAGTTAGAAACTATTGAACATCGTAAGGTACAAATCAATCAAAATCCAAAGTAAAAACTGAAAAGATAACATGCAGATATAATCAACCTAGACACACTTTTCTTCCATCTACACAACTTATTACAGGATCTGGCTGTTTCTTAATTTAATACACAATTTGTCAGTTACATGCAGTGCTGTAAAACTTAACTTTATTGTGTGTAGCTTCTTTTATGCACACCGTATAAACCAATCTATTGTTGAATTGAATAGTGCAGGAATGTGGTAACAGAATAGACACCTAATACTTAATTAAATAAAGATATGTGTCTGTTATGTTCTGCAAGGCACAGCTGTACTATCCCTCAAATACTGCAGAAAAGGGATGGGAGGGGAAAGGTGATGTGAACACCATGAGGTCATTACTTCTGAGATTAAACACTCTGGTCATCACCTCTAAAATAAGGAGAAGACTCTTATGCTGTACCTTTGTAATAATGACCCCTGCCTTCCACACCATTCCCTCAATCATGTTTGTTAGTTTTTGTATAGTTTTGTTTATTAGTAGTGGTAAGCACCAATCATATCATGATGGGAGAGACTCAAGTCATAGTTAATGATAAATAACCATTCTGAGTAGTTTATAAAAATCAGATCAGGTTGTTCTGAGAGTGTCTGAGTCTGCTCTCTGGTGCAATAAGTTTAGGTGGTTCAAGGAGACGTTATTTCCACCTCCCTGTAACAGCTTTGCAGAATGTAGGCCAATGTACTGAAATGTATTCGTATAAATAAATATGAGACAATAAAGCAGAGATCAAGTAATTCGCTGTCAGAAAAGGATTCATGAGAGGGAAACATTTTGAAACTCCTGAATTGTAGCATTCAGGTCATAAATCCATAAAATGGAAGAGCCAAAATAATATTTATAGATAGTAGAGAAAAGATGAATCCCAGCGATCTTTGAAAAGAGATAGTCAGTGAGGCTGAGAAATACATGGAGATAGTTCCAGGTGAAAGTAGCTATAGTGGAGGAGATACTTTCACCAACAGTGGTAAGACTTTATCAAAGGAAACAGAGACCTATACTAAACAAATAGAAGAGCAGGGAGGTATGTAGAGTGGGGATTGAGGTGATGTAGTAATTGGGGCATGACAGGCCTATCCCAATTGTAAAGGTTCATAGGATATCAATATAAAACAATGAATATTGATGTGGAAGGTATGAATCCAAACACAAAGTCCTAATGATATAATTTAAAGAGTACGTCCAGATCATGTCTGATATAAAAATGGGAGTGTGTGACTGGATGTGTTGAAAATTAGACCTAACTGGTGAACAAAATAATGAGAGGATGAGCTGTTCTGCACATCATTCCCATATGTAGTCCTTTAAAAAAACAAAACACTAGAAAGAATCCAAACCACACACTTTGTGGACAGTTATTACCATCTTAAAAGAGAAAAAAAAGGCTGGCTGGCTGAAGATGTGTAGAGAGGAAGAAGCAAGTTGTACCATCATGGCTGCTAACTTCAACTCCTGTAACTGCAGGATCCATTATGCTACAGTTGGGCCTTTGTCATCATGATCCTGAGAGAGGTCGTGAGCAGACCAGGTCTGAGAGAATGACGCAGATAATATCCCCACACCCAAAAGCTCCAGCTAAATTCCAAACACCATCTTTGATATGAGACTGGTTCCTGCAGTCATCCCTTCCCTCATATGTCCTTTTTCCTTCCCCACCTTATTTCTTCTCTTTCTGATCTCTATCCTTTCTTTCTTTCTTTCTTTCTTAGTAACTCTGACATAGCTTGCCAAGACTGCATATTTTGCAACACGGCTGTAAATCTGTGACAAGAAAGAGGCTGATAAAAGCAATGTCCTAAGTAGCTTGATGGGGGTACATATTTGCCAGGTCTTGGCTGATGGGGCCATTGCCTGTACTTGTGTTACTCCAGGAGTGAGATTGAAAATAAAAGTCAGCACTAAAGCCAGAAGCTGCATTTTCTATCTTTAATGTTCATTTCTCTCTCCTTTTGTGTGTGTTTGTCTTGTTTTGTGATTTAGAAAACTGGATCAGATTTTAACAGCAACAGCTCCAGCTCATCTCAACTAACTTTGTCTCTTTTCTCCCAAAAGAATATTATTAAAACAAAAACCTAACTTTATACTTTAAATTTCAAGTGGTTACCTTTTATTTTATTTTACTGTATCTTTAATAAAAAGGTTATTAAAATGTTAACAGTGCTTTTGCTATGAGAATAAGCAGCCCAAGGTCTCTGTATTTTCAAACCTTGAACCTTGTTTAACTGTTTAATGTTGTGCATAGACAGGGTCATGTTAACACCTTTGACCCTCTTAAACCAATTAATCTGTTAAAATAAGCACAACAGTAGGGTGGAGCAAATCCATGAAGAATTTTAAAATCAAGAGAAATTTGAAACTAAATCTTGAAAAGTGATTAGAAATGTCTCATTGCAATTATATGATCATCGTTCTATGAGTGAAAATAGCATTCTGCTTATGCTGGGGAGCAGGAGGAAATGATCAAATAAGAAGTTGTAAAGACAGATGATAATACTGAACCAAAGCAAAAGATGAAAGCAATAAGTATGGATATTTAAGATATGGGGGAAGCAATAAACATTGTATATCTTTACTTTAGCAAAGCTTTTGATACTGTCTCACATGACCTTCTCATAAACAAACTAGGGAAATGCAACCTAGATGTAGTTAACTTAAGAACATAAGAACAGCTATACTGGGTCAGACCAAAGGTCCATCCAGCCCAGTACCCTGTCTACCGACCATGGCCAGTGGCAGGTGCTCCAGAGGGAGTGAACCTTCTATCATAAACAGATAGTTAAGGGTTGTCACAAACAGATAAGAAAAGTTAATAGCACAGAAGTACTTTATATCTCTTTGACTATAAAGGGTTAACAAGTTCAGGAAGCCTGGCTGTCACCTGACCAGAGGACCATCAGGAGACAGGATACTTTCAAATCTTGAGGGAGGGAAGTTTCTGTGTGTGCTGTTAGAAAAGACGGTTACTCACCTTTGTAACTGTTGTTCTTCGAGATGTGTTGCTCATATCCATTCCAATTAGGTGTGCGCGCGCCGCGTGCACGTTCATCGGAGACTTTTTACCCTAGCAGCACTCGGTGGGCCAGCAGGTTGCCCCCTGGAGTGGTGCCAGTATGGCACCTGATATATACCCCTGCTGGCCCACCCGCTCCTCAGTTCCTTCTTGCCGGCTACTCCGACAGTGGGGAAGGAGGGCAGGTGTGGAATGGATATGAGCAACACATCTCGAAGAATAACAGTTACAAAGGTGAGTAACAGTCTTTTCTTCTTCGAGTGCTTGCTCATATCCATTCCAATTAGGTGATTCCCAAGCCTTACCTAGGTGGTGGGGTCGGAGCGAGACGTTGCGGACTGTAAAACCGCTGCGCCGAAAGCGTCGTCGTCTCTAGCCTGCTGGACCAGTGCATAGTGTGATGCAAAAGTGTGTACAGAAGACCAGGTGGCCACGCGGCAGATTTCCTGTATGGGGACATGGGCCAAAAATGCGGCAGATGAAGCTTGAGCCCTGGTAGAATGGGCGGTAAGAGGCCCGCAGGAACGTAGGCCAAGTCGTAACATGTCCGGATGCAGGACGTCACCCAGGATGCGATACGCTGAGAGGAGATTGCCATGCCCCTCATGCAGTCCACCACTGCCACAAACAATTGCGGTGAACTGCGGAAGGGTTTGGTCCTCTCAATGTAGAAAACGAGAGCCCTTCGGACATCTAAGGAATGGAGCTGTTGCTTTCGTCGGGATGAATGCGGCTTTGGGTAAAAGACTGGCAGGAAGACGTCCTGGTTAACATGAAAGGTGGAGACGACCTTAGGGAGGAACGTTGGGTGTGGTCGCAGCTATACCTTGTCCTTATGGAATACAGTATATGGAGGGTCCACGGTCAGAGCCCGAAGCTCCGAGACTCGTCTAGCCGAAGTGATAGCTACTAGGAAGGCCACTTTCCAGGACAGGTACAGCAGCGAGCATGTGGCTAAAGGTTCGAAGGGGGGCGCCATGAGCCTGGTCAAGACAAGTTTCAGGTCCCAAGTAGGAGTAGGCCGTTTGACATGAGGATACAGTCGCTCCAAGCCCTTGAGGAATCTTGACACCATGGGGTGGGAAAAAACAGACTTGTCAGCCTCGCCTGGATGGAAGGTGGATATAGCCGCTAGGTGAATGCGTAGAGAGGAGATCGCCAATCCCTGCTGCACGTAGTCCAGGATAGTGGGCACTAGTATGGAGTATGGGGCGTGGCCGTGCTGGTTGCACCAGCAGCAGAAGCGCTTCCATTTCGCGAGGTAGGTTGAACGCGTGGAAGGCTTCCTGCTGCCCAGCAACACTTGTTGTACTGCTGCAGAACAGCGCAACTCGGACTGGCTTAACCAGCTAGGAGCCATGCAGTCAGATGGAGGGACTGTAGATCTGGATGGCGCATCCTGCCGAAATCCTGCGTGATCAGATCCGGGCAAGGAGGTAGGGTAATTGGGTCCGCCAGGGACAGGTCGAGTGGCATGGTGTACCAGGGCTGCCGCGGCCAAGCGAGAGCAATCAGGATGAGGTGGGCTCTGTCTTTCCGGACCTTGATCAGGACTCGGTGGACGAGAGGGAAGGGTGGAAAAGCGTAATAAAGACGTCCCTTCCACAGAATGAGGAACGCATCCGACAGGGAGCCCAGGGAGCGACCCTGTAGGGAGCAGAACACCTGGCATTTCCTGTTCGATCTGGAGGCAAACTGGTCTATTCGGGGAAACCCTCACCTCTGGAAAACCGAATAAAGGACGTCCGGACGGATGGACCATTCGTGGGATAGAAAGGACCTGTTCAGGTGATCCGCGAGGGTGTTACGCACTCCCAGGAGAAAGGAGGCCACTAGGTGAATAGAGTGGGCTATACAAAAGTCCCACAGGCGTATTGCTTCCTGACACAGCGGGGAGGACCGAGTCCTGCCCTGCTTGTTGATGTAATACATGGCCGTTGTGTTGTCCATTAACACCGCAACACAAAGGCCGTGTAAATGGCCTTGAAACATCTGGCATGCCAGTCAGACTGAATGCTGAGGGCTGGGGGTCGTGAAACGGTAGGCCTGCACACACTTGGGAGGACATCGTCCACCAGCCGAGGGAGCCTATAATGGTCGGTGGAATCGATATGATTGTGTCTATGGCGTCCCTGCCTGGTTGATAGACCGACGCGAGCCAGGTCTGCAGTGGGCGCATGCGGAGTCTTGCATGCTTCGTGACGAAGGTGCATGTGGCCATGTGCCCCAGGAGAGCGAGACAAGCTCGAGCAGATGTGGTCGAAAAGGCTTGTAGACCTTTGACCAGGGAAACTATGGTTTGGAACCGGTGCAGGGGGAGACTGGCTGTTGCAAGGTTGGAGTCCAGCAATGCCTCGATGAACTCTACCCTCTGCGTAGGTACCAGAGTGGACTTGTCTGGGTTGATGGTCAAGCCTAGGCTCGCAAACAGCTCCTTGATGATGGCTACGTGGCCGACCACCTGCGCCTCCGAAGTGCCTCGGATAAGCCAGTCGTCAAGGTAAGGAAAGACGTGGATACGACGACGGCACAGGGAAGCAGCGATGATCGCCATACATTTGGTGAATACCCGAGGGGCCGAGGAGAGACCAAAGGGGAGGACAGTGAATTGGTAGTGATCATGAGAGCGGCGTACCAGTCTCCGGGATCCAGGAAAGGAATGATGGTTCCTAAGAATATCATGCAGAACTTGAACTTTTTGATGACTTTGTTCAGTCCTTGCAGGTCCAGGATGGGCTGAAGGCCCCCTTTTGACTTGGGGATTAAGAAATACCGGGAATAAAACCCTTTGCCCCTTAACTCCTTCGGCACCTCCTCTATAGCTCCAATGAGCAGGAGCTTGCGAACCTCCTGGACGATAAGTTGCTCGTGAGAGGAGTCCCTGAAGAGGGACGAGGAGGGAGGATGGGAGGGGGATGGAGAAATAAACTGAAGACTGTATCCAAACTCCACTGTGCGCAGGACCCAACGATCCGAGGTCAGTTGGGACCACGCCGGCAGGAAGGGGCAGAGGCGGTTGAAAAAATGAAGAGGATCCAGGGAAGGGATTGGTAAGCTGCTCTCGGGCGCACCCTCAAAAGTTTGCCTTGGATCCCTGCCGTGGTTTGTCGGACCCAGAATTGTTACCCCTTTGAGGACCCGACTGTCGTCTGCGGTTTGGCCGGCCTCGCCTCCGGGTAAAGTCCTGTCTGGAGCGAGGCGGGGGGTAAGGGCGCTGAGGGTGTGGGCGGAATGGTCTTCTCTGAGTCTGGGGTGTGTGCATTCCCAGCGAACGCATGATAACCCGGTTATCCTTCAGGCTCTGTAGCCTGGGATCTGTTTTCTCCGAGAAAAGACCCTGCCCATCGAATGGCAGGTCTTGGATCGTGTACTGCAACTCCAGCGGTAGTCCGGAAGCCTGCAGCCATGATATCCAACGCATGGTTACACCCGACGCCAGCGTTCTTGCTGCCGAATCTGCGGCATCTAAGGATGTTTGCAGTGTGGTCCTGGCAACCCTCTTCCCCTCTTCCAGGAGAGCTGAAAATTCCTGGCGTGAGTCCTGGGGAATTAGCTCTGTAAACTTGCCAACAGCCTCCAAGGTGTTGTGGCTGTATCGGCTCAGGAGGGCCTGCTGGTTCGCCACACGGAGCTGAAGGCCTCCTGCAGAGTAAATCTTGCGGCCCAGCAAGTCCATGCGCCTGGCTTCTCTGGATTTTGGCGCAGGAGCTTGCTGGCCGTGACCCTCCCGCTCGTTGACTGATTGTGCCACCAACGAGCAGGGGGCGGGGTGTAGATAGAGGTACTCATACCCCTTGGATGGCACCATAGATTTTCTTTCCACTCCGCGGGCTGTGGGTGGAATAGAGGCCGGAGACTGCCATATGGTGTCCGCCTTCACCTGGATGGATTTGATGAAGGGGAGGGCTACTCTGGTCGGTGTTTCTGTGGAGAGTATGTTGACCACCGGGTCCTCCACTTCAGGGACTTCCTCTACAGGAAGGTTTATATTTTGGGCAACGAGCCGCAGAAGGTCCTGATGTGCGCGGAGATCAATCTGCGGGGGCCCTGATGAAGATATGCCCGCTACCGCCTCATCTGGGAACAAGGAAGAAGATAACCCAGGGAGGAGTGGTTCCTGTACGGAAGCCTCATCCTGAGGGACCTCCATCTCTGGGGCATCCTGCTGTGCCAGGGGATGCGCAGGTCTTCCTCCATACCCGAGGAGGGAGGCCGGCTGACCGTGGCCTCTGGTGCACGGTGTTCTGAGTGGCTGGAGCGTGCTGGGCCCAATGGTTCGCCCTGGGCTTGGTGGTATGCCCAGGGCGTCCAAAAGGACCATTGCGGTGGTCCATGGTCCGGGTGGGCCTGCACACCAGAACCCCCGTAGGAGGCGCTGTCCACATGTGAAGAGGCGGACGAGTGACGTGAAGGCCACGGAGGAGCTGTCGATGACTGTGCTAGGCCCCTGCGCATACAGATTTTGTCTCTGCGCGGTGCCGGCGAGCGGTACCGTGAGTCATGGCGGTACCTCGATCGGGACCGGGACCTGCTACCAGCTCGATGCTGGGAGGTCGACCGGTGCCGTGTGCTGCCGTGCCGGGAACGGCTTCGGTAGAAACGTTGATGCCGCGATCTGGACTGGTGCCGGGAGTAGTACGAAGGCGACCGGGATCTTGATCGGTGCCGTGAGTACAACCGGAGCCGCAGGGAGCGGCCCCGGGACTGCGAGCGGCTTCTGGATCTTGATCAGCACCGCTGAGAGTAGTCCCTTGATATGGATCGGGACCGATGCTCGGTAGCGCCCGGCGAACATGGGCGCACCATGGTGGGCTTGCCCATCGACTGGATAACCCGCACCGGCGGTGCCGGGGATTGGGGCGGTTTGGGCTCTGTCAGGGCAATGAGGTCGCGTGCCACGGAGAAGGTCTCCGGCGTGGAAGGCGCAACGAGCTCAACCGCAGGTCGTGCTGGGGAGCTAAGAGGCACTGGACTCAATGGCTCCTGCGAAGCTGGGGTTGATGGTGCGACGACGCTCGGTGCCTCGGCGGATGACGGTGCTGGGCAGTCCGATTTGGAAGCACGTTCCGACTGCGGTGCATTTGTAGGTGCCGCAGGAGTCCTGTGCTTCTTGCTCCTCGGGGAGAGGGAGCGGTGCCGGCTGGGGTGCCGGGCCGGTGCCGGGTGGGAAAGCGAAGCCTTTGTCTGTGCCGGGCGGTCCAGAGCAGAGGAGACGCTTGGTCCCGGTGCCGGAGTCGGTGCCGAAGATGGGGGAGTCAGCACTGCCTCCATCAAGAGCTGCTATAAGCGACTGTCCCACTCTTTCTTTGTCCGGGGCTTAAACGCCTTGCAGATCCGGCACTTGTCAGCAAGGTGGGACTCGCCTAGGCACCTCAGACAGGAGTCGTGCGGATCTCCTGTGGGCATCGGCCGACGACAGGCCGCACAAGGCTTGAAGCCCGGTGAACCGGGCATGGGCCCCGGTACTGTGGGGAGGAAAAAATGGGCGAACCCCTGATCCTCTCTAACTATCTACAGAACTACAATTTACTAAATTTAACACTAACTATAACTATAACTACGATGAAAGAACTATATACACGATACTACACAAGAGTGAAACGCTAGGGAGGTGGAGAACAGCTAGCCGTGCTCCACAGTTCCAACGACCGACACGGGCAGTAAGAAGGAACTGAGGAGCGGGTGGGCCAGCAGGGGTATATATCAGGCACCATACTGGCACCACTCCAGGGGGCGACCTGCTGGTCCACTGAGTGCTACTAGGGTAAAAAGTCTCCTACGAACGCGCACGCGGCGCGCGCACACCTAATTGGAATGGATATGAGCAAGCACTCGAAGAAGAATTTGGTTGTTGTTCACTTTGGGAGCTCAGAGGGATCAGATGTGCAACCAGGATTCCCTCCAATCTCCCTGATACCTGTTCTTATAGATTCAGAATAGTGAGTACTAGATAGATAAAGCGAGTTAGGCTTATGTTTGTTTTCTTTATTTGCAAATGCGTATTTGGTTGGAAGAAGTTCAAATGTGTATTTGGCTGAAAGGAGTTCAAATTGGTATTTGACTGAAAATATTTTAATTTATACTTGTATACTTAGGCTGGGGGGGTGTCCCAGTGTCTATAGCTGAAAGACCCTGTACCTATTCCATTTTAAATTTACAAAGCTAATTTTTACTGTTTTTCTCTCTTTAATTAAAAGTTTCTTGTTTAAGAACCTGATTGTTTTTTTATTCTGGTGAGACCCCAGGGGACTGGGTCTGGATTCACCAGGGAATTGGTGGGGAGAAAGGAGGGAGGAGGGAGAGAGAGGCTGATTTCTCTCTGTGCTAGGATTACTTTCTCTTAGGAAGAGTCTGGGAGGGGGAAAGAGAAGGAGGGAGGAAGGTGAATTGTCCTCTCTGTTTTGTGATTCAAGGAGTTTGAATCACACAGTGATCTTCCAGGGTAACCCAGGGAGGGGAAGCCTGGGACAGGCAATGGTGAGGGAAAGGGTTTACTTTCCTTGTGTTAAGATCCAGAAGGTCTGGGTCTTGGGGGTCCCCGGGCAAGGTTTTGTGGGGACCAGAGTGTACCAGGCAGTGGAATTCCTGGTTGGTGGCAGCGCTACAGGTTCTAAGCTGGTAATTAAGCTTAGAGGAATTCATGCTGGTACCCTATCTTTTGGATGCTAAGGTTCAGATTGGGGAATTGTACCATGACAAGGATTAATGCCTCTTTTACCTGTAAAGGGTTAAGAAGTTCACCTAGCCTAGCTGACACCTGACTAGAGGAACCAATGGGGGAACAAAATGTTTCAAAAGGAAGGAGAGAAGTTTTCCTTTGTTTAGAGTCTCAGTTTCAGCCGGAGTGAAAAAGATCAAGGAACCAGCCTCTTACCAGAGTAGTAAGTTTTAGAAAGGGATAAATAGGTTTATGTTTATTTTCTTTGTAACTTGTCTTGGTATCATTAAGGGAATTATCAAAATTGAGTATTTGGGTATTTTTTTGTGTAACTAAATTTGTGCCCAGGGGAACATCCTCTGTGTTTTAAATCTGTTGTCTGTGAGAGTAACTGGTATGCTAATCTCTCCCAGAGGGTTTTCTTTTACCTTTCTTTTCTTTAATTCAAAGCCTTTTTCTTAATACTTGATTGATTTTTCCTTGTTTTTAGATCCAAGGGGGATGGATCTGGATCCACTAAGAGTTGGTGGGTGAAAGGAGAGGGGATGGTTAATTTCTCCTTGTTTTAAGATCCAAGGGATTTGGATCTGTGTTCACCAAGGAATTGGTGAAGTCCCTCAAGACTACCCAGGGAAAAAAGTAGTACTGGGGGGTGGTGGCAGTGGTACCAGATCTAAGCTAGTAATTAAGCTTAGAAGTGTCCATGCAGGTCTCCACATCTGTACCCTAAAGTTCAGAGTGGGGAAGGAACCTTGACGCCTTCTCATAAACAAACTAGGGAAATGCAACCTAGATGTAGTTAACTTAAGAACATAAGAAAAGCCATACTGGATCCATCCAGCCCAAAACCCTGTCTACTGACAGCGGCCAGTGCCAGGTGCCCCAAAGGGAGTGAACCTAACAGGTGATGATCAACTGATCTGTCTCCTGCTATCTATCTCCACCCTCTGACAACAGAGGCTAGGGACACCATTCCTTACCCATCCTGGC
Organism: Gopherus evgoodei; assembly: GCF_007399415.2. NCBI lineage: Eukaryota > Metazoa > Chordata > Testudines > Testudinidae > Gopherus > Gopherus evgoodei. The sequence continues at coordinate 70,016,475 of NC_044322.1, forward strand.
TAATAGCCATTAAAGGTCTTAACCTCCATCAATTTATCCAGTTCTCTTTTAAACCCTGTTATGACTAGCCTTCAGAATCACCTCAGGCAAGGAGTTCCACAGGTTGATTGTGCGCTGGGTGAAGAAGAACTTCCTTTTATTTGTTTTAGACCTGCTGCCCATTAATTTCATTTGTTGGCCCCTAGTTCCTATATTATGGGAACAAGTAAATAACTTTTCCTTATTCACTTTCTCCACACCACTCATGATTTTATATACCTCTATCATATCCCCCCTTAGTCTCCTCTTTTCCAAGCTGAAAAGTCCTAGTCTCTTTAATCTCTCCTCATATGGGGCCCGTTCCAAATCCCTAATCATTTTAGTTGCCCTTCTCTGAACCTTTTCTAGTGCCAGTATATCTGTTTTGAGATGAGAAGACCACATCTGTATGCAGTATTCAAGATGTGGGGGTACCATCAATTTATGTAAGGGCAATAAGATATTCTCTGTCTTATTCTCTATCCCTTTTTGAATGATTCCTAACATCCTGTTTGCTTTTTTGACTGCCTCTGCACACTGCGTGGACATCTTCAGAGAACTATCCACGATGACTCCAAGATCTCTTTCCTGATTAGTTGTAGCTAAATTAGCCCCCATCATATTGTATGTATAGTTGGGGTTATTTTTTCCAATGTGCATTATTTTACATTTATCCACATTAAATTTCATTTGCCATTTTGTTGCCCAATCACTTAGTTTTGTGAGATCTTTTTGAAGATCTTCACAGTCTGCTTTGGTCTTAACTATCTTGAGCAGTTTAGCATCATCTGTAAACTTTGCCACCTCAGTGTTTACCCCTTTCTCCAGATCATTATGAATAAGTTGAATAGGTTTGATCCAAGGAGTGACCCTTGGGGAACACCACTAGTTACCCCTCTCCATTCTGAAAATTTACCATTTATTCCTACCCTTTGTTCCCTGTCTTTTAACCAGTTCTCAATCCATGAAAGGATCTTCCCTCTTATCCCATGACAACTTAATTTATGTAAGAGCCTTTGATGAGGGACCTTGTCAAGTGCTTTTTGGAAATCTAAGTATACTATGTCCACTGGATCCCCCTTGTCCACATGTTTATTGACTCCTTCAGAGAACTCTAATAGATTAGTAAGACGTGATTTCCCTTTACAGAAACCATGTTGACTTTTGCCCAATAAGTTGTGTTCTTCTATGTGTCTCACAAAAGGGCTGAGGGATGTGCTGGCCGCCACTTCCCGCAGTCCCCATTGGTCTGGAGTAGCAAACCATGGCCAGTGCGAGCTGCTATCAGCCGAACCTGCGGACACAATGGGTAAATAAACTGCCCTGGCCCGCCAGGGTGCTTACCCTGGCAAGCTGCATGCCAAAGGTTGCTGATTCCTAATAAACACAGTATAAGTTTTAAACGAACAATTTAATACTGTACACAGCAATGATGATTGTGAAGCTTGGTTGAGGAGGTGGAGTCAGAGGATGGAAGTGGGTGGGATATTTCCCAAGGAATGCCTTACTGCTTAATGATGAACTAGCACTTGGCTAAGCCTTCAAGGGTTAACATATTGTTGTTAATGTAGCCTCACACTCTACAAAGCAGCACAAATGGAGGGAGGGAAGAAAGCATGGCAGAGAGACACAGAGACATACACCCCGTGTAAGAGAGAGAGACACACATTTCCCCTTTAAGTACGCTGATCCCATTCTAAGTACACTGCTCTTTTAAGTAGATCAGCAAGTTGAGACAGCAGGGCTGCCAGCAAACTCCCTCCTTCCTGAGCCCTGTCCTGTCCCCACCCTGCTCTATGGAGATGCGGTAAGCAGGGGGCAGGAGTATAGGGGAGGAGGACACCCTGACATTAGCACCCTTCTTCCCCCCACCCCCCTGCACAGCAAGCAGGAGGCTCCTGGGGGCAGCTCCAAGGCAGAGGGCAGAAGCAGCACACAGCACTGTGGGGAGGGACAGCTGAACTGCCAGGCAATTGATAGCCTGCTGAGTAGCTGCCTCACAGGGAACTTAGGGGAGCAAGGAGCTGATGGGGGTCTGCTGATTCACCCTGGTTCCAAGCCCCCATCAGCTAGCTCCAACCGACTGCTCTTTCTGCAAGCAGTGGACAAAGCAGGTGGCTGCCAAACAACATTATAAGGGAGCATTGTACAACTTTAAATGAGCATGTTCTCTAATTGATAAGCAATGTAACAGTGAAACAACGTTAATAGGGGGGACTTTAAGTGAGGAGTCACTGTATGTAACTTAGGCCAGATGCTCAGCTGGTATATATTGATGTAGTTCCATTAGTCCAATAGTGCTATGTCTGTTTACACTAACTATATCCTTCTTGCCCCTAACCAATCCCAGCCTCCACATCCCTTGGCACCTTGTTCCTGCGTTCCTTCCCCACCACCCTTTTTCTTTTCCCAGTCTTCTTCACCAAGCAGTCCCAGTTTCTTTAACATGCCTCCACACACTCAGTTCTCCTCTTGCAGACCCCTTTAATTCCCCCGGGTCTGTCTTTTATACCTTCTGCATTCAAATCAGATTATTTTCTCCTCCACACAGTCTGAGTGCTAGCAGGGGGGTCAATGGGAACACTGGAAAGACAGGTTCCCTACTCTCAGTTCTAGTGTCTCTTCCCATGCTTATCCAGCTCCAGCCACTACAAGGAAAATCCTGCTTTGCATTTGGAGGCCTGTGCTGGAGCATGCTGAATTGCTCTCGTTCTCATACACAGTCTGCCCAGCATTAGGATCTGGGGTGCTCAAATATACCCAATCAGAACATAGTTTTTAGAGCTTTTAGCTGCTAAAATCCAAGAAGTCACTCTGAACATGTGAAAACTGATTTTTTTGGAAGTTTGCAATCTGGTCGAATTCTGGTAGATTGTTACAGGGGTAGCAAAAGGCACATCTGTGACATAAGGCCACGCTACACCATATTCGAAGACCCTGCTCCAAAACAGAAGGGTGCTAGACCATTTTAAATAAAAGGTCTCCAAAATTTTTAACATAGACAAATCAATGTATCTTTCCCTAGCCTTGTTCTCAGAAACGGCCAAACCATTCTGGCTGAAATTTTCTGAGAGAATTCAGCCTGAGACAGACAACCAGCATGGAAAATTTCTGCCTGCACTGTTAATTTGTCTGAATTATGCGCAGCTGAACTCAAGGATTTATAATGGGAAATGTCAAGCAACCTTAATAGGTGGCACTACCAGCCCTGCTTATACATTATATATTTCCCCTAAAATTGATTAAGTAAATCTTTCTGAAGAACAATCCAGATTACCCCAAGGTATTTCAAAAATAACTTTCATTAAGTTATTAATATAATCCAAATTTTGTAAAATAAGGAAGGGCAAATTGATTTTTTTCTGATCAAAGCCATGTAGAAACTATTGTGCTAAATTAATTTAGGATCCAAATGTGAACTGCCTACATAGAAACTTCAATTTCTATAGATAAAAATATCAATTAGATTTTAGTCATGTTTCAAAATATCATAGTGGTGGCTTTTAACCTTACACAAAGAGAGAAACAGCAACTTAACAGTTTAATAAAGTGTTAGGATGGAGGAAAGATCTATCATTTCCAGATGAGTTACATAGGCAGCTCAGTTTGGGTGGAACTGTGACACAGAAAGGATTTAAGAATGTATTATTTTATTTATTTAAAAAAAAATTGGCAAAAGTGTGTTCCAGTAGAGAACAGCTATCCTACAAAAACAGTAGAAATAGACAGTGGTTATCGCAAATGGATTATATAACTGTTGAGCCTGTATGGGAGAAATGGAAGGTAGGAATTTACATAATGAGGTAAATATTAACTACTTGCACAGTTAGGTCAGCAAATTAAAATGTCATACAATTAAAAGGTATACAATATATTCAAATTTTTAAATACTACATATTTAAAGCAATAAAGTTTGGAAAAGCTCAAAAGCTGTACATTTTAATAGGTTATGGCACAACCGAAATAATAGACTGTTATGAGGAGATACTACTGCACTATAATTTCAAAAGATAGCATATGTTTCAGACATAAAGCCACCAAGATATCTGCAATCCAAAAAAATTTAAAGATATTGAATCCTGATTCAGTTGTGTAAATTATTTTCTGGCAAATGTTTGAATCTAAAAATCTTCTCAAACTGTTCTGTGTGACTCCAAAGGGATCATATTGGGATATCAACCTATTCAAATCTAGCTCAGGTTGGTAATAACTTTGGTTATTGCTTTTGAGTGTTCTTCATGAAATGAGTTGTTAAGGTGAGAGCTTTTGGGTATTCTTCATGAAATGAGCTGTTAATCTCCAATCCAGGACCACAATACACTCCATACACAAAACCACAACAGTTGGTGCAAGTCATTAGAAATCTTGTAGGTAGTCCCAATAGAAAGTGTAGGATATTAATGGAGGCTGAACTATTATCTTCTTGTGAAAAGGGTCCCTCCAGAAGTTTGAGGAAGCTAGCATTTTTGCTCCCACATTGCATTGAAAAGGTAGACAAAGAGAGGTCTTTCTTCTGTCAGCAGAGAAACACACCTTAGATCCAGGTTTAGTAACAGGACTACTGCTGAGTTCATAGTGGTCAAGAGAGAACCTCCTGTATGCTCATATTCCCAGGCAGCAAGCACACAGGAAGGGTATAGGGAGGATTAGGCTTCAAAAAAACAACAGACACTTAAAAATAGTATACACATACTAACTATAACAACAATCTTCAATTTCCACTGATGTCAACTAGGCACCACCTTTTAAGAGTACTAGATTCATATTTTCAAATCAGGGGCATGATGGGGTGCCTGCACCACACTGGATTGTTAGGGGTTAATAAGAAAGGGGCTGCAAAGAGCAGCCAATCAGGGCCCGGCAGGCCCATATAAGAAGAGCTGCAGGACAGAGCAGGTTCGGTAGCTGACTGGAGCTTGATGAAGGAAGGTCAGGCTCCTCACCAGACAGAAGCAAACTAGCACCCTAGGCAGAGCAGTGCTGCTAGCAGTGACTCGGGGAGCTGAAGATGGCTTCTGGTTGACTGCAGGGATTTGCAGGCTGAGGCCCTGAGTCAAGGGCTAAGAGAGTGCTGGGGGCCATGGGGAAATGGCCCAGGGAAATGAACTTAAGAATCGGAAGGGATGCAGATAGTGATGGCCATTTACAGGGTCCCTGGGCTGGGACCCAGAGTAATGGGCGGGCCTGGGTCGTCCCCTGCCCTGCCATTGAGGAAGTAGCCAGACAATTGGCTGCAGTTGTCACTGAGGGAAGTGGCAAGTATCAGAGGGGTAGCCACAAACCCAAGAAAGAAACCAACAGGACTCCACTGGCCATCACATACAGTCCCCAGCTAAAACCTTCCAACGCATCATCAGGGATCTACAACCCATCCTGGACAATGACTCCACACTTTCACAGGCCTTGGATGGCAGGCCAGTCTTCGCCCACAGACAACCTGCCAACCTGAAACATGTTCTCACCAGTAACTGCACACCGCACCATAGTAACTCTAGCTCAGGAACCAATCCATGCAACAAACCTCGATGCCAACTCTGCCCACATATCTACACCAGCAGTACCATCACAGGACCTAACCAGATCAGCCACACCATCACCGGTTCATTCACCTGCACGTCCACCAATGTAATATACGCCATCATATGCCAGCAATGCCCCTCTGCTATGTACATCGGCCAAACTGGACAGTCGCTATGGAGAAGGATAAACGGCCACAAATCAGATATTAGGAATGGCAATATACAAAAATCTGTAGGAGAACACTTCAACCTCCCTGGCCACACTATAGCAGACCTTAAGGTGGCCATCCTGCAGCAAAAAAACTTCAGGACCAGACTTCAAAGAGAAACTGCTGAGCTTCAGTTCATTTGCAAATTTGACACTATCAGCTCAGGATTAAACAAAGACTGTGAATGGCTTGCCAACTACAGAACCAGTTTCTCCTCCCTTGGTTTTCACACCTGAACTTCTAGAAGAGGGTCTCATCCTCCCTGATTGAACTAACCTCATTATCTCTAGCTTGCTTGCATATATATACCTCCCCTGGAAATTTCCACTACATGCATCTGACGAAGTGGGTATTCACCCACGAAAAGTCATGCTCCAAAACATCTATTAATCTATAAGGTGCCACAGGATTCTTTGCTGCTTTTTGAGGGAAGTGGCTGGACAGCAGTCTGCAGGTCTCCTGGAAGCAGGGGAGAACAGAGTGTGACATGGCCAGAGGGCTGTGTCATGAAGATGATGACACAGTTCTGGGAGTTACATGGGTCCCGGAGTAATGGTGGTGAGAGACCAGCAGGAGAGGGTGCACTGGCTAGCAGACTCTATCCGCAGAACAGCCAACATGAGGCACTGTAGTGGTGAGTGAACTCTGTCACAAAGGAAAAAAAATAATTAAATAAATTTGAAAAAATAAACCCAAATTAAATTCAATTTCCAAGTTCTTCAAAGAAAACCTCTCTCCAGTTGGTAAGATAAGAATGTATGCTGTTCATCTGTTTTAAAAGTCAGTGTTGATTTAGTAATTATTGCCTTCTTTTTTCAATAACAAGCTTTTAAATGTAAAAAATAGTTATACAGTATATCAAGCATCATTATTTAACAATGTTTAAAACTTCATTTTCAAAAAATCTCTCTTCAGTAAGGAATTGGCTTCCCACACCAAGTAAATTATTATACCTAGTTAACCTCTTGAGTGCTTTGAAATGTATAATGTTTAAGATTTTTTCAGCATGACACATGGGAAATTACACACAAAAGTACCATTATTGTTAATGGTAATTGTATGCCTAATTCCCTGTGCATTACAGTAAGAAATGTATGCCTGACAAAAGAGTACTTGTATGTACTGAGTGGAATGATGGGATAATGTCTTAGTTTTTAGTACCAAGGGTATCGCATCCAGTTTGTCCTAAGTCGTAAGTGAAAAGGTTTTCACCATTTCAGTGTTCATGTGCTCATATTGCCCATAACAATCCTTTAGGGTGCAATTCACTTCTACTACACAAATTCTTAACAGTGAAATTCTACATTTATGATCCCTGCCCTATTCCCAAACCTAATTATGACCACCTGTTCAAGGCCTTTTTGTGACACCTTTCTGTGGCAGACGTGGAGTATTGCATCCCCCTACATAGCTGTGAGTACACTCACAGCTCCAACATGGGACTAAGTGGTTTAGAGGCCCTTGCATCAGAGTTTACATTGTTATGTGACTGGAAAAAAGGTCAGTGCAGTTCTGAACTGTATATGCAACATATCAGGCCATGGACAAGGGTAGTAATAGAGTTCTGTTGCTATCACATCTGAAATATTGCTTTCAGTTTTAGATATCTCATTACAATGAAGACACTTACAGATGGTTTTAGTTTCTGAAAAAAGCAACTAAACTAATTTGGGCATTGGAGGGATAGCTTAGCTATGAATATTATAGATCAGCTAAAAGATGACTTAAGATCTGAACCGGTTAGAAAGTCAAAGGGAGCTGAGAGCACTCAAAAGGTCATAGGATTAGGCCTAAAAGGGAACCAAGCAAATATGATAATAGTTAGCAACTTACTTAAGAATCAGGAATTTAGAATAATTATTTCGGCTAGCAGAAGGAAGTGTAACTAAGAATAATGGTATGAAAATAAGAAATAGAAAAATTTAGCATAATATCAGGGGGAACATTCTGCCTGTGAGACTTATTATGTTATAGAACAGTCTCCTAAGGGAAGTGGTGGACAGGCCATTATTTGGCATAATTATATCTAGACTGGACAAAACACTAGTTAATGTTCAATAAGTAGCAAACCTATTGAATGAGTCAAACTTTGAAAATTGACTAAGTTACTTGAAAGTCAGTGGGACTGAGGCATCTAATCCTGTCTTCTAATTGTATTAACTCTAACTGCATAATGAAGAATTGTGACACTTCCTTGACAGAGAGATACATCTGGAGTGATATCCTACACTGAAAAATGAAAATGAACAAATCTGTGCTTCAACTGAGCACGACTGTGTAGCAGATGTGAGGTGCCTGCCTGATGTTTGAAAGCATTACTCATTCTCTCCCTGCCATAGCTGAGGGAGCACGCAATTTAATGGTTATAAAAATTTTAAAATAATTACATCCATTTATAAATGTTTTCATTTCCATTACTTTAAATTATTAAAAATTAACTGCTTTGTTAAATGATACCTATAGTGCTGTATTCATCAAAGGGATTGGGGTAAATATTTTTTCTCTAATAAAATTGTAATGACTAGATGATGTTCTTGCATATTTTATATCAGATCTCTGATAGTGGTAATTTTCTTTTTATCTTCTTGTATTTATAGAAAATAATCTCAAATGTAGATAACATCTTGACTTGGTAGTCATGAAGTTCCATTTTTCTATGTAGAGTGGCATAGAGACCATTTGTGGACTTCATTCTGGAAAGTGATAAATACTTCCTGTGTCTAGTACTGTTCAATATTTTCCTTAATGACTTTGAAAATGGAGTGAAAAGTGTGCTTGTAAAATTTGTGGATGACACCAAACTGGGAGGGGTTGTGAAAGCACTTTGGAGGACAGGATAAGAATCTAAAGTGACTGTGACATATTAGAGAATGGTCTGAAACCAACAAAATTCAATTAAATAAAGATAAGTGCAAAGTACTACATTTAAGAAGGAAAAATCAAATGCACAGCTGCAGATTGGGGAATAACTGACTAGATGATAGTACTGCTGAAAAGGATCTGAGCATAATAGTGAATCACAAATCGAATATGAGTCAGTGTGAAGCAGTTGTGAAAAAGGGTAATATTCTGGGGTGTTTTAACAGGAGTGTCATATGTAGCACATAGTTGTCCCACTCTGCTTAGCACTGGCGAGGCCTCAGCTTAAACACTGTGTCCAATCTGGGCCCCACACATTAGGAAAGATGTAGAAAGAATCCAGAGGAGAGCGACAAAAAGGATAAAAGGTTTAGAAAATCTGACTGATGAGGAGAGGTTAAAAAAACTGGGCATGTTTGGTCTTGAGGAAGAAAACTGAGGGGGGACTTGATAACAATCTTCAAATAGGATAAAGGCTGTTATAAAGATGATGGTGATCAAGTGTTCCTCTTGTTCACTGTAGCTAAAACAGAGAGTAATGGGCTTAATCTGCAGCAAGGCAGATTTAGGTTATATATTGGAAAACCTGTCTAATTAGTTAAATTCTGGAATAGGCTTCCAAGGGAAGTTGTGGAGTCCCTCTCAGCAGAGGGTTTTAAGGACAGTTGGACTAATGGCTTTTAGGGATGGTCTAAGTATACTTGGTCCTGCATCAGTGCAGGGCACTGGGCTTGCTTGAGGTCCCCTCCAACCTTACATTTCTATGAATACTGGATGGTGCTGGGTGTCCCCAGTTCCTGTTTCTTTGTTGGATACTCATGACCTGGGAGGACATCACATCAAGCAGTTCCCAAACATTCACAGTTCTGCTCTATTCTTATTAGAAGGCCATCTCCATTAAGCAATCAATTTTTTTCCGCCTCTTATGAGATCAATTACAACAATAGGAAGGGAATGTTAACAATTCCATTAAGTGTTAGTGTTTGGTACCTAAGAATTGGCAACATAGTTTACAGGTAGAGGCAGTTTCCATGGTGACTTAGTTGTATACTGTGGAAAATGGACACATATGCACAAGTCAGTCATTGTTATGGGTAATGTTTAACTAATCTGTATTCTTAACACACAAAAGGCTGATTTCAATAAGGGCCTAATCCGAGCTCTATTACAGTCAATGGGACTCAGTAATGGAGTTTGGATAGGGCCCTACATCATTTTAAGTTCAGTCAGTCACAAAGGAATTGCCCTATTAGGTCTTATTAGCTGTAGCTTATCCGTCAAATTATGCAACAGCCACTGTTGCTTCTTCCCAGTAACATGTCCTAGTGGATGCATTGGATGGGGTGAAGAGGACAGCACAAGCAGATATTTTGTGGCACTGGTTTAAATGATCCCTCCTTGAGCTATGTATTTCTTATTTTAGTTCAGATTTCTTTAGGACACATGTAAAAGTGATGCAGCCAGCTGTTATCCAAAATAGGAGTAGTTAAATACAAAATATGCCAACAAGATTAGACTTTAAAGTTCTAGCAGTTTATGTATAAAAATAGCTGTTACTAGCTCATGTGCTGGAGGTGATAGCTGTGTGATAAATTACGGGACCATATAATAAATTAATTTATAAATCTCCTCTGACAGACTCACCTCTCTCTGCCCACTAAACCATTTCCCTTGGGTTTGGAACATTAGAATAAATCCATTCTTCTCACCATGAAACATGGAATTTTCCCTCCTCAAAATTACTGTGGCCATAAATCCTAAGTCACTGACAGTTTTGTTTTTTAATCTATACTGTGTCAGAAATTGAAGGAGTGAAATCCTGGCCTCACTGAAGTCAAAGGTAAAATTCCTACTGATGTAGACAGTGAACCAGTGAGACTCAGATACAATAGTGATGACCTGCCTGGGATAACCATCTCAGATTCCTGGCAGGCTGCTTTGACTGTATATTTCAACTGGCACCAGTGGCCAGGTGGACTCTAAAATTGAGGGTGGGTGTGAAGGCCATGACCTCTCTACATCCTTAGCCCTGCCCAGGGACCCTGACTGGAAGTCAGATTCCCAGGCTGCTCCCCTCCCTCCTCCACATCCAGAGGTAGAAGAATTAAAATCCAGCAACTTGACTAAGAGCAGGAAGGCCAAAGTTGAAGTAGTTTCTTGGATTTCTTGATGACAGGTACATGGCTGTTCAGCATTTTTGGGGTCAGAAAGCAATTTTTCCCATATGGAGAATTGTAAAATTGTTGTGAGGGTTTCTTCACATTCCATCCAGCATTCAAAAAGTCTGGTTTGGGGGTTTAATATTACAATTATCAGAATTTTGGCAATAGCCTATACATTTTCTTAAAACCCACTAGGCTGCTTGGGCATTGGTCCTAACACAGTATTGCATGGTGAAGGGGTGTTGCCTCCATGTTTGTATGTGGCTTATCACATCACATCTCTCCTAACTCCGGTATGGAGAAGGGAAGTGGGTTGGGAATCTGGCTTCCAATCAGGTCCCTGAGCAGAGCTGATGATATAGAAGGGAATAGCCTTCACAATGACCCTCAGGTTTGTTATACTCTGGGCCACTGCTACCAGTGGAGGGAATAACTCTGTAGGTGGTTGAGCATGGTTATCCCAGTTAGGCAATAGGTGTAAATAAAGTTGCACCCCTCCACATTTAATCATATTATGGTGTCTGTGTCTCATCATTTTAATGTCCACATCAAAAATCAGTTTTCACTGAAAAAATATTTAGAGTGAAAATTTTTGACATTCTCACCAAATGACAAATAAAATCTGGTAGAGATTAAGAATAGGGAAAATCAGACTAACTGTATCACATGAATCAATCAGAATGAAAACTCAAGCAGCTCTATTCCTGAGAATCAGAGTACACATACCAGATTGCGTGGAGATGTTTAGAAAAGTTGTAATCACAGGGAATACCAATTTGTGAATGTAGAAATACCACAGACCTTTGAAAAATGAATTTAGCCCTAAATTCCAATCATACCAGCTAAAATTTTTCATCATTTAACAATTAATTCATCCAGAAAAAAATATTCAAAATTCATTTAAAAACAGCCAAAAGTAACTAGGAAGTTGTATATATGGATTAAAATAACCATTATGTTAGACATTAATAAACAGTAGGAAAACAAGGCACTATATATTTTTTATTAAAAAAAGAGGATTAACATGAACATTAGAAAGTCAGACCAATTTCTTTGGTGTTCACAAGAAGAGACACTGAACAGATTAAATCTCTTTCACAAAGAAAAGTGTCACATTTTGAATAGTTCTTTGCAACATTTGGTACAGTAATCTTCATCAAGGGGCAAATTAACTTTCTTTTTACAGACCATTACCAGATGTAGTCCAACCAATGGAGTTTGCATAAAATGGTTCTAGATTGTCTGATTTCTGTCATGATTTCATGTGACATTTGTGAAAAATTCTAAATAAAAAGAAATATTCCTCTTGTTTTCCCCTCCATAAAGGTGAACATTGGCATGTAACATTAATAAATAATTTTGTATTATTGCTGCACCATTTAAATCTTTCATTTCCAAAAGATTTATGTTTTCAAATAAATGAAATACATACAAAATGTGTGCATGTGTTCCCAAAAGGTGGCACAAGAATAATCAAATAAAGCCAGATTGATATCTGTACACATATTTTGATGTGTATCTATGTTCTGATTCTGTATGCACAACCGCACCTCCTAAATACTTGCCTAACTTTAAGCAAATATAAAGCAATTTTCAAAACACTCTTAATAGGCCCTAAAAGCAGATAGGCATACCATTAGCTATTCAACCTTAGAGGTGGAATAGTTCACTCAAGTGTTGCTGGCAAGCACTGTGGAATGCTTTATAACACTATTTACAGGGACTGATATGTGCAAAAAGTTCACTTTTAGGAGGAGAAAATATCCATGCCATTTCACCTCATGACTTTCTATTCTGCCCTTCCATTTACAGAACACATTAACATGATTTATTTCTACTTTTCGCTAGGCAGAAATATAGAAGATTTTTTTTTTTTGTATTTTATGCTTAGTTATTTTCTATCAGTTTACACTGGACTCTCCTTTTTGTGCATGGGTTTGTTCATGCATATCTCCAACTTGAATTTACCTCCCCAAGTATATTTGTATGTGTCTTATCTGTTATTGGCCTGATCCTGCTTTCTTTGCACACCCAAAACTTCTATTGAATTCTATGCATGAAAGGAGGAATGAAATCTAGAAAATTTTTATGAACCAAATATCTGAAAACAAACATGCAAAAAACAAAAATCTCAGTCATTTGACACATCTTGGTATGATTTTGATCTTGCAATTTTTTTTTACATTTTTATATAAATTAATTTAAATTTCAAAACACAAAATTGTTTCTCTCTCCAAAAAATAAACACTAAACTCTTTCATTTTCAACATATCAAAATGGGATATTTGGACAATTTCAAAACTGTTTTCAATTTTTTGTAAATAGGAAATTTATTGAAACTGACCCTTTCCCATGAAGTTTCATTTATGACAAATCAGCATTTTCTCATGGGGAATTTTTTTTTCAATCAAAAGCCTGACCAGCTCTACTTCCTACCCCTTCTTAACCCATTAAAGGGTGGCTCAGTGCCATCACAAAGGCTAGCATGGAGCTGGGCTCTACTCTCAAACTACATTACAGTTGACTTCTGAAAAATGTAGGAAGGGGAAATACTTGCACTCTCTTACTTGTTTGTTCGCATGCATGGCCAGCAACAACTTGGCCCAAAGAATCAGGAGGAAAGAATGGGCAAAGCTAAAAGTGAGAGGTGGTGTAGTAGAAAAAGTTGTGCTTACTTATAAACCTCTGTACCACACCATATGTTGATTTGTAAGTGAGCACCACTAGCTTGAAATTGGTGCTGAAGTGAAAGGCAGTGAAGACATTTGAGAATGGCACAGACTTTGTTAGATTGGTAGGGATGGAATCAAATAATCTGTAAACAGAGTCTGAATGAGACTGAATGACATTCAGTGATGATGAGCTGGGGGGAAAGACTTCAGGAACAGACAGTGTTTGCATAGACATGGCTATTCTTCCTAGGTGTGCTGCAGATGGAGCTGCCTTTCCAAAATGATCTATTTTGGCTCATTTTGGGTTACAAGTCACTCTAGTATTTGAAAGCTGGGGTAATGAACTATTATTATTCTTATTGTGTGAGTATAGGGAAGCAGAATGTACTTAATCTGCCCTGAGGGAATCACCCTAAGCAGAAAGAACCTCACTTGCTAAGCTGGAGGTAGGCAGGGCCGGCGCCCCCATTAGGCGACCCTAAGCAGTCACCTAGGGCACCAGGATTCGGGGGGGGGCAGCATTTTGTGCTCTCCCCACGGGGCGCACGGGAGCTTCCAATTCCGCTGTCGTCACGCTGCCGAAGAAGGAGCTTCTGCCGACGTGCAGCGGAAAACAGCAGCAGGCAATTGAGCAGCTCAATGACTGCCTCTGTGGCCTGCGGCATTTCGGCGGAGAGTCCTTCAGCGGCACAATGGGAGTGGAACTGGAAGCTCCCGCGCACCCCATGGGGAGCGCACAAAATGTTGCCTCCCGAATTCTGCCTAGGGCGCCAGAAGCTCTGGCGCTGCTCCTCAAGGTAGGGATGTCAAATTCCTATGGAACGGAAAGTGAGTGGGGACAAGTGTTTCTACCTGGTAATATGGATCTTGCCTAAAGAGTTCTAAACACTATTTGACCTGCCCCTCTCTAGCATTTGAAGACAGAGATGATTAGACTCAGTTGAGAGTTCTTGTTTCTGGTTCATGATTCCTAGAGCTGATGTCACTGCTGATCAGGTCCAAGGGCTAAGTCTTAGATCCTGTGGGGGACAGTGTTGCAGGAAAAGACAACACAGGAACTGTACCAACAGTGAGGTTCTTCACTATCTGCTGACATCACTAACAGCTGGGTTAAGTGAGGGAACCTCAGAGTGCTGGTAGAGACAACTGTAGCAGTGGCAGCACTGGTGGTCAGCAGCATCAGAGAGACAGTGGCAGCTATGAGCCAGTTGCAGAGGCATTGCTCAATGCTTCTACCACTGGGGTTGGAAGTGAACCCCCTATGAATGCACCTCTGAATTCTGGGTCTTCACTAACCCAGGACTGCCAACAGTGAGTGGGCTGCCATGGAGGGAAAGGGAAGTGATGTGTTAAGGGACATTTGTTTGTTGGAATTTCACAGTTCAAAGTGAGAAACTGAGGCAAAGGACACTGTCCAATACTTGATGGGGTGGAGTGTTTGCCTGTGGTCACCTGCTTTTGAATTACTGTTGTGGTGTTTTCCCACATTAATGTTGTGTCCCCTTTTCCCTTTTTTGAAAAAATGTATTTTGTTGTACACAGACTCAGTGCATGTGAGCAGAGAAAGAGAAAGCCCTAGACATTGAACTCAGCTCTTGTTACTGCCAACTCCACCTGGTAGAAGGTTTACAAATCTGTGCAATTGTTGCCTTAAACTATTAAATCTTCTTGACCAACATCTAATACTAAGTAGCAAAACAAAAACAGAAAGCTCTTAAGATTATTAAGAGTACTTACTGCTACTCCGTATTAAGTCAGAGAGAGCTACTTGATATAGTATGTAAGTATTACAAAAACTAGGCTGAAATCAATGTTTCCTTACCTTTTTTTTTTTTTTTTTGCAGTGACAGTAATTAAATGTTTAGCAGCTAGGCATAATTCCCAACATACTTTTTTTTTCTATGAGTTTTATAATTTTTTACAGGTTTCTGACATCAAAATCTCTCTTAGATATGAACAGAAATACACAGAATAAAATTTATCTAACATTATTTTGCAAAAAAGTTGGTTTTATACCTGAATACACAACTGTAATTCAGACTTTATCATACAGTTGTCCAATTGTTTATCAGCAAAGCATTGTTTTAATAACACATTTATTTTATGCTTTCAGAAAATAACCTGGTGTTTTGCAGCTGAAGGACAAAGGATTTATCCCATTTTTTCTTTCCTTTTTTAATATGCTGATCACACAGAGAAATGACAAGAAATTCTATGCCTTGAAATAGTGTAAGCAGGCGTCTTGGGGAAAAGAACAGAAAAATAATGAAACAAACTGTGGCTGATGGCAAAATTGACTGGGTTGTCTCACATTTTCATTTAGTTAACTACTTCCTCCCTCCCCTCCAAGCCACTTTGCCCCACCGCCCCACCCATGGAACAAAAATAAGGATTTTGAAAGTGCTCTCTGTTTACTTATGGAAGGCGATTGAAATGTCCCTTCAAGCAGCCATTACATGATTCCCCACAAATGTGAGCAGTGGTTTGGCCCACCAATGTCCTGCTCCCTTTCTCCCCCTCTCCATTTGACAGGGAGTACCATACTATGCATGAGGTATGCATCCTGCATGACCAACCCCAGCACCATTCAGCTCCTTTTATCTGCAGAGGAAATGCCTGGGCTGCGCTGCAGCCATGCAGCCCTCCATGAGTATGGAAGGGAAGGCTGTTTTTTCCTCTTAATTCTCAAATGTGTTGCAGGGGATTTACAAAATATTTCACTATGGGCTGGTCATGTGCCAGTGAAGGATTTTCAACCACTCCTTGCATAAAAACGACATATCACTGCTTGGCTACCATAAAACCGTGTCAGGGCATTTATTGGTTGATGTGCTGTCTCCTTACCATTTCCCTATCATAACTGGATAAAGTACCTAATTGATGCTACTCAGATTTTCCTTTCATGATGGAGAAGCCCTTGGATCTTGACTATGTCTTTGAAGCACTGTTTCATTTTGGGAAATCTGCAAAACTGTGGGGTATTTGCATGGGGTGCTTATATGCTCATTTTTAGTGAGATGTGCTATTAGTCACCTCCAAAGTACAATACAAATCCCATCCACTACAAAACAAATCAATGACAAGGAAATACTTTTGCCTATCTAGAAGAATATACTAATTGTGGGAAAAAAAGAAAAATGTAATGGTTTAATATTATCTCTGACAATTTCATTGTATAGTCCCCTTTTATAGCCAAGATCTCACATATTTCAAGATACCATAATTGTTATGACACCTTTCTGTAATTAATGACTTTTCTTCTGAAAGTCAGTTCAAGGAGGTTTTACTCATTAGTTGTATCTCAAGCAGCTTCAGGCTTTTCTTCCCCCCCATTTGCTGTTTAAGAAAGAGAAGTGTGTTTCAGGGGCTAGAAATAATCATATTATCTTGAGACATGCAAAATAGTGAGACACACCAAGGGTTGCAAAGGTTCAGAAAATTTTATGAATCTTCTGCTGAGGTGTGATGAAAGCTTAAAGGTTCAGTGATCCATCACTTTCAAGAGCCATGCTCTACGCTTCTATATTACCCAAAAAGGTAACTGTGTCATAGCAGTGTGATATTGATTTAAGAGAAAATGAAATTAGCTCAGAAATGTGTCCAAGATCTGACTCATTAAATGAGGCTTGAGAATCAGGTATCTTCTACAGTTAAGTTCAATATTACCAAACAGCTGACATCTGCAAATATTTGATTTTTTGCAAGCATATATTTTTAGTAGTCTTTTTACCCTTGTTCCTTAGTGGTTTTTAAACTTTCTTCCCTAAGCTTTCAAAGGTATACTCTGACAGTGGAAAAACTAGATTAATGGCTGTCTTTTCTTTCTCTTTTTCATTTTAATTATTTTTGCTGTAGCTTCCTATGCTTCCAAGATATAGCTGGTTGGGAATTTTCCATCCGAATGATTTTCTCAAGTAAAATGCAAATTCCACAGAATAATTTTTTTTGTTAGGATATCATGACTTTTGTAGAAAAAAATTATTTTCAATGAAGAAGGTCAAGTACATATTCCATTTTGAGTTGATTCAACCCAAATAAGAAAATTTCAATTTGTTGAACTGACCTATTTTTTTAAAAAAAAATTAATTAAGAGAAAAATTAAACTGCATTTCCCTATCAGTGCACTGCTTAATGGGAGTCGTAGCTCAGGCTCCTATTGTCTCCTATGGACAAAGCTCCCTACAAGACTACATGTCCCATTATATAATGTGGATTTCCCACTGACCAAGCTCTTCATGGTGTACCAGGGGAATCACATGACTCTGGTGCATCATAGGAGATATTGTCCAGGCCTTAGGTGAGGCTAGGGTCATCCGGTTCCCAATCTACAATTTCCTTGAAGCAATGCACCACAGTGGGGAGGAAGCAATTTAACACTGGAATGACTGAAGTCAAAGCATTCTGGGCCATTTCAGTAAAGCAAAGTATAAGTTTCATTTCAGGAATATCAACATTTTCATTTTGACATTTACAAATACAATTTTATTAGAATTCCCATTAGATTAAAATTATCAGAGTTTCAACTTCTCCTTCCAATTTGTAATTGAAAACAAACATTGAAATGTCAGAATTTCCCATAGCTCTACATATAAACAAAGAAATTTACAATAAAAGATCAAGAAGATTGAGTCTCATGCAGGGACGGCTCTAACCATTTCACCGTCCCAAGCATGGCGCCGCCGGTGGGGGCGCTCTGCCGCTCGCCGGTCCCGTGGCTCCGGTGGACCTCTCGCAGGCGTCCCTGCAGAGGGTCCGCGGGAGGTCCACTGGAGCCACCTGCCACCCTCCCGGCAACCAGCAAAGCACCCCCCGTGGCCTGCCGCCCCAAGCATACGCTTGGCGCGCTGGAGCCTAGAGCTGGCCCTGGTCTCATGAAACACGAAGTACTACATTTATCACTTTGAAGCATATATAAGTAGCCTCAAAAAGATGAGAATTTTGCTTTTTGTTCAGACAAGCTTCAAACAATTCAGAAGATTATCCAAACCCAAATGGTACTCTTTGGTTCTTCCCTCCATGTGATTCTACCTGGCAGGTCTTCAATACCCCACAACTTTTAGGCTCTGGACATCAACAGCCCTCCTCATTCCTCTTCCTCACCACCATTTTGAACAGGGTTTTTTAGCCCACTCTCTGAGAGGCTTCTGGCAACTTCAGACTCTCCTTCCAACCCCAACAGGCTCCTTCCACCTCATAATCCTTCCTCTGTCCTTCTGATTTTCAGCTTTGAAAGGCCTCTAGTTCTCTACAAAGCCTTGCAGTGCCGATTTGCAAATACCCTGACAAGCTCCTAGCACTTACAGTCCTCTCACAATCACTGCTGTGTACCCTCTTAGACATTCTGTAAACTATATTCTAGCTGAAATCTTCCAGATATATACCTGGCAACCTCACACATATAACCACAGCTTATAACATCTGACATACAGGTGCCTTTGCTAACTAAATATTAAAAACTACAGAAAAAAAACATTGTAATCAAAGAGGCTGATAAAGGAGGAGCTGTTGTCATCATGAACAGGTCTGACTATGAAAAGGAGACCGCCGGACAACTCTCCAATACCAAATTCTACAGGTCACTTCCCTCAAATCCCACTGAGGAACACACTAAGAAACTGTACTATCTACTCAGGACACTACCTACACTAACACCAGAATAAATCAACCCTTAGAGCCCTGATTAGGGTTATTCTATCTACTACACAAGATCCACAAATCCAGAAAATCCTGGACGCCCCATCATCTCGGGCATTGGCACTCTCACTGAAGGACTGTCTGGATACTTGGATTCTCTACTCAGACCCTACGCCACCAGCACTCCCAGCTATCTCTGACACCATGGATTTCTTGAGGAAACTACAATGCATTGGTGACCTTCCAGAAAACACCATCTATCATAAACAGATAGTTAAGGGTTAATGCCTTTTTTACCTGTAAAGGGTTAAAAAGTTCACCTAGCCTAGCTAACACCTGACCAGAGGAACCAATGAGGGAACAAGATGTTTCCAAAGGAAGGAGGGAAGTTTTCCTTTGTTTAGAGTTTCAGTTTCAGCCGGAGTGAAAAAGATCAAGGAACCAGTCTCTTATCAGAGTAGTAAGTTTAAAAAGGGATAAATAGGTTTATGTTTATTTTCTTTGTAATTTGTCTTGGTACCATTAAGGGAATCATCAAATTTGTGTATTAAGGTTTTTGCCTAGGCGAACATCCTCTGTGTTTTGAATCTGTTGTCTGTGAGAGTAGCTGGTATGTTAATCTCTCCCAGAGGGTTTTCTTTTACCTTTCTTTTCTTTAATTAAAAGTCTTTTTCTTAATACCTGATTGATTTTTTTCCTTGTTTTTAGATCCAAGGGGGTGGATCTGGATCCACCAGGAGTTGGGGGGAGAAAGGAGGGGGGATGGTTAATTTCTCCTTGTTTTAAGATCCAAGGGGTTTGGATCTGAGTTCACCAGGGACCTGGTGAAGTCCCTCAAGACTACCCAGGGAAAAAGGTAGTATTTGGGGGTGGTGGCAGCGATACCAGATCTAAGCTAGTAACTACGCTTAGAAGTGTCCATGCAGGTCCCTACATCTGTACCCTAAAGTTCAGAGTGGGGAAGGAACCTTGACACCATCCTAGCGACCCTGGATGTGGAGGCTCTCTACACAAACATCCCACACACAGATGAAATACAAGCTGTCAGGAACAGTATGCCTGATGATGCCACAGCATAGCTGTTTACTGAGCTCTGTGACTTTATCCTCACACACAACTATTTCAAATTTGATGACAATATATACCTCTAGATCAGTGGGACCGCTTTGGGCACCCGCATGGCCCCACAATATGCCAACATCTTTACAGCTGACCCGGAACAACGCTTCCTCAGCTCTTGTCCACTCTCACCCCTTCTCTACCTACACTACATTGAAGACATCTTAATAATCTGAACCCATGGGAAGGAGATTCTGGAAAAATTCCAACATGATTTCAACAACTTCCACCCCACCATCAACCTCAGCCTGATCCAATCTACACGAGAGTTCCACTTCCTAGACACCACAGTGCAAATAAATGATGGTCACGTTAACATCACTCTATACCTAAAACCCACCAACTGCTATGCCTATCTTCATGTCTCCAGCTTCCATCCTGGGCACATCACACTATTTATTGTCTACAGCCAAGCACTGAGGTACAACTGCATCTGCTCCAACCCCTCAGACAGAGACCAATACCTACAAAATCTTCACCAAGCATTCTCAAAACTACAATACCCGCAAGAGGAAATAAGGAAAAAGATCAATAGAGCCAGACTTGTACCCAGAAGCCTCCTACTACAAGACAAGCCCAAGAAAGGACTCCACTGGCCATCACATACAGTCCCAAGTTAAAACCTCTCCAACACACTATCAGGGATCTACAACCCATCCTGGACAATGATCCCTCACTTTCACATTGGTGACCTTCCAGACCTTTCACAGGCCTTAGGTGGCAGGATAGTCCTCGCCCTCACCAGTAACTACACACCGCACCATAGTAACTCTAACTCAGGAACTAATCTATGCAACAAACCTCGATGCCAACTCTGCCCACATAGCTACACCAGTGACACCATCGCAAGACCTAACCAGATCAGCCACACCATCACCGGTTCATTCACCTGCACGTCCACCAATGTAATATATGCCATCATATGCCAGGAATGTGCCTCTGCTATGTACATCGGCCAAAAAGTACGGAAAATGATTAACAGACACAAATCTGATATTAGGAAAGGTAATATACAAAAACCTGTAGAACACTTCAATCTCCCTGGACACACAATAGCATATTTAAAGGTAGCCATCCTGCAGCGAAAAAGCTTCAGGACCAGACTTCAAAGAGAAACTGCTGAGCTTCAGTTCATCTGCCAATTTGACACCATCAGCTCAGGATTAAGCAAAGACTGTGAATGGTTAGTCAACTACAAAAGCAATTTCTCCTTCCTTGATGTTCACACCTCAACTTCTAGAAGAGGGCCTCATCCTCCCTGATTGAACTAACCTTGTTATCTCTAGTCTGCTTCTTGCTTGCATATTTATACCTGCCTCTGGAAATTTCCGCTACATGCATCCGACAAAGTGAGTATTCACCCACGAAAGCTCGTGCACCAATACATCTGTTAGTCTATAAGGTGCCACAGGACTCTTTGCTGCTTTTACAGATCCAGACTAACACAGTTACCCCTCTGGTAATAGAAAATAAAAACATGTTTTAAAAAAAAACAAAAAACAAAAAACCCACCACATTTTGGTAAATTATTTTGTGTCTCAGGTTATGTAAAATGGACAATGGGATACTTCCAGTGATGAATTTTCATTTAATAGTGACTGGGCCAAATTCATCCTTTGTGTAATTCAGTGGACTTACAGGAGGAATTAATTTAGTCCAATTATTTTGAAGTTAGTAAACAAATGAGAAAAATAGAACGAATTGTTTTTTATTTGAAATTCTATTATATTATCTATACAGCAAGTTTCATGGAGCAATGGCTGCTCCTTGATTTTATTTTAATCACTGTGTGACAGAGAAGTAATTTAAATTTAAGTAAATGAATAAGAAAGGAAGGAATAGAAACAGACATTCTCTTTCATTAATGTTTTAAAGCCTACTCAATTTGTAAACTCTCTGTAACAAGTTATAATTGAAGTGTTAAGTGAAGATTTTCTACCCTCCAAGAACACAGAGGAAAACACAGATAATGGATCAGATTTTCTTTTTAATTTACAATCCTTTTACTGTGGTGCTTTTTCATTGATTTCAATGGAGCTAATCCTGATATACACTGGTGAAAGAGAAAAGTATCAGGTTTATAGGTTTTCAATTTCTATGCGGCACTATTTTGCTATAGTAGTTAACTTGGTCACAGTCACAAAAGTCCTGAAAGATCAGAAATCTCAGAAAAAATAGTTACTGGAAATGATTGCAACAGAAATGGCAACTTCTTACTCAACAAACCAATTCCTTAAATTTATTCAGTCACAACAGTTTATTTTAGATGCACAAAAACAGCTAAGCCAACAATAAGTTACTAGTTTTTTGTTACCATCCTGTTGGCCCCAAAGAACCAAAATAACTGGGGATTTCAAGTCTATTCCTTTCTGAGTATCATCAGCAAAAATGTTTACTACATTCCAGTCACATGCACCTTTCAAAACCCACCAACAGATGTTACTGAAACTTTATTACTGGTGATAATTTAAAACAAGAACTCATCTGAATGTTCCTAATCCATTATGAGTTTTCAAGATGGACAACTGGGAGAAAAAAATAATTGATACATAATAAACATGGATCCCAGCAATGCCATTTTTAGAGAGAGATTCATCTACTAGTAGAAAAGTGCTGTAGGACTGAATAAAAATCAACTTTTGATTCTTTTTTTATTTTAAACTTTTGTCATTGTTAACATATATGCACTTTCCATATAAATATTAACATACATTATTCATAAACTCTATTTCTCACCTTGGAAAGACTGGTTTGCGTTAGGATAACCACTTATGATATGTGTATTTGTAAGTTCCATAATTTTATAATTACAGCCATCAACCAGCTCTTTTGTATTTCACTTTTCCTTCCACACTTAATATACTGTATTAGCCTCAATTGAAATTCCAGATTATTTCTGATGGACATAGGGGGATACATCTTATCTGCATCAAATTCCATATTCAACATGTTACAAAACCTGGATTTTGTGTTTCCCTGCCTCAGGTTTCTCACCACTGCCAAGTATTTTTGGGCTGGTGTTAGAGTTGAGGGAAACCAGGGTTCCTCTGCTTCAATACATGGCTTGTGTTCAGAAATATGGAACTTTCTTTCCCAGCTCACTTTCTCTGACCTTGCTGGTCCATCCCTTCTTGTCTCCAGCTGTGTAGCTCAGTCTTCCCCTTTGAGTCTATGGTAAACAAGCAGGGTCTGAGTAGCTGTCCCCTGACAGCTAGCTGAAGAGAGGGAAAGACTTCAGGAGCAAACTGTATTTACCTGAACACACCTACTCCGCCTCCATATCCAGCAGATAGAACTGTTTTGTTCAAAGTGATCAATTTTGGCTGGTGTTGGGTTACAAATAACTTTAGTACTGAATGCAGGAGTAGTGAAATCTTGTTATCAAGGTTGTTGATTAAAGGGTAAAGGGGAGCAGAACTGTGTTGAGCCTGTCCTGACTGAGGGGGTCATACTCAACTGAAAGGAACTCACTAAACCATGGGCTTGAATGCCAGATCCCTGTGAAAGTAAGAGGGGGTGGGGACAGGTGTGCCTGCCAGGAGGTGTGGACTCTGCCTAAAGTTTCCCAGTTTGGTTTAACCTGTTCCTCCCCTCTGTTCAAAGATAAAGCTAAATAGGCTCTATTAGGAGACTTTTCTTTTGTTGAGAGATGAAATCACTTGTGGTGGTACAACGTTTCTGCCTAGCCTGCTTCAGGTTCCCCCATTAAGAGCTGAAAATCACTAAGAATTGGGTGGAACGTCAAGTGACTGGCTAGAAGAGAGGCAGGTGGCAGCAGAAGGTGATTGGTAGGAGTGGAGAGCCAGAGGGAACAGTAACTAGTGAGATGGCCAGGCAGACCAAGCATTAAAATAGCAGAGCAAGCAAGATGCCCTCTACTCTCACACAGTTGCACCTCTGAACCCTGGGCCCTCACTGACCAAGGACAACCACAGTAAGTGGGGTGGGGTGAGGGAGTAGAGAGGGGCATAGTAAAGGAACTTTTAGTTGTAGAACTCAAGAACATGAGGCAGAAGGCACAATCTGGGGTGGATGTCCTGCTCACATTTTTATGATTATGAATACTGTTTGTGGCATTTTTCCTAATTAATGTCAGATGACTTCCTTCCTTTCACTGAAAGTTTATTTTCTACACCCAGACTCTGTGCTTGTGAGTGGTGAACTATTATTACCTCTTAGAGGCACACAAGAATGGTGTTTAATTTTCCCAGGTTTACTAGCTGAGGACCTATGAGCCAGTTCTGTGTGGCATTGTTGAAAAGAAATCCTGAGATATTAAATCCAGCCCAGGTTGCTGCAGATTCCATCTGGCAGAAAGGTTACACTTTAAATAACCTTATCTGCTTGGTCAAGTGACTCCCAGATCAGCCTCTTCAGTGATCCCAGGCTCTATAGGTAGGGGTCGTCTTCCCTGATAAACCAGTTCTCCTACATAAAAGCCAGTCCACTGTTAAGAGTGATTCCATTTCAAAAGGAGAGCCCTTACGTTAATGACTCTCTCTATTAACAATTTGCCACCACCTTTTGAAATTCCAGTCCGACATAGAATTGGATTTTATTGACTATATTTGACTCTTTCCTTTCTCTTAATTTATTCACCAGGAGATTATTAGCCTCATTTTCTCTCTGCTCATAATATATCTGTTTCAAGCAGCTGGGGACCTTATCAGTTTTCTCAGTAGTTATAGCATATAGTTGCCTTCTCAGGAAGGAGAAGTTTTTATTATATGTCTAGAACCAGTGACCGTTCTCCACCAATGAACATCACAAACATTCCAGTGTTTTTTACTGTAGAATTAAGCTTATTTCTCTAAGGGAGGCTTGGTCCTCTGCTAAATCATTAATAACTTTGTTTACTTAATGAATTGAACTATAACATTAATTATAATTTCATAATCACTTAGAGGACTGTATCCATATGATGTTTCTTGGGTGCTATACAGCCCAGTTCCCATTTAACTATAGCTTTTTATCATTATAACTACCCAGAGTAATATCTATTACTTAGAAAAGTGCCTTAATCCATCATCAAACTGTTCTTCTGTCTCCGGACTAGTTCTTTTACTCTCATATCTGTCCTCTTGTAGAGACGGTGCATTTTTGTAGTTGTCTTTGGTCTCACTGATTTTTTTTGGGGGGGTAGGGGGAGGGCGGGGAGGCTGATCTGTAGATCAAATGTATTTTTTTCCGGGGCAAATTTGCCTAGTCCCATATCCTTACATCTTTCTTTCCTTTGATTTTGATATGAAATAGACACATCTGCCTTTTTATTTAAAGGATATTCTAAAAGGGAGCCCCCATTTCAATTTTTGCATTTTTTCCCCAAGTATTGTCATTACCTGGTGCAGTTCTCTTTGTTTCCTAAAGACTGAGGTTGCCAGACCTGGGAATATTTGTATGGGTTTGTTGAAAATAATCAGTAGTTCAAATCTCTCCCTCATTCTTCTCAGTATTTTCCCCCCACTGCCACATCTCTGGTCTGAAGTCTGCTAGACGCTTTGGAAAAAGGAATCTATGAGGCTTTGGAAAAAGGAATCTGTAGGAGTGCATGCCTATCTGCCCAATTTTAATACATCTTTGAAAGTGCCATTCAGCATTTCCAAAATATTTCTGCCTTCATTTTCCTTGGGAATACCTTTAGTTTTTTTAGTTTTTTTTCTGCATTTTCCATTTCTTCCAATTTTAATTTCTCTCTTTTTTCTTATGTCATTTATTTGGGATTTTTGTATCTAGTTTGGTAATATTTGATTACTGATTTTATCCTGTTCTCATTCTTATTTTCTTAATAATCTCGTTTCACTTTTTGATGTTATTAATATTGGTCTATCACCTTATTCATCTTAGTTTTTACTAGCAGGTTCTTTGGGTCAAATTCAGTTACTTCTCTTTGTGGTGCAGGTGGGTTTACCCTTTTTTATGGCAGTGGTCTTTCTTATGGAAGATTTTCTTCCATTTCCAAGCATCTAGTTTTGGTTATATTTTATTTCCTCAATGCTGTCAGATTGTGTCCTCCTTGCTTTTTGGTCCCCTCTCCAGATGGCCACTACTACTTTGCACCAGCTTCTCTGACTCCTCTAAAGATGACTGTAAATATACTGCTTTATGGCCCCTCAATCTGCCAGCTCTGCTTGTGCTTTCTTTTTCCTCTTTTATGCTTTTCAAAGTCACCTCCACTGGCTGATACTCACATTTAGGGATTTGTTCCATGAAATAAAGTTCCATATGTAAATTAATGCATTTCCGCTATCAGATCAAAGCCTAATTCTAATTTGCTTAGCTTCATTGAGTTTAAGGCCAGAAGAGACCATCAAATCATCTAGTCTGACTTTTTCTATATCACAGGCCATTAAATTTCACCCAGACACTCCTATATTAAGCCCAAGACTTTAGCAGGGCCAAAATATTTCAGTCATTAGGAAACTAAACTGTAGCATGACACAGGCAGAGAGTAGCTGAAACTGAGGTGCCACAAGTTCCCAAAGCCCCTGCAATATCAGGGAACTGCTTAGGTGAGATATGCCCAGATGATCTTAACTGGCAATCTATCAGCATGCTGCAGAGAAAGGTCCCTACCTATTTAACCTGGAGGAAAATTCATTCTCAACCTCAAATCATCTAGCAATCAGCATGACCCTGATCATGTGAGCAAAACATACCAGTCAGGCATTATAGAAGTGATTCTCTTTACTAGCATGTAGTACTGGTCCCCGCATGCAGTGTCTGATCTCCAGCTGTGACCAATCTCTGATTCTTCAAAGGAAACCAGTTTTCTCCTGCTGCAAGAATATATGAAGCCAATTGTGTGTTTGTGCACATGTGTGTGTGTGGAGGGGGTGGGAAATTCCTCCCTGACTCCTTCAGGTGAGGACCCTGAAGCATAAAATTTGATAATAAATATTATCATAGTGTTCAGGGAATCCTATTTTTCCCATCATGGAAAGGGATAAAGAGGAGTACCCATAAATATAAACTCCCCAAGCCTGAAGGCACCACTACAGCCATCCAGTGCCCCTGCGGCATACACATAGGCAATAGATTTTCCTCTCTGATGCTTGAATCAAGCATATCTTTTAGAAAGATATCTAAATATTCTTAGGGCATGTCTACATTGCACTTAAACACTTGTAGTTGGCCCATTTCAAGGGGCACTGGCTGCTGCGCTATAAAACTGCAGTGTAGATGTCCACATATGAACTTGAGCCTGGGCTCTGGAGCCCTTCCCTGTCATGGGATCCAAGAACCCAGTCTCCCACTCAAGCCTGGACATCTGCTCTGCAGTTCTGTAGCCCAGCAGCCTGAGTCATCTGACACGGGCCAGTCATTAGTGTTTAATTGCTGTGTAGACAAACCCTTAAAGACTCCAAGCAAAGGTGAATCTACCACCATCTCCTGTGGTAAACTGTTCCAATGTTTAACCCTCACAGTTAGGAAATTGCATCTTATTTGAAGGGTGATTATATCCAATTTCACCTTCCAGCCATTGGATCTTGTAAAGCCTTTGATAGCAAGATTGAAAAGCCTCCCTCTACCAGATCCTTCTTCCGTGTAGAAGTATCTACACACTGATCAAGTCATTTCTCAACTTTTTTGTTTCTGATAAGCTGAATAATTTGAGCTCCTTAAGCCTCACATCATAAACTTTGTTTTCCAGCCTCTGGATCATTTTTGTGGCCATCCTTTCAACTATCTCCAGTATTTCCACATTCTCCCTGAACTGTGGACACAGTATTCTAGTAATGATCTTATCAGTGTGTAGTGGGGCAACGACTCACCAGTTAGGCATCTCCTGCTGGTTGTCCAAGGAATTAGCTCTTTTCAGCAAGGAGCACCCTCTGCCAGCTCCCATCTTGCCTGTTGCTGGCCCCATGTCCCTCCCAGACCTTGGTGCCCTTCTACATTAGGCTTATGCCCCCTGGCAGTACACCCTTAGTCTGGGTTTCCCCTCCCCAGGGAACCCCCACCCCCTATCCCTCTCTTTCCTCAGTGGCAACTGTCTGTCATCATCTAGCCCCCACTCCTTAGGAAGACTGCAGTCTGTACCACTCATCATCTGCAAGGGAGGTCAGACCAGCTGCCTCTGCCTAGGTCTGGGCTGCCCATCTGCAGCCCTAATACCCTTTCATGGGCCCTCACCTTGGCCTGCGGATCTGTTAGGCTGGAGCTCCCCGGCTCCCTCTACCCTTGCCTAGCTCAGCTCAGCTCAGCTCTGCTCTGCTCTGCTCTGCGCTGCCCTGCCCTGCCCTGCCCTGCTTATCTTCCCAGGCACCCAGGTCCTCCTCTTTCCATGTAGCTAGAGAGAGTATGTCTTAGCTTCTGGCCCCAGCCCTCTTATAAGAGCCAGCTTGGCCCCCATTAAGCCAGCCACAGCTGTGGCTGTTTTCCAAGCAGCCCAGCCTTTCCCCTGCCACAGACCACTCCCGGGGCTGTTTTAAGCCCTTCAGGGCAGGAGCGGGGCAATAACCCTGCTACACAGTGCTAGGTACAGAAGCAAGATAACTTCCTTCCTTTTACTTGATATTCCCCTTTTCATACGTCCAAAGATTGCATTAAGCCCATTTTGCCACTGGATTGCATTGAAAGCTCGTGTTGAGGAACTTTTCTACAAGGACCTCTACTTCCTTCTTTGAGTCATTGCTTTCCAAGACAGAATCTCCCATCTCATAGGTATAACCTGTTTTTGTGGTTCCAAAACAAGTTATACAACATTTGGCTAGGTTTGCTGGATGGTGACAATTTAAACACGTGATTCAGATAACTCTGTAACTGTTTTGATGCATCTAGTGCTTCCTACAAGATCCTACCATTTTTACGAAGTATAACTGAAATTATGAATTATTTAATATATGCAAGTTCTGGTATAGCTGAGTTATATTATTTCATGGAATGTAACTCAGACCAATCTCTGAGCAGGAATCAACACATTTTGTATATCAACACCAATACATGCTTTTCCCCCTTCTGAATATTTCCGTTAGTCTATGGACTCTGGCCTTGTACTGCAATTTAATGTGATCATATTTTATGTTCTTTTTACATGGCATTCACAAGGAAGAAAGAACCATTAATCACTCTAAGCACTATTTTACAGTATCCTTCCTAACAAACTCTCTTTGCGTTTGCACAACATGGCTTTTGAAATGCAAATAAACTGCCACAGTTTCCTAAGAAGTCTTCTCAAGCAATAGAAGTGATTAGATGTTGGCATTCTCAGCGGCAGGCTCTTGACAAGCTGATTATCCCCTCTGTGCTTGCAGCAGTCACAGCCTGTAATAAGTAAGAGGCTGTAAATTGTAGGGACCACTCATTTTCCCATTTCACTGTCTGTAGGAGCTAGTGAAAGTGAGAACCCTTCAATTCTACCCTTTTATGTCAGTTAAAATAATAGCCAAATTCATTTAATCCCAGCAGAATATAATTGAGATTTAGGCAATGATGCCAGGAAAGGAAGAGCATTTGATCAAATGTCAGATTAGCTTCTTACTCCATACACTCATATAATCAAAAGTTCTCCTTTTTGTTACCTGCATGGGAAATTCTAAGCTAACCCTGCCATCTACTAGTGTTGATCAGACCTTTCCCAGTAGTGTTCTGTCACAACATTTCCATTTGCAGCAGTTTCCATGACACTTTTGCTTTATTGTTCTTTGCTCAAGGACACGGACTGTAGAAAGAATCAGAAATACAAACATTTTTCTCACCAATGTTTGATCACTCCATATTGCTAAAGTATTTCAGAAGAGCTGGTCTTTCAAGAGAAAGACAAATGGAAAAAGGAAAATATTTTCATGTAACAGTTGACTTTTCATGTTTATATTTTGTTCTCTACTTTGGCTAATGTACAAAAAAGTCAATCTTGGACCACTTAAATGAAGGTGAAATTGAGTGTGAAAGGTGCATTAGAATAAGCACCAATAAAGGCCAGAGCTCATACTTGATAGGCTCAGACATGCTGTATGTTGGCATCTTGCTCAGTGTTGCTTATCTTGGGACAAAATTCCGTAATCTTTACTCTGGCAAATTTACTATTGCTGTCAAGGGAATTTATGCTTGAATAAACATTTCAGATTTTGATCTTCATTGTTTCATTTAACATTTTTGGCCAAATGTTGCTGTCAGTAAGAGGTGTAAATCTGGAATAAATTCATTGACCATAATTACTGATGTTGCATGGCTGTCCTCTTAGAGGATCTTTTTTTAAAATGCTTTAGAGAAGAAAGAATTGATATAAACTATACAGGCTTGACAATATAGAATTCAGGCTGTGATGGCATATCCTTCTGATCAACTGAAATGATGGATCACCAAATGAAACAAATCCACAAAACGTCTGTTAGTCTATAAGGTGCCACAGGATTCTTTGCTGCTTTTACAGATCCAGACTAACACGGCTACCCTCTGATACTTAAATCCACATGGAGAACATATTGGGAAATTAAAAGTTACATTGGACCACAGGGGGATTAACACGATAATCAAAAGATGGGTAAGGTACTGGTTAAAGCATAGACTATAATGGGTCATACTGAAAGGTGAACTGTCAGGCTGCTAGTGGAGTTCCTCACGGATAGGGCTTGAGACAAAGCTTATTTAACATTTTCTTTAATCATCTTAGTACAAAAAGTGGGAGTGTGCTAATAAAATTTGACGATGACACAAAGTTTTGATGTGTTGCCAGTGTGGGAGAGGCCCGGAATATCATATAGGAAGATTTGGATCATCTTGAAAACTGGATTAATGGAAGTTGGATGATATTTAATTGTGAAAAGTGTAAAGTTCTGCACTTAGGGACTAACAACAAGAAGTTTTGCTATAAATTGGGAACTTGTCAGATGGAAGCAACAGAGGAGGAGAAAGATCTGGGTGTACTGGTTGAACACAGGATGACCGTGAGCCACCAATGTGATATAGACATGAAAAATACTAATTCAATCCTAGGGTGCATCAGGAGAGGTATTTCCAGTAGACATAGAGAAGTGTTATCACCATTATACCAAGCACTGGTGAAACCTCATCTAGAATACCGTGTACAATTCTGAACTCCCATGTTTAAGAAAGATTAATTCAAACTGGAACAAGTACAAAGAAGTGTTACCTGCTCAATTTAAGGCACTCCACCTATACCCTTCCAAGGGCTCAAGGTGATCTGGTCAATTTAAGGCACCCCTCCTATAACCTACAGAGGGCTCAAGGTGTGACACAATCAATTTAGGCACCCCCATTCTTTCCCTTCTGAGGGCTCAGGAGGTGACCCACCTATCCTCACCCACGGGGCTCAGTAAGAAATCTAATTTTAAGTACCTGCCCTTTCCCTTGGGGCTGAGGGCTCTGCTGGTCTGCGAAACTTTTCCCAGTGAAAGAGCCTTACACAGCTGTGCTCTAGACATATATTTATTAGCAACACACACAGAATACATATACCAAGCAAATCTCTTATGCTTGTCACTCCCAATATATGGACAAATTTCACCTGATGGCCAATCAGGATTCATTCATCTGGGGGTTCCTAGCTATGCCTCTGCATGTCACAGTTATGCAGAGGGGTCAGAGTTCCAGCAGCTTCCCAAAGAGCATTGCTTTTTATTTACATTATATAGCTAAAATTAGCTCCCTCCTTCAAATTTACTAAACCTGTCACATTATCCCACAGTCCTAAATAACAAATTTTGTAACTAATTACGCACTGGCACCTATGTGTCCTCCTTGCTGCTCAAGTTCTTTACATTTATCTTTCATGCCCAAACTGTAATTTAATTTTGACCTTCTCTATTTACCCAGATGGTCAGTATAAAATGCTGGTCAGAGCTTATCTTACCATTTGTTTAGTCTCTTTCTGTATCCTCCCTCATTTCCCAGCATCTTTACAACCTATGAGTCTATGAATTTAGACATAGATTTCTAACCATCTAAGGAGCAAGGTTTGGGAAGAGCCTTCCAATTGGAATTGGGGTGAGGGGACCTAATTTGTTTCAGGACTGAGTTTGATATGTTTATGGAGGGGATGGTATGATGAGATTGCAACAATGGTAATGGGCCATTTGTGACTGCTATTAGCAAATATTCCCAGTGGCCAGAGATGAGACACTAGATGATCCGGGCTCTGCATTACTACAGAGGTGTCTGGCTGATAGGTCTCACCTATATGCTCAGGGTCTAACTGATTGCAATATTTGGGGTCAGGAAAGAGTTTTGCCAGACTCTGCAAGTTTTTCATCTTCCGCTGCAGGCTGGGGCATGGGTCACTTGCTGATTTGAAGTAGTGTAAATGGTGGATTGTCTGTAACTTGAAGTCTTTAAATCCTGATTTGAGGACTTCAGTAACTCAGCCAGAAATTATGGTCTATTACAATAGTGGCTTGCAATGTGCACGAAGTTAGATTAGATAATCATGATGGTTCCTTCTGTCCTTAAAGTCTGTAAGTCTAAGAAGCTGTCCATGAAATATTTCATGATCAGTTATTTGCTCAGAATGTAGAGGAATTATACAATGATAAATCTAACCTTAGAAAAGGAAACAGTGAGTAGAATGAATATACTACAAAGCAACACATTGATAAATCACAAATTTATATATTTTAAGCAGATTGGAACCAAAATTAGTCAATTTATAAACAAGATAGAGAAATCAGATAATCCTTCAAAGAAAACTGGCTGAATCATTGGCCAAAGAACAAGGATTTTTCAGGGAAAATATGCCAACCCTTTCTACAGGCTATTCTTCTAACACCCCACATTGTTGACATGAAGATATCTTTGTAGAAGAATGATCACATAGGGTATGTCTACACAACAGCTGGGAGGTGTAATTTCCAGCTCAGGTAGACAGATATGCGCTATCTTTGCTCAAGCTATTGCCTAAAAATAGGAGTGCGGCCCTGGCACCACAGGCAGAAGCTGGGCAAGCCAAGTGAGTATGTACAAAGGGGCTCAGACAGGCTTGCAGGGAGGGATAGCTCAGTGGTTTGAGCATTGCCCTCCTAAACCCAAGATTGTGAGTTCAATCTTTGAGAGGGCTACTTAAGAATCTGGGGAAAAAACAGTACTTGGCCCTGTTAGGGAAGGCAGGGGGCTGGACTCAATAACCTTCTGGGGTGTCCCTTCCAGCTCTATGAGATAGGTGTATATCTCCATATATTGATTGCACTCAGGAAGTTAGCCTGAGTCAAACATGATGCCATGGTCACACTGCTATTTATTGTGCACTAGCTCAAGCAGAGCTAGTGCATGTCTGTTTGATATCGTGCTGGGAATTTCATCACTGGGAATGACCCTAGATGGCTGATAAGAGTTACACTTTTTGGTATGTCTTATTGCAGCTGGAAACATGCCTTCCAACCCTACTAGACAGACACCCACTAGCTCTGCTCAAGCTAATGGGCTAAAAACAGCTGTGTGGATGTTGCAGCATGGACTAGCCACTTGCATTGAAGTCCACCTGATCTCCTAGATCCATACTTGGGTGGCTAGCCTATGCTATCACTCATGTGTCTATTTCTATTGGGAGCCATGATCCCAGTTGAAGTGGTGACATAGCCTAAGGCACTGAGGAATTAAATGTCAGAGTTGTATGGGTTTTTAGTAACAGAACTCCTGCTAGGGTCATATTCTGAAGCCCTTACTCATAAATTTGATGGGAGTTTTTCTTATTGAAGGCTAAAAACAAAAAGAGTAAGGACATCAGGATTTGGCCTAATGACTTTAAAGGGAGCATGTTGCTGTGTTCAAAAAATTGCATTTAAGTTTATGAAGAGTTACCCCAAGCTTACGGTTACCAGACAGCAAATGTGAAAAATCGAGACAGAGGATGGGGGTAATAGGAGCCTATATAAGAAAAAGATCCAAAAATCAGGACTGTCCCTATAAAATCGGGACATCTGGTCACTCTACCCGAGCTCCATCCAGTCACTGTGGGAAAAAGCAATTCAGACTCTTTCTGACATGGTCCCGCCCCAAAACAGCATTACATCCAATAAACCTGAGATCTTGACCACCTCATTTTCCTAAAAGGCAATTTAAAAAAACAAAAACAAAACAAAACACAGTTTTAGTTTGTCTCACCAACAGCAGTTGGTTCAATAAAAGATATTACCTCACTCATCTTGTCTCTCTAATATCCTAGGACTGACATGGCTACAACTTCACATCATTAAACACAGTTAGGGTCTTTATAGATACCACTGATTTTAATTCAGCTAAATAAAGAGAACTAACTAATGCCTACAAAGTGCAGTAACTGAGAATTGGGCAGGAAAAGCCTGTATGTCTGTACAGTGCCTAGCACATTTTGTGTGCTACTTTTATATAAATAATAAACAAGAAAAATATTTAGGAATTGTCTTCAGATAAGCAATTTATCTCAAACATTTTGACTTTTCCAGTGGAATCATGTCTGATACTTCTGTGGGAAAGAAGTAACAAAAAATCTGAAAAAAAAATCAGTAAGACTTTAGCTCTATTTTTGCAGGAATAACTATTATTATATTAATTCTAACAATTTCCTATATGTCCCCACTGCCTTTAGTCCTTTTGCTTATTTGCTGGATGCACTACCTGACATCAGTTATTTCAAGCATGTTATCTGGTAGATATAATAGTTTAAAGGCTGAGATATAAGGAAGATTGCTTTCCCATTTTTTTCAAAGAAAAACATTCTCTCTCTTCTAAGAGTTTTTATAATGGAGATGTGAAAGCTAGGAAAACATGTTTCTATTACAGAAAGATTTACTGAACTCTACCTATATGCATCCACTCCAGAGTTAAAATTTGGTCAAACTGTTTGTTTAAATACAATTTGACAAACATAACAAAGCTACCTAAATTATGGTATTTCACCAATTGTAAACCAGAGTGAGTAAATGGCTGGTTATTTTTCTGAATACTACAAAATTATTAAATTCACTATGATTAATTGATTGCAGAGAGGTCTTTTTGAGTAATTATGTTATTTTCAGTAAAAGTCTTCAATTCAATTCTCTGTTATCTGTCACATCATAGTACATCAAATATTTAGATGCAAAAGCAGAAAGAAATTGATTTTCATAAGAAATACTGATTACAAACTGATTGTTTATCATCTGATTTAATTTCAAGCAAATTAAGTGTGTTATAATTTGATTTATCCATTTGAAAATGAGAGATCTTTCACTGGTTCATTTATTTCTGTTTTATTGCTTATTCACTAAAAGAGAAACAGATGAGACAAATGAGATCACACCTTCTTCTCACATTTCCTAATTTATCTCACGTGCCATTATGTTTCACGCCTTATGTTCAGACAAGGCTTATGTCTTTTGTTTCTTCCTGTAAATCTCATCTATTTCTCATATATTTTTAGGTTTTTCTCACAGTTTTTCAAGAAAAGTTTTGTGGGTACATTTTCGGAGTGGTGCAGTTGTTTATATGCATATTTTATTAATGCTGAACTGCTGTGGCTGGGGAAAGTTTGACAGACAGGCCTTTAATTATAGACACCTCACCAGCATCTACTCCCAATATGTCTTCATCTCTCAAGCGTTTTTATATATCTCACTTTTCATTCTCCTCCTGCTATTACTCATTATTGCTTCTGAATTTCAAGAGGCTCAAAAGTTAGGTTGGCCCAACAGTTTGAGTATGAATCTGAATTTTTTTGGATCTGCCAAGTTGGGATACTCACAGGAGCAAGGATATTTCTTATGAGTCCTTCAGAATTCAGTAGTTGAAAATGAGTCTCTCATCTGCAAATTCTTCACTTTTGTTTCCAGTCTTGACCAGAGCATAACAGTGCACAAAAATGGGGGGGGAAAAAGGGGTGGGGGGTTTCCAAATGTGTAAAAAAAAGTTAACTTCAAGATTCATTTTAATTTTAGACAGAAGATTGGGGCTTCTTCTTGTTTTTTTCTTTACTTCCCCCCACCCCCCGCTTTTTTTTTTTCTTAACAACCAATTGGCCCTCCTCAATTTGCGACACAAAAGACAAAAACTGTGGGAAGGAAGATAAGAAAAGTTTCCAACCTACTCTGAATCTAATTGTTGTTCTTTCTTCAGTTGTGCTCCTTATGTTTGATCTTATGACCATCCTCTTTACATTCAGAACCCCAACTTATATTGCACAATTAATTTTTCAATGGAAACTCACTAAAGATATAGCATTACATATAAAAATAGTAAAAGCTATCAGTACCTCTTTAACACTTCATCCAGATATTTGATGTAGTATGAAGTCTCATTTATAACTTCTTTCCTGATACTACACAGTGAACTCTACCACTTCTCAGTGTCCAGATCCTCCTTTCTCAGGCAAAGCCTGTTTGAGGGCTGGCCCACTCACACCACAGAATTATGAACAGATCAAAGGAGGGAAGCTCCTGTCACACGCTGTTACCACTACTGCAGCTGTTGGGTCCATGGGGGGTGTATTATTACGCATGAGTTTAAAACTAGAGTTGAAAATGGAATTTCCATCCCATGGGAAATTTTGACAATTGTTTTCATGCCAAATGGAGATGAAAAATGAAAATACTGAAACTTTTTGCAGAATGCAAATGTGCACAGTTCATCATGGGAGCTAAAGTTTGGCTGGGGCCACACAGCCCATAGGAGAAAATAGGGGCATGTGGGACCCAGAACTACAACTTTCAAGAACCACTCTGGTGGCTCAGGTGGATAGAGCCATTAATGCTGACTCCACTTGAAATGAGATTTAATTCAGGTTGATCAAATGGTTCATTTTGATTTTCTCAATGGAAAACCCTGCAAAAATTGATCTAGTGTCATGGAAAACTGCAATTTCATCACAACCTGATTTTCCAAAAGAAAAATATTTTGTTTGACATTTTTTGACCAGCCTTTGTTTAAACTGATAATTTATATGACCTCATCTAAAGACAAAAGGTAAAGTTTCTAAAGTACCTAGATGACTATCCATGTTTCAGGATTTCAACCGGCCACTGGCAGGGATCAGCGAGGCTTTTTCATCCAGTGTTTTCTGGGAGCTGTTATTTATGTCCTTCCTCTGAAGCATCATGGATGACAATGGTTGGAAATGAGACATTGAATGGAGTGGGCTGCGGGTTTATTTAGTTGGATGCTTTACTTAGGTATTGGTCCTGCTTTGAGCAGGGAGTTGGACTAGATGACTTCCTGAGGTCCCTTATAACCCTGATATTCTATGATTCTATATTCTATGATTCTAGGGGGTCTGAGGTGACACCAAGCATTATCTCTCTTAGGTGCTTGGCTGGCTGGTTCTTCCTCACATGCTCAGACTCTAACTGATCACCATATCTGGGTTAGGAAGGAAATTTCTCCCAGGTCAGATTGGCAGTGACCTTGTGTTTTTGCTTTTTGCTTTCCTCTGCAGTGTGTGGATGAGGGTCACTTGCCAGGATTATCTGGGCATATTTCACTTAATAATTTCCCTGCCACTGTAGTGACCTCAAGAACAAGACTACCTCAATCCCTCCTATTTTCTATCTGTGGCACATAAGAATCTAGTCTTCTGTGGATATCATTAACTTTGGTCTCATTTCCACTGGTGGGTTTAGTGCATTGGTGCTGGGTAATATAGGTGGCCTGGGATGTACAGAAGGTCAAATTAAATGGTCTGGTGATCTCTTCTGGTCTTAAACTCCATGAGTCTAGGCTTATGAGCCTCAGGCCATGCCTACACTGCAGGCTTCTGCCAAAATAGCTACATTGGTCAGGGTGTGAAGAGCTGTGATCCCAGACTGACATAGTTGTACAGGCACTTTAGATGTATCCATGCTGTCAGAATTGCTCTTTGAGCAATATAACTCATTTTGCTCAAGGGTGGTGGTTTGTAGAATGCACAGCTTTGCTGGTATAGCTGCATCCACACTAGAAGTGTACTCTACCAGTATTCCTACACTTCCTACACAGGTAAAAGACCTCTAATGCAGATATGCCCTTAGTTTCCTTTTCAAAAGTGACTAAGGAAATTGGAACTGATCCATAAAAATACTTGGGCTCCTAACTGCCTCTTTAGGTGCCGAAGTGCAACACTTAGGCACCAATGACATTGTCAAGACCACCACTCAGCTGTTTCCTAACTCTACAGGTAACTGGTGGGTATGTGCAAAGCCACCATGTCCTGATGCTAACTGTAGTAAAGAGTTGCTTGGAGCCCTGTCTCATACCTAAGACCCCTTAGGATTCTCAAACTTGGCATTCCCCTGACTACCTCCCCAATAAGGCCTGAACCAGCATATATTTTCAGAACATTCCTACCAACTTGAGCCTCTCATAAAAGACAAATGGAAATGTTTGGTGCTTCGATGTGCATGTGTATCCCAGAATTTCTAACAGCCTGGTGAATAGGACACTCTTCTGGGAGACTAAGATTCAAATCTCTGCTCTGACTGATTTGAACCCAGAATTCCTATATAATAGCTGAGTGCCCTAACCACTGGGTTATTGGCTACAATGGGATGGGGACTTCTCTGTCCCTCTTTTTTTTTTTTTTTTTTACAAGAAAGGGCTTAGGCGCCTTACTAGGAAAGGATTTGATGACTGATAATCCCATGCAGAGACAGACACTTCCTTCTGACATGTCAATATGGTGCCTAAAGGCCAAGATCAATAGAAGCAAAGCATCTAAGTACCTTTGTGAATCTGAGCCCTAAGCCACATCCCTCTACTTCCTACTAGTTAGCTTAAGCGATGCGCCACTCAGCATGCTGGCTTCTGAGAGTCCTTCTCTTAGTCATCTAAACTCTCCACTGGACACTAATTCAGGAGTGAGGATTCCACTAGACAGCAGAGCACCTAAGAGTTAGGTATTGAAATGCCCAAGTTCTTTTGTGGATCTAACCCTTAGATTTCTAAGTGCTACTGGCTTTCAACTGACTTCCCAAATGTGTTAAGAAATCAAGCTAGAGAAAAGATCTTATTTTAAATGTACTGTATGGAGATCAAAATTTAAAAAAAGAAAAAGATAGTAGGAGGCTTAGCAAATTCGTGGCAGAGATTGGTTCTCTGAGTCTGCATACCAGAGAGCATTCTAAGATTGACTTTTTTTTTCTCTTAGCATGGGACTTTATGCAAGAAATATCTAATTATGACTTAAAAATTGTATGTGATCATGATCATGATGATTGATCATGCCCCAATGATCTTTGTATAGGAACCTGAGTCCAGCTTCTGTTTGTAAGAGATGTGAGGAAAAACTTATTTTCTGTTTTTCAGGCAGTTCAAAACATACTTTCTGACTATCATTTGACCAGTCTGACACATCTAACATGTATACAGCTCAAATCCATTTTCCAACATATTTTCTTTTTTAAGTTCAACAGCCTATTGTATAGCCAGGTACCAAAATTCAGCCAAAGCTTTTGCTAGGGAAGTGTTCCTTTTCTTTTTATATCTTTATTTTATTGCTTGTCTCAAAACATCTTTTTACTCTGTGGAGAGTTTCTGTTATATCTTCAACCACAGACTCACATTTTCCCGCAGGCTGTAAACTCCTTGAATGTCTTACAGACAGTCAGGAACAATGATATGATAATCCTCCATTTTACAGGGCGTACGTATCATAAGACAATGCATTTTTTTTATTTTTACTTTTTAGGAGTTAAATACTCATGAAAACAATTGATCAATAATACTGGCTGGAGCTCAGTGTAATGCAACACTTGTGCTGTGCAAATCTAAACAACTCTATTTTTCCAAAATAGCACCTCAGTCCTCACTATTGGGGCCTCTAACTCTCTTTTATCCATTTGACAATCGTTTGGGGGCAGAACCTTAGCTGGTGTAAAATGGCATAGCTCCATTGACAGAGGATCAGGTTATTTTAATTCCCTGTACTTGTCATTTACGTTGTTTGGCATTTCTAGACGTTTTCATCAAAAGTGTTTTACAGAAGTGGTAAGTTTTATATTAGCCCAATTTTACCTATGGGGAAAGCAAGGCAGAGAAATTTAGATGATTTGCTCAAGATCCAGGTGTCCTGACTCCCATTTTTACTCCTCATCAAGAGCATGGCACTGATATTGTTCTAAGACTTTGCACTGGTTGCTCATGCACAGATCTCAGTCACTATGTAAATTAACAATTCCAGCAATATTGTAAGCTCTTTGGGGGCCAGGATCATGTTTTTATGTGTGTGTATCATTTCTAAAATAATTGAACTCTTGTTCATGGATGGAGCTCCTAGGCACTAACACAATACTACAACTACTAATATTATAATAAAATTTCCCTCTACTACTAAAAAAAAAAAATAGCCCTGACATTACCCTGCCCTTTTTTCCCCCAACAACAGATATCAGATTTCCAAATCTGAGCTATGTTGTGGGAGAGGGCACAGGCCAAGTGGCCTTTTACTCTCTTCTGATTAACATTAGAGTATATCTGGCTGTCCTACACCACCCATCCTTTCTCTTCAGTCGACAGAAGAGCTCAGCTGTGATCTTCAAGAGAGCACGTGACTTGCTCTCCACCTCATTCTGCAATAGCATAATGGAATTTCTGGGTCCCACTGTTACTACTGATATTTATACCGGTAAGGGCCCCAGAGTGCAGCACCATACCATAGTGTTTAGAGAATGGGTCAGTGGTGGTGCTAGGTATAAGCAGACTGAGGAACTGCTTAGGGGGCCAAGCAGCTGAAGGGGCTTCTCATTTAGTATTATCTCAAAATAACTTTCACCTTATTTAACATGAACTTTTTAATAAATATATTTGTCTATGTTGTGTTGGTATATTTTGTTGTGGAAATGATGCAATATTTATAGGGGCTGGGTAAAAATATTCTAGATTAGGGCCCTCAATATGTGCTATCATCACTTCAGGTAAGATAAAGGCAATTTTGATACATTTCCACTCCCTAATGACCTATTACAGGGGTCGGCAACCTCTGGCATGCCAATGGGGGCAGTGGGAAGCAGCAGCCAGTACGTTCCTCAGCTCGCGGCACTTCCCACCGCCCCCATTGGCGTGGGACAGTGAACTACAGCCAGTGGGAGCTGTGATCAGTTGAACCTGCCGATGCGGCAGGTAAACAAACTGGCCTGGCCCTCCAGGGTGCTTACCCTGGCAAGCCGCGTGCCAGAGGTTGCCGACCCCTGACCTATTAGATAATCTTCCTTCAAATTACATAGGAAAAAACCTAATGGTGACCCGTTCCTGCTAGGAAGGAAATATTTCAAAGACACAGCCTAGATAACCAAGACACTGACCTCACCATTTACTGAAGGAATTTGTACTCTCTCTTTCAAAGTAATATGTTACCTCAGGGTTTTATTGAAGTCAACTCTTCTCCTAGATAGCAATATCGGCAACATGCTTTTTACCACCTTCAGTTTGTCAGTAAATTGTGCCCCTCCCTCTCACAGTAAAACCTAGTCACAGGAATTTGTCATCTCTACTGAGGACTAGATGCCATTTACTTCAGAATGCAGGAAAACCACCAAGATATATAAAATTATAAATATCAATGTATCACATCCCTGTACATTTCCAGAACTAATTCAAGGGAGAGTGGGCCTTATACTTAATGCTACCTCCAAGTTTCTTATCACAATAAATCCTATCTTGACTGATTTCAGAGAATGCTGAAAAATTTCCCTCATTTCCAAAACATTAATGTAATGTCTTTCCCATGAGATCAATGAGGTTTGGATGTGGCTCCAATTAAAGAACTTGAACTGTGAACTTCAGTCTAAACCTAATCTGGATGTAGATATAAATACTGTCTCTCTAACTAATCTCTGTTTACCATTTCCATTGACTTTGAAGTATGTATATGTAACCCTTCTGCCCCTCTGAGTTGGCAGCAACAAGGGCCGGGTTCAGTATCCAGGGGTTCCGTTTCAGTAACACAATGCATAACCGGCTCGAGCCCCCACCCAGTGACCTGGGACACTCACATACCACACCCCCCGGGCGCCTCTAGGAGGCAATACTTCCCCTCTCGCAAGCACGGAGTCTGAGTGTAGCAAAATCTTTTTAATAAAGGAAGGAATTAATGCGGCATTCCATTGGAGAAACACCACAAACAGGGTTATAACACAAACCATAAACAAAAACCCACCTCCAAGTACTTTTGGCACTGTCCTTTTTCCCCTTAGGGTTTTAAGTCCAATCACCCCAAAGTCCAACAACCCAAAAGTCTCTGGTCAATGCCACCCCAGAGTTCGAGAGTTTATCTGTAGAAGTCCCTCCCCCCCAGCCTGGATAGAAAGGGGCACCTTACGTGGTCCTGGGCCAACTGCCCTGCCTCTCCGTGGATTCTGCTTCCGCCTTCTCCACGAACTGCTCCGCTTTACCAGCCACTGCACGCTGCTCCTCCAGCCGTCCTCAGAAACTGCTCCGCTCCACCAGCTGCTCTGCTCCATGAGCTGCTCCGGTTCTCTCTGCAACTGCTCGGCTCCGCTCGCTCTGTGGGCCGTTCCACCCGTCCCACAGCTACTCCGCTCTGTCAGCCGCTCTGCTGCTGACAGCCGCTCTGTCAGCCGCTCTGCTCAGCTGGCCCGTGATCCGCTCCAGCCGTCCCCACAAACTGCTCCACTCCGCCAGCAGCTCTGTTCCACAGTATAGCTTTGGGCTCCCCACTAGTTAGCACCATACTCAGTGCTCTCAGCTCAGTGATTTTAGCGATTTTCAGCTCTTATTGATTCCAGCTCATAGTAGGGGAGCCCCAGTGCTAGTGCACCATTAGCCCAAAGTGATTTCAGCTCAGTAACCTGTATTTAAATTCTTGAGGGAATAAAAAAATCATCTCTGACATTCCACAGTGGAGAGAGGAGGGGGTGCTTCTGGCTCCACAAGAAGACTGCACCACCAGGCACAAATACCTGTCCCCAGCCTTTCTCAATTCTCTGGGTTTTGGAACCCATGTCCCATGTCTAGCCAGTACCGCCCAACTGAGGGTGAGCAATTTGTCACCAAGCAGTCCCACAGCTTGGGAGTCTGGGATAGGGTAGGCGTGCCTATGCAAATACACTCTCTGAAATTCTTTCCACCAGATGTCAGTGTAGAGCTTATCCTGACTCTGCTTACATATATGGCTAAATAACTCAGCAAATGACCAATAATCTGATACTGGTGCACTCTCTCTGAATTTTTACAGTACTGTACCTTACATTAGCGAAGCATATTGTACATTGACCTACAGATACCCTGAAACAGGAGTAAGGAGAATGTGCAAAAGTTGGAATACACATACTGCTATTTCATCCAGTGTATAAATATCACCATAAAGAAAGAAGAGAGTGTAAAGGAAACATTAATAGTGAACATAGACAAAATCGATAGAACAGATGCTAAAGTAATGTAAATTATGAGAAAAGCAAAACTAGGATGATAACAAACACTGGCCTAAGGGAAAAAACAACACTGAAATTATGCATTTTAAAAGGATAGTAAAAAATAAGACAAAATGAAGACAAATTCATGTGAAAGCTGAACTGTTCATTGTGGCTATCCAGCCCTATATTTTGACATATTCTGCAAACGCAACAATTACTGTAGGCTTTTTATGAATAGGAATTTAACAATGAATGCAAAGATTTCAATTAAAACTGGATACATTAATACACACATTTCTTCTCATTAAGAAGACCACATGAGTCAATGGTTTACAGCTCAGCTTGACAACGAAAAAAGATAGGTTAGGGAATGTATAAATAAACTTCACTAGAGGGAGAAGATATGTTGCGGTAAAACATCTGTTAAGTGCATCAAAAAGGTAGTTGGAGGAGCCTGTTCAGCGTGATCCCAAGTGTATGATTTTGTTCACTCCCAATGTATGGGTGGGATTACACAAATATTTCTTTAAATTAATTTCCCTTTCTCTTCATATTCCCACATTAATCTCCCTAGCAAAGCAGAGGAAGAGAGACTTCTCTTGGTTTCAAGAGTACACATGATAAGCCAGATGTTGAATTTTAGAAGGAAAAAAAATGTTTTCCAGTTAAAATATTGATGAATCTCAGAGCATGGAGAGAAAACACTGTGTTTTCCTCCACTGGAAAGATGGATGCCCTTGCAAGGTAAATTGTGCATTTCTCATTGCACACTGTAGAAAGAAACCAAAATGTGACTGACTACAGAAAGGCTGAAGCCAAGCTCTGCAAAGGGCATGCTTGGAGGAGGTAATGGACGTTGGTCAGAAGATCTGCCTCAAAACAAACATAGAATCACAGAATATTAGGGTTGGAAGAGACCTCAGGACGTCATCTAGTCCAATCCACTGTTCAAAGCAGGACCAACACAGGGTTGCCCAAAGGATTCAGGGGGCTCGGGGCAAAGCAGGGGAGCTGCAGCGCTTGTACTCACCCTGCGGTGCTCCGGGTCTTCGGCGGCATTTTGGTGATGGGGGGTCCTTCAGTCACTCCGTGTCTTTGGCAGCACTGAAGGGCCCCCAACCACCAAAATGCTGCCGAAGACCCGGACTGCTGCCAGGCCAGGGCTCGCGGGGCCCCT
Organism: Gopherus evgoodei; assembly: GCF_007399415.2. NCBI lineage: Eukaryota > Metazoa > Chordata > Testudines > Testudinidae > Gopherus > Gopherus evgoodei. The sequence continues at coordinate 70,061,090 of NC_044322.1, forward strand.
GTGGGGCCCAAGGCCTGGGGCAAATTGCCCCACTTGCGCCTCCCGGGCGGCCCTGGACCAACATCAACTAAATCATCCCAGCCACGGATTTATCAAGCCAGGCCTTAAAAACCTCTAAGGATGGAGATTCTACCACCTCCCTAGGTAACCCATGCGAATACTTCACCATATTCCTACTGACATAGTGTTTCCTAATGTCTGTTACAGCTGTCCTCCTGCTGCATTCCTTTTTCCCCTCTCCTTTCTGTTTGTCCTGTGGGGCCACCCCTCCCGGCCATTGTGCTAACTAAAGTCACAGCCCTATTCATAGGAATGGCTTGTACAAACTAACTGAAGCCATTGCTCTGCCTAGGGAGGGGGCTTCTTGCTTCTTTGTTTGGCTCCTTTGTTCAGACCCAGGCTCGGTGTAGGGGGCGCTGCCCAGAAATACAAGACCTGAAGTGGCCAACTAATTAAGCATATGAGTCATACCTGTGGCTCAGAACATGTCCAGGCATGCCTATGCTTACCTGCAGCCTTTCCCTGCCTTCTCTCCTCCCCTGTATCAAGAGGAGCCAATCAAAAGTACTGGTGGGAAACTGCCTGAGTTTGCCTTTAAAGCCGAACATTTTCTGATCAGACGTCGGAGAAGGTCCTTGCTTTGTCACCTGGTCTGATCAGCTAGGGGTCTTTGGGGGGCTCTGTCCCCACTCTCGTTTGTTTTTGAGCGTACCCCTGTTTTTAAACTCTCCTCCCACGAACAACGAATTTGTGCCTGGAGATCTCCTGATTATTGTAAGCGAATCAAGTCCTCACTCCATCCTCCGATGCTACTGCTGTTCCTGCCTCTGTGCTTGCTGCTGTCCTGGGGATTGGTAAGAACTCCCTCTTGCAGACTCTCCCTGTCCTAGCTGCTGGCCTTGTTTCCCCAGCAGACAGACCCAAGCTAACTCCTTGGTCTGTATCTGTAATCTGTTTCTTGCTCCGCAGCGCCTTTGCTGCTAAAAATAAGCCTATGCCGCTGCTGAAATGTGCCTTCCTGGACTGTATCCTGGGCCGCCGGCTTGCAGCAGCCCCACTGCTGCAGCCACCACCTCCCCCCCCCCCGGGGGGCTGTACCCTGGGCACACACCACTCTGCCCTCTGGAACTGCTCCCCCTCCTGATCAAAGAATCTGCATAGTGTAAGGTGCACCTGTTAGAATCAGGTTCTTAGTCTAGATAAGTTGTAATTTCATTTTGCATAACTGTGGTTGAGTTAGGTTTAAAGAATTGTTTGTATTGCGCTTTGTAAGTTAGGTTTAAAAAAGAATTGTTCCATTGTGTTCTGTTACTTGCTAATTTGTGTAGTCTTGGTTAAGTTAGATCATAAATAAGATTTTGCTGTGTTCTGTATAATTGTGGTTAAGTTTGTCTTCCCGCTGCCCTAACCCCCCCCAAGCTTGCCCGTGTCTCCCCCCGAGCTCTCCAGTCACTCGTTGCAGTCTCTCTGCTGTTTAAACTTGCAGCCTGTCTGCTCTCTGTGTCTCCCTGAGTTTAAATCTCTCTCCGGAGCGCCTCTGCCTTTGGTCTCTGCTCCACCACGTGCTCCTCTTCCCCCATCCCCCAACCTCATTCCTCTACCACTGCCTTTCTCTCTCTTTCTCTCTCTCTCTTTTAATCCCTTCCCCCATGTATTCACCCCGCTCCTACTGCTGCCAAACCTCAATTGTATTACTGAAGTCTAGCATAAAACCTCATTGGTTACCCTTTTTCTCTCTGACACACCTCACATTTTACATTTACACCACTGACACATTTTTACCTAGAGTTGTTGGTTATTTAATACATTTTACCCATAACTGTTAGTTGGTTATATGCTGCTGTGACACACCCTTTACATAGAAATTGTTAGCTACCTGTTACATTTATACTTCAGTGTTAATTGGTTACCAACTGTATTGCACCCCACTGTATCGTACCCCACTATTGAAACCCCCTATACTATTTACTAAAAGAAACCCCTCCCCAATTGTCTACCTTAACAAACCCCATACCCCTCACTATTGAATTTCCCCTGTTGCATTTTCTTAATAAAGTTTATTTTGCACCCCACCAGTGCAGTAGTTGTCCCCCAAGATCCCCTACCTGCTGGCAGGGTCACCTAATACCCAACCTAGACCTCCCCCACTGCAACTTGAGACATTTGCTTCTTGTTCTGTCATCTGCCACTACTGAGAACAGCTTAGCTTCATCCTCTTTGGAATGCCCTTTCAGATAGTTGAAGGCTGTTATGAAATCCCCCCTCACTCTTCTCTTCTGCAGACTAAATAACCCCAGTTCTCTCAGCCTCTCCTCATAAATCACGTGTCCCAGCCCCCTAATCATTTTTGTTGCTCTCCACTGGACTCTCTCCAATTTGTTCACATCCCTTCTGTAGTGGGGGGGAACCAAAACTGGATGCAATACTCCAGATGTGGCCTCACCAATGCTGAATAGAGGAGAATAATCACTTCCCTTAATCTGCTGGCAGTGTTCCTACTAATACAGCCCAATATGTCATTGGCCTTCTTGGCAACAAGGGCACACTGCTGAGTCATATCCAGCTTCTCATCCACTGTAATCGCCAGGTCTTTTTCTGCAGAACTACTGCTTAGCCAGTCGGTCTCCAGCCTGCAACAGTGTATGGGATTCTTCCTTTCTAAGTGCAGAACTCTGCACTTGTCCTTGTTGAACTTCATCAGATTTCTTTTGGCCCAATCCTCCAATTTGTCTAGGTCAATCTGGACCCTATCCATGCCCTCCAGCATATCTACCTCTCCCACTAAACTTGCTGAGGGTGCAATTAATCCCATTATCCAGATCATTAACAGAGATGTTGAACAAAACCAGCCCCAGGACCAACCCCAGGGCATTCCGCTTGATACTGGCTGCCAACTAGACATTGAGCCATTGATCACTACCCATTGAGCTCGACAATCTAGCCAGCTTTTTATCTACCTTATAGTCCATTCATCCAATCCATACTTCTTTAACTTGATGGCAATAATACTGTGGGAGACCGTAACAAAAACTTTGCTAAAGTCAAGATAGAGCACATCCACTACCTGCCTCCATTCCATGACTGCCATAACAACATGACTGCCTCCATTCCTTTCTCTCTCAAGAGTGGATATTTGAGGACTGCACATGCTATTTTAGCCAATGGGTTGGAGTAACATACGCAGAATGTTCAGCTGTGCATTGTGGACTTGGCAGAAGAGGTCAAGAACAACACCAAGAGCTGTATATGGCCTCTATCAATATGACCAAAGCCTTCGACTCTGTCAGCCATGAGCATCTGTGGAAAATTATATCAAAGTTTGACTGTCCAAGCAAATTATCACCATTGTAAAACTTCTCCATGACCAAATGACTGCCTCCATCCTGTGCAATGGCTCTACCTCTGAGCCCTTTGTCTTCTGAACTGGTGTAAAACAAATTTGTGCTCTTGCACCCACCCTTTTCTCCATTTCCTTAGCAGTTATGAAAACATTAATCCAAGACTGTTTACCACAGGGCATTGGCATCCAATACTGGATTGACAGCAACCTCTTCAACCTTTCTTGTCTCCATGCCAGAACTAAAGTAATATCGGCAACAATAACCAAACTTCAGTATATAGGTGATTGTGCTATAGTTGCACACTCAAAGGAGGATCTACAAACAGTCCTTAATTGCTTCTCTGAAGCTTGCAAAAGCCTAGGGCTAACTCTGAACATTGGCAAAACAAAACTTCTCCACGAGCCCAGTCAATCATCAGACCCAGCAAGGAAGATCTACAGTGACAAAGAATAATTGGAAAATGTAGACTACTTTGCCTATCTTGGCAGCCATCTCTCGCAGAGGGCAAACATAGATGTTGAACTTCAGCACAGAATTTGCTGTGCCAGCCTTTCCTTTGCAGACTGTCTCACAGGGTGGTCAATGATCACAACATCAGAACACACACTAGACTTTTAGTTTATAAAGTAGTGGTAATCCCAACTCTCCTATATGGCTGTGAGACTTGAGTGAAAGCACCTGAAAAATCTGGAATGCCAGCACCAGCACTTTCTTTGGAAACTCCTAAACATAAAGTGGGAGGATCATCGCACTAATGTCAGTGTCCTCACAGAGCCCAACATCTGCAGTGTTGAGGCCCTGATTATCCAGTACCAGCTGAGGTGGAATGGGCACTGTGTGCACATGGCTGATGTATGCTTACCAATGTAACTGCTGTATGCCCAACTCACCAAAGGATAAAAGAAACAGGGAGGCCCATAGAAATGTTTTAAAGACATCCACAAGATAAATATCAAGAGATGTTGCATCAACACCACACATTTGGAGGCAGCACCCCAGGATAAGGATAACTGGTGAAGACTTGTCAGAGAGGGAACACCCACATTTGAGGAAATTGCCTTGCCATGGTCACAGAAAAATGCTAGAAAATAATGTAGCAAGCATGGCCCAACCTTGTCTTGCAACACCACCAGCAATATCTGCCAATGAGACTGTGGCTCAAGGATTGGACTCCTCAATCACCAAAGGACTCATGAAAAATAAAACGTGTGAAGGTGATCATCCTAAACCTCAAGGGATTGCTAACGAGAAGAGGTCACCCTCTTCCCATTGAAATACCTGGTGGCCAGCTGAGGTACTCAAGTTGATTACTGGAGACAATATTAGTCCCTAAATGTACTAGTGAATGGCAGTGTGAAGGGAAGATATGTTTTTGGTTGACATAAGTTAGCCTTGCCTGTGCCAAAGGACAACTCTCCTATGCAGGGCCAGATTAAGACCTTTAGAGGCCCTAAGCACTGAAAAGATTACCTCCACCCACCCAATGTAATTCAAAATAAAAACAATACTATACCATAAAATAAAATTTTAGTTTTCAAAACGACACAAAACTTACGTGTATGCTGAAATTAAAATAGCTTCTTTCTAGATTTTCTGATTGCAAAATTCTGGATAAGTTCATCGAAGCTGACTCGATGAAGGATGTCTGCTTCCATACACAATAGGGAAAGTGAATCAAGTCTGTCCTGACACATTGTTGTTCTTTGAGGTTTTTTATTCTTTTCAAGTCAGAAAAAGAGCGTTCTGAAGAGCAGTTAGTAATCATTGTATTCTGTCTTTCAGTATTGCGTTATGAAGATCAATGTGACTGAATTTCATTTTTCCTGTTTCATTAAACCTTGTGCGCATATAACAGTGGAACTGCTGTACTTTTCCACAGAGATTCATGTTCAAGTCAACAGGGTATGAGTGAACTAGCTTTTGGGAACCTTGTGAATATTATTCGGCAGATAAGTCTATATTGTTTAGAAAAGAAAATCTACTTGATACTTCTTTGTACACTTCCCCTCTCCTCTTCATATGACCTTCACGTGTATCAATTATAGCGTAGTAAGTAGATACACAAAATTTGTCTCTAGGATTCAATGCTGTTTCTGTTGCACTGCTATCATTTGCTTGTTTTTTCCTGATTTGCTTGCGGGACTGGGCTCCTTTATAGTTAGTATCAGGCAAGATATCTTTTGATATGTCTTCAAATCTTTTGAAATCATTCTTCAAAGTGTGTAAGTGATGTGCTAATGATCGACAGAGGTCTGCACACGTTTTCAAATCCAATTATTTTTCTTGGAGAGCTTGACTTGTGTGGAAAAAGTGTTGTAAAATTTCATTCCACATGGTCAACATGAATACAAACTCTAGTTCTTGCATCTTGTTTGCAATGTTTTCTGCCTTTTGTATAGTTTCTCCCTTTTGTGATTGGTTTTCAGCTATACTTTCTAACGCATCCACAATCTTTGAGTAGGACTCCAGAATTGCACTTGTTGCCACTGCATGTGCCTCCCAGTGAGTACTAGAAAGAGATTTCAACACATGATCATTGCCCAAATATGTTTTAAGAACTGCCCATCGATGTGTTGAGGCAGAGAAAAATGTATAAAGTAGCTAGACTGTTGAGAAAAACCTTACTGCCATCGGACAACAATCAACAGCACTGCAGCCAACAAGATTGAGAGAGTGTGCAGCGCATGACATGAATATGGCATATTTGTTCTGTTCTAAAAGCTTCTTCTGCATTTCTTGATAATGCCCAGACATGTTGGCAACGTTGTCATAAGATTGACCTCTCCACTTTGAGAAATCTATTTTGCAAACTTGCCACAGATAATGCTGTACTTGATTTGCCATTTCTTCACCCAGGTGGCTTTTCAGATTGAGGAACATTATAAATTGTTCAACTGGTTTTCCATCTGTGGGAGACACATATCTTAGTACAGTATACTATTTTTATCTTATATATATAAGAAAGAAAAAAAACAAATCAAGTATGTATAACTCAGAAGAATATATCAATAATAAAACATAAATATATTGCAATAAATGACAGGATCTGATTTCCTCGCATTATTTTGATCTATGTTAGTAGGACCCTCCCCCCTCAGTTTAGGTGGGGATAAGTAATAAAAACAGAACAGAAAAACAGGGGAAGAGTGTGGAGTGGAGTGTAAGAAAGTCTAACAAAGTTCTGATTTTTTCCATGATGACTACTTCAATGCTTTTTGTAAAATATCAAATATCAATTTAAAAAAAATCTCCTTTTTTTGGTGCCCATTGTTTTGCTGGTGCCCTAAGCACATGCTTAGTCTGCTTATTGAATATTCCAGCCCTGTTCCTATGGCATTCCAAAGCCTGGTTTTAACATCCGTGTGATGATCAGTGAAAGTGGAGTCAGACGGCCAATGTCTGGCTGGAACTTTTAAACTGCGTTCAACTTCACCACTTTGTGAATGAAACGTAGTGGCAGCATCTGAGTCCTCTGCAGCACAGCAGCTGTCAGTATAAACCATATAATTCAGTCTGAAGCACCCCAGAGACCTGGGATTTTGCAGACACAAACCTAGCCCCGTGATGGACTTAGTGGAAGCAGGAGCGTGAGCTTTTCAGAAACCTGACCATGAAGGAGGACAACACCAGCAGAAAAGTAAAACTGTCATTTTAACTCACTGGGGAATAAAGCAGAGAGGTCTGCAGCATGCTGAATCTCACCATTGTCCCAGACCTCATGAATCAAGGGAAATATTGCTCCCCAAAGCAGAATGAAACTGGTATGACACAGGTTTTGCATTATAGATCACTGTGATGATTTGCCCCCCCTTTGGATGCCACCCAATGTGCTGAGACACCACTCAACCTATTGTGCCAGACAGGGTCCCCTTTGCATGTCCTTGGTGGGCTAGGTTCATAAGCCTCTTCCAGTCAAGGACACAGGCAAAGCCACACCCAGCTGCACAGAGAAACAGAGATCCACTCTGGAACGATTCAGTCCTAGGGGCTCACCTCAACATCCTGGTGCCCACTATGTTTATGGGGTACAAACCCAAAAGTTTTTTGAAATTCTCCCACTTTCTCAATATGGAGGGAGGTATGCACAACTTCTCCCCCCCCTCCTCCAATTAGAAAATACAGAAACTGGGCTATATTATACACAAGAAATAAGTTTATTAACTACAAAAGGTGAATTTTAAGTGAATATAAAAGATAGCAGACAGAACAACACAGATTAATGACCAAATAAAACAAAATGTGCAAGCAAATCTCAATATACTTAAGAAACAGGTTACAAAATGTAAATTCTCAACCTAAAATTTATTTTAGGCAAGTTGAAAAGTTTATGTGGTTCAGAGTTCCGAGTATATTTCTCTTCAGACTGGACCCCTGTCTCAATTTGGACTCCCCTCTTGTCTTCCCTTCAGGCAGCTTTAGCAGTCTTTCTTCTTGGGCAGACAGGCCATGGAGAGGAGGAGTCCTGTTTGCCTTCCTCCCCACCCTTAAATAGAATTTACATAAGATGGGAATCCTTTGTTTCCCAAATTTGACCCCCCCCCTTCCCTTTCAGCAGAAAGTTATAAGAAGTCCTAGGTAATGTTTACTATCAGGTGACAAGACCACCTGACTCTGAAGTATCACAGCATCCATGAGTCAGTGGCAGTATGGAGGGTGCACAGGAAGGACACGCTTTTTCACAGTCCATTGTCCTCACTGATGGGCCATCACCCCTGTCTGGCTTTTCCATTGTTGTACCTGAAGTGTTAGCAGTGGGTGTGACCCAAAGTAGCACAGTTGAAATACAGATACATAGTCAATATTCCTAACTTCAGATACAGAAGTGATACCGGCATAAAAATAGGATAATTACATTGAATAAATTATAACCTTTCCAATAATATCTTACAAGACCCATCCTGAATAAAGTACATCTCAGTTATGTCATATTTATATGATTAGCATATTTTCATAATGAATATGGAGTGAAACGTCACAATCGCTCCAAAGGGAGCGGGGGGATAGGTCCCTATGTTACAGCCTTGTGAACACTGGTTGCTATATGCAGTTGTAGGGACTGATTTGGGTCAGGATACTCTGCAACACTGGGCATCACCATGTGTAGGCTGAGCTGCTCCAGGAAGACAATTTCATATTAGATACATACTTAGACATGGGGCATGCAATTGAAGCCTCAAGAGAAAGAATGAAAGCCCTAAGAGACAAAACATCTCAAGGAGAGTAGGTGACCAGGATTCTATACCAATAATCAGATGCATTTTGTGCATCTGCAGGAGACACTATGAACAGGTAAAGGAGAAGTGCCCTGCATTAGGACAGCATTGCATGGATTGTGGCAAATTGAACAATTTTAGCAGTGCAGGAAAACAGAGGAAGATCTCAGGAAGATAAAGTCAGACTTCTTCAAGAGGGTTATGACACATCAGACAGCAGTGATGACATCTTGACACTGTCCTAGAGTTTGAGAGCATAGCAAGCTGTCATGGCAGGAAAGAAACAAGGAACAATAACAACCTCCGTTCATGTAACAATGTTCTTAGGGAAATGCTTTGTGTGATTTCAGCTGGATAGTGGGGCCTCCTGCAGTGTGATTCCTTTAGGTGAATTGGATTCAAACACACTCATAAGAAAGAGTAGTAGCAATCTAATAATGTACAATGAGAGCATAATGCAACCTGTACCAAATGTGACCTCATAATAAGTAATCAAAAAAATAACAAACAGTACCAACTGTGGCAGTGGATGGTAAGGATGACAGACACTTCTTGGGAAATACAATCATGCATCTGATCAGAGTGGAGCACTAGAAATTTGTAACTGCAGTGCAAGGAGCAAAAAGGGGAGTCTGTTGGACAATGGAGAAAATTGTACAAGAATATGGAGATATTTTCGAAGGTGATTGGTTCCTTGAAGGAAAGCTGCAACTGGAAGAAGACCCCACATTGGAACCTGCGTACTTAGCAAACTGGAAAATTCCAGTGGCACTCTATAATTCGCTATGCAAGGAGCTAGAGCAGGGACCGGCAACCTCTGGCACGCGACTTGCCAGGGTAAGCACTCTGGCTGGCCGGGCATGTTTGTTTACCTGCCGCGTCCGCAGGTTCAGCCGACCGCGGCTCCCACTGGCCGCGGTTTGCCGTCATAAGCCAATGGGGGCTGAGGGAAGCGACATGGGTGAGGGATGTGCTGGCCGCGGCTTCCCACCGCCCCCATTGGCCTAGGACGGCTAACCATGGCCAGTGGGAGCCGCGATTGGCTAAACCTGTCGACACGGCAGGTAAACAAACTGGCTCAGCCCACCAAGGTGCTTACCCAGGCGAGCCATGTGCCAGAGGTTGCCGACCCCTGAGTTAGAGAGTCTGCAGAGCAGAGCTATCACAGCAGTTATAGCAGGGCTTCTCAAACAGGGGTCGCTGCTTGTATAGGGAAAGCCCCTGTTTGAGAAACCCTAACTTATAGAAACCAGTACAGCCTGGTAAGCATCGCTGTGGTGGTAAAGAAGCCACCAGGCAAATTATGCATCTTGATAGAATCAAAACCACTGAACTAGACATTGAAAAGGTGCCAGTATCCACTGCCCATAACTGTTGACATATTGCCAGAACTTTCCAAAGTCACAATCTTTAAAGCCTATGATGTAAAGAACATGTTTTGGCACATATGAGGCTTGTGAATACAGATGGGCATAAGCCTAGTACCTGAGGTGTTCCAGAGAAGACTCACTCATGCACTAAAAGGAGTGCCTGGGGTGATATCTTTATTGTAAGTGAATGGAGCAATGATACAGAAGCTGAAGTAGACCATAAGAAAATCTGACAAGCTTTTCAACAGCAATTCAGGGACAAGAACATATAACTCAGCTCAGAAAAAAATGGACTTATACAGCATGAGGTGACCTACATTGGACATCTGTTCACAGCAGAGGGACTGAAAGCAGATCCCAACAAGATCAAACTGATAAGAGAGAGAAGCCAGGTCCAGTGAATGTAAGAGGGATAGAGCGCTTCATAGAAATGATTGTTTTTCTGTCCAAGTTCTCTTCACACTTGGCTGCAATAGCAGAAACCATAAGTCAGCTCACAAGGCAGGATGTTGAGTGGGACTGGGCAAGTCCCCAAGAGCAAATATTCGACACACTGAAATAAATGGTTGTTCATGCCCTGAAGTAGTCTCAGTCAGGAGAGTGACTGGCAGTCCAGTGTAATCTATTGGAAGAAGGACTGGAAGTAGCTTTTTTGCAGAAGCAGCTGGTTGCTTATGCATAAAGTATATCTGATCTCTACCTGGTGGCACTGGAGGATCATTAACATGAACTGCAATCTGGAACATTCAGAAAGGGATTTGCCCTTGTTGTCTCTAGGAGATTGTGGTCTGATTGCGCTGCTATTAGGTGGGCAAAGGTGAATTAATGGAATTGCTCCACTCCAACAAACACAACCAGAAGTTCTTTTCAATTTGGCAGTACCACAGTTCAGTGTCAGATAAGGCTTTGCTGTTGTATGCTGATACCTTGAGCAAGATATATATATTTCACAATAGAAAATTCAAGGAAAAGGATCAGGACATTGAATCCATTAATATTCTGTACTATCTCCCAGTTTCAACAGCAAAACTGATGGAAATTGAAGAGGCTATGGAAAAGGACATCCAAATACAATCAAAATAGTGATACTAGCAGGGTGGCCAGAAGACAAAAGTCAAGTACCAGTCAGAGCAAAATTATATTTTTCAAATACAATATGAGCTGAGTTTGAAGTATGGAATCATATTTTGAAGACAAAGAGCTGTTGTCCCTACTTCATTATGTAAGGTTTTCATGCAACACATATATGCCTTACACGTGGGCATTGACAGCTGCTTTAGATGATCCTAAAAATGCATTTATTGGATGAGAATGAATACACATCTCTGCCTCTTGCTACAAGTGTGTGAAACCTGTTGGTCATGTGATAACTTCCAGCAGAAAAAGACTGTTAACACATGAGCTGTCCACTGTACCATGGGAAAGGGAGGGACTGGCTTATTTACCTTCAAAGAAAAAAGCAATACTTTATTGCTTCGAACTTCTATTAAAATCATTTGAAGAGTGATACTCTGCCTGATACAAGAAGCAAGTGAATGACTGGCAAGTTGCAGACCTACTTTACTAGATATAGCATTTGGGACACAGTATTCACCATCAATGGACCCCAGATTGTCTCAAAAGAATTTAAGGAATTTGCATGCAAATGGAAGTTTGTCCATCACTGTTTTTACTCATCATACCCACAGAGTAATAGTAAGGTGCAATCAGCTGTACAAAACAGCTAAGAAAGTGTTATACAAGGCTGATTCTTTCTGTTCAGATCCCTTGTTAGCATTTTGAGCACACTTGAATACCTCATTACAGGGATGCCCAAAAAGTCAAGAGCAAGCACTGGCGGAAAAAGGAACAAAATCCTGCTATTAATGAGGAGAGAGACCTGCTGGACCCATAAGGATGGAGATGCTGCCAAGAGATAGCCAACAATCAGTAAAATTAGGTATTAGGGTACAACAGGTCAGCCACAGATCTACCATCTCTGGAGACAGGGACTCCTATGAGGAGCCAGTCATTAGAGAGATACCAGAAAGTATGGACTAAAGAAGTTGCGAGTTGTGCAGTGGCACCCACATCATACTAGGTGACTATACAAGAAGGACAAGTGACCTAAAGGAACAGGAGACACAAGCCAGCAGACAATGGGGAGGCCAACCCCACAGGGCAGGAGGAGACTCCATGGAGAGGGAATTTGTTAGAATCTGAGATAGCTGACAGGGAGACAGAAATCACTCACTCCCACTATAGAAGTCTGATCATGTCAACAGACAATCTCAAGGACTTTGTAAACAGTTGAATCTGTGGTGAAGATGAGACTCAAGCTCAGCTATGTGCTGGCAACCCCTGACCAAAAGGACATGGTGTGGTCATCTGGGCATCAATTATTTGGTTTTAATGTTTATATTAAGATGTTTGTAAAACAGAGAAGATATATCATCATCATTGGCACTGGAGTCAGAAGGCCAAAGTTCCCTGAAGGACTGTTACTCAGGGAACACCAGCAAAATGCGGAATGTGGTGAGTTAGACTGGAAGCAACCCAGCCATGTGGACAGAGCAGTCAACATGTTTTAATAAAGTTTAATAAAGTTTCAGTTGTTCAACTTAAACTACATTCAGCTTCACACTTTGTGACTGAAACAATACCATAGCTTAGAAAAAATGTGACACATTTCTTCCTCCACTTATATGCATTCAACAAGATGCTGCAAACTCTTCTTCTCACCATAAGTGTTTGATTATATCTTATCCATAAAATAAAACTAACTTATTTTTGCTCATCCCACACATCTGGAATTTCATAAGATGACAAACTGTCATATACAATTCTCAGTTAATAGACCCATAGAATTATTTCTTTTCACAGTTTAGATGGCTGGTCTGAGGGAAAAAATGTCACAGCTTTTATACTGAAGTGTAAATCACACTTTGACTTAGTGTTCCCACAGCTGATAAAAAAAATCAAAGAAAAAAATGAAAAAAGGAAAGAAAGGTTTTTTTAAAAGGAAAAGAGAAGAATAAGGAGTACTAGAAGAGAAAAAAGAGGATGTGAGTAAACAAACATAAAAATATTAGCTTCAGCTGTTTCAAGGAAGGAATATTAAGCCATTGACTTTTCATGATTTGGGGATTCTCCTCTATGGAGGCACTCAAATTATAGTTATATATGCCATTGTAAGAACCTAGCTGGAATATACTGACTGTAAACACATAGTTTAAAGATGTACAGAAGTTATTCCAGTTAAGGTGATGAGATGCAGAGACAGTTTCTTGACACCATACATGGTTGTTTCTAGGACCAGATAAACCTGAAACCCACAAGAGGAGAGGTAATTCCTAATTTAGTCCTAAGTGGAACACAGGATCTGGTCCAAGAGGTGAATATCATTGAAATACTTGGTAATAGCAACCATAATATAATTAAATTTAATATTATTGTTGGGTGGGAAATACCAAAAAAGTCTATCACATTAGAAGGGGAACTACACAAAAATGAAGAAGCTAGATAAATAGAATTAAAAGACAGAGTCACAAAAGTGAAATGCCTGCAAAGTGTATGGAAACTTTTTTAAAACACTACAACAGAGGCTCAAATTAAATATATACCTCAAATTAAAAAAAAACATAGTAAGAGGGAAAAAAGCCCCTGCCCCCCAATGGCTAAGTAACAAAGTAAAAGAAGCAGTTAGAGGCAAGAATGCATCCTTTAGAAACTGGACGTTAAATCCTACTGAGGAAATAGAAAGAAGCGTAAACTCTGGCATATCAAGTATAAATGTATAATTAGGCAGCCAAAACAGAATTTGTGGAAAAACTATCCAAAGACTCAAAAGCTAACAGCACTTTTTTTATCTACCTCAGAAGCAGAAAGCCTGCCAAATAATCAGTAGGGGCGCTGGACGATTGAGATGCTAACAGAGCTCTCAAGGAAGAAAGGCCATTGCAGAGAAGTTGAATGTATTCTTTGCATCAGTCTTCGCTGCAGAGGATACTGGGAAGATTCCCACATATATATATGTGACAAATATTCTGTTCATTCCCTCTGAAGCAGCTGGCATTGGCCACTGTCCGAAGATAGGTTATTGGCCTAGATGGACCATTGGTCTGACACAGTATGGTGGTTCTTATGTTTTTGTTAGCATTTGCTCCACAGTTTTCCTTCAGAACTCCTTTTTTTCAGATGGCCTAATATATTGTGCTCATTCCAACTAAGTTTGCCCATACTCTCCTTTTTTTAAGGGGATTTTCTGCACAAGTGTGCAGACATATGAAACTGAAGAGGCGTTAGGATGGCATGGTGCCCATGGACATTAAAGGCCAGTTTTGGCATGCTATCCACCTGTGAAATGCTTGTTCACCTCAGTGAGAGTTCTGAGTGTGGGCAGTTTCCAACTGAGCCCTCAAACTTATAAGCTGCTGTTTGCCCTTTAAATGTAATTAGAAGGCCAAAGGTTCAGAGATCCACAGCTAATGCTCTAATATGACTTGCCATGGATATTATCCTATTTTCTTTCATTTTATTCTAAAAATCATATTTTACACTCCAAAATATCTCACCTGAGCTTCTTTGATCGTTTGGCAGCCTTTGATACAAATTTGATAGCCTTGTTGTGAATAGAATTAAGTAACATATACTTAACTATTAAATATAATTCCAATGTGTTCTATTTGTTTCCTTCTTTCCTCTCTTTCATCCTTGGAAAAATGTACACGTACTATTTCACAATCCAAACCAATAAAATTTGGGTCTAATTATATTTCCATGTGATTGATAAAGTGGTAAAACCTCCTGACAACTTTGACAAAGCTTAGCTAATATGAAATCACCATAAGGAAAAAAAATGAAAGTATTTTTATATTTGGACAATTGTTTCCCTGAAATTAAGTAGAAAATCAGAAAAATTGTTACTAGAGAAATAAAATGAAAGAGTCTTTGGTTCTCAAATTTAAAAGACCCTCTAATTTTTTTTTTATTCTGTGTCTCTTACAGGATCCAGTGAAAATGTAGATGGAGGACATGTCAATTACATCTGTTATTAGATTTGTAGTAAAGTAATCTCTCTCTACATTCTCATATTAATATTTTTATCAGAATCTTTTAAACTTGATTTTAAATTATAGTAATTGAAATAAAAATTCCATTGTTTAAGTCAATTCATTTTTCTCCCTATGGTGATCCTCAATGTTTTCAAGGAGAAGTGGGCTTATTTTGGACTCTCAGCAAACTCTATTCTGGGATGTCATTCAGAGCAAAGAAGAATAATGAGACTGATTACTCTAGGAAAGTATTCATTTTCCTTTCACTGGTAGAAGCTGTGCAATCTTTGATGTACACAGCTCAGCTGTGGTTCAGAATTCTTAACCAGTCCCTCTCATATTTAAAGGTTTCTCTGCTCCCAGAAATCTGTGTGAGAGATACCCTGAACACTGCACAAAGCCCAGTTCCCATTTGAGCTGGAAGAAGTGGGCAAGTGCACAATCTATCAGGAGATCCTGGAGATATTGTGCTTGTGGCTCACATAATTACCTTTGGAATGCAGGGAAATGCAACCACTGATCCATCTTTTGACTAGGAGCAGATTGTATTTCTTTCACCATGGGACCAGCTCACACCTGTGATTGTACTGTCTACTCTGTGGCATCAAGTATGTCCCTCGGCCCTCACAGCTTCCAGCAACTCCCATTGGCCTGGAGCAGCGAACCGCGGGCAGGTAAACAAACCAGCCCAGCCCACCTGGGACTTTCTCTACACAAGCAGCATCCCAAGTTTGGGAAACACTGCTCTAAAGAATAGTAACAAGAGTAAAAAAGCTAGAATTTTGCAATTAATGTCTATGGCAGTAAGATGGCTAAAACAGCATGCCATCTTACTGGCTAGATAGGTAATGGAGAAAACCGGGGAAGTAGATGAGGTAACTAAAGCTTTGGAGGTAGCAACCCAGGCAGTCGAGCACTGGAAAGCCCAAGCTCTCTTGACAGGGCAACAGGCAGTCCAAACTCATGATATGCTCAAACAGATAAAGCAGGAAAATAAAAATTTGGAGACAGCTGTGGAAAACCTGCAAAAGAAAAATGTGCCATCCTCTGTTATAAATATTGATGGTAAAAAGCAGGCTTCAGGTAGCTACCCTGTGCCTGAAGAATAGGGACAGAAATGGATAAAGGTCACCCTAGCAAAATTAAAAGATGAAAGGGGGTCCACTGCATTGCAACCAATGCCTTATAATAAAAGCCAGGTTCCAATTAATCTTAAATTGAGACCTAGACTGGTGCCTGTCAAAATGGGAGAAGTAAGTTCACAGAAGGAAAGAGTAGCAAACAATAGTTTCACTGAACCGGTAAATAAGGTGAAGGAAAAAACGGAACAGTTCACAGAGCACATTAGGAGACAGGAGCTGCAACTCGATCTCAAAGGAGTGAATAAAAAAGAATTTCAAAGAAAAAAACAAAATTAAGCAGGTTAACACTTAGAATTGATGCATTAACACACGGAGTTGCCCAAGAATAGTTAACTGCAGCAAAAAAGGGTACTCCCACCATCCATTTGGCATTGCAGACAAAAGCAAGAAACACTGAGGGAATAAATTCAGCTTTTACAATAGCAGGTAACTGTCCGTCCCTAATGCAGGTTCGGTGAATTTTTTAATTGAGGGAGGAAAATTAAGACCAGACAAATGTAAACTTCAAAACACCACGCGGCCGTTTATTAACAGAGAGAAAATCACAACTTGGGCTGGGGAGGAGCACTCTTACTGACTAACAATACTATTGGAACAAGAAACCTTTACACAGCCTGAAGCAATCTATTTACATTCATCAACAAGAAACCAAATGATTCAAAATTAACTGCTCTTTAAAAAAGGTAAACGAATACACCAAATAAAATAAACTGTGTGCACACTAACCAAATACTACTATCAAATACACCAATTAACTTCAATAGAAGTTATTACAACAACTCAGTTCTTACACACTATATACACAACTTTACATCAGATAACAATATATGCAGTTCTGTACCAAATAAGGGAGGGGAAAAGAGAAGAGGCTAAGTAAAGCACAGAAAGAAAAGTTAGAAAGCAAGTAGTGTATTCCAGGCGCAGCTGACCAGCAGAACAGACACCAGAAGCATACCGAATCCGTAGAAGATAAAGTTGAAAAAGCAATAAAACGACACGTCCCGAGCCGGCTATATCCAGAGGAGACCCCTGGCCAAAGGGTTGATCAGGTCCTTCAGTTAGTACGTGGATACTCCTGCAGATCCTGGCACGAGGCATGGTTTTATTTAAAGGCCCCTTTACACTTGCCAAAATCTGATTGGTCCCTAGCTCCTACGCCCTCCAGGTTCCGAGCTGTTGCCCCCTCATAGATAGAATTTGCACACGGCACACTAGAAGCTGCTAGAAGCTGCACCCAGCATACTAGCATGGTTTTGCACACAACCCTAATCTAACCATTTGAACTGAACTACAATTGGTCAGGTTGGATCCCTTTGCCTACAGCACGCTGGTGTTATGCACACAGCACTAACCTGACCCCTGGGTTACTAGGAAGAAGAGCAGGAGACTGCACATGGCACTAGCCTGATCCCTAGGTGACCAGGAAAAAGAGCGGGAAAATGCACACGGCACTCTAATGTTGCACACCGCACCACGGTGTTGCACACAGTACCAGTGTGACCTTTAGATGACTGACAATTGGCCATACAGACTCCATGTTGGAATAAAGACTTTAGGGCTGCGACAGTAACTACCCCCCACTCTCCTCTCAAAGCCAGGATAAAAACCAGGGATGCGGTTCCCAGCTGTGCAGGTTCCCAACTGCTTTGACCCACAGAACCACACTCTGGGCTCATATCTAAAAATATAACCTTCTTTCTCAAATATTTTTACATACCAGTTAAGTTTTTTCCTTTATATGCTTTCTCAGTTTGTGAAACTCGCTGCTGCTGCCCGTACTTTGAAATATTTTTATGGAGTTAATCTCTCTTGGCTCAGGTCTCCCTACCTTCCTAGGTTGCTCCCTTTCCCCCTCCACCTCCCGTTTCCCCCGCCTCTCCTCACTTTGGCTCTCTCTCTTTGTTTTAAAAGTTAGAAGTTATAGTTTTTACAGAAACCTCCAAAAGATAAAGCAATTGAAAACAGAATAAAACAAGAAACAAAAATAAAACAAGGTAAAAACTTTACTTTAAATAAATCCAGTAAATTAATTATTTTAACCCTTCAGGAATGCAACAGCTGGAATTATTCCTAACTTTCTCGAAGATATGGTTGCCGAGCAACTGAAATGCACACTCTGCTTTTAATCTTAAACACTCACTAGTATTTGAAACATGGACTTTTCTTATTTCCATAGAGCAGAGTTTTAAAATAATATTAAATATAAAGTAATGCAAAATTCCTTGTTATCAAATTAATACAGTAAATTTGGCAAATATTAATATATTTTTATCAATTGTTGTTAAAAGTTTTAAATAAGGTAATAACGTGTTTATTCAAATGTTTAACCCTTTCAATTTTTTTGTTTTTGTTTGCCTTATTTTGTATAGTTATGAATAGAATTCTGGTGCCATTTGTTTTTAATTGTATGTTTGTCCTGTATGTCAGTTGTGTTGTCCTGTGTTGTATGTTGTGTGTGTCATGTGACTGTTTTTTATTATTTTTATTTTGTTGCAACAAAAGTCAATTTTATATCCTTTTCAAAATATATGTATATGTAGTACCACATTATTTTAAGATAATGGTTGGGGTATAATCATAATATTATTAACAACAATTTTTTTGTTCAAAGTTCAAAAAGGTTTCAGTTACAAATGTAGCTACATATATTTCTGCCTCCACAAATAATACAATTGCAAACAAAAATAATTCTCTTTTATTAATCACAGTTTTGTTTTGATTTTTAAGGGTTTTTTTTTATTTTGTTATTCAAAGAAAAAATGTACGGAAATATCAGCATTAAGGTAACGATAACATTAACAAAATGTCAATTTCTTGTTTAGGTTTTTATAAACTTGTTTGCACTTTTAAATATAGTTACAAGAATGTGATAGCAAAAATGTTTAAAAATAACAATTTATGCATAAATCCAGCCAAACAATTTCAACAGGTTTCCACCTTTGGCTCCTAGACACAACAAAGCATCAAGTAAATGTAGTCTCTGCAGAAAGTGTTGGATTGACAACCAGGGATACTAATGTTCTTTACCCACAGAATTGGTGCAGCAAGTGAAATAGCAGTACAAGATTCCCTGTGCCAACAAAATCCTCAGCTTATCTAATGAGGCGATCAACTAAGGTGCCAGCTGGTACAAAGGTGATGTGTTTGTGATGTGGCCATGTCTCCATTAGGACTGAGACTGAAATTGCTGACTCATTTAGCACATACCATCGCACAGCCAACAGATGGTAATATCTTGCAGTCATTCTTAATCTGAGCTAGATTTGAACCAGTGACCTCAAGGCAAAAATCCCCTGAGTGATTTAGTTACCTGTAGGATTCACATTTAACAATAACAACTGTACTACTGAATAGATAAGCTAGAGAGGCTTTTTATCTGCTTCTTAAGTAGATCTGTTGCATCCAGCTTTCATATGCATGTTTTAAGGGCCTTGGGCATTGGAATTTGTGTCAGGAAAATCACATTTAGTAAAATAGATTTTTATTTATTTATTTCATGATACAAGAAGCTTTTGGTGAAAGAAAGGATTTTAAGGCATAACATAAAAACTAAAAAGACGTATATGGCCACAAGTTAAGGGTAACAGTGAACAAAGTGAAGTGCTAACAGTTGGGATGCAGCAGGCTTGAGGCTTGTATGATTGTAAATCTGTTTGTTTCCCTTCCACGTTAATTAATTTTTACTGTATAGAGTGTGTTCCTATCACATGAAAATTTTCTATATGACATAAAAGTAGGCAGAGAAATAGCAATCTCGTTGGAACAGACATATAATCTCTACATTATTTTATAGGATATGCTTATGCATAGCGAAGTGCTTCATGAAGTGTCATGTAGCAGAGTGCAAAGAGTCTCTGTTTTACCTGTTTGTATTGTTTTGTGGTACTTCATAGAAAGGATATTAAATAAAGTGCCAGATCTGCAGCAGGTCTAAATGATCACAGCTGCATTGACTTCATTGTTCGTCAGCTGAGGAGACATCTGCCCACACTGCTTTGCATAAACATCATACAGGCCTGTTTCTCCTCTTAAGCTGCTTTTATGTTGGGGGTAATTCTACCAATTTATATGATATATATAAGTGTACACGAGATCAGAATCAGACCCACTACCTAAAAGGGTAAAATTCAGATCTAGATAGCCAAAACAGAGAAGTAAAGAATGAAAGGTACAACATGACCCCCAGCTGGATTCCTTGGCTGTTTAATTCTTCTATATCCCATTATTTCTAAGGGAAAACTTTCATAGAATCATAGAACTGGAAGGGACCTCGAGAGGTCATCTAGTCCAGTCCTCTGCATTCATGGCAGGGCTAAGTATTACCTAGACCATCCCTGACAGGTGTTTATCTAACCTGTTCTTAAAAAATCTCCAGTGATAGAGACTCTACAACCTCCCTAGGCAATTTATTCCAGTGCTTGACCACCCTGACAGTTAGAAAGTTTTTCCTAATGTCCTACCTAAACCTCCCTTGCTGAAATTTAAGTCCCTTGCTTTTTGTCCTACCCTTAGAGTAGGAGTCAGCAACCTCTGACAGGCTGGGCCAGTTTGTTTACCTGCCGCGTCAGCAGGTTCAGCGGACCGCGGCTCCCACTGGCCGTGGTTTGCCATCCTAGGCCAATGGGGGCTGCAGGAAGCGGTGTGGGCCAAGGGATGCGCTGGCTGCGGCTTTCCGCCACCCCCATTGGCCTGGGATGGCGAACCGCAGCCACAGTAGGCCGAATCTGCCAACACGGCAGGTAAACAAACTGGTCCATCCCACCAGGGTGCTTACCCTGGTGAGCCACGTGCCAAAGTTTGCCAACCGGTGATTTAGACTGTTCCTAAAAAGAATATCCTTACTCTATATGGTATTATGGAATCCTACAGCATGATTTGAAATTGGGGGTGGAATTTGGGACATATTTAGAAGTGTCCCAGGGTATAATAGGTCCTTGTTTTCCACACCTTCTTTTCAAAATATGTGCCATTTGCTGTCATTTGGTCCATTCCAAAGACAAAATATTCTCTGTCCATAAACATTGTTAGGAAGCCCAGGCATAAGCCATCATTAGTAGGGATGGTTTATACGAAGCCAGAGACAGGAGAGCTGTTTAAGTGTCAATGTATTTGCTAACTGTTGGTAAAAAAAGTGTAAGCAATCATTCCCAGGCCCTGAAGATTGAGTTCATTTAAATTGAAAACAACCAGGTTTTCCCATTGCCAGATTTCTTTGCAAACCTATCGGCAAGGTTCTGATTTTAAAAGGATTTGGTCGAATCTGAAATGAAACTGGGAAATACCATGAGACTTGCCCATATGACTTCTTCAGTGAACACTATTTAAATGTGAACCTCACAGACAGTTGCAGATAACCAGAAAGAGATGCAAGAATTTAGTAAAAACTTTGGCAAATAGTTTATGGGCACAGAAAGAAATTCTAATGAATCACTGCTGAATTGTAATTCCAGACTTAACTTGAACTGAAACTGACTAAGTAATTCAGTTATTTAAGATGAACATTTCTGTGTGACTCTAGTGGGGACTTCCACCTTGTTAGGGAGAGAATGGAAAATGATGGACAGGAGTTAGCAGGGTCTGCCATAGTCTGTGGTTTGTCCAGCAGGATCAGCACTCTTGTCAATAACACGCTAGCTATATTGAAAGACAGAACGTTATTTATGGGATCTCTATACTCCTCTACTATGTCTAAAAAAGTTAGAATTCTACACTGGAACAATGTACATCAGTCCTCCCCTCGCCATAGAACAGGAAATAATTGTGGTAACTGTGGTAATGGTTTGCTTTTTAATGCCAACACAACGTAAATTTCATCTCCAGTTCTTACATTTAACTTCTGGAGGAATGATTGTTTCCTATATGAACAAGAGCTTGTCAGTCACAGATTTTTGATTTGTGGAACAGATCAAAAAGAATCACAAAGGAGCCCTGGAGTGATGAGTTAAAAAGAGAAGTAGCATTACTAGGGAACAACTAGATTACCCTAATTCAAGTCAGTTAGCAGTAGGGAAGTGAGGTTGTTGTTTGACCCAATTTGACTTGCACTTGACTAACTTATAATGCAGAATTCACATCCAGGCTATTATATTCTGTGAGAGCATATGTTAAGTATATTAAAGTTCCACAGCAAGTTCATTTACAAAAAAATAGGAATACAATATGCAGAAATCAGATAGTGCTGATGTCTGAGAAAATTTAGAAAAAGTAGTAATCTTTTATTATTGCTTTCAAATGTATGGATCACTAAAAATACTTTGAATTAGAAATAGTCTAGTATGTTTATTTTCAAATATCTATCACACTTGGACTGATATCTAGAAGTTCTAATTTTCTGGAGCAGGGACTACAGTCTTCTGCAGCTTGTACAATGTCTGCATAATGGGACTTAGGCTCCAAAGGTTTGGATCCACCAAGAGATTAAGGTGTGGTGATGCTGAACATTGCCATACCTAACTATTGGATGCCCCGAAAATCATTGGGATTTACAAAGCCTGAGGTCTGTGGCTAGATTCCCTATACAACGCCTGGGGAGAGATAGGCACCTGAGAATGGGAGTTATGAAAGCCAGCAAGCTAGCTAGGGAAGCACCTAACTTAGTTAATAGGAGATGCTGAGGAGAGGAGTTTATCCTAAACTCTGTTCTTCTTAAGAAGTTCTGTGCCTAAGTCCAGACTTCAGATGTCGCTGCTTGTGATCCATAGCCAGGATGGCAGCAGGGGCTGAGGGGAAGCCAGCCTTCTTCATAACCTTTATCACAGTGATTAGGGTACTCATCTGGGAAGTGGGAGACCCTGATTCAGTTCAAACCGTCTGCCTGAGGGGGAAAAGGGGTCTGCACAGGGGTTTCTCACATCTCAGGTAAATGCCCTAGCCAATGGATTATAGTATATTCTGATGAGAGTCTCACTCAAACTCTCTTTCTGAAGTTATTTCACTTTAATTACATTATTAAATACTAATTAGGCCAGAGACTGAGTTAGAATCACTCTATAATCCAGTATAAATATGGATAAATAGAATACATGTCCCATGAATCTTATTATAGTATTTCATTAAAGCTGTCTTCATTTGCTTAAATTCTCTTCTCACATTGACTGCTGTGTGCCTGAGTTCCAGATAATTGTCCGCAAACTGGAGAGGATCTAAAGAAGGACAGCAGAGATGATTAAGGGATTACAAGGATTCACAGCTGAGAAAGGCTACAAGACTTAAATATATTTAACTTGGTTAAAATGTGACACAGAGGTGGTATGGTAACCTTCAGAAATACCTGAAGGGTATCAACATTTCAGAGGAAAAATCAACAGTTAAAGTAGTAGAGGAAAGAATAATGAGAAGTAATGGTCTGAAACTAAGCAAGTGAAAATTTAGTTTGAACTTCATGAAAATTATTGATAGAATTAGCTGATCTAGAGCCCATTCAAGTCAGTGGAAAGACACATAGTAATTATTATTACTAACTTACTTCAGTGTTTACAAGTATTAACATATATTTTATGGTGTGTTATTAAAAGAGGCAGCATTGGCTAGAGCTCTGAGCATGGGGCTGGTAATTAAGAGCTCTGAAATTCTAACCCCGGCTATGTCACTGACTCACTGTATCAACTCAAAGCATTTCTCTATCTCAAATTACACATCTGTAAAATGGGGATAATACGATTTATTCCCTTTTTAGGATTGTTAGGAACATAAACATTTGTAAGGTCATTTGAAAATGTGAAGCAACCATATAAATGCAAAGTGTTGTTAAAGCAAATCTATAGGAAATGCTTCTTTCTGGTATTACTGGAGTCCAAAGTAAACAAGTACTGTAAATAATTATTACAATGTCAAAAACACCTCATTGTATGAAAATATCAGATCAGGCCACTGAGATAAAACATAGTTTAGGAAAGGATTATCAGAGGAAGGTCAGTTAGATGAGAGGAAAGAAGGAATGGAGTTAGGGCAATTGTCTGAAAAAGCAATATATAGTACAGCCAGTGGGAGCAGAGATTGGCTGGACCTGCGGACATGGCAGATAAGCAAACCAGCCCGGCCCGCCAAGGGCTTTCCCTGCACAAGCGGCGACCCCAGTTTGAGAAACACTGGTATAGCAGTAAAATCAAGGGAGCAGAATTAGTACAGGACTCCTGTAGAAAATGGCTGGGGCTCATGGATAAACAGAAAACCAAATTCAGAAAACAAATCACTCATTTCTTTGGTTTCCCTAGCTATACTTCTGAACACTTATAAACACTAATCTCACTTAAAGAAAATATGTGCTTTCAGAATTACATTTACAAGCCACCAAATATTTTAGCTAGAGTTTTATGTAAAATGTGTTAACTTCCTTAATACTAAAAACAGGATAAACAATTTAAACCATTAAAAATCTGCATTGTTATCAGCTTTATAACAGCTGAGTTATACATCCCTGAGGAAGAGGAAATGGATTTTCTAGTAGAAGCAACATCAGACCTTTATCTAGGATTTTTCTGCAGGTGCTACTGTAAGTTAATATATTCACCCTGTGTGCAACTTGTTAAGCCTAATAGAGACATGATTATATTTTCCACATTCAGAAGACCGACAACGCAAAAAATATGCTAAATTAAACATTCTAAATTTCTATTATGAAGTTTTCAGTTTTTGTATTGAGAGATGCGTATGTAAAGTCCTTTAAAAAGAAAAAAAACTTTCCCAAACTTTTGCCAGTTGATGACTGTTCATAGATTCATAGAGTTTAAGACCAGAAGGGACCATTAGATCAAGGGTCGGCAACCACTGGCACACGGCTTACCAGGGTAAGTATCCTGGCGGGCCCGACCAGTTTGTTTACCTGCCGCGTCAGCAGGTTTGGCTGACCGCAGCTCCCACTGGCCGGAGTTCGCCATCCCAGGCCAATGAGAGTGGCGGGAAGCGGTGTGGGCGAAGCGATGTGCTGGTCGCAGCTTCCTGCCACCCCCATTGGCCCGGGACGGTGAACCACGGCCAGTGGGAGCTGGGGTCCACTGAACCTGTCGACACGGCAGGTAAACAAACTGGCCGGGCCCTCCAAGGTGCTTACCTTGGTGAGCAGCGTGCCAGAGTTTGCCGACCCCGATCTCTTCTGACATCCTGTATATCAGAGATGATTAAATTTCACCTAGTTACCCCTGAATTGAGCCCAATAATTTATGTTTGACTAAAACATATCTTCCAGGAAGACATCTAGTCATTACATGAAGACATCCAGGGATGGAAACTACATTATTTCCCTTTGTAGTTTGTTTCAATGGTTAATTAACTTCAGCGTTAGAAATTTGAGCCTTATTTTTATGTTGAAGTTATCTGGCTTCAGTTTCCAGCCATTGGATATTGTTATGCATTTTTCTACTACATTAAAGACTGCTTTGGTACCTAGTATTTTCTCCGTGTAATGCTACTTATACTAATCAAGTCAGCTCTCAGTCTTCTTTTTTTGATAAACTGAAGAGTTTGAGCTCTTTAAGGCTCTTACTGGAAGGCATTTTCTCAAATCCTTGATAAGTTTTGTGGCTTTTTCTGCACTGCCTCCATTTTTCAACATTCTTATAAAAATGCAGATGCCAGAACTGGATGCAGTTTTCCAGCGTCGATCTCTCCAATGCCATATACAGAGGTAAAATCTCCCAGCTCCTTCTTCATATTCCCCTTTATATACATCCAAGGATATTTTTGCCAGACATGATGCGAAACTGATGTTGAGTTGCTTGTCCACTATTACCTCTAAACCCTTTACAAACTCACTGCTTTGCAGGATACAGTCCCCCATTTTGTAGATTGGCCATCATTACATGATCTTATATGCATAATTTTGCATTTGGTGGTATTTGTTGGTATTTGGAATGCATTTATTTTCAATAGGCCCAGATTACCAAGCAATCCAGGTCACTCTGTGTAATTACCTTGTCCTCATCACTGTTTACCTAATCATTTTGTTGGCTAATCTTTATGTTATCCACAAATTTTATCTGCGGTGAATGTATATTTACATCCAGATCATTAAGGAAAATGCTAAATAACATTGTATCTAGTACAAATCTCTGTGGGACCCCACTAGAAACAGCTTCACTTAGTGATGATTCCCCAATGATGATGACTTTTTTGTGATCTGTCAGGTAGACATTTTTAATCCATTTTCCATGTGCTTCCATTTTCAAGCCTGACTTCAGTACTGGGCAAACTGGTTGAAACTATAATAAAGAACAATATCATCAGACATATAGATGAACATAATTTGTTGAGGAAGAGTCAACATGGTTTTAGTAAATGGAAATCATGCCTCACCAATCTACCAGAATTCTTTGAGAGTGTCAACAAACATGTGGACCAAGGGGATCCAGTGGATATAGGGTACTTAGATTTTCAGAAAGCCTTTGACAAGATCCCTCACCAAAGGCTCTTATGCAAAGTAAGCTGCCAAGGGATAAGAGGGAAGGTGCTCTCATGGTTTGGTTACTGGTTGAAAGAAAGGAAACAAATGGTAAGTAAAAATGGTCAGTTTCAGAATGGAGAGAGGTAAATAGTGGTGTCCCCCAAATGTCTGTTTTGGGACCAGTCCTATTCAACATGTTCATAAATGGTCTGGAAAAAGGGGTAAACAGTGAGGTGGCAAAATTTGCAGATGATACAAAATTACTAAAAATAGTTAAAACCCAGGCAGATTGTGAGGAGCTACAACAGGATCTCTCAAAACTGGGTGATTGGGCAACGAAATGGCAGATGAAGTTTAATCTTGATAAATGCAAAGTAATGCAGAGTGGGAAGCATAATCCCAACTATACATATAAAATGATGGGATCTAAATTAGTTGTTACCACTCAAGAAAGAGAGCATGGAGTCATTGGGGACAGTTCTCTGAAAACATCCACTCAATGTGCAGTGGCGGACAAAAACGCGAACAGAATGCTGGGAATAATTAAGAACAGGATACACAATGGGACAGAAAATATCATGTTGCCTCTATATAAATCAATGGTGTGCCCACATCTTGAATACTCTGTGCAGATGTAGTCACCCATCTCGAAAAAGATATATTGGAATTGGAAAAGGTTTAGAAAGGGGCCTCTGGCTCACAGCTTAACTTTACTTTATATTAGCAAAGTCTTGACCATTACTTCAGTTCAGGCATCAGTCCTCATACCAGGCTTCTGATACCAAGGGTTCATGTCTCAGGGCCTCATCTTACTACATTCCCCCACTTTTTGTCTTTTTATGGAGAGGATATTTACCCATTGTCCCGGAAAAGCATAATGCTTGGATTACAGATAACCCAGTGAGCTAAACACCATTATGTGGTTACCTCATTTTACCATCCATACACTCATGTCCCATCTGTCTTTTTAGTCTGCACATTCCCTTGTACGACTGATAGACAGATTTTATTCTCCAATTATTTTTTAGTCCCTTATGGTGGGCCTAGGAATGTTAGGCCCGGGACCCTAACTGAGGAATGTAGTATTATGATTGAGCCTTAGAGGCACTTCCAAATAATATGTATGAATAATATGGATATGGAATATATATTTGTAGCGTATATGTGTATATATGTATAGTAAGTGTGTGTACATGTGACATCACCCTATATCCAAGCTTAACCATGTTTTTCCAGTCTGGTGTGTACTCTGGCCCTTTTTCTTTGATGACAGATAGAAACTCACTCCTGTTAGGGCAATTGCAGTTATTGTATCATCATTAGTAGTAGGGTGAGTGTTTTGAAATACTGGGATAGGCATTGTTATAGTATGTTCCACAGCATTATGATATGAAAAGTAAAACAGAAATTTGGAGTAGTGACGCTACAAAGGAGGCCTTTATATATAAACGTCTTGTAATTAATTACTACCGAGTACTGTGCATTCATGTTATGGGTTACCTTTACTGCTGGTTGTCACCTTCTGGTAAGCTTTGATGGGCAGGAAACAGGAATGGCTAGCTTTTCTGTTCCATGGATTGCATTGTCCTGTGATATACCAGTAGTTGATGTAGACCCAGCTGTTTTTATGAATGTTATTTTCCAGATAACTTACTGAATGGACAGTATCCAGTTTATCAAATATTGCTGTGTCAGGATGTAGTATTAGTATCCAGACACTGAGCAAGATTGTTTTGAATAACATGTGTCTTAGTTAGGATGTAGTGTCAGTAAACCAATTTATGATGGGTATTAACACAGAATTTATTTACCCAATTTGTAGTTATTGTGTAACTTTATTTCTTTACCAATTTGTTTTTTCCTTGCCTTCATGTTGTCTGCTGCCATTCATTTTGTTGATTTTTACCTATCTGTTGGTTAAACAGTTTAGCAAGGTTATGCACATTGTCAATGTTGTACAGCAATAATACAATACTGCAATAATACAACAGTACAACCACAATACAGTAGTACAGCAATAATACAGTTGTTTTTACACAATAACCAAATAGAAATTAAATGACACTTTATCCTGGTCCAGCTAGTGTTTTTTCACTGATTGTTAACTTAATTGTAGACAGAGGTGTATTTGACCAGCCTCTTATTTTTAAAGCACTTCATTTTTCTTTTCTTGATGCTTGGGGGTTTCTTCACAATATACTGATATTTTCTGGTGTCTTCAGGGTATGATATTTTATGTGGTTTTGGTATGTGGGATACAACTTAAACAACTTTTGTTAGTTAACATAGTAAAGTTTTTGTTTGTTTTCCTTTTTTGTTTTTGTTTTCAGTAACCCAAACTTAATACAAAGTGTCACTTAGTTTGTTTCCAATGTAATAGGGCAGGGGTTGGCAACCTCTGGCATGCGGCTTGCCAGGGTAAGCACCCTGGTGGGCTGGGCCAGTTTGTTTACCTGCCTCATCGTGAGGTTCCCAGGCCAATGGGGGTGGCGGGAAGTGGCACGGGTGAGAGATGTGCTGGCCGTGGCGGGAAGAGGGTTACATGTTTAGCCAGAGCTGGATGAGCATCCCAGACATTTTGGGCACCTCTTTTTGGTGCCCTCAAATCTTAGCGCCCTAGGCGGCCGCCTAGTTTGCCTAGTGGTTGCACCAGCCCTGGATCCAAGCACCCTGGCGAGCTGGGCCGGTTTGTTTACCTGCCATATCCACAAGTCTGGCCGATTGCAGCTCCCACTGGCCACAGTTTGCCATCCCAGGCCAATGAGAGCAGTGGGAAGTGGTGGCCAGCACATCCCTCAGCCCGTGCCGCTTCCCACCGGCCCCATTGGCCTGGGACAGTGAACCATGGCCAGTGGAAGCTTCGATCGGCTGAACCTGTGGACGCAGCAGGTAAACAAATCATCCTGGCCTACCAGGTTGCAAAGGTTGCTGACCCCTGGCTTAGAGGGAACACTGGTAAGGATGGGGGGGGGGTAAAAATTCAATAGAAAAAATAGTCTTCACTGAGTAAAATTAGCTTTAAAAATCTTGTTTTCATTTGGTCATTGAAAATCAATACCAGGTATGTGCAGTTCATTTTTAATGATAACACTAAGATCATATGTTGCACAGCTAACCAGCACCGTCATATATATGAGTACATACATAGGTAATATGTTTGAAGTATGTACTGTATGAAGCAAGAGTAATGAATTTAATGGATTGTGTGTGTGAGCCAATATTAGAGGTAATGTGGTTTAATGGAGAGACTAGTATACTGGGAGTTGGGAGATCTGGGTTCCTGTGGAGCAAGACAACTCCTTGTAAGATGCACACATGAACCAAGAAAAGCTCTGTATGAGTCCTTGACATGCTCATTGTGCACCATGTCTCATATACTGAACATCATCTTTGCAGTTAATGAGGCGTAGCTTTTCAGGAGCCATTTCAATATTAATTTTGGACATAGCCTAAGATAGGCCCTGACCCTGAAACCTATATGCACATAACCCATAATTATATGTATAATTTTACTCACATTAAAAATCCCATTGAACTCAGTGGACTACTTATGCAAGTAAAATTGCACAAATCCAAAAGAAAATCTTATAAAGAAGTTTTTCAGTGAATTTTGAAATAATATCTTAAATTTGCAGATAAATTCTCACATTTTCTCTTCCTTATTGCATTATTAGTAATATTAATAAATTTTTTATTCTATTATTATTGTGACATTACTAAGCAAACACATTTCTGCTTAATAATCCATGGATCATAGCAAGGTTAGGATTTCAATAAGACTTTAGAAGAGGAAGAAAATGCATTTTTCCTGAGCTTGCTGGAGCCTCTTTTACAGAAGCTCAGTGCCTCCCAAGCTTACACT
This sequence comes from Gopherus evgoodei, assembly GCF_007399415.2. Classification (NCBI taxonomy): domain Eukaryota; kingdom Metazoa; phylum Chordata; order Testudines; family Testudinidae; genus Gopherus; species Gopherus evgoodei. Next base: position 70,091,429 of record NC_044322.1, read on the forward strand.
ATGAGACTATTGTTGATGGTGCTTGTGTAGCAGAGGTCTCAAACTCCTGCTCTGCAAGAAACTCCCCACTGTGGGTCTGCGGCCCACAAAGGAGATATACAGACAGACACGCTGTTGTAGGTGCTGCTTCCCCGCCTACCCCCATAGCTCCCATTGGTAGGGGGAGTGGGACAGAGATATAATCATTAGCTGCCAGGCAAAGTCAACTATGGAGGCAGCATCATTAGTTGCCAGGCAGAGTCAGCCACGGAGGCAGCATCACTTTTTTCCACAATGAATATAAACAAGTCAAAATACCAAACACAACTATCCGATGCACAGCTTGCTGCAATCCTGAAGGTTTAACTGCTCAGTCAAGGAGGCCAAACATCAACAAACTGATAGAACTGAAGCATTGCCAGGTGTCTGGCAAACACTAATAACTTTCTGGCAGGCAAAGAATTGTATAAAGTTGTATGGCAGTTTTATTATTTCAAAGAAATTCAAAATAAAATGTACAATATAAACATTTTCTTTTTTGAACACCATCTTCAGTGATATCATTGGCCCACTGAAGAGGTGTAGCAAGTGCCCTCCGTACCCTCCAACCGAAGGGGGTCCCGCAGGGAAGAGGGCCCCTAAAAGTGGCAAAAAAAATGTAAGGTATAACTAGGTAAGTGACATTTATTGAAGCTATTGCACAATCCATGTCGGTTTTACTGACAAAACCGTGAAGTCATTATGATACATCATAATGCTATTGGCTACATCAGTTGTCTGTCGGTCAGTTTCGAATTTTAGTTGGACCCATTCAAAGAATGTGTATTTGCGTTCATAATGGTGGTCAGTGGATAAATGTTATTAATTTAGTTGTTTAGTTTTTTATCGTTTCCAACGCAGAAGCTTGCTTTGTGATGTCTAAGAGAATGTATAAGAGTGGAGCTAGTAAACGAAAGGCAGCAAAAGATGCCGAGAAGGAACTTGAGAAAATTCCAAAGTTGTCAACGTATTTTGCACTGCAATCCAACGTACAGGTACAGGCACATGAAATGGACAGTGCTAGCAGCGACGAATCATATCCAGAAGTATCCAGAAGTGCTTCAAGTGAGGTCGAAGGTGAAGCCAGTTGTTCTACCAAACAAACTGTGGCAGATATTCCAGCTGCTGCCGGGAAAGAAGTATCTGAATCTGAACCACTGACTGATGATCCAGGAGATTGGCCGTCTATAATATCGGACAGGCAAGTGTGTGACATTGTTGCACGTGGCCCACCGCAGCAGAATGAAAGTTACGAATTTCCATTTAACGAGGAAACACGGAGGTTCACAAGTACTCATTTCTATCGAACCATGGCAAATGGCGAGAAAATAAGACGTTCATGGTTAATGTACTCAGTTCAGAAAGATGCCATTTTTTGTTTTTGTTGTAAATTATTTGGCACTGGTGACATACCGCTATGTCATGGAACATCTGCTTGGAAAGCACTGTCAAAAAGACTTCAGCAGCATGAAACAGGCAAAGGTCATCAAGACTGTAGGGTGAAATGGTTTGACCTTCGGTCAGGCATAGTAAACCATACATCTATTGACCAACTCGAATTGCAGGCTTTTCTGAAAGAAAGAGATTTCTGGAGAAATGTTGTCAAATGCATGGTTGATGTCGTTATTTTCTTGTCCGAAAGAAACTTGGCATTTCGAGGAAGTAATGAAAAACTCGGCGATCCTTCGAATGGCAACTTTTTGGGACTGTTTGAATTGCTTGCAAAATATGATACTGTCCTCAGTGAACTTTTACAGAGGATTAAGAAGGCAGAGACACATGTTCAGTACCTCAGTCCACAGATCCAAAATGAGCTGATTCAAGTTGTAACTTTCAAGAGGCCAACATAGCGCAGCTTAAAAAAGCAAAATATTATTCAGTTATTTTGGACTGTACTCCCGACGTGTCACATGAAGAACAGATGTCTGTGGTGTTACGCTTTGTTGAATGCAACGGTGAAGATGGTGTCAATATTCGTGAAGCGTTTGTTGGTTTTCTTCATGTTCATGATACAACTGGCGAGGGCTTATTGGAAGTGTTTCTTGAAAAGGCAAACAACGTAGGAATAGACTTTGCTGACATGAGAGGCCAAGCTTATGATAACGGCGCAAATATGAGAGGAAAGAATAAAGGAGTTCAAGCCCGCATGCTAGAAATAAATGACCGTGCCTTGTATGTACCATGTAGAGCTCACACTTGGAATTTTGTGATCTCAGACGCGGCAAAGTCATCAAAATATGCCATTGACTTTTTTGGTCTGATTAACAGAATATACGTTATCTTTTCTTCTTCACCTTCACGTTGGGATATACTTCAAGAACATATGCCAATATCTGTTAAAGGGTTATCGGACACTCGTTGGGAGTCGAGAATTGATGCTGTGAAGCCATTGCGTTATCACCTTGAAGAATTGTGCAATGCTTTGTCATCTTTGCGAGAATATGCACTCGAAAAGAAAGATGGCAATACAGCAACAGAAGCCGGTGCGCTTTTAGACCATGTTACTATGTGGCCTTTTGTTCTGACTGTGTACACGTGGTACGATATACTATTTCAAGTCAATAAAACCAGGAAATTAATTCAGTCACCAGATGTGTCAATTGACGTACTGTAGGCAGAAGTCAGTGCTACAATGAAGTTTTTGGAAGACTATCGAAATACAGGATATAACTCTGTGGTCACAAATGCACGTGAAATAGCAGAGCATATGGGTATTGAGCAGGTGTTTCCAGAAACCAGGGTGCGACGTAAGAAGAGAATGTTTGATTACTAATGTGCTGATGATTCGAGTAGTCTTTCTGCCGAAGAAAAATTCAAATCGCAGTTCTTTCTTGTTCTCACTGATCAAGCCATATCTTCTGTTTCATCGCGATTTGACCAACTCATGGAGTGGTATAAGTTGTTTGGATTTCTGTACAACGCTAACAGCCTGAAGCAGTGCCACAGAGAAAATGAACTGGAGAATCACAGCAAAAATTTTGAAAGAAAAATGGGAGACATTGATGCCAACGAATTCATAATGGAATTGAATCATTTTATTTATGTCATCGAGAAAGAGAGAGGACTTGTCAGGGCAAACAATTTTTTAATGTACATATACAAGAACAGCCTTCAGGAGATATATCCGAATCTTTGCATTTGCATCAGAATTCTTCTGACCACACCAATTACTGTCGCTGGTGCTGAAAGGAGCTCAGCAGAATGAAACTGATCAAGAATATCCTGCGCTCAACCATGACAGATGACAGGCTTTCTGCGCTTGCAGTTATCTCAATTGAAAAGAAGATTGCCAGATCTCTGGACTATGACGCATTGATTAATCAATTTGCGGAGAACAAGGCTCGAAAGCAGCGCTTTGCGTAAATACGGAATACATGTACACTGTAGGCCTATGTATACATAATATGAACTCTGTATATTGTATAAAATAAATACCGCATTCCAGTTTCTGCATTGTAAGGGGCCCCGGACATATGTTCGGAGGGGGCCACGTTCTTTGTTGCTACAGCCTTGGCCCACTGGGAGGGTTTGAGGACTGGCACTAGCCTTAAGGCAAATTCAGTTTGAAACCCCTGTTATGTAGTTTTCAGAGTGATCCTTTCAGCATTAAGTACAGTAAATTGTTAGGTGAGGCTTGCCAATGCTTCTTGAGGTTCAGAGCATGAGGTTATGTTTTCCTAAGCTTTTTTCTGAGGAAGTGGAGAAGAGACTGAGTTTGAATTTTTTTGGAAATTGTTTTTTAATTTATTTCTTTGTATTTTAACTTCTGAAATGCACGTAAAGTGCAATCAGTAAAAGAAACTAATTAAACATTTTGCAATCCTTTAAAACTGCTCTTGGGTAAATTAAGCTGAAGTATTGATTTGTTAATATCTTATATAAATTGGTATTCTTTTTTAGTCAAATCTGTGTAAACTATGATACATTGTATCTTAATTCCTGAAGATGTTAGCTTTAAAAGATTGCAAGTTCAGGAATTTAGTCAGAATGATCATACATCAACATTTTCAGCATTATAAGTTCTTTTCTATTACTTATGAAGCATCAAGAATAATACTTAATTCCCTGAAGTATAATTATAATAAGGTACAGACCTTCAGTCTTCTAGCAGCAGCTTTGCAGTCACTCTAATGCCAATGTAGTTATGTCTTTGTGGAAGTGTCTGCAAAATCTCTGTTTCAATACTTGTTTACACACTTCTGCTATAGGTAGGGCCCTACCAAATTCACAGCCATGAAAAATGCATCATAGACCATGAAATCTGGTCTCCCCCCATGAAATCTGGTCTTTTGACTGCTTTTACCCTATACCAGTGGTTCTCAAAGCCGGTCCGCTGCTTGTTCAGGAAAAGCCCCTGGTGGGCCGGGCCGGTTTGTTTACCTGCTGCGTCCGCAAGTTAGGCCAATTGCGGTTCCCACTAGCCACGGTTTGCTGCTCCAGGCCAATGGGACTGCGGAAAGGGTGGCCAGCACATCCCTCCGCCTGCACCACTTCCCGCAGCCCCCATTGGCCTGGAGCAGCAAACTACGGCCAGTGGGAGCCACGATCGGCCAAACCTGTGGACGCGACAGGTAAACATACCAGCCCGGCCTGCCAGGGGCTTTCTCTGAACAAGCAGCGTACCAGCTTTGAGAACCACTGCCCTATACTATACAGATTTCACAGAGGAGACCAGTCATGGGCAGCGGCAATCAAAGACCAGAGGAGGCTGTGCCTCCCCAGACAGCTCTGTGTGGTCTTGCTCATGCTCTGACCCCATGCCTCGTACCAGTTTCTGCTGGTGGTGCACTCTGCGGCTCTTCCCTCATTGCCAGAGCCCCAGGCTGGGGCTGGCCTGTGGCCAGGGACTCCCGACAACTGGAGCCAGTACTTGCGTGACCTGCCCTCCTGGTGCTTTGATACTTGAGGGGACTGCTCTGCTCTCCCGCCCAGCGCTCCGGAGCCAGGGGCACTTAGGCAGCCCTGGGCTGGGGAAGGGGGCTGGTGGCTGGTGGGAAGGAGGTGGGAGGGGTGTGGCCTCAGGCAGAAGTAGGGGGCCGGGCTGGGGACTCACTTCATGGAGCCAAGGGTTCAGCCTCCTCCCATAAGACCAACTTTTTTCAAATTAGGGGTCCTGACCCAAAAGAGAGTTGAAGAGAGGTTGCAAAGTTATTTTAGGGGCTCCCAGTATTGCCACCCTTACTTCTGCGCTGCCTTCAGAAGTGGGTAGCTGGAGAGTGGCAGCTGTTGACTGAGTGCCTAGAGCTGCAGGCAGAGCTCTACCAGCAGCAGTGCAGAAGTAAGGGTGGCATAGTATGGTATTGCCTCACTTCTGCACTGCTGCCTTCAGAGCTGGGAAGCCAGAGAGTGGCAGCTGCTGACTGAGGATCCAGCTCTACTGACAATAGCACAGAAATAAGAGTGGTAATATCATACCATATCATCCTTACTTCTGCACTGCTGCTGTCGGTGTCTCTGCCTTCAGAACTGGGCTCCTGCCCAGAAGCCACCATGCTCCAGCTGCCCATTTAAGAAGCCAGTGCCACCGCCAACAGCAGTGCAGAAGTAAGGGTAGCAGTACTGCAATCCCCCCATACAATAACCTTCCAATCCCCCACAACTCCTTTTTGGGTCAGGACCCTTCAGTTACAAAACTATGAAATTTCAGATTTAAATAGCTGAAATAATGAAATTTACTATTTTTAAAATCCTATGACTGAGAAAAGGATCATAATGAATTGTGAATTTGGTAGGGTGACAGTTACAGGGAGAAGTCGATCTCTCTTAATGATCTTTATGAAGATTTGCTTGGGAATGGGGAAGGAGTATGTAGCCATTCTGGTTTTTTACCATTGGTTGGCAGAAGTGCTAACTGCACTAAATGGCTGTTATAAAGTACTAATTTCGACTAAGATTTAAATTCATTAAGATTTTGGAGGAGGGGAAAAGGGCCATTTATACATAAGAAAGTGGCAGATGCTGCTATTGCCTGTAATGTTACAAGGATTCTGTTTGGATTTTCTGCATGTGAGCTAAGCAATAAAGACATTCATCTGCCCCTTTTCTGTGCTTTATAAACAGCATTGTGTAACTGGTTCTTGACTGCTTTCATGACTGAATTCAGCTTACCATTACTCTGTGGGTATGCTGGGGAGAAGGTGTGATGACCAAACTCCCATTTGCTTGCAAATTCCTTGAAATCTTCAGAAGCAAACTGGGGGTCCTTGTTGGTGAATACAGTGAACATAATGCCATATCTCACAAAGTGGGCCTTCAGTTTGCCAATCACGGGCAACTTATATCAGGTAGGGTATCTACCTACCAAAAATTTGAATAGAAGTCAACTGTAATCAAATACTGCTTTTCCTAGAAGATAAATAAGTCTACTCCCACCTTTTTCCTTGGTCAGCTGGGCAGCTTCTGTGATAATATGTCTCATTCCACTGAAACTTATCACACCCAGCAGGAGTCACACCTCTGTAACAAGAAGCAGAATTGTGCATTCATTCTTGTATTTTTTTTATTATTATATTTTTTTGCATAACATCCTTACATAATGAGGTGGTAACAACAGTTCTCTGTCCTTGAAATATGATTCCATCCTTCACACACAGTTAATTTTTAACTTGAAAAGGGTATTTGACTTTTGTCTTCTGGTCATGCTGCTATCTTGACATTCTATAGTTGGTTGAGTTACAGTTGGAAAATTCTAGCCTCTTTGGTTCCCATCAGCTTCACTTTTGAAACTGAGAGATAGTACAGCACATTAATGGATTCAATGTTCTGATCTCCTTCCCCCAAATCACTGATACTGAGTACATATGCCCTTCTCAGTATGTCAGTTAACATCAAGAATCAAACTGGAATATAGCTGATCTATACTTGGTAGCCCTGGAGATGCATCAACATGAGCTGCAATCTCTTTGGAGCGCTAAAAAGGAGCTTTGCCATGATTGTCTCAAGGGGTTTGTGGTCTAATTGCACTATTACTGGATGTTCATAGGGTATTGATGGAATTGCTCCACTCCAAATACTACAGTCAGAAACTCTCTTTCTATTTGGATGTGCCCCTGTTCAGTCCCTGGCAGAGCTCTGCCAGAAAAAGAGCTACATCCAGTCCTTTCTCTGATGCATCAAACTGGACTGTGAGTGGTTCTTGTGGCTGGCAGTACTTCAGGACAGGGAGATTCATTTTCATTTGTTTCAGTGTGTCAAATGCTTGCTATTGGGAATCTGCCCAGACTCACTCAACATCCTGCCTTGTTAGAGGACATATGGGCTCCACTACTGGAGCTCTGTTCTTTGACAGAGAAACTACCATTCCTATGTAGCATTGTGCTCTTTCCACATCCACTGGGGCTAGCTTCTCTCTGACTGCCTTGATCTTGTTGGGATCTGTTTTCAGTCCCTCTGCTGTGAAAAGATGTCCAATATATATTATCTCATGCAGTATGAGTCCATTTTTTTCTGGGTAGAGATTTATGTTCTTGCCACTGCATCACTGTAGAAAAACTTGTAGTTTTCTCTCATGGTCTTGTTCAGCTTCTGTATCACTGCACCCTTCACATACAATGAAGATATCATCTGCAATTATTTTCACCCCAGGCAGTCCTTCCAGTAGCTGGGTGAGTCTACTTTGGAACACCCATGGTGCTGGGCTTATGCCCAACTGCATACAAGGCCTCTTTAATGACCCAAGGGTATTGCAATAGCTGTCAGCATGTTGGACTCTTTGTCCAGGTTATATCCCAAAACCTGTTCTTCCACAGACCCTAAAAAGTATTACTTTGGAAAATTCTGGTAAGATGACATCAAGTGTGGGCGGTGGATAATGTCATCTTTTAAATGCCTGGTTCAGTCGTTTTGGATCTACACAGCGTATAATTTGCATGATGGCTTCTTTACCATCATTATGTTTTCTATCCTAGGTGCACTGGCCTTTGCAGGTCAGGAAAAAAATGGACTCATACTGCATGAGATAATATATATTGGACATCTTTAGTGCACTAGCCTCTGCAGGTGTTATGATACTCCTTCTCTGCAGACGTTCAAGCTCCATGCAGGCTGGATTACATAGTGCCACTGGAATTTTCCTTCATTCTAAGTATACAGTTTCCACTGTGGGGTCTACTTCCAGCTGCAGCTTTCATTTGAGGCACCTTTGAAAACATTTTCATATGATTTTAAAATTGTATTCGTTCTCCATGGGACTTCCCCTTCTGGTTATTGCACTGCAGCTATACATTTCTGATGCTGTTCCCTGGTTAGATCCATAGTTTATGTGACATTATTTCCCAAGACTAGTCTGTAGTGCTTGTCATCCACCACCATAAACTTCAGTAGGTGTTGTCTAATATTTTGGGGGGTTAGTTACTATGAGGTCATATTAGCAACAGGTTGTATTATGATATCATTGTATATTATTAGATTGAATCTGCTCTTTGTAATCCAGTTCAATTCATCAAGAGAAATCACATTGCAGGAGGCTCTTCTATGCATCTGAAATCACACAGGGAAGTTCTCTATTAACATAATTGCATGCCCAGAGGTTGGTATTGTCCCTTCTTGTTTTCCTGTCCTGACAGTCTGATATGGTCTTAGACTCAAGTAGAGATTCAAGATGTCATCAACATTGTCCCCAGGGACGACCCGAGCAGCAGGCCCGGGGCAGTTGGAGAGCAGCTGATGGGAGGCTCTGGGTCCAATTACACCGGTGCTACTGGAATGGCCCCAGGATCAGCTATACTGGCAGGCAGCCCCAGGGATTGCATGAGCAGCCACCAGTGCAGCTGGACCCTGGATCACCTGAGCAGCAGTCCCAAGGGCAGCTGGAGCAGTCACTGCTGGGTTACCCCCAACAGCTGGAGCCACTGTCCCCCCACCATCTCCCAAAGCAGCAGACCCCAGCCTTCCACCCAGAGCAGCGGCCCCCCTCCCAGCTAAGATTTAGTCAGGGAAGTTAGAGATGGAAAAGACCTGTTCAGTCGTCCAATCCATCTTCTTGCCAAGGCATTGTTAGTTACTGGATTTACTAGTGTCAATTGCCCAATTTAGTTTTAAACATCCCAAGCAATGGATCTTCCACCACTTCCCTTTTGTGATTATTCTCATCTTATATCCCATAAGGTCAGGCTTGACGAAGCCCTGGCTGGAATTATTTAGTTGGGTCTTGGTCCTGCTTTGAGCAGGGGGTTGGACTAGATAACCTCCTGAGGTCCCTTCCAACTCTCATATTCCATGATTCTATGATCTTCTCTTTTCTTAATTTCAACCTATTACTTGAGTTATAACTAAGGCTATGATTTAGTCATGGGCTGTAAATTTTTATTTACTGCCCGTGACCTGTCCATGCCTTTTATTAAAAAGTAATAGGTTGAAATTAAGAAAAGAGAAGATGGGAATAATCTCAGAAGGGTAATGGTGGAAGACCCATCTCTTGGGATGTTTATAACTAAATTGGCAATTGACACTAGTAAATGTAGTGACTGGCAATGCCCTGGCAGGAAGATGGATGGGATGACTGATTCTTTGAAAATTGAGATGCCTGGAAGCACAGACTTTTTTGCAGCAATATTATTAATTTAATGCTGCCATTAAAATAATAAAGGAAACTATATATTGATTGTTTATAACTATAATGCGGATGAATTACTGGGATTTTATCCTCTTCCACTGAACCCAATCCCCACCCCATTTGTTTAGTGCAAACATTTGTTTGGTTTTTAAAAAAAATTATGTTCCACATTAACTACTGGCTCCACCATGCCAGACCTCTGCACCCACGTAGAACTCTATTCTCTTAAATATGCCTCTGCACAGTTACAGTGGTACACTCATGCAGAGTCAGCTACAGAATTGAGGCCCTGGATTTTTTTCCCTTTTTGCTTCTGTTTTTATTTAATATATTGATTGTTATTGGATAATATGAACTCAGATCACTAAAAAGATAAACAGTTAAAATCTTCTACTAACTCTTAGTATACAACAACTAAGATTTTTTTTTCTATAGCACTTACCCCCTCATTATATTTATGTATACTTCAGTGTTTTCTGCAGAATAATAATAGTAATCATAATAACAACAACTAATTATATGGAAACTTCGTGATGTACAATAATGTCTGTCCAGATCCGCAGCTGATGTAAATTCGCATAGCTCCAATGGAGCTAAGGAAATTTAAACCAGACGAGAATCTGGCCTGACATCTTTATCTTAACCAATATCTCTTGTGGTAATGCAACTGAGGGTCAGATTCAGTGGTATGCAGCAGCTGGTTTGTGCCATCTAGCAGCACAGCACAGCTATAAACCCATTTTAATGTGGTCCATTAAACCAGCTTCATGAGTACTTTGCATAACTAAAGCAGAACAAAGCAGCTGGAGCAAACCAGTGAACCTGGCCCTCAAGCTTCATTTTTACACAGAGAGGGCCTGATCATGCTTCCATTTAAGTCAATGGGAGTTTTGTCCTTGCCTTCACTTAGAGCAGTATTGGACTTCCTCAGCTATACTAAGGACCTGATTCTCCATTTCCTTCTGTCACAGCCTGTCCCAGGACCACTCTACACAGAGGCACAGGTTGATTGTGAGTGGCCCCAAACTTTGGGTCCATGTGCTTCCAAGCCAGCTGGGTCTGAGTAGATTTCAGTCATTGTTTCTAGTTCTGGGACCTTAGGACACACCCCGAGTCTCAGATCTCTTGTCTGATGCCATTCCTTGGGATATGAAGTGCTAATACCCAGCCACTCCTAGGCCCCACTGTGATTCACTGTATATATTTGCAATTTCTTTTCTAAACTAGATGGATTCAGTTGATTGGCCAGCAGGAGGTGAAATTACAGTGATGATGGAATTATTTATGTCACCTGCAATATATATTTTGAAATTGTACATAGCAATTCCCTTGCATGAAATGAAAAAAAAATGAAGTTTGCCAGTTTTGCTTCTCTTAACTTGGTGGCTGATGTCTTGCGAAAGAGCTCAAGCATCTTCTTATAAGGTATCTAATTATTGTTCACTGCTTGATGCTATCTATCTACCTTTCCATGTAGTCATTTGTATTGCATGTTTCACTGTGGTATCTGATCACCTCTTAGTGTCTGTGATCCTGTCTGTCATTGCAAAAGTTGTCTTAAAGATTTAAATTGATTTTCTGTTCAAATGAATGTATGCCAGTTAATGAATGTATGCCAGTTAACCTACCAGTTAAGTACATTCTGAAAGATCATTCTTGTAAAAATAATGGGTCTGATTCAGCACTGCTTTACTGCAATTTACATTAATGTAATTCCATTGACTTCACTGGATTTACACCACCACAGAAGCGAAGTAACACATCCCTGATTGAAATCCAATAATGTCAACTGAAGATGATGGTACATAAAAATTCTTGTGACAATAAGTATAAGAATGGGAAAGAATATTGAAGAAATGTGAAAATCTTAATATTCTAAACTTGTAGTGCAAATCGAATTTCAAAGTTATTGATGCTGCTGGCTTTTGTTTTTGGAAAATGGAACACTTCCCTAAACCAACTGCATTTTTTACATTTGTGTTGTATAGAACTATATGAACCTTGTACTCTATGTTTATCACATGGAATCATGCAAAAAGATATTAGAGATATCATATTGTTTCCCAAATTTACAGAAATGTTCATATTTTTATCTTGGACTAAAAACTAGCTAGCTTTATTCTCCTATGGAAACAAGAGTATCTAGTCAAAAATTAAAATCTGATACTCAATTCCCAATGAACTTGAGGGACATTCAGCATTTCTCAAGACTGTCTCTGCAGCTCACTAATTTATGGCCTTTATCTTGTGTAGAGTTTTACTGTAGCACTTTTCTCTCCTTCCCACCATCTTGTTAAAATGGGGGAGCTCATATTTTTCTTGAACTTCCCAGTGGGAACAATTAGTTCCCTTTTATGTTCTTATTTCTCTTATTTCCTCTCCATACATTGGAGATGAAAACAAATAATTTAAATTAACAAACTGACAATAAAAAAGGTTTGCTGTGAATGCTGCCCACGGGGTTTTAAAATGATGACAGCACTTCACATTATAGAATAGCACTAGTCTCCTAACATGAATTCCAGTTTGAAAGATTGAAAATCTCCCCTATGTCTGAAGCACTTAAATAATTTAGATTAAATTTAAATTGTGCTACACTTTACAAGCCCAGAACCATAGTCACATATTTACTCGAAAGCTTATAAAAATTTGAAATGCTCCAATAATTTTAAATCTTGTAGAAGCCTGGTACCCACCAAATTAAAGTGCTAATAAAAAAAATTAGAACTGAAATTTAAATCTCTATGTGAACGGTAGAATGATTTAAAATTATTGAAGCTTTTCAATTTTTTATGAGTCCTCTATGTGGAAGTGAATCAAACAGCTTTTTTAGTACAATGGAAGTCTGTTAAAACAGAAAACAAACACAGAAAAATTATCACAAAGATAAGACTGTAGTTCGAAAACCTGTTGCAGAGCTCAAAACCACAAAGCTGTCAAAAGAGCAGTTATATTGTGAAAAGCGAAGAAGATACGGTCTTCTGGTTAAGGTATTGCACTGGGACTCAGGAGGATGATTTAGTTGAGGATTGGTCCTGCTTTGAGCAGTGGGTTGGTTACTAGATGACCTCCTGAGGTCCCTTCCAACCCTGATATTCTGTGATTCTATATTCAGCTTGAGGTTCTGCCACAGGTTTCCAATATGGCCTTGGGCATACCACTTAATATTTCTGTGCTTCAGTTCCATATCTATAAAATAAGGATAATAATACTTCTTTTAAAAGCAGCAAGGAGTCCTGTGGCACCTTGTAGACTAACACACGTATTGGAGCATGAGTTTGCGTGGGTGAATACCCACTTCATTGGATGCATGTAGTGGAAATTTCCAGGGGCAGGTATATATATGCAAGCAAGAAGCAGGCTAGAGATAACAAGGCTACTTCAGTCAGGGAGGATGAGGCCCTCTTCTAGCAGTTGAAGTGTGAACACCAAAGGAAGAGAAACTGCTTTTGTAGTTGGCTAGCCATTCACAGTCTTTGTTTAATCCTGAGCTGATGGTGTCAAATTTTCAGATGATCTGGAGCTCAGCAGTCTCTCTTTGAAGTCTGGTCCTGAAGATTTTTGGCTGCAAGATGGCTACCTTTAAATCTGCTATAGTGTTTCCAGGGAGATTGAAGTGTTCTCCTACAGGTTTTTGTATACTGCCATTCCTAATATCAGATTTGTGTCCATGTATTCTTTTCCGTAGGGACTGTCCCATTTGGCCGATGTACATGATAGAGGGGCATTCCTGGCATATGATGGCATATTACATTGGTGGACGGGCAGGTGAATGAACTGGTGATGGTGTGACTGATCTGGTTAGATCCTGTGATGGTATCACTAGTGTAGATATGTGGGCAGAGTTGGCATCGAGGTTTGTTGCATGGATTGGTTCCTGAGTTAGAGTTACTATAGTGCAGTGTGCAGTTACTGGTGAGAATACGCTTCAGGTTGGTGGGTTGTCTGTGGGCGAGGACTGTCCTGCCACCCAAGGCCTGTGAAAGTGAGGGATCATTATCCAGGATGAGTTGTAGATCCCTGATGTTGCGTTGGAGAGGTTTTAGCTGGGGACTGTATGTGATGGCCAGTGGAGTTCTGTTGGTTTCTTTCTTGGGCTTGTCTTGCAGTAGGAGGCTTCTGGGTATATGTCTGGCTCTGTTGATCTGTTTCCTTATTTTCTCATGTGGGTATTGTAGTTTTGAGAATGTTTGGTGAAGATTTTGTAGGTGTGGTCTCTGTCTGAGGGGTTGGAGCAGATGCGGTTGTACCTTGGTGCTTGGCAGTCGATAATGGATCGTGTGGTGTGCCTGGGATGGAATCTGGAGGCATGAAGGTAGGTATAGCGATCAGAAGGTTTTTGGCATAGGGTGGTGTTAATATGACCATCACTTATTTGCACCGTGGCGTCTAGCAAGTGGACCTCCTATGTAGATTGGTCCAGGCTGAGGTTGATGGTGGGGTGAAAGCCATTGAAATCATGGTGGAATTTTTCCAGAGTCTCTTCTTTTGTCTGCCTTATCTCTCTTGATTGTAAATTCCTCAGGGCAAGGACTTTCTCTTAGAATATGATTCTACAGTACCTAGCACAATGAGGCCTCGTTCTTGGTAGAACATATTGGTGCTGTTGTGATATCAGTTACAAGCAATGAAAAGTTCATAAGAAGATAGCAAGAGGGAGTGTTGTTTACAACTAAGCAGTTCAGTGGACTTGGTTAATCATCAACTCCATGCCATAAGTATCAATGTACATACAAGGAACACAAAGTTCCAAAGAAAATACCCTAAGAAACAATCATTTCTAGGAAAAGAATGATGTGGGTCACCCATGCCTAATTGCTATGATTTTATAGAACCTCGTGTTTATATTGCAGTTCCCATTGTATTTAAGGGAACTGCGGAAATAAATATGATCCCTTGCCCAGAATATGCTTTATTCTTAAACAGAAGTTAATATACCAAAGAACTAGTGATGGGGACATCCTCAAAAACACCTTAAAATAAACATATAAATCAGCTTGGATTTTGGCCTGATTAGGGCTCAGAGGCTGATTAGGGCTCAGATATTTCTTCACTAGATGAAGAGCTCCTTCTAGCAGCTGATATATATTTCAGCAGTCTTGTATGGACCACAAGTTTTTCCTGACTTGACTATAAACACTGGGTTGGGTAAATAGGATTAACCTTGAATATTTCTTTTGTCTTTTCTTAGAAAGCTCCCAGAAGATACTATTGAGCATCTAGATGGTTATTGCAGAGATGGTTTGTAACTCCAGCTAGAATATTTGCCCACCTGTTGTCCAAAAACCTTGTAATTTTGAGTTGCATGTGGATTCCTGATTTCTCCTTGATTCTTTGGTAGTGAGTGTTGAATGCATTTTTTTTTCCAAGTGCCTGTGGCCATTTTAGACAATTTTTCCCTGATGTGAATCTTATCACTGTTATCCATATTTTTTGTTCTCTGTATTGGATTACTGCAAAGCATTCCACAGTTGCAGCTGGTGCAAAAATGCACTTGGCCATCTACTTGATGGTATAATCTGCAAGAAGAACATTACAAAAATTATTTTAAGACTGCATTGGCTTCCTCTTTTTCATTGTTATTCAATGTCCTGACACAGCCTTTGGTTTTGCTCATGGCTACCTTAGTGAACATCTCTCTCTCCCTGTCAACTGCTGCTAACCTTCATTTGCTGGGACACATTTACTGACAGTTGTTAGGTTTTATATTTGAGGGTGCTGCAGGCTGAGAATACTCAGAGCTCCCTAGGTTATGGAATTCACATCCTTCTATCATGTGCTAGAGCTGCTGCAAATGTGTTGACCTGCAGGGAACAGGGTAAGACCGATTTCATCTTTACATCATTTAGGGTGCTGATTCTGAAGCAGGGAATGAATGTTCTTATTCTGGGAAATGCAGCTTTTAATACTTGAGCACCCAGAGTCTTTATAGCAGGCATGTTGTTAAATTACAAATAAATATATACGTTTAAATTAATATAATGTGAACAAAAAAGAATTCAAAGCAGACTTCAGACATTTACATTACCTGTTGCTAATGATTACAAAATCCATGGTCCAAAGGCAAACTGACATATTATGCATATTAACATGGAATTATTCATTAAAAGGGTCATTTCTACAACTTTTAAATAAAACATTACGAAGAAATACTTTTCATATCTTCTAAGGAAAACAAAGAGAGGAAGCACTTGGAGGTTTATATCTTACAGACAACTACTTTTGTGAAGTCCAGAATGTTTACAGGGAAATTGTTAAAGCTGTGATCGTCTGCCTTACAGATTTTAAGAAGAGGACATTAGTTGCTTTATATGTGGCTTATGTATAACAGTGGTTAGGACACTAGCCTGAGACCCTGAAGGTTTGATTCAAAATCCTGTTCACAATAGGTTTTTTATGTGAAACAAGTCACTTAGGGGATGTCTGCACTGAAGCTGAGAGAGATGATTCCTAGCCTGGGTAGACAGACACAAAGTTGTGCTTTAAAAATAGCAATGTGGATGGTACAGCACTTGTGGTAGCTTGGGCTGAATCCAAACTGTTCTGAGCTCAAGTGCCTGGCCTGTGCTGAGCATTCATGCTGCTATTATCAGTGAACTAGCTCAAGCTGAGCTACTGCGAGTCTGTCTACCTGCACTGCAAAATCCATCTCTCATCTGCAGTGTAGACATACTTTTGGGCTACGTCCGTGGTGGATTAGGGATTTGTTGGGCCTCTGGGTCAGAGCCTGTGGGGGCCTCTCCGTGCCTCTTCTGCCTGCAGTCCCTCCCCTTCTTCTGACATTCCTGCAGGGGAAATAGAGTTGGGGTGCAGAGGCAAGTATTTAGAATCATAGAACTGGAAGGGACCTCTTGAAGTCATCTAGGCCAGTCCCATGCGCTCATGGCAGGACTAAGTATTACCTAGACCATCCCTGACAGGTGTTTGTCCAACGTGCTCCTAGAAATCCCCAATGATGGAGATTCCACAAGCTCCCTAGCCAATTTATTCCAGTGCTTAACCACTCTGACAGTTAGGAAGCTTTTCCAAATGTCCAACCTAAACTGCCCTTGCTTGCAATTTAAGCCCATTGCTTTTTGTCTTATCCTCAGAGGTTAAGAAGAAAAAATTTTCTCCCTCTTCCTTGTAACAACCTTTTATGTACTTGAAAACTGTTATCATGTCCCCTCTCAGTCTTCCCTTCTCCAGATTAAACAAACCTAATTTTTGCAATCTTCCCACATAGGTCATGTTTTCTAGACCTTTAATCATTTTTGTTGCTCTTCACTGGACTTTTTCCAGTTTGTCCACATCTTTCCTGAAACGTAGCACCCAGATCTGGAAACAATACTCCAGCTGAGACTGAATCAGCACGGAGTAGAGCAGTAGAATTACTTCTTGTGTCTTGCTTACAATACTCCTGCTAATACATACGAGAATGATGTTTGGTGTTTGCGACAGCGTTACACTGGTGCTCATATTTAGCTTGTGATCCACTATAACCCCCAGCTCCCTTTCCGCAGTACTCCTTCCTAGACAATCATTTCCCATTTTGTATGTGTGCAACTGATTATTCCCTCATAAGTGGCGTACTTTGCATTTGTCCTTTTTGAATTTCATCCTATTTACTTCAGATCATTTTTCCAGTGTGTCCAGATTGTTTTGAATTTTAATCCTATCCTCCAAAGCACTTGCAGCCCCTCCCAGCTTGGTATCATCCACAAAAATTATTAGTGTACTATTTATGCCATTATCTAAATCATTGGTGAACATATTGTACAGAACCCTACCTAGAACCAATCCCTGTTGGATCCCACTCGTCATGCCCTTCCACCATTACTGTGAACCACTGATAACTACTCTCTGGGAATGATTTTCCAACCAGTTATACCCCACCTTATTGTAGCTCCATCTAGGTTATATTTCCCTAGATTGTTTATGAGGTCATTTGAGACAGTATCAAAAAGCCTTACTAAAGTAAAGATATACCACATCTACCGCTTCCCCCTTATCCGCAAGGCTGGTTACCCTGTCAAATAATGGTATCAGGCTGGTTTGACATGATTTGTTCTTGACAAATCCATGCTGACTGTTATTTATCACCTTATTATCTTCTAGATGTAAGCAAATTAATTGCTTAATTATTTTTTCATTATCTTTCTGGGTATAGAAGTTAAACTGTAATTCCCTAGGTTGTCCTTATTTCCCTTTTAATAGATGGGCACTATATTTCCCCTTTTCCAGTCTTCTGGAATGTCTCCCGTTTTCCATGACTTTTCAAAGATAATTGCTAATGGTTCATATATCTCCTCAGTCAGCTCCTTGAGTATTCTAGGATGTATTTAATCAGGCCCTGGTGATCTGAAGGCATCTAATTTGTCTAAATAATTTTTGACTTGTTCTTTCCCTATTTTAGGCTCTGATTCTACCTCATTTTCACTGGCATTCACTATGTTAGACGTCCAATCACCACCAACATTCTTGGTGAAAACCGAAACAAAGAAGACATTAAGCACCTCTGCCATTTCCTCATTTTCTGTTATTGTCTTTCCCCCCCTCATTGAGTAACAGGCCTACTCTGTCTTTGGTCTTCTTCTTGCTTCTAATGTATTTGTAGAACGTTTTCTTGTTTTCTTTTATGTCCCTAGCTCAGAGGTCGGCAACCTCTGGCACACGGCTCACCAGGGTAAGCATCCTGGCGGGCCGGGTCAGTTTGTTTACCTGCCGCATCGGCAGGTTCGGACGATTGCAGCTCCCACTGGGTGCAGTTCGCCGTCCCAAGCCAATAGGGGTGGGCGGAAGCCACGGCCAGCACATCCCTCGCCTGCGCCGCTTCCTGCAGCCCCCATCGGCCTGGGAAGGTGAACCGCAGCGAGTGGAAGCTGTGATCGGCCGAACCTGCCGACGTGGCAGATAAACAAACTGGCCCAGACTGCCAGGATGCTTACCCTGGCAAGCTGTGTGCCAGAGGTTGCTGACCCTTGCCCTAGCTAGTTTGAGCTCGTTTTGTGCCTTCGCTTTTCTAATTTTGTCCCTACACCCTACATACTTGTGTTGTTTGTTTATAATCATCCTTTGTAATTTGACTGAGTTTCCACTTTTTGCTTCCATGCCCCGACCCCACTCCCTGGCTAGAGTTCAGGGTCAGAGGAGTGGGTTAGGGTGTGGGGGTGCTCATTTTTCCCAGGGCACCCCAATTGTCTGGGGCCCCTGGGCACAGGCCCCATTGGCCAAGTGGGAGGTGTGATTCCCAGCTCATGTAGATGTATTTAACTTTTAATAAATTAACCCTTTTAGTCCTCTTTTCATTTGGTATATTAATTTCTTTTACATATTAACTGTTCTCCTAAAATATATATGGTATTAACAAAGACTGTGTTCAAATTCTAAGGCTGATATGTTGGTTTTTAACCTATGAGGGACCTGTGTTCAGGAATTTCATATGACTAAGTGTTGAGCTGTCTCAAATTATTGTCAGCATCTCCCAGTCTCCAGGGAAACAGATGTCTGGGGGTGGAGAGGAATACCCAAACTGTTTTTACAGAAGTATGGTATAAACAAGAATGAATTATTGATAAGAGGTACTTGTTGTAATTGTTTTCTCTGATATTTTAACTCAGTAAGAACTGTTGGTTGTCACAGCTGTCAGTAGTAATGACCAGATTACATTTCCCCTTTATTTATCGATCATATAACCTAAATATACCATAAAGGAAATTCCATAAGTAATTAGGTAAAACAAAAACGTCACAACAGGATACCTGGTGAAATTAACTGTGGGAAAGTTTTCTTTTCCTGCCAAAAAGGGGTTTATTTGTCTCCTACCCTATAAAAAGACAGAGGTTTGGGGAATAAGGTGGGGAGTGCAAACTGCCAGCATCCCCTAAGTTACAGAGGAGAGAGACACAGAGGCCAGCTCTTTTCCTTCCTTACATCAAGTGTAGTAAAGTATCTGTTCTTTCAAAAGTCTGTACTAATCTCTGAATGAGCTAGCACCCAAAAAGGCACTGTGGCCATGATAGCATGGCCCTTAGTCCAGGGGTTCCCAAACTGGTTCACAGCTTGTTCAGAGTAAGCCCCTGGCGGGCTGTGAGACACTCTGTTTACCTGAGCATCCACAGGTACAGCTGCTAGCAGATCCCAGTGGTGGTGAATTGCCATTCCCAGCCAATGGGAGCTGTAGGAAGTGATGGCCTGGCCCACACCGCTTCCCACAGCTCCAATTGGCTGGAAACGGTGAACTGTGGCCACTGGGAGCTGTGAGCAGCTATATCTGCAGACTCTCAGGTAAACAAAGTATCTCGCAGCCCGCCAGGGGCTTACCATGAACCAGCCACAAACCAAGTTTGGGAACCCCTGCCTTAGGCCTGGTCTACACTACGACTTTAGGTCAAATTTAGCAGCATTATCTTGATTTAACCCTGGACATGTCCACACAACGAAGCCCTTTTTTTCGACTTAAAGGACTCTTTAAATCAATTTCCTTACTCCACCTCGGATGAGGAGATTAGCACTGAAATCGGCCTTGCCAGGTCAAATTTGGGGTAGTGTGAATGCAGTTAGATGGTATTGGCCTCCGGAAGCTATCCCAGAGTGCTCCATTGTGACCGCTCTGGACAGCGCTCTCAACTCAGATAAACTGGCCAGGGAGATAGGAAAAAGCCCGCCAACTTTTGAATTTCATTTCCTGTTTAGCCAGCATGGCAAGCTGATTAGCACAGGTAACCATGCGGAGCTCATGCAGAGCTCATCAGCATGATGTGCACTTTGCCTGGGCACATCGCCTGGCCCATACTTTGTGAGAAGTCTATGACCATGTCTATGTCCTCATCACTCTCGTCACTGTGCTGCCATCGCCTCCTCACCTGGTTTTGCGAGAAACAATTGTCTGCCGTTGCTCTGATGGAGGGAGGGGCAACTGACTACATGGCTTACAGGGAATTAAAATCAACAAGAGGGGTGGCTTTGTGTCAAGGAGAAACACAAACAACTGTCACACAGAATGGCCCCCTCAACAACTGAATTCAAAACCCTGGGTTTAGCAGGCCGTTGATTTCACAAAACAAATTGGGTCAGTTTCTTGTTTTGATCCACTCCATCTATCTTTTACATCTTAGGCTGGCAGCAGATGGGGCAGTACTGCTAGCCATCGTCATCTCCTGGGTACTTGGCAGAAGATGCTGCATTACAATTGCTAGCCATCATCATCCCCTGGGTGCTCGCCAGAAGATGAGAATGACCTGGATGAGTCACTCCCATGTCTGCCCAGGCGCCCCTAACTGACCTAAATGAGGTCACCTAAAAGAGCACCCAGAAATATGACAACGATGGTGATAGGGAAACCCCCCCGACCCCACCTTACCCAAGGCCCCAGGCTTTTTTGCTGAAAATAAAGTAAGAGTAGGCCCTTAGCTAGAAGCAAGAGTTTTAACTCCTGCTAAACTTGTTTTTCTGTACAAGGGGCACACTGAGGCAAAAAGATGTGGTCGGGGCCCCAAAAAGAGGAACTAAAATTGGATAAAGGGGAACCAGGAGATCTGTTAAGTTATAACAACTGAGTTATAAGAAAAAGTAATAGAACGGTCAAATCACAGACTTGACTGGCAAAGACAATAACAGGAAAAGCCATAGATGGAAGATTGGGGTTTTGCCATAGATGGAAAATTAATTGGTCAGCTTGCTTGTTATCATTATATTCCAAATAAGGCAAATAACATGTGTAACCAGCGTGCTACATTTTGCGGTTTTAACCTTTATAAGCCTGGTAAAATTTGTAACATGTAGAGCAGCAGCCAGCCTCTTGCATTTGGTCTATGCTGTCTCTCCCTGCATATATGCTTGTATGAAATAAAGGCGTCTCAGGCTGTCTGATCAAATCAACTGGGTGGTGGTCATTTCCACGACAATGGCTACCAATCGTAATGCACCATCTGCTGCCAAAAGGCAATGAGCTGCTGCTGTGTAGCAATGTAGTCCCACTTCTGCCAGCACCCAGGAGACGTACAGTGATGGTGAACTGAGCAGGCTTCATGCTTGCCGTGGTATGACGTCTGTTCAGATAACCCAGGAAAAAAGATGCGAAACAATTGTCTGCTGTTGCTTTCATGGAGGGAGGGAGGGAGAGGGGAACCTGACTACATGTACCCAGAACCACCCGCGACACTATTTTTGCCCCATCAGGCATTGGGATCTCAACCCAGAATTCCAATGGGCAGCAGAGACTGTGGGAACTGTGGGATAGCTACCCACAGTACTACACTCCAGAAGTTGATGCTAGCTTCGGTACTGTGGAAGCAGTCCACCGACTTAATGCACTTAGAGCATTTTGTGTGGGGACACACACAATCAACTGTATAAAAACGATTTCCAAAAAAAAGATTTCTATAAATTCAACCTAATTTCGTAGTGTAGACATACCCTGAGTCTCAGTGTGGCTCAGTACTTTAAGTGTAAAATGGCAATAATAGTACCTACCTCGCTGGTGTTCTGATCGACACTGAAGACAGTGAGTGGCTCAGTTATCATGGTAATGAGGGCCACAGAAATATCTAAGGTAGATTCAATATATCATTTTTCCTTTAACCTGTTATGCAGACAGCTTCAGGAGCAGTATTTTCAAAATGGTTATGTGTCATGATTATGGGCTAATTACCTCTGTCTCTTTTCTGAGGCTATATTTACACTCGAAGGCTTTGCATGCAAAGCAGTCCTAGTGGGAATGCAGCTTTACTGGCAAAAATGGACCTTTGCCAGTATAGGTTTCCCTAAGGAATATTAGCTATACTGGCAAAAGCAGTTTGCTGGCATAACTGCATTTACAGCAGGGGCTTTTGCTGACACAGCTATGTCCATAAAAATCACACCGCATCACATGCCAGCCAACATAGCTATGCCAGCAAAAGCCTTCTCGTGCAGACATAGCTTGAGCGTACCCCTTCCAGTGTTAGGCCTCGTGTTCTCCCTGTCTTGGATTTCACAATTGTCTTATTCATAGATTGGGATTTGGACATAACACCATGTCTATGCCAACCACTTATTGCCATGCAAGTCTGACCAGAAACCTGCATTTTTCCCTTCAGAAGCTATGACCAGTGATATAATGGCTAATAGAGTTGGATTTTTTCAGCTAATAATTTATTCACTGAAAAATGCAGTTTGGTCGACTCAGCTATTTGAAAATGCAACACAAATTCACCTAATAGTGTTGATCGAACCAAAATAATTAAAATGTTCAGATGTGTCAAAACTAAATATTTTGTTTTGATGCAACTCAGCATTTTCCATTTTGATTTTGGGTATTTTGACCAAGCAAAGGACAACTAGATTCACAAAATGGTTTAGGAGACCTCCCTTGTAAACTTTAGCTCAGTGAACTCATCATGATGTGTGAAATGCTGATTCAAGATAAGGAATAAGGTGCAGGGATCTGAACATGGGTTTCCCATGACCCAGATTAGTGCATGAGGATATTTTTTTAGTTTCTCTTGTTGAAGCTTGTTCCCCTTTTATAAATAATTACATAGTCATTGGAGTAGTGACTTGAACTTTGGTACTCCTCCCCTCATGTGAGTTCTCGAATGATAAGTCTGTACAGCCAATCTTACTCTCTCTTTCTGGCCAAAAGACTGTTCATCGCCATGATGAATGACCCTACAGTCCTACCATCCCATAATCATGAATTAGTCAGGCCTAGCTTCTTCAGAGGGACTCAGGGGGTTCTTGTGGGAGTTTTTTGCTTCATTGTAGTTCCCCTCTACCCCTAAAGAGATTGTTCTTTTTAAACCCTGACAGAGTTGTTTGTCCTTCTGTGTAGGCTAGTTTTGGCCCGTCATAGATTCGTAGATTCTAGGGCCAGAAGGGAACATGTTGATCATCTAGTCTGATCCCCTGCATAGCACAGGCTATAGAATTTCCCCAATATAATTCCTAGTGTATATCTTTTAAATAAACATACAATCTTGATTTAAAAATTCTTAGTGATGGAGAATCCATCACAACCTGTGGCAAATTGTTCTGATGATTAATTACTCTTATCATTAAACAATTTACACCTTATTTCCTTATTGTGCCTTCTAGTCCAACCGGTCCTGTAAGGTCAGCAAGAAATCAAGCCAGAACCTTGGCAGCAAATAGTTCTGCCATTATTCCTTAGTGACTCTGGAGTGTCAGTTAATAAGTGATTATATTAAGCCATTTTCACCTTCCTACCTGTATTTTTAATAGAACTCTAGTGAGTTAAACAAAGATATTCATACAGAAAATGCCAACCCAGTAACCAGGCCAACATATAATATTCTTAAATTACACCATATTTTTCACAGTAAGTAATGGAGCTTGTTGCATTCTACTGGAATGTCCAAAATAGCCCTTATTTCTGTTCATAAGTTCCCACTGAAAATAGGTCATCTTGAATAAAATGTGTTCATTATTCATAATTATTTTATAAGAATGTTTTGCAAACAAACATCAGCCCTATGTAGCTCACAAAATGCCTGCTACATGTAAAGCTGATTGAAAAGAATAAAAAGAGATTTTCAAATATTGCAATGAATTAAATAAATTGAGTTTGCTAAACTAATATTCACCAGGGTCATACGATTCACTCTTCACAAGTATTCAGACATTTAATCAGAAATTTAATAAAAAAGCACTTTTGTATATCATCCAGGTAGAGTGTGTGAGAAAAAATGTGTTGCCCATAATACCCATATTAATTTTCAAATGTTTCTAGGATCTTACTGCAACATAATACTTGCTAGGGATGTTAACAGGCCATTGTGTCCAGTGTTATTGTTCCAATAACTACTAGTGAATTAAAATATGAGAAAAGTTTAAAATATGTGAATGAAGTAAACTTGAAAAGACTAATGCAGTCTGATTCCAATCTGATGAATCCCAATTTTAGCTGGGAGTATTTTGCACAAATTATCCCAAATTTACACTGATGGGAAGGCATATACAAACTTTCATTCTAACTTATTTAGTTTCAGAAACATTGCATACATTTCATCAAAAAAGAAGGGGAAATATAAGAAAATAATTCTTTCCTTTTAGGACATTTGACATTTCAAAAATTTGCAGGTATGAAATTTAAAAATTTTCAAACAGCTCTACATCTAGCCAAAAAAGAAGGAAAAAAATCTACAAACATTTCATTACCATTTCTCCTGATTTTTTTCCCCTAACAATTTTACTTGTATATAGGTGGTACTATCTAGCACAAACACTAGTGAATTAAAGGAAAATTTCATCAGGCCAAATCAGTCAATAGAGCTACACTGCTCTTAAACCAGTATAAGAATTCAGAATTAGGGTCACATATTTTTGTTTGCCAGATTCTGATCTCATAGCAGCGCAACTCTAAAGTACATGTCATTTACATCAGTGGTATTTTCCTGGATTTGCAATGGTGTGAGATCAGTCCTAACCCTCTGACTTCAAATCCAGACTTAAGTCTTAAAAAAAATTAGTTTGGTTGTATTATCCACATTCTTATCTTTGCACAAAATAAAGCCATTATATATATTGTCACAACTCAGCGCAACTGGACATATGCCAATTCGAAGTCAGCAAAATTGTGTGAAGAAGTTTGCAAAAGTTTAGAAACAGATATCATCCATAACCCTGGATTTAAGTTAAGGTTATGTCAGAGCAGCACAAAATAGACAGAGCTCAGGGATGAATCTAGTCCTTTATCTAAACAATACTAATTTCAAGCCAGTATTACTGAGGTAATTAAATACCTTTGCACATTTTGAATTTTTGTTTTAAAGATGTAAAAATCAAAGGTAATCTCAGATTTCACTCATTAAAAAAATGTCAGACACTTGTAGTTGCAACTCTTGTTTGGAAAGGAACAATGCTGCTCACCTGCTGGAAATTGATTTCTGAACCCCTATCAGGAGTTTATCATTTTTTGTGAACAAGGAGGCAAAAATCCATGAATCATTTAGATTAGTTTAGTTGAATGAAAGGCAGATTACTGTAGTTATGGGTTCTTTAAAACTAGTTAATTTCAGATTTGTAAAATATATGAAAGTTTGTCCAAAAGGTATGAGACTGTAATTACAGTCTTCAGAAAGACTGGTTTTTATATCTGTAACTGATAGTTACTGAATAAACAAGAGGGTAAAGCATTTATCTGGCTATTGGCAGAAATCTTTCTTTATTGTTTAAGACAAGTAGATACTTCTGTGGAATTAATATAGATTTTTGAAACATCTTTCTAAAAAGTTTAGTTTGGCTATCAAAAAATGTAGTACAATGAAACCTTTTAATGCAAGTGAAGCAGGTACATTCATTAAGACATCCTGAATCCAATTTTACAGTTAATTTTACATAAACCTATGATAATTCCCATGATAATTACAATTAATATTATTATTTTTTTCATATAAGGAGTCTAGTAATAGTATGGATGCAGGAAAGATGAGAGAAAAGCTCATTCTTGGTGTAATTGAGGTTGAAACTTGTGGAATTCACTGTCCACAATCACTAACCAGCTAGTATTTCTCAGAAGGAAACTATCATATGTAAAGAGCAAAGGGCATTGCATTATCTGTCAATAGCATGAATTAAAGGTCATTTATGTCTCTAATATCCATTATTTATATCTGTACTATTAGCTTCATATTACATTGTAACAGAACACTCTGCTATGCTGGCTGGGTCTGAATCACTCTTTCATAAGCTCTTCATCTTCTTCTAAGCCGAAGTTCTCCAGAAAATTCCATCCTCAGAACCTTTCTTGACTGTGACTGATATTAATGCTCTCAACTATGATATTGTTTCTGAAATATGTTCTGACCATTCACTGGGAACTCCATAGAATTAACACAGTTAAGGTTAAAAACAAACCAAAAAAAAACTTTCACAAATCACTTGCCTAATTCTCAGATGAATAGTTAGTCTGTATCCAGGACTGGCGCCAGGGTTTCTTGCGCCCTAGGCGCATGGCCATTTCGCCGTCCCTGCGCTGATCCCGCGGTTCCGGTGGAGTTGCTGCAGGCATTCCTGCAGAGGGTCTGTTGGTCTGTGGCTCTGATGGAGCTGCCGCAGGCATGCCTGCGGGAGGTCCACCGGAGCCGTGGGAGCAGCCAACCATCCGCAGGCATGACTGCGGAAGCTCCACCGGAGCCGTGGACCAACAGACTCTCCACAGGCACGAGTGTGGCAGGTCAACCGGAGCCACCTGCCACACCCCCCCCCCCGCAAAATGCCGCCCCCTCAATAATCCTGGCGCCCTAGACGATTGCCTAGGCTGCCTAAATGGTAGTGCCGGCCCTGTCTGTATCACAGGTGAAACCACTCCGAAGTCATTTCAAAATGTGTAGACATACAGGCAAGTGCTCCTCACACACATTTCTACTTAAATCACTAGAGATAATTTGACTGGAAATGTACTCTCTGTAGTTAATGAGTGAGACGTTGACCGGAGCAATATCAATATGCTGTCAGTAACCATTTCAAGTAGTTGAACGAACAGTAGACAGGCTTAGGGCCCACTGTACATACCTGAATGCAGTCATGCATAATTGCTTCTACATAAACAACACTCATTATATCATGAGTTATTTTAGGGATGAGTCAGTGTTCTGAAAAAAATATGTCACAAATATATAGAGTGAGACCCAGAAAAAATGCTGATCAAACAGAATATAATTCTAGACAAGATAAATATAAAATATTGTTTGCAGTGTTTTTTTAGTTGTGTTGGTCCCAAGATATCAGAGAGACAAGGTGGATGAGGTAATATATTTTATTGGACCAACTTCTGTTGATGAAAAAAAGACACAAGTTTTTGAGCAACACAAAGTGCTTCTTCAGACCTGAAGAAGAGCTCTATGTAGGCTACTCAACTTGTCTCTCTTATAAAATATTATGACATTCCATTAGTATTTTGTGATGGGTATCATATATTTCCACCAATGTGACTGTGCCTATATCTTTACTTCTTGTCACTAACTCATTAGTATTCAAACCACTTGCACCATATAGAAAACAAATGCTTCCAAGAATGGAATGTAGTTATGTGATTGGATCTGAAGCAATATTTGTTCATGGTAGTAAACAGATTTTGGAAAACTTTGGAATGTTCCTGTAACAGGGTACTAGCTAGAAGAAAGAAGTAGGCCCCTGTTAGCCCTATTCCAGAGAAAAAGGGTTAGTTGGGCTGGCTGAGGAGCCATGCCTTAATTACCAGAGAAGATCCACCTACAGTCATGGGTAGCCAGCCTACCCTATAAAAGGGCTAAGAGACAGGAAAGGGAGGAGCACGGGCTCTAGATCCCTGCTGGCTGGGAAGCTAGTAGTCTCCAAGAGTGTTGGTCTCTGTAAATACTTGTAAATAGTAGGTGGTGGGAACAGACACAAACAATAAAAGGACGCAGATGCTGCACCTCGGTTGGTCTCTGAGTGTTTTTGGGGCCTAGGCCAGCAAGGGCCAGATTACAGTTCCAGATAGGCAATTAACCTAAAATGAGCACTCCCCGAATTCTTGTTAAAAAATGTCCTGAAAAATAATCTATTCTGAAAAGTATTCCAGTGTCAAACAATATCTGCTGTACTCTGTATTTGATACTGTTCTCTATTGTCCTGCATTGTCCCCACTTGTGCCTTTCAAGATTGTGTACATTTAAGTATAAGAATTTCATTCTTTTTTTGATGTGTCTTATCTACCATAAATGTACATATATGTCTATATATTACTGAAGTTTTACATAACTGATTACAAAATACTCACAATACTTCAGGTAGTGGCTATACTTCTACTAACCACTATCAGAGAAAGGAATTTCTGAAGCAAGTGTGGAAGAACATGGCATGTGTAATCCAAGCTTAAAGACATAGGTTTTATAAGACATTTATATGGAATAGAGATGAGAAATGATTATTGACAGGTGTCATGCTGTTCAGAGTGCTCACGACTGTCAGAAAACAAGGAAATAATTAGATTTCACCAAGCCAGTAACAAATGTGAACTCCTGGATCCCTCTACCAGTTTTACCATGGAGTCACTGACTGGACCCTCTCCAGTCTATCTTGCCACCCAGACAAGCTGAACTTTGTGATAAAAGGACTTTTAAACCTAAAATCACATCACATCAGGTTTCTCCCAGTCCTGTGGTTTACCTGTCATTACATCAAAGACAACACTGGCAGCCAATTCTTTAGTAAATGAGCTAAAGGTTTATTAGCAAAGAAAAAAGAATGAGAGTTATTGAGCGGTAAAAGCAGGTAAAATATAATAATAAGTAAACCAGTTTGTAACTCCAAATAGTAATGTAATTGACTTCCAGTTTCCCAAAAATCTTTTCCAGGGTTACCCAGAATAATTCTGGAGATCTCTATCTTCTGATTCAGTTATTCTGCCTTGTTAAAATCCAAACAGTCCAGAGATGATGGATTCCTTCTTGAATCTGTATTTCTAGCTTTTCAACATAGAAAGCAAGCTGTTAGTGTCTTTACTCATGTGGGCTTTTTCTTTAATGATGATAGTGAGGAAATGCATTTAGAGTCCTTGACCTCTATCATCACACACAAGGATGACTTGCTTTGAAATTAGCATTTTCTGTTAAGGATCTTAAGTGCCTCATTAGCATTTCACAAGATTTTTTGATGGATAATTTGGTTACAAGGATATACACCATGTAAATGCTTGCCATTACATTATAACAAGAATAAATATGCAATAACAATACAGGTAACATACCATTAGTTTTCATGAAGTTTAAACATCTGAATACACACTTATACATTAACAATTGCTTTGATCTATTCTAATAGCAAGTGAACTGGCCTGTAACCCTGGCCTGACCTGATTTACCAATGTCACAATAGGTACTCACCATTGATTAAACTGGGTGCCTTGACATTAGTATTCTGAATTGCTTTGGGATTTGCTGAACCTGCTCCCTCCCTATGATTATCAAGTTGTGAAAGATGACCTGGGGTAATCGCTGGTTTTCTTCTCAAGCTAAGATACCTATTGATAGACATTGTCAGTGTCAAGGACCTGAGGAGTAATATCCACTGTGGACCTGGTTGATGTTATACTGTGTTAAAAGGGCCCCAGAGGAGAGGCAGAGATTCAGTGTTAAGGTGACCCAGATTCACATTGGAACATAGTGAGTGGGGGTAAGTTTGGCATATTGTGGGTATAGGACTGACAATATATTTTTTATTTTAACTGTTCTCTCTAGTTTTCTTTCCCTATATATCCTTATTTAATTAGAGGCAAGCTGATTATCTTGGCCCCAGAGGACAAAACTGATGGGAGCAGAGTAAAAGAAAGCAATGATAGCGTGCACTGAGGCCACTAGTAAGGCCCTCAATTATTGTTCCTAAAAAGTATATTTTTATTTTATCTTTCTAGTATGTTGCTGGTGAAATTAAGATTCACAGGAACAATTGAACAAATCTGAGAAAAGATAAACTGAAGCTAGTGCAGCAACTTTAACAAACACCAATTTGCATACAGAGTTACAGGATTTGTATACATATATATGTGGAAACAGTGCATGCAACTTATTGAATGTGAATTTCTGAGCAAGAAAAATAGAGGCCATTTTTGAAAACTGGAACCCCAGATTCTCCCATCATTTATGTCTCTTTTATGATGCTCAAGTAGCACGAAGTGGATGTGATCTACCTGGAAACAGCCAGTAGAGAATTCCCTCTGAGCAAGGAAGCTCTCCACTGGCGGAAAGGAAAGAGCTGCCTCCTGCCCCAGGCCACACCTTTCATTTCCCCAGTGCAGAGGAAGAAGAAGTAGGGAAGCAAATGGAGGAAAGGAGATAATCTGGATTCTGAAGGCCGCTGTGGGACAGTATGCCGCTAGCATAAGTTACAGCTGCTCCTCGGCAGAGCTAATAATTTAAACTGGGCCTGGGCAGTGTGGGATCAAGGAGCCACAGCCATCTCCCTTCATCTTCCTCTCCATTGAGTTCAAGCAGAACTCAAGAGTTTGGAAAAATCTAGAGATTTATATTTACATTACCTGGAGAACTCAATCCTTTGTTAGATCCACATAAAATTCACTACAGTTAATGATTTACTGGCTTTTGAGCCTATTCTTTCAACTATTCAATAGTTCAATCCATCTGACATTTGAAAGAAAAACAAAACAAAAATAAAAAAACCTCAAAGATAATTTCTTTTAAAGAGGGCACCATTCTAACTGGATTCACGGACCCGTATCATGGAACTATAGATGTGAAAGATAGGAAAGAGCTATTAGGTCTATTCACTTTCCCTGTCACTGCAAGATTGCCTTCCACAATATATTTACTAGTTCATCAACCTGGTATCTTATATTTCAGGTGATGGGCTTCCATATCTTCTCTTAGAAGTTTCAGCTCTTACAGTCAGACCAGCTGTACCAAAATTACAAAATTCCTTGACCCACTTTTCTATTCCTTTGATCTTGAGTCATTTGAGGGCACTTGCAGCAGCCTAAGGATTTCTCTACTTTGTGTTAGCTGCAGCAGTCCAATAGGCATCCCTTCCTTCCCCGACTTCCTACCCATAAACACCCACAACAAGGAGGAAAAGGGACAAAGAAACAGAGTCAGTATATTTAGCCATTATAGTCAATCCTATGCCACCCAATGATTCCTGTCTTCTTGAAGGAATCCGCAACTGCAACTTTAGGGAAGCTTTCTGGCTGCTTTCTGCTGCTTAAGGAAACCCAAGTGCTCAGAACCAGGGAAGAAAATTAAGATCATGTTCATACATATTCAGTTTTAGATAAACACATTGAGCCCTGTGGTTCAAAATGAATATCAATACTGACTCTCTATTCCTATCTATATCTATTTATTATCATGGACATTCAGTTGCAAATTTGCATACTCTGGAATGGCTTCTGACACTCCATGACGCATATGCATATGCCCATGCACACAGATCAGACATACAGAGGAACTGATTCTTCTTTTACTCTTTGAAAAGAGAATCAGGCCCACAAAATTGTATTACTTGTGAAGTATTTTCTTTTCAATTTTATTTTGTCTCCTGCAACTTATGCATCGTATAGTTCAAACAGTCTAAGTTGCACATCAGTTGAGTATTTTTGGACTTGCATTAGCTTTCTGCAAGGAAACATTTAACTGAAAACAGTATGTCATTTCTTATAAGCATTAGTGTGAAATTATGTTTGTGGTAAACATTACTTTTGAAGGTGCCTAAATGAATGTCTTTACATTATTTACCAACTTTAAGTCATATGTATGAAAAAGAATAGTAAATGACTAACAAATCAATAACAAAGCAAGTAATATATTTAGTGTGGAGTGCAAAACCCATCAAACTAAAATTTATAAATGAAAATCCTAGGCTATAAATATTAAGCTCAAATAACCAGAACTAACAATATCAGAAAAGTGATTATGACTGACAGTGGGATCAGAAACACTGCAGATCTCATTAGAAATATAAATTTGTGTATGCGGTGCTTGTTACAAGTCTCCTGTACCTCTCAAAGACAAATCTTTCATCTGAAAGAATATCTTTCAAGGCTATTTTGGTGCTTTCAGCTTCTTCCACTATCACATATTACTGCTAATTATTCAAAGCTGAATTTGCAAGCATTTATTTTGCTCTTTACATCTCTTCACATTTCATAAGCAGAATGACATGCAATTCTAACAGTTTGTCCCAGAGGCAAAAGCACAAAGAAGGTCATGAGAAAAACAAAGCATGTTATCCTAAATGAAAATGAAGATAGGGATTAAGGAAATTCTAAAACCCCACAGCTTAAGCTACAACAGATAGAAAGAGCAATAGAACAAGATGTTCACCTATGTATTTAAGAAGAGAAGAATCACTTTATTTCTGAGGGGATTATTTATTACAGTCCCACAGCTGTGGTGATGAATTGAATGCTTGACATTGTTATAGAAAATCAATGAAATTCAATCTGAGAAAGTTGTGTTGCATGCATTCAGACCTGACGGTTGCATAAATCAGTATTTTCTGAAACAAACAAACAAAAACCTTCAGCTCTAAACAAAACCAGATTCATGTGTATATCTATTCTTTTAAAGCAGGTGTGATTAATATTTCATTTTTATTTAGAGGAACCTCCATTACCAATTGGCATTCAACTGCCCTGTAACATTGAGCAGTGAAGGACATCTTGTTGTAAAAATCTGACTAAGGAAACTGCCTTCAACACATTTTAACTTGCTGAGAATTCTCACAAAGGACACTGAGGTAAAAGTATGTTCCAGTGGCAGAAAAAGCAGAATGACCTTCTTTCAATCAGGATAAAGTTAAGTCTTTTATACTGTGTCACTGTTGCTATGCACAGCTCAAGTGCCAGTAGCTGCATGGTCTATTCAATGCTGCCTTACGTAATATCAGAAAGAAATATGTAGCTGTCCCGACACTTGCTAAATATGTTTTTAACCTAAAGAATGTCCTTAAATCAATGGACTTGATTTATTTGGAGTTTTATGGAGAAATAAGTCTGCATATGAGGAGATGAGGTGGGAAATGAATTCTTCAGCTTGAATAAGTGATGTGTATGGGCATGGGACCAAATCCTCAGCAGAGATAGCTCCATTAATATCAATGTAGCTATGCCAGTTTACACATACTGAGGGCCCACACACTGATTTACTGAAATAAAGGAACATAGGATTTCTCATACCAGATCAGATCATTGATCCATCAAGGCTCCAGGCAAAGCTAATATCTGATGCTGCACAGGAAGGCAAAACATACCAACAATGCACATTGTTGATTGTGCAGCATTATACATACGTGGGGTTAGGGAATTCTTTCTACTCCTATAGTGATCAGCATCCACCTGCTGCAGAAGATCTGATTGCCCTTTTGTCTCTAAATATTACATTGATTACAATGACAGAGATTGGTTTTCTACAAATGGCATCCTAATTTAACTGAGCTCCAGTGTTGTCATTGATATTTGTCCATTCATAAATACCTAAAATAATTGCCAAGCTTATAATTATGTAAGCAAATTCTATTTAGTCTGTTCTATAAAGGTTCTTATATTGCTCTTGTCCCTCTACTATCTGAGCGTTACCAGCAGTGCATTAAGCAACATGGCAAATATCTGTAATGTGTGGTTTGCACTCTCTTCCCCTTCCCTGGAATGAAATTGTGCATACAGTGCAGTGTTTTGGTAGGGCTTTTGTTTGTTTGTTTGTTATTTGTAGCAGAAAGTGGTGAGATTTGTGGTAGTTCATTGTGTCTGAAGAGTGGAATCATTGACCACAGTCCTCATCCCAGAGTTTTATGCGATCTTTTAGACTTCAAAGGACAAAAGTGTTAAAGAAAAAATGTAATTTATTGGCAAATTAAATAAATATATTAACAGAAAGCTTTTGATTGTTTTCTACTACGTTTCCTATGGTAGCAAACAGAGAAATTGTTGAGTGTTGTTTGCATAAAAAAATAAACTTTCACTGAACAGTATAGACATAACGGACCAGATTTTAAAAAAAATGATTTAGTCTCCTAAAGATGTTGATTGTCCCTTTGTAGGATTTTCAAAAGCACGTAGCTGCCTAACTGCCAATTGATTTTCATAAATGCAGTGCTGTTGGTCCCAGGGTAATAAAGAGAGACAAAGGCCAGGTCTATACTACAGACCTATAATGGTATAACTATGTCACTCAGGGGAGTGAAAATCCACATTTCTGAGCAGCATAGTTATACTGACTATCCTCCCTTGTAGACCGTGCTATATCAGTAGGAGAGCTTCTCCAATTGACATATCTGTCACCTCCCTGGAAGATGGATTTGTAAAATGGGGAGATTTTTGATAGTCCAGAGCCCAGTAACATGCTTAGATCACTGCTCACAACTGGAATACCAATTGTTATGCTCATTGCTGAAAACAACTAGAAAGTCTGTTTCTGAAGCCTTAGCACAACTAAAAGACCAGTAAGGAAAGTGGGAAGTGAGTGGCCATGCAAGGTAAACATGACCCTGTTCCCTCCTGACTTTTTTACTGAAGCATGCAGTTGTCCAAAATGGACAGTCTGGCAATAGTTCATTATTGCTATGTAAAATATAGCTGCTTAATTGATGGAAAAATTCCCCATCTGACAAGCTGGAAAACTACACATTACAGGCTGGAAAACTATACACTTAGCTTCTGCTCAGCAGGGTTTGTTTGTTTGTTTGTTTGTTTCTTTGTTTTTGATGAACAAGCTAACAAATTGGGTATATAAAGAGGAATAAATCTGAGTTTGGTGGACACTTGAATGCTTAGACACCTCTCATATTTCCCTGCAGACAGAAGGTCAGCCACTGGATGTTTACAGTTATCCACTTGAGACCTCCTCAAGACCTTGGGTAAATGTTAATCTGGGATTTTTGGGGTGTTTTACTAACCTGTTGAGGACATGTGTTAAGTGCTTGAGACTAAATAAAGAAAAGATTTAAGTGAAAGCCTTCTTGATTGTACTGCTTCTGCCAACCATCTGTCGGTTGGATGGCCATCTCCCCATTGATTTATTTCCTGCTACTGCCTTTCAAAGAGTAAAAGTTACCAGAGCTTTGGGTTCCGAAACCCTGGGTAATGGATTAACTACACCAATGAGAGAAGCTCTCCAACTGGAGTAGAAGCATCTTCATTTAAGTGCTACAGAGGCACAGCTTTTTAAGTGTAGACCTGCCCAAAGTGAGTGAGGTAATATCTTTTATTAGACCAACTTCTGTTGATGAGAGACACAAGTGTTCTAGCTACAAAGAGCTCTTCCTCAGGCCTGGGAAAGGTACTCAGAATGTCACGGCTAAATACAAGGTCCAACATATAGCTTAGCATAAGTACTTAGCGCATATTCTAAGGTACCATTCAAGATTTTGATGGTAATTAGGCCTTCGGATGCTTTTGAAAATCCCTAAGCACCTATCTGTATCTTTAGGCATTTAAATACTTTAAAAAATCCAGCCCACAGTGACCTTAATTCTGATCTCATACCGCTGTAAATAGTGAATATCTCCATTAAAGGCAATAAGTAAATGTAAATCAATAGATTTGCATCAGTGTAAAACTGACATGAGAAAAGAATCAAGTCCTTGATATGCTATTTTCAAGAAATAATGTCATGGCTGGCACAAAATTAATATTCAAATATAGGGATTACATTTATGCCTTCTAACATATGTGAATATTATCAATACACTTTCTTAAATCCATGCTCCTAAAATGTAGTGGCTTATTACTTTCTGTTCATTCTTGGATAATCCCAGTTTATTGGAACCAGGCAGGCTTCTACTTTTCTCAGGAAGATGATAAATTTGATAGAGCAAAATCAACATCCTAGAGCTGCGTTAGTTGCTGAGGTCTTAGGAAAATGCAATATAATGTCCTTTAGAGAAAATAAGATATTGACTCTTAGAGGTAACAGATTTACATCCAGTTTCTGTAATACATATTCTTAGTGTTCTAGGCTAGAAAGAGATAAGAGATTAATCTACACTATCTTTTTGGAGGCTGAAGGAAAGTGTGCGATTAAGAGACTTGTAAAGAGTGCTTCAGCTAACAGTGGAATCTATTCTTGCTTTCATTTCTATACAGGTTGATGTACCAAAGTATGTTACTCTTAGTATGGTGTGTGCTCGAGGGTCAAAATTCAGGAGTGGGAAAAGTGCTGAAACTAGCAAGAAGTGCGGTCTATTGCTTAGTTTAGGGAACTGGGAATTGAACCTTGTGAGGTTTACACCTGGCTCAGCCACAGTTTCACTCTTTAACACTGGGTGCCATTAAATTTTTTATATTTACCATTTTCAGTTGTGTTTGCAGCAGACTCTATTTTAAATATAGGCAATTCTGCAAATACCTCAGGTAAAGTAAATGCCACAGTGCAGTCAATAACAATGATTTTAATGGCATCCACTGTCAATGATTTAGGGCTCAATCCTGTGAAATTCTGAGCCCTACCCATGATATGCTCAGTATCTTCATTTCCCCAGAAACCAGTAGAAATTGAGGGATTCCACACCTCATAAAATCAGTTCCTTAATTCTCTGTACCTCAGTTTCCCCACATATAATATGAATATTTACAACTCACTATATTGTTAGGCTTAATTAATGCTTATAAAGCAGTTTGAGATCCTTAGATGAAAGGATCCTTGAAAGAGTAAGTTATTAGTATCTTGCCAACTAATATACATACACATTTTTATACATCACACATGTACAATATCCTGTGTTCTCTGTCACTGAAACAGGACAAAAGTGAGACTTTTTTTCCTGATATTGCATGCATATCCTTGTCAAACACCCTCAAAACAATCTTTCTCCTTCTCTCTATTTTACAAACTGCTTCTCTCAAAATCAACCAAAAAGCCCTGTCCCTGGATAACTTGGCTTCATAACTCAGATACCATGGTAACAGATGTATTATAGATGCCCACTATCTTTGCTTAGGACTTCCATCAGAAATCATTCATATCACTCTTTAATGAGGAACCTGTGGAGTAATGTGATGAATTGCCCCTGTCTCTGGAAACTGAGTGTGCTACTGACATAGCATTTCCCAATCTTTCTGATGTGGGCAAACCTCTCAACGTGCCAAGGCCCAAATGTGGGATAAGATATGTGACAAAGACTCAAAATGATGGGCAAAAACTTACCCCTGTAAGAAGCTTAAAATCTGGTGGGGTTTATTACTGAAGTGTAAATCTCTTTCTCTAATTTGTTTTCTGATTCTTTAATTCCAATGCAAATCATTTTGAGCAATAAATATGAGTGGATACTATGCTGTGTGGAACATAAATAACTTTGGAACTATATTGAGCAATGTCTTCTGATATGAAATCCATTTAAGATGTACAGGTGTGAGAGCAGGAAAGAGATGGAAGCCAAGGCCTGATGTGTCAATACAGCTGCATGTAGGAAACCAGTATGGCCTAATACTGTAATTTTAATGCAACATAGATAGGAAGTGACAGAAATGTAAGGGGCAAGAGTAGCATGAGAAATGAAAAATGACAGTTACCTTAGAGAATTTCAGTAGAAGTTTAATGGAACGTTGATAAATACAAAAGAAAAATAATTATTAGACAGTAAGTTCTTAAAATAGAAAAATCCTAGTAAGGAGCGCTTTAAACTAGGTTCGACGGGGACAAGTGAGCAAAGCCCACAGGTAAGTGGGGAACAAGACCTGGGAGATGGGTTGGAAACAGGAGGGAGCACGGGCTATAATGGCAGAGAGGAAGGAGGGTCAGGGCAAAGCTGGGAGGCAAGATCAAACCAGTATCTTAGATGCCTTTATACAAATGCAAGAAGTATGGGTAATAAGCAGGAAGAACTGGAAGTGCTAATAAATAAATACAACTATGACATTATTGGCATTACTGAAACTTGGTGGGATAATACACACGACTGGAATGTTGGTGTGGATGGGTATAGTTTGTTCAGGAAGGATAGACAGGGGAAAAAGGGAGGAGGTGTTGCCTTATATATTAAAAATGTACACACTTGGACTGAGGTGGAGATGGACATAGGAGACGGAAGGGTGGAGAGTCTCTGGGTTAGGCTAAAAGGGGTAAAAAACACAGGTGATGTCGTGCTGGGAGTCTACTACAGGCCACCTAATCAGGTGGAAGAGGTGGATGAGGCTTTTTTCAAACAACTAACAAAATCATCCAAAGCCCAAGATTTGGTGGTGATGGGGGACGTCAACTATCCAGATATATGTTGGGAAAATAACACCGCGGGGCACAGACTATCCAATAAGTTCCTGGACTGCATTGCAGACAACTTTTTATTTCAGAAAGTTGAAAAAGCTACTGGGGGGAAGCTGTTCTAGACTTGATTTTAACCAATAGGGAGGAACTTGTTGAGAATTTGAAAGTAGAAGGAAGCTTGGGTGAAAGTGATCATGAAATCATAGAATTTGCAATTCTAAGGAAAGGTAGAAGGGAGTACAGCAGAATAGAGACAATGGATTTCAGGAAGGTGGATTTTGGTAAGCTCAGAGAGCTGATAGGCAAGGTCCCATGGGAATTAAGACTGAGGGGAAAAACAACTGAGGAGAGTTGGCAGTTTTTCAAAGGGACGCTATTAAGGGCCCAAAAGCAAGTTATTCCGATGGTTAGGAAAGATAGAAAATGTGGCAAAAGACCACCATGGCTTACCCTTGAGATCTTGCGTGACCTACAAAATAAAAAGGCGTCATATAAAAAATGGAAACTAGGTCAGATCACGAAGGATGAATATAGGCAAATAACACAGGAATGCAGAGGCAAGATTAGAAAAGCAAAGGCACAAAATGAACTCAAACTAGCTATGGGAATAAAGGGAAACAAGAAGACTTTTTATCAATACATTAGGAGCAAGAGGAAGACTAAGGACAGGGTAGGCCCACTGCTCAATGAGGAGGGGGTAACAGTAACGGGAGACTTGGAAATGGCAGAGATGCTTAATGACTTCTTTGTTTCGGTCTTCACTGAGAAGTCTGAAGGAATGTCTAGTATAGTGAATGCTTACGGGAAGAGGGTAGGTTTAGAAGAGAAAATAAGGAAAGAGCAAGTAAAAAATCACTTAGAAAAGTTAGATGCCTGCAAGTCACCAGGGCCTGATGAAATGCATCCTAGAATACTCAAGGAGTTAATAGAAGAGGTATCTGAGCCTCTAGCTATTATCTTTGGGAAATCATGGGAGATGGGGGAGATTCCAGAAGCCTGGAAGGGGGCAAATATAGTGCCCATCTATAAAAAGGGAAATAAAAACAACCCAGGAAACTACAGACCAGTTAGTTTAACTTCTGTGCCAGGGAAGATAATGGAGCAGGTAATCAAAGAAATCATCTGCAAACACATGGAAGGTGGTAAGGTGATAGGGAATAGCCAGCATGGATTTGTAAAGAACAAATCGTGTCAAACTAATCTGATAGCGTTCTTTGATAGGATAACGAGCCTTGTGGATAAGGGAGAAGTGGTGGATGTGATATACCTAGACTTTAGTAAGGCATTTGATACAGTCTCGCATGATATTCTTATAGATAAGCTAGGAAAGTACAATTTAGATGGGGCTACTATAAGGTGGGTGCATAACTGGCTGGATAACCGTACTCAGAGAGTAGTTGTTAATGGCTCCCAATCCTGCTGGAAAGGTATAACAAGTGGGGTTCCGCAGGGGTCTGTTTTGGGACCGGTTCTGTTCAATATCTTCATCAACGATTTAGATGTTAGCATAGAAAGTACGCTTATTAAGTTTGCGGACGATACCAAACTGGGAGGGATTGCAACTGCTGTGGAGGACAGGGTCAAAATTCAAAATGATCTGGACAAGTTGGAGAAATGGTCTGAGGTAAACAGGATGAAGTTCAATAAAGATAAATGCAAAGTGCTCCACTTAGGAAGGAACAATCAGTTTCACACATACAGAATGGGAAGAGACTGTCTAGGAAGGAGTATGGCAGAAAGAGATTTAGGGGTCATAGTGGACCACAAGCTTAATATGAGTCAACAGTGTGATACTGTTGCAAAAAAAGCAAACATGATTCTGGGATGCATTAACAGGTGTGTTGTAAACAAGACACGAGAAGTCATTCTTCCGCTTTACTCTGCGCTGGTTAGGCCTCAACTGGAGTATTGTGTCCAGTTCTGGGCACCGCATTTCAAGAAAGATGTGGAGAAATTGGAGAGGGTCCAGAGAAGAGCAACAAGAATGATTAAAGGTCTTGAGAACATGACCTGTGAAGGAAGGCTGAAGGAATTGAGTTTGTTTAGTTTGGAAAAGAGAAGACTAAGAGGGGACATGATAGCAGTTTTCAGGTATCTAAAAGGGTGTCATCAGGAGGAGGGAGAAAACTTGTTCACCTTAGCCTACAATGATAGAACAAGAAGCAATGGGCTTAAACTGCAGCAAGGGAGATTTAGGTTGGACATTAGGAAAAAGTTCCTAACTGTCAGGGTAGTTAAACACTGGAATAGATTGCCTAGGGAAGTTGTGGAATCTCCATCGCTGGAGATATTTAAGAGTAGGTTAGATAAATGTCTATCAGGGATGGTCTAGACAGTATTTGGTCCTGCCATGAGGGCAGGGGACTGGACTCGATGACCTCTCGAGGTCCCTTCCAGTCCTAGAGTCTATGAGTCTATGAGTGTTGAATTTTAGTAGGGATTGCCTATTTTATTGTTTCACCAAGTTTTCTATACATAAGTGAAGAACTGAAATCACTCTTTTGGTGGAGAAAAAGGAGTTGAACATCAGGTAAGTTTTAAAGTCAAATTTGACAGTTGGAGACAAATAACATAATTAATTGCCCCTCATTTAACTAGTTCAGGAAAACCAAATCAAAACATGGAATTATTGGTTATGGTTATTAATGAGTTTTTACTCAGGGGGTAATTCACATAAACTTTACCACAGATTATCTAAGGGAGGCCACAAAATAAACAATTGAATTTCACTTTGCAATGAATAAAACATTTACTGAAGTAATTAAAAATGATAAAAGAAACCAACAATTAAAATAACAAGGATTATGCAAATGAAATATACCACATAAAACAAAAGGCAAACAAAATGATTGATACAATGCAACAATATTTAAAGCAACATGCAATTCTAAAATATAAAAATAAATTAAAGCAAGGTTGTTTGACTGCATTAAATAAACTAGTATTGTAAATTGAGTATAACATTCAAAAACTATGAGCATCAACCCCAGTAATAGGCAATTATTTAGGATGCTAACAGCATCAACATGCTCACCTTTTAAAAAACTAACTGGTAGTTAATATTATTTTGATTTACTTTTATTTCTGTCCTGATAAAATAATAGTAATTTGAAAATTATTAAGCATGATACTTAAGGCAAGTTCACAGTCATAGACCACTATAACAAAAATTAAGCAGTGTTTAGATATATGTGCCTAGCTGAAGTGTGTTATTGTGTCAGCATAGAAAACAGAGCTATAATAATCATATGCACTGTGATTGTTGCAAAGTGAATAAATTAGCATTGAGTTTAGTGGAGTTAATTAGCTAATGTTTGGAAATGGTAAAAGATGGTAACAGTCTTAGAAAGTAGTTTATAAGGTTGCAGTCTGGATTCTAGGCAAGGTAAACAATTTAGAAAAGTTGAGGTAAATGTGAAGAAGGTGTTTTTGTCATTCAGTTAATTTGCATGAGAGAGACTTTTGGGTACAGATGGTCACAGACAAATCACATATATAGAGAGAGTACAAACACTAGCAAGATAGATATGTAGAAGAGCAGCTAAGGAAAACCTTGTTCTTAGTATGTGAAATAACAAGGTAAACCAGTAACAATGTAAGTTATCACACACAAAAATGAAAATGAGGTTCTTTTGAAGTCTAAGGTACTAACACATTAGTAGAGCTAACGCTGCAGTTAGAAACGCACAACACTATTAAAGACAGTGTTAAAGTATGCTAAAATGTATTGTACACCAATAAAGACTAAAGTGACACTTTGGAGTCAGAACATAGCTTTCCTCATTCACACACACAGTGTAATGTTCCAAGGGAGAGAGATCTGAAGATGCTTTTCTCACCATCAGGTAACACTCACTCACACATGCAAAGACAAGACAGCTGCAGGAAGTGAG
Source organism: Gopherus evgoodei (assembly GCF_007399415.2). Classification (NCBI taxonomy): domain Eukaryota; kingdom Metazoa; phylum Chordata; order Testudines; family Testudinidae; genus Gopherus; species Gopherus evgoodei. The sequence goes on from NC_044322.1 coordinate 70,133,545, forward strand.
TGTGGAAGGTACAGAGCAGAGCAGAGATTTAACAAAGTTACCAGTTCTTAGTTGCACCAAGTAAGAAATTGAGTTTGAGCAAGACAACAAAACAAAATTAACCATCAAATCATGAATTTTCATAGAAATCCAACAATTTACAGTGCAGTTCCAGACTTTTGAACATCATAGCAAGACAGTTATGAGTTCAAGGTCAGTTCTTTAAGGAACGGCAACATAGCTTTAGTAAGCTGCTAAATTAGATCAGCATTGCGGTATTTTTGAACAATTACAGTGCTCTCTAAGTGAAAAACAAATGATTGAATTTAGGCACAGGTACTTACAAGATGATAGGTTTAAATCCTGTAGCTCAGTCAAGTTATGATTCTTATGAGAAGATTTTAAATCTTAAGGTTACTTTAAGGCTCTATTACTTTCCTACATTTAGCACAATCTTTCTTGATTATATTAGATTGGAATCAGAATATCTTAATAGTACCTACGGAAGTTGGTGATTTATGATTATGGAAGTTGATGAATTATAATCCAGCACAATGATTTGGATTTATGGAACAAGAATATTAACTACAAGGGAGTTTAGAATTATAGAAAACCACTGTTTTGCTCTCCAAGACCACATTCTGGCTTCTTTCAAAGTACAGAAATTCCCTACAAAGTCTTAGCAATACATACTAACTTTTAAGTCTTCCTGTGCTTTAGAACAATTTTCAATTTATCTCATCCTTCCTTTTTCTTTTATTTTTTTCCAGGGAAACTTCTGGATTGCTGGTGATTTCTTCTTGATATTTTTGTTCTGCAGGAAAGCTTTTTTTTTCGAGGTTCCTTATATTTGGGACTTTGGACCTCAACATTTCCAAAACCAGGTTCTTGTCTGAAAAGGAATTTTAGTTAAAGAAAACTTTCTTGGGAAAGCAGTCACTGAATACTGCTTACATGAAATAGAGGGCTTATCTTGGGCCAGGATTGGGACATCTCAAAGTTTGGAACCTTGTGACCTGTAGTGAAGACTGGATCTTTCAGGTAAGGAGAATCAGATCTCTCAGTGGAGAAAGAACCATGAACTCTGAATAGAGGTAGAACAATGACATTAGATTTTGCAACCTTCTTATGCAGTTATTCTTCCATTCAACTGTATTAAGAGATTTGGTCTACTCCAAAAGTACAGATTTGGCAATGTTCCATCGGCACTTTTAATTTTTAGCTGACATGTCCTTCTATTGCAGGTGGTCATTCATTAACTGGAAAATGTAAGTGTCCTGATAAGTTTCGTAGACATCCAGTAGGTGTCATTTGAGTGTCAGCAAAGTCCATCTTTCCATCGTCTTCTTGGAATTCCATAATTTCTTATTTAACATTGTTAATTAAGATATCACTAACTGAATTGCTTAGTCTTTTGGCATCATTTTCTGCTGAGGTTTCTTCTTGAGCCATTTAACTACAGAAAAAGAGTTTTCTCATGTTTGTTGTGTCTTGGTGATTACCTTCTGGAAGCTTTCTCCTTACTCTGAACTTTGATTTGAGGAGAGTTTATATCATCTTTTTCTTGAGAGTAAGTAGAGTTTTCTCCAATTTGATTTTAATTTTAAACAACCTTTTTTTTTCCTAGCTAAAACATTGTTTACTTTTCTCCATTTTATGGGGAATGTTGTGAGATTACTTATTAAATTATTTCCTTCCTATGCAGATTGCTAAATGTTAGATTAGTGGTTGGATTGAACCATAATATGTAACTTGCTCATAGATAAGAAATGTTCCCAAAACCATTTTGGAGATGTTTATTTTGGAGACACTTAGGTGTATGGTCTCACTTTCCTGCAAAACTTTAGTTTTATAGTTTCTTTATGTTATATCTTGATTGTTTCAGCAAGGAAGTATACTTGGATGGACACAGAGAAGCCGAACTGTAGCATCTTATTATGAGATGAATTGATCTGTATTGATATGAAGTATATTTTGAGACCCTTTAGTGTGTTACAACTTATTTCTGACTTTATTAGTGTTAAATTGATATCTAAAAGTTCAGTGAGGAGAGAACTAAGAACTGCTCATGCTTTTAGAGTCTACAACAGGGTTTCTCAAACAGGGGTTGCTGCTTGTGTAGGGAAAGCCCCTGGTGGGCCGGACAGATGTGTTTACCTGCCCCATCCAGAGGTCCAGCTGATTGTGGCTCCCATTGGCCGCGGTTCACCATCCCAGGCCAATGGGGGCTGCGGAAAGCAGAGGCCAGTGGGAGCTGCGATCAGCCAGACCTCAGGATGGGGCAGGTAAACACACCGGCCTGGCCCACCAGTGCCTTTCCCTACACAAGAGGCGACCCTTGTTTAAGAAACCCTAGTCTACAATGTATGGGGACCTTAAGATGCCTTTGCTTACTTCTTCCCTTATAACCATATATTTTCCTCTTAAAGGTAACAAGACAATATTTGTATAGTAAGAAAACTTAGCTCGGGATGCAGAAAAAAAGATAACAAATCCATCTAGCATCTCAGGGTTCAACTGTAGGTAAGTTGGCCTAAAATCAAGCTTTTTTTAGTTTTTAATGCAAAAATACATGAGTCAAGTGTGAGTTATATCACTGACTTCTGAGTAAAATAATATCAAAATGCATATTCAAGAGATAAAATCAGACCCTTTAGGCACCACACGTTCATGTGTTATCTTCTTTATTAATTACAGAATTTAACAAAAATCTTTAAAACAACATCCAGTCAGCGTGTTAGAAACCTGCAGCATTTCTTTGCTTACCACATGAAATAACAAAGAATTCCTAAAGATCTGTAGCTTTTCCTCTGGTTCTTTATATCAATCACTGTTTGAATTTTTTCCATTCTTCAGAAAGTCTTATGAAAATTAGATACAATCAGGCTTTTTTTCCCCATGTTATTTAAGTTTTAATCCCAGTCTCATATATTTTACTCAGGCATCAAGATGCATCCAATTGCATCCTTCCTTATAATAAAGTATTTCAGCTACCACATGAATAAAATTACATTATCACCACTAGAGGTTACTTTATATTTACAAAAAGACTTCCTTATGCTTACTTTCATTACAGAATATTTACTGAATTGTTTTGGATGCAATAAGGCTGAATTAAAGCTTTGGAAAACTTATGTTCTTGTGTTCAGATCTAAAGTGTCATTTCTATGGAGTGTGGACAGCATTCATTGATGTGTTAGCATTCCGCTCGAATAGCAGGACTTCAAAAGAGTCACCTGATAGATGGGGCAGTACTAAAGCTGTATTTTGCCCCAGGTTTTGTTTTATTAGCAATGAGTGAAAGTGAATGCAGGTTAAGTTGAACAAGTGGAACATTTATTAAATCCCCTGCGCTGATCTAGGCTTTCAACCTAACTCCATCTGTTCTCTGTTCCCCTGGTTTCCTCTCACTAATAACCCTTCCAGGGAACATGGATCCTTTGACTTCCGTTCCATTGATCATGATACAGGTATTAAGGAATGGTGAAGTGGTAAAATCAGGTTTACTTACTACCGTACATTTATTTTGTTAACCTCAATATAATTTTAAAGCAGAGGAGTGCATGTTCCAGCAGCAGCTCTGCCAGCCTTTAGCTGGCTTCATCCCCCTGCCTCCAGACACCTCTGCTGGAAAGAGAAAGAAGGGTTGGGGAGGGAAGTGAGTCATTGTTGCACTTACCACTTTAAAGGAGGGTTGCCTCAGCACTGATACTGAACAATGTGTCATTGTGGCTGACCTCTTTCCCCTTCACCTGTTTTCCTCATTCATGCAGGGCTAGCCACCCTTTAAGCTGCAATCTGACAGTTGTAGGTTCAGGGATGGAGTTACTAGCGTCCTTTGACAAAGTATATCCACCTCTCAACAGATATGCACTGATTTTTTTCTTCGTGCTAATGAGAGTTTTCCTTCTCTTTGGTACACTCTAGTTCCTCCAAATATTTGACCTGCTTATCTCCAGCCACTTTACTGAATTCTGCTTCCACGGGAGTCTCCCCTATATATGCAGCCAAATGTCAAAGCTGAAAGTAGCAAACAGAACCTTAGATAAAAATAAAAATATGTCACCCCCCTAATTATGACATTTCCAAATATTTGAGCTATGCTACCTGAACATATATTTCTTCATAGACTAATCATGATATCATGATATCAATGATAAAAATAGTTTGTAGCAAAACGTACGTGATAGGCAACACAGGTAGTACCATATATACTTAAGGTTGCCTGACAATATAATCAATATAAAACCCAGCTTTCTTTAGGTTATAACTTTGTCAAATGTTAAACACCTGGGCCGAAATAGTCTAAGCTGGGTCTCTGCCTTAGGCTTAATTAATTAATTAATTAATTAATTTGGGGGGGTAAATGTCAATAAAATAGTTCAGCCATTTCTAAGAATTAGGTTAGGGGGAAAATGTTTTGCCTATGTTTAAAAAATCATTATAAATATTTTACAAAGAAGGTCTAGCACAGAGATCGGCAACCTCTGGCACACGGATCACCAGAGTAAGCAACCTACCAGGCCAGGCCAGTTTGTTTACCTTTCTGTGTCACCAGGTTGGGCCAATTGCAGCTTCCACTGGCCACGGTTTGCCATCCCAGGCCAATGGGGGCAGCAGGAAGCTGCGGCCAGCACATCCCTCACCCACGCCGCTTCCCGCAGCCCCCATTGGCATGGGATGGCAAACCGCAGCCAGTGGGAGCCGTGATCTGCCGAACCTGCCGACAAGGCAAGTAAACAAACTGGCCCAGTCTGCCAGGGTGCTTACTCTGGCGAGTCGCATGCCAGAGGTTGCCAACCCCTGGTCTAGCACATCCATGGGCCTTAAATTTTGCATATGGCAGGGAAGTCACTTTGTTGACAGGGAAGTGCCTTTTCCCATTCAATCAAAATACAGTCAAAGTTGGTCAAGTTACGAGCCTCTGAATATCTCAGTCACATGTTCAATAGAGACTTCTTAGCATTTGGTAGGTAAATTATTTTAAGATTCTGTCTATACTAAGCATGCCCCACATCCCAGAGCTAAAGGACTTTCCTTTGCACTTGCTCATTCTGGCCACCAACCTTCTCTGTTGCACTGGGCACGGATACTGAGAGAAGAAAGACAGTCCTTCCAGTATTCCCAAAGACCTCCATCTTCCCCTGCTAGTTCCCAAGTAGAGAGTAGGAGAAGGAGGAGGCATTCTGATTGCACTGCCAATAAGCAAGGAGCTAGGCTAGGAGGGGATAGCAATGGGAGAGACAAGGATGAAAAACTCGTGGGGAAGGAGGGTAATATGCACAATGGAATGAAATTAAGGTTGCACTGCAAACAAAACATTGACATTTAATAATATTTTTTTTTCTTTCAGAATTTCTATTCTGTGCGAAATTATATTTGGAAATGTTAGTGTTCCATTTCATGAAGTGTTGTTGTAGCCATTAGAAAGATAAGATGGGTTTTGTTTCAATATTTTGGATCAAAATTAAATAATTTGACATTCCCAAAATCAAAATGTTTTTGTTTGGTTTACTTAACAGATCCAAAATGCTCCTTTTTGAGTCAGTTGAATATTAAACTGCATTGTCCCATTCTGGAGCATTTCCTCATGTGAGTTGTAGTTTTGGGGCCTAATAAGCCCCTTCTCTCCAATGGACCAGGCTCCCAGGCTGTTCCAGCCCTTCCATAATACACTCATAATCATGTGACATCTATGATGCACCACACAGTTTGGTCACAAGGAAATCCACATTGAATTATAGGAGATGTATTTCTCCAGGGATCCCAGTCCATAGGAGAAAATGGGGGCCCCAACTATTCCAATAAGCCCATGCACTGATAGTGAAATGCATTTTATAATGGAGATATACCTATCTCCTAGAACTGGAAGGGACCTTGAAAGGTCATCAAGTCCAGCCCCCTGCCTTCACTGGTTTTGCCCCAGATCCCTAAGTGGCCCCCTTAAGGATTGAACTCACAACGCTAGTTTAGCAGGCCAATGCTCAAACCACTGAGTTATCCCCTAATATTTTGCTGAACAAATTTGAAAGAAAACATTTTGGTTTGGTTCGCTTCAAAAACCAAAATATTCTACTCAGATTAAACCGATGTGAAACTAAATATTTTATTTTGACTTTCTGGATACAAAATTTTAAATGACATTTTCCATTCCGATGGAAAATACCCAACCAGCTCTACTTTTAACATAGTTTTCTGGGTGTGTAAAATAAATTAATTTTAAATGTCTCACATTATGGATGGCAAGTATAAATGTTACTATGTTTAATCAAAGATTTTTGACTTCATGGGAGGGGAGTTTAAAAATGGGGGTACACTCAAAAACAGATGAGAGCAAGGAGAGGGCCCCCCAAAGACACCTAGATGATCAGACCAGGTGACAAAGCAAGGACCTTCTCCAAGGTCTGATTAGAAAATGTCTGGCTTTAAAGGCAAACTCAGGCAGTTTCCCACCAGTACTTTTGATTGGCTCCTCTTGATACAGGGGAGGAGGGAAGGCAGGGAAAGGCTGCAGGTAAGCATAGGCATGCCTGGGCATGTTCTGAGCCACAGGTATGAATCATATGCTTAATTAGTTGGCCACTTCAGGTCTTGCATTCTGGGAAGCGCCCCCCACACCGAGCCCGGGTCTGAACAAAGGAGCCAAACAAAGAAGCAAGAAGTGCCCCCCTAGGCAGAGCAATGGCTTCAGTTAGTCTGTACAAGCCATTCCTATGAATAGGGCTGTGACTTTAGTTAGCACAATGGCTGGGAGGGGCGGCCCCACAGGACAAACAGAAAGGAGAGGGGAAAAAGGAATGCAGCAGGGGGACAGCTGTAACAGATACCTAGGTCAACTACCAGCATGTCAGCCATATGTCATAAGGGAAAACAAATGCTTTAGCATGATAGAAAAGGAACATTCCAGCCACCATTTGATTTCCCTTTCCTCATGACATGCAGCATGGCAAAGTCTATTTGAAATTTATAGTATGTCTAGGTTTCACTGCAGGATGTTTATTTTTCTTCCAACCTTCCATGGGATTGTGAAATGAAAAGGCACTGGGCCAGATTCTACATTTCAACCTAGCCTCTACCACACTGTAAAGGGGCTGTATAGCTGGCCAGAATTGACCCCTGAGCAATACCCTTGGTGTAAGGAAGTTCACAGGTCAGCTCAGAGTCTGCAAAAGTGATTTACACTAGCCTCATCCTATGGAGAATGGAGTGTCCTGAGGGTGTCAGCTGGATGAGGAAACACCACTTGGTCACTGTAGCAGAGCACAAGTTACAGCAGCCTGGAGGCTGGTCTCACTAATGCTGGGTGACAAGTAAACCCCTAGCCAGTCTGACAATCCAGGGAAGCCCAATGGTGGCTGTGATACCTATAGCAAGTTCCTACAATATGCCTTGCAAACCTTACTGTATTAAATGCAAAATATCTGTGTTATTGTGGGCCATGATTTTATGTAACCTCTCTAGAAAGGAGATGTGATGTGAGGCTTTGGAGTTCAAAGTTCTATACTGAAATTGTGCCAAATTAGAATAGGCTTGTTGGGACTATAAGTGTGAAGTGGATTTCCTGGGAAATACATAGGGAGAAGTGAATGCAAATTCCCCCATCTCCAGTTATGCATAAACCTGGCCTTTAGAAGTTATGCCCGAGAAGTAGTTACTTGTCTGTGGATTACCTGCTCCCGGAAAATGGAGATCAAAGCCCCAAGCTGTATATAGAAATAGGCTGATCTGCCCACTCTATATTCTGGTTCTGAATCCAAGACAGTTATGAAGTGGTAACCATAAGAAAAAAACCGTGGCTAGTGGAAGCTGCGATTGGCCCAACCTGCTGACACAGAAAGGAATGACACCTACCAGATCCTGAGGCTGGAGCTGGGATGATCTCTGGCAATCTTTTAGAATGCATGTAGGAGCTTTTATTAGTTTTTAATATATTTGTTTTTTTCTGTAATACTTTCACCTAAAGAATAAATAGTGCTTGCTTGGAAATTGATAACTGTGGGCATTATACTGGGCATAGCCTCTGGAGAGAAAGAAAAGCATAGACACTGGCCTTGTAGACAGTTTGGCTTGTCAGAAGTGTCATAGTGTAAGACAGGGAAATCCCCAGTCAGAAAGGAGAGGTATGTGGATCTTGGTCCAAGAGAAGTGACATCTGTAAACCAGAAGCCTAAAAGTTGGTGCCCTTGGTGGACCATAGAGGAAGAACACAGTGTAGTTACCCTGAAACTGTGAGATTGGCTTTACCCTCCTATCCCCTCCTGCACTAAACAGGGTTTGGGATTAAAGTGAACCTGTCTCACTTTTGCATTGGTGTAGTGTTGGATTCAAAATTTACACCAAAAGGTCCATGTTATGGAGTCAATCCTGAGAGATGTTGACTTCAAGAAATCTCAGTTTTGATCAGTAGGAGTTTTGGGCTTTCAGTACATCTTTGGATGAGGCCATCAGTCAGAAGAAAAATCTAATTAATATATTTTGCTTAGCATACTGTTTTGGAGAAGATTGGCCTGATTTTCAGCCCACTTTATAATACCACCTTTAACAAAATATATTTTCAACTCCCTTATGTTTTTTGGCATTATGGACATTTTATATTAAAAATTACTCATACATTCTTTGGGATTAGGGTATTTAATGTTTTAGACAGAGATTTCTTGTAATCTTTGCTGCAGAGCAAAAGGGAATATGTTTAATTTAAGGGATGTCTTAGTTTGAATAATTTTCCTTATCTTCTGTCTCTGTTTACAAATAATTCTTATGACAGTGAAAATGCAGGCTACGTGTTAGATGAATTTCTGGTCACCATTTTAATATTTCAAAAGTATTTCACTGTGAGGACTCCCTATTCAGAAATGTTTTTGTAATGGTTATATGAAATAGGCACATTTGGGATTCTCCAGGTCAAATACTGAGGTCCTTAGGCAAAAGGACCCTTGACTTTAGTATATCAGAATATAGCCCTGCATGTTTCTTTCCTGTTTCCCCAATAGTATCCTACCATAGCTGACTGTACATGTGCCATTCACGTGTGTGCATCCCCTGCATGGTATTATGCCTCACAGATCATTATGGTTAAAGGACCTCAGGAGATCATTTAGTCCAACCCCTTGCTCAAAGCAAGACCAATCCCCAAATGGCCAGTTCAAGGATTGAACTCCCAGCCCTGGGTTTAGCAGGCTAATGCTCAAACCACTGAGCTATCCCTCCCACTATTTCATGTGAGGTAAAGGCACAGCATCTCTTGATTTTACCATACCAATTTAGTGGTACAGAGGTCATAAGATGTGATATATAACTTACTCTTTACGCTGACTTAAAAAGACAGCCTGGGCTAGTGAGCAGTGCAGACAAACTGCTATGAATGATAGGAAATAGGAGTGTTAGAGCCAGCTCAAAATGGACAATGCACGGTTATGCTTCTAATGCCTTCACTTCTAGTATCCAAATAGCTGGTAATTCAGTACTGCTGATTCATTGCTTCCTTTTCAGTCAGTGCTGACTCAGTGCCCTAACAAACTATTCAGAAGCTCCATTGTTTGGATGATATGTCATCCTGTAGTCATTAAATATCTCATAGCACTTTTTGCAAGAGTAATAATTATGATTTGTTAAGTGCTAACACTGGAGTCAGCACTCTGCAAGACACAAACAGGTACAACTTCCAATTACCCCAATTTTTATAGAGATTCACTTGGATACAATATAGTTTTTCATGGCTGAATGCACAAAAGGATTTACAGCACCTACATGTACATATAGACATGGCTTCACAGAAGCCAGTACGCTAGGCAGCAGCTGTCTAAGCTAGTCAATAGGAGATGCTGACCAAATGAGTGTGTCCTAGGCCATGCCCCTCTCATGGAGGTAAGCGCCTAAATCCAGGCTGCAGTAGATGAGAATCTCTGCTTATGATTAGCAACTGGGAACCCTCTTTCCCAGAGGCACAATGCTGTTTTTGGGAGGAAGAGGATGATGATAACTACTTCCATTATAACTTTTCATCCAGTGATTAGGATACTCGTGGTATGTTGGAGGCACCTGTTTCAAGACCCCCATCCGCATGAGGGGGAGCAGGGATTTGAAGAGGGATCTGCTACCTCTCAGGTGAATACTGTAACCATTAGGAGCTCTCTCTCAAAGACTAATCTGGGGGGGAGAGAGAGTGCATAGATATGAAAATGATTCTATAGCCTGGTAGTTAGAGCACTCACTATGGATGTGGGAGACACAAGATCTAAGCTACTCTACTCACTCTTTAATTATTTATCTGCAATGCAGCAGCTTCAACAGGAAAGATTAAGAAAGCCCCACATAATGCTACCCTTTTGTTCAGTGGTTAGAGTAGTCACCTGAGTGGTGGCAGATCCCTATTCATATTCCTTCTCCCACTCAAATGGATGGGGGACTTGAACCAGGGGTCTCCCACATTGCAGATGAATGCCCTAACCTAGTGGTTCTCAACCTGTTTATCATGGTGGGCTGTATATGTGGTCAACAATGTGCTATGTGAGCCACAGGTTGAGAAACACACTTACAGCCCCTCATGCCCAGTGCCCCATCCAGTGAAGCCAGGAGAGGAGCCCTGGGTGTGGGCCAGGCACCTGGGATTTGGATCCACCTTGTGGAGCTGGGCAGCCTGCAGTGCTGGGCCAGGCGGCTGGACTGCCGGACTCCACCATGCCGAGTTGGGCAGCAGCCAGCAGCTGTATCTGGACTCCACCATGTAAGGCCAGGAAGCAGCCACAGCTATTTGCTAATTAGGCCACATATGACCCATGGGCTGTGAATTGAGAACCACTGGGCTAAAAGTTATAATGGAATTCCTTCTCTTTCTCCTGGCCATAATTCCTTTGCCTAAAGATGCTTGATCTGCTCATGGCTTCTGAGCACACAACTTAGGTGGCTGAATGCCTCTCTTCCCTGGTTTGTGAATCATTCTGTAGCTTAGGTGGGAAATTCAGCTCCAGATGCCCACAGGAAGGCAGGAGTGTGTATGCTCAGATGCTGAAACATAGGTCCTAGGGAACTTTTCACTGCAAAAATGTAGGCACTGAGTAAATTTAGGCACTTTCAGGGTTCAATGGGAGTTTTGTGCATCTTAGGGGTCCTAAAACTGGGATTTAGGTGCCCTGGTAGTCTAGGGAAAGTGGGAAGTTATCATATGAGGGTGGGCCAAAAATAATGACTTCATTCTGAGTAATTGATCATTCTATAGTTATTTATATCTCAGTGATTAATCATCCAAAAATGCTTCTGCAGTTAGTCCTTCATGTTTTTCATCGAACTCAGGAATATTGTTATAATACTTTAGCAGTGATTAATTCTATGTTGAGTGTTCAAATACCTTCTCTCCTGGTTTTACATCACACATTGTATGTGTGTATGCTATACAGCTATCGTCTAGAGAATTCTAGCATCTTGTGTAAACCGTGGGGCCAGAAGATTTAGCATGGTAATGGGAGCCTCACAAAAACCTCTATGAGGTAGGAATGATCTAGAAAAATGATCTGGTTAAATGATTTGGAAATAGGAGTAAAGAGTGAGGTGTCAAAATTTGCACATGATACAAAACCACTCAAAATAGTTAAGTCCCAGGCAGACAGTGAAGAGCTACAAAAGAATCTCTCAAACTGGGTAAGTGGGCAATGACATGGCAAAATCAGTGTTGATAAATGCAAAGTAATGAACATTGGAAAACATAATCTCAACTATATGTATAACATGATGGGGTCTAAATTAGTTGTTACCAGTCAAGAAAGATCTTGGAGTCATGTATAGTTCTCTGAAAACATTCACTCAATGTGCAGCAGCGGTCAAAAAAGCAAACAGAATGTTGGGAATCATTAAGAAAGGGATAGATAATAAGACAGAAAATATCATATTACCTCTATATAAATCCATGGTATGTCCTCATCTTGAATACTGTGTGCATATGTGATCACCCCATCTCAAAAAAGACATATTGGAATTGGAAAAGGTTCAGAAAAGGGCAACAAAAATGATTTGGGGTTTGAAATGGCTGCCATATGAGGAGAGATTAATAAGATTGGGACTTTTCATTTTGGAAAAGAGAAGACTAAAGGGGGATATGATTGAGATCTATAAAATCATGATTGGTGTGGAGAAAGTAAATAAAGTCCTTCTCATAACACAAGAACTAGGGTTCACCAAATGAAATTAATAGGCAGCAGGTTTAAAACAAACAAAACAAAGTGTTTTTTCATACAACACACAGTCAACCTATGGAACTTCTTTCCAGAGGACTTTGTGAAAGCCAAAACTATAGCAGCGTTTAAAAAAAAACTAGATACATTCACAGTGGATAGGTCCATCATTGGCTATTAGCCAGGGTGGGCAGTAATGATGTCCCTAGCCACTGTTTGCAAGAAGCTGGGAGTGGGTGAAAAGGAATGGATCACTTGATGGTTACCTGTTCTGTTCATTCCTTCTGGGGCACCTGGCATTGACCACTGTCAGAAGACAGGATACTGGGTTAGATGGACCTTTGGTCTGACCCATTATGGCCGTTTCTTTGTTCTTATGTACTGTTATTCTCATTTTAGCAATCAGAAGCTGAGGTAAAGGGATACTAAGTGACTTGCTCAAGGTTTCACAAGAAATCTTTGGTGGAGCAGAGAACTGAACCAAGCTCTCCCTGTTACCATGCTAGTGCATGGGTCATCTTTTCTCTACGTTCGAAGGACCAGAGTGTTTTATGACTGAACTCTGTGCTCCTGCAATATAGGAGAAGGGAAAAAAGTTCTGACCAACCCCATTTACATGACTTATAATATTGCTTACCCATAATCCAGCTAAGATTTGTTGCTTTACTTGGAATTTATTTATATTTTGATTGTATAAATGACAATGGATTATTATTATTATTATTATTATTATTATTATTATTATTATTATTATTATGGTTATACTCAAGAAAGGGCATGGGGATTATGCAGGCTATCCCCTATAGTGAGTGAGCCATCCTGACTGTAGAGGTATTTACTAATGGAGAAACTGATTACAGAGAGAGGTTGTGGGATTTACTTAGAGTTCCAAAGCATGTCAGTGTCAGAGCCAGTATAAGAACTCAATAATTCCTAATTGCCAGTCCTAATTGTGCATAGTTCTATAGGTCATACTCTCATGAACATGGCCCTAGATAAGGTATCCAGTGTGCTCTGCTAACAGCATTAAAGTTCCGCCATTAGACCCTAGTTCAGTTCTGACTGAGATGAATGGGGGCTTTCCATTGACTTCAAAAGGAGTTGGATTGGGCCTTCAGTCTCTTGTTTACACAGGATAGTACTATCATTTTTACAGATTAAAAAATCAGTTGATTTTCAGTTAACATTAGTGGTGATGCTTGGAATGCTTTAACGAGCTATTTTCAATTCTAAATTGTAAGTATTAAAAGATAAAAAATATATATATTTATTACATATATTTACTGTTTAGTAATATCTCCTCAAGCTACAAAACAGCAGTTACTTCTTGGGCTTGTAAGAAATGTTTGTATTTCTCAGTTAAAATGGGTTATAGGTTATAAATATTCCTTGAATTCTTTTCTGATGTCAGAAATACCAATCATTAGGTATACATCACAGTGTTTTAAAAGTGACAATTGCATTACTCACCTTCACATCTTTGTAACACATTGTTAGATGACTTTGCACCAAAAATGAAGAAATCCACCTTGTCTTTTTTGTCTTAAGTAAACTGAGCTTAGCTTTCTAGTGATGACATAGTTAAAAAGGATAGAAGACTCCTAGCTCTGCCACTGTTTTATTGATTTTCTTTCTCAATTCTTTAAGTGTTCTTTCTTTATCTTTCAAGGTTTTGTTTTGTATGACACTTTACTTAGCAACAGAGTAGAATTGTTTAAAAAGGTGGCTGATTTTCAGATAGCCAATGAAATATACAAATTAAAATATAGTGCATTTAATACCAGTTTCTTTAACCTTTAAAAAGGATTAATCTGTGCTATGCAACATTTGTTATACAACAATTCTATTAAACATTAGATGTACCTCAGCTAATGTATTTGCTGAAACATTATCTTGTGAATACTATTTTACAACATTGATTTACTCTATTGACTTGCTTTAATACTAATCAAAGCAGTCTATTTTAATGCTGATGCAATGATTAGTAAAATATAGTGAAGTCTGAAGGTTTAAAGTGTGCTGCTCTGTTTAAAATAGCTCACTATGGAGATGTTAACTGAAATAAAAATAAATCTGATGATAATTAAAAGACAGGAGGAAATCATCTTAGTCATGAAAGATTAACATCTAGGTTTGTAGCTGAATCAACATCACTGCCTTGCCCATAATATACTACTTTATGTCAGTTTGACTTTGAAAATCCTGTTAGCTTTTATAAGTAGTGCTGTACTTGTTCATTTTTTCATTGTAATCAGTGCTCATATGGACAGGTATATTTGCATCCTGAGTTTTATATGCTCAAATAGGGCTACAAATAAGGGCTTTAGGAATGAGGGTGAACATAACGCTCCATTTCAATGAACAACATCAAATCTCCAGTTTAATATTTCCCCCTGAAAATAACTTCAAAAGTACAGAACATTTGAAGGATATTCTTTTATCCTTCATCTCTGCAATTAGTTCAGTAATAAAAATAAAGTAGCTGAACATTTTTATACAACATATGGTAATAGTATCAGACAACATATTTTCCTGAAATTATATATGCCAAGTGTTTTCCTGTGTCCCTGATCAATATTATCAATATTTTCTTCACTGATAAACTAATCTTAATAGTATATCTGTAACTTACCAGTTTTTCAATAAAACAGTTACATATTGGATATGTTATCTTCCCTTACAGTTAAAAATTACTGTCTGTAGTATCCACAAAAAATATATCTTTCCCTGAAATCTTATTATACTTCTTCCAAACCACTTTGGTGTATCTAATGTACCCCTTACTCAAATCTATCTCCAGACATTTTCACTTTTTGATACCTTGCTCTGGCATGATGGTCCTGATTTCCTTCTGAAGTTTTTACCCTCTCTTCTGAGGAAATGTGTGTCTGTTTCGGGCAACCTCCTTTGTATATATGATGGCTGCCTTCTTGGCCCACTCACTAGGAACTGAACCAGGGACCTTTAGTGCTAGGAGAACAAGCTGCTACACTTCGAGCTGAAAAGGCAACACTTCATTACCAAAGGCTGAAACAGCTCATATTTTCTGTAGATTGCTAGCATGTGGTATCTGTAATACACACTCACCCGTGGATTCCATATATACAGAGAGACATGTAATTCTTGTGTGATATCGCTGTCAGTCTCTTATGTCAATACATTGCCCTTGCAACATCTTAACAAGGCTGTTGCCTCCTTCATTCCTGAAATATTTCTCATTATTTTTCCACTTAAGCTGTGAGAGCTTCCACCTTCACCATTAATACCCCCTTTGTCCAATTCTCCACCTACCTACCTTTTTTTAATAAACCTACAACCTTTGCTTCTATCTCTTAAGTATTACTGTATTTCTTATATTTTATTATACAGATATCCAGTGTCTTTTTACTGCCTGTATATTTATTGTTCAGAGTCACAAAAATCTCAGATAATGTGTGTGATGTTGGTAAACCAAGTGCCAGCTCTGGCCAGAACCGTAGGTTTTAGCTAAGAATTGACAAACCCCTAGCTGGAAACCAAACCATCTCATTTGCATGTTAATTTTGTTCATAATAGGTATTAGCCTATAGGTGCAAGATGTTTTGTTTATGTTGACCATCCGCAGGCACAGCCCCCCACAGCTCCCAGTGGCCATGGTTTACCGTTCCCAGTAACTTGGAGCTACGTGGGGCTGTGCTTGCGGACGGTCAATGTCAACAAAATGTCTGGCAGCCTGCCAGCAGATTACCTTGATGGGCTGTGTGTCAAAGGTTGCCAACCTCTAGATTCATTAATGGTCCTTCTGCACCTTGAAAATCCTACTTGGAAGGATACTCTTCCTATGGACTTGGAGGTGAATGAAGGAAATAAAACAAAGACAAAGGAAAAGTTTCTATCTCTTTGCTGTTGGAACTCTCACAGGGCCAGATACATTAAAATGAAGCCAGACAGCCCCTGGGGTTACCCCTGGAGTCTTCCTTGAAAGATGCTTTGAATTGACAGATCACTACAATTCTGTTACTCTTAGGATTTAGACTGCAACTCATTTGTGTATATGTTTGCTTGCTTTAACCTGTAAATAACTCTCATTTATTTTATGTAGTTGATAAACCTTTAGATAGTATATTACAGGATTGGCTACTGGCATTGTCTTTAGTGTAAGAACTATCATACCAATTAATCTGGGGGTAAGTGATTGGTCTCTTGGAGCTAGAAACCACCTGAATATTTTGTGATTTTTGGTGTAAGTGACCATTTATCACTAAGCTCTGCGAGCCTGGGTGGCAAGATACACTGGAGAGTCTAAGTGAACTATGTGTGACTCCATGGTGAGACCGTTAAAGTAATCCAAGAGATCACATTTTTTATTGGGTTTGTGAAATCTAATTATTGAACATACCACCAGTTTGGGGTGTCTGCTCTCTTTTTGAAAAGTCTGCCCTGAAGTTGGCACTCACGGTTGTGAGCCACTCCAGACTTTAGCATATGTAAATTTATCTTTGAACATTTTTGATGTGTCCTCTTCATCTTGTCTAGTCTCTGCCAATATTATCTCTCTGCCAATAAGACCATAATTATTTGCACCTTTTTGTACTTAAATTTAATACTTTTATATTCTCTAATTATGAATTTATAGTAAATTATGATTACTATTAATTTGATCATTCGGCTCTATACTTCCAACATATATATTGTGTTCAGAATTAAATCAAGAAGTTCTTTTACAAATTTGTTCTTTTACATATTTATATAGGACACTACAGCCCTGTATTATTCCTTCCACCATATTTCTCTCTTTATATTTTCCACTTATCATGATATTCCAGTTTGTTATCAGGTCCCTGTAGATCTTTCATATTCTACTTGTTCTTTAAAAAATATATTTTACTAATTTTCTTCTTAGCATCTTTTTTTCTATTTCATCAGGAAAAGAAACATGCCCCATCACATGCTCAACCAGTCTAAGTTCAAAATTCTAGTTTACATCTACCAAAAATAGTCTCTAATTTATTTCTTGTAATATAGTAAAACCTCAGAGTTACAAACACCAGAGTTATGAACTGACCAGTCAACTATACACGCCATTTGGAACCAGAAGTATGCAATCAGGCAGCATCAGAGACAATATATAGATATCAAATACAGTACAGTACTGTGTTAAACATAAACTACTACTATTGTGACCAGACAGCAAGTGTGAAAAATCCAGACAGGGATGGGGGTTAATAGGAACCTATATAAAAAAAAGACCCCAAAATCAGGACTGTCCCTATAAAACTGGGACATCTGGTTACCCTAAATACTACAAAGAAAAGGGAAAGCAGCATTTTTCTTCTGGATAGTAAAATTTC
Organism: Gopherus evgoodei; assembly: GCF_007399415.2. Classification (NCBI taxonomy): domain Eukaryota; kingdom Metazoa; phylum Chordata; order Testudines; family Testudinidae; genus Gopherus; species Gopherus evgoodei. Next base: position 70,151,018 of record NC_044322.1, read on the forward strand.
AAAGCTGTATTATGTCAATGTTCAGTTGTAAACATTTAAAAGAACAACCATAACGTTTTGTTCAGAGTTACAAACATTTTAGTTCTGAACAGCCTCCATTCCCAAGGAATTCATAACTCTGAGGTTGTACTGTACCAGTTTGTGAAATCTCCAAACAGCCATGGTTATTATTTGTATCATATTAGTATCTATGGCCTTATCTGATATCGTAGCCTTTGTTCCGCATACATGAGGTAAGAGAGAGAGTCACTGCCCCAAAGAACTTACATTCTAAATAGACAAGACACATAAAGGTAAGGAAAAGGTAGTATTTTTACAGATGAGGAACTGAAAAGTTGAGAGATGGATTTTCTCCTGTGCCAGAGCTCTGCTTTATATAGGAGACAGGGAAGCATCAGGGAGACAATTATGGCTCTCTGATTCTCATGGCTGGAGCCTTGACTGCATTCCAAATGCACCAGTCAGTGTTGCTGAGCAGAAAGCTGGTCCTGGGATACTTCCTCCAAGATGAACAGGAAGATAGGAAACCAGTTGTGACATTCCAAGTCACATTCTCCTTCCAGGGCTGCTCAAGGAACATTTCAGCTACACACTGCCCCTCCCACTGGGCACATCAAAAAGTAATGAGCTAACCTTTTATCCAGATCAATAATATACCTCTTGATAACCAGCAAATGGTTCTCACTAGGAGATCACATTATACACTCAGTTAATTTATGAGATCTGTCAATACTGATGCTAGAACTGTTGATACCAGATTCTAAGTTTAATTTTGTTTGGCCAGTTTGGTAAGCACCTTCACTTAAATTAGTGTATGGATTTCATTTAGTCTGGACTTCTTTCTTTTTTCCTTTCCATTTCCTTTTCTGATTGTTCTTACTAATTAACCCTCATTCATTTATTACAAAAATGTGTCAAAAAACATCCTTCAAACATATTAAATTGGTGCCTTTGTTTTGGTTATGTTGTGGTTTGCTTTTCTTTTTAAAAGTAGTCTTATCAGCTGCATCTGAAGCTTTAAAGAAGCCTAGACACCTCATAATTTCCATGCACTCTTAATCTACTTTGTGCAAATTACACAGTCCGACTTTTCTAAATTTATTGTAATTAGGCCTATATATTACAAAGGGACTGCTCATATAGCTCCTGCCTAATCTCTTATTTATATGCAGAATAGCAAAGCTAAAGAGTTTAGGATTTTCACATTTAATGCTCTTTTTACCTAATCAAGTTATACAGCTTAGTAGTTTGCTTCCCTGTGGTTCCCACACATTTTTTAAATAAATCAGCATAGTCATAGCTAGGCATTAATGCTGCTTCTGCAACCTTTCTCTATTCACTGATTGTTCACTGGGGACACAGTAATTCATCACTCAGAAATAAATGGTGCGTGCGTAACCCATTTTAAATAATCAGTTTATGGGCAAAGCACTACTGAATCCAGATTAAGTTTAAATGAAGTTATACTCAATATGTATTTTTCTCTGTTTTCTCTTAAAACTGTATTGGAATTCTGTTACCAGAAGGAAGAGGAGGATATGACTGAATAAATCTGGATTAACTTTCTTGGTTCAGATTTCATTCCTGGAATCCAGGTTTTCCTTTACATTTCCAGTGGTTCTGGTGTTCCATGTGACTAATTTAAACCTTGTACATCCCGTCAAATCTCATCCTCCTGAATCAGACTGAAATGCCTCCTGTCAGCAAGTTGGGTGATCAGATAGAAAAAGTATATAACTACATGTCAACATTGGCAGGAAAAACATGGCATTTTGACTGTCCCAAATACTGTCATGGCTTTTCAAAATAAAGTTTTTACTTGTCCCTTTCATTTTCCTCAGCACAATGAACTGTATAGTTGAGTGTCAGTGTTGCCAATCCAAGTGTTCAAACATCAAATGATGATTGTATTATAAATCTTGAGCTTTAATTTTTTGGAGGATCCTCTTTATTTGCTTTGTGGTTTATGAGCATTTAGGATGCACTCAGGTTACATTTTAAAATTTTTGTCTGGAAGCATGAGAACTAGAAGCTTTTAAAAAAAAGAAAAAAGAAAGATGAGATGCTCGCATAAATGCTTGACTCCACGAGTTGGGATATGGAGAAAAACACCAAATATTGTAAGACTCATAAGAAAATGATGAGATTTGAGAATGCTGAAGAATACACAGCCATAAAAAATATCTTGAATGCTAGAGTTAGCACTCCCTTTAATAGTTGGATGTTTGTATGTGGGATTTTCTGATCCACAGAATCTGAAGATAAATTTATAGCTTAGATCGGTGATCTTGTTAAAAGGATGAGAAAAGGTTTAGAAAAGAAGACTAGCGAAGCAAGATTCTGAAGAGAAGAGTGAGAATAGTAAAGAGAGCAAAAGGAAAGCTGAAAGAGAGAATACCTATGAAAACAGGAAACTGAAGGTTGGGACTAGGCGAAATGGCTTATGGACAGTGGTGAGCTGGAGCCGGTTGTTAAATTTAGAAGCCAGTGTAGAACTAGTTATTAAAGGGGCCAGTGGGTGGGCAAACTCCGGTCTGTGGGCCACATCTTACCCGCGGGACTGTTCTGTCCAGCCCACCTGAGCTCCCAGCTGGGGAGGGGCCCCCCTCACAGAGCCCCAGCGTGCCACGCCGCTGGTGCCAGTACTCTGGGCAGCTTGGCAACTCCAATACTTCTGTGTTGTGTCTGCAGTCATCAAACACTTTGTCCTTTCTACAGTAAGCATTAAACCAAGAAACTACAGAGACATATATTGTATCTGTCTAACCATAGTTGCAACTCTGTCTTTAAGAAAAAAGACAACCCTTTTTGCTGCAGTTCATCACCTACCATTGGCAAAAGAATAGCCAAAGTAAGGCTTTGATGATGGAAGGGCAGTTTGTATACAGCTATTGTACTGGTTCTTTTTCAGATTCCCTGCTAGTGATAAAGCAAGGCTCACTAAAGATTTTGGTGGTGATGTTATTTGCAGATTGACAAACCTAAAACACCTGCTTTGATGCAACATAGTTTCTCAATTGTCATAAAAAATAAAGTCTGTTATGTTTTGTATATTATTCTGCATGTTCTCTGGAGATATAGTGATCACAATATGGCAGCCTAACACCAGCTGTCTGGTCATTTCCTTTACACCGTATGCACTTACAGAAAGATATAAAAATAAGTATTTGAATAAAGAGCCCTCACAAAAGATTGTAACATATTATTTGAATATGCTTAAACATAAAAGTACAGGGAAATTAACTTTAATAGGGATGAATGAACCACATTAGCACCTGATACTCGGTGCACTCACTTCTCTTTGACTTCAAAGAAGACACTTGGCCCCTCAGTGGATTAGGTCCTGTGTTTCTCTATAAATGTGGAGAATGTGTATCTTTAGTACATATTATATGCAAGGCTGATAGCCCTGACACTTCACATTATAAGGCCTTGTGAAGTGAGGAGATAGTATAATCCTTGTTTTATATATGGGGAATTGATAAACAGAAAGATCAGGGTCAAAAGTGTCCACTAACTTTGGATGCCCATTTTTTAGATGCATATGTTCTGATTGTTCAGAGTAGTTAGCATTGTGTAGCAGTTAAAAAGTACAAAGTACAGCTCCCACTACTTCAATAGCACCTGTGAGGGTTTATCACTTCTGCAAATCAGGCCCTAGAAAATCACATCAGGCACTCTGAAAATGAAGAACACAAAATCAGTGACTATCTGTGTAAAGTCTGGTTTAAGTAACAAGCTTAGAATGATAGAGGAATTCTTGAATAGATAGGGAGAGCATAAGCAGTGAATAATGGAGGTCTCCCCAAACCTCATACTGTTGTTGGGGCAGTGGCAGAGTTGGGGCCTCCAGAAAAATCTTCCCCTGCCACAGCTCTAGGGCTGGAGGAGCTCTCACTCCTCGCCATGACCCCAGAACTTTTCCAGTCTTGGGCTGCAATGGAGAAGGGAGGGAGAAGGAGCGAGCAAAGACCAGGGCCTCAGGTGGGGGGACAAAAGTAGAGTAGGGGGTAGAATGGGGATGAGGCCATGGGGGTGGGTGAGGAACAGGAGAGGGGCTCCAGGCTCCGATATCCAGCCACTGCAGAGAGAGCTCCACCACACTCCCAGCCAAGAGTGAGTGCTAGACCCCATTAGGGACCGAACTCTCAGCCCGTCCATTGTGGCCCTGACTGAGCTCTCAGTCCTTCACCCCTGTGACTCCGATCAAGCTCCAGCCAGGACCATGGGGGCTGGGGAGGGGCCTGAGAGCAGAGAGTGGGGGCTGGGCCTCAGCTGGAAGAGGCAGGGCATGGGTCTAACTTCCCCAAGGGGAAGCTTCACCCGCTGCCCATGAGCAATAGAATCAAAATTCTCCGGGGAAGCATTCAACTGTCTTAACCAGGAGACTATCTTTTCTCTTCCTGAATCCCTTGCCTCATTCACTATATATCTTCCAACTTCTGCAACAAATGAGTTAAGGGCCCCACAGACAACAGAAAACTTTAGAACACAACACTTAATCACTAAAGCAGGTACATCTTGTATGCTGCATGAGGCAGGGATAGTGTGGAATAAAAAAGTATATGATCACGTAATTATGTAATTATAGACCAAGGGTCAGCAACCTCTGGCATGCGGCACGTCCCTTGGCCCGCGTCGTTTCCCATCACCTCCATTGGCCTGGGACAGCGAACTGCAGCCAGTGGGAGCCACAATCAGCCAAACCTGTGGACACAGCAGGTAAACGAACTGGCCCAGCCTACCAGGGCAAGCCATGTGCCAGAGGTTGCCGACCCCTGTTATAGACAGTATCATAGTTGCATATGCACAAGGGGGCTGAATTAAGGTTGCACAGGAAGACTTACTTTGGGCATTTCCTAACTTTTAAGTACTCAATTTTTCAACCTTGATAATGCTCTTTTAATAGTTTTTTGTGTGTAAATTGTATATCATTTGAGAATGAGAGAAAACCTGATGGTGTGATACAAAGCTTTTATGAACATGATTTGGAAATGGTCACAGCATTCAGGGATGCTGAAGAAAATTTATGCAGGTTATTCCAAACAAGTGTCAGTAATTTATTATTATTCATACTCACTATCTGCATTATGGTAGAACCCAAATGCCCCACTTGAGATTGGGCCTCCAGTATGTTACACACCATACATGCACCTACCCATATATACTCGTTCATAAGCCAAATATTTTTGGTAAAAAAGTGATACATCAAAGAGCGGAAGGTCGGCTTATAAACAGGTCTACACCAAAATTTGATGATTTTAAACTTTATGTAATCATTGAATTGAATATCTAATACAAGGATCGGCAACCTTTGGCACACAGCCCGCCAGGGTAAGCACCCTGGTGGCCTGGGCTGGTTTGTTTACCTGCTGTGTCTGCAGGTTCAGCTGACTGCGCCTCCCACTGGCCACGGTTTGCTGCTCCAGGCCAATGGGGGCATCAGGAAGCAGCGGCCAGCACATTCCTCAGCCTGTGCTGCCCCATATATAAAACAAGGATTATACGCCAAACTGCTCATAGTCTAAGGCCCTGATCCTGAAATTCAGGGTCAGGCCTAAACAGAAAGCCAGATGAAAAATGAAAGAGAGGAAGTATTATTATCCCCATTTTATAGATAGGGGAACAGTAAAATCTCTAGACCACAGCACAGTATCATGGGCTAGAATATCTCAATATTTAAGAAATGTGTATAAAATATTATTGAACTAGTTTTTGTGTCACTGAGCCTTTGGAAGCAGGCTGTGTTAAAACCATAAGCACAACCATACAGGCCTCAGAGGGAGAGGAAAAACATTGTAGTCTATGTCTAAGTACATTTTAGAAAGTTTGAAAAATAACCTAAAATAACTAAAATAACTGTTCCATTGATAATAGATTTGTGATATTAAGGTCCACTACTAGATGGAAGAATTACTGCAAAGCACCTTCCAAAATGTTTGTCAAAGATTCATGACTAAAGGAAATCCCAAAGGATGGTTCTGATATAGATATCATAGAGCTAAGCAGTGATTTAATTCTCAACAGTTAGATATGCCTAATGAGACAGATTCTCAATGTACCTAATTCACCAGCCACAAGCATGCTCCTTCCTAAGCTCAATAAGTATTCAAAATGTGTTAAAAGGAGACCAAAACTAGACTCTCTTGTGCTATGTTCCTTCCACTAACGTTGAAATCGGAGTGCCTTTTTAAATCATGACTGTTATATCCCATTCAACTTTTCCATTCCTGGTGCCTCAATCTGTGAATTTTAAATGTAAGCCTGACAAAGGAAAAGAATAGCTGATAATAACAGTAAAAACCTGCATCTTTTTTCCTTATCACTGTGACAGTTCTTTTCACACTTCACTTCACTTCACTTCAAAGTCAGACCACGTTTTTGGAATTGACCTCCTGGCTACACAGTGGGGAAATAGATCTGTGTTGTAAACTATACCAAGCAGGAATCCTGAAGTATTTAAAAGGTGTTAGAAGATGACCAATAATAATCTTTTCTTATTTTGATGTGAATATTAGAATATTTATGTCAAGCATATTGGCAGACTTAGGATGTACAATATGCCAATATTGGGCTGCATTTAGAGATTTTCTTCTTTTGCTTGAATTATTAATTTACAGTTTTTGCAAAGGAATTATTCTTATAATCCCTGAAATATATATATTCTGTGATATTGATTTTAAATAAGGCTAGCTAGTTAAGAGTTACAGATTAAAAAACAAACAAACACTTCTGCCATTTTAGGGTAAGAAAGAAGATGAGTGGAGTTTTTTATTGATAATTGCATTATATTACAAAATTATAAATCAGAGGCACCTTATACATACAATATAAAGCTATGTGTTTTTTTTTTTAAAAAAGAAGAGGAAATATAAAAACAGAGAAAATCCACCACACTCACCTCAGTTGATAACACTATATTGAATTTTAGGCATCACAGGCTGCAACACTTTTAGCTAGCAGTGCCTGACAATTTTTATTATAAGACCTCGTTTCCAGTTGCTTATAACGGTGTCAAACTTTAACTGTTTTGGCTCAGATTTTCCATGCTGGATGTCTGCCTCCATATGAATTATTTTGGAAAGTTTCAGCCAAAATGGTTCAGCCATTTCTGAGAATGAGGGGGAAATATTTGTAAATATGTATTAACTCTTTCATTGAGAAGCGTTAGCATCTCCATGCTATGAAGCAGGAACTTGAAATATGGCAGGAGAGGTTAATTCAGATGTCAGGGATGTGCCTTTTGCTGTTCACATGAAAAATACAGTATGCAGTCATGTAATGAAAGATTCTATCATACTAAATACACAAGATGGCTAAGTAAGATAGTACAGGCAAACTTCTGGCACTTCTTGTAATTTTTGAGTGCTTGACTTTGCAATCTTAACGTTCTTTTAACTTAGTTCTTTTGTATGTAATATAAAGTAGGCTGATGTGGATGGAAAATGGAAAATAGTGGGCAACTCAGATACAGGTAGGATTAACTAAACTCAGAAAAATAGTACTGAATACTGGTATTGTGAGGCTTAGAAAACTTCTAAGGTTATGCATCTGGATACCATGTTATGAATCAGTGAAACCACTTCTATTTTATTTTATGGAGCATATTGCAATTTATAAATTAACTGCTCCACAATCTGAACTGAGACCATATGTGAAGTGCAGGCATGTCCCTAAGGCATCCCATCTGCACCAGCTTATGTCCAACCCATTATCAAATTGTGCCATGCTCACATGAGCCAATATGGGACATATACAAAAATCCAGTAGACAAAAATATGAATTGCTTTGATCATTCATTTGAGTATTTTGAGGGAAAAAAGTCCGAGTGTAATTTTCACAAAATAAGAAATTTTTTATACTTTACATAATCAATTTCCAGATACAATTTAGCAATCTGTAAATAATGAGTATAGTTAGTACAATGATCACTCTTATTATGGATTGGTGAACCTCAACATGTTCAGTGCTCAGTTCAAATGAGCATCTAATGTTTATCCAGACCTCTTGAGTCTGCAACGTTATGCTAGAAATCTCATGAGAGCACACTTTCTTGTGAGCTTCTACATCTCCTTTCCAGTCCAGTATGCAAATACCTAAGGAGCGCCTCTCATGGAATTTTCAGCACTTCTGGTCCCAGCTAGAATAACCCTGAACTGCAAAAAATGCATGAAAATGAGGAAGGGGCGAGGGGGAACTATAGACCAATGTTTTAAAAGTTTAAGTTTCCATTTGATAACTCATCTGTGGTGGTGTTTCTCTCACAACACTCTGTTTCTCATCGTCTCTTCCTATACCTTTCATTTTTATGATTCTTTCTTTTGTTTTTTGTTTCATTATTTTCTACTCTCATTCATATATCTCACACTTTTGACCAGCCTGTTTTACATGCAGAAGGTCCCCAGAGTGACAAAACCTAACCAGACACACAAATGGCGTAGAGAAGGCCATAATCCTCTGGAGTCCCTAGCTACCCTATACCTGCAGTTGTATATCAGTCCCACCTTGTACTAATATAAGAACATAAGAATGGCCATACTGGGTCAGTGTGGTTGCCGTGTGAGTCCCAGGATATTAGAGAGACAATGGGGGTGAAGTCCAGTCTTCCATTGGACCAACTTCTGTTGTTGAGAGAGACAAGCTTTCAAACTTACACAGAGCTCTTCTTCAGGCCTGGGAAAAGTACTCAAAGTGTCACAGCTAAATATATGGTGGGCTAGATTGTTTAGCATAAGTCATTAACATATATTTCAAGGGCCATTCAAGGTGAACTGGCCCATTAACATCCTTTCAGTATTAAGTGGGAAAGGAAGGAAGGGGAAAAAGGCAGGTTGCATGTGGGGGAGAGTTGTTAGTGGGTTATAGATTGCTGTAATAAACAATGAATCCAGCATTTCTATTCAGTCCATGATTCAGTCATGTTTGTGAACACTTTTCACAAAACAATCACTCTATATATGACCTCTCAGTCCTTATTCTCAAAGGAAATCTGCACAACACCTTCAAAAAAAGTAACCTGTGATCTTAAATTCATAACTTTGCTAGACATTGAAAATCATGGACTGAACAGTAATACTGGAATTATGGCTTATTACAACAATCAATAACCTACTATCAACCTTCCCATGGCAAGCTGCTTTCCCCTCCACTTTGCTCCTCCCCATGATTGAAAGAGTGACCCGTGAAATATGTATTAACTATTTTTGCTAAATAATGTGTTCCAACTGTGACACTCTGAATACCTTTCCTAGACCTGAAGAAGAGTGCTGTGTAAGCTTGAAAACTTGTGTCTCTCAGCAACAGAAGTTGGTCCGATGCCTGATCAGACCAATGGTCCATCTAATGCCATATACTGTCTTTTGACAGTGGCCAGTGACAGATTCTTCAGAGGGAATAAATAGAACAGGGCAATTATCAAGTGATCCATTCCTGGTCATCCTGTTCTAGCTTCTTGCAGTCAGAAGTTTAGGGACACCTAGAGCACGAGGTTTTGTCCCTGACCATCTTAGCTAATAGATATTGATAGAACCATCCAGTAGGAACTTATCTAATTCCTTTTTTTAGTCTAGTTATACTTTTGGCCTTCACAACATGCCCTGGCAACAATTTCCACAGGTTATGTAATGACTGGAGGATCAGTGGCTCATATGACATGCGTGCCCCAACCCCAAAGATCCTGCTGGAGTACAGATACCTGGCTTCATAAATATCTAAGTTGATATGATGAGGATCTTGGGGCTTAGAAGGAGAAGGGAAGCCAGGGGATAGGTTCTCTGTCCCTTGAGGGACAGGAAACAATGGTTCACTAACATTATGCTGTGCTGAAGAACATGGATATCAACGCAAACCTCAAGGGGATTTGGCCAGTCCCAACCTCTGCAGACCTTGAAGAATGCTTTTATTTCACCCCTTCAAAATGCACAAAGAAAAGAGAAAGTAATTTGCTAAACATTCATATATTCCAGATGTCACATTGTCCAATGGGTAGAGAAGGGGACTGGGAGTTCTTTTTCAGACTCTGATTCACAGTAAGACCTTGGGGAATGGTAACTGACTTCCCTACTCTTCATGGAGAGGTAAAAATACTGCTGAAAACACGTTTACTAATTTGTAAAAAAAATCTATACAGAGCCAAAGAAAACATTTGCTATAACTCCATACGGAACTGGTATCTACCAATAAGCTTCTTGTTGAATGGTTATCTCCTTTTTACTCATAAAGGTGTAAGTGTTTTTACACATTCATGTTTTAAGAACATCAATTAATTTGAAAATTTAGAAAAAAATGTATTTCAGAATATTGAAAGTACTTAAAACAGAATGTTTTTATTGAATTCTTTCCTGATCTGTTAAAAGTCTAAAACACATGAGTTCACAATGAGGTCAAAATGTGGATTTCAAATAATGATATATGAGAACTGTCCCTCTTGGTTTCTATTATTTTGAATAATGTGAGATTAAAGCATTAGTCATTTGGCATAAGAAAGATGTTATACCTATACAAATAACCTATAAATATGTTCTGGATTGAATTACTATTAATTGAAATTGCAAAAGTGCTTAGATCTCTGGATGGGATTTACACATTGAAAGAAAGAAAGAAATGCCACATCAAACAAGACATAAGAAGCAAGAAGGGTTGAACTGATATTGCTCAATGTATTCATATGGCTCTATATGAATAAACTGAGATAGAAACAGAATCAAGCAAATTAATTGCTCTTGTCTTTATTATCTATCTTACTACTTCATTTTTATTATGGAGGGCCAAATCTCCATGTGGTGTAAAGCATGAGAACCAATGGAGCTTTGCAAATTTACATCAACTGAGGGTCTGCTCCTGAGGGCATGTCTACACTACAAAATTAAGTCAACTTAAATTAAGTCAACATATAGCCATCTCAGAAATTTAGTAAGTTGCGCACATCCGCATTAAGCTCTTGGTGTCGTTGCAGCACGTGCTCACTAGTAGCACTTGCATTAATGCAGAGAGCAGTACACCATGGGTAGCCTTCCCATTGCCCATCTCTCCACCATCTAGCACAGTACTTTGGGAAAGGTTTGCAATGCCTCCTGGGAGCAAAACATTCTCACAGGAGTAGCTACGAATGCTGGTGTGAATGTCTCATGATGCAGTTTTCTCTCTCCTCTAATTTTCTCTACATCCCATATTATTTTGTGCCTTTTTTCAAAAGCCTAGCAAACCTGCATGTCCGCCATCTCTGGAGAAGTACAGACTTGTGCAGCTCTGCACTATTGTGGTGAGCATTAAGAACAAAATGTGCCTGACCCTGCAGTATTTCCAGAGCTTCCAGAGGAGCTGCCCCATGGAATATAAAAATTCATAGAATCATAGAAAATTAGGATTGGAAGAGACCTCAGGAGATCATCTAGTCCAACCCCCTGCTCAAAGCAGGACCAACCCCAGCTAAATCATCCCAGCCAGGGCTTTGTCAAGCTGGGCCTTAGAAGTCTGTAAAGATGGAGATTCCACCACCTCCCTTGGTAACCCATTCCAGTTTTTCACCACCCTCCCAGTAAAATACTGTTTCCTAATATCCAACCTAGACCGCCCACACTGAAACTTGAGACCATTGCTTCTTGTTCTGTCATCTGCAACCACTGAGAACAATCTAGCTCCAACCTCTTTGGAACCCCCCTTCAGGTAATTGAGGGCTGCTATCAAATCCTCCCTCACTCTTCTCTTCTGCAGACTAAATAAGCCTAGTTCCCTTAGCCTCTCCTCATAAGTCATGTGCCTCAGCCCCCTAATATTTTTGTTGCCCTCTCCTGGACTCTCTCCAATTTGTCCACATGCTTTCTGTAGTAGGAGGCCCAAAACTGGATGCAATTCTCCAGTGCTAAATAGAGGGGAATAATCACTTTCCTTGATCTGCTGGCAATGCTCCTACTAATGCAGCCCAATATGCTGTTAGCCTTATTGGCAACAAGAGCACACTGTCACTATCCAGCTTCTCATCCACTGCAATCTCTGTGCCCTTTCTGCAGAACTGCTGCTGTGCCATTTGATCCCCAGCCTGTAGCAGTGTATGGGATTCTTCCTTCCTAAGGGCAGGAGTCTGCACTTATCCTTGCTGAATCTCATCAGATTTATTTTGGCCCGCTCCTCCAATTTTTCTAGGTAACTCTGGACCCTATCCCTATCCTCCAGTGCATCTACCTCTTCTCCTAGCTTAGTGTCATCCACAAACTTGCTGAGGATGCAGTCCATCCCATCATCCAGATCATTAATGAAGATGATGAACCAAACTTGCCCCAGGACCCACCCCTCGTGCACTCCGCTTGATACTGGCTGCCAACTAGACATCGAGCTGTTGATCACTACCTCTTGAGCCTGATAATCTAGCCAGATTTCTATCCACCTTACAGTCCATTCATCCAGCCCATACTTCTTTAACTTGCTGTTAAGAATACTGTGGGAGACCATATCAAAAGCTTTGCTAAAGTCAAGATATATCATGTCCAGTGCTTTCCCCATATCCACATAGACAGTTATCACATCACAGAAGGCAATCAGGTTGGTCAGGCATGACTTTCTCATGTTGACTGTCCCTGATCACCTTCCTCTCCTCCAAATGCTTCAAAATGGATTCCTTGAGGACCTGATCCATGATTTTTATGGGGACTGAGGTGAGGCTGATTGATCTGTAGTTCCTCAGATTCTCCTTCTTCCATTTTTGAAAGATGGGCACTATATTTGCCTTTTTCCAATCATCCAGGGCCTTCCTCGACTGCCACGAGTTTTCAAAGATAATGGCCAATGGTTCTGTGATCTCATCAGCCAACTCAGCAACCCCAGGTCCACTGCATCTGGCCCCATGGACTTTCTAAATAGTCTATGCTTTTCTAAATAGTCCTTAACTTGTTATTTCACCACTGAAGGCTGCTCACCTCCTTCCCATACTGTGCTGCCCAGTGCAGCAGTCTGGGAGCTGATCTAGTCTGTGAAGACCGAGGCAAAAAAAGCATTGCTTACTTCAGCTTTTTCCACATCATGTGTCACTAGATTGCCTCCCCCATTCAGTAAGGATCCCACACTTTCCCTGAACTTGTTCTTGTTGCTAACATACCTGTAGAAACCCTTCTTTTTACATTTCACATTCCTTGCTAGCTATAACTCCAGTTGTGCTTTGGCCTTCCTGATTACACTCCTGCATGCTCAGGCAATATTGTTATGCTCCTCCCTAGTCATCTGTCCAAATGTCCACTTCTTGTAAGATTCCTTTTTGTATTTAAGCTCACTGAAGTTTTCTCTGATAAGCCAAGCTGGTCGGTTGCCATATTTGCTATTCTTTTTGGACATCAGGATGGTTTGTTCCTGCTCCCTCAATAAGGCTTCTACAAAATACAGCCAGCTCTCCTAGACTCCTTTCTTTCTCATATTAGCCTCCCAGGGGATACTGCTCATCAGTTCCCTTTGAGAGACAGTCTGCTTTTCTGAAGTTCACCGTCTGTATTCTGTTGCTCCCCTTTCTTCCTTTTGTCAGGATCATGAACTCAACCATCTCATAGTCACTGCTGCCCAGGTTGCCACCCACTTCTACTTCCCCTACCAATTTTTCCCTGTTTTTGAGCAGCAGATGAAGAGGAGCACAGCGCCTAGTTGGTTCCTCCAGAACTTGCACTAGGAAGTTGTCCCCAACACTCTCCAAAAACTTCCTTGATTGTCTGTGCACTGCAGTATTGCTCTCCCAACAGATGTCAGCGTGATTTAAGTCCCACATGAGAACCAGGCCATGTGATCCGAAAACGTCTGTTAGGTAAGCTGACCTAACCCCCATTATACATGGGACACATGACTTATGAGGAGAAACTGAGGGAACTGGGCTTATATAGTCTGCAGAAGAGAAGAGTGAGGTGGGATTTGCTAGCAGCCTTCAACTACCGGAAGGGGGCTTCCAAAGAGGATGGAGCTAGTGTAGCTTCTATAGGACTAAACTACTTGCATGCATATATATCATATCTTTTCTTATACTGTAAGTATTTGGTTTGTTGTAATTGGTTTATATATATATGTGTATATATATATATATATATATATATATACACACACACATATATATATAATGCAAGAGATCTACAGGCCATATCCTGTATGTTAAACTAAGGCAAAGTTAGCATATCTGTATTAAGACCTATTATTCAGAAAGTAAAGTTGAGCTATATCTTGTTACCTAAATAGATGAGTACCCACACCTATGTCCATGACCTTTTATCTAGAACAATAGACAATGGAGAATGGCATAGGTGGTTTTTCAATGTTGTACCCACAAACTTAACAAGAGACTGATGTGCGTACATACCTGTCATCAATACGCACACACATATAAGTGTATGGGGTAAGCGTACCTTAACATTTTGTGAGTGAGGAATGAAATTTGGGCATAGGAGGAAGGATTTCTGGCACTTTGCCCTATAAAAGAGGTGACCCACCTCAACGGAGTACTCCATTCTTACTTATTCTGCTCTGTCATTTCTATTCTTACTTCTTCTATTTCTACTCAATCTCTCTATCTATTCTATATATCTACAATGACTGCTACTATCAGTAGGTTGTACTTGTTCTTAAACTTTAAGTTTCAAGGGAACTAGGCTAAGCTTGGTTTCTCTAAGTTTTATTCTTAGTTTTATTAGGTTTTAATTTTAAGTTTAAGTTAGTCAAGTAAACCCTAATTTAGTTTTGAAAGCTCTTAGCATTAGATTTCTTCTAAGCACTGCATCCCTCACTCAAGAATTGAAAAACCTGAACTGCAAGGCTGTCTTGTGTCTCTTACCGCCAGGTTATCAAGAAAGGGTGTAAGTATATTAACCAAAGCTTTGTTGCATATAATACTATATTAGCATATGTATCTTTTGAATAGCAGTAATACAATTGTAACTTTGTAACTCTGGGTATTTTACCATTTAATTACTATTATTAATTTTACTAAAAAGTCATTAAGACTATATCTGTTTCAGTGTGAGCTTCCAATCATACTCCCAAGGGTCCTTTGTAAATTCTGTGAAGCCTGATTCAGGACAATAACTTTTATCTTCTGATCAAACAGATTGGCAAGCCTAAACCCCATACTAATTAATATTGATGATAATAATTATTAATAAATTAAAATTAAATAAAAATTAAATTATTAATTTAAATTCCCATATTATCCAAATTAATATTTTCAGTACACCCTAAATCAGGCTACACTAGGCTGTTCTCAGTGGTGGCAGATGACAGAACAAGGAGCAATGCTCTCAAGTTGCAGTGGGGGGAGTTCCAGAAAAAAACTATTTCGCTAGGAGGGTGGTGAAGCACTGGAATGGGTTACCTAGGTGGTGGAATCTCCACTCTTAGAGGTATTTAAGGCCTGTACAAGGCCCTGGCTGGGATGATTTAGTTGGGGTTGGTCCAGCTTTGAGCAGGGGGTTGGACTAGATGACCTCCTGAGGTCTCTTCCAACACTAATCTTCTATGATTCTATAATTCTATGTGGCCCAGTCAATAGCTGCTCAGGGAGGGTGGTTGCCTATATGAATGGAAAAAAAAATCCCTTGATGTAGGAAGTGTCTACCCTATATCACTACAGGGGTTAGTATTGTTTCCATGATCATAGTAAGAACAAACAGAAGGCAGTTTCCTTGTTCAGAAATTCAACCCTGCTTAAAGATCATGCTCTGCCCAAAATAAGCTTTTTATTGGCTTCCTGTCGTGGTTATGCTACCAGTGCTTCTCTGGGATTCCACTGGCTTTCCTGACTGTTTTTCTGGTTCTCCCTCTCACACACACAGCTGCTGCATTTGCAACCCTCTGAAACCCCGGTACGCACTTAGCTCTATTTTTGATCAGCCTTGCATGTGTCCAAGTCCCTTGGGTTATGTTTTCTATTGTTTTAGATATCTTAGCCCATAAAGGAGCTTAATTAATTGTTATATGTAGCCTGACTGAAAGGTGACTAGGAAGCTCATCAGTCACAATGAAGTCTATGATTGCCCATAGATCAAAGACACACCTGGGATCCACCAACTCCCTCCAGCATAACAATGTAATTGAACAGATGGTTATATGATGCTTCTGCACTGATTGGTGGTGGTGATTGGCTGAAACATGCCTAGTTCCACCCTGCTTGCTCCTCTCCTGGTTTGCCCACTGCCCAATTATCCCATTTTGTGGATCCCTCACCCTGTAGAGAATCTTCTGCAGGACGAAGAGGATGGGCTGGATGCTACATTACCTCTGCAACCCCACTGTCCAAGAGGGAGGGAAAGTTCCATGCATGGAGTGTTCCATCACACATGGAATTGTAGGAAGGACTGGGATCATTAATATTTGCATTCATTGTATGTATTTTGTTATGGTTCTTACAATGTCATTTTTAGGTCAATTCTGAACATGTAATATTGTCCTTTTTGTAGATTCACATTTATTCTGAACTTTTTAGTTAGGATTTTGATATTATGCCTTTGTCTTTCATTGACTGAGCTGCCTCTACATCTTAGGTAACTGCATAATGATGTCTTGTAGCAATCTTACAGGTAAAATAATACAAAATAATTACTATTAAACTGCATGACTTGACATTTGTTAAGAAAAACTCAAGGGACCAAAATTATTCTCTTCTTTGAAAAATGATTTTTTTAATTTTTTTTCTGTTAATATGAGGACAATAATTTCTGGGAAACATCTGGATGACAGCATTGTTTGTCCTGTTTAATGGTCATTTGACCTGAAATAAGTGTTTGAGAATCACTCACTCACTCACTCCTCTTAGAGAGAATGAAGGATGTCATTGATCCACAGCTACGAGATGAACAGGCAGGTTTTCGGCAGAATAGATCAGGCATGGACCAGACAGCAACGCTTTGCATCATAGTCGAGCAGTCTATGGAGTGAAACTCCTCGTTGTACATCAACTTTGTTGATTATGAGAAGGCGTTCGATAGCATGGATCGAGAGACCCTTTGGAAGCTCCTTCGGCACTACGGCATCCCAGCAAAGGTGGTCAACCTGATCAAGAACTCATATGACGGTATACCTAATTCATACTGAGCATAAACACGTAAGATCAAGAGACACTCACTGAAACACGTGTATTTACTGGATTGAAGTGTTCATATGTGTTTCTGGTTCAAGAAAAAGACAGAAATGAGTGTTCATGCTGCTGGAATACTTTAATTCATGTCTTTTATGATTCCCAGCAGCACAATTATGGTGTATCGTTGTACTTTTTAAATACAGTTTACAGTTAAGATGTACCCATTGCACAGAAAGCACAGATAATGTCCAATACTTGAATAGACAACCAATTATTTCATTATAACATAAATTATTAAATAAATATTTCTTTTTGAAGTATATTGTGTGACTTATCTATAAATATTTATAACACACTGAATTACAATTTACAGAGCCAAGCAGCCCACTTGAGGCACTCCTTTACACATCTTTCAGTTCACTATCTAAAGCATAGAGGTTAGTTTGATCTTTAAAAAAATTTGTTGACTGGGAGGAGAAATGGATGTGTACCACTGGCAATATGCATTATTCTGAAGTTCTTCAGGATATATTATTTGTGTGCATTATAGAGTACTCTGAACAGAACAGCATCAGAGACAGTATTATATTTCTTTTAGTCAGATATGATTGCTGAACCAAAAGCAAACCAAAGACTAGAAGAACCTGACCCTCAGGACCAAACACACAGATATTCTCTTCTATGTGTCATGGGTCATGCCAAAGTGCTGATGCATGCCATAAGCAAAATCACCATGAGAAGTGTGACAGGTTCAGTCACAGAGACTCCCTTGGGACTGTTACTTTATTTGCTGAAACTAGCTCTGAACCCATTTTCTCTGTCAGCTTGGGACTCCAGAACCCTGCCTGTTTGAGCCAGACATGCTAGTCTGCTGCAACACAGATGCAGGTCTGGTTCACGCGCCCAAAGCTGTAGACTTTAATCAAAAACTGCTCAGCAAGTTATCTATCTCCAGCACCCAGACACCCAGTTCCCAATGGGATCCAAACCCCAAATAAATCTGTTTTACTCTGTATAAAGCTTATACAGGGTAAACTCATAAATTGTCAGCCCTATATAACACTGATAGAGAGATATGCACAGCTGTTTGCTCCCCCAGGTATTAATGACTTACCCTGGGTTAATTAACAAACAAAAGTAATTCTATTAAGCATAAAATAGTAGAATTTAAGTGGTTTCAAATAATAAAAGACAGAACAAAGTAAGTTACCAAGCAAAATAAAACAAAACACGCAAGTCTCAGCCTAATACATTTAAGAAACTGAATGCAGGTAAATCTCACCCTCAGAGATGTTCCAATAAGCTTCTTTCACAGACTAGACTCCTTCTTAGTCTGGGCACAATCCTTTCCTTTGGTACAGTTCTTGTTCTACCTCAGGTGGTAACTAGGGGATTTCTCATGACTGGCAGCTCCCTTTGTTCTGTTCCACCCTTTTATATTTTGGCATAAGGTGGGACTCCTTTGTCTCTCTCTGCATTTCCACCCTTCCTTCTAAATGGAAAAGCACCAGTTTTAAGATGGATTTCTGTATCATGTGACATATTCACATGCCCTGTGAGTCTTCATTACTTAGTGGCTAGCACCCATGTATACAGGAAGGCTTAGAAGTAAAAAGAGCCATTTACAACCAATTGTCCTAGTTAATGGGAGCCATTAAGATTCCAAGCCACTATTCCAAGCCACCTACACTTTGCATAGTTACAACAGAATTTCAGAGTAATACTTCATATTTCTAACATCAGATACAAGAATGATACATTCATACAAATAGGATGAATACACTCAGTAGATTATAAACTTTGTAACTAAACCTAACAAGAGACCTTTTGCATAAAGCATATTCCAGTTACATTATATTTACACTCGTAAGCATATTTCCATAAACATTTGGAGTGCAATGTCACAGGAAGAATCATCAGATGTTGTAGTTCATACAATGCATAGAATATTAAGATAAGCATCAAAATTAAACCTAAAACCTAAATCTGACATTTTTAAATGTCACATACAACATGGAAAGAGACATGGTATTAGTTGCCTTGATAACAAATTAGTACTGTACTTCATTGCTATGTGTCGGAGAGGTTATACACGTTCAGATAATCAGTTTCATATTTCTGACCTTTGCTTTCCTCTCATCCTGTTTTACTGAGGCTATAGTACCTGTGATTAGTGGTGGTTATAGAGCATTTATTTACATAAAGCCATGCTGGGTAGACCAGTTGAAACTGATGCTGTGGAAAATATCCTTAGAGGCAGGCACTGAATGGGTGAGGTAGAATCTTAGAACATTATCCAAGGAAGTCAAAGGTTCCTTGAGAAGAGTGTTTTTTGTATGTTTGTTTGAAGGTCTTGTGGTGTTTGTATAGTGTCTTTCTGGCAAAAGCCTTGGGATGTATTTTACACTAGACAATTAGAAGGAGAGACAAAATTTCTCCATTTTCACAACATTTAGCAGATTTAAAGAGGTTACAATATAGAGTTTGGACCACCACTACTACTTTTTCCATTATTATATTAAGATGGCAGGCTAATTTTGGATACTCAGATACTATGGTGAAAAACATTTGAAATGCTGATAAGTGAAATTGTTTGGAAGAGAGCATGGTTCTAACTTCAGCTGAAGGAAGCTACCACAGCATAGATTAATTATAGACTGAGAAGAAGTTGTGCATACTGGAAGTCTGTTACACATCAGGCAAGAGACATCCTTGATGCAGAGGGGAAAATATAATGGAAATGGAGAATATCAAAATGTGTAAGGTGATCCAAGAAGTGTCTCCTTGCAAGGACAGAGAGGGAAAAGCTAAAGAAAGAAAACAAATGACAACTGTGTGAGGAATAGGGCTGCCTCATCCCTCCACCCTACAAAAGTAAAGTTTCAAGGATTTTATAGGACAGCCTAAGCTCTGCCTTCAGCTACTTTGAGCTACCTTAGCAGCACAGTGCAGATGGAAGGTTGCTCTAACAAAGCATCTGAGGAATCCCCCTGCCAAAGGAGAATCTTTGGACATGGACGGGTGACAAACTTCTCTAGAGACTTCTAGAGTAAGTTACACCTGGGGCTGTTTTGGCTTTGGCTGTCCCAAGAACCGGGAAACTAAACAGAAACTGGGTTTTAAACCACCTTTTCCCACCCTTGCTTTCTTTACTGGAGGACTTGGCCCTATATGAAAAGCCTTCTACCCTATATTCACATAGAAGTCATGGGTCATGGTCTTCCAAGATAGTCTCACTACTACACAACCTGATGTCAGCCTGAGAAGTTACTATGTGCTTGCTTGGGTACCCATGACAGTTCCTAATTTTAGAAATAAGAACCCACAATGAGGCCCAAAGTTTGACTTTATATTCCTGTTTGGAAACTAGCAAAAACATACAAACTTTTACTGCTTTAAAGACCATCTGTTGTAAATGGACCTGCATATGGCGACTTAATATTTTAGCTTGCTTTTATGGTTTACTATTCTGCCTAAAATAGGATTAATGTTAGGATCACTTGTAACAAAGGGTGAAAGTAAACAAACAAGCAACAATAGCATCTGTACTGGTACAAATGCAACCTTAGTGTATCTGAAGAAGTGAGGTTTTTTTACCCACAAAAGCTTATGCCCAAATAAATCTGTTAGTCTTTAAGTGCCACCGGACTCTTTGTTGTTTTTGTGGATACAGACTAACACAGCTACCCCTCTGATACTTCGTGGAACTTGTAACTCAAGCCACATTTTGCTGTCTTCACCCCTCATTAAGTGGTATCTTAATCCATGAATAGCTCATTCATTTCAATGGGACTGCTATTCAAGAATGCTGCTAGTCAACATGAATAGGGGCTTGTCTACACTGGCACTTTACAGCACTGCAACTTTCTAGCTCAGGGGGGTGAAAAAACAAGCTTCAGCGCTGTAACATGCCAGTACAGACAGTGCACCAGCCCTAGGAACTGTGCTCCCAGCACTGGTAACCACACCCTTCGTGGAGGTGCCATGACTACACAAGCCATGTTAAAGCGCTGCTGCAGCAGTGTTGCTGTGGCAGTGCTTTAAGGTTGCCAGTGTAGACTAGCCCTAGGAGTGGAAGAGCTGGAACCTTTGCCAACAGAAGTTGGTCCAATCAAATATCTTACCTCACCCACCTTGTCCTGTATTTGTGTTAGTTGGCAGCAATTTTGAACAGCTTGTGGAAGAAAAAGATGATCTTTACATAGCCCCTGTTTTTAATCTCTATAGGTATCCATTCTGGCCCACCCAAGTTGGTATTCAGATCCTTGGCACAAGGACAGGTTTTTATTGTTTTATGTTTTCACAGTGCCTAGCACATGGGGTGCTGGACTAGGACTCGGGCTCTTAGGTACTGAATTTAGATTTGAGTGTATCAATATATTGGTGTTTGCATACAGAATATTGTAGATATTAGGCCAAAAATGAAGTTTAGATCCAGACCCAAACTTTCTCAAGATTTAGGGATGTAGAAATCTTCCATGGTTGTCACGCAGATCACTGTTTCATGGAATGAAATACATTTAAACATGCAGTAATAGCAAACACTAGATTCCATAACTAGATAATGCAAAACTAAACTCAAAACAAGAGGGATGTGGTTCTGAACCACACTCTTGGTAAATCTTTCATATCTACTTGATGAAGAACTCTCTAAGCAATGAGTCAGGGAAAACAGCAAAGATTTCCCAGAAAATGAAGAACAGTTTACAACAATGGAAAATCACAGGACAAAGAGAGTGTAAATATATGGATTGTATCTTGTTTATTCTGAAGAGACAGGCAGAGAGTGGGCTTAGACTGCCACAATGAGTGCAAAGGTCATAAAAACAAATATTTTTTTAAAACAATTATCCTTCCATGGTTTTCAAGGTCAGATTTATCGTATTGTGAAAATGTGCTTATCTTATCAGTCACTGCTGTCACTATTCTACTTTATTCTGCTCTCTCTTTGCACTATTATGATAGGAAAGGAGGTCTTAGTTTTGCAGATTTGGTTTATAAAGGTACCATAGTTTATTTGTCCTTGTGCTTCCTTGCTTCTATGTATGTATTCATTGTACTTTCTTTTTTAAATAACTATGGTACCTTATCTTTTATTATACATCTCAAACATTCAAATAGAAAATCTACTGAAAAGTATGGAAAATCTTTCAGAATCTCTAATGATAAACAAATACTAAGGAAATAAAGAACTACTCAATATTAGGTCTATTCAAAAGGGTAAGTTTATAGTTTGATTATTACTTTTGCCCATGAGTTCTAAATTTTTGGTGTGTTTTTTATGATTCTGATAGTTGTGCATGCTTTCTGGCCATTCCTTTATAGTGAATGACAGGATGATCGCCATGATATATTTTTTATCTAGTTGCTTTGCATCAAGAGGATAGGGTGGATGCCCAAAAATAAGTGACAAATAACTAAGAATTATTTCCTGATGCTTGGTTCATTACTGCGGTCAAAACGTGCAACACTGCATATAATCACACTATGTTCACTTCACTCCATAGAGCTCTGATGATAATCCTTCCAGTGTCTACTTGTCTGCTGTGTTTTGTTATGTTGCTGTTAACTTGTCATATAACATCTAGGAATTTCAGCTTTGCATACTTATTATCACTGACATCCCACGTTTTCTACCTTTCCACTGGTGCTTGTCATTTTATTGTCAAAATGTCAATTGCACTGGTGCAGTCCACTTCTGCCTGTCCACTGTAACTCATCACATCCCCCATTTCACCATCACTCAGCATATCAAATTACTCATAATGTATATTTCTCTTTTTATTCCACTCTGTCCATTCAGTCACATAATCATAGAAGTTAGACGTTGTCTGAATTATTTTGAATTATTTTCTATTAGTACACCACCCCATGTTCTAACTTTAAGGGCCATGCATCTCTGTATCTCCAGAAATGCAGTCTTTGCTCTTGAGCTTTCTTCCTGCCCTTACATCATATAACAGTATTAAGAAACATATCCCAGGTTTTTGTTTCCCCATACTTGGTAGCTTAATATCTGATCTCTGTCCTGAATGAAATAATCTATATTCTTTGTCCTAAATATAACAATCTTTTTTATATTGTTTCAGATTAAATACCAAAGTCACTATTATCAATCAGTTTTGGGTACTTCTGCTTTCCACATTACATTAGCATCTGAGCACCTCACAACCTTGAAAGTATAGAAATACAACACCTCAGTAAGGTAGGCAATATTATTGTCCCCATTTTGCAGATGAGGAATAGTGAGGCTATTACCCAGGCCTTACCCTGAGGCCACACAGGAAGTCTGGGGTGGAACAGGGATGTGAACCCAAGTTTCTTAAGAGCTAGCCTAATAGCCTAACTATTGTACTACTACTACTACTAATAATAATAATAGTTTTCCTTTTCCTTGTCACACACACACTACTATTGTTCTGTTAATGTGAAATAGTAACTTTCAGAGGTGTGATTTTGTCTTTTGTGGTGCCCCTCAAATGCACTTGAGCTCAGTAGGTTTGGGTAATTTGGATAAATAACTACATTTGGAGGCCCTATACAGCACTAATAGCCGTAGATTAGAAGTATTGTTAATTGGTAGAAATATATTAAATCAACCAATCAAACTATATGTCTGAACTATTTGCGCTTCATCTGTCACTCACTAATATTGGGAAAAGGATATACACCTGCCCTTGACTTCTGTTTATAAGCAATACAATTACTGGCAGTCCTGGACTGTGATAGTACAAATGCTTCCTCACTCTGCCAGACATCAGAACACCAGACATTCAGCTTTCCCAGAAAAACAGTATTTCCTTGACATGTTCCTTTCCCTGCTCCAAAATTAGCATTAACCCAAAACAAAAATGTTATTCTCTATCATTATGAGATGCTCAAGAAAGTGAAAGAGAAGGCCAGGAAAGTAACCAATGTGTCAGAGGAGAAAAAAGAGGGTCCGTGAGTAGCACTAAGACTTGAGTATCTAGGACACACTCACTGTGGTGAATTCCTTGTATTCCAAGCTAATTGTCTGTCCCTTCACATTTCCAGTTTAGCAAGAGAGTGCTGCATGGGGAAGTGAAACTGAACAATAAGATATGTCAAGTCACATTTTTTTGTCAAAAGGTACGTTAGGCAATGACACCTGAGCATAAGTGCTGTCAGTTCATATCAGTCTGATCGTGCACTCCTTGAGAAACAGCTTCACTGTTGAGGTCAGAGTTACATTAATAGACTGTACCCAGGCATCTGCCATACATACAAAGATGCTTCTTAAAACAAAGCAGCACTGAGTGGAAGGGAACTCAGAGAACTAACCTGATTCATGAGAGGTTTTAAAGAGCCATTTCTTTACTTTGCAGTGGTTCTGACCATGCACCCCAACTACTGTGACACCAAATTGATTTCAGAGTTCCTGGAACTCTCTTTTAGTCTAATAGCAGCTCTCCTTCAGCTGACTCTCTGTTACTCCTTCTGATAATAGCACTTTTAGCCACCCCTTGGCCCTCACACTACTCCTTCTTGTAACTTGCCACCATTATGTTCAAGCTCCTCTCTCCCCACCACTAACCCAAAAGGTTATGTGAAGCTGAGATATTACTTGCTGTCTGGGAAGCAGGGATTCCTATGACAACTCAGCTGTACCTCTCTATTTCTTTAGGTACACCATAAGGGTTTCGCCTTTCCCTTGCTGTTCATTGCTTCCCATGCCTGCATGCCTCTCTTGTTTTTCATGCTTCCACCAATCATCATTTGTCATCATCCATATACCAGCCCGCCCCATCTCTGGCGAATTATCCCTTCCCTGTATTCAAACTCACCTCTACTGCTCCTTCACAAACACTCAACCTGCCATTTCCCCTGACACTGCTTCTCCTCCTCCCACACATTTTACACACATTACGCTTTGCAATGCCTATTCTCACCACCCACTCTGCCAAACAGTCCTTCTCCCTCCATTGTCTTGGATTCCAGAAAGTTTATCCTATTGTCTGTTTCTAGCCATTAGAGCTAAATCTTCTCTCTCCTTCAGTCTTCAGAAATATCCCTTATCTGCTCCCATAATATCATCTACCATCTCTCTGCTGATTTCCCCAACCTGGATCCTCAAAAGTAATTAGATGTTGCCAGGGCTAACCCCTAGGCACCCTGCTGCATAGCAGAATCCTCAGGCCTGAGTTAGGCACTCAGGCTCCCCATAGAGCACATGGAGTAAGTTATGTGCCTAAGAAAGAGATACTCAGAACCATCGAGCTGAGAGGGGAGCTGCCTCAGCTAGCCAGGAGTAACATACAAAGTAAAGGGATGGGGCATAAGTCTGGATTCTGAAAGGTCCAGAGATAGGCAGCTCCTTCTGTTTGAGGTCCTCAGCTCTCTTAGAGCTAGGCACCATAGCCAGGTCAGCTACTGAAGTAGCCCATGATCTAGTAGCCAAACTGAGTCATTTCTCATGATGGTGGAGAGCACACAGAGAGATACATACACATTCCAAATAACCAATACCTTGGTGGTTAGGGCACCCATGTGGGCTGTTCTGAGCAAAGAAGGGTTTGAATCCAGGTTTCCTACATCTCAGGTAGTGCTCTATCTACTAGAGGACCCACATGCAGATTTTATATATAAAAAAAAATCCAGATGTGCTTTCCTTTTGTGCAGGTACTGTGCTTCTCTCATCCCCACCTCTGCCATTGGTGGCCTCAGTCCAGCCCTCCAGCTACAGCCTCTGACCGAAAGCTGGTTGTAGGTATGCTCAGTGCATGCCCATGGGATCAGATCTTGCTAGCAAAATAGGTGTCCTCCTCACTTAGTCAGAGAATCCCGCTTGGGCTTGCTCTAGTGTGCAAGAAGCTGATTACTTGTGGAGCAGTGTCAACACTTAGGCAGCTTTGAGTGTCCTGACCAGTGAAAACTAGGGCATTTATGGGGTTAGGTGGCAGCTGAATAGTTGTTTTGAGAATGTTAGTGGGACCTAAATGGTGGTCTTAGGTGGCCAAGTGCCTTTGAGGATCTTAGCCTCCCTCACTTCCCTGACCTCTACTCCACTGTTGATTTTCATTTCTCATTTCATTTGCCCCTCCCTTATGGCCCAGTTCAATTTCAAAACTGTAATGACAAAACTGGAAGTCCTCTTATTTTTCCTTTCAAATCTTCTCTCTCCTGCCCTTTTTCTTCAGTAAAAGAAAAAAATAGACCTTATTCTCCATCATGGTTCTGCTGTTATTGTTGACTCCTCCCTCTTTTCTTTTCACTACATTCAAGGTTTCATAAAATCCTATCACTTCTGTTTTCATAACTGAAGTCCCAGCTGCATTCTATGGTTATCTCTTGCATTGATACAACAAACTCCTTCTACATGTCTTCACATCATCTTGTCCCTCTTCAGTTTATCTAAAACTCTGCTTCTTAGATCAAATTACTCTAGCTCTGATATGTGATTCTTCTTCAGATTGTTCCATGAGCTTCTCGTCACCTTCTGTACCTAACTCAGGCTTTTTAGCCTCAAGGTTCTGCAAAAGTCTGTCCCTGTCTGTATCTCTTATCTCATTTGTTCCTAATAATCTGAAACGGCTAAAGCTGACTCCCAGATAACATACTAAGGTGCTAGTAATTTTATTTTAAAAAATTTAAAAATAGATTCAAAATCATTAAATATAATAATCTGTTAAGA
The DNA here is from genome assembly GCF_007399415.2 of Gopherus evgoodei. Classification (NCBI taxonomy): domain Eukaryota; kingdom Metazoa; phylum Chordata; order Testudines; family Testudinidae; genus Gopherus; species Gopherus evgoodei. The sequence continues at coordinate 70,177,705 of NC_044322.1, forward strand.
TGTTTATGTCTTAAAATTGTTAATTTAATTCTTGTTCCCATAGTTGTTAAAACCATTTCATATGACTATTTCTTTTTGCTTTGATACGTATATTTTTGTAAATTGCTACCAAGGAACCAGATGGTCATTAAGATTATTAAACTCTGGGCAAGCTCTTTAGTCTCTATATTTGTGACTTTAAGTTAGAATGGGCCTTGTTGCTGCTGTTTTTTACACACTTTTTAGGGCTATTTCTGTTAGGTGAACTAGTGTAAAGGTTCAGATAAGGTTACCAAGGTGAAGAACCACTTAGAATGCAGACAGAGATACAATCACTGAGGTTAATACAGAATCAAGCTTTCTTTATTGTAGTACCTCCACAGTAGCATACAGATCCCTATAGACTTCTTTATTATCTACTTAGGCTCAACCACTGTAAGCATCCCAATACTCACTTAGTGAGAGTTAATAACTTTCTGTGTAAGTGAATAGGTGTATGAAGCATCCTTTCCCTGAGGTTTGTTAGCAGGGAGCTCTGGGAGCATATTAGTCATACTGAGCAAAGGCAATGAGTAAAACACAGGAAAATAGCAACAAATTCCTCTAGCACCACATTTAGGCAGCTACAGGCTCCTATAGTTGGCTATTTGATTTCTCCATGCAGAAGCATCTTGTATGGCTTCATGGCTGCTAAACATCATTCTTTGATCATAATTAATGCAAAGCATCTAGCAGATGTACTACAATGTCAAAAAGAGACTCATACTGACTCAGTATCCTTTTTAAAAACAGTGAAGGTGTCTTTTGCTATCTATAAAACATGATAAGGTTCTTCACTGATGTTTACTCTTGGAGCATGAGATTTTGGAGCATCCTTTGAGAGCATGTGAGGCAAGGCTTTAGTACAGGGGTTCTCAACTAGGGGTGGCAAGTCAAACTTTTGAGGGTAGGGGGCAGAATGTCACTTAAATTTGGGCCAACCACCCCTCCATTGTGACCAGAGTCACCATTTGGGTAGGGTGGAGGAGGGGAGTGTGCTTCTTACCAAGTGTATGAAGAGATGGGTGGGGGAGGGGTTAGGGATCCCCCAAGTCAGACTGGTCACACATTGAGGGGCCAAGCTGAGTGGTGAGTGTGGGTTAGTGCAGCCTTTTCCCCTGAGTGGGGCTGCTCACACGGGGGCCAAAGCTGCACACTGGTTGCCTCTGCAGCTCCCTGATATTTGAGGAGTCCCCTCCCTCTGCCCCCTGCCCAGGCTCTAGCCCCACCAGCAACTACAGCAGGGAGGGGCTGGGCACAACCCAATTCCTGGAAGGAAAAAAGACTGTGGGGGTGGGAGGAGCCACAGATACAAAACAGCCTCTCCAGAGCTGTGGGGTGGGGAGGGGCCCTGTAATGTAACAGGTAGGGGACCCTGTCAGGATGGCAAAGCCTGGAGCATTTCCTCCTCTTTATAATCTCATCCTCCACCTTCTCTACACTCTACCGACTCAACTTGTCCACTTGCTGAAAGATGTTCTGCCTCAGCAACCAAAGGCTTACTCTGTGTGTGAGAAGAAAGAAGACTGTTCAGCCCAAATGCCTGGACTTGTCCCCTCCTGGCCGCCACATGGCTGTAGCTATCCGATAGTTCTTCCAAATTTATTTTTCCCACCTGTGTATGGCCACTGCTTGTCAAACCTCTGATGGTGGTAGAACCACATCATGAAAGGACCCATTTATTCTACCTGCTAACTGATTTTCCTGATGTGGCAGCAGAAGGATCAGCATCAACCCATACCATGCAAACTGACTCAGGCATAATGGCTAGCAGAGAGCAGAAGGCAGTCTCTAACCAGCTAATCTCCAACCTATCTCCAGCCATGGAAGTTCTCTACTGAAGGAACACTGACTGCTGGAAAAAAGGTTGCTGGATATGAAGAATCCTGGCTCCAGTTTGGAAGTCACTTACTTAATGGACAGATGAGAGGAATCATAGCCAGCCTACGTTCTGATGTTGCCACAGAAAATAATCATCAGGTTGGAGCAACTGATTTTTAAAAAGTTGAGTCAGATAATGAGCCTCTGGTGTCACTAAGTTGAGGACAATGTGGATTTGCAATGATAGGAGGTTGCTAAGTTATTGCAATTCTAAGCTACCACTGGATTTTTTGGCTCAGGCCAACCCCAGCCACAACCGATTGTCACATAGGAGGTACCCTTTCTTCTATCATACCACCACTCAGTTATGGTGAGACAGATATGGGAGGTTTACGATGTATAAAGCTACTTTTTTTTTCCTAGCAGCAATGTCATGTCTTCAGGATATGGCCATGCCAATGAGGTCTTGGTCTGAGTATGTAGTTGTTGTTTGGATACATCTGGTGGATGGAGTGTCTGTGGAAACTGACAAAACTGCAGTTCTCCTTCTCCAGTTTGCTTATGGCATTTCAGTTCATTGTCTACTCTTAATAAAGTCAGCGATTTTTCTAAGGGCATGTCTATAAGGCAACTTAGTGTGCAACAAGTCAGAGTATAAATCTACAGCACTCTAGCCTGCTGTGCACTAAGTGGCCCCGTGTACCCTGCCATGAAGCTCTAAATGTTCTGTAATGTGCTTTGATCTATGGAACTTTTAGTGTGCAGTAGCATGGTCATTGTGGCAGGCTGGAGTGCTGGAAATTTACACGCCAGGTTGCTGGGCACTGTTACCTGATCCTTTCAGTGGTTAAAAATACTTCTATTGGTTACTAAGTGAACTGATTAATGAACTGAGGATAGTAGGGTTCTTGTCCCAGAATCAGGCCACACAGAACTAAAACCGAATTCAATATTTTGTAGGGAACCTTGGAGTGCATGGCAAGGAAACTCACCCTGAAGGCAGAGCAACACTTTAGAGATTTTTTTCAAATCAGGAAAATGTCAGAGAAGCTCCAAGCCACATAAACAGATAGGAATAATACAGTGTTTGGGACATATGTGGTATCATTCTTTGCATATGCTCTTAGATTTGCACACTTACACCCTTCCTTGAGGTCCTGGTGGTTAGAGACAAAGGACTAGCTCTGTCTCTGGCATGCCAATGAGTTCAATGGTCTAGTCCGTCTATGACCAACATTGATGATAGATAACAAAAGAGCTGCAGGGTCAAATGATGGAAAGCTAGCTACTCCCCATGGTGGTTTGCCCTATTATAGGGCTGAAAACTATCATGAATATTCAGGCTTCCATGCCCAAATCTAACTTCCTCACCCTCATAATACTGGGGTGTACTTATCCTATAGATTAACATATTAATACACATTAATGCTATTGTAACTCATTATCATATTTGTCATCTCTTACTCAAGCAGATTCCATGTTCCTGCGGTTGTGTTACCATTAAGTTCCGACTCCTGCTATTAAGCAAGCTATTCAAAGTTCCCCAAAATCTAAGGGTAACTGTCAAACCATATATCTATGCCAAAGGTGACAGGCCTACTGTACTTAAATATATTTATGCTAACTTGTTTAAGCTAATGTCTTAGAACAAAACTTTTTTACTGATGGTCCCTTTCACACAGCAAACCTCTGAGTGTGAGCGCCTTTATAAATTCAAAACTTTTTTTTTATATTTAACACTATTATAAATGCTGGAGGTGAAGCAGAGTTTGGGGGTGGATGCTGACAGCTTGTGACCTCCCATGTAATAACCTTGTGACCCAAGGGGGTCACAAGCCCCACTTTGAGAACCCAATCTTAGAGGATATCAGCCTAGGTTCCTTGTGTTATAGCCAAATATAATGAAGGCAAGCCAGCCATATTGGCAAGCCCAAATTCACATCCAGATTAAAATATTATTTCTCCATCTGCTACCTTAATATATTTCCTGATTCTTAAATCTAACATGCACTGAATGCTCAGATATGTCCCTAACTTCATTCATGTGCAGTATGATTCTGATGCACAGTAATTATTTCTATGCTTTCATTGAAAACTTTGCTTGCATGTGTAAAAGCAAAGGATCTGTTGCATTCTTCCTTAGTGATGCAAAAAACCTGTACCATCTGTAACTCATCATTTTCTTGGTCAATAATAGATAAAGACCTGAAATACTGAATGGATAATCCATCAACTACAACCAAGGGCATAATGCTTTTCAAAGTAATTTCACAATCCAGGTAAGAATTGCAATCATTTGACTACCTACCTTGCTTTATTTCCTGTGGCATAAATTGTCAGATGGAAAAGGCATTAGCCTCCTGAGGGACACAGTAGTATAATCTCATCTTCTTAATTAGAAGAATCTGAGAGTTAGTATTAACAAAATTTCACGTGACATTGGGACATTTTCATGATTCCTTATGTAGAGTTCCTTCCACACAATCTTCAATAATCCAGTAATTGAAACAAGGCCAGCAAAAATGAGACTACAATCTTGGTTTCATTTAAAGGAACAGAATCTTAACTAGACACAGTGTTGGGGCAAATTGAATGAGCTGGCCTGGCAGAGAACACTAATAGGATCAAACTGAGAATTGGAGGGTTTGATCCTGTCATTGTGGTGAAATTGTTTGTCTGTGAGACCATTGTCATTGTTCTATGAGTTAATAAATGTACTAGCCCATTCTTTGAACTAGAATGTGTATATATCTAACACCTGTAAGAGAAAGTGACACTTCTTTACCTAATTCCTTATGAATTCTCTAATGCTCGATGTGAAAAATAAAGTTTGAAAAAGTGACTGTGTCATATGAATGCAGCACTACAGCAGAGAAATTGAATCTACTCTAAGAGTCTATCATACCTATAGTTGTGAGCTCAAAGAGACAGTGAGTTATTGTAATTAAAACTGAAAGCATATCCATTCCATTGTGATTCTTATGGATGGGAAAGAAAGAACATTTTGGAATTATTTTTATACTAGGAATGTTAGGAATACAAAATAAATAAGTTGAACAAATAAAACCAAGTGAAAACCAAGTGAAATGACAGAAACAGCTACAAAAGGCCTGTTATCTACTATTTAGGCATTTTAGCAGCTGATTGCACCTTTAAAAAAAGATGGTAGGATCTAGGTACATTTAAAACTTGGGCCCAATATTTGTTAAATTCTATGATTGAGGAAACATTATGGGATACTTAGGGCCAGAACCAGGGGTGGCCCCAAACATTTTGCCACCCCTAGCATGGCGGCATGCCATGGGGGGCGCTCTGCCAGTCACCAGGAGGGCGGCATGTGGCTTCGGTGGACCTCCCGCAGGCATGCCGAAGCCGCGGGACCAGCGGACCCTCCACAGGCATGCCTGCAGGAGGTCCACCAGAGCCATCTGCCGCCCTCCCAGCGACTGGCAGAGAACCCCTCACGGCATGCCGCTGCAAGCATGCGCTTGGCGTGCTAGGGCCTGGAGCCGCTCCTGGCCAGAACCTCAACAGATGTAAATCAGCATAAATCAATGGAGCAACACCAATTTACACCAGGTGATCGTGTGGCCTTCTATTTGTATTCTTTTAACTATTGTTATTGTTTTGTTGTTTGTGTAGGTCTTTTGAGATAAGAAGGGTGGGACAGGGTAAGGAGATGTATCTTTTAAACAGACTTCTTGAAGTTCTTTGTATGGTACCCAGTGACTTAATAGAATAAATTCAGTCTATACCAGATTGTTGCAGTTGAATTGGCATACTGTAATCTTGCTTTAGAACACCATAGTTTTTTCATCTCACACTAATACACAATTAGGCTTTTAAATAGAATATTATCTGTAATTAAAGGTATGGTGTCTATTGGAGTATATTGTATGTATATAAAGGAGATTATTAGAAAGATAACCTATTAGAAATGCAGTACAGTAAATAGGACTAAAACAGTAATGATACCATCATGATGGATTCAAGTAAAATATGCCAATATTAAAAATCTGGAGAAAGTACCACTGAAGATTGTGACATTGACTGTGAAGAGAGAACTAAAATATTTCATTATCCACCTTTCCCTTCCCTTACTTTAATAAGTAGCAAAATGTTAAATAAATAGTTATATCAAAAGCCTAAGGCAAGCAAATTAATATAATCTCCCCCTAGTTACTGACAGCCAGTGTTTCTGAAACCTTGTGATAATGGCTGTGGGTTTAGCTCTTCATTCTGATAAGGATAACTCAGTGAAGCTTAAAAGATGTTTTACAGAGAATCTGTTGGACTAAAAGATAACTGTCATAACTAAAACAGTCTGTAAAAAAAAATCCTTAACCAGGGATATTTGCAGTTCTGGAGCATTAAAATTCCACTTGTTCTGAAAGGCATTTTTTGCGCAGCAAGTTGAATGCTTTGGAATATTTCTGAGTTCACATTAAAAAAGACACTTTCTTTCTGTGGGACCGGGGGTGGGGAAGTCTTAAAGTTTCAGGACTGTATGTAGCAACAAGATTCTCTCCTTCTATATACCTTGCTAATTATAACCTTTTATATGACAGACTTCACCAAGATTTTCTTTTATAGTTTGAATGCTATATAATCAAATGATACAATGCCAGGCATGAGACCAGATATTCAATATAGCTCTGCCCCTCCAAACCCTTAACAGCCTCCACTCTTCTCAAGCACTTTTGGAAATCTGGCTAATAATGTCCCACACAGAAACTTAATTTTGTATTGTGAAAGGGCTTACTTAGTAATTGTCATGGTTCACCTTCGGCATCATTTCATTTCCAGCATCTCATGCTGAAGCCTCTACTCTTCTACTCAAAACCAATTAGATTCCTTCATAGACAGTCAATTCTGGTCCTTAGTTGATTACAAAAATTACATAACACACTCCATCTTCTCCAAATACTGACCATGCTCACTATTGTTATGGTACTGGTGTGTTCAATTTAGCAACAATAAAATAAGGTTGATTTAGTATTATTTTGTAAGATAATTATTGCACTTGGTACGACCCAGGTTGTGCTTAGGCTCCATCTGATGCTTTCTCTAGGAAGAGAGCAGTTGCTTATAGAAATGTCTGAAGTTTGTTGGTAGTGATAGCTCTAGCACAGAAAGGCATGTGACATTGCTGAGCTGGAACCGTCTTGCTCTCGTGATTCTGAGCTGAGCCAGGATTAAGCTGTAAATACAGGGGCCATTGAGGTGAAGGAGGATGCAGCATTCTTGGCTCAGCATTTGTGCCAGTGCAGCTAAGGTGACTTTTCCTTACGCTCAGACTGCCTTCATTTGCAGAACTGATGACTGTGGGGATCGACAGGTATGCCGACCAGGACACCGCAAACTACTATAGCTTTTTCAGCGTAGAATGGCAAACTATTAATATACCAAGGGTTTAGTAGGGAAACAAATAGTAGGAAATTGCCTTTATGGCATCTGTCTTCTTGGGTGGGTTTTGCAGGAGTGGAATAGTACTAATCAGTTTTAAGCTGTGTCATCATTAAAGCAACTAATGAGGGGAAGGGAGGAGACAGAAAAACTCAAGTTGGCAGGAACAGACTCAGAAGTCTCATAAGATACTGCAACATCAGGAAGAGAGGGGATAAAATGGGACTCCCCTAGAGCCATCTCCCTTCCCAGATTCCTTGGTATCCAAATCTGTGCAGGGATGATCTCCATCCCCCCAGGGAAGCATTCAGACCCATGTGTCAACCCTCTCCCTTGAGCCATGTGTGCTTGGGGAAGAAAGATATTAAGAACTGTGTATAAACAGCATCATGGGTTTGCAGTTCCCAAGTTTTACTGGTCCTAAAAAACCCGAGGAATAGTGCTATCTAATCTTTAATGCAGGAGTAGGCAACCTCTGGCATGCAGCTCACCAGGGTAAGCACCCTGCACCCTGGCAGGCCGGGCCAGTTTGTTTACCTGCCGCATTGGCAGGTTCAGCCAACCGCGGCTCCCACTGACCGCGGTTCGCCATCCCAGGCCAATGGGGGCAGTGGGAAGCAGCACAGGAGAGGGACGTAGTGGGAGCCGCGATCAGCCAAACCTGCGGACGCGGCAGGTAAACAAACTGGCCCGGCCCGCCAGAGTGCTTACCCTGGCGAGCTGCATGCCAGAAGTTGCTGACCCCTGCTTTAGTGTCATCTACTGAGACTATGTCTATTAACTCACTATGTACATATACTTCCTGCTACAGAAGGAATTCCAGGAAGGGGCCAGAGAAATTCAAACCAGTAAGAACAAGTACAGGCTTCTGCAGCAGGGACTGTCAGACGCAGATGAAGTCATCAGTCTGCTTTCTACCACTTTGAAGCTGAGGATTCTCTCCTCTGTGCTGATGGATTATTTCCTCTCACCCCCTCCATCACAGCCTCTTCACTTCCCCCTCATTCCATCTGCCTTCCATGCTTCCCTTGCCTCCTTCTTCCCTTTGCCCTGTCTCTCCTTACTCCCTCCCTTCTATATCCTCTGTCCTCCTTTGTCTTCCTGTTTAGCTAATCACCTCCTAACCCAAATAATGTAACCATCTTAAAAAAAATGGAATTAACATGATATTTGCAAAACATTACTCTGCTTTGGGTTATGACTCTTTCCCTTGTCCTTCACCTGTTTTGGAATTTCTTTGGGACAGAGACTGTCTATAACTGTTTGTAAAGTGCCCAGCACAATGGGGCCTCAGTCTGTAATGCTACAGCAATGCAAGTAATTAATAATAAATAAGGGTTCCTTATCTATAAGCAAAGGTTTATTACAGATAAATGTTTGTGCAATCTACATAAAACTAATGGGAATAAGTACATTAATTATTATTATTTAGGCCTGACATTCCAGTAGCACTGATACAACAGCACTTACAAGCCCTGATCAGGACCCTCTGTGTTGGTGCAGAAACACGTATTGGGAAATGGTACTTACCTCAAAGATTTTACAATCCAGTCTAATCTGATACAAAAAAATGACCCAGACCAAGCAATGGCACATAGATGAATTTTAAGCATTCTCAAGCATTTTCGGAAGAGGACATAAAACAACCAGCTCTCCTTAACAACACTGATCAGCACTGCAGGAGTAGTGGGTGGCCCAAAATACTAATTGTTAAGTAAGGAATTTCAAAAGGTACCCAACGTTTGATGTTCTGTCAGAAGAACAAAGAGAAATATTAAAATAAGTTAAGACAGTTAATGTCCTTATTGTTGACATCAAAATATAGTAAATAAAATAGTCCCATACTTTACATACTATAAAGTAGTATTTTTGTGAAGGAGCTTTAGTATCTTGGTTTATATTGCAAAAAGCAACCCTCAATAAAATTGCTCTTTGCACCAAACACTTGATCTTGAATGATTTAATCTATAACTACACTGCATAAACATATAAAATCTGTGTAATAAACAAGAGATAGTACAACTGTAAAGTTTCTCTTCTGAAAGATGCGGCAATTATAGTATTTTGTTTTGACTTCTTTAAAGTACTATAATTTAATTTGCTGGGTATTTCCCTATTCTCCTGTTTACAGACTCTGCAATTTATGAAGATGAGATTAAACAGTTTACAGAGACAATCAGACTATAAAAATATTGAACAGGCCAATTCCCATAACAGGAAAATATATCTGCATTTCACGAAGCTTAATAATATATACTTGTAATTTTGTTTGCTCAGTTTAAAAAGAAGGCCTTAAATATAAACATGGTTTATACCTGACAACCAGTCTCCAGGAAGAAAAAGCATCTCTAGAGTGCTAACCAAATGCAAAGCAAAACCAAAAAATGATAATACTTATTATATTATCACCTGAAAGTAAAAATAAATAATAATACCTGATTATTATTATTATTTATAAACCCTTAATTTAAGAGATTTATATCACAGTTTTTTAAACAATGTGGTATGTGAATGATTAAGCCAAAACTTAATGTAGGGCATATAAGCATATTGAACAGATCAAAGAAAGAAGTCAGGACAATCCATAGCTCTGGAAGTCCATCAGTGGAGCAGGGAGAGAAAGTTATATGATTTGCTATGGACAGCCTAAAAAATAGCCACACAGTCCAGAAAAGATCACGTAGTACAAGAGTTTAGGGGTCTTCAGGCCTCCCTACAGAAGACCCAAAACCCAGCGGGTGCCCAGCCCAACCCACTGGTATTTCTGGAGAAAGGCACTGTCAAGCCACATAATGTCCCGGGGCTTCCAGAATTAATCCCAGTCAGCGTTCAGAGGCACTTCAGAATGGCACTCCCAGATGGGAGGTGTTAGACGGTCGTGTCGGGGCTCGTCCCCCTCAGGCACGGCGGGGAGCCAGGGCGCCTCCTAGCACGCTGCAGTCCAGGTAGGCTTAGCCCCCCCGCAGGTGTTGAGGGGGTACAGGGTCTGCAAACAAGGTAGAGCCCCGGCCCTCTAGCCGGGGTCGGGGCTCTCAAAGTAAATAAGCCCCAGCCCTTGGACAGGGTGGGGCAGTAACAGTTCAAGCTCAGGCCTCTAGCAGGGGCTGAGCAAACACAGTATCAGCCCAGGCCCTTGGCAGGGCGGGGCACCAAACACAAGTCTAGTTAGCTCTGGCCCTCTGGATCAGGACAGAGCAATGACAAAGTCAAAGGGGCCCAGCCCTTGGTTCGGGCGGGGCACCAAACACAAGTCTCGTTAGCTCTGGCCCTCTGGATCAGGGCAGAACAGCGGCAATAGGCGGGAAGAGGGGGAGTCTGCCACCTGGTTACGGGTGGCAGGGGGAATGCAGGCCCTCCCACTCCACTGCGTTCCAGCCCGGGGCCCTAGCAGCGGTCAAGACTCGCTGCGGTCAGTGGGGATCCTGGCTGCAACACACTGACATGGGTTCGGGCTCTTCAGGAGCCAAACCAGGGTCGGCTATCCCCGGGCCACTTCCAACCTCCCCCTCTCTGGGTACCTGGTCCTTGCCAGCATCGTCTGGGGGGTCCCAGACCATGGGCTCCTCCAGGTACCGGTCGTGGGGAAGCTCAGGCCACTCTTCGGGGTATCGGGCACACGGCAGGTCAGGCCGACGTTCCTCCCGGTACCGGGTCTGAGGCAAGTCCAGCCAGCGCTCCTCTGGATAGTGGGCGCGGGGCAGATCCGGCCAGCACTCCTCTGGATAGTGGGCGCAGGGCAGGTCAGGCCAGCGCTCCTCTGGATAGTGGGCGCGGGGCAGGTCCAGCCAGCGCTCCTCTGGATAGTGGGCGCGGGGCAGGCTGGGCCCGGCGGGAGCCCGGGCACCAGCGTCTGTCCTCTCCGGCAGCCTGCCTCCAACTGAGCACTGGGGCCGGGCTTTTATACTTCCTGTCCCGCCCCTTGAATTCCGGGGGGCGGGGACAGGCAGTGCTGACTCCGCCCATGGAGGCACCTGCTCTGGCTTGTCCCTCTCAGGCACGGCGGGGAGCCAGGGCGCCTCCTTACAGGAGGTAAACTAGATTCAGCTGTGCCTATTTAGGCTCAACACTTTTAGAGATTCCTGGTCTGAAAGGCCAGAAAGAAGACAAGGGATTGTGCTGGAGACAAAAATGGAATAATAGCTGTCTTGTATGGGATGAGCTTTTACCCACACACATGCACATTCATGCACATTTGTGTATATAATATGTACATGAAGAACTGGCAGAATTAATTGTTTAAATAATCTTGATGAGTAATATCACTGTTTATTTTCTTTTTTATCAATTAAATTTATGTGGTGCAAAATTATAAGTTTTAAGCATTTTAAACTACATTTTTAGTTATTTAAATTTTCACTGCTGTATAACAGTGGGAGACCACATCCCAGCTCATTTCAAGTCCCCTTGGCCTCACTGAAAACTGAGTCTGGCTCACCTGTATGTTAACATCTATTTTAACAATGCTAAGTTTATAAGAATGTGTTTAGCATTTAGAATTTATGAAATGTTTGTGAGTTGCTGCATGAATTAATCTCAGTTATAATATCTGTATCCCATGTTGTAAGGTAATATTTAAGGGTTTGCTCTGAAACTGTAAACCCCACAGTCAGGAGAGAAGCATACCAACTGTGAAATACTAGTTTTCTTCAAGAGGTGTCATCTCCTGCCCAACAAAAGACCCATAGACACCAGAAAAGCCATCAGAGGGCAGAAGACTTTGTTGATTGCTCCCGTCACGCCCATGAAGAGGAGACATGAAAGTGGACTTATCCCATCGGCTTGAACTCTGGGGAAAGGGAATAAAAATCCCTGACAAGAAGGAACTGTGTCTTTATGCTACTTTGACCCTGAGAGGACATGATTGCATATTACAGCAGCTTCTATCATCTTTTGAAACTTAAGACTGTAATACATTTGTGTGTATATTTACCAAATTTAACCTTGTAAATAACTCTCATTTCTTTTTCTTGGTTAATAAACCTTTAGTTAATTTATTATAATAGTATAATAGTAATCTTGGTTTTTAGTATAGCTTCTTAGGTGTAACTGACTTGGGGTAAATGACTGATCCTTTTGGACTAGGAGTAACCTGAATATTTTTGTGCAAGTTTACTTGGGTGGCAAGATAGACCAGAGTGCCACTGTCTATGACTCCACGTTAAGGCTGTTATATCACTTAAGGAGTTCACACCTCGTACTTGGTTAGTGAAATCTAAGTATAGAACACACGTGTTTGGGGTTTGTGCCCTGCTTCTTCACAATCTGTCCAGAGGCTGTTACTCATGCTCGTGAGCCACTCCAGACGGCTTGACATGTTACCTGGAGATTTTAGCAGCCAAGGAGGGGAAAATTAGAAATTTGGGCACCTGCATCAGTAATAGAGGTGTGACATGGGGCCCGAAGCCGCGGGACCAGCAGAACCTCCGCAGGCACACCGGCGGGAGATCCGCCAAAGCCGCGGGACCAGCGGACCCTCATGACAACTGGCAGAGCGCCCCCAGTGACATGCCACCCCAAACACATGCTTGGTGTGCTGGTGCCTGGAGCCGGCCCTTGTTAGAGGTTGACAATGTAACCAAACAGTTCCTGTCTGTCACTGTATTCTGTTAATTGAGAGATCAAAAGAAGCTATTAACGTTTAAATGAATGGTGAATGTAGTGATATCACTCTATTAATTTCTCTTGGAAGCCTATAGCAAACTATCTGCAAATGGCGAGAGATAGACAATTGCCTTATGTTCATCCATGTAGCTAATTACCGGAGATATTTAGGAAATAGGAGGTTACTTCAAAGACACTATTGTTCATCTAAGGACTGCATGCTGTCAAGAGGCTGCCCAGGAAATGTATAAAGGACTCTTGGGACCTGATCCTCAGATCTGCTTAAGCTTTATCGGGGAAGTTTGAGCTGAAAGACTGAGGCCTCCAGTCTCATCTGGATCACCTTGATTTTAGACATTGGACTGAACCTATAGACTAATTCTGAAATAACTTTTTTCAGCTCTAAAGCTCACCCTCTCAACTATGAAACTGACCTAAGAATTTTATTCAAGTCTGTATGTTAAATTATCTTTTAACTAATACTGTCTATCTTCTTTTTTAATAAATTTTAGTTTAGTTAATAAGAATTGGCTGTTAGTGTATATTTGGGCAAGACCAGAAATATTCATTAACCTGCTGGGTAATGTGTCCTATCATTTGGGATTGGTAGAAATTTGTATATGATGAACAAGATTTTCAGTAATCATCATCGTATTTGACTCAGCTGCCTGGGTGACATCCCAAAGGCTGGGTTGCTTTAAGGGAACTGTGTTTCTGGCTTCTAGTAACCAGTAAGATATTATAGAAGCTTTGTGTTGCGAGCTTGATGACTTTAAGTATTAGAAAAAGCACCATTTTGAAGGATTGTCTGCCCCATTTTTTGTAGTTTGCCCTAACTGAGCAATCTCAGAGTGCCCGCCATCCCTCTGGAACCCCTGTCACAAAAGGCAGTCAGAATTATGGGATAGCAGGATGTATTTGCTCAAATAACCAACAGTGAAACAGTTTAACACTGGGATATAATCAGAGTCCCTTTCTTTTAACACTGAACAAATAATTTTATTATATAACAGAAACAGTATTATCCTATCCAGTATTATTCCCTTTTTTGACTCACTTCAGAGTTTCTGACCAGAACCTTTCCCATTTCTTCCTATCTGGCTTTCTGCTGCAGATTTAAGAAAACACAGCCTCTTACTGCAGACAATTTACATTGAAAGATGGTGACATTAACAACCCACTGAGACAAATAGGGCAGTTCAGTTTCCCAAAGAGCTGCTATTTCAGGCTGAGGCAAACTCAGACATCTCGGCTTCAGTTTGTTCTTTGTCATGTTTGGAAGATTTCTGTTTCACTCACAATCTAGAAACGTAATTTCTTCTAGCAAAGTTTTAAATCTTGAACACAATTCTATGTTCAGCCACAGATTTTTAGGCAATTCTGTGGCAGTGTAATCATGGGTCTACAAGGCTCTGAAAGTAGGCAGATTCATTAGCAAAATTAGCATGTCATAAACCCTAATCTAGAGGGATACACTTATAGAAGCAGAGAAATACATCAAGGACAACTTCTGAGGTACGTAGTGAAACATATGTGTTGTAATAATTCTAAGGACATATACATTCTATGAATTCTGCTTTGTAAATCTAGAAAACATTCACATTCTTTCCATGTTTGGGGGAAACTTTGTTTTTATTCACATTTTTTATGAAAGTGGAAATGGCTCCACCCTGATTCTAAATCATGCCAAATGGGACTGGATTTCATTTATTTATGGTTGGGTGTAGGCTGAGGTGTGAATTTCAGAAATTTTTCCTACTTTTCCTTTCAGAATACTTTGATTAGCTCTGGTTTTGCCAGAAAGATTTCATAAACAAATATAATTAATTTCTCCTGGCTCCAGAACAATGCTGGGAATCCAAAAAGAGGTCAGTAAAAGGGATTCATGTTTATTATTTTTTTAATTATCATGCTTATTATTTTTGTTTATTATGCAAAAGCTGACATCTGCAAGGAATGCCTTATACTGCTAGAATATTTCAAATGAACTCTTACTGCATCCTTAACTCACCCTATTTTGTCTTGGCATTATAGTCCAGTATGCAAGATTAGTTGATCATCTACTATTTGTTAAACCTGGGTCTGGCTTAGTGCTTAGTCAGGGATGGGGGTAGGGGGCTTAGAATTTGGCTCCAGCCAGGATCAGCCTCAGCCAGAGCTCTCTTGGCTCTGGCTGGAGCTCGGAGCCCGAAGTTCCTCACTTGTTCCACCAATTCTCCCTATGGCCCCACCCCCACTCCACACCTACTCTATCTCTTCCCTCATGAGGCCATGACCCCTGCTTGCTCCTTCCCCCTCCCACAATCTCCACTGAGGCTCCAAGACTGGAAAAGCTGTGTGCCTCACCGTGGCTACAGGGCCGAGGCAGGAAGTGAGAGCTCCTTCAGCCCTGTAGTTTTGGCGAGGGTAGATTTTTCTGGGGACCTCAAACCCACCACTGCTTCCTCACCCTGGCAGCACAAGGTTTAGAGAGGATTAGCCTACCCTGGCCTCCATTACTCGCTAACTATGCTAATAAACAATGACTATCACGTACTCCCCATGCATTGCACAGAATAATCGCTTCAATAGGTGCAAGTAGATCCATATTGACATAAAGAGAAAATAATTGCATCCTGTTTAGAAACTTCCTCATGTAATAAGAACATCTGATGTAAGCAGCATAAAGAAACTCTTAGGAAAAAGTATAGAAGCTGGATAACCCTCTGAATTACAAGGACATAATCACTAGAGGGGGTCAACAAGTATGCAGACAAGAAGGAACCAGCGAATGTAGTGTATTTAGATTTTCAGAAAGCCTTTGACAAGGTCCCACACCACAGGCTCTTAAGCACAGTAAGTTGTGATGGAATAAGAGGGACGGTCCTCTTGTGGACTGGTAACTGATTAAAATATAGGAAACAAAGGGTAGGAATGAATGGTCAGTGTAGTGAGGCAGACGGGCCTCCCTCCTCCGGGGTGAGTGAGGGAGCATTACATGCCCTTGGAGGGCAGAGCCTAAGCCTCCGCGCCCCCCTCGCCGGAAGGAGGGGAGCAGAGCCAGAAGTATAAAAGACCAGACCCACAGCCCATTCGGGGGGAAACCAGCAGAGGAAAAGGATGTCCCAGCTTGAGGTGGATTTCCTGCTTAGCTCCATCCACGCTCCAGACTCGCATGATGACTGGCCTGGAGTGCCTGCTGCCATTTACCGGGAGGATCTGGACAGCGCTTGGATGCAGGAGGTACCCACCCCAGGGGATGCAGGAAGTGGCCCAGGGGTAGCTGCCATAGGGCTGGCTGCAAAGCCCAGACCCCCAGCATTGGCATATTGCGTCTGGATCTCCATCAACTCCAGGGCAGCTGACTCTGCTCCTGCCAGGGCCCCGGGCTGGGACGTGGTGGAGTAGGGAGGGCCCGTGTCCCCCTGCCCCTCCCCATGGGTGGTTGTCCCTCGTTCCTCTGCAAGGGGATCCCACTCTGAAGAGAAGTGGCCCCAGCCCCCCTTGAGACTGTTGTTTGCTGGCTGCCTGAGCCCTGCAAGCCCAGGCCCCAGCCTACCTGTAAGACTGAACTCTTTGCAGGCTGCCTGAGCCCTGCCAGGACTATAGCTGGCCCCTTAAGACTGTTGGGGGACGGGCGGCCTGAGCCCAGGCAAGCCCAGTATTCAGGTAAACAGAGACAAGCCTGGAGACAGACTATCGCAGCCCTCCAGGGACCTTCCTCCTCTGGGGTGAGTGAGGGAGCATTGAAGTCAGTTTTCAGAATGGAAAGAGGTAAATAGTGGTGTCCCCCAGGTGTCTGTCCTGGGCCCAGTCACATTTAACATTCATAAATGATCTGGAAAAAGGAGTAAACAGTGAGGTAGCAAAATTTGCAGATGATACAAAACTACTAAAGATAGTTAAGTCCTAGGCAGACTGTGAAGAACTACAAAAGGATCTCTCATAACCAGGTGACTTGGCAACAAAATGGAAGATGAAATTCAATGTTAATAAAGGCAAAATAATGCACAATGGAAAAAATGATCCCAACTATACATATAAAATAATGAGGTCTAAATTAGCTGTTACCACTTAAGAAAGATCTTGGAGTCATTGTGGATAGTTCTCTGAAAACTTCCACTCAGTGTGCAGCAGTAGTCAAAAAAGCAAACAGAATGTTGAGAGTCATTAAGAAAGAGATAGATAATAAGACAGAAAATATCATATTGCCTCTATATAAATCCACGGTACTCCCACATCTTGAATACTACATACAGATGTGGTCACCCCATCTCAAAAAAGATACACTGGAATAGGAAAAGGTTCAGAAAGGTGCAACAAAAATGATTAGGGGTATGGAACAGCTGCCATACAAGGTGAGTTTCATAAGATTGGGACTTTTCAGCTTGGAAAAGAGATGACCAAGGTTGGATATGATAGAGGTCTATAAAATCATGACTGGTGTGGAGAAAGTAAATAAGAAAGTGATTTTTACTCTTTCTCATAACACAAGAACTAGGGTTCACCAAATGAAATTAATAGGTAGCAGGTTTAAAACAAAGAAAAGGAGGTATAAGACTATAGCAAAGAAGCTACGGCTATAACAGGGTTTAAAAGAGAACTAGATAAATTCATGGAGGTTAAGTCCATTAATGGCTACTAGCCAGGATGGGTAAGGAATGGTTTCCTTAGTCTCTGTTTGCCAGAGGGTGGAGATAGATGGCAGGAGAGCGATGACTTGATCATTACCTGTTAGGTTCACTCCCTCTGGGGCACCTGGCATTGACCACTGTTGGCAGACAGGATACTGGGCTGGATGGACCTTTGCTCTGACCCAGTATGGCCGTTCTTATGTTCATATTTTTTCACACAATGCACTGTCAACCTGTGGAACTCCTTGCCAGAGAATGTTGTGAAGGCCAAGACTATAACAGGTTTCAAAAAAGAACTAGATGAATTCATGGCAGATAGGTCCACCTATGGCTATTAGCCAGGATAGGCAGGGATGGTGTTCTTAACCTCTGTTTGCCAGAAGCTAGGAATAGGTGACAAGGGATGGATCCCTTGATGATTACTTGTTCTGTTCATTCCCTCTGGGGCACCTGGCATTGACCACTGTCAGAAGACAAGATACTGGGCTAGATGGACCTTTGGTCTGACCCAGTATGGCCGTTCTTATGTTCTTATGAAATCCACACTCTTCTCCTAGTCTCTGCCTGAATTATATCTATAATCATCCAAAGCAGATGTCCCATTACACACAAGATATATCCCACGCTCTTTATGCTGGCAAAACTCCACTTGTAAATCAATGGAAGCTTTCTGTTTGAGGAATGCAACATGGGGCCTGATTTGATCTCTAACTTCTGTGGTGCAGGTAAATGTATCCTGAATTATTTGATTAAAAAGCCTGATAAACAGTGAATAGCAGTTGCTTCCCAGAAATTACATCTGCCGTTGTTTATATGGCATCTGCAAGCTAACCTCCATCCAGGCCCCATACTTTGGATGAAGACCAAACCAGGAAATTCATTAATAACTTGTTAGCTGGTTTGTACATTACAGATACTAAATTATAAATACTTTGGGACAGCAACCATGTCATCATTCTCCAATATTACTATATAGAGCTATTAAATAATAATGCGTAGTAATAGAAATTGAGTTAAGGGTACTGTCTGCAGCCATAGCCTGCCTTGCTCAGAATTTCCTTGCTTTTGTGAATTTGTGTCTCAAACTTAATAAATATTTTAATGCAACTATTTGTGATTTAATTTCCTTTGTAAGAACATTATTGATTTTTACAGGTCAGCCCAGAAATAAAGATGCAGAATATGAGAATCTGTGCAAATGTTTTATAAAAACTCAATCCGCAGAAAGACTCATCTAACAGATTTCATTTCTATCTGCAAATATTGTTACAGAAGGACCCTAATGGCAGATAATAATGAACACTAACCAGAAAGAAAATAACAGTCTACTTTTCTGGACCCTAGAGCAAACAGAAACAAGAAGAAGTGTGCAACTGTCTAAATATTGGATTTATCTGCCTGTAAAGAATAAAAATGAAAGCAGACATTGCTGAAGCTGAGGGCAGCCTTTTTTGCCAATGTCTGGTCACTGTAATGAAGATAAGCAGTAAAACAAAGAGATATTCCCAGATACAGAAATTAAGAAACTAAACAGGAACAATGCTTGACATTAAGCAAACGAAATGTGTTTAAAAACAATTCAAGATAGCACAATGTAGTAAGGTGGTATTATTAAATCTTTATGGACAGAAAAAGATATCAGAAGAAAAGAAGAAAACAAATAAAAAGGATTGTCCCATCACTACAAAATAATCATCCTGTATAGTAAATACACTACATGTTCTATTAAAGGGACCTTTTCAGTGAGATGATTGTCTAATAGAGGTAAAACCTCGGAGACAATAAGTATTTAGAGTATAGCTATCTATCTTAGATGTCAACTCAAAGTTGAAAAACTGAAAGTTTAGTCCTGCTCTGCATCTGCAACTGTGAAAGTTTAGTCCTTTGCATCTTTGATTGCAGAAGTTTTAGAATATGCTCCACATCTGAAACTCCCAAAGAAACAATTTAGCCAGAAGAAATGTTTTGCAAGCTTATATGACTAGAAGCTTTAGTTTGTAACAGAACTACATTTCCTTATTCTATCATTGCCAGTCCAACATGTGCTATATTTGTTCCTTTCTTCTCAGTTGTCTGGATGTACTCAGGTCAGGGAAGAGCATGTGTCACTTTCTGATATTTGTCATGTTTTTATATCTTACAACATAGAGAATCATATTGCAAGCATTTGAGTGAGTTATTAAACATTATGAGTTTATCTGCAGGTAGGGTACGTGTTCAATAGCTATATTTTTAAAAATATCAAAAAGTTACCATCAATATTAGGGGAATTTTATCCTTAACATTTGTTTTTAATTTGTAGATAGATCAAAAGTATTTCAAATTATTTATACTTTTTACTCTATAAATGTAGCTTATAGTTTATTCTGAAGCAAACTTACCCATGACTTGTAACCGTAATGCACTTTAAAATTGTCTCTTGAAAAATTTTAGGTTTCTCTAATCCAAGGTATGCAGAATACCACAGTCTATCTGTGACAGCTTCTGAGAGTGCCCTAGTGTCCTGAGTCACCTTATTACCCTCACTCACACACCCTAGTGAGAAAGAGACTTGCTTGTGCTTAACTGGATGTCAGCTTCCTGACACCAGCAGTCTGTTAGCCACCCAGACAATTTCCTCAGGGCTGAAGCCCTTACTTTTCCTTGCAGGTAACAATAGGTATACCTCAGCCCACAAACCTCTCTCAAAGTATCCCCCTGTAGTATCCAGCTGCTGTCACTGGACACTCACAGAAATTGCCACTTTTGCTGCCTCCAAGGGAACAGTGTACACAGTTTGACTAGTAGAACTCAGAATTAGGTCTTTATAATGTCACAGCACTGAAGCTATAGTGTTAGTGAACACCATCATATGTTTATTACCAGATAGAAAGATTTAGAGACTGAGTAAGGATAATGGAAACAGAAATGGTTCCATATCAGACAAACAGTATAATATGTTTCTTAGAGTCTAAACTTAACTTTAACAGGCTAAAATCCTATCTCAAGTAGATTTTCACCTAAAATAATCTCCCAGTGTCCCCCATCAAAATGACTGAAATGTGACTGCAAAAAGTGCTGTAGTTTTGGTTCCTTCAGTGAAGGGTTCTCCTTGTATTTCCCAGCACTCATTGTTTTGTCTCCAGAGCCAGTGGTGTTACCCAGGGTTTTTTCAACCCAAAGCTTTTGGTAACATTTACTCTGTTTGATGTGGTGCCAGGAAATAAATCAAGGGAGACATGGCCATCTGACTGATAGATGGCTGGCACAAACAGGACAACAGAAGAGTGCCTTCACTTAAAGGTAAACTTCACTTAGTCTCAAGCATTTACACAAATCCGCAACAGGTTAGTAAAACACCTCCAATCCTCTATGATTATCGAATCTGAGTGTGGCTCTCAAGTGGCACAGCAACAGTCTTCTGATGGCCAATCTTCCATCTACTGGTGGGGACCACAAGATGCATCCAGAGGGAGAGTCACTGAAGAGTCCCTCCCAGAGAATCCAACTACCTCAAACTTTCTCCCTTTATTTATACATTAGTTAATACAATGACATGTCTGTCACCTAAAGAAAAACTTAAGCAAGCAGTTTTTAAAGGTCAAGTAAGAGGTTTCCTTCTGATCATCAATTAACCAGATGTGTTTTTTTCCAGTTTGCATGCCTCAAGGCCCTGACAGACACATTCCTGAGGGTACATATGGACAAGCTTCCTGTTTTTCTAAAATACGTATACCAGCAGTTTCAACACAATTCCTGCCTGGCATACAGACTCTAAAATTTATTTCCAGTGCTTGCACACAATTTCTTAAACAACATTTGTACATAAATCTCACAATGATTATGAGGATCAGTGAGACATAACTTTTTACTGGACACCTCACATTGTCCTTTTTGGATAAATACTATGAATGAAATACTACAAGGTATTGTGAGTTTGTCAGGCATGATAGGAGTTGCTGTTACAGAACAGTGAACCATTTGCCAAGTGGCACTGCAGGCGCATAGGGTCACACCATCGTCTTAAAATTACAAACAATGCATCCACATATACACATGATTCAATCAAGTTGTACATACTGTACTGTGTCCAGATCATCCAGCCACATTGCAGAGTCTCTGCTTGAGCTGACGTGGTTCCTCTTCCTAGTGATATTGGAGTAGCTAAAACTGATTGTTCTTGGTTACATAAGTGTTGAGGTGTATGATGACTATCCTGGACTACCACAGGAACTCATGGCCTCGGGTTCAAACTCTGATCCTAGTGGATTCTGGCTCAACCTCACACAGATGTCGTTAGTCCTGGTCTTCCTGTTGGACTCAGATTGAAGGCAAGGTGAGCTGATGTGTGAAAGTTATGTACATGTCATCTGCAAACCATTATCTCTTCCATTCAAAGGTCAGGGAGCATCTTCCTTTGAAGGGAAAGGACCTGTGCACTAGAGCTAGTTGAAATTTTGGAATTTCATAATTTTGACAACATTTTGAAATGTGAAAGTTGTTTAAAAAAACAAATGGGCAAATGTCAACAGTGCTCACAGTTTTTTTCATTGTATTTCTTTTTACACAGTACAGAATTGTTTGAAATTATTCAATATCAAAATTTCAATTAATTTTGAATTTTTACAATTCAAATTTTTAAAATGATCCCATAATTTTTTTTAAAGTTTCAATAATGTTTTCTGGGGGGTTTTGACCAACTCTGCTGTCCACACTTGCAGGCTAATTGATCCTGCTCATGCACAAAGGCTTTGAGATGCAGTACTCTCTGCTTTACCACCACACTGTCCATGTACAGCAGGATTATATAATGAACTGTTGTCCTTGACTGCAATAGCTCCTACATATCCCATTTCTCTAGTTTCACTCTCACAGTTCAGATGAACTTGGGAGATACAGTGGTTAGAATGGTAGTGACAAAGTCCCATTCCATGTGATTACATTTTTGAAATCTCATGCTTTGACAGTGCAGAAAACAAAGAAAGGTTGCTTCCCTACACCACAGAAAGACTCAGTCAGGAAAATAGTTCTAGAAGGTGAACAGCCAACTTTAATCTGTGTTGTTTACATCCAGTACACAATCAAATGTTACTTATTGCTAGAAGTTTTAAAATAACTTAGAAGATAAAGTTCAGAGTGGCTGAGCTTTGTGACTTTATCCTTACCCACAATTATTCACAGATTTGGTGATGATTTATACCTTCAAATCAGCGGCACTGCTATGGGTACCCACATCGCCCCACACTATGCCAACATTTTTATGGCTGACTTAGAACAACACTTTCCTTAGCTCTTGTCCCCTAGCACCCCTACTCTATTTGCACTACATTGATGACATCTTCATCATCTGGAAACATGAGAAGGAGGCCCTTGAAGAATTCCACCAGGATTTCAACAATTTCCATCCCACCATCAGCCTTAGCCTGGACCAGGCCACACAAGAGATCCACTTCCTGGCCACTAAAGTGCAAACAAATGATGGCCACATAAATACCACCCTATACCAGAAGCCTACTGTCTGCTATACTTACCTACATGCCTGCAGCTTTCATCCAGACCACATCACATGATCCATTGTCTACAGCAAAGCCGTAAGATACATCCACATTTGCTCCAATGCCTCGGAGAGAGACAAACACCTGCAGGATCTCTGTCAAGAGTTCTTAAAACCCACAGTTCCCACCTGGTGAAGTGAAGAAACAAATTGACAGAGCCAGAAGGGTACCCAGAGTCACCTACTAGAGGAACCGGCCCAAAAAAGAAAGTAACAGAATGCCA
This sequence comes from Gopherus evgoodei, assembly GCF_007399415.2. Lineage (NCBI taxonomy): Eukaryota > Metazoa > Chordata > Testudines > Testudinidae > Gopherus > Gopherus evgoodei. The sequence goes on from NC_044322.1 coordinate 70,200,921, forward strand.
CTAGCCTCACCTACAGCATCCAACTAAAACTCTCCAGTGCATCATCAACAATTACAACCTATCCTGAGGATGATCCCTCACTCTCACTAGGAAACAGGCCAGTCTCACTACAGACAAGCACCCCCAACCATGAAGCAAATACTCACCAGCAACTACACACCATACAACAGAAACACTAATCCAGGAACCAATCCCTGCAACAAACCAATTGCCAATCTATCCCACATGTCTATTCAAGGGACAGCATTATAGGACCTAACCACATCAGCCACACCATCAGGGGCTCATTCACCTGCACATCTACCAACGTGATATATACGCCATCATGTGCCCTTCTGCCATGTACACTGCCATGGCCAAAACGAACAGTCTCTATGCAAAGAATAAATGGATACCAAATCAGACATAAAAAAATGTAACATTCAAAAAACCAGTAGAATAGCACCTTAATCTCCCTGACACTCAAAAACAGACTTAAAAGTGGCCATTCTTCAACCCAAAGAACCCTTCAAAAACAGACTTCAATGAAAAACTGCAGAACTGGAATTAATTTGCAAACTTGACACCATCAAATTAGGCCTGAATAAGACTGGGAGTGCTGGGTCACTATAAAAAGTAATTTTCCCTCTGTTATACTCACACCTTCTTGTCAACTGTTGGAATGGGACACATACACCCCTGACTGAATTGGCCTTGCTAGTATCACAAAAGTAATTTTCCTCTGTTGTTATTCACCACTTCTTGTCCACTGTTGGAATGGACCACATCCACTGCGATTGAGTTGGTCTCATTGCACTGACCCCCTAATTGGTAAGGCACTCCCATCTTTTCGTGTGCTATATATTTATACCTACCTACCTACTGTATTTTCACTCCATGCCATCTGATGAAGTGGGTTATAGCCCAAGAAAGCTTATGCCCAAATACATTCATTAGTCTCTAAGGTGCCACAAGGACTCCTCGTTGGTTTTTTTTAGAATGATAGATCATTAATATCCAAATAAAGTTGAGTTTCTCGATAGCAGAATCATGGGTCTTTTTCTGGCAGGAGAAGAAGACACGGTCTTCTTTGCAGGAGTCACAGTTAGCATCTCTCACTGAATTACTGAATGGTTTGGTGGCTGTGAAGTGGCGTTGATTCTTGTTCCTCTGTTGAAGGCTCCAAGGAGGCATTGAGGCAGGGGCAGCTCCAGGCCCCAGCACGCCAAGCGCGTGCTTGGGGCAGCAAGCCGCTGGGGCTGCTCTGCTGGCGCCGCGGGGCAGCAGGCAGGGTTGCCTTTGGCGGCTTGCCTGTGGAGGTCCGCTGGTCCTGCGGCTTCGGTGGACCTCCCCTAGGCGTGCCTGTGGAGGGTCGCTGGTGCCGCGGCTTGTGGACCTCCCGCAGGCAAGCTGTGGGAGGTCCGCCAAAGCCGTGGGACCAGCAGACTTCCCGCAGGCAAGCCACCAAATGCAGCCTGCCTGCTGTGCTTGGGGAGACAAAATATCTAGAGCCGCCCCTGCATTGAGGACATTACTGGAGTTAATTCTGAACAGTTCCCTGAAAAAGAGTAAGATACTAGCTTCTCTTAATGATGATCCTTTTTAGATCATTGCTTCTTCCTTTGATTTTCTGTCCAATACTTCAAATCTTCTTTTTTGGAAAAACACAATGAGGCAATTCATGAGGTAATATTTGGAGGTCATTGGGGCTCTCAGGGTGTCTTCACAATGTGGATTACATTCAGATGTATCACTCCATTCCATAGAGTTTGTCTGATTCTCAACAATTAGTCTGTACATGAGAGCTAAGTGGCTGACGCTCAATAAGTTAAGGACTGAAGTAATGTTTGGAGGGAGTGGAACACAATGACAATACATTAAAGATTATATCTCTACCCCAAATATGAGAGTTCATCAAGAGGCCAGGGATGGGAAGGTGGTTTCCTTCAAAAAACAAAATTTGGAACATTTGGCCAGTTCTGTTTACAACTCACTTTCACAGTCTGGGGCTCTTGTTATATGCCTAGTTCTTCCTAGATGTCCAGATAGCATTGGTGGGTTAAAATGCATATTATTTATCTTGGAAAGAAAATTGAAATACAATATTTCAGCTGTAGCCTTTCCCACTGTGATTCATGCCTTTATCTATGTGGCATTCAATTATTGTAATGCACTAAGTAGAGAAATGTTTGTTAAGATTATAATTCAGAGAGGTTCCTCCTATGGGACAGTATTATGAATATAGGAATTTTAGACATGCTCTGGAAGCACATGGGTGGAGAACATAGTGTAGCTATCTAAAGCAGTTCAACTGGTTCATTGTTTAATGAACCCCATGATCATTAAATGGTGTCAGAAGTGCTGAATATGAAAGAAATGCAGTGATGTTTATGGTTTAACTCCTGTGTTTGAAATTGAAAATAGAGGAACGGGGCTCATGGATCAGCAAACAGAGAACAAAGGTTTTTGTACATATTTTATGAGCACAGTAGTAGCTTGACTAGTTTAAGAAGTGAGTAAAGGTAAAAATGAAAGTTTGCAAACCTCCATCCAGTCTGCAATTGTCAGACAACATTGCAGAGTACTGGAAAAAAATCTGATAGAGATCTGAACTGTATTTAGCAGTCATAGGGCCAGAGAGAAAATGATAAAGTGAAATCATCAGTCTTTTTGCATATTGTTGGGGAGGAAGCATTGATATTTATAACAACTTTCTATTTAAAGAAGGTGAAAGCATGAAGTTAGGTAAAATACTGACTACATTTGAGGAACATTGCATGCCAAAAAGAAATGAGACTTTGAGAGAGACATTTTTTTTAGATGCATGCAAAAAACTGATGACATAGAGCAATATGTCACAGAATTAAGGAGACTCAGTGAAATCTGTGATTTTAATGAGCTGACAGTCTCTGGTCAGAGATAGAATTATTTGTGGCACTAAATAAGTGATCTGTTTTTCTCTACGTAGAAGATTTAACTTTAGAAAAAGCTCTCCAGTTATGCAGGCAGCAGAAACTGTCAAAGCACAAGTTAAAATCATCAGAAGGGGTTATCCCATATTAAGTACAATGAATATAGCCAGAAAAGGTCAAATCAAAAAGAAGAACCACTTGCTATGAAAAGCATTGCTGGAGGGGGAACTCAGTACAGAAAGTTATGTGTAAGGTATGGATTGCAGCACGGCCCAAAACAGTGTTTTGCCTTTGGGAAACTGTCATGAGTATGAAAAAATAATTATTTTGCAAAATGCTACAGATCTCAAATGCAGAAAGTTAAGTGTATGCAGTTGTAGAAAACCTGGTTGACGAGTTTTAAGTATGGAATGGAATGGGTGAGATTCCCTAGTCATGGTGGAGAAAAATAATGGCCATTTATGCATATACTTAGATCCAAGAGATCTCCACAAGGCTATAAAAAGACAACATTTTCAACTGTGAACCAGAGAAGATGTTAGAGATCAATTTGTGAATGCATAATATTTCAGTAAATTGGATACCTCCTTAGGATTTTGGTAGCCAAAATTAACTGAAGAAACCTCAAAACTAGGCACATTTAATACAACATTTGGTAGATACAAAGTCTTACACCTACCCTTTGGCATAGCTTCAGCACCAGGAGTGTAGTACAAAACCATACATATAATTTATGAACATATTAATGGTATCAACATAATGGATGACATCATTCTCTGGGGATCAACTAAAGAGGAGCAAGACTGTAGGCTTAGAAAAGTCGTGGATGTAACTACAGGTGCAAACATGAAACTACATAGGGGGAAATGTGTTTCAGGTGTCACAAAACTGACTTTTGTGGGAAATTTTATCTCCAAAGTATAAAACTTGATAAGAGAAAGTTTTCAGACATTTAAATGATGCTACATCCCCAGTCAAAGAAAAATGTCCAATGGTTCCTGGGAATTGTTAATTATTTTGGAAAATTCATACCTCATCTCTTTCTCTACAAAAGCAGCAGCTTTGAGAAAACTCCTAGAAAATAAAAATGAATGGTACTGGGGTGCAGAACAGGTAGAATCATGGAAAGGTTTAAAATAACAACTGATACAAGAGCCAATGTTGAAGTTCTGTGCATCAAACAGGCCTATTAAAATTTCAGCAGCTGCATCATAGTCTGGGTTAGGTGCAGTGATTTGACAGAAACTGATGCTTGTTGGCAAACCAGTAGTGTATGCATTTAAATAACTGACTGGTGTGGAAACCAGATATGCACAGATTGAAAAGGAGCTTTAAGAATATTGTGTGCCTGGGAGATATTCAATCAATACATTTATGGTGAAACAGAGGATGTTGAAACAGAACCACAGGCCCCTGATAGCATTATTTGGCAACCACTAAATGACTGTATCTTAAAGATTTAAAAATGATGATAGAGTTGCAAAAGTATGATTTCATTGTGATCTACATGCCCAGTAATCTGTGTTTACTGTGGATGTATTTCCACAGAGTGGTTACTTCCATTATGAACCAGAAAAGACTTTAGAGAAAGAGATACAAGATACAATATATGTAGATATGCAATATATGTAGATATGTAGATATGTAGATCTGATTGTATAGTCAACAACCATAGCTAACAAAAAACAGCAACAAATAAGAGGGGAAATGGAGAAAGATGAATCATTGGGGATCCTTAAAGAAGTGACCTAAAGAAATAAGTGGTTGCTGTCCAAGTATAAGAAACTATTGGAACTGCAGATATGAACTTACTGTGATAAATGGGGTGATTTTCAAGGGCAGCAAGGGAAAAAAATGCTACAGAAGATCCACAAAAGTAATTTAGGAATTGTGAAGTACAAGCAAGGAGCACGAGAGGTGATATATTGGCCACACATCAAACACAACATTGCTAATGTGGTCGGAAAACCGCTTTTCATGCTTGAAATACGTGCCACACCAACAGGCACAGACTGTCTCAGTTCCACAAAGGCCGTATGAGAAGGCAGGCACTGATTTTGCAACAGACTGGGATTTTTGTTACAAAGTATCAAGTCCAAATTACCCCAAATTTAATAGACTTGTGGGAAGGTCTATATGGATGGTAAAGATACCTGTTGAAAAACCTTTTGACAGTGGGGATGATTTGCAGAAAGCTTTATTGGTTGACTGTAGTATACTTCTTGAGAATGGCTTTTCTCCAGCTCAGCTGTTAGTATGAAGAAGGATCAGACATAATTTACCAATCACTGAAATCTCATGGCAATGAAAACATGTGAAACATGAAAGAAAAAAGTGGAAGGACAATCTCATAACCCAAGTGATCGTAAGATAATGAGTCACTCCTGTCCTAGGTGCCAGATAATCCATAAGCCTGGTGGCTCCCATACCAGATATAAGCAGCAAAGAATCCTGTGGCACCTTATAGACTAACAGATGTTTTGGAGAATGAGCTTTCGTGGGTGAATACCCACTTCGTCAGATGCATGTAGTGGAAATTTCCAGGGGTAGGTATATATATGCAGGCAAGCTAGAGATAATGAGGTAGTTCAGTCAGGGAGGATGAGGCCCTGTTCTAGCAGTTGAGGTGTGAAAACCATGTGAGGAGAAACTGGTTTTGTAATTGGCTAGCCATTCACAGTCTTTGTTTAATCCTGAGCTGATGGTGTCAAATTTGCAGATGAACTGAAGCTCAACAGTTTCTCTTTGAAGCCTGGTCCTGAAGTTTTTTTGCTGCAGATCAGCAGCTTTCAGATCACCGCAGAACTGTATCATGTTTTTGGGGGTGACAGGGCAGTAAGAGAGTCCCCAAAATAGGACAGACTCCTCTGCCGGGCTGAGTATCAGAGGGGTAGCCTTGTACTCTGGATCTGTAAAAGCAGCAAAGAATCCTGTGGCACTTTATAGACTAACAAACTTTTTGGAGCATGAGCTTTCATGGGTGAATACCCACTTCGTCAGATGCATCATCAGGGATCTACAACCCATCCTGGACAATGATCCCACACTTTCACAGGCCTTGGGTGGCAGGCCAGTCCTCGCCCACAGGCAACCTGCCAACCTGAAACATATTCTCACCAGCAACTGCACACTGCACCATAGTAACTCTAGCTCAGGAACCAATCCATGGAACAAACATCGATGCTAACTCTGCCCACATATCTACACCAGCGACACCATCACAGGACCTAATCAGATCAGCCACACCATCACCGGTTCATTCACCTGCACGTCCACCTATGTAATATATGCCATCATATGCCAGCAATGCCCCTCTGCTATGTACATCGGCCAAACTGGACAGTTGCTACTGAAAAGGATAAACGGACACAAATCAGATATTAGGAATGGCAATATACAAAAACCTGTAGGAGAACACTTCAATGTCCCTGGACACACAATAGCAGATTTAAAGGTAGCCAACCTGCAGCAAAAATACTTCTGGACCAGACTTCAAAGAGAAACTGTTGAGCTTCAGTTCATCTGCAAATTTGACACCATCAGCTCAGGATTAAACAAAGACTGTGAATGGCTAGCCAGCTACAAAAGCAGTTTCTCCTCCCTTGGTGTTCACACCTCAGCTGCTAGGAGATGGCCTCATCCTCCCTGATTGAATTAATCTCGTTATCTCTAGCCAGATTCTTGCTTGCATATTTATACCTGCCTCTGGAAATTTCCACTACATGCATCCGACAAAGTGGGTATTACCCACGAAAGCTTATGCTCCAATATGCCTATTATTCTATAAGGTGCCACAGGACTCTTTGCTGCTTTTACAGGTATGTTAGCAACAAGAAGAAGGTCAGGGAAAGTGTGGGACTCTTACTGAAAGAGGGAGGCAATCTAGTAACAGATGATATGGAAAAAGTTGAAGTACTCAATTTTTTTTTACCTCGGTCTTTACAGACAAGATCAGCTCCCAGACTGCTGCACTGGGCAGCAAAGTATGGGGAGGAGGTGAGCAGCCCTCAGTGGTGAAAGAACAGGTTAAGGAATATTTAGAAAAGCTGGACTTGAACAAGTCCATGGGGATGGATGCAGTGCATCTAAGGGTGCTGAAGGAGATGGCTGATGTGATTGCAGAGCCATTGGTGATCAGGGAGGTTGCAGTCAATTCGAAAAGGCAAAATATAGTGCCCTTTCAAAAAGGGAAGAAGGAGTATCCGGGTAACTACTGATCGGTCAATCTCATCTCAGACCTGGAAAAATCATGGAACAGGTCCTCAAAGAATCTATTTTTAAGTACTTGTAGGAGAGGAAGGTGATTAGAAATAGTCAACATGAATTCAGCAAGGGCAAGTCATGCCTGAAAAACCTGATTGCCTTCTATGATAAGATAATTGGCTCTGTGGATATGGGAAAAGTGGTGGACATGATATATCTTGACTTTAGCAAAGCTTTTGATAGGGTCTCCCACAGTATTCTTGCCAGCAAGTTTTAAAAGTATGGATTGGATGAATGGACTATAAGGTGGATCGAAAGCTGGCTAGATCGTTGGGCTCAACAGCTAGTGATCAAAGGCTAGATGTTCAGTTGTCAGCTGGTATCAAGCAGAATGCCCCAGGGGTCGGTCCTGGGGCTGGTTTTGTCCAATAATAATCTGGATGATGGGATGGATTGCACCCTCAGCAAGTTCAAGATGACATTAAACTGTGAGGAGAGGTAGATATGCTGGAGGGTAGGGATAGGGTCCAGAGGGACCTAGACAAATTGAAGGATTGGGCCAAAAGAAATCTGATGAGGTTCAGCAAGGATAAGTGCAGATTCCTGCCCTTAGGAAGGAAGAATCCCATGCACTGCTACAGACTGGGTATCGAATGGCTAAGCAACAGTTCTGCAGAAAGGACGTGGAGATTGCAGTGGGTGAGAAGCTGGATATGAATCAACACTGTGCCCTTGTTGCCAAAAAGGCTAACAGCATACTGGGCTGCATTAGTAGCAGCATTGCCAGCAGATCGAGGGAAGTGATTATTCCCCTCTATTCGGCACTGGTGAGACCACATCTTGAATACTGCATCCATTTTTGGGCACCCCACTACGAAGGGATGTGGTCAAATTGGAGATAGTCCAACAGAAGGCAAAACAAATTATTACGTGGCTAGGGCACATGACTAATGAGGAGTGGCTGAGGGAACTAGGCCTATTTATTCTGCAAAAGAAAAGAGTGAGGGGAGTTTTGATAGTAGCCTTCAACTACCTGAAGAGGGGCTCCAAAGAGGATGAAGCTAGGTTGTTCTCAGTGGTTGCAGATGACTGAACAAGAGGCAATGGTCTCAAGTTGCAGTGGGCAGGTTTAGGATGGATATTAGGAAAAACTATTCCCCTAGGAGTGTGGTGAAGTACTGGAATGGGTTACCTAGGGAGGTGGTGGAATCTCCATCCTTAGAGGTTTTTACGGCCCAGCTTGACAAAACCCTGGCTGGGATGTTTTAGTTGAGGTTAGTCCTGCTTTGAGCAGGGGGTTGGACTAGCTGACCTCCTGTGGTCTCTTCCAACTCTAATCTTCTATTATTCTATAATTAAGTAATGTCACAGTGCCAACAAATCAATAGTTTTTTCTCACTGAGATAAAAAATTTAGAAGAAAGAAAAAGAAAGTAAGAAAGAAAATGTTCCTAACTGGGTGTTAAATTACTTTTCCAACAGAAATGCCAAGAACCTGGCTAGGTTTGAGAATCAAACATGGTAAATAATTTTTTTTACTAACTGACAATAGTATTTTCTGAAAGGGTAAAATAAAAGAAACATTTGTCACCTAACAGGGGATATGTTAAGAGTTAGAAAGGATTCAGTGAATTTTAAATAGAGATTAAACCAGAAAACAAAGAAATCATTAAACTGATCCAGAAAGAAATCCAAAGGAAATAGTCTGTATGGGAGACTATTGTGTTGCCGGCATGAAATTGTCCTTACTGTTGTTCCAGTAAAGCCATCATGATTAGAAATCTCTTAAAGGTAGAATATACTAACTCTTCCCTAACAGGCAAGAAACATTACCAGCAGTTGGCAGAGGAGACACAGCAGTAGGTGACCACAGGGATACACTGAGCTTCATCTATTTTCCCCACAGATACAGCCATAGCCCTAATGTCCCAATTTCCTTTGGGCAGCCATGTAAAGCACGTGCTACCACCACCTCCCATAATCAGAGCCAGACTCCTGGGGAGACAAAAGACTATCCCTAGTGATTACATGAGAAGTTACAGAAAGCACATCTGAGAGCCTTCCATGTGACATTACTAGTTTCCTTTTCAATTTTGTTGGTGAATGGAGTGATGTTTAGCAGGGAGAGGCTTTGAGGACCGTTGGAGAAGATCTTGAGTTACCCATACAGCAGGAGTCGGCAACTTCTGGCATGTGGCTTGCCAGGGTAAGCACCCTGACCGGCTGGCCAGTTTGTTTATCTGCCATGTCAGCAGGTTCAGTGGACCGCAGCTCCCACTGGCCGTGGTTCACCGTTCCAGGCCAATGTGGGAGGCGGGAAGCCGCAGCTAGCACATCCCTCAGCCTGCAGCACTTCCCGCTGCCCCCATTGGCCTGGGATGGCGAATCACAGTCAGTGGGAGCCATGATCCACTGAACTTGCCGACATGGCAGGTAAACCAACTGACCCAGCCCGCCAGGGTAATTACCCTGGCTAGCCGCGTGCCTGAGGTTGCCGACCCCTGCCATATACCTACATGAATATTTAAACTAGGTAATGCAGAATGATTATCATTATGAGAAGAACACAACTGCATCTTGTTTAGGATCTTAAAATTCATAATAGAGGATCCCTGTAGAAATTTTACTGGAATCTCTGAGTATGGATTGCCTATGCATCCCCTTTTCACCTTGAATGGTCCCTTGAAATATGTGTTAACTATTTTTGTTTAACAGTCTGTTCCACCTTGTATTTAGCTGTGACACTCTGAGTACTTTTCTCAGACCTGAGGAAGAGCTCTGTGTAAGTTAGAAAGCTTGTCTCTTTCAGCAACAGAAGTTGCTTCAATAAAAGATATTACCTCACCTACCTTCTCTCTCTGTTGAGTAATAAAGCAAAATAGAATAGCAAACATAAATAATTTTAAAAAGCCTTGGAAGAGGAAAATAGAATGAAGAAAATAAAAATTCGTACATTTGTCTTTTTAACTAGATAATGTAATGATGTTGTTTCACAGACTTTGTAGTTATAATACCATAAATACCAAAGTAACATTAATTACTTGAAAAGGAACTTGTGTTTTTTGTATTGATGACCTTGTGGCATTACAACCCATATTTTTCATAGAGATGTTGTTATGATGTGATTATGGCATAACTATGATGTATTTTGTGCAAGGTAATGCATGTGAGCTATCATTGAAAAGGTTATGATTTATTGAATATGATTATCATTTTTGTATGCATGTATCATTTTTTGTATCTGAAGTTAGGCATATTGTCTGTGCATGTATTACAAAGGTGTAATCAATTAATGTAAGGAATGAGTGAAATAGTGTGAGTGACAGCCAATGGCAAAGAAAAAAAGTAAATATCGTCTTATGGAACCATGGTATTACCTTAGTGAAGGTATAAATCTCAAGACAGGCGGCCAGGTCAAAGTTACCAACAAGGAAATGTAACAACACGCTAAGCTCAAGACCAGACCGGAAGCAGTAGAGCCCTCCCGTGGATCTGAAGGGATTCCAGGGACTCTCGTTGCCCCATGTTTGATCTCTGCGTCTCTGTCGCCTGGCCAGCCTCAGTCCCTGAAATCGAAACCAACATCCACTCCTGCAGCCTGCCAGCATGAATGTGATGTGTGTGTGTGAGTATAACTGTGATAAAGAAAGCAATAAATCTACTCTCAGTACTGCTCGAGTTCACCCCTTGTCTGTGGTTATTTTCTGGCTGGTTCCAGGAACAGGTAACATTAATATTGGCAATCTAGTGCAGAGGCCCATCTGATAGCTGGACACATAAGCAGTCTAAGAACCCCATGTTAGCAAAATCATTAAAGTACAGACACTAACACAAAGTACTCACTTATATCTCTTGCACTGCATGCTTAAATACAACTCTGTTTATTGCAATCCTAGCTTCTTCATAGAAATCAGCAATCACAGTCTCTATTATACCAACATCTGCGTGAATGGCTATATCCAGATTGGCATCAAGACACAAAAAGTAATTATTCCGCTCTACTCCATGCAGATTAGGCCTCAACTGGAATATTGTGTCCAGTTCTGGTTGCCACATTTCAGGAAAGATGATGACAAACTGGAGAAAGTCCAGAGGCACCGGGCAAATTAGTCGAAACAATAGTTAAGAATAAAATTGTCAGACACATAGAAAAACATAAACTGTTGAGCAATAGTCAACATGGTTTCTGTAAAGGGAAATCGTGTCTTACTAATTTATTAGAGTTCTTTGAAGGGGTCAACAAACATGTGGATGAGGGGAACCAGTGGACATAGTATACTTAGATTTCCAGAAAGCCTTTGACAAGGTCCCTCACCAAAGGCTGTTACGTAAATTAAGCTGTCATGGAATAAAAGGGAAGGTCCTTTCATTGATTGAGAACTGGTTAAAAGACAGAGAACAAAGGGTAGGAATTAATGGTAAATTCTCAGAATGGAGAGGGGTAACTAGTGGTGTTCCCCAGGGTCAGTCTTAGGACCAGTCCTATTCAATTTATTCATAAATGATCTGAAGAAAGGGGTAAATAGTGAGGTGGCAAAGTTTGCAGATGATACTAAACTGCTCAAGATAGTTAAGACCAAAGCAGACTGTGAAGAACTTCAAAAACATCTCACAAAACTAAGTGATTGGGCAACAAAATGGCAAATGAAATTTAATGTGGATAAATATAAAGAAATGCACATTGGAAAACATAACCCCAAATACACATACAATATGATGGGGGCTAATTTAGCGACAACTAATCAGAAAAAAGATCTTGGAGTCATTGTGGACAGTTCTCTGAAGATGTCCACACAGTGTGCAGAGGCAGTCAAAAAAGCAAATAGGATGTTAGGAATCATTAAAAAGGGGATAGAGAATAAGACTGAGAATATATTATTGCCCTATATAATCCATGGTACGCCCACATCTCGAATACTGTGTACAGGTGTGGTCTCCTCACCACAAAAAGATATACTGGCACTAGAAAAGGTTCAGAAAAGGGCAACTAAAATGATTAGGGTATGGAACAGCTGCCGTACGAGGTGATTAATAAGATTGGGACTTTTCAGCTTGGAAAAGAGATGACCAAGGTTGGATATGATAGAGGTCTATAAAATTGTGACTGGTGTGAAGAAAGTAAATAAGAAAGTGATTGTTACTCTTTCGCATAACTTTAAAACAAAGAAAAGGAAGTTTAGGACTATGGCGAAGAAGCTACAACTATAGCAGCACCGATTGAGCAATAGTGAAGGCAAGCCCTTAGCAGTTTCTTGAGGCACGTATATCATTGTTGCCATTAAAAATCATGCTATAATGGTTTGGTCTGGTTAATCAAAAGAAGCATTAGTACAGGGCAGTGGGAAATCAGAAATATGACAATGCTATTGCTCTGCTGCAGATGACCCTACTCTAACATGGATGTTTTTATATTGTACAGAGATGTAAAAAGATCAAGATTTCCTTCCAACTGCCACCTACCTCGAGGTGGAATCCATCAAGGAGCCATGGATCTGCTATAAATCGTACAGTATTTAAGAAGTAAAGAAGCATATATATATCCGGATGGATGGACAGAGTTAAGGGAAGGGGGAACAGCAATGCAGTGGCAGAAGAAATTATAACAGAAAAGTACAGTATTATCTAATAGCATCAAAAAAGATAAGTATAGCTCCCAGAACCTTGTTGTATAGTGATGAGTCACCTCTGAGCTAGAGCTTGATTAAGCCATATGCAGTGATGAGTCATTCTTGTGCTAAACTCCAACCAATCCACAAGCCAGAAGCTGGTCTGTTGACTCTCAGGTAAGGTATATAAGCATCACAGGGAAACCAGTAGCTCAGTCTGTACAACGTCACTTAATGTCTTGGAACTTTCCTCTGCTCAATAGTGGCAATAGACTCCACAGGCGTTAGCCAGCTCCAGCTCTGCTCCCAATCCTATTCCAAAACTGGAAGCAATACTCCAGATGTGCCCTCACAAGTGCTGAATAGAGGGGAGTAATCACTTCCCGTGATCTGCTGGCAATGCTCCTACTAACAAACAAAAAGCAGGGTTTTTTTTCATTTTTAACTTACCAGTGTCTCTGCATTTCTTTCACTGTGATTAACCAGTCTTTGTCCACAGACCTTCTGTGGTCTGAAACATTCATCTCACCAGATATTGAAGCTGAGTTTGGAAAAGTAGCATTTTATGTCCTTGAAATTGCGCAAGGATTTATTCTGTGCTCCTGCAATGAGGCCTATCTGCCCTTTCCCCCACAAGTACCTTCATGAAGATAATAGTCTCTTTCTTCCATTGAGCCATGCAAGTCTATAAGGTGGAAGGACAAAGCATTCCCAACTTCTATTACCCGGATGCTTCAGCTTCAGCTTCAGCACTTTCTGGCTGAAGGTACCAACTCAGCAGCCCCTTGCTGTCATAGGTTTATTCAGAGGGAAATGGCTTACCTCTGCCTTTACAAAGATTGTGGAGAGCACAGCAAGCCACAATAATGCAGACAGTATTGATGACACTGGCATCCAAATGGGTCTGAAAACATCCCCAGTGGGATTTCTATCTGCCAAAAGCATATTCAACAACCTTTTTACACCTGCTGATAGTGTAATTAAACTGTCTTTTGCCAAGGCCTCTGAAATCAAGGCAAAAGGGGGCATGCAGGGTCCCCAGAATAACTGTGGGGCTAGTAACTCCTGTGACACTGCATCTCATATTATTCACAGTAATATTATGATATGATTGCAATGTAATCATAATGTACTTTATGCAAGTTAAGTTATGTGAAGTGTCATTGGAAAGGTTATGATTTACTAAATATGATTGTCCTATTTGTGTGCATGTATCACTTTTGTATCTGAAGTTAGGAATAATGATTATGTATCTGTACTACAAATGTGTTTACACATGAGGAATGCTCACTTTTCATTCTGAAAAACTGGTTCAAGTTAATGAACCAATAGGGAGAAAAATAGGCCTTAGGAGAAGCTTATTTCCAACCCAGGGAAGCCTTCCTGAGGACGCTACAGACCATCTGAATAATGGCTGCTCTGACCCTGCAGGGACATGTGACCAGGTCACCTGATGCTGGACTCCATCTTGGGATATCATTATTTTTCCACTTGCTTGTATGGGAACCAAGTTTTGAAACAGAAGGTTCCCACTATATGCAAAAGCTATATAAGCCAGGGGAGTGGCATCATCATGTTTCTCACTGACTCCCTACCCAAAGAGACTCCTGGAAATACCTGAGGAACATGCATCCGACGAAGTGGGTATTCACCCATGAAAGCTAATGCTCCAAAATGTCTGTTAGTTTATAAGGTGCCACAGGATTCTTTGCTGCTTTTAGAGATTCAAACTAACACGGCTACCCTTCTGATACCTGAGGAACAAAGACTGAACTGGAGGAAGTGCTGGATCCAGGCTACCAGGATTTTTAGCCTGTGAATGGAACACCTGGGGATCCGAAGCTGCAAGCAAGTGCAGCTTGCCTCTTAAGAATTTGCAGCCTGCTTGCATCATGACTTAGGGTGACACTTTGCTATTCATATCCAATCTACGTAGTATATTAAGCTTCATTTGTGTGTTTTGTTTATTTGCTAAGTAGTCTGCTTTGATCTGTTTGCTATCCCTTATAATCAATGAAAATCTATAAATTGATAAACTTGTTTTTGCTTTGTCTAAAACCAATGTGTGGGAGTCATAACTAGGGGCAAAAAGCTCTTGTATATTTCTCTCCATATTGAGGGAGGGGGCAAATTTCATGAGCTTACGCTGTATGGTTCCCTGTGCAGCACAAGACAGTATAATCTGTTGATTTACATTCCAGAGGAGGTGCATGTGTGAGCAGCTGGGAAGTTCCCTAGCTGTAGCCTTCCCATGCAGGGCTGGTCACAGTGTCTGAATGTAACTGCAGTTGGGTATGTTCGTACCTGTATGTGTGCTGGGGAAAGTGCAGGCTGATCACAGCAGTACAGTGTAAAGGGAGCCCAGGCTGATGGGTTGAGAGGCTCAGTGGTACCCCAGTTTCAGGTGGCATCCCAGGGGTAACCCGTCACAACTCCAATTATGACAAAGTCATTTGGTGGGAATAGTGTCCCAGCCTGTCCATGAATATAAACTCCCAAATGATAAAAAAAACTTTGCAGGCCTGAGACCTGATCAACTCACCTCCCCACCCGCCCATATTAAACCAGATTCAGGGAGTTCACTACCAAAACTGAAAAAAAAGAATGTTCTGCTGCTGATAAAGCCCCCCTGCCATCCACCTTAGGAATGTCCCTAATGAGAGTTATAACCACCAAGGTTGTAAACAGGGCCAGATCTAGGCACCAGCAAATCAAGCACGTGTTTGGGGTGGCACATTTTCAGGGGAGGCATTCTGGCCATTTTTTTTATTATTATTATTATTAATATATATATTTTTTGCTTCTGGCAGCAAAAGCTTAGAGCCGGCCCTGGCAGAAGCAGATCATGCATGGAGGGCACCCTAGGGCCACTGCAATTTGCGCCGCAGGGGAGCACTGCCCGCACCTTATGGCTGGGCTGGGCAGGCTCCGAATGGGGGACACTCGGGGTGGGGGCCACCCCATGGGGCACAAGGAGTTGCCTGCAGCTGCCACAGGGCGGTCTACCCCCAGCACTGCAGCCGGGGCTGGGTGAAGCAGCCCGAGCCACCCAGGGACTGTGGCAGGGTGGCCAGAAGCAGCAGCAGGGCCATAGAGGGTGGGACGCTGCAGTGCGGTGTCCGCATCCCGCTCTCTGGGGCTCCTCTCCCTCTGAGGCTACCCTACCCCAGCTCCTCAGCCCCCTGTTGGGGCAGTCCCCTGGCTCTGCCCTCCCAGGTCCCAGCCAGTCCTGGACATGGGAGCCCCACCTGGAGGGACCCTGGGCTGAGACATGGCCTGGGAACCCCACTGCTTACCCTGATCCTGCTAGCGCCGGACCAGGTGGAGGCAAGGGGGCAGCAGGTGGAGTCAGCACTGGTGGGGGGAGCCCAGGGCTGGGGTGGCAGGGGGTGCAGGTGAGGGGGGAAGAGAGAGCCCAGGGCTGGGGTAGAAGGGTGTTCGGGTGGAGGAGGGCACTGGTGTGGAGGCGGTGAGAGTCCAGGGCTGGGGTGGGGGGGCAGCCAAAAATTTTTTCCCTTGAGTGGCAAAAGTCCTAGAGCCGGCCCTGCTACAAGTAGTATGCAAATAGATTTCTATAAGGGCCATGCAATGAGTACCCCAGCACATCCCTATGCAGGATCAGTCCCTTGATGTTAGTTTTTCAGAGAAGCAGTAGACCAGTAGTGCTTGAAGTTATGCATGATTATAACTATACATTTTTTAAAAGTGACTATGGTAGTTAAATTGAATAAATACACAGAGATTTTAAAAAGCTATCGGGTTGGTTCTTGACTGGTATAAATTTTCATAGCTCTGAGGAAATCAATGCAGTTACGGCAGCAGCTGAGAAACTGCCCCGTAGATTGTGTTTTCGCAATTGTGCAGTTGGGGCTCTGGATCAGGCCCTCAGTGCTTAGTTAGAAAAGTATGCATGACCATAATCAAATGCAGTTTTATGTTAAGTAACAAATATCTTATGCAGAATACACAGATGCGAAGTAACGCATCAGTTATTGAAAGTTAATGGTTTAATCTTCATATTTATTAACATTTTATAATAATTCTATCTTTTACTCTGGGTTTTTGTCTGTACTCATTTTTCAGCTTCTTCATACAACTTTTGTTAATTTCTTATTTCAAAGGTGTATTATTCTCCATGAATTTCATTCCTTTAAACAAGTATTTCTTAGTTCTCCTTTTACCATTTCCTCCCCTGACTTTCTTATTCTGGTTTCACTTGTAACTGTACAGTTTCCTTCTTTATTCAATTACCAGCCCTTTTTTTTCTATCATTTTTTTCTCAATACCCACCAGCATTTCTCACCTTCCCCTCAATACTTCTTACCTATTGATTGATCCTGTTACTACAAATATCTTGTCTTTCTTGCTAGGGTGCACTTAAAAAAAATTCTCACCTCCTTTTGCAGTTGTATCACACTTCTTTTCACTTGTCCCATCTCCTAGTTCTGTAGTTTCATTCTCCTTTAAATCATTCATTTAGTGTGCCAAGAGTTGATGACATGAAAGGATTAAAGCTGAAGTGCACTGGAATTTAGGAAGCTTTTTGCAACCATCTGCTTTTCTGATAATTAATACAAAACTCTTTCCGGCAACTTTCTCAGCTCTCTTTTAATCTCTGAATTTAGAATTTTTGTGGACTAGGTGAAAAGTAATTTAGGCCTCAATGTTCCCCCTCATGGAAAAAGTGTAGGGAGGGGGAAAAAACTATTCCAAAAATACTCTGAGTTTTCCATACTAATTTAAAGTGTAAGTTTACTAACCCTGTAGAACCTAAGGATCCACAAGGAAAGGAGACCAAACCCTTCAGATTCCAGGCCTAGTTTCCATACTGCTTTCTAGGTACAAACTACTACTGTGAGTAAAGTCATATAGGAGATCTTTTGTCATTGGCTACTTTTCCCCCAGCAGCTGATTGCTACACCCTTTGGATGCAGATTCCATTCAAATGATTAATGTTGTTTGTGCCAGGATTCTAGGGGACTCTGCTAAAGGAGCATATGTCTTGTGCAATACAAAGATTCATGGGCGGGGTTGCTGCACAGAAGTATATAGGGCCCCCATGAATGGGGAGGAAGGGCATGGATAAGCCATAGGTGGGAATGGGTCCGGAGAATTCAGTACTGTACAGATTTCCCCCACTGCCACCAAAGAGGCTGAACAGAGCCTACTGCAGCCATTGGGCTGTTGAATCCTCTTAAGAGCAGAGACACCAATTTACACCATCTGAGGATCTGGCCCAAAAATTATAAAGTGCTTTGAGAGCCTCAGATAAAAGGTGCTATAGAAATGGAAATGTTAATATTTCTGTAAGAAGGTTGCATGATTGGTCTGCAGTAGAATAGCAGACATAACTCCTCAGAGATGTTAGGGCAACTTTGCACCACCCAGTGCCTATAAAGCTGCCTCAAACCTGGCTTAACAACTGGCACTACAAGGACCCTTCTCTGCCCCTGATGGTGGGGTGGGGAGGATCCCCAGGTAATTTAACACCATCATAGAGGTTTCTAATGCACCCGTTCCCTATAAATGGTGCAGTGGATGTGGCTAAAAGAAAGGGGATGTGATTGAGGCATTCCTATGGTCTGGTAATCTCTGGCCAGCAGAACAGCCCCATGGCCACATTGACAGATGATGCAATTCAGAGTTGTCTGCACATAGGAACCAGACCAGTGTAGAGCAACCCATGAACTGGGAAAGTATGACAGGGTTTAAAGTCTCTGTTGCACACACCTCTTCCCATGCATTAACTGTTCCTCAACTAGACCTCAGAATCTGGCTCCTAATGTTTAATGTGCTCTCTAACAAGAAGAGATGATTTACTCAAATAATCCCCCACTCTTCACTAAAAAATACCTCAGTCGCCCCTTCCACATGCCCTTGAAACTTGATCCATTTTTTGAATTGAAGTTTTCCCTGGATCTTCTTAAAGTTCTAAAAAGTATTTTTTTTATCATTTTCTTTTCTTTTTTTCTTGTTAATTCTATGTTTCTAGCTAGAATGGTTATTGTTAAAAAGCTTATGAGAGACCCAGCCATCATGAGATATCTAGTCCAAATTTTCAGTTCAGATAAACATGCAAAAAAATGGGTACTCATCCATTCCTGAGATGTAATGACACATTTCTTCACTGGGAGGAATCTCCCTCACATCCTCAGCCATTAGGACAATGCAAATAATTCATTAAGTTTCTCCGCAATGACCTTCCCACTCTACGACAATAAGGCCATTGAAGAGAAACTAAACAAATTCTTTGCTTTGGTCTTCACAGCTGAGGATGTGAGGAAGATTCCCAGAATTATTTGGTTCTGGTGACTTATTACTGTTTAGTGTATTAATTTGTTCCAAAATCTCCTCTAATGGGACTTAGGTTTGTCAACCTGAGCCATTCTTTTTAGGTTGACAAACCTAAGTCCCATTAGAGGAGATTTTGGAACAAATTAATACACTAAACAGTAATAAGTCACCAGAACCAAATAATATTCACCCAAGAGTTCTGAAGGAACTCAGATGTGAAACTGAAGAACTACTAACTGTAGTCTGTAACCTATCATTTAAATCAGCTTCTATACCAAATGACTGGAGGATAGCTAATGTGACGCCAATTTTTAAAAAGGGCTCCAGAAGTAATCCCGGCAATTACAGGCCAGTAAACCTGACTTCAGTACCAGGCAAACTGGTTGAAACTATAGTAAAGAACACAATTGTCAGACACATAGATGAACATAATTTGTTGGAGAAGAGTCAACATGGTTTTTGTAAAGGAAAACCATGCATCACCAATCGACTAGAATTCTTCGTGGTGGTCGACAAGCATGTGGACAAGGGGAATCCTGTGGATATAGTGTATTTAGATTTTCAGATAGCCTTTGACAAAGTCCCTCACCAAAGGCTCTTAACAAAGTAAGCTGTCATGGAATAAGAGGGAAGATCCTCTCATGGATTGGTAACTGGTTAAAAGATAGGAAAAAAAGGGTAGGAATAAATAGTCAGTTTTCAGAATGGGGAGGTAAATAATGGTGTCTCCCAGGAGTCTGTACTGTACTGGGTCCAGTCCTATTCAACATATTCATAAATGATCTGGAAAAAGGTGTAAACAGTGAGGTGGCAAAATTTGCAGATACAAAACTACTCAAGATAGTTAAGTCCCAGGCAGACTGCTAAGCGGTACAAAAGGATCTCTCAAAACTGGGTGCCTGGGCAATAAAATGGCAGACAAAATTCAGTGTTGATAAATGCAAAGTAATGCACATTGGAAAACTTAATCCCAACTATACATATAAAATGATGGGGTCTAAATTAGCTGTTACCACTCAAGAAAGAGAGCTTGGAGTCATTGTGGATAGTTTCCAGAAAAACATCCACTCAACATGCATCAGCAGTCAAAAAAATGAACAGAATGTTGGGAATCATTAAGAAAGGGATAGATAATAAGAAAGAAAATATCATATTGCCTCTATATAAATCCATGGTACACCCACATCTTGAATACTGAGTGCAGATGTGGTCACCTCATCTCAAAAAAGATATATTGGAATTGGAAAAGGTTCAGAAAAGGGCAAAAAAATGAATAGGGATATGGAATGACTTCCCTATGAGGAGGGATTAAAAAGACTGGGACTTTTTAGCTTGGAAAAAAGACGACAGGGAGGCAGGATATGACTGAGGTCTATAAAATCATGACTGATATGGAGAAAGTAAATAAGGAAGTGTTATTTATTTCTCATCATAGTACAAGAACTAGGGGTTACCAAATTAAATTAATAGGCAGCAGGTTTAAAAAAACAACAGGAAGTATTTCTTCACACAATGCACAGTCAACTTGTGGAACTCTTTGCCAGAGGATGTTGTAAGACTATGACAGTGTTCAAAAAAGAACTAGATAAATCCATAGAGGATAGGTCCATCAATGGCTATTAGCTATGGGTCCCTAGCCTTTGTTTGCCAGAAGCTGGGAATAGGCAACAGGGCATGGATCACTTGATGATTACCTGTTCTGTTCACTCTCTCTGGGGCACCTGGCATTGGCCACTGTCGGAAGATGGGATACTGGGCTAAATGGACCTTTGGTCTGACCCAGTATGGCCTTCTTATGTTCTGATGTTCTTATGTCTTGTCTTTTGTGTAGTTGTTTACATTTAGTGGAAGCAAAATGTTACCAAATTGGTAGAGAGTCAGGCTTTTCTTGAGAATCATCTATCACAGTGGTTCTCAATCAGGGGTACGTAGAAGTCTTCCAGGGGACTCATCAACTCATCTAGATATTTTCCTAATTTTACAATAGGCTACATAAAAAGCACTATCAAAGTCTGTACAAACTAAAAATTCATACAGATAATGACTTGTTTATACTGCTCCATATACTATACACTGAAATGTAGTGCAATGATTATATTCCAATTGATTTATTTTATAAGTATGTGGTAAAAATGAGAAAGTGAGCAATTTTTCAGTAATACTGTGCTATGACACTTGTATTTTTATATTTGATTTTGTAAGTAAGTAGTTTTTAAGTGAGATGAAACTTGGGGAACACAAGAGAAATCAGACTGCTGGAAGGGTTCAGTAGTCTGGAAAGTTTAAAAGCACTGGTCTATCACTTATTTATTAATTTACTTTAGATGTATAGAAAGAGGTTTCACATAAAAACTCCAAGTACATATGCACAAATGAATATGCCCATATAACATAATTCCATACAACTCCACTTATCAAAATGGGAACTCCAAATTTTCCTTTCAATTTTACAGCTGCACTTAATTCAGATCTTATACTACAGCAGAAAAGTCTATGGGCAGGATTGTTTTCTGTGTTTTACCTAGTGTACTTGTTTCCAACAGTGCAAAGTGGGTGCAAAATGGTACCAAATTAAAATAGAAGCATTTAAAATGCCCTTCAGATTCACGTTGACCCAGGTATATGTGACTTCTGAATGTGTAAGGCAGTGGAGAATGAGGCCTTATTAGTGGAGTGTTTGTCTGGATTTTATTCAGATTTAATAATATATATTAAGAATTCTGTGAAAAACCATCAGCAAGAAACTGCAAGTTACCAAATTAACTGGTGGTTAAGCAAATGTGAGAGTAGTCTCATGTCCCTTATTAATAGGGTCACTGTAACAGCAATAATATTATAATTAGACATTAAAAAGCAGCAGGGGTTAGTTCCATACACTTGTCCTGTGTTTCTGGTGGAGGTACAACTAATTTTGCTGTTCTTGACTGCATGAATACTCACCCTTGAAAGTCCTCTCTCTCAATATAAGGGGAGTTTAAATTCTTCCAAATTCAGCACTGGACTCAGATAAACAGTTTTGTGGGGTTAGCATTTTTCAATGGAGAGAAATCTGTTTTCAAATATCCTGTTAATAGTTTGCTATCTAGGCATATGTTTTTTCAAGTCTGTTTTGCTTTTCTAAAAGTGATGGTATCATTTGGTGCTGTTTAAATTTCATGCCAGCTCAGCAGAATAACAAATTATAAAAGAGATGTCATTTTTGCATTGCATGTGTCTGTTGGATTCAGATTAATTAAATGTGAGAAACTGTTCCCATGGAAGTCAGTGGGCAAACCTGTTTGTTCTTATACATGAAAAGGTAAGGGCCCATAAGTATATCTTGCCTATGGTCCACTGATGGGTTAATCCAGCACTTGGGGAAAGATTGACATGAACAGTGCTCCATCTGATTCCTGGTCTGTGCAGTGATGTCTATGGCAATACTGAAGCTACTGTAAGTTAAAGTAGTTCTCAAGCTTCTTTATGTGGAAATAGGGGCTGGAGAAGGATGCAGCTTTTTACCTGGAGTAGTGCCAGAGTATCACTTCTGAGTATCAACTAACAGGCAAAGGAGGCTAAGGTAATGTGGTACTGTCACAGTTTGTTGTTTAACTGACAGCGTTTGCACTCTATAGAAGGATGCTTAAAAATATACACATGTTCTGTTTTTTGAGAATGTGTTACAGAGCTATAACCACAAAGAGAGTGTTGACGATTACTGGCCTTGAAATTCTTAGCTTATGTTTAGAGTCATGTAAAATATTCACAGCAGACTTTAAACTAGCCTGAACGAGCCTGGGTTTCAAGCTTGTGATATTTTATGTATCTGAGAGAAAGTTGAGAAGAAGTTAACTCACCAGAAAAAAATCACCTTCCCCAGACACCTAGACCCTAGACTCCCCTTATTATTGTCGGCTTTAACAAGGGAAGGCCTGGTGTGCTCATATGCATCCAGGGTCTTTCTGGGTAGCTCCCTCTCTGGGGGCTTTTTGTGTCATTGACTGGACACAATCTTTTCCTCTTTCTTTGGTGTGGTTTTCAGGTAATGTAACTCCACCCAGGTGTTCCAAGGAGGAAAGAAAAAGCCTGAATCTTGGTGTCATAGACAGTGGAAAAGGCCACAGCCGGCTCCTCGTTAAGCCCATGGACAGTGGACAATGACTTATAAAGGTTAGTGCAGTAGCTATAGAGCTCTACCAGATTCTTGGACTAAAGTTATTACAGAGCTTCAATGATCATCTGAACATTGCACACTGAACCTGTGCAGCAGATTTTCTTCCTTAATATTTGTCCATTTCTAATATCCATATGTCAGAGAACAGGAAGTGACAAGTATAATACTGAGCAGGCACAACTTCTTGAAAACTTATATAAAACAACTCTTTACTATTTTATAACTATAAATATTATTTATTATTACTATTCTTGTTATCATTGTGCCTAAGACCCCTATTCATGGACCAGCACCCCATTGTGCTGGGCACTGTTTCTTTGCTTTCTCCCTCACTTCCAGTGGCCTGTTTGAGCCATTAATTGAAAATCATACTCAAATACAGCCCCAAATACTCCTCGCCCCAAATACTCAAATTTTAACTAAAATGCTCCAACCTGTCATATAACTAAAATGCAAATGAGGCTTGGGCCATTCAATCAATTCCGCTTGCTCTCCAACAGATGCCTGCAGAGAGCTCCCTCCCAGGTGTAGCCCCTGCACATTGGTAGCTCTGGACCGCTCTTCTTCAGTTTCATCAATGGCTCTTTTACTCTGTATGGTTTTACGCCACAGAGCTTACAGTAAAAAGGATTTAAGTTATTTTAGACGAGGTCCAAAACCATGGATGCAATATATTTTAACGTCAAACTTAAAAAAAAATAAAAATAGCTGAAGGGTTGTCATGACGAAACTAAACAGTAAAAACAGTGAGTTATAAAGCAAGAATGGTGGCTTTTGTCTTGGATAAGCCTTAGTAGTCCAAGCCAGGAGTGAAGGAAGCTCCCTAAAAGTGGGGAGGGGCCACCAGCATCTGAACCATGGCCCTGAGCTGCCCTTTCCCCCTGAGGCCCTGCACACTGCACCGTCCCTTCCCCTGAGGTCCCAGCCACGCACTGCCCCTTTTCCCTGAGCCCCTGACCTCATGCCTCCCATTCCTCCTGAGGCCCTGCTCTCGCATCGCCCCTTCTCCCCAAGTCCCCACTCTTATACTGCCCCTTCCCCCCAAGACCCCATCCCCTGTTCATTCCTCTCTGCCCCTTGTGCCCCCATCGCTTGCCTTTACAGCCAGTAAAAATGATGGGCCCTTGCCCCCTGGTCCCCCCTGTTCCGGTGGCCTTATCCATTCTAAGTTACTTATCCCAGTTGCCCCGAGGTAATAGTATGCAGGTTATAAAAGTACCGGCTTCGCTTATGGATCCCTTTAATCATCATCCAGAGGTTTGGAAAGTAGATATAATGTTTGGGCCATCTTTAACTGTTACTTCACATGAAAGCAGATATCAGCTAATTTCTAGGTCATTTATCTGCTAAGTGTTGATAACTGCACTAAACCAGCCTCAGCTGAGTGGCTCTGCAGCCCCTGGGGGGTGACTTATGCTGCCCCCATCATAAACCTTCTCAATGCTGGCCCTGGCTACCCTAGCCAGAATGTGGGAACTGAATTTTAGCCATGAAGTAGAACTCTCTTAAATTCCTTGCCCTAGCACATCGCTTGGTGTTTGCTACCTATCCATGTTATATTATAATCTCAAGTTACCCCATAACTAACAAAATAAATATGCTACATTCCAAAGTAAAAACGTGTCTTACAACAAAATTACAAAATCTGAATTTGCCAAAGAATTACACAACATATATAATTCCAACACAGAGGTCGGCAATCTCTGGCAGAAGGCTCGCCAGGGTAAGTACCCTGGCAGGCAGAGCCAGTTTATTTACCTGCCGCGTCGGCAGATTCAGATGATTGCAGCTCCCACTGGCCGCTGTTCACTGTCCCAGGCCAATGGGGGTGGCAGAAAGCGGCATGGGTGAGGGATGTGCCCTCCCGCCACCCCCATTGGCCTGGGATGGCGAACCACAGCCAGCGGGAGCCATGATCAGCCGAACCTTCTGATGCGGCAGGTAAACAAACTAGCCCGGCCCGCCAGGGTACTTACCCTGGCAAGCCACATGCCAGAGGTTGCCAGCCCCTGTTCTAACAAGTTATAAGAAAACACCATCCCAAATCTTTGAATAAGTAGTGTTGTACCAAAGGTTAATGTGGCCCTTTTCCTACATTATCATATAAATATAATAGAGGCACTGTTATGTAATCTCATTAAGACTTGCATTTTTATTTCTTCATTAATGGAGAGGAACTTTAAGACTGTAGAATAAAACAAAGAATCCTACCCTTTCATACAGTGTGGGGGTTAAGGTAATCCAATAAGCAGGAACAGCTGTGACTTTAATCACATGAGAAATAAACCCTTTCATTATGTCCTGCTGTATATAGAGAGACAGAATGTGATAACTAAATACCAAAAGGCAGGAGGCAATCAGTGGGATATTTATTTCCTTTTATTATTACATGGTATCCTAATTTCTTTTAAAGTAATGTTCAATTTTTAATTTATTGTTGACTTAGAGGCAAATAAATATTTATCAGCAAAATATTAATGAGTATTTTTGGAACATATAAAGGTTAATATCTTATTCTTCTACAGAGTTTTAAAAACCTATCTTCCCTTTTAATGCTTTGTACATTAATTAAATCATTTTCCGTAACCTGATCTGCATGTTGTCGGTTACAGTGAATGAAAAGAGAAAACACTTGGAGTAAATGGAATATGTTCTCTGGATTTCTTCATGTTAAACCATAAATGATAAAACAAATATGCCCCTCATTGGGATGAGAGAGTAAAATCTTCACAAATACAAAGGGTATGGCTACACTATGGGATTATTCCGATTTTACAGAAACCGGTTTTTGGAAACAGATTGTATAAAGTCGAGTGCACGCGGCCACACTAAGCACATTAATTCGGCAGTGTACATTCATGTACCAAGGCTAGCGTCGATTTCCGGAGTGTTGCACTGTGGGTAGCTATTCCATAGCTATCCCATAGTTCCTGCAGTCTCCCCCCGCCCATTGGAATTCTGGGTTGAGATCCCAATGCATGATGGGGCAAAAACAGTGTCACGGGGGATTCTGGATAAATGTCATCACTCAATCCTCCCTCTGTGAAAGCAATGGCAGACAATCATTTTGCGCCCTTTTCCCTAGATTGCCGGGGCAGATGCCATAGCACGGCAACCATAGAACCCATTCAGCCTTTTTTCATTGTCACCATATGTCTATTGGATGTTGCTAACAGATGTGGTACTGCAGCGCTACACAGCAGCATTCCCTTGCCTTTTGCAAGTTAGCAAAGACGGTTACCAGCCATACTGTACCATCTGCTGCTTTGCAAGTTGACAATGATGGTTACCAGTTATACTGTACTGTCTGCTGCTGTCATGGGTGCTCCTGGCTGGCCTCAGTGAGGTCGGCCAGGGGCTCATGGACAAAAATGAGAATGACTCCCCAGGTCATTCTCTTCTTTAAGTTTTGTCTAAAGGGAGAGTCAGTCCTGCCTAGAGTATCAGGCAAGCCTACTAAAGTACCAGAGAGGAAAACGGCCGCTCCATGTCAGAGCCCCAGACATCCTGCAGAAATGATGAGCTGCATGCCATTCTAGGGGGTGCCCCTGCAACAACACCATCCACTGCTTCCCTCCTCCTCCATCCCTCCTGGGCTAGCATGGCAGTTATCCCCCCATTTGTGTGATGAAGTAATAAAGAATGCATGAATTTGGAACAACACTGACTTTATTGCCTCCACAAGCAGAGATCAAAGGGGGGAGGTGAGGGCAGCCTCCAGCTGCTATGATATTCCAGGCAGGACTGAATCTCCATTAGACATTAAAGAAGGGAATGACTGGCAGTCATTCCCATTTTTGCCCAGGCGCCCCCAGCCAACCTCACTGAGGCCAGCCAGAAGCACTCACAGGATAACAATGATGGATATCAGTCATACTGTACTGTCTGCTGTCCGCAAGGGAAGGGAAGGGAAGGGAAGGGGATGCTGCTGTGTAGCGCTGCAGCATCATGCTCTGCCAGCAGCATCCAGTAGACAGATGGTGGCACTGAAAAAAAGCGAGAAAGGATTTTTTTCCTTTTGCTTTCACGGAGGGAGGGAAGGGGGGGCGACGACATATACCCTGAACCACCTGCGTCAATGTTTTTGACCCTTCAGACTTTGGGAATTCATCCAAGAATTCAAATGGTTTTCAGTGAGTGCGGGAACTGTGGGATAGCTACAGTCATCAGTTGACCCTCCCTCTGTGGGCAACCATTTCATTCTTTGGCTTTCTGGTACGCTTGTCTCATCTCCTTAAGTTTCACACAGCACAGTGTTGAGTCCCTGTTGTAGCCTCTGTCCATCATAGCCTTGGAGATTTTTTTCAAATGTTTTGGCATTTCGTCTATTGGAACGGAGTTCTGACAGAACAGATTCATCTCTCCATACAGAGATCAGATTCAGTGTCTCCCATACGGTCCATGCTGGAGCTCCTTTTTGATTCTGGAACTGCATGGTCACCTGTGCTGATCAGCGCTCCATGCTGGGCAAACAGGAAATGAAATTCAAAAGTTTGCAGGGCTTTTCCTGTCTACCTGTCCAATGCATCTGAGTTCAGATTGCTGTCCAGAGCGGTCACAATGGTGCACTGTGGGATAGGTCCCAGAGGCCAATACTGTCGAATTGAGGCCACACTAACCCTAATTCAAAATGGCAATACCAATTTCAGCGCTACTCCCCTTTTCAGGGAGGAGTACAGATATCGATACTAAGAGCCCTTTATATCGAAATAAAGGGCTTCATTGTGTGGACGGGTGAAGCATTAATTCGATTTAACACTGCTAAATTCAAAATAAACTCATAGTGTAGACCAGGCCAATACAAAGCCAGATCCTGCAAAGGCTTGCTCTTGCTTGTATCTCTTACAAATGTGAGTGAGTGGTCCCTTTGAATTTGCTGGGGATACTCACATGAATAAGGACTTGCAAGATGTGACCCATAAATTAAGAAATTACTAGGTGTGGTGGAAAAACCTTTTCTGAGAGTGCAAAAAAAAAAAGGAGAAAGAGGAAGATTTAGGTTTATGGAGTTGGGTGGTTAGGATGGGAAAGGGGAAGCATGTTTGTTGGGGGTATAAATAATCATGATTCTTAGCATTGGTATACCACTCTTCATGAGCAGATCTCAAAATACTTTATAAAAGTGGATAAGTATAATTATTCCCATTTTAAAAGCGGGAAACGGAGGCATTGAGCAATGGCGTGACTTGCACAGCATTGCAAAATGAGTCTCTAGCAGTGCTAAAATAGAACTCCTGTCTTTTGTTCTGATGTTTTGCCATTGTAGTCCACTTTTGATAATACTGAGGAAAAGAGAATCAGAGTGTAGGGCAGTGATGGGCAACCGGCAGCCCACATCGCTTCCCGTAGCTGCCATTAGCCAGGAATGGCAAACCGTGGCCACTGGGAGCTGCTAGCAGCTGTGCAAATATAAACAAACTGTCTCATGGCCCATCAGTGGATTACCCTGACGATCTGCATCCGGCTCGCGGTCCACAGGTTGCCTACCACTGGTGTAGGGAGTTGCATATAGTGGGCCAGATCATAGGTACATTCCGCCTGTAAAATATATCCTATCAACAGATCAGAACTCTCAGCTGAGTCAGTTCTGCTCTCTTAGCTTGTCAGTAGTTGCATTTTTAATCATAACATATGCTATTAAGAAGGTGCCTATCTTTCAGGCCAATTGACGACTCCTACTTCGTAGATATGCACTAAGGGTAAAATTTTCAAAAGCAGCTATGTGATGTACTTAGGCACTCAGAAGCCAGAATTTCAAAGATAATGAGGAAGACAGATGCCCATCATGATTTTCAAAAGAGACTAGGTGCTTCTGAAAATCCCACTAAATGCCTGTCTGCACCTAAAAACATCTTTCAAAATCAGGGCCCTAAGTACCTATGGCACTTCTGGAAATGGGATTTAGGCTACTATGTCATTTAGGTGCTTTTGAATATTTTACTTCAATGTCATGAAACAATCTAAGACTTTTTTTTTTCTCAAAGCCATGTTTCAAATAGCAGTTGAGATCCCGAGTGATTCTGAAAACCTGTGTTTGGTTGTGCCCAAATTGTCTGAGACCCCTGGGTGGGAGGTTAAGGTCTGTTTAACTTTGGCCCACCTACTCCCCATCATGACAGGGGGAGAAAGGGGCACTATGAACTGATGAGTGCAAGACAGGCTTGCTCCAGCCTCCCTCGGTGGGCTTGCTCGTTCTCCACACTACATGGGTGATCCACTCTTTGGGAAAACCATGAACAGGTAAAATATTCATAGACAAACAGAAAAATCATGGTATCCGTGACATTTTCACTCATGACAAATCTGCAGTCCCACCTATGAATAGGCAACGGCAACACCAAAGTCTGCAGGAATTCTATGCCATGGATAGAGAAGGACAATATTTTTTGTTGGACAAATAGATTATTCAACCAAAAATGCAGTTTTAGTTGACCTGAAACTATTAGCAAAGTTGACCCAAATAATTTCAGCCATTCATGAAATGGCCAGAGATGAAGAGGAGGAGAAGGTCATAGTGGTTTTACTACTTTCCCCTACCAAAAAACCCCAAACAAAACCAAATGAAATCAAACCAAAGAAATGCTTCCACCAAGTCCTTAAGTCATTCACCAGAGATGTGGAAGATCAAGATTCAAATCCCTGCTTTGGAAAAGATATGTAATGGATTTTTTTATTGAATTAAAATTTCAAAAAAGAATCACTATATATATATCTATATAATGTGTATTTATTTTTTTATTGGAACTGCCACTGACCATAAAATAAACTATTCGCCCAGGTCTAGCCATGGAAAATTTTCCATCTGCATTACACACTTTTCCCACTGGGCAGATAGACAATGCAACCAATGAAAATTGAAAACTGACTTATTCCATGATTATGACTGTATGATACAAAGATGGTTTCACAGCTGTGGTGGCTAGATACCTGTTATAATGCCATGACTCCTGTATCCTGCTATTATCACTCACAGAATTTACAAGCCAAGCTCTTAGTTTGGGCTTTGTGTTAGCAGAGAAGATTTTTGAGTGCCTGAAAAGCATAGCAATTATATGAAAGAAAATTCCAGTGGCTGGGCATCTAGCTGAACATGAGCACCCAGACAGCATGGCCACCCAAGAATGAGGACAGATCTTCAAAAGAAGTTCCATCCACATTCTGATTTGACAATTCTCATTTTTGTCTAAGTAACCAAAACTTGAGCTTCCAAATCATCTGCCAAGCACCCAAAAGAGGCCCTTTGAAAATTCTACCTGTGGGTAAATGGCCATCAGACAAAACCCTAACATAAAGCAGATTGACTGTCATAAAAGTTTCTACCACTTCAGTTCTTAAAAGCCATTTCAGTACCTTGATGTATACAAATCTCATTTTCCACAGTATCTCATTTCCTCCTGTGTAATACCTTTGCCTGTTAGTGTCATGAATAGCCGTCCTTCATCTATATCCTTGTATGAAGATTTGTGTTTCCTTGTTTATCATCTGTCTTTTCATGCCCTTTTGGGCATACACTTATTCAAGCTGAATTCTTTGCTTCTTTATTTGAGGAAAATATAAACTACATCAATCAAACTGAATTGTTCCCTTGGCAACTTCACTTACAGTTTTAGATCATACATGTTCCACAGCTGTTGAATTGTAAATTTTGGTTTTGGTTGGCCTGTCTCTGTATAGAATTCAAAGGATTGAAGAACAGTAAGTATATGAGCTACAATTAGTGGATCATTTTAGTAGGTTCTTTGTAGGGATGTTCTCACTGAAAGAGTTTCATTAGGTTGCTTTTAATAATTCTACAGCAATGTATTAAAAGAAGTTCATTGTTAGATTTGTGGAGCTGGGAAACCTGTTCAGAGACTGGAGCAACATCTGCCATGTACTTTGTTGATTGACGTGTTTATTTTATTTATTTATTTATTTATTTTTGCTACATGTTGGAGAACAATGTTTTCTTGTGGCACTTCTGCAGCAACTCTAGTACACTTTCAGAATCCTCTGCAATGTTGTAGATGTGACAGGGCAATGTCCTGCAATATATTTGGGTGACCATATTGTATTAAGTGTATGAATGGTTTCTGTTTCATTGTGTGCCAGGGACTGTATGCACTCCACAGGGGAGGGTTACCACAGCTTCTCCAGGAAGTGAAAACAGTAGGAGATAGTTAAGGCAAATAACTCCTGCTATAACACCTCCAGAGAGGCACTGCTTCTCTTATTCTGGTTCAAACTAGATTCTCCAGAAACCAATAGACAAAGAAAGGACTTTTGGATAAATAGCATGAGTTTCAATTGACTAAGGACCTTCATTCTAGTTCCTGATCTAAAGACTGATAGAGGGAAAACGTACTCGTTGGTTTGAAGGACAGACACCCACCAGAACCCTATGGTGGAGTGGGGGTGACCATGCTATGTTCTTCTACTGTTTTTATATGTTTCCACTGTAATGCTTAAGAATAAATGTACTTACTTAAAAAGAGCTGTGTGGTAAATTGAGACTGCTAGAAACATACTGGCCATAGCCTACAGAGAGAAAGAAAAGCACAGGCTTGCTGGGGATATCACAGTGTAGATCAGGGAGCTGTGCAGCCTTAAAATCCCTGGTCAAAAGGGAGGGAGACACAGGTCTCCACCCAGGAGAGGTGACAGCTGGGAGCTGGAAACCTTTAAGTGGATGCCTACAAGGGATCACACTGGGGAAAATACAGTCATATTACTCTGAAACTGTGACAGCGATGAAGCTCCTCTTGGCAGTCTGAAAGTGAAGGAGGCTTTTGCTAATCACATTTGTTTATATATATTAGAAAATGGGCTATGGAATTGATAAGTAGCCTCTACTTTTTTCTTCTCTTCCCCTTACAGGACTGAAAACCTGAGCTCCTAGTTTCTGACATAAATTTAAAAGTATTGCAAGCACTTTCCATGTCATATATAAGCCCTTTTAATACCCTTACAATATAAGAGGGATTGAAAAGTGAACTGATTACTCTAACAAGGAAGAAATAAGCATTATAATTGTCAGAAATTCAGGCATATTATCCCATTACCTTTATAAAATCAAAAGGATAAAAAGATGATGACCTTTATGACTGGTGCGCACTTCATTCTGGAGTTATTATATACCAGTACCCGAGATGGAAAAATCACAGTAGGCCTATGTGGAAGGGAATAAATTCCCACTTTTTTGAGGACAAGGAATTTGACTGGATGACATACCCAGGTTCTCTCTGTTGGAATCTGATGTTTGAAATAGCTATATCTTTTTGTTGACATGCTGGGTCAGATCCTCAGCATGTATAAATCAGCATAGCTCCACTGAATGGAAAAGCAATAAATTAGTTGACATCATCTGAGGATCTGCCCCACAGAAGTTCGTGTACTATTCTAAGTTCACTCTAAGCTGCGCGGCCACCCAGCTGCCTATTAAGCCCTGTGCAGGGGCTCAGGATTGCAGTGAGGAGAGATGCCTCTCCCCCATCTCAGACCTGCCACAGCCAGGAGACGTTCCCCTCCATGCCAGCCCCAGCATGGACCTTCCCCAGACTTGCTGCAGCTGGGGGAAAGAAGCCCCTTCCCCAGCCCAGCCCCACTGGAGCTACCATGGTCAGGGAGAGGCACCTCTCCCCTGCCCCAGAGCTCCTGTGGTGAAAGAGAGCTGGGGGGAGTTCTCTCTCCCAACCGCAGCCACGGGGAAGCCAGCACCCTAAACCCCTCATCCTCAACCCCACCCCAGAGCTTCACCCCCACCCAGAGCGCTCACCCCACCTGCACCCCAACCCTCTGACCCTGAGCCCCTTTGCACACTCTGAACCCCTCAGCCACACCCTCATCACATGAACTTATCACCTGTATATTGGTGCACATAAGAAAATTCATTCTGCACATGGACGTAAAAAATTAGAGGGAACACTGACTATGTTTTGTCCTTGCTGGAGATTGTGGCTATAGCAAGATATTTGTGGTGTAAATGATGTCTGACATAGTTTTTTTCTGAAGTGTAGATGGGACCATATCTAAAGTGTATAACAGGGGAAGGCCATTTAGAAAAATACCAGCAATCCACTGCATTAGTAGCCATACCTAAGTATACCTAAATAGCTGCTCAGGTTTTCCCAGACTATGATGGGAAACAAACATGATTATGCAGAACAGTAGATGTGAGATGGTGCCACTTTTCAGTTACATCATGTATTTCATAAGAGGTTATCAAAATGCTTTAAAAATATACATTAACCCTCACAGCTGCACTATGATTAGATAGGGATTATTATGCCCATTAAAAAGACCAAACTGAGCCACAAGCAGTTAAGTGAACTGACCAAGGTCACACAGTAATTGAGAGGCAGACCTAGGAAGGAAAACCCTGATCCAAGTCCTTGGCTTTCCCTTTTTATTAGTATTTGCATAAATCTAAATAAGAAAGCACAAGGCATCATGCTTTTTGTGCAGTTTAGATAACTAAGATGAGGAGGAACTGTGCATGTGTCATGAAAGTTAAATCAGAAACCTATTTTACACTGTTAAAAATGTCACACATGTAGCAGCCAAGCTGTATGAAATGAGAGAACTGAGAGTTTGCACATCCCAGGAAATGGATTAGATTTTTGAGCCATATTGTATCAAAATGGCAAATACAATAACTACAGTTAATATTATTTTCTTTGTGCAACAAATTTCATTTAAACTAATGTCACCTCTCTAAAGGGTCAATTGTGGCTTTGCCCAAACCCCACATACATGGCAGTGCACAGCTATCCTGCCCCAAGAGAAGATTGAGAAGCAGTAAGTCTATGGAAATGCTGGGACTAGATGGATCTCTGGACTCTTGGAGTGATGCCCTGTTCATTGGGCCACAGTCGTTCATATCCCTATGTAGAGAGTGATGAGGACTGAAGGCTGGAGCACACATGGGAAAAAAATTAGTGAGTGCTTAGCACCCACTGGCAGCCAACTCCTCCCACCCCCGCAGTGCCTCCTGCAAATCAACTCCTCCCCCTCCCTCCCAGCACTTTCCGCCTGCCGCGATCAGCTGTTCTGTGGCATGCAGGAGACAATGTGGGGGGAGGAGGAAGGCTTGGGAATGGAGTGTGCTTGGGGAAAGGCGTGGAAGCGGGTGGGAAGAAGTGTGGCTGCTTGGGGGAAGGAGGCGGGTGGAGGCAGGGCCTAGGGTGAAGCAGGGAGTTGAGCACCCCTGGGGCCTGGAGGAAGCCAGTGCCTGTGGAGGACTGTAAAGAATCACAGTACTGCTAGTTGCATATAGTGGCCAGCCAGGTTTCCTCTAGCTCCAAGGAAGATATATCCTGTGCCAGACACCTGAAAAAGTATGTGGCTCCTATTGCCTGGTGTATCAAAGGATGGAAGATAGGTTGGGTACATTCTTGAATGCTTCCTACCCACTCCCTGCTCGTAAAAGCAGCAAAGAGTCCTCTGGCACCTTATAGACTAACAGACATATTGGAGCATGAGCTTTCATGGGTGAATACCCACTTCGTCGGATGCATGCCCACTTCATCGGATCCCTTCTCATATGCTCATGTGGAGAGATGAGAGGAGACAATTATGCAGAGGCTATTCATCTCTCTGCGTGGCTTCCGCAGTATGGGTAGCTGGTGTAAAGAAGGAATGTGGCATCTCATGCCCTCTTATTCCTCTGGGTGGATATACAGCATGGGTCACAATCGGGCTCATATATATTAGTACAACCTATTCTAATGTATTTTACATAGCATACCTGGGAAAGCACTGATTCCAAATAACAACAAAAACAGAGTTGTCTTTACAGAATTTATAATACTACTGCTGTAATACTTTAAACATATTGTTTGAAAGGTTTTTCATACAAAAATAGCATTGTTTGCTGTTGTTACTTCACTCTGTTACTATTTATGGCCAGATACATCTCTATTCTCCGGCTGCTTTGCACCACACCAGCATCTCTAAGTAGCCATAAAGCCAGTTTAACTACCTGGTTATTATTGCTGCTCTGCATTACCAGAATGGTACAAAACAGCCAGAACATACACAAAACGTGGCTATTAATGCTATTGGATTATATCCTGAGCTAGTGTAAACTAATGTACCTCCACTGACTTCAACTGAATTACAGCACTTCATACCAACTGAGCATTTATATGGGGCCACCTAACTTGAAATTGGACAAAATCTCGAAGTAGATTTTTGGAAAGATGTATCACTTTATGAAGGGCCCCAAACCCATATTAACTAGTATTACTTCAGTTTAAAGGACTACAGAGCATGTAAACTATGTTCTACTTTATTACTACTAATTAAAATTAAAAGAGAAAATACACACCATTACTTCAAAAAGATTTCACAAAACTAAGCGATTGGGCAACAAAATGGCAAATGAAATTTAATGTGGATAAATGTAAAGTAATGCACATTGGAAAAAATAACCCCAACTATACATACAATATGATGGGGGCTAATTTAGCTACAACGAGTCAGGAAAAAGATCTTGGAGTCATCGTGGATAGTTCTCTGAAGATGTCCATGCAGTGTGCAGAGGCGGTCAAAAAAGCAAACAGGATGTTAGGAATCATTAAAAAGGGGATAGAGAATAAGACTTAGAATATATTATTGCCTTTATATAAATCCATGGTACTCCCACATCTCGAATACTGTGTACAGATGTGATCTCCTCACCTCAAAAAAGATATTCTAGCACTAGAAAAGATTCAGAAAAGGGCATCTAAAATGATTAGGGGTTTGGAGAGGGTCCGATATGAGGACAGATTAAAGAGGCTAGGACTCTTCAGCTTGGAAAAGAGGAGACTAAGGGGGGTATATGATAGAGGTATATAAAATCATGAGTGATGTTGAGAAAGTGGATAAGGAAAAGTTATTTGCTTATTCCCATAATACAAGAACTAGGGGTCACCAAATGAAATTAATAGGCAACAGGTTTAAAACAAATAAAAGGAAGTTCTTCTTCATGCAGCACACAGTCAAATTGTGAAACTCCTTACCTGAGGAGGTTGTGAAGGCTAGGACTATAACAGTGTTTAAAAGAGAACTGGATAAATTCATGATGGTTAAGTCCATAAATGGCTATTAGCCAGGTTGGGTAAAGAATGGTGTCCCTAGTCTCTGTTCGTCAGAGGATGGAGATGGATGGCAGGAGAGAGATGACTTGATCATTGCCTGTTAGGTTTACTCCCTCTGGGGCACCTGGCATTGGCCACTGTTGGTAGACAGATACTGGGCTAGATGGACCTTTGCTCTGACGCGGTATGGCCGTTCTTATGTTCTTATGGTAGAATACAGTGATTAGAAACAATTCAAAACATTTAATTTCAACTTTGAATTAAAGTAGAAAACAGTACAGGTTCTCAGGGTATAAAAACCAATTCAGCACATTAGATGAAATGCATCCTAGAATACTCAAGCAGCTGACTGAGGAGATATCTGAACCATTAGTTATCTTTGAAAAGTCATGGAAGATGGGAGACATTCTAGAAGACTGCAAAAGGGCAAATCTAGTGCCCATCTATAAAAAAGGAAATAAGGACAACCTGGAAAATTACAGACCAGTCAGCTTAACTTCTGGACCCAGAAAGATAACGGAACAAATAATTAATAAATCAATTTGCAAACACCTAGAAGATAATTAGGTGATGGATTTGTCAAGAACAAACAGCTTTCTTTGACAGGGTAACAAGCCTTGTGGATAGGAGGGGAGTGGTAGACGTGGTATATCTTTACTTTAATAAGGCTTTTGATACTGTCTTGCATGACCTTCTCGTAAACAAACTAGGGAAATACAACCTAGATGGAGCTACTATAAGGTGAGTGCATAACTGGTTGGAAAATCATTCCCAGAGAGTAGTTATCAGTGGTTCACAGTCACACTGGAAGGGCATAACTAGTGGGGTCACGCAAGGATCGGCTCTGGGTACGGTTCTGTTCAATATCTTCATCAATGATTTAGATAATGGCATAGAAAGTACACTTATAAAGTTTGTGGATGATACCAACTGGAAGGGGAGCAAGTGCTTTGGAGGAGAGGATTAAAATTCAAAATGATCTGGACAAACTGGAGAAATGGTCTGAAGTAAATAGGATGACATTCAATAAGGACAAATGCAAAGTACTCCACTTAGGAAGGAACAAATCAGTTGCACACAGACAAAATGGGAAATGACTGCTTAGGAAGGAGTACTGTGGAAAGGAATCTGGGGGTCATAGTGGATCACAAGCTAAATATTAGTCAACAGTGTGACACTGTCGCAAAAAAGCAAACATCAAATGGAGTATTGTGTCCAGTTCTGGGTGCCATATTTCAGGAAAGATATGGACAAATTGGAGAAAGTCAAGAGAAGAGCAACAAAAATGATTAAAGGTCTAGAAAACATGACCTAAGAGGGAAGATTGAAAAAAATGAGTTTGTCTAGTCTAGAGAAGAGAAGATTGAGAGAGGACATGATAACAGTTTTCAAGTACATAAAAGGTTGGTACAAGGAAGAGGGAGAGAAATTGTTCTTAACCTCTGAGGATAGGACAGGAAGCAATGGGCTTAAATTGCAGCAAGGGAGGTTTAGGTTGGACATTAGGAAAAGCTTCCTAACTGTCAGAGTGGTTAAGCACTGGAATAAATTGCCCAGGGAGGTTGAGGAATCTCCATCATTGGGGTTTTTAAGAGCAGGTTAGACAAACACCTGTCAGGGATGATCTAGATAATACTTAGTCCTCCTTGAGTGCAGGGGACTGGACTAGATGACCTCTCGAGGTCCCTTCCAGTCCTGTGAGTCTATGATTTCAAAGTAATCAACCAGAATGCATTTCAAAACTTTCATAATAAACAGTAAACCATTTCAAAATAATTAAAACACAGCAATAGGCCAAATCCTTAGTCAATAAAAATTGTTGTGGCTCCACTACAGTGGATTGAGCTACACTGATTTGTACAAGTTGAGGATCTAAGCCAATAGTATATACACACTTTGCATCCCTGCTTTCCTCTCATAGTGTTATTTATAATCTTTTTAAATTCCTGGTTCTTTGCCACTCTTGAAATATCCAGTAAATAATCTCTCTGTAGATTACTGAGCAAACAATTCTCAGTTTTAGGAGGCTGATTCCTTTACTTTCTCACATCAGGATCACACTCTCTCATTTCAGGGAAGTTAGCCAGTGCTAAATGTTTTTTCTCTCTCTATTTCAGTCTTTGATTTACATGCTTCCAATGAATGTACAAAAATAACGGGCTATTATCAAATCTTTTTTCTGAAGCATTTACCCTAGGGCTAAGGTTAATGACAATGCTGTTACCAAAATACTCTCTCCTTACTGCTAGGATGCCAACCTTTGATTTGTACTATTGTTATGGAACTCCTGTGAGGGAGTACTTATGGTAAGTGAATACTTTTTGTATTCCTTCTATAATTCATTTAAAACAAAGGCTGTAAAGTACTGCAACAGGAAAGTGACAGCTTTGCCTCCTAAGCCAAAAAAATTATCTAGCCTCAGCTATGCATTTTGTTTCCCTCTGAACGGTAATTTTTAAAACACAGAAACATAAAATGTCACTACATTGCTGCCCATTATTTCTATATGTGTGATAAAGGGTGGTTGTGGTCCCCCTCCTGAAATGAGACTGAATGATGTGATGCCTTTATATAAATAGCCTTTTTATATTGAGACCGATTCCCCCCGCCCACAAATGTGTTTACCAACAACACAATAACATGACCTGGAAAAAGATTCTCCTCTTGTCACCAGGAGTGTTGACAACACCTTTGTTTTACCCCTTCAGTGGTGGTGCCCTGACAGCTCAGTGAAGCAGGTGGGGAGGTGGCTCTGTAAGGTCATATCTCAAATTCCAGTGGGGAACAACTTTTGTCTTGTAGGACTGAGCTGCAGCAAGACCAGAAGCCAGGGATTCCCCATTGCCACTACACCAGGCTAAAAACTCCTTATCTCCTCGATAAGAGCAGAAAAGGACAGATAGGTGATAACTCTTTGGAAGGCAATGATTATCTTCTATCTGGAAGGTGATAATTATTGTGTTTCCTTGGTATTAGCACAGTAGGATCTGATTAAAGGAGAGTGAAATTTCTATCTGTGGAAGGAAGCTTTTCTGTTACAAGAATGAAAATTCATTGAAATGCTCTGGAGCAATTTCACTATTAATCTGGTTCAACTGTATACCGTTTATATGGGATCTTTCTAGCTAAACTGGGACATAGTTATTTCAACAGTTAGCAACTTTTCCTGAGCCAGGGATAAATTATGATCCCCTTACTCACACTGAATAACACCTGTCAGTGCTACAGGACAATTCGAGCATTAGACCTAGGGTTGCCACCTCTGAGGTACAAAAAAAAGGGACATCTGGGATGAACTTGAGCCCATAAATCCGGACTTCCAGTTGTGTGTACTGAGCACCCTTACTGATTTCCCAGTACAGCTACCATGACAAAGGGATGAGAAAACCCGGATAAGTAATAACCCTATTTAGACCCCCTTTTAGTACCTCTTGGGTGTACCCATTTCTGGGATGGGACTGGCTTCCTGCACCTCACTCTGGATGAAACCATACAGTCCATCTACTATGGGCCTGGGTCTCCTGTCCGCAATCGCCTAGCTCCGAACCTTGTCAACACAAGCCCTTCTTGGTTTTGGCTGTAGGATTTTCCCTTTGGGAGCCTGTGACAATGTACATTTTCAATTACACTGAACAGCATATTTAAAACAAAGCGCTATTTATTCAATCCTCATAGGTACAAAACATTTAAGGAAAATGATTTAACACAATGAAAGGTCTAGACACGTACTTCTGTACCTCCGTATCCATAACCCAGAAAGTCCAGTATATTCCCATCCCTGAGTTGGGAGATCCAGCATCTCTCTGTCAATCTGGATGTCAGTTTCTGACAGCTGACAATGTACTACCTCCTACTTTTTCCAGGGAAACCTTTTTAACTGGTTAGGGGATTTTAATCTATATGATCTCAGCCTGGGCAAAACAAATCTTGTTAATTTTCTTTAGTGCATGTCCTAGTAATAGCCCCATCAGGGTTCCCTCCCCATTCTGAACTCTGGGGTACAGATGTGGGGATCCACATGAAAGACCCCCTAAGTTTATATTCCACCAGTTTAGATTAAAAACTTCCCCAAGGCACAAATTCCTTTCCTTGTCCTTGGACAGTATTGCTGGTACCACCAAGTGATTTAAACAAACATTCAGGGAGGGGCCACTTGGAGCCGTATCTCCCCCAAAATATCCCCCAAGCCTCTTTCCTGGGGGGGAGGGGGCTTGAGAATAATATACCAACCAATAGGTTAACAAAGTGAGCACAGATCAAATCCCTGGTTTTTAGGACACTGAAAATCAATCAGGTTCTTAAAAGAAGAATTTTATTTAAAGTAAAAGAATCACACCTGCAAAATCAGGATGGAAGATAACTTTACAGGATAAATAAGAAGATTTAAAACACAGATGATTCCCCTCCAGGCTCAACTTCAAAGTTACAAAAACAAGGATAAACCTCCCTCTTAGCATAGAGAAAATTCACAAGCTAAAACAAAAGATAATCTAATGCTGTCAAGGTTCCTTCCACACTCTGAACTTTAGGGTACAGATGTGGAGACCTGCATAGACACTTCTAAGCTTAATTACTAGCTTAGATTTGTATCACTGCCACCATCCAGAATTTCAGTGTCTGGATCACTCCATGTCCCCACAAAACCTTCCGCTCCCTGGGT
Organism: Gopherus evgoodei; assembly: GCF_007399415.2. Classification (NCBI taxonomy): domain Eukaryota; kingdom Metazoa; phylum Chordata; order Testudines; family Testudinidae; genus Gopherus; species Gopherus evgoodei. The sequence continues at coordinate 70,241,788 of NC_044322.1, forward strand.
AGCCTTGAGAGACTCCTTCACCAGTTCCCTGGTGAGTCCAGATCCAATCCCTTGGATCTTAAAACAAGAAGAAATTAACCATCCCCCCTCCTTTCTCCCATCAATCCCTGGTGAGTCCAGATCCAATCCCCTTGGATCTAAAAACAAGGAAAAATCAATCAGGTATTAAGAAAAAGTCTTTTAATTAAAGAAAAGAAAGGTAAAAGAAAACCCTCTGGGAGAGATTAGCATACCAGCCACTCTCACAGACAACAGATTCAAAACACAGAGGATGTTCCCCTGGGCACAAATTTAGTTACACAAAAAAAAAATTAATACCCAATTTGATTCTACCTCTATTTGCATAAGACAGTTTACAAAGAAAGAAACATAAACGTATTTATTCCTTTCTAAAACTTACTACTCTGATAAGAGGCTGTTTCCTTGATCTTTTTCACTCCGGCTGAAACTGAAACTCTAAACAAAGGAAAAACTTCCCTCCTTCCTTTTGAAAAATCTTGTTCCCCCATTGGTTCCTCTGGTCAGGTGTTAACTAGGCTAGGTGAACTTTTTAACCCTTCACAGGTAAAAGAGGCATTAACCCTTAACCATCTATTTATGACAAATGCATTTCCTTGCTATTACTTACAATTTCTATAATTTTTAGATGTATCAGTTCAGGATCTTTTTAGGAGCTGAGTTACGTGCTTGGTCTCTGTCTTTGTCCCAAGAAGGAACCAACAAAGAGAACACAAACAAAACCTCCCCCACCTCCCAATTTGAAAGTATCTTCTTTCCCCATTGGTCTTTCTGATCAGGTGCCAACTAAGTTAATTGAACTGATTAACCCCTTACAGGTAAGTGATTCTGTACCTCTGGCCAGGAGGGATTTATGTTACTGCATACATAAAGATTGTTACCCTTCCCTTTATATTTATGACAGCGCCATTGTTCTCTGAGCTGCTTTGAAGGTGTGTAAAGGAGGGTGTCTTCTCACTGGAACTACTCATGGAATAAGATGCTACTCAACATAGAATCATAGAAGATTAGGGTTGGAAGAGACCTCAGGAATTTATCTAGTCCAACTCCTTGCTCAAAGTAGGACCAACCCCAACTAAATCATCCCAGCCAGGGTTTTGTCAAGCCAGATCCTAGAAACCTCTAAGGATGGAGATTCCACCACGTTCCTAAGTAACCCGGTCGAGTGCTTCACCACTCTCCTAGTGAAATAGTTTTTCCTAATATCCAACCTAAAATTCCCCCATTACAACTTGAGACCATTGTTCCTTCTTCTATCATCTGCCACCACTGAGAACAAATTAGCTCCATCCTCTTTGGAAACACCCTTCAGGTAGTGGAAAGCTGCTCAAATCCCCCCTCACTCTTCTCTTCTGCAGATTAAATAAGTTCAGTTTCCTCACCCTCTCCATATAAGTAATGTGCTCCAGCCCTCTAATCACTTTCATTGACCTCTGCTGGAATCTCTCCAATTTGTCCACAAGCTTTTTGTAGTGGGGCACCCAAAACTGAACAAAATGCTCCAGATATGGCCTCAGAAGTGCCAAATAGAAGGGAATAATCACTTCCCCTGATCTGCTGGCAATGATCCTACTCATGCAACCCAGTATGCCTTTAGCCTTCTTGACAACAAGGGCACACCATTGACTCATATGCAACTTTTTGACCACTGTAATCCCAGGTCCTTTTCTGCAGAACTGTTTCTTAGCCAGCTGGTCCCCAGCATGTAGCAGTGCATGGGATTCTTTGTCCTAAATGCTAAATTCCTCACTTGTCGTTGTTGAACCTCATCAGATTTATCCTCCAATGAGTCAAGGTCATTCTGGACCATGTCCATACACTCCAGTGTCCCTACACTCTCCCTGCAGCTTCATGTCATCTGCAAACTTGATCATTAATGAAAATGTTAAACAAAACTGGCCAAAAGACCGACCCTTGGGGCACTCTGCTTGATACCGGCTGCCAACTAGACATTGAGCTATTGATCACTACCCATTGAACCTGACAATCAAAAGCTTTGCTAAAGTCAAATATATCATTTCCACCACTTTTCCCATATCCACAGAGCCAGTTATCTCATCAAAGAAGGGGATCCGGGTAGTCAGGCATGACTTGCCACTGGTGAATCCATGTTGACTGTTCCTGATCACCTTCCTCTCCTCCAAGTGCTTCAAAATGGATTCCTTGGGACCTGTTCCATGATATTTTGGGGGACTGAGGTAAGACTGACCTGTGTGCACTTCTGCAGCTTCTCCTTCTTCCCTTTTTTGAAGATATTTGCCTTTTTCCAATTGTCCAGGACTCGTGAAGATCAGCAGAAGTTTTCAGAGGTAATGGCCAACGGCTCTGCAGTCACATCAGCCAACTCCCTCAGCCCCTTGTATGCATTGTATCCAGCCCCATGGACTTGTGCATGCCCAGCTTTTCTAAATAGTCCTTAACCTGTTCTTTCACCACTGAGGGGTGCTCACCTCCTCCCTATACTGTGCTGCCCAGTGAAGCAGTCTGGGACAAGACCTTGTCTGTGAAGACCAAGGCAAAAAAACAACCATTGAGCACTTTGGCTTTTTCCACATCATCTGTCACTAGGTTGCCTCCACCATTCAGTAAAGATCCCACACTTTCCCTGACCGTCTTCTTGTTGCTAACATAGCTGTAGAAACGCTTCTTGTTACCCTTCACATACCTTGTTAGCTGCAACTCTAGTTGTGCTTTGGCCTTCTTGATTACATTCCTGCATGCTCAAGCAATATTTTTATACTTCTCCCTAATCATCTGTCCAAGTTTCCATTTCTTGTAAACTTCCTTTTTGTGTTTAAGCTAACCAAAGATTTCACTGTTAAGCCAAGTTGGTCGCCTGCCCTATTTGCTATTCTTTCTGCACATCGGGATGGTTTGTTCCTGCGCCCTAAATAAAGCTTCTTTAAAATACAGCCAACTTTCCTGGACTCCTTTCCCCCTCATATTAGCCTCCCAGGAGATTCTGCCCATCAGTTCCCTGAGGGAGTCAAAGTCTGCTTTTCTGAAGTCTAGGGTCATATTCTGCTGCTCTCCTTTATTTCTTTTGTCATGATTCTGAACTTGACCATCTCAGTAACTGCTGCCCAGGTTGCCACCTACTTCTACCTACTTCTACTTCCCCTACCAATTCTTCCCTGTTCATGAGCAGCAGGTCAAGAGGAGCATGGTCCCTAGTTGCTTCCTTCAGCACTTGCACCAGGACGTTCTCCCCAACACTCTCCAAAAACTTCTTGTATTGTCTATGAACTGCTGTACTGATCTCCCAGCAGATGTCAAGGTGATTGAAATTCCCCATGAATACCAGGGCCTGTGATCTGAAATCTTCTGTTAGTCGTCCACAGAATGCCTCGTCTACCTCATCCTCCTGGTCTGGTGGTCTATAGCAGACACCCACTATGACATCATCCTTGTCACTCTTGCCTCTTAAGACTCAACAGGCTTTTCTCCAGTTTCATACTGGATCTCTGAGCAATCATACTGCTCTCTTACATACAGTGCAACTCCTCTACCCTTTCTCCTCCACTTGTCCTTCATGAACAGTTTATAGCCATCCATGACAGTGCATCAGTCATGTGAGCTACCCCAACAAGTCTCTGTTATTCCAATCACATCATAATTCCTTGACTGTGCCAGGATTTCCAATTCTTCCTGCTTGTTTCCCAACCTTCTAGCGTTTGTGTACAGGCACCTAAGATAACTAGCTGTTTCCCCAACTTTCTCAGTATGAATCAGGAGGCCTCCCCTGTTGCACCCTCCTCCTTGTGTTTCCTCCTGGTATTGCACTTCTCCACTTGCCTCAGGGCTAGGTCTCCATCCCCTGGCTAACCTAGTTTAACTAGGTTAGCAAGCCTGCCTGTGAAGATGCTCTTCCCTCTTTTTGTTAGATGGATCCCATCTCTTCCTAGCAATCCTTCTTCCTGGAACAACATCTCATGGTTGAAGAATCCAAAGTCCCCTCTCCAACACCACCTGCGCAATCACAATTTCTTGGTCCCTACCTGGGCTTTTTCCTTCAACAGGGAGGATGGACAAGAACACAACTTGCACCTTAAACTCCTTTATCCTTCTTTCCAGAGCCACATAGTCTGCAATGACCCACTCAAGGTCATTCTTTGTAGTAGTATTGGTGCCAATGTGGAGAAGTAGGAAGGGGTAGCGGTCCAAGGGCTTGATCAGTCTTGGCAGGCAGTCCATCACATCCTGAATTTTAGCTCCAGACAAGCAGAAGAGTTCTCAAGTTTCCTGGTCTGGACAGCAGATGGATGACTTTGTCTCCATTATGAGGGAGTCCTTGACCACCACCAACCATCTCTTATTCTTGGGAGTGGTGGTTGTGGAACCCCCATCCATAGGACAATGCATCCCATCCCTTCAGGTTGATGGGGTCTCCTTGTGATCTCTTCCCTCAGATGACTCTTCCAAACCACAGTAGTACTTGTGCAGAGAGCCTGAAAATGGGTTCTTACCTCTATCTGCACTGGAGGTACATGGGTTCTCCTCTTTCTTCTTCTGGAGGTCACATTGTCATAAACAGATAACAGATAGCTAAGGGTTAATGTTCTTTTACCTGTAAAGGGGTAACACCAGTAACCTGAAACACCTGACCAGAGGACCAATCAGGAAACAAGACTTTTTCAAATCTGGGTGGAGGGAAGTTTGCGTGTGAGTTCTTTGTTCTTTGTCTTGGGTCTGACCCTCTCGGCTATGAGAGTGATCTCTCTCTATCTCCAAGCTTTCTAATCTTCTGTTTCCAAGTTGTACGTACAAAGATAGTAAGACAATAAGGTTTATATTGTTTTCTTTGGTATTTACATGTGTGTAGTTGCTGGAATGTGTTAAATTGTATTCATTTTGGATAAGGCTGTTTATTCATTGTTTTCTTTTAAGCAAATGACCCTGTATTTGTCACCTTAATACAGACAGACCATTTTTATGTCCTTTTCTTTCTTTTTATATAAAGCTTTCTTTTTAAGACCTGTTGGAGTTTTTCTTTAGTGAGGACTCTAGGGAATTGAGTCTGCAGCTCACCAGGGAATTGGTGGGAGGAAGAAGTCAGGGGGAAAACCTCTTTGTGTTAGATTTACTAAGCTTGACTTTGCATACCCTCTGGGTGAGGGGGGGAAGTACTTGTGTTTTCCAGGACTGGAAACAGGGAGAGTGGAGTCCCTCTTTTTAGATTCACGGAGCTTGCTTCTGTATATCTCTCCAGGAACCCAGGGAGGGAACACCTGGAAGGGGGAAGGGAAATGGTTTATTCCCCTTTGTTGTGAGACTCAAGGAATCTGAGTCTGGGGGTCCCCCAGGGAAGGTTTTTGGGAGACCAGAGTGCGCCACGCACTGTATAGATTCCTGGCTGGTGGCAGCTTTACCAGGTCCAAGCTGGTAACTAAGCTTGGAGGTTTTCATGCTAACACCCATATTTTGGATGCTAAGGTCCAGATCTGGGAAAAATGTTATGACATGAGTGGCAGCGTTGTGGGATAGATAGAATCCAGAAGCCAGTAGGAATATTATATTTTTCTTTTCTCTGCTAGGGGCTTTTAAGCAAAGAGGGTTTGGTTTTAAAAGGAACCAGAGAGAATTTTTTTTCTGCTCTCTCTTGCAGTTTTTGGCTTGCATATTAAGCAAGGAACCATTAAGGAACTATTAAGGGTCTTTTGTCAGACAATAGCACTCCGATTGTGAGTCAAATGCCAGCATAATACACATGCAAATAAAGTGGTTTTTCTGGTTTACTTTACATTTAAAAGATTAGCTAGAGGAAGAAAGGGAAAAAGGCACTGTTGCTAGGCCGACCCCAGGAGGCAACAGAGAGCCTGCAGTTCAGGCAGTAAACACCGGAGGGCACCCCAACACAAGAAAACAGGAACCATGACTCCTAAGGCAAAAATTCAGGCCAAAGAACAAATCAAAGACGCCGAGCACAGGCGAGATATGGAAAAACAACCACAAGAGATGGAGCTGAGAGAAAGAGAAAGAGAGGCAGCCTACAAAAGAGAGCAAGCAGCCAAAAATGCAGACCACCAAAAACAGCTGGAACTCCAGAGGGAAGCCCACTGACAGGCCATGGAATTAGAAAAGGCTAAGCAAAACACAGCCAATCCTAACAACCCTGCGCCAATGATTGTTCCACAGCACAGGAAATTTCCCACCTACAAGGCAGGTGATGACACCGAGGCCTTCTTAGAAAATTTTGAAAGGGCCTGTCTTGGGTACAGCATCCCTGAAGACCAGTACATGGTAGAATTGAGGCCACAGCTCAGTGGACCTTTAGCAGAGGTGGCAGCTGAAATGCCTAAAGAGAAAATGAATGACTATAAACTTTTTCAAACCAAGGCCAGATACAGAATGGGGATAACCCCGGATCATGTCCTTCGGCGTTTCAGAACCCAAAAGTGGAAACCAGATGTGTCATTTCCCAAACACGCCTACTATGTTGGAAAGAATTATGAGGCCTGGATATCAGGAAACAATGTTAAATCCTTGGAAGAACTGCACCTCCTCATACAAATGGAGCAGTTCTTGGATGGTGTTCCTGAGGACATAACACGGTATATACAAGATGGAAAACCCAAAAATCTCACCGGGGCGGGGGAGATTGGAGCTAGATGGATGGAAGAGGCAAAAAGCAAGAAAGCTACTGTCAAGGGGAGCGAATACCCCAGAGGGCACACCGACAATAAACCCTACAACCGAGGGCAACCAAAGACCTCACCTACAACCCAAGTAATGCCACAGATGCCCTATTCTTCTACCTCGCCAGTCTCCAGTAACCCACCTCGTCCCAGTGACCCATCAGCTGGAAGATGCTTTATGTGTAATGAACTGGGACATATCAAGGCCAACTGCCCAAAGAACGCCAACCGAGTGCAGTTCATTACACCACCCTCACACCAAAGATCCCCAGGCCCAGATGCCTCTCAAATACCCTTAGAGCGAAGGGAAAATTTGAGAGTGGGCGGAAAGAAGGTTACTGCGTGGAGAGACATGGGGGCACAAGTGTCAGCTATCCACCAATCCTTCGTAGACCCCAAATTCATCAACCCAAAGGCCCAGGTGACAATTTATCCCTTCATGTCACAAGCTGTAGACTTGCCTACAGATGAACTGCCTGTCCAGTACAAAGGCTGGTCAGGAATGTGGACTTTTGCAGTCTATGACAATTATCCTATCCCCATGCTACTAAGGGAAGACTTGGCCAACCAGGTGAAGTGGGCCAAGAGAGTAGGAATGGTTACACGCAGCCAAACCAGACAAGCTTCCAGACCCATTCCTGTTCCTGAACCGTCCAAAAGGGCCCCGTCTGTGTTACCAGAGACCCAGACAGAGGTAGTGGACCCGGATTCCATGTCAACCACTGAAACAGCCACAGCACCTCCAGTCCCAGGCCCGGAACTGGAACAGCAACCAACACCAGCAAGTGCAACCACATCTTCAAACTCAACGCCAGAGGGCGCCAGCGAGCCAGAACTGGCAGAAGCAACAGACAGCCATACCCAAAAGGCTCAGCCAGAGCCTGAAATACCCTCAGGTGCACCAGCGGAGAGCGGTTCACCAGCAATGGAAACAACCCCATCACCTACATCGCTTCCAGAGGAACCAATCCCAAGTGCACAGTCTGAGGAAGAACTGGTGACCCCAGCCTCAAGGGAAAAGTTCCAGACTGAGCAGGAAGCAGATGACAGCCTTCAGAAAGCTTGGGCGGCGGCAAGGAGCATCCCACCACCTCTCAGCTCTTCTAATTGATCCCAGTTTGTTATAGACCAAGGACTTTTATACAAGGAGATTCTTTCTGGTGGACCCCGGGAAGAATGGCAGCCGCAAAAACAGTTGGTGGTTCCAACTAAGTACCGGGGGAAGCTCTTAAGCTTAGCCCATGATCATCCCAGTGGCCATGCTGGGGTGAACAGAACCAAGGACCGGTTGGGGAAGTCCTTCCACAGGGAGGGGATGGGCAAGGACGTTGCCAAGTATGTCCGTTCTTGTGAGGTATGCCAAAGAGTGGGAAAACCCCAAGACTAAGTCAAGGCCTCTCTCCAGCCACTCCCCATAACTGAGGTCCCATTTCAGCGAGTAGCTGTGGATATTCTGGGTCCTTTCCCAAAAAAGACACCCAGAGGAAAGCAGTACGTACTGACTTTCGTGGACTTTGCTACCCGATGGCCGGAAGCTGTAGCTCTAGGCAACACCAGGGCTAACACTGTGTGCCTGGCCCTAACAAACATTTTTGCCAGGGTAGGTAGGCCCTCCGACATCCTTACAGATTCAGGATCTAATTTCCTGGCAGGGACCATGAAAGAACTGTGGGAAACTCATGGGGTAAACCACTTGGTTGCCACCCCATACAAGCATCAAACCAATGGCCTGGTGGAAAGGTTTAATGGAACTTTGGGGGCCATGATATGTAAATTTGTCAACGAACACTCCAATAATTGGGACCTAGTGTTGCAGCAGTTGCTGTTTGCCTACAGGGCTGTGCCACATCCCAGTTTAGGGTTTTCACCATTTCAACTTGTGTATGGCCACGAGGTTAAGGGGCCTTTACAGTTGGTGAAGCAGCAATGGGAGGGGTTGATGCCTTCTCCAGGAACTAACATTCTGGACTTTGTAAGCAACCTACAAAACACCCTTCGACACTCTTTAGCCCTTGCTAAAGAAAACCTAAAGATGCTCAGGAAGAGCAAAAGGCCTGGTATGACAAACATACCAGAGAGCGTTCCTTCAAGGTAGGAGACCAGGTTATGGTCTCGAAGGCGCAACAGGCCCATAAGATGGAAGCATCATGGGAAGGGCCGTTCACGGTCCAAGAGCGCCTGGGAACTGTGAACTACCTCATAGCATTTCCCAATTCCTCACTAAAGCCCAGAGTGTACCAGGTTAATTCTCTCAAGCCTTTCTATTCCAGAGACTTACAGGTTTGTCAGTTTACAGTCCAGGGAGATGATGCTGAGTGGCCTGAAGGTGTCTACTACGTCGGGAAAAAAGACGGTGGCGTGGAAGAGGTGAACCTCTCCACAACCCTGGAACGTCTGCAGCGGCGACAAATCAAGCAGCTGTCCACTAGCTTTGCCCCATTGTTCTCAGCCACCCCAGGATGGACTGAACGGGCATACCACTCCATTGACACAGGTAATGCTCACCCAATTAGAACCCCACCCTACCGGGTGTCTCCTCATGCCCAAGCTGCTATAGAACAGGAGATCCAGAACATGCTACAGATGGGTATAATCCGCTCATCTACCAGTGCATGGGCATCTCCAGTGGTTCTGGTACCCAAACCAGATGGGGAAATACGCTTTTGCGTGGACTACCATAAGCTAAATGCGGTAACTCGTCCAGACAACTATCCAATGCCACGCACCGATGAGCTATTGGAGAAGTTGGGACGTGCCCAGTTCATCTCTACAATAGACTTAACCAAGGGGTACTGGCAAGTACCGCTAGATGAACCTGCCAAGGAAAGGTCAGCATTCGTCACCCATGCAGGGGTGTATGAATTTAATGTCCTTCCTTTTGGGCTGCGAAATGCACCCGCCACCTTCCAGAGGCTGGTAGATGGTCTTCTAGCAGGACTGGGAGAATATGCAGTTGCCTACCTCGATGATGTGGCCATTTTTTCAGACTCCTGGCCCGAACACCTACTACACCTGGAAAAGGTCTTTGAGCGCATCAGGCAGGCCGGACTAACTGTTAAGGCCAAAAAGTGTCAAATAGGCCAAAACAGAGTAACTTACCTGGGACACCAGGTGGGTCGAGGAACCATAAACTCCCTATAGGCCAAGGTGCATGCTATCCAAAAGTGGCCTGTCCCAAAGTCAAAGAAACAGGTCCAATCCTTCTTAGGCTTGGCCGGGTACTAAAGGCAATTTGTACCACACTACAGCCAAATCGCTGCCCCACTGACCGACCTGACCAAAAAGACCCAGCCAAATGCAGTTAAGTGGACTGATGAGTGTCAAAAGGCCTTTACCCAACTTAAGGCAATGCTCATGTCTGACCCTGTGCTCAGGGCCCCGGACTTTGACAAGCCATTCCTAGTAACCACGGATGCATCTGTGCGTGGTATAGGAGCAGTTCTCTTGCAGGAAGCAACGGATCACAACTTCCATCCTGTCGTGTTTCTCAGCAAGAAACTGTCTGAGAGGGAAAGTCACTGGTCAGTCAGTGAAAAGGAATGCTACGCCACTGTGTACGCCCTGGAAAAGCTACGCCCATATGTTTGAGGACGGCGGTTTCAGCTACAAACTGACCATGCTGCGCTAAAGTGGCTTCATACTGTCAAGGGGAACAACAAGAAACTTCTTCGTTGGAGTTTAGCTCTCCAAGATTCTGATTTTGAAATTCAGCACATCTCAGGAACTTCCAACAAAGTAGCTGATGCACTCTCCCGTCTCCCGTGAGAGTTTCCCAGAATCCAGTAGTTAAAAAGTGTTCTTAAAATGTAAAAGTCTGTTAGTTATATACTTAGTGGTATATGTAAAGGTGCATGTGTTGTATTTATCTGTTTATTTTGAAGTTCTAGGAGGAAATCGCCGCCAATGAGGTTCCCCACTGTCTGCAATTTGGGCGGCATGTCATAAACAGATAGCTAAGGGGTAACACCAGTAACCTGAAACACCTGACCAGAGGACCAATCAGGAAACAAGACTTTTTCAAATCTGGGTGGAAGGAAGTTTGTGTGTGAGTTCTTTGTTCTTTGTCTTGGGTCTGACCCTCTCGGCTATGAGAATGATTTCTCTCTATCTCCAAGCTTTCTAATCTTCTGTTTCCAAGTTGTAAGTACAAAGATAGTAAGACAATAAAGTTTATATTGTTTTCTTTTGTATTTACATGTGTGTAGTTGCTGGAATGTGTTAAATTGTATTCATTTTAGATAAGGCTGTTTATTCATTTTTTTCTTTTAAGCAAATGACCCTGTATTTGTCACCTTAATACAGACAGACCATTTTTATGTCCTTTTCTTTCTTTTTATATAAAGCTTTCTTTTTAAGACCTGTTGGAGTTTTTCTTTTGTGGGGACTCTAGGGAATTGAGTCTGCAGCTCACCAGGGAATTGGTGGGAGGAAGAAGTCAGGGGGAAAATCTCTTTGTGTTAGATTTACTAAGCCTGACTTTGCATACCCTCTGGGTGAGGGGGGGAAGTACTTGTGTTTTCCAGGACTGGAAACAGGGAGAGTGGAGTCCCTCTGTTTAGATTCACAGAACTTGCTTCTGTATATCTCTCCAGGAACCCAGGGAGGGAACACCTGGAAGGGGGAAGGGAAATGGTTTATTCCCCTTTGTTGTGAGACTCAAGGAATCTGAGTCTGGGAGTCCCTCAGGGAAGGTTTTTGGGAGACCAGAGTGCGCCACGCACTGTATAGATTCCTGGCTGGTGGCAGCTTTACCAGGTCCAAGCTGGTAACTAAGCTTCAAGGTTTTCATGCTAACACCCATATTTTGGACGCTAAGGTCCAGATCTGGGAAAAATGTTATGACACACATGCTGCCAATTTTCTTCCCCATTCTGTGCTGCCCTCTCTGATTCTTCAGCATGCTCTGCCTTCAGTACCAAATGCTGACTTCTATCCAGAAATTCTTCATTTTCTCTGATGCAACAAAGAGTTGATACTTGGGTCTTTAGTTCTTTGAACTTCTCTTCCAATATGGAGACCAGCTTGCACTTCCTACATATGAAGTCGCTTCTATCTTCTGGGAGAAAGACAAACATGGCGTATCCTGTGCAGGTCACAACAGCTGATCGCTCACTATTCATATTGTCATCCTTCTAAGAGTCTGTTCAGATGTTGTATTTACTGCTCACAGAAACCTGAAAGGCAAAATCTCTGTGGTAACTCCCCCCAGGTGAACTCCCAGGCAAACTTCCTCTGTTTGCTTCTCCTCTGTTCACAGAGTAATAGTATAAACAACATGCGTATGGTATCAGAATTTAGCCCTAAGCATTTATTTAGGATCTGGTTCTTCCACCTTACTCACCCCATTCATGTTAATAGGACCCCTTTATATAGTAAGGTACTACTTAATGTGAATAAGGATGGCAGAATCACGACCTTAGTTGTTGAAAGTAAATAATAAATTATCTATTTTTGACCAATTTGGTATTTCTGATATTATGTGGACAAAGAGACAACCTATTAGCACCCACAATAGCTTTTATTTCTGTCTCTGTCATATTTGTGCAGAAATTTGGAATAAAGTCCTAACTTACATTATCTGATATGTCATTCATTGTATATTTTAAGCAAAAAACCAGAAAATTTAGATTGCAAAGATTTGACAGTTTAGGGAAAGGGTCAAGGATCATTCTCTTCTAATGTGGTCTCCATTGTAGCTGGAATTCAGGAAAATGTTTATTAAGCTCCAGACATATGGCACTGATTAGAAAACTGCAAGGTTTGAGCTCTGATTGGTGGGTTAATATTCTAATGAGATAGATTAATCAATGTAAACCACATAGCTCAGTTCCACTGCTGTTCTAAATTGCCAATTTCATCTTCATCCAGCAGAGAAAATGCCAATCTTTCCCTCTGCAGTAAAATCTTCTTGTTATAACAGTGAAGCAAGTCCAGAGTTACTGTTATTGTGAAACATCTGGTAACTACAAGATGTGGCTCCTACGAGATAATCACATCCCTGGAAAATTAGAACTTACTCAACTTAGTTGTATTTCATGTTTTGTAATACCCTTGAGTGCGCTTGCCTCATAATACCATAATCACTTTGCCTCTGCACCATAAATGAAACCACAGATACGACACTTTGCTGTAACGGCCACCGCTTAACATAAATAAATGATCAAAAGAACAATATTATGCATATATAAAATATATACCATGATAAATATGGTGTCATGGGAAACTGTGATGTTCATGCTTAAATAGGGTGAAGAAGGCACCATCAGGGACATAGTTAAAAAAAAATTGGAGCAGGAGCTAGGGGACCAAAAGGAGGCTTTTTATTTCCACAGCATAGTTTTTGTTTAATTGTTGGGATGGTTTATGTCTTGTTTCAGTTTCTTGTTAGAATATTCTCATCTGGAACAGGTCTACATGGCATGTGTGGAGGAACTCTCCCTCACCTCATTTTTTGAGAAAAATAATGCAAAGCGTTGCATTTTGGAAGTATGTTTAAAAGAAATGTAGAGGGCAAAATAAACACAGAATTATAGCTCCAGAATCCTAGAACCCGGTATTCCCTCCAGCAAGGCTCACAATCCTCCTCCAGCAACATCATTAAACTATGTCAGTCTAAAAGGGAGAAAATTACAGCTGTAATAGGCTCATCAGAACAAACCAGTCCCTGTAATAATTATAGAAGTCACCCCAACCTGCTATACTTAGCATTCACCCTGCTCTCTCATCAGGCTTAGGCCATGGTTGCAAAAGTAAACAGGTGTAGGAGCTTCAGTGAATAATGTCCTGCAAGCACGAAGACAGGCAACAGAAAATAAGTATAGGCAATTCACAGGAAACTTGTATGTACTTTAGATTATCCAGAGTTTTTACAAGGGGTGAGGAATAAGGAATCAGTTCTGGGTAGGAAAGGATTACTCTGTCTGCAGATGACACGTTTGCCATCATGGCATGAGAATTGCTATCAGTTCTGAGTGGTGGTATTCTTGGCAGGCAGTGTCAAATATTTGAAGAATCGTTTTCCCAAGGATGGTACTAAACCCTTACTGCTTCTAAAACATATAGCAAGAAAAACTGACAGTGAAGGGTTACTTGGTACTCTGAAAAAAATCAGGTTGAATCATATAAAGCAGAATCAAATATTTAAGATGTATTGGCACAGATAACACATTAGAAAGCAGGTAACTGAGGTTTACTGTTGAAACTCCTAGGCACTTTGGCCTGATTCTCCACTACCCTGCAACTTGCAAACTAATTTGCACCTGTACAAAGTGAATGTAAAATGCTATCATTTTGACCTGACAGCATTTTACATCTACTTTGCACAGTGGTAAATGACAGCACAAGGATCAAGGCTGTGGAGAATCAGGGCCATTGAGACTGGTTTAAATCTGCGATTTGGTTTCTAGTGTAAGGGCATGGCTACACTTGCAGATGTAGAGCGCTGTGAGTTAAACCGCCTTCGAGGAGCGCAGTAGGGAAAGCGCTGCATTGACACCCGCTTGCTCACTGATGTGGCCACATTTGCAGTGCTTGCAGCTGCATTGGGAACGTGCATTATGGGCAGCTATCCCAGCATGCAAGTGACTGCAACGTGCTTTTCACGTGGGGTGGAGTGTGACAGGGAGTGTGTTGTGTGTATGTGAGGGGAGAAAGAGTGGAGTTTGGGGGGGCTGAGAGCATGTCAACATGCTGTCTTGTAAGTTCAGACAACAGCAAATCCCTCGCCCCCTCCCCCCCCGCCTCTCTCTCTCACACACAGCATTCTGCACTAATGGCTTGTGTGCCGGCAGTCAGAAACTGAGCTTTGAAAGGGAATTTCTGCATTCCTACAGGAGTTCAAAACAATGACAGGAGTGTACACTTGGCTTAAGGAGATTATGGGACATTTCTGGAGGCTGATCAGAGTGCAGTAACCCAACACTTCGTTCACACTGAGGCCCGTGCGTTGTAGCCAAGGTGCAGCAAACGTTACTCCTCTCACCTAGGTGGAGTACCAGCAGCACTGTAGGTGCAGAGTCAGAGCACTCTATGTGCCTTGCCAGTGTGGACGGGGAGTGAGCTAGGGCACCCAGGGCTCCTTTATTGCACTGTAACTCGCACTTGTAGCCAAGCCCTAAGTTTAATTAGAACTTTTGCTGAGTTAAAGTTGACCTCACCTACATGGATGCTAGTGAGTATAACTGCCAAATGGCTTGCTTATCAGTGGGTGCTCAGAATCAGCAGGAGAACTCTCTACATTATCCTTGGGAATAACTCCCTTTGAAGATGATAATACCATGATAAACCCGAACTGCAAACATCTCTGCTTGCTTTTCTTTTTTATGCATATTAAGGATATGTCTACACTTCAATGAAAGTTCAGGGTTAGTGAGATGTGAATCAGTTGACCCTGGGTTTGAGAACACAGGACTTGAGCATCTGCACTGATTGTTAACCCTAGGTTAAGACTTTTCTAACCTGGGCTCGAATCTGGGTTTCTTGTGTTCATGCTGCAGCACGCAGTCCTGAGTCAAACCAACCATATCCCAGACTCCCTAGCACCCTCTTGAGATGTGGCTGCTCTAGCCCTTTGACGTGGTGCACTGTGTAAAAACTTTGACTGCCCACCCTGCATGTAAGAGGATGTTTGAACAGCCTGCCACCACATCCTACTGCGCAGTCATTTTGGCCTGTGCACTCCCAGCTACCAGAGTCAGCAACATGGAGGAGGTGCCTTTTGAAGAACTCCTCTTGCTTACACTTTCACTCTTCAGGCAGAAAAGGGGCAGAGCTTCCATGAGACACTGGTGGACATTTTGACCTCATTTTCTGACCCACCAAGGGCACCCAACAGAGCTTATGATGGAACAGGAGGAGGAGGAGGACACAGACATGGCAGACTCAAACTGGCGGATGATTCTCAGAATACTTGGTATAGTCACTGATGCCCTCTACATAGACCAGTGCTTCTGGAGCAGGGCCACACTCACAGAATGGCAGGGCCACATCATCACATCTTCATGCAGACCTGGAGTGAATGCTGCAGCTCTGTTGTCAACTCATTTGGTGTTGGAAAGTCAACTGTGGTTAAAGTGGTCGTGGAGGTTTCTGAGCATGTGCTCAAGGTGGCAGGCATAAAAGATATTTTATGAAGTAATTGCTGGCTTTGAGAGAATGGCCCGGCTGCCATTTGGAAACTCCATTGATCGGAGTCATATGCCCACACTTTGCCCTTCTCAAGGAGCATGTGTGTACATAAACCACAAAGGGTACTACTATATTCTTATGCAGGCCCTTGTGGACCACAGAGGTCAATTTATGAATGTCAGTGTGATTGCACTGGGAATGTTCATGATTCTAGGATGTTACCTGCAAAAATTTAGGGCACCCCACCTATACCCTATCAAGGGTTCAAAGCAAGACTCAATCAGTTTAGGCACTCCCATCCTTTCCCTTCCGAGGGCTCAGGGTGTAAGGCACCTATCCTTACCCATGGGACTCAGGAAGAAACCTGGTCAATTTAAGTACCGTCCTTTCCCTCGGGGCTCCATGCTCTACGGTTCTGCAGAATCTTTTCCAATTGAAAACGTCTTAAATATCTCACACACAGAATACATATACCAAGCAAATCTCTGAAGCTCACCACTCCCAATATACAGACAAATTTCATCCAATGGCCAGTCAGTATCCATTCATCTGGGGGTTTCTGGCAATGTCTCTGCATGTCACAGCTGTGCAGAGGGGTCAGGGTTCCAGCAGCTAGATGCTGAATTGCAGTCTGGAAATGGTTCCCAAAGAGCATTGTTTTTTATTTACAGTATATAGGAAAACTAGCTCCCTCCTTCAAATTTACAAAACCTATCATATTATCTCACACTCCTACATAACAAAAATTTTAACCACTGGCACCTATGTGTCTTCCTTCCTGCCCAAATATTTACATTTTATCTTTCATGCCCAAATTGTAACTTAGTTATGACTTTCTCTGTTTATGCAGATGGTCAGCATAAAAATGCTAGTTAGAGCTTATCCTATCATTTGTTGCATCTTTTTCTGTATCTTCCCTAATTTCCCAGTGCCTGGGTACCTCTCCTTTATGACAAGGGCTGGCGCTACCATTTTTGCTGCCCCAAGCAAAAAAAAACAACCAAAAAAAACAACAAAAAAACACTTAGAACGCCACTGCCCGAACTGCCAAAATAGAAAAAAAAAAAAAAAGCTTGGAGTGCCACTGCCCGAACTGCCGAAGCACAAAAAAAACTGCTCTGAGGATGAGGACTGATAGGTCAGATATAGAGTGATTGCTTTGTGAAAAGTGATCGCGCACAGGTGATAGGGTGTTTTTGTCTTTTATCGTTGTCCTGTGTTAATTCATTCAAGAGTGTAGCAATTATCTCGTTTCACCCATATAATTGTTTTGGGGGCATTAGTGCACAGGATGAGGTATACCACACATGATAGGCATGTGTAGTATCCATGGATATTGAAAGGTCTGTTGAGGGTGGGGGTGTTGATCATTGTAGCAGGAGAGATATGTCTGCAGGTTTCGCATCTGTTGTTCTGCCAGGGTCTGATGCCTCTTTGAGTTTGTGTCATCCTAGTCAGTTGGGAACTTGCTTCTGATGATGAGCTTGAAATGATTGGGGTTTTTTTTGATGGCGAGAAGCAAGGGTTCAGGCAAGATTTTTTCAGTATGGGATCCCTATCAAGTATGGGTTGTAGTTCTTTGATGATACCCCATATGGGTTCCAGTGTAGGGTGATAGGTGACAACTAGGGGTGTGTGGCCAGAGGGGGAGTTATTTTGTTTTGAAGCATGGTCTGTTTTATGATGCAATCTACTTCTCTGGTGGAGTGTGCTCGTTTGGTGAAGGTGTTTTTAAGTGTGTTAAGGTGTATATCCTGGAATTTCTCTGTAGAACGTATTCTGTGGTATCTGAGTACCTGGTTGTAGATAACAGATTTCTTGATGTGTTAGTGTGGTTACTGGATCTGTGAAGACAGGTGTAATGATCTGTGGGTTTCTTGCATATGGTTGTCTGTAGGGTACTATTTTTGAAGCTGCTTGTGATGTCAAGGAAGTTGATGTTTGAGTGGTGGTGCTCCAGAGAGAGTTGAATGGATGCGTGGTGGTTGTAGAAGTTGTGGGGGAAATCTATGAAGGATTTTAAGCCGTGAGTCCAGAGGATAAAAATTTCATTGAGGTATTTCAGGTATATCATTGGTTTTGTGATGCATTTGTCCAAAAATTCTTCTTCAAGTTCACAAATAAAGAAGTTGGCATATTGGGGAGTGTAACAAGGTCCTCTGCCTACCCCTCTTCCTGGGGCCCTCTGCTGCCCCAATAAAGCACAGAGAGGCTTCTCTTTCTGCAGCACCTGTGGCTTTATTTACACAAGTTCTCCCATCACCAGTGATACTATTTACAGAGTTTGCAGGCCTGACAATCTCCTCTCCTACCCAGAGACTGCCCTCAGCCTGGAGATTGACCTTCCCCTGGCCATCTCCCTGTCTTCTGGCTGCCAGCCAGTCTTTATAGCCTTTGAAGCCTCAGGCCCACAAGTGCAGCCAGTTCTAAAGGCCAGGCACCAGACTTCTCCCCAGCCCCAATCTATTTCCCTTGACTGGGGCTGGCTGAGCAGGGGCTAATTATGTTCCTAAGATTTTCACAGAACGATTGTTCTATAGCTGACCTATCAGTCGTCATCCCCAAAGGAAACCTCTACAACACTTGGGAGTTTAAATTCGTAATTCTGCTAGATACTAAAAATTAAGGACTGAACAGAAACACTGGAATTATGGCTTTTTACAATGATCTGTAACCCACTAACCCCCTCTTTTTGTCCAATGACTGCAGAAGTGTTAACAGACCACTCTACTTTGTTTTTTATAATATGGGCTTACTACTTATTCTAAAAGAATCTGCTCCACCTTGCATTTAGCTGTTAGGGTAGGGGTACCATTCCCATAAATGAAGAAGAATTCTGTGTGGCTCAAAAGCTTCTCTCTCTCACCAACAGAAATTGGTCGATAAAAGATATTCCCTCACCAACCTTGTTTCTAATATTCTGTGAATGACACGGCTATGACTACTGTGACAGACCCAGGTCAGTGAGGTGCAGGAGTCTGGTAGAGGGCAAATATACTGGTCACTGGGTGAGTAGTTTTCTGTTCCCTGAGTGACCAGAGCAGGGTCTGCACTAGAGTAGTCAGGAACTTGCTAGAACCAATTAAGGCAGACAGGCTGATTAGAACACCTGCAGCCAATAAAGGCAGGCTAATCAGGACACCTGGGTTTTAAAAGGAGCTCTCTCCAGTCAGATAGGGAGGAGCCAGAGGACAGGAAGTGCATGTGAGGAGCTGGGAGCAAGAGACACAAGGAGCTGAGACTGATAGGGTGTGCTGCTGCAGGACTAAGGAGTATTAGCGTTATCAGACACCAGGAGGAAGGTCCTGTGGTGAGGATAAAGAAGGTGTTTGGAGGATGCCTTGGGGAAGTAGCCCAGGGAGGTGTAGCTGTCACACAGCTGTTACAAGAGGCACTATAGACAGCAGCAAATCCATAGGGCCCTGGGCTGGAACCCGGAGTAGAGGGCGGGCCTGGGTTCCCCCCAAACCTCCCAACTCCTGATCAGACACAGGAGGAGTTGATCCAGACTGTGGGGGAGGTCACTGAGGTGAGCAAATCTGCCAATAAGCACAGGACCCACCAAGGTAGGGGAGGAACATCGTCACACTACATTACACAAAACACCAAGATTTTACATCATGAAAACTCCATTTCAATGGCTGCTTAAACATGAATTTCTTCATTTTTTTAGAGTTCATTCATATCCTGGTCTTTAATATTAATAGATGCCACAACATTTCTTTGAAAAAACATAGAGGAAGGGAGACAGACATTCATTATTGTTAAGACAATAAACAGTATAGAAATAAAAGGAAAAATGGCACTTTGCATATTGTAGCTTTGCGCACTGTGGCAATTTTATGAACATCTCAGTTTGCCTTCTCAATTGCTTTTTTCGCCTTCAAAAATGAATTCATATTCTTTCAATTCTGTTTCATTTCCAATGTGAAAAAAGTGAGGAAATAAATTCACAAAACTACATCCAGAAAGACTCGGAGTGCTTGTTTTAAAATCCTGACTTTTTCCAAGTCAAAGAGCACTATTGTAACATACCTCGTATCTGATGTTAGTGTATTTTGCATCTAGATTAGCATGAAATTAGATTTATTGAATAATTTTTATTGTGCTGGTTAAAAATTACTCATCATTTTACCTGTTTTATGATTCCAGGAACAGTGCACACAATACCACAAATAAGTACGTCTCTCCAGGTTGCACAGAAAATGGATACTAGATGCAGAGCTACTACTTTCTATCCCTACCCGCACGCCTCCCAGATTACTAGGAGCACTTAGAAAGATTCTTTATGACATGTAAAACCGTTGAGGTAGGATAGGTGTTATTTAGCAATCTTCTCAAAAAAATTCTCATTGCCGGAAACAAGATCTACTACTTTACATGTACACTGGCTGATATTAATAGAAATGTTAGACAGGGTTATTTACATACAGAGCACTGCCTTTTCTCATCGGTTTTCAGTTCCTTTAGAGTTCAATCTGTTTCTTGAGAGAAAAAATCCTTGTAATTTTAAGGGAAAATAAATGCATGTAACCTACTTTTAAAAAGAAACTTTGAGTGAGCTATCTCCTTTAGTTTTTATCAGATAGTTGTTGCATTTGAAGCTATTAAACATTGACACTTTCTTAAACCATCTTTTGTTTGTAAATCCTGGCAATTAGGCAGTCTTTAAAAAAAGAAGGGTCTGATTCTCCACTACCTTGTGACCAGCATAGTCACTTTCACCTGTGAAAAGAGAGTACAGGCAGGGTGTAAAATCGTGCTATATCAAAATTGTCCTTTCACTTAAACCAGTGGCAACATTTTAAACCTATGTTGCAATCATTTTTCACTGGTCTAAATAACCACACAAAATGCAAGGCAGCTGGGAATCAGACTCATGACATTTTTTAAAATGTTAGCCCCACAACCTCCAAAGAATGGAGGCCATTTTTCAACATACTGCTGGCTGACTCTGGCATTAAAGTTGCCATTGGTGCCACAGGAACATCATATCAGCATAGGGAAATTTCCCATGAGTGGACAGCTGGTATAGAGACGCCAATGGCACCTTTTCTTCCTGAAGCTATTGTACGGATTGTGGCTGGGAGAAACAGTTTGATGCCCTCCCTCCACCCTTATTCCCAACAGCCATATCAATCCCAACAGATCATTCATCAGCAGCTGGCATAACGTCAAGATGCTGACCCTGTAACAAATCAGTAAAAGCCTACCTTTGCAGTCCCCATTCCTGAGCTGTTCTGTGCATTCCTCAGCCATAGTCAAGTGTCTGGGCCTTAATGTCTTCTCAGTTGGAAAACTCATTTAATTTTAGTCACTTTAAAAGGTACCATAGGGATTAATTTATCACCAATTGTTCATTGCTCCTTATAATTTATATGTTTCCTCAAGGTCATGCCACTGGGATTCAAGATAATTATACTGAGCAGCTTGAATTATTGTGCATTTTTAAGGAAAATGATATGTCACTCTAGTATTTTAAGTATGTTATTTAAGTATTGCTGTTCCCTCTTTTCTGAGTTTGTTACACATGTAGGGAAACTTATTAAGGTACCATGCAAGAGGTACCCATCTGAAACTTTGCAGAAGTAGAAAAAGAGGTAGCTGGCCAAAATGAGGGCAATTATCTAATTCATAATATTTTCAATTTGTGTTTAACATGAATAAAGACTGAGAAAAAGTTGATTAAGGAGTTCAGGGTTTGCCCGTTGGTATGCAAGTTAAAGTTGTCCCCAAACAGCTTTGGCTTCCATGGGTGGCATTTCCTCAGCAAATATACAAGGTTCATACATATGAAATGTTCTTGAACAATTTATCTTGTCTATTAGGAACTAAAGGGCTTTTTCAGCTACAGTAGTAAATTACTCATGTTTCCAGATATTTTATTCTGCCACAAATATTGTAATTTCATGCAATGCAATGAAAAGCCATTCACACGCAATTTCCTTTGTGAGTCTCTTGGACTACTAGCAGAAACTCATTTGACATAGGTCTTTTTGATTGAAGCCTCAGTCAAGACTACAAATAGGATTGTGCAATAACATGTGGCAAATGTTTTTAATACCTTTCAGCCATTATATTTAATATTGCATGCTAAAGTTCCAGATCTTCATTCTCCACTGTCTAATGCGGAGAATCATTGTCAATCATTTATATCTATGCAAAATGAGTGCAAATTGGATGCAAAACTATCACCCTGATTTGCTAGTGTTTTGCACTTACTTTGCTCAAGAGTAAAGCACTGCAAAGGTTTAAAGCAATGGAAATCATGCCCCCACAGGGGGTTGCATTGTAATATATCCTAAGATTTTGTAATAGCACCAGCAATAAAGGATACGAAGGATCAAGGAGACATTAGTCAAGAGTACCAACATGAATGGAATCACTGAGACAATTATATTATATCTATATTTCATTAGGATAATAACACTAACATTTTTATAGATTGCTTAGCACTTATACAACTCGAAATGATGGGAAAGAATTTCAAAGATACAAAACAGATGTTAGGTCCCAGCCCTCATTGACTTTTAATAAGAGTTAGGTGCCTAAGTCTTGGAAAATTTTCTCCAAAGTGGTTGTTGCATTTTTGCCTCATACTATTCCCCTATTTTATCAACAAATGAAATTACCTTGTTCCATTTTATCCTGAGGGAAAATACAGTTTTGGACAAAAATCACTAGAGACTAATGTATTGCCACATATTTTGGGTGTTGTTATGGCAGTAGTCAATGCAGATAACAGAGTCATTTAAGCAAAAAGAAGATCCATATAGTGGCAGGAAGTGGGAGCATATGGATATGCTTAGTATAATCTGGTTTTTCCTGATACTTCTAAGACAGATAACTTTGTTCTCTTATGGGCATTCACTGCCCAGGAATAACACAAAGGAAGTGGTGTCCAGGGAATAAAGACATGATACAGTATGCCCCTTCGGCCCCACACACTCTATGGCAAGATCACAGAAACATCTTTGGTGACCTGTATAGAAAGAGAGAGCAAAGACAAGGATGTCCCATAGCCATGTAGATGTCAGTGATAGAGCAACAGATGAGTGATACTAAGTGGGTATGTTCTGTCTGCATCTTGCCCCAAGAACTGAAGTGAAATTTGGGGAAACCTAATATTGCTTCAGAAAAAAAAAAGGTCACTGAATGCTGTGTGGTCACCCCTCAGAAGGATCAGAAAGTGCAGAAGAGAGAGCTGGCAGCCAATGACAAAATGAGCACTGGTTAGAAGAAGAGAATTTATGAATGGCTGTTCTGGGATCATTAGATGTGGTGACACCTTCCCACCCTTGATGTAGAAAATGTATAAACTCTGTAACTCTCTTAGATTTTTCCCCATAGTAGAAAAAGGAAAAGAAGGATTCTTTAATAGACATGAAGAGTGTCCCAGCCTTGTTTTGTTCCTAATGTGTCAGCCTGTTAAATTGTCCTATAGGCTTGTGGTTCCCAAACTTTTTAGTACTGAGGCTTCCTTAAACATATTTTAAAACTTGGTGGTTCTGCACAACCAAATATCATTCTCCTTACTGAGTCAGAACACTAGATGGAAAGTTCAGAATACTATATTTAGGAGAGACACTAAAGTTCAGACAATTCTCAATAAACTACACACAGTTTATTTAATTATATAATCCAATCTAATTCAGGTTTTTAAAAATATCGTTTGAAAACATGAATTTTTTGGTGTCTTTGGACACAGCTGAAGCTTTTAGTGAGAGGAATGGGTCTGTTAAATAAAATTTCTTCAACTATTGTGCCCGCTCTTACAAATTTCACATTAGGTATGTCTATGTATTCATCAAGCTGCAATACAAAATATTGGCTCATCTTAATTTATTCTATCAACTAGTTCTGGATGTTTTCTGCAAGATCATCACCTTGTTGATGGTTGGTATTATTTGACATCAGAGTGGTTTTCAGTGCCATGGCTGCTTGTTCCCAAGTCATAATTCTACACATATCTTCCTGATGAAAGTAGAAGGGTCGCACCAATGGTGTGTGTAAAGCCACAACATCAAATGCTTCTAAGGCTTTTTGAGGAACAGTTGCTTCATTACCCATGACATTGGGGGGCAGGATTACTTTAATTCTTCTTGCTTCTGAAGAAAAAAAATGTGGCTCTTGTTTATAAGTTCTCAGTGTCTGGTTTGTAAATATCTCTGTAATTTTCCTGGTCTCATACTTTCTTTTACTAACACTTGAAAGCAAATGAAGCATTGTGGCTGTGGACTTTCTGCAATAATATTGAGACATGAAAGTAACTATTATCACATTGTCTCCTTTTCTGTTTAAGTTTAATATCATCATCTTCATCTTCATGTTTGTTACATTTAGGCTTAGCTCTTGGTAAAACTATTTCCATTATATGAAAAAAAAAAGACACAACTGTCTCTCCCTGAGCCCTCTTTCCCTATCTGCTGCTGCTGCTGCCAGCACTGAGAGACTATCTGTATCCTCTGCTCCAGCAGCGATCTTTCAGGTGAAAGACTTCCTGCTGAATGCTTCTGTTATATTTCTGGACCCAGCAGAGAAGGAGATAGACAGAGACACAGAGGGAGCTGATAGAAACATGGTTGTCTGGTGTGCTATCTTTAATGTGTGTATCAAAAATGTGTTAAATTTAGTGTGCATTCAAACTTATTCACTCATATGCTTAGAAAGATAAAAGAGATGTTGATTGTATTGGTTTTGTCTGTCTATATCCTGTAGTTTGCTATTACATTACTTCTGTATTGTGAATATCCTATAATTAAATAACCCCAGATCAAAGGTGTGTTAATGAAGAGTTAAAGAAGGTATTAGAACTTCATGAAAACTAAGGGAATGTTACTTGAATTGTCCTCACTTATCTATTCCGATGTAACGGCAGTCATTTGCATTATGTGTATCTCTGTAGCTAAATTGCTTATCAAAGAAGAGTGCTAAATTCAAAGCAAGGGCCATTGAGTTCGATAATGGGAATTCACAGACTCAATCTGCAATACTCACTCACAGCCAACAAAGGAAGGCCCACATGGGTACAGAAGCTGTTAGCTGGCTTTCTGTGTAAAGATATAAGAGATGGATTTATGGAAAGATCCTTCATCTCTGCACTGTTTGGATTCCAACAGGGTGGAAATACTGAACAAGTAGACATGAGATCCCCAGTTATTCTGGGTGCCCTGAGAGACTTTTGGAACTGGCAGATCATTGCATCTCTATGATTGTTTTGCTTCCATATAACTCCATGGTATGCCCACTGTCATAACCTTAGTCCCAGATTTGGACCTTAGCGTCCAAAATATGGGGGTTAGCATGAAAACCTCCAAGCTTAGTTACCAGCTTGGACCTGGTACTTGCTGCCACCACCCAAAAAATTAGAGTGTTTTGGGGCACTCTGGTCCCCCTGAAAAACCTTCCCTGGGGACCCCAAGACCCAAATCCCTTGAGTCTCACAACAAAGGGAAATAATCCTTTTTCCCTTCCCCCCTCCAGGTGCTCCTGGAGAGATACACAGACACAAGCTCTGTGAATCCAAACAGAGTGACTTCCCCTCTCCGTTCTCAGTCCTGGAAACAAAAAGCACTTTCCTCTTCATCCAGAGGAAATGCAAAATCAGGCTAGCAAATTCAACACACACAGATCTCCCCTGATTTCTTCCTCCCACCAATTCCCTGGTGAGTACAGACTCAATTTCCCTGTAGTAAAGAAAAACTCCAACAGGTCTTAAAAGAAAGCTTTATATAAAAAGAAAGAAAAATACATACAAATGGTCTCTCTGTATTAAGGTGACGAAATACAGGGTCAATTGCTTAAAAGAATATTGAATAAACAGCCTTATTCAAAAAGAATACAAATCAAAGCACTCCAGCACTTATATTCATGCAAATACCAAAGAAAAGAAACCATATAACTTACTATCTGATCTCTTTGTCCATACACTTAGAAACAGAAGACTAGAAAGTAGAAACTACTTCTCCAAAGCTCAGAGAAAGCAGGCAGCCAGAAAACAAAGACCTCAGACACAAAATTCCCTCCACCCAAAGTTGAAAAAATCCGGTTTCCTGATTGGTCCTCTGGTCAGGTGCTTCAGGTGAAAGAGACATTAACCCTTAGCTATCTGTTTATGACACCCACATCTTGAATACTGCATTCATATCTGGTTACCACATCTCTGAAAAGAGAAATTGAAATTGGAAAAGGTACAGAAAAGGACAACAAAAATTATTAGGGGCATGGAACTGCTCCCATCCAAGGACAGATTATTAAGAGACTTTTCAGCTTGGAAAAGAGATAACTAACAGGGGCAGGGCTGGCTCCAGGCACCAGCAAAGGAAGCAGGTGCTTGGGGCAGCCAATGGAAAGGGGCGGCATGTCTGAAACTCTGGCGGAAATTTGGTGGCGGGTCCCTCAGTCCCTTTCGGAGTGAAGGACCTGCTGCTGAAGAATGAAGCAATGCAGTAGAGCTACCACTGAAGTGCCGCCAATCTTGCCTTTATCTTTTATTATTTTTTGTTTCCCGCTTCACCACTTTGGGCGGCAAAAGAGCTGGAGCTGGCCCTGAACAGGGGATATGATAGAAGTTTATAAAATCATGACTGGTGTGGAGAAAGTGGACAAGGAAGTGTTATTTACTCCTTCTCATAACACAAGAACTAGGGGTCACCAAATGAAATTAATAGGCAGCAGGTTTAAAACAAATAAAGGAAGCATTTTTTCACATAACACACACTCAACCTGTGGAACTCTTTGTCAGAGGCTATTGTGAAGGCCAAGAGTATAACAAGGTTCAAAAAGAACTAAATAAATTCATGGAGGATAGATCTATCAGTGGCTATCACCCAGTGTTGGCAGGGAAGCAAAAACATGCTCAGAAATGTCCCTAGACTCTGTTTTCCAGAAGCTGGGAATGGGTGGAAGGGGATGGATCACTTGATGATTACCTGTTCTGTTCATTCCCTCTGAAGCACTTGGCATTGGCCACTGTAGGAAGACAGGATACTGGTCTGGATGGACCATTGGTCTGATCCAGAATGGCTATTCTTCTGGTCTTATGCTTTGCAACCTTTGACTTGCCTTTACGGGCTTTAACCTCCCAATAACTGTCATTTCTTTTTCTTAGGTAGTAATCCTTTAGTTAGTTTGCTATAAAGTTGGCTTCCACCATTGTCTTTGGTAAGATAAAGAGTACCAATTGGCCTAGGTGTAAGTGACTGAGCTTTTGGGGTTGGGAGTAACCTGAAGTGTTGTGATTTTTGGTTTATGTGACCATTATCACTAAGTCCAGTTTGGTCTGGGTAGCAAGAGAGGCTGGAGAGCCTTGCCTGTGACTCCATGGTGAGACTATTATAATGATACAAGAGTTCCCACAGTGATACAGGAGTTCACTAGCTTGGTGAAATCTAAATATGAAATATATCACCAGTTTGGGATGTGTGCCCTGTTTTCTGACAGTTCACTAGCTTGGTGAAATCTAAATATAAAATATATCACCAGTTTGGGGTGTGTGCCCTGTTTTCTGACCTAAGATTAGCACTCACAGTTGTGAGCCATTCCAGACAGCATAACAGCAAGATCAATCTCTATTTGTAGGTATGCATTGAGCAAATCCAATATACTGAATTTCTGTTCACCACTAAGAGTAGCAAACAAATCTTCAATATGAAGTGCTAGATACTGTTCTGCACATAAAACTGGATTTAGTGTCACTTTGAAATTTCCACAAATTCAGACTGAGCCTTCCTTTTTAATCATTGGTACGATGGGTGTAGCTCATTTACTATGCGAAACTAGTTACAAGACTCCAATCTTCACTAAATCAGCTTCCACAAGAGGCTGAGCATAAGGCAGAACTCTGGGCTTGCAATATTTTGGGTAGCTGATTTAACAGTAAGCTTCACTGGCATGTTGCTCATCTGTCCAATTTCTTCTTCAAAAACTTTGGAGTGTCTGTCCAGTATTTCTTTAAATTTTTGAGGATTTCTTTTGTGAATGCTTTGATCTCAATACAATTCACCTTGAGCTTCTCAAGCTAGGTTCTGCCAAATAATCGTGAATACTTTCTTTCAATCACACACAAAGGTAAAACAATTGATTATCCATCTAGTTCAGGCAGTGGCAACCTCTGGCACGCACTCGCCAGGGTAAGCACCCTGGCAAGCCAGGCCAGTTTGTTTACCTGCCACATCAGAAGATTTGGCCGACTGCAGCTCCCACTGACTGCAGTTTACTGTCCCGGGCCAATGGGGGTGGCGGGAAGCTGCACCCAGCATATCCCTTGCCCGAGTCTCGCTGCCCCCATTGGCCAGGGATGGCAAACTGCAGCCAGTGGGAGCCACGGTTGGCCGAACCTGCCGATGTGGCAGGTAAACAAACTGGCCTGGCCTGCCAGGGTGCTTACCCTGGTAAGCCACATGCTAGAGTTTGCCAACTCCTGATCTAGTTGAACTTTCATCAGGAGTGTCCCTTTTGAGACTAATTTTTCCTCAGTATAATTCTTCAAAAACATGGAGGTTTCTTCCAGAGGAACTTGTGACAATCTCTGGCAATAGATAGATGCAGAAATCAGTGAAACACCAGCTCCAGTAGCAAACTCCATTCTTTTAGAGAGTCCTTGGCATCTGAGTTACACCCTTCACCAATCTCCAACTCCAGCTTGAGATAACATGTAGTGCTAGGCCTTGGTCAGTTGTCACTAGAGTTCTTCTTTTATTCCGTATTCTGAATTCCTGACTTCTGTCCTTTCTTAAGTTCATTCTTCATAGCTGTCTTCTTGGATGTACGGTTACTCTTTGTTTCTGGTCACTGAACTATGTGAGAGGTCATGGCAATTTATTCTGCCATTTTCTGACCTGTTATGCCCAGCAATCCTTCTCAGTGTGCCTGATTTGTGCACAACAGCCAATAGAAATTCCTTACATTCCCATGATCCTCTGTGTTGCTAATTCACAAGATGAGGTTTTCTGTCCACACTAATTCCAGAGAATCCTTCTCTGCGGCTTCCATTGCAACAGTCACTTCGGCTGTATGTCTGAAAGTAAGTACTGATGCAGTCAAAAACTTCTTCTGAATCTGGTCATTGCATAATCTAGAGATTAACTGATCATGTACAGCATCACAGTGCTCTGAAAACTTCCTCAGAGCAGCAACCAATTGTGCTACTGACTCTCCACTTCCCTGATGTTGTTTATTAAACTGATATTGTTCTGTTACCATCAATGGTATAAGAGAAAAATATTCATTCATTGCTGAAATAATTGTGGCATACATGGCAGTTCTGGGCTCAGTAGGACACAATAGCTCACACAGCAGTTCATATGCCTTCAGACCCATCATTGTCAACAAGGTAGAAATTCTTTGTCCATCTAGAATGGTAGATTACTCAAAACATTTCAGGTGCACTGTCCATGATTCAATGTTGTCATCAAATTCACCAGCATTGCCCACAATCATTACTATTTCTCTGCTCTCCTGTTGAACTTCACACCTCTTGGATGTCTTCTGAGACAGGAAAACTGTATTTGTTTCTGCACTTTCTGCATTTGATTAACCTCTGCTGACTGTACTTACAATGCAAACTGCAGAATTATTTCTTTAACTGCACTTGGGCGCTTTCTGCTAGCTATAGACCCTTGGTGCAGGATACAGGCTGTTTGAATGCTTGGACCTGGTCAGTCAATATGGATGCTTGCTTACGCTCACTGCTTGTTTGTTTGAACAGCTTTGGCAGTAATTGCACTACTCTTATCCTGTGTTCCATCTCTTTTGCCTACTTCCCCCTGTCTTGCTGGCTGGTTCCCATTATCCAGGAGCAAAAACATCAGTCTGTCACCCTGTGTCTCTAGGTGAACTTTGTCCCCTTTTTCATAGGATTATTTGTTTTTATTTTTCTTTTCAGGAAATTGGAGCACTGGACTCTCGTGGGATATAAATCCTGCATTGTCAATGTTATATTTTTGGACCCAGCAGAGAAGGAGATAGACATTGTCACAGAGGGAGCTGATAGAAACATAGCTGCCTGCTGTGTTTGCATTATTGTTCTAGCTGCAAAACAAACTACCATGAAAGTGAGGCTTTGCATTGGGGAGGGGAAGTGCTCAAACATTTAAAGGGATAGGACATCACAGCTTCCATCAGCAGCAAGTTTCTCCATTTAAGGCCCCTTGCAGGAGTGGAGGGAACAGAGAGGCTCTTAATTCCAGCAGCAGCCAAAGGTGCAGACTCAGGGCTTGTCTACATCAGAAAGTTGCAGCGCTGGTGAGGGAGTTACAGCGCTGCAACTTTGAAGGTGTACACATCTGCAGGGCATCACCAGCGCTGCAACTCCCTGTTTGCAGCGCTGGCCGTACTCCCGTTTTGTCTCGGGTGTAGAGGATCCAGCGCTGGTGATCCAGCGCTGGTAATCCAATGTAGACACTTACCAGCGCTTTTCTTGACCTCCGTGGAAGGAGGAAGCCTCTGGTAATCAAGCTGGTCTCCTTCCCCGGCTTGCTCTCGCGTTCCCGGAACCCCGAGCAAGCAGGTCTCCTTCCCTGCGGTTTGCAGGGTGGTTCGGGGAACGCGAGAGCAAACCGCGGCGAAGCTGGTCTCCTTTGCCGGTTTGCTCTCTCGTTCCCGGAACCCCGAACAAGCAGGTCTCCTTCCCTGCGGTTTGCAGGGTGGTTCGGGGAACGCGAGAGCAAACCGCGGCGAAGCTGGTCTCCTTTGCCGGTTTGCTCTCTCGTTCCCGGAACCCCGAACAAGCAGGTCTCCTTCCCTGCGGTTTGCAGGGTGGTTCAGGGAACGCGAGAGCAAACCGCGGCGAAGCTGGTCTCCTTTCCCGGTTTGCTCTCTCGTTCCCGGAACCCCGAACAAGCAGGTCTCCTTCCCTGCGGTTTGCAGGGTGGTTCGGGGAATGCGAGAGCAAACCGCGGTGAAGCTGGTCTCCTTTCCCGGTTTGCTCTCGCGTTCCCGGAACCCCCCTTGAAGCCGCCCAACAGCGCTGCAGTGTGGCCACATCTAACACCACTTGCAGCGCTGGTTGCTGTAAGTGTGGCCACTCTGCAGCGCTGGCCCTATACAGCTGTACTAATACAGCTGTAACAACCAGCGCTGCAAAATTTTAGATGTAGACATGGCCTCAGACCATAGACAAGATGCAGGTGATTTTTAAAGCTAGTTTAATAGTCTCTTTATTAGAAAAAAAAAAGTGGGCTGATTAATATGTTTTTCCAAATACTTGTGGTGCCCCCATGAATGCTTCCATGGCTTGCAGTTTGGGAAGCATTGTTTCAGAAAGTCTATTCAATTAGATGGGGGAAATGATAGGTGATACACTTCAAACAACTGTATTGTGTCCCACCAATATATTCAATACTTTTTGTATATATCCTTACAACAAAGCAACTTTTAGGTGCAAAAATGGAGCAATATGCATTTTTGCAATCAGTAGAATACATATTATGCAAATTTGCCCACAATGCCAATGCTTCATGCATACCTAACAAGAAAACAGCATTTCTCACTACAAATCTTTTTTTTTTCATTATTATTATTGATGAGCTGAATAAAAACTTCTCCTTCTCCTTTTCCCTCATTCACCTGCCTATTAGGATCATAACAGAGTTGACTTGGCTTGCAAGACAACCTTAAAACTGCTAGAACAAAGATATTCTGCAGATTACAAAAAGTACCGAACATAGTTCTCAGGTCAGGATACAAATCTCTACATCCCACTGAGTTCAGTAGGAATTGGATCAAGCCCTCAAGTGAAAAATTCAGATCCACTGAAAAATCTAAATATCTGTGAGTGATATATCTTTTTTAAATCTGGATGAATTTAGTTGTCATGATCCTGACAGAAGAATAGCATATTGGTTAGTACCGTTATGTATCCACCTCATATCATTACTAATACTCCAGACAGCTTCAAAAATTTAAGACTATTACAAATGAAGTTGAGGTGCATGTGAAAGAAATCTCATGAATCCTGACAGAATTACAATTAGGAAAACAGGATTAGTATTGATTCAGCCACTACACGACCCTTTTTATTCTACTTGCAACAGTAATAATTGCTTGGCTGCTTTGATGTGGTTGTTTGTGCAAGATTCCAATTCATGCTAATAGGAGTTCCCCATAGAGACTGGCTTTATACCAATATATGATGAAACATTTTGTGACATATATAAACATTTTGTGACATATGCCATTTGCCGCCATGAATAATTTGTCATACAAGGGGACACTTAAATGGCACAAGGGCCACAAATGGGGCACAAACTTACGGAAAAGGAGACAATTGCTAGTGGACAAACAATAAATACAACCTTATGGCTGCTGTCACCCTTCCATTTTCTTTTAATATCATTCTCAGGAGATGGTAACAGCATACAACCGTGGGATGAAACCCTGGCTCCACTCTCTTTAATGGGAATTGAACATTGATTTCAATGGAGCCATGATTTCACTCTTTGCCTCTCTGGTTGAACCTGCTACTGCACACATAACCTCTGACATCAGGGCTCCCATACACATTTGTGACTGATCTTGCTGTCCATTGTATCACCCTTCCTCTCTCTCTCTCTCTCTCTGAGAATGTCACTTCTGGTTGGGAGCAGGACCAAGAACAAGAAGTGTTCCTTTGAACACTGGTTTCTGCTGTTGCTTACAGCCATTCTCCCTACCTCCACAAAAGGGCTTTGCTTACAGTTAGGAGAGAATACCTCTACCTCCAGAGTACCTCTGCATCCTACTACCCACCATCCTCCTTTCAACTGAGAGACTATACAAATACCACCATGGCTATACTGTCTGCAAATGAATGTTGCTGTTTGCCACAATATACCTTGGTCCTCTGAGAATGTTGGCTCCACTTAAGTGGAAGAATAGTATTGATCTGGTAAGGATTTTATGTGCTTGGAGCTTACAGTGAGTTTTGTGGATGGCACAAATTTGTCTAAGGCATTTTTCTGCTAGGTATTATCTGAAAATAGACTGATTTTGATTAATTTGTTCAATATTCAAAATTATTCAATGAATGCTGTATGTTCACACGTTAGTCTACGGGTTGTTCACAAACAATTCACGGTGACTATTGCATGTAGCATTCATTAGTCTTAATTATGTCTTTGCAGTGTGTAATTGCCCACTTCAATTACATGGTATTGCATTTGTTGCCTGATTGATGAGTCCCAAGTATTTTCAAGATTACTACCAAACACTCCCAATCTGAACATCTGTGAGAATACTTATTTGCACAAGTCCCTGTGACTTTTTTCTCTGAATGCTGCCACAAACAGAAATGTTCTTGTTCAAATGCAATTACTTTTTTTTTTTTACAATATTCATCCAGTTTTAATCTCTATATTCTGATACTCAGGCTACTCAATTTAATTCAATAACACCGTCGGTACTCAAATGTTGCCAAAGTTAATCTACAGAAATTCCGTGTGGGACAGATTTCACAGTGGTAATAGAGTAGATAGCCTTAATGTGATTTCCCATTACTGTAGGTTCAGTGGCAGAACATCATGCATTATGAGGCTATTCTGAGGTCCCTTCCTTTTCTTCCAAAGTTATGCAGTTTTTCCGCAATTTTTTATTGAGAAGTATTGTACTTATTTCTGATAATTTAAGTAGGTATCTTTCTTGGACTTCTTTGTATTTCACACAGTGAAGTATACAGTGTCTCAGTTTCAGTTTTTTCCTCCTATCACACTAAACGCCAATGTATGTAACATCAAGACACAAAGGGATAGATTCAATATAAGGAAAATGAGCCAATTTTTAATAAATTAATATTTTAATGTTTATTTGCTCAGAATCTGTTTTTGAATTTTAACTAAATATCCTACTGTAATCAAGCAGATTTCTATGCTTGTAGGAAACTTGCATGTAATAAATATCAGAAAATGTTATTTGAAGTGCATATTCATCAACTTCTATAAATATATACATTCTTTGTAATTAAAGAGTGATTCTTACAATACAGATCACTTTAAATCAAATAAAAACATAATAAAAATACTTGGGGATTCATCTGAGATCAAAATTTTCTAATTCTTTAGCTGTTCTGTGCTAGCCATGAAACTGGAGAAGCTTAGAGCCTGATGCAGGCTGCATTTAATGCCAGTAAAACTTTCCAGCATAGAAGAGCCTGCAATGTTTTTGCATAAAGGTTTTGGGTTAGTTTCATAATGAAACTTAGACATCATGCTGAGGGACTAGATTCTGGGTCTCCAACTTCCCAGGTGTGTGCTGTAACCACTAGATTACAGAAAGTGATTCTCTGCCCCCCACCCACCTGCCCCAGGACATTTTAAATTATTCATTCACCATGGTACAGCTTCAACACAGAAGATTGAGAGATTCCCCACATTAGAATAATCTATACCCAGTGGTTAGAGCACTCTTCCAAGAGCTAGAACATCCTTGACTTTGCTTCCACCTCTCATACTGCTGGAGTTCAACAGTAGACGGGAGAGCGATCGGGGATTGATTTATCACATCTACACTACACAAGATAAATCAATCCCTATCCGCCAATCCGGCAGATAGTATAGACATACCCTTAGTCTTTAAGGTGCCACTGGACTCCTTGTTGTTTTTGTGAATACAGACTAGCACGGCTATCGCCTGATACTTGTCTTTCCCCAGTTCTTGCTTTGCTCTGGGATTTAGATGTCCAGACACCTAGAGTGGATATGCCAGGGGTCAGCAACCTTTGGCACATGGCTTACCAGGGTAAGCACCCTGGTGGGCCGGGCCAGTGTTTATCTGCTGCATCGGCAGGTTTGGTCGATCGTGGCTCCCATTGGCCATGGTTCACTGTCCCAGGCCAATGGGGGCAGCGGGAAGTGGCGTGGGCAAGAGATGTGCTGTCCGTGCCTTTCCACCCCACCCCCCCATTGGCTTGGGACAGTGAACCACGGACAGTGGGAGCTGTGATTGAACCCCTGACATATGCACAGAGCAGAAACACAGGCACTCAGGGAACCATTAGTGCAAAAACATAGGTGCCTTAGGTGACTTTAAGTTCCTAGACAATTTGGCGGCAGCTGAACGGCAGTAGTATAAATTCCAGTGGGGTCTGATTCTGGGATTTTGATACCTAAAACAGTGATTAGGCACCTATGTCTTTTTGTGAATCCAGCCTTTTAAGTTTCAACTCTTCCCCAAAAGTGTATATTTCTTTTTGTTCTTAAATCAGAGGTTTTTGAGGCAGATAATTGAATCTGACCTTCTATATTCCCCACCCCAATGCCTTTCTACTGACTTTAAAGCCCTCTTTCATTCCTTGTCAATTGTCACATGCATCATGTCTGTCCAGTCAATGAATTGTCCTCTAAGTCCCACTACACTCTGCATTTCAGAAAATGCTCCCAAACTGCCATCAAGCAACAAATGCAATACCATGTAACTTAGGTGGGCAATTACACATTGCAAAGGCATAATCTTGCCAAATATCTACTTTGTTGCCTGAACAGTTCACTTGTACACAGGAGCAGCTCATCCAAGGGATCAATGTCTTGTCCTCTGGCTGTAAGGGACAGAAATGCAGAGCAGGAAGTGACACAGCTAAATGTGGCAGCCTAAAACCACATCCACACAGGGGTCCGAGAAAGGACAAACAAGTTCTCCCACAATACACCACAAACCAATTCCTATCGCCATGCCAGCTCAGTAGGTGCTAACAGTCCTGGGATATCCTCCCACAAATCTTAACACTAAACACATGTAGCTGCAATGCCAGTATGGAGCAGGTATATAGGGCATGTGTAGCTCTGCAGTGTGGACTCTTGCAGGCTAGCTGGGATAGCATGTGCCCACACACGCACAAGCCAGGACAAAAGCCTACTCTGCAGCATAGACATAGCCTGAGAATGGTATACAGTAAAAAGGAAGCAGCCTGAACTCTGTGGGCCTGATGTTCCTATCATTTGGGCATGCACAGCTTCCATTGACATTGCTGACAAATGCGTGCATCCAACTCCCAGGATAATCAAGCTTAAGTATGGAAAACGTTCTTTACACTCTTGTAGAGCAACCTTCCATGTCATAAACCAAAGTCTGTTAAATGATTTGTTTGGACACTACTTGAGACAATTTGTTAGCCATTTAGGATTCATCACACTAGTTGAAGGCTGTATTTTTAGAGGTGCCTAAGTGAATTAGGCATTTCCTTCACTCTCAGTGGGAGTTAGGTGACAAACTTCCTTTGAAAATAGCAACTGCATATTTTTGTTGGAAAATTCCTTCCCATCTTGCATACATCTTATAACAAATTATGAGTTCTGAGCTGTCATCACAACACTGAATGCTATTTGCTCAAAAAGTAGGTGAAAACTGAGATGATACAAAACACAGTTTAAGCATGATGCTTCCATACTCTCAATTGTATCTTACACAGCTCGTTGATTACCCAAACTTTCCTCTGGCCCTGTTAATCTTGTGTAAAACAATTTTTTCAATAGCTACGAGAATAGGGATGTGTGTAAAATTTCACAGAATCACCATTGTAACATGCTTCTTAGCCCTATGAGGTTATCCTACATTCATACTTTTAAATATTTAAATGTATATTAATTTCAACCATCTATCTTCTCCAGAGTATAGTCCTGAGACCTACGCAAAATGTTAGCACAATTCTTCTGCTAGATTTTCCTTTTTCATATTAGCCAGTCAATTCACAACCCAACATCAGTCCCTCCATAGAGAGGGCAAATAGAAGGACTCTAGATACTTAAGAGACTGGAACACCACTTTATTACTGACAATGAAAAGATTAAATAGCAGCTTTTGGATTTCTATTTTGAGCTGATCATAAAAACACACTGGTCCAGATTATGGCTCTGGCTCCACTCCCTTAGCACTGCAGCAGTGGAACAAAAACTGGCTGGCCTACACCCCTTACCATTATGTAGTGTGTGTTGGGGGCAGAAAGGGACCATGGTTTGGAATGGAATATGTGATCTTCCTAGGCTGGCTAGGCCAGCATTAAGGCAGCTTTGCACAGCTGGAAGAGCACAAAGCAGCTCTAGTGCACTTGAAAATCAGTGCTGTAATTGTTACAGATCTTTTTTGTTGAAGGGTTTAGTTATGGTGGTGAAAATCATCCACATGGAAGATTTTAGTATGGTTTTTGGGAAGCTGGACCTTCTATTCCTGCACCTCTCCAGACTTATGTAGATTGTGATTGAGGGAAGAAAGGAGTTGAGGATTGGACCAATATCAAAAAAAAATCTGAACCAAAATATATCTTCCTTCAAATCAGACACAAACTTTAATATTAATGTATGTGCCGAACTTTTTAGTGTGTATAACTCCTCAGCTTCCCCTCCCTTTTGGTGTTTTCAGGGGAAGTAAACAAAGTGCAGCTCTGCATACACTACTAAGAAGTGAACACCACAAAGCTTTTGAATATCAGATGATTTCTTCTGCAGGAGCAAATTCTAAGCTCTTCCTTTCCCCACAACCCTCTGGCATTCCAGCTGAGATAATCAGGAGAAAGAGACTTGGCATCCAATGCAAATATGAAACAGAATGGTGTGAAGCTGCTTACCAAGCTGTTTGAGGAAGAGTGAAAAACAAGGTTCTGCACCAGATAAAGAATTTAATCTTATCGGCAATGATATAAAGGAAGGAAAAGGCAGATGTTAAGAGGATAATTTGGGGGAATCTGGAAACCTGGCAGCCAGTTCAGAAATGGTAAATTAAATTAAGTACAGGATAATAACTGCATCCCTCAAAACAGAACAGGACAAAGAACTAAAATAAAGAAAGCATCATTAGAACTTGGATACGTTTGCTCTGCAGGCTACTTTCCCTTTATTCTGAGGACTATCTTCCTTAAAATTATCTATTGTATCCATTTCTCATTTCTGTTAAAAATCACCTGCAGCTCTGTAGAGTTAGCAGTCGTGTGGAGATAATAGCAGGGGAAAAAAAGAGCAGTTAGGAAATGATGAAGGGAAAGAGAATAAGTTCTCTGAGAATAAGATAGAATTGTTCTGTTATGCAATATATTAGTTAAGATGAATTCAGTGGAGAAAAGTGGATGGTACCCTATTGCTGCACTGCAGTTAACAGTAGTGCCAGCTGAACATTTTGAGTTTTTCAGCTCTCAACTTTCTGCAATATCTATCAATGAGGCACAACAGGTGGTCAGGAGGCAGAAGTGTAGTAGTCGACTTGCCTAAAAAGAAGTGGTTGTATGGGGGAAACTATAGAGAGAAAAAGATAGTAATCAGGAAAATTTGGGACTGTAAAAGGGAAATTACAGTTACAAATGGGGAAGGTTTATACACTAAGGCAGGGGTCGGCTACCTTTCAGAAGTGGTGTACTGAGTCTTCATTTATTCACTCTAATTTAAGGTTTTACGTGCCAGTAATACATTTTAACATTTTTAGAAGGTCTCTTTCTATAAGTCTATAATATATAACCAAACTATTGTTGTATATAAAGTAAATAAGGTTTATAAAATTTTTAAGAAGCTTCATTTAAAATTAAATTAAAATGCAGAGCCCCTGGGACTGTTGGCCAGGACCGGGCAGTGTGAGTGCCACTGACAATCAGCTTGCATGCCGCCTTCTGCACGTGTGCCAGAGGTTGCCTACCCCTGCATTAAGGGCTTATCTGCACGTGGGAAAAAGTTCACAGTAGCTGCTGCACACTAAGGGTGCCTGTGTGCACATTAACTTAATGCACTTTGAAAGTGTACTCAGCTAAGCTACCTGAGGGCTCTTTCAGTGCACAGTATCCACACAGAGTTAGTGAGAAGTAGCCAGTGTGCTTTACATTCATACCCTAGCTTACTGCATGCTAAACTCCCTGTGTAGTCAAGCCCCAAATCACAGAATTGCCTCTTCTCTCTCTCTCTCTCTCTCTCTCTCACAACTATGTTTCTGCTTGAAATACGAAGATACAGAAAGAGAATAAAATGAATATACTCCCTCTCCAAAATTAAAATAATGTACATTTAACTTTCCAGGGTTAATTGGGATTGTCTTGAATTTTGGCTTCCCTTTCTTCAGGAGTGGATTTACCATGAAACAAACCGTGCGGTGGCACAGGGTCCCCAATGACGGGGAGGTGGGGAGAGGGACAAAATTCAGGACAAATATCTGACAACATGCCCCTGAGTTCCAGACAGTGGCGCAGCAGGGCTCAGGCAGGCAGGATGCCTGCATGCTGTGGCCAGTGGCCCCAGGCTGTTTCCGGAAGTGTCTCTGCGTGCCCCTGGCAGGGAAGGGGAGGTGGCTCCATGTGTTGCAGGGGCAAAAGCAGTACATGGAGACCCACTGCCCCCCTCAGCCCAAGGGGTGCACATAGACATGCCAGGATTAGGGCTAAGGAAGTTCCCTGCTCGCTCTGCCTCTCTCCTTCTGTGCCGCTTCGCTCCCAGAAGAGTACAACATGTCCCTGGAACCCCTGGGTGAATAGGTGTCTCAGCGTGCTGCCCTCACCCCAAGCCCTGACTCCACAGCTCTCACAGCCTGGGAACTGTGGCCAATGGGAGCTGCAGGGGCAGCACCAGCAGGCATCACGCATGGAGACTCCCTACCCCCTACCCCGCTGCCAGATGGGTGTGTGTGCCGGTCACTTTGAGAGCTGTGCCACCTGAGGGTAAGTGCTGCCCATATGCCCCCCTTCTGAACCCAAACTTCCTCCCAGATCCAACATCCCACACTCCCTCCCACACCCCAACCCCCTGCCCCAGCCCAGAGCCAGCACCCTGCATTCAAACCTCCTCCCACAGCCTGCGTCCATCACCCCCTCACACACCCCAACCCCAGGGCCCATCCTAGAGCACACACCCCACACCCAAACTTCCCCCAGAGCCTGCACCCGTCACTCCTCCTCCCACACCCCAACCCCCTGCCCCAACCCAGAGCCTGCACCCAAACTTCCTCCCATAGCCAGCACCCTGCACCCCTCCTGCACCCCACTTCCCCCACCCCAATCAAGGTACCTCACTTTATTTTCATTTACTTCCTATTACTTATAATGTAAGAGAAGGAGGAAGAAGAAAAAAAGAATGAAAAATGGGAGAGATAAGAAAGAATGTTCTTTCTGTTGGCTGGGTTCCAAGAAAGGGTGTGAAAAAGAAGCTGTGCACAGGGCTCCACTAACTCTAAATCCACCACAGCCTTTCTTTAGTACAGTAACAAATCATAGCACAGATTAGGCCAGCTTCTGATCTCCATTACTCTGGTGTATATCTTGATTAACATCATTTACAATGGTGTAACTGAGATCAGAATATAGCTCATCATAATTAACTACTGGAGCTGGTCAAAATGTCCCATATTGTGAATTTTGACAACGTTGTTCATCAAATTCAATTTGGACTCAACAATTTTGTCAAAACATTTTTAGGTTTTAGCCTAAAGATGAAATTTTGATATTTAATGCATTTTTCAAAAAGTGATTTTTTTTTCAAATATAGCCCATTTTAAAACACGAATTGTGTTTATTATATTACTTGGGCAGGAATCTTTCATTTCACAAGCTGATTTAAGAACAGCTTAATTCACATATCTTTAGGCTTTAGTTTTCATCTTATGCATGTGAGGTGTTGTGTCTGTGTGTGTCTATGTACACACTACCATGGTTGCAGTATTGCCAAACGTAAGATGAAAAAGCCATGAGTCAGTCTCCAAAATTGAGAGATTGGCTCAAAAATCATGAGATTTTTAAAAATAATAAATGTTCCGTCTTTTTATTTGCCTTCTGGGATTTAATTAAAGCTGGATTGACAACTGCTTTTTTTTGGTTTGATGGCAGTTTAAAAAAACCATAGATAAACTAAATCTGAAATTTTCCAGTGAATTGAAAAAGTTTTAGGCAGTTGAACCTGGGTCTTCTACGTCTTACAAAAGTGGCATAGCCATTGTGCCAGTAGCAGCAGCAGCAGCACCGTTACCACCTCTTCCTGCTGTGGGTTTGTCAAATTCACAAATAATTTCAGGGTGACTGAAACAACATGTTTCATTGAATAAACTACTTGTCAGAAAAATTTAATCTATCTTGAGATTTGGGCCTATAAAGATCTTGTTTTTTAACCATATCTCCGTAAGTATGAGCCCTAGAAACATGATTTTGAAGCTGAGTTTCTCACATGAAAACATTACTCCAGAAGCCAAGGCTTTCCAGAAGGCACTAAATATTCCAAGACTTGTGATTTAACTACAAGAATTGGCAATACTAGCTATATTTTGGGATGGGTAAGGAAGAAAAGCATGGTGGCAGTTTCAGGGTTTGGTTCTATGGGTGGAAAGAAAGAAAGAAAGAAAGAAAGAAAGAAAGAAAGAAAGAAACTGTGAATACTAAGAAACCATATCGGTGTTATCACTGAATTCTTGGTATCTGAAGTTGCAGAAAATAATGGGGTGTCCACAGCAAATCCACATCTAGTAGAATTGTAGATAGTATTCAGAATTTTTTCAGTGT
The DNA here is from genome assembly GCF_007399415.2 of Gopherus evgoodei. Taxonomy (NCBI): domain Eukaryota; kingdom Metazoa; phylum Chordata; order Testudines; family Testudinidae; genus Gopherus; species Gopherus evgoodei. Next base: position 70,282,987 of record NC_044322.1, read on the forward strand.
AATTTTCAGCTTATTTATGTGCTAAATGCTCCACCACTGTGTTAGTGCAAGCCTTCAGAGCATATTTTCATTGCAATCTGTTTTGACTTTTTCTTTTCAGAGCATCTTCGAAAGTACAAATTACTACTATGTCAACATATTTCATCAATACATTTGTGAGTGTCCTGTATCCAATCGAAGTTGCATTTTCAAGCCTACGACCATATGAAATTAAGATCACATGAAAGACAAAGGTCAATGTTCAAAAACATAATGAAAAAAGAGAAGTCACAAAAGAGAAAGTCGACCATAGTGATTCTAATACCTATTCCCATAGGCACTTCTGGTTTTACTGCTATTGTCTCTGCTGCTATGTTTCTCTGGGTTGCTGGCCAGCAAAATGCAGTCTGAAGAACAGATTTCTATCAGCTGTGGCGGAAGATTGATCCAGACTCACACGCAAGTACAGGAAGAGATTTAATACTCTTCATATTTGAACCCCAAGTAGCTTGCAGCACATGCTTCTGTTCATACTAAATTACCACCAGCGCTGGGGTTCTCAGGTTACAAGAATATGGTGCCCTTTAATTGTCAAGCTAAAACAAACAGAGAGTTTTAGGCCCCATGGCCTCTTTGCATTGCAAACCTTATGGGACAGGGATTATATTTTTGTTATAGCTTTATAAAATTCCTAGCACATTGGGGCAGGTGCCCCTATACACAATAGAGATAATGATAAATAACAATAAACAAAATAATGAAAAGTACTGATACAAACAGTAGAAAAGAACTACTTCCTATTTTTTCTCATCTACTGTAAAGCAGCTAAGACAGCCTGTGCCAAATTCATGCCCACTGGAAATATGTTGCCTTTGGTAGAATTGTAGCCACCTTCCCTAGCCTTGGTTTGGTCCAAAAATGATTATTCATAGAAGCACTAAATGTTATGGTGCTTGTGTTATCTTCATTTTAGTCAAACCAACCCCTACTCCAGTTGTAGGGAAGAGTAAAGCATTTGTGCTGGTGATGATGCAAAAACCCTTAAAGTAAGCTAGATGGTGCCAGAACATATTAATCTGTTGTAAACTCACTGATAATGTGACTGAATTATTTACTCTTGTTGTTCAGAAGGACTATGAATAAATGAGATTGTTAACCTATGACTTAAGTTTGGCAGCTGACAATGAAAATAACTAGAACTGGTCAAAAGACAACAGACGAATAGTTTTTTTTTGGTAAGTGCAGAAATGTGACAATTTCAATGAAATTATCTACAAAAGACAAAATGTTTCATTTTAACATTCTCATTTTGATTAATTATTAATTTTATTATAGATCAACATTTTATATCACAATTTTTTGACATTATTAAAAATGTTTTGATGTTTTCCAACTGAAATTATTCAGAATTTCCATTCTATGTTAAAGTCCAAAATCTGAACGTTTCATTCCAATTCAGAACAAAAACAAATTTCAAAATGCTGGAATATCCTGTGAAATGGAAATTTCATTTTTTTTTACCTGCTCCAAAAATGACATCTTTTTTACATAATATATTTACTCATAGCTGTTTTCTGTAGTGACCAAATTAAATGTTGTGTTTTTTTAGAAAGAATGAGCCAACCTAGCTCAATTGTGAATAACAGTGGCCAGTGGATACTGAAACCTGCCATGTGAAAAAGGTTTTGTGAAGCTCTGCACCATATTATGTAACAGCAGCTATAAAATAAAGCTCACTCTTTCACCTCCATGTGTATGCAGCACATCTTTATTGATCCACTTTGTAATAAAGATGTGCTGCATACATATGGAGGTGAATTGTTCTCCATGTCCACTTAAACTGCAGCAAGATTTAGGTCAGATATTAGGAAAATCTTTCTAACTATAAGAGTGGTTGGTTATGTTCAGAATAAGCTTCCAAGGGAAGTTGTAGAATCCCTGCCACTGAAGGTTTTTAACAACCCCTGTCAGGAATGATCTAGGTATACTTGATCCTGCTTGGCCCCTTCCAGCCCTATATTTCTATGATTCTGTATTTCATCCTCAAAGAGACAAATATAATTCATAATCAGCTTCATCTGAAGCTCTTTCAGAGAGATTTTTTTTATTCTCCTTTTCACTATTAGAAACAGGTGGCATCAAAGAGAGGAATAGGATCCTGAATGCTTTACCTGCTACTCTTGAAGGAACTAAACACAGAAAGGCTACAGACTATCCACTAAACAGTTGCCAATAGACACCAAGCCTTACAGGAGAAGGAACTTGAGGAGAAGTGACTAGATAATTCTCCAAAGCAGCCAGAACTAGAACCAGAATTGCAGCTTTACATCAGATCACACACTTGTCAGTCTACAATAACATCTCAAATCCAGAGGTGCCGTAAGGTTGTGCTACTGCAAAGGAATTCCTGTGATGTGTGCCATCTAGCGTATGCATCACAATAACAAATTTTTATTTATTTATTTATTTATTTTATTTATTTATAAGAAGACAAAGATATTATATAAGGATGCTGGAGATGGCTGCAGATACCAAAGATCAACCTCCATTTTGGAAGGCAGGTTTCTGGTCTGCAGGGGGTAGAACTGATTTTAGCAAGCTGCAGTTTACAGAAAGCTTTTGTTCCTGTTTTTTGAAATGTTTAAACAGTAATTGAAGTGTTAAACACAAGCACTTCATGCATTAACAAGAAGACCAAGCCATTTTGGTCTGAAGAGCCTTAATTATTGGAGATGCTGTACATGAAGGAAAGTAACCTGGCTTGACTCTCAGCTTCCAGCTTGAGTTTGAAGTTAGAAAAAAATAGTTTTTATTTGTGAATTGAGCATATTTTATCTGGAATTATTGACAGACAATACACAAGGAGCCCTCTGATGCTACTTTTATAGACCAACTTTTCAGAGTACAATTACACTTTACACTGCTTGTGTGATTCAATTGCTTCTTTTAACAATATAAGTGTCAGAACTGTGACTGAGAGTTAAAAGTAATGAGAGGATTAAAGGACTAGTCTCTCTGAAACAATTGTAGGGAATCATCCCTGAAATAAAGTTTAATTTATAGTTGGCAAAGTAAATAAATAAATAAGAAGGGGCACAATTGTACCCAGTTTATACTACCATTCATATCCTATAACTAATGGATGTTAAGTATAAGCTTTATTCTATCTTCTGGATGCATGTTATTCTACAAGGGGAAAATTCCTTAGGGCTTGGTTACACTGGAGAGTTGCAGCGTTGGTGGTGGGTTTACAGCGCTGCAACTTAGTAACTGTCCGCACTTGCAAGGCATATCCAGCACTGCAACTCTCTGGCTGCAGTGCTGGCTGTACACTTGTCTGCTTGGGGTGTAACGATTGCAGCGCTGGTGATGCAGCACTGCTCATCAAGTGTGGCCACCAAAAGAGCTGTTATTGGCCTCCAGGGTATTAGGAGGTATCCCAGAATGCCTGCTCACAACAAACCGGAAGAATGGCTGAACTCCGAGCTCCTCTGAGCAGCTTATCTAAAAAACACACACAGCTCCTGTTTGCTGGAGCGAGCTAGCGGAGGCAGGCAGGGGAATTGCTTTGGAAGGTTCACAGCTGTTTGCTTGAAGAGAGAAGTCACACGGCAGAGGGGGAGGGGAGAGTCCATATTGAGCAGCTGCTTATGTGGTCTGAAGGCTATTTAGGAGTTGTCATAAACGGATAGTTAAGAGTTAATAGAACAGAAGTACTTTATATCTCTTTTGCCTGTAAAGGGTTAACAAGATCAGTGAGCCAGGCTGTCACCTGACCAGAGGACCAATCAGGGGACAGGATACTTTCAAATCTTGAGGGAGGGAAGTTTGTGTGTGTGCTGTTTTTGGTTGTTGTTCTCTCTGGGTTCTGAGAGTGACCAGACGTGCAACCAGGTTTCTCTCCAATCTCTCCGATACAGGCTCTTATAAGTTCAGAATAATGAGTACTAGGTAGATAAAGCGAGTTAGGCTTATGGTTGTTTTCTTTATTTGCAAATGTGTATTTGGCTGGAAGGAGTTCAAATTTGTATTTTGCTGAAAGGATTTTAATTTGTACTTGTATACTTAGGCTGGAGGGTATTCCCAGTGTCTATAGCTGAAAGACCCTGTAACATATTCCATCTTAAATTTACAAAGATAATTTTTACTGTTTTTTCTTTCTTTAATTAAAAGCTTTTCTTGTTTAAGAACCTGATTGTTTTTTTATTCTGGTGAGACCCCAGGGGATGGGGTCTGGATCGACCAGGGAATTGGTGGGGAGAAAGGAGGGAAGAGGGAGAGAAAGGTTAATTTTCTCTCTGTGTTAGGATTACTTTCTCTCTCAGGGAAAGTCTGGGAGGGGGAGAGAGAAGGACGGGGGCAGGTGGATTTTCCTCTCTGTTTCAAGATTCAAGAAGTTTAAATCACAGGGATCTTGCAGGGTAACCCAGGGAGGGGAAGCCTGGGAGACGCAATGGTGAGGGAAAGGGTTTACTTTCCTTATGTTAATACCCAGAGGGATGGGGTCTTGGGGGTCCCCAGGCAAGGTTTTGGGGGGATCGGAGTGTACCAGGCACTGGAATTCCTGGTTGGTGGCAGCGCTACAAGTACTAAGCTGGTAATTTACCTTAGAGGAACTCATGCTGGTACCCCATCTTTTGGACGCTAAGGTTCAGAGTGGGGAATTATACTATGACAGGAGTGCATAATTTGCATTTAGTGAATACTTTTAAATTGATTGCAGGTTGGTGATGTGTATCTTCCAGTCCTTAGATGTGTATCTTCCAGTCCTTAGAACTTGCAAGGCAGGGAGCTAACAGATCCAAAAATCCACTCTCTCTCTCTCTCCCACATTCCCCCTCACGCCCCTCTTTTGAAAAGCACGTTGCAGCCACTTGAACACTGGGATAGCTGCCCACAATGCACCACTCCCAACAGCGCTGCAAATGCTGCAAATGTGGCCACACTGCAGCGCTGGTAGCTGTCTGTGTGGCCACACTGCAGCGCTTTCCCTACACAGCTGTACGAAGACAGCTGTAACTCCCAGTGCTGTACAACTGTACGTGTAGCCATACCCTTAGAGAAGAATTCACCATACTGTCTAGCTATCTATTGTCATTGTCATAACCTAGTCCCAGATTTGGACCTTAGCGTACAAAATATGGGGGTTAGCATGAAAAACCTCCAAGCTTATTTACCAGCTTGGACCTGGTACTGCTGCCACCACCCAAAAAATTAGAGTGTTTTGGGGCACTCTGGTCCCCCCAAAACCCTTCCCTGGGGACCCCAAGACCCAAACCCTTGAGTCTCACAACAAAGGGAAATAAATCTTTTCCCTTCCCTCCTCCAGATGCTCCTGGAGAGATACACAGAAGCAACCTCCGTCAATCTAAGCAGAGGGAGTCCACCCTCTGTAATTCCAGTCCTGGAAACAAAAGCACTTTCCTCTTCACCCAGAGGGAATGCACAATCAGGCTAGTAAATCTAACACACACAGACCTCCCCCTGACTTCTTCCTCCCAGCAATTCCCTGGTGAGCTGCAGACCCAATTCCCTGAAGTTCCCCACTAAAGAAAAACTCCAACAGGTCTTAAAAGAAAGCTGTATAGAAAAAGAAAGAAAAATACATACAAATGGTCTCTCTGTATTAAGGTGACAAATACAGGGTCAATTGCTTAAAAGAAATATGAATAAACAGCGTTATTCAAAAAGAATACAATTAAAAGCACTTCAGCAATTATAGACATGTAAATACAAAAGAACATATAAATCCTTATCTGATCTTTGGTACTCACAACTGGGAAACAGAAGATTAGAAAGCAGGAAATAGAAAAACTTCTCATCCGAGAGAGCATACAGGCAGAAGACAAAGAACTCAGACACAAAATTCCCTCCACCCAGAGTTGAAAAAAATCCTGTTTCCTGATTGGTCCTCTGGTCAGGTGGTTCAGATTACTTCTTTCCAGGTGAAAGAGACGTTAACCCTTAGCTATCTGTTTATGACAGTCATATATGTAGGTTCCTTGATATGTCGGAGGCTTGAGAGAAGCAGCTTCCAAAGGCAGACAGTATAGAACAGCATCTGAAAAAGTGAAAATAAATGTGTGTGCTTGAGACCCAGAGAACAACACTGGGGCAAAGAAGAGAAAGCATGGTTACTGGGCCACAGACCTAGACAACATGGCTTGATAACCAACCCCACACTCAGGACAGCCTGCATGTGGCTGGGATCATTCTTACATGTGAATCCAGACAAAGTAGCATATTGTTTCAAGTAGATAAGGGAGTTGGCTTCCAGTAGCAAAGATGAAGCTCTTAAGTACTGTTTGCAGTGTAAAAGAGAAAACTCCACTTCGCTTTTTAGCCAGAAGAACCCTGGCTGCAAGCACTCAGCTTCACAGTGGGATGTATCTCAACTAGTTGTCCCAAAAGAACTCAGCCGCAGAAGGCATTCGATAGGGAGAGATGCTGCTTTCCCTATATAAGCAATTATCAGTTGCAAGGTAAAACCAGCGAGAAGAGAGTAAAACCAGCCTGCCCAAGTCTGGGTAAGGTGAGAAGAGAGAAGAAGCCTATGTTTTCACTGTCCAGGACAGAAGACTAACTGCTAGAATTACCCATATGGCCCCTCTTGCACCAGAAGACAAGAGTTGAAGCAAGTCTACCTATCAGGCACACAGTAAGATAAAATCTTAACAATGAACGCTGGGTACACCGCATGTGGGGCTTGTCTATAGTGGAAAATCGTGCTGTGCTATAATATGTGTTAATTAATATGAGTTAACTAACATATTTAAAACTCACCATTTACTCATCTTATCTTGCTTAAACTTAGGGTCCAAAGGAGAGTCCTTGTCTAATGTGCTAAGATACATTTTACACTATACAATTTTTTAATATAGACAAGTCTGTAGGTAGGAAAAAGGCTCTGGGGCGAGAAAAACCTGGTCTGTGTGTGTGCAAACAGGTAAAGGCTGCAGGATGAGACTATTTAGGTACTTATATAGCCTCAGCCATTGTAGTATCTGAGCACCTTACAGGCATCCTGGCAATACTCCCGAGTTAATGAAATATTACCATACGTTTCTCTCATTGTTCTCTTTTCAATCTGCAACAGCTTTAGCAACCTCTGTTCAGGTAATTTATCTGGGTAGCAAACATCCAACAAACATTTCGTTGCACAACTGGTGAATAAGACAACTCACCAACCCTGGGATCAGTTGGGGTGATAGGCAAGTAGTAAAGTATATTTTTATTTTGGTCTCAAAAGTTCTGGTGACTGCTTTTTTGTTTTGTGTTGTTTTTAATTAAGGGATTACATTTACTGATCTTTATCAAAAGTGAATCATACATCCAAACAAAATGCTAAATTTAGATTGATCAACTAGTTATTTCAGTCTCAGGAGTTAATTTTTGTTCAACTTCAGTTTCACACAGTCTGCAGAGACGGGGCTTCACAGGCACTTTTTTTCCAGCATTTTTCCCAGTCATGTAAATTAAGATGCAGATGGATGGACAGCTTTTCTGATTGTGTTTGAAAAGATAACCAAGGGTTTTCCTCTCAGATATAGTAATGTGCAAGAAAAACAATCACATTCTAAAGCACTGAAATTTCAGATTAGACAGATCAGGTTTGCTGTAAATACAATGACATTCGCTGATGTAAAGTGTGGTTTGTTGTCTTTTAATTCAAGGCATGTTTCACTCAACATCCCAGAAATCGAAATCATTTAAAATCAAATTCTCTGATTAAACTGTGTGAAATGTTAACATTTAAAAGAAATATTAAACTTTAAAGCATTTGTCTCCTAAACATTTTAAATATAAATATTAATTTCTACCTTGATCATTTGCTTAGTAGGTATATGAGGAGACGTGGGATCAGATCCTCAGCTATGCCGATTTACATCAGTGGAAGCTATGGCTTGTATAATCTTGAAGAACTTTAAAACTGATGACCTGTTGGATCTGTAAGGGGAGTTGTCATCACACCAAGATTTAAACCTCTCCCTCTGACCGAAAATAAAAAAGACAATTTAATTAATGAAATAAAATAATTCCCATTGTCAAGAATTCAAAAAAGATACCCCCAAGGCAAGGGAAAGCTAACTGGACAATCCCTCTTCAGAGCAACTAAAATCTCTCTTAGGGATACGGGCTTCTATAGACCAACTTTCCTTCTGCTAGATAGATTCATATATTGATTTCATGGCTAGAAGAAATCAGTATGATCATATAATCTGACCGCCTGCATAACACAGGCCATAGAACTTAACCCAGTGATTACTGCATCTACCTCAATAACACCTGACTAAGCTAGAGCATATCTTTTAAAAAGGCAGACAGTCTTCATTTATAAGATCTGAGGGGTGGAGAATTTACCGCATACCTTGGTAACCTTTTCCAATGATTATTTATTCTCATTGTTTTCACTGACTTCAACTTCCAGGCATTGGATCTTGTTATGCCTTTGCTAGATGAGAAAGCCCTCTGATATCATATGTGCTCCCTTTGTAGGTGCCAGTACATATTATTATACGTCTTCCTTCTATCAGCTGCTTATCCTCTCAGTGAAGAATCATCCTGTGATAGGATATGTCTCATCCCTCCTTCGACATGAAGGGCAGGTTCTTGGGGCCTTCCCTTCCTTAGGGAGAAGAATTTAGGACCTGCTCCTGCAAAACTGAAATCAATGCCAGTGTTTTCGTTCAGTGAAAACAGAATCAGGCACTTTGAGCTTTGTCCTCCTTTAATGGGACAGTCCTTCCATAAGAAGACATTAGCTCAAGCCTGGAGGCTGGAGTAGCAACTATAACTTCTCCACACCAATTGGGCATACATGTGGATGCTATGGTCCTTTCCTTAGCCTGCCTCCATTATGGCTTTCTGGATCAGCTTGCCAGTGTGCCATGCTGGTACAGAGATCATTTCTGTGGCTGAAAGGGGGAGTGTAACCTCCCTGTTTAGCAGCTCAAGCGAGCCCTTTGTGCAGGTCTTGCACTGTTTCACTGAGCTATAGGTAAATGTCACAAGGAATTCACCAAGCAATACTTGCAGAGACGAGATCACAAGCAATACACAGGCTGAAATCTGTGCACAGGAACCATTTATTGAATAATTTTGAATAATAAACACTATACAATACTAAAAAACAAAGTATGTTCAGGGATAATTAGCGAAAAGAAAAATGACCTGAATTTATTGAGGATATTTTTCATTGTCTATAATTTACCCAAATGTAATCCACTTTATTTGTCCAAAGATATATATATTTAAAAAATCTAACAAAAATGATAAGAAAAGAGATCAGTGATACTTTTAGTCCAATACCCTATTTCTGAGAGCAGCCACTATATAAGATGTTTCAAAGGAAGGTGTAAAATTCCTCTCATGAACATTAGGCAGTAATATGCCCTACCCTTGTCAGCTAATGGGAGGATCATCAGGCCCGAGTGGTGATGTTCCTTTTAAAATGTTTGTACTTGCTAGGGTGACTTTGGATAATATTCTTCTTAATCATACAAAGGTCTGAATCTTGAATATGATTGGATTTTCCCCTCAGTAATATCTTGTGACAGTGAGTACCATAGTTTCATTAGACACTTTGTAAATAAAATGCTTCCTTTTCACCAATTTTAAATGTTTTGCCATTAATTTTATTGTTTCCCTTTTGTTTTTAGATTCTGAGACAGATTTTTAATTAAAATGTAATGAAATTGAACAACATATGCAAATCATGTTCCATCAGACCACAGAATATACATACACGTCCCTCAATTTTTGTACCCACACTTGTTTGCTGATACAAATAGTAACAATAACACCTACCTTTTGCATAGCATGATTATTCTATTGACCTCAGAGCATTTTGCAAAGCAGGTCAGTATTTTTAATTCCATTTTACAGATGGAAAAAGAGGCACCAAAAGGTCAACACAGGAAGCCAATGGCAGAGCTTTGTGCTAGCATTCAGTATATAACTAAGCAATTACACCTACAGTGAGCTCATTAGATATCTAAATGCTGGCATTTGTGCCCACGAGTGATTGTACTCAGAAGTCCAAAACTGTGTCCATAAAAACGGAGGTAAGTTTTTAAATATCAGTAAAACATGTTAGCATGGGTAAATAATGGTAATATGACAACATTTCAATGACTTCCTATTGAAGTCTACAAGCATAAGTATTTTATAAGTGATACCAAACTAAACAACAACAAAAAAAGTCTGGATAAGAAGAAAATCATGCTGTCATTCTTGTTTGATGCAGTCATGCTATATTTATTCATGTATTCCCTGAGAGGTTTTTGAAATGAAAATTTATCTAGCGATTTTTAACTTTCTGGTAAAAGTTCCCATAGGTTTAATCATGGCAGATATAGTAGGTTGTCAGCCTAGCAAATGCAAAATGAGGTGATGCTTGACAAGTCTGACTCAAATAGAAACTCAAAGGGTGAGAAACAACATGAATCAACTTGGAAGAAAAGGTTTGTATGAGCCCCTGTAATGTGACCCTGCTGAAATTTGCACATCTTTAAAAATGGTGGAGTCCCCTGCAACTGTCTGGGACAATCCCAAGTCCCCCCACAGGAGGAAAAAGATCTCTAGATCAGAGAAATTATAGTATTGCACAGTACCCCTAATCCCACTAATGAAACCCTCACTCGGAAAAAAAGTTCAAAATTATCATTTTAGCTGTTTCCCATTTTAAAAAAGTCACTGCATCAAGTACAAAAAGTGACAGATTCATCCTGCCATCACTGTTTTGATGTTTTATTCAAGTCATGTATTTTTATCTGTCTATCTTAGGTATTTATATAGCACAGTATCTGTGGAATCTAGGCACTAACGTATCTGAAGTGCTGTATAGAAGTATGTGATTTATAATGTATTTCTTATTACCTTGTCTATGTTATAATATTTGCAATTATGAACAATATTTAACATTCATGTAATTCATATTATTTCCAAGATCTATAATTAACGAAGATTTAATTAAAGATTAAGGAAGTTGCACTAGGCTATTGCCCAGCAGTCTAGGCTAAGTAAAAATACTTTTGAGGCATGCAAATGCATCTGATTTCCTGTCCACCTGACAAGGGCAACTGCTGAGGCTAGAGCTGTCTGAATAATCTGAGGCACAGCAGCAGTGAGTTGACAATTGGACAGGATGGTGACCACAACGGATGAGTTAGAGTGAAGGGGAAGGAAAAGGTATTGAGTAGGCCAATAGAAATGAACTCTAAGTCCCAGCATAGGGAGCAGAAGAAGGAAGGTTGAGTCAAGTGATAGAACTGAATTCACATCATAAAGGAAGGAAAATAGGCCTAGCTGATGTCAGTCACACAAGTAACACCTTGGGAGAGGAGGTTAGGACCAAGGAGATATAAGTCGCTCAGCATGCCTGAGGCTGTGCCTCACTTTGAATGTCAGTGTTATGAGTAGAGCTCTGTAGTGCTTCAAGTAAAGAAGGATTGGGTCTTTTCAAGCTACAGTCAGAAATTTCAAAGGCACAAACAGCTTAGTTTTCCAGCCAACCCAGATTAGACTGTCACAACTTTTACAGTTTTGTAAACTTAAATGTTGGCAGCTTTGTCTATAGGGGCATATCTGTGGCCAGAATATTGGTTTCCTTTTGTGGGCGACAGTGTGCATCTTTTCCTGTTATAAAGTCAGTAGATAAACCAGGATGGGAGTGCAGAAGGCTTGTCTTTACTATGAAAGATACATTCAATAGTGGAGTATTAAGTTTCTGCAAGTTTTGATCTTTCAGATTATTTTGGTTAATATCAAAATCCATTTTTTTCACTTTTAGCATTTCTATTTTAGCATTAGATTTGATCAGCAGCAACAAGAACAGGAAATGTTATGAATAATGTTTAAAATGATTTGGACAAATTGAAGAAAAGAAATAGTGTGATGTACAAAAGTTAACTGTTCTCTCCAAGAGGAACAGAATTTAAATGGACATTGAGGTTTCTCTCTGTATTAACATGTCCCAAGCTCCTCTTGAAAGCTCCATGGTGAAATATACAATTACATTTAAGAGATGTTTCCTTGTTTGTTTTAAAACAGTTCACATATATTGACAGCTATTGTCTGAAATGTGCTGTTGTAGTTGAACCCTAAAAACTACCAGTCATCACTGGAATACTACATTGTCCTCCCATACCAGCTCTCCTGGCTAGGCTTCCTCCTTCTTATGTGTCTACTCCCAGACACATAATAACTATGTGTACACTACAACTACAAATCCATGGTTGACCCATACTAGCTGACTTGGGTTCACGGGACTGTATCATTGCAGTGAAGACTTCTGGGCTCAGGCTGGAGCCCAGGCTCTAGGTACCTGTGAGGCGGGAGGGCTGAGAGCCCAGGCTCCAACCTGAGCCCACAAGTCTACACTGCAATGAAACAGTCCAATAGCCTGAGACCTACGAGCCCAAGTCAGCTGGCACAGGCCAGCTGCAGCTGTCTAACTGCAGTGTAGATAACAATGTGGCCACATAGCTCCTTTTCTGTTGAGCTTCTCTTTCTCTGCCCTCTTCAAGCCCCCCTTTTCCCCTCCTCCAGCTCTACAGAGGCTTCTTTTCCCAGGCCCATTTCTTCCAGTTGCTGCCCATGCTGCTAATTATCCTTGCCTCCTAGATTGTTACCTCCAACCTGCTGTAACATACATTGTCTCTCTGTCTGTTAAATCCATTCCTTGATCCTTACTGCCCTCACAGTAGGTAACTGTCATAGTATAATTCCCAAATCTGAACCTTAGCGTCCAAAATATGGGTACTAGCATGAATTCCCCTAAGCTTAATTACCAGCTTAGATCTGATAGGCTGCCACCAATCAGGAATTTCTAGGGCCTGATACCCTCTGGTCCCCCCAAAACCTTCCCTGGGGACCCCAAGACCCAGATTCCTTGAGTCTCACAACAAAGGGGAATAAACCATTTCCCTTCCCCCTCCTTACCTCCTCCCAGATCTTTCCCGCCCTGGGTACACTAGGAGATCACAGTGATTCAACTCCGTGAATCTAACACAAAGAGGAAATTTACCTTTCCCTCCCTCAGGGCAATACAGATTCAAGCTCCTTGAATGTGAGACAAAGAGGAAACTTATCCTTCTCTCCCCTCTGCTCTCTTTGTCTTCTCCCCACCAATTCCCTGGTGTACACAGATTCAGTTCCTTTGAGCCTTAACTAGGAGAAAAAAATCAAACATGTCTTAAAGAAAAGCTTTTAATAAAGAAGAAAGAAAAAAGTAAAAGGTTTATCTCTGCAATTTAGATGGTAAACAGTTACAGGGTCTTTTAGCTTATAGAAAATTGATAAACAGCCTTATCCAGAAAAAATACAATTTAAACTATTTCCAGCAGACTACACATTTGCAAGTACAGAAAAACAATGTAAAAGCCTATATTGTCTTTCTACCGCTGTATTTACAATTGGAAACAGAAGATTAAAGAGCCTGGAGATTCGTGTGGTCACTCTCAGAGCCCAGAAAGAGAACAGACCAAGAACAAAGAACTCACACCCAAACTTCCCTCCACCCAGATTTGAAAGTATCTTGTCTCCTGATTGGTCCTCTGGTCAGGTGTTGCAGGTCACTGTTTGTTAACCCTTTACAGGTGAAAGAGTCTTTAATCCTTAGCTATCTGTTTATGACAGTAACACAGTGGTCTCCTTGGAACAGATGTTGCTCTGGGTCTCTGCCACACTCATAATGGCCTGTTATCAATCTATTCCTCCCACCAGCTCATTCTCAGGAGTTGGCAGGGATTATACCATAATGACCCAGTGTGTTCATTACAATATTTTTCTGTGTCCTTTCCCTACAGAAAACCATTTTCAGCCTTTCTGAAAGAAAAATGTTCAACAATTAGCAGGTGCCTGGAGGACACATTGTTCAGTCATCCTGCCTAACAAACTTTAAAGGCAAACAACTTCCCAGTTTTATTTATACCTTGTCATATTTTCCCCTCTATTTTTTCCCTGTGGAGAATGCTCTGGTGGCCTCCATACAATGTATCAACACTCCATTATTACTTTCATGTCATTTATCAGAACATGGAAATAAAGCCTTCAATTTTCCCTATCTATCTTGCACTCTCGGTGCAGCAATGCAAAGTGATAGACTTGGAGCTAATAAGATGCATTTAGAAATTATCCCTTACATGTTGACTGTGATTTAATTGTAATGACATTACATTAAATTAATCTAATGAAAAATAAGTTAGATTGTTCTGTATTATTACCGGGGTGTGCAAGATGGAGGAGCCCTACGAAAACCAGCTTAGCTTTGTGTACCAATTGACAGGATACAGATGGCCTGTGACAACAGAGGTGTCCCTGGCTGCTACTAGTAGCACTGCTGGTGATAATTACAATCAAGCATCAACTGTACTGTACCTGAACATGGATGTTCTGTTCTTGGGTCATGTTGAAAGTGAAGGGTCTTATTTCACCATAGTTATATTTCCTCCATATTTAAAGGAACAACATCAACTTATTAAGCCCCAAAACACAGATCTTTCTTAAAGAAGAGTATGTCTCATGCTGTAGTCTTGAAGGGTGCATTTGAGATGTGCGTATTTTAAAGACTTCAGTATAATAGTATAAAATATTTTAAAACTCATTCTGCTTCCTCAGTAGTCTGGGTCTCAGAGCAGCAAGTGTTTTGATTAGAAACGAATAGTCTTCAAGGCATCCTCCCAAGGATGTGCATGAAGTATATTTTTCTTTAAGAAAGAGAGATTGACAGTGGCTCTCTAACATGTTTACATTGCCTGTTGCACACAATTAACTTTCTACAGCATTGTTGGGCTTTGGGGACAATTTTATGATGATCAGTGTTTGATTTGTTTAATTCTTACATATTTTTGTAGTACTCACCATGTTAGTATCAGAGCAGCTGTTTACTTAAAGTTATGTATTTATTTAGATGCACGTGTCTGGCTTTGAATGCATTATACTTATCTGTTTTGTAAACTTTTTCACACACTGAAAAATCATACTTTTATAACCTTTTACCATGAGGGTGGCTGTGAAACTTACCATGCCCAGCGATGGCCAAAGATTGCATCCCAGGACCATTGCTGCCCCATTGCCAGGCAACCCTCCCTTAAGCAGAGAGGGGAGTAGGGGGAGGGAACTAAAGAATCAACCCAAGATATCCCAATAGAGGGGAGTTCAGATTGGTTTTGTACCTCAGAGAGCAGAAGCCTGGGAGAGAGGAGGTAGCCTTCCCTCTAGAGTGTCAGTTGAAACGGAAGAGAGAAAGGGCAGTGGAGAGAGCCATAGAGGAAGGGAAAGTCCAGTTCCCCTCACAGATTGACTGGTTTTACAATTTTCCCAATCCTCAGTTGGGCAACTCCATTGAGTTAGGTTCCCACAGGGCCAGCCACACCCTTGTGAATGGAGTTACTGCCCAACAGAAAGTTCAGTCAGCTACCTCAGCTGCCGTAGCCTACAGCCCAATTCCTAAGATTTACCTCAGCCAGGAGGAAAAGGAAAAGCAGAAAGCTTATATATCTCAACTTGTTCCCCCAGTGTGAGGAGGACTCAGACTCTCTCTTGAAGCTGGAAAGCTGTTTCTGAGACACAGACTTCTCTGCCCCACGCCTCCTGAGTTTGTACCTCAGAGACACCAGGGAAGTTCACTATACTATACTTTTTCATATAGTCAAATGTTTGGGCCTGATCCTTTTTCATTGAAGTTAATAGGAATTTTGCCTTAGACTTCTTTGGGAGTTAAAGTGGGCCCTGGGGTCTTGATCCTGCAAGTTACTCCTCATGTGTGGACCCCTGCATCCTTGCAGAGTAACTTTCAGGAATGTGGCCTCTGTTTATATATTAGCCATCTCAGGAACATTGCAGTCATTGGGACAGATTGTGCCATCCCACCAGTGCCTGCACTAAAGAGTGTGGTGCTTTCCACTGTGCAGCAGGAATGTATCAACCCTTAGAAGGGGTGAAAATGTGCTGCCTCCCAACTCTGCTAGACCCTGTACATTGGGCAAATTAGGTGGGGAAGGCTCCTTACACCTGGCTCCTCACCCCTCTGCCACAGGGTCTGAAACAATTGGCCCTGTAATTAGATAGAATTCTTTCCTAGGAGTGTTTAATAATGCAGACAAAACATTTACTTTTACTGGGAGAATACAAGCACCATATTACTGATGTAGGAATACTGATTCATTCTGGAACACATTCAATTTTATTTTCAAGCTGCTGCAAATGAAAATGTATATAATTAGAATTTACCACAAGTACCAATACTTATGCCATTAATTTTAAACCTCTCAACAGTTTCTCCCTCCCATATTTTACATTAATTAAGGGTATAGGCTACTTTACATGTCGGACTATATATTAATGAATTCTTGTTTCCTAAAATATATTGAATTGTTCTATAATATGAAGGATTGGGGGAGGAGGGGTAAGCTGCAATGCACTACCAGAAGAGCATAAACGCTGGTAGATAAAATAAAATGTAGTTTCTCTCTCTCTTAAGAATAAAGTCATCAATTTCTAATATACATATATCTATGTTTAAGAACACTTGAAATAACCAAAAGAGTAAGCAATGACTGTAAATCATGAAGACTTTTCAGATGTGCTAGGATTTTACTGCTTTCTGGGTACCATCAATCAAGGAATCTAAGGTAAGGGAAGGCCTTCAATTTGATGCCACACTTCTTGGAAAGTGATGAATACTCACATGTGTTGAGGCATCCTGATTTTCCCATGAGTACTTGCAGTTTCAACATGAGCTACTCTGATTAGACACAACACTGAGATGAGAAACTCCAGAGCCAGTTGAAGAGAGAAGGTAACAATAAAAACTTATGTAATAGGAGGGGGGAATATAATAATATTTAGCACTTACTTAATAACAGACAAAAATGTGACTGATTCAGGTGCTTGTAAAAGTTTGAGGAAATCCATTAACAGACAGCGGAAATAATTGTGAGTCCAGCACAGAAAACTCAAAGTACTTTGCAGACCATGATTCTGTCAGATGATGGCCTGTATCTACAATCAGCACCATCCTTTCATGACAACTGTGCCCTGAAGCCTAATTAAGTTATAAGAGATTAGCAAAGGCTTGAGTGAATCACATGTTTTTATTGAATTTAGTAGTAGTGATGGCATGAGACAGATTGCTAAGAAACAAATTACAGTGCAATTAGATTTGGTGTCTCATAGGTGAGCAAAGGAAAGCATTCACTCGAGTATCGTACTTAGCTGCTTCAGCTACCTCCAGCAAATAGCATCCAGAAACTCCTCTGACTTCACCCTAATACTTTGTGGTATTCTACACTACCCTATATTGCTATGCAGCTTCACTTATTCAGCTAGGTAGGGTAGTTTGAAAATATATTCTATTAGCAGCATCAAACTATACTTTTCAGGGATTCTTCGAGGTTACTGGAAATTCTCATGCTTCCAGACCAGTCCCAAAGTCTGAATGTTCACATCTGTCAGTGGTCCAAATGAATCTGATCCATCAGTGCCAAAGGCTGGATTCAAAAAAGGGGCTTAGGCATTGCCATGTTGAGTTTTGTTGTGCTTACTTTTAGGCTTCCTGTCCAGTGGAATTCACAGCCCTGAGTTAGGTGCCCAGGCTCCTTCTATAGCAGGGGTTAGCAACCTCTGGCACACAGCTCGCCAGGGTAAGCACCCTGGTGGGCCAGGCCAGTTTGTTTACCTGCCGTGTCAGCAGGTTTGGTGACCGTGGCTCCCACTGGCCACGGTTCACCATCCCAGGCCAATGGGGGAGGCAGGAAGCGGTGCAGGCGAGGGATGTGCTGGCCACGGCGCTTCCCACCTCCCCATTGGCCTGGGACGCTGAACCGTGGTCAGTGGGAACCACGATCAGATGAACCAGCTGCTGCAGCAGGTAAACCAACTGGCCCGGCCCGCCAGGGTGCTTACCCTGCTGAGACGCATGCCAAAGGTTGCTGACCCCTGCTCTACAGTGTGTGGAGAGAGTTAAGACATTTAAAATGGGATTCACGGAAGCCAGCAAGTTGGGTGGGAAGTCACCTAAGCTGTCAATAAGAAATGCCGATGAGAAAGGCTTAGGCCCCACGCCTCCCAAGAAGTTGGTCCCCACCAAGCTGAAGGAGTATGTGTAGGGGGGTATCTTTTGTGGGGATTAGGTATTCTCTGAGCACATCTACCAAATCAGGCCTGCAGGCAAGGTAGACAGGGTACAGCCTAGTTTGTTAATCCTTCCAGGTTATAGATGTGAGGTAGATACTGAGCTGTTTGGTGGTGTCTAGACTTAGGCAGCTTTGTGCATGCCCATTAGCAGAAACTCAGATGCAATGGCAACTTGATCACCTACAAAGTAGAGAAGCAGATGAGTGGCAATTTTGTGAATGCTAGAAGTACCTAAATTTTGGACTTAGGCACCTAAAGGGGCAGTTAGGTGCGTAAGTCCTCTTGTGTGTTTAGCCACAAGTCTCACACCTAAAATGTTTATTTTCACATATCTGTCAATCCCTTTAGGTATATTTAGCTTTTTTAATGCTCTGCAATGATTGACAGAGGTTGGTGACAGCAACTCTTTCAATAATGCAGGCCTCCAAAATAAAGCATAATGGACACAATTTATAAAAGCCCTGTCCTAGTTAGAATTTTACAGAGAATTCAGAGCAGTGAGAAAAAATTTTTTTTTTAAAAAAGTGAGACATTACAGTTATGGTATCAGCAAGTTGACTTCCTGGCTTTCAAAAGCATTTGGTCTGATTGGCTTCTCAGCTTCCCCATCCAGAAATACAAAGATACCACATGCCTAATTACATTCTAAGAAGCTTTCTGACAGAAGAATTGCTATGTCAATAGCACCACATATGCACACTGAACAAAAATCTCAAAGAATGAAGAAACATCTACTCCAGTAATAAAATCTCACTGAAGATTAGAATTTAGATGTACATATTATTAAGATTTATGATTTGTTTTCAGCAGCATGTACAATGTGCTAAAAGCCATACAAATGTAAAGGAAGGCACATTCTCTGCCCCAAAGAGCTTACATCTTGGCCCGATTCTGCAACATTTATGTTAAACTGTACTTTCGCTCCTGAGAGCAGTCCCAAAAGTGTGTAACTCAGAGTGACGATGGAGGAATGAGGCCCTCACTAGCATAACTGGGCAAATAATTTTATTGCAAACAATAATTTTGGTAAATGTTCATTAATTATTAATAAATAATTGTTTTCATTATGTCACCAGCTGTACACAAAAGCATGCAAAATTACTACCTGGAGATTAGTGCTTATTTCCTGAATGTCTGCAGAAACCAGAATGTCATCCATTTTGATCTAGGCTGTGGCATGCTTTCTGCTGGTATTTTTGAAGGTTGTAAGGTTTTTATGGCCATTACATGTCTTCAAAGCAAGACAAATCTTACTTTTACCCACTTGTGGGGGGGAACACAAAGTAACCCCTAAAAACAAATATTGGTTCCACTGAAAAGCAGAATCAGAGCTTTTTAATAACTGTGAATGAGCTGTTCGACAGAGATAGACGATCAAGAAAAGGAGTTTGGGCATGAGGTCTTGGAGGTCACTGCTTTCCACTTTGTATAGTGAAATGATTCTGTAAGGTGCTGGAGATTCAGATACTAACAACAACAACAACAACATTAATTTGGCCCTGTTGCACATACATACTATTTTTAATTCCTGTATTACTGTTTACCTCTAAAAACACGGGTGTGCCATCTGAATGAGTTAAAATTGCTCATGCAACAGTCACTTTTGCATTTCATTATGTTTTGTGATTTCAGCTTGTCATGGTATCTTTCCCCAATCTGAACTTTAGAGTCCAAAAGTTGGAGTACCAGCATGAATTCCCCTAAGCTTAATTACCAGTTTAGATCTGATAAGCTGCCACCAACCAGGACTTGGAGTGCCTGGTAAACTCTGGGCCCCCCCAAAACCTTGCCCGGGGACCCGCAAGACCCAGACCCTCTGGATCTTAACACAAGGAAAGTAAACCCCTTCCCTCACCGTTGCCTCTCCCAGATTTCCTCTCCCTGGGTTACCCTGGAAGATTATTGTGATTCAAACTCCTTGAATCACAACACAGAGAAATCAGGTTTGTTTCTCCCCCTTCTCTTCCCCTCCAGGTGTTCCCTCCCTGGGCTCCTGGAGAGATGGACTGATTCAAGCTCAGTGAATCTAAAACAAAGGTATTCCACCCTTCTCCTCTTCCTTCTCCTTCCCTGTTAAGTACAGACTCAATTCCTTTGAGCCTCAACAAGGGGGAAAAATCAGACAGGTCTTAAAAGCAAAACTTTTAATAAAAAGAAAGAAAAAGAGTAAAAGTTATCTCTGCAATTTAGATGGTAAAAGTTACAGGGTCTGTCAGCTTATAGAAACTGGAGAAAAAGCCTCCTCCAGCAGAAATACAATTTAAAATACTTTCAGCCAAATACACATTAGAACTCTACCAGGCAGATACACATTTGCAAATAAAGAAAACCAATTTAAAAGACTAAACCGCCTTTCTACTTGCACTTACTACTTGAATAGAAAATTAGAGCCTGTAGTACGTCCGGTCACTCTCAGATCCCAGAGAGAACACAGACAAAGAACAAAGAACACACACACAACCTTCCCTCCACCCAGAGTTGAAAGTATCTTGTCTCCTGATTAATCCTCTGGTCAGGTGTTGTTTGTTAACCCTTTACAGGTGAAAGAGACATTAACCCTTCGCTATCTGTTTATGACACAGCTGTGCAACCTTGATGTTCCGCTAACAAAAATTTTAAAATAAATTCCATTGGTAGATAGAGAAATATGTACAGATCTATCCAACATACACAAGCATAAAAACATAATAAAAGGAGATCAGACCAGGGTCCATCTTATCCTGCATCCTCACTCTGACAATGGCCAGTACCAATGCATTTCAGAGTAAGGTGCAAGAGACTCCCTAGTGGACCATTATGGAATAACATGCACAAAGCAGAAGTTTCTGACCAACACTGACAGCTAGCAGTTGAAGCATGACAATTTGATACCCTTTGTAATTTTCTTCCTTGTCTAATGTAACTGTGGATGTTTTAATTATCTTTATAAATGTTAACTCCTTTTTTGACTCCTACTAAGCTGTTGTCTCAGTGATATCTTGTGGTAATTAATTCTACAAGTTCATTATGCATTGTATAAAACTGTAGATTTTTTTTCTTTTATCAGTTTCAAATTTGTTTGCTTTCAATTTCATTCAGTGTCTCTTTGTTCCTGATTATGCATTTCTATACACCCTCTTTTAGGTGATAACTGATATAAAAAGGTAAGATATTTCATTATTATGTATATTTTTGAAATGTATTAACCACTGTGTTATAAAATCCTTTTTCATACCACATTTGAATGCATGCAGCATTGTTTATAGTTTATATATTCTATTTTGCTCAGCTGACTCTCATTTCTATGTTGGTCATAAATCATGGCTCTTTATATATATCTTGGTGTCAAGATATTAATGCAGCTATTTGTATCAATATAAAATATGCAGATATGTAATTAGAAATTGATTCTAATTACTATCCTGCTTACTAATAACAATAAACATAGTCACTTGATGACATAATTTAATCCCACAACATTTTGTACTGATTGTTAATATACAGTTGAATAAACACTTGCAATGATGATTTTTATAGGTAAATCCCATATAGAAGCTTGAAATACAGTTTTGTTTTGTTTTTACATTAAATGTTTTTAAAGTGTAATAAAAAGATTTCAGAAAACCAATATCATTGCAATAGGTGAATGCTATGGAACTGATTACTTAAAAACAATTATTTTAATTGTTATGTTGTGCCTCTTTCACTTATCAGATCTAGTCTCCAGAGAAAAATAAAGGTGAAATACAATTTGGCATACTTATAATGTCTTCTCAAGCCAACAGATGTGTAATTCAACTCAACATCTGCTTGCCTTTTTCTTTAGTGCAAAATCATGTATATGAGTTTATAATTTATATGAATTTATAAAATAGTGGGCAGTAAATTCCTCAAAAACTATAGGTTTGTCTCCAGGAATCTCCTCGATTTCACTGAACAAAAGATGTTGTTGAACATATAAAGAGAGTACCCATTCAGGTCTCAGATAAAAAGAAGTAATGTTGTATTAATAGAGTGTATTAAGAATGAATATGGTTTGTTCAAAATGCCAAGTGTCATAGTCAGGTCAATCAGGATGAAGACAGAAGCTTACATTTCAAACATATGAAATATGCATGATTAATTAATACACAGAGAGCTCTAAGTGCATGACATCAGCAGTCAAGCTGATTTTGTGGGTGTGTGCTGAGTGTCCATATTATTTACATGAACATTTTTTTAAATGAGAAGCTATTTGATATTGCTCTTAGCATCATAAATTGTTATGCCTCACTATAACTGAAAGGTTTGTACCAACCAGAATACTGTTTGATTCAATATATTTGGTTTCATTAGTATCCACGAATGTGTTTTTCATTAGAAAGTTAGCATCTAGGACCAAATCTTTAATGCATACTGGCAGGAGAGGAAGGAATGCTTAGTGGTACTTACTCTGTGGCAGCTGGTGCAACTGAAAGGCTGAAGCAGTCACGTGCCTCTGGCTTGAGTGGAATATCTGTTGGATCTTCATACTCAGGAATCCCCCACTGCATCTGTAAATCACCCTAAATTGCCCTTTTTGTGGCATGCACAGGGAAGCCTTATAAATCAGTTCTGCATGGTCAATGAAGGATAACGAACATGACAACCAAATCCTGTACCCCTCTTTGTTGCACTAGGTTCCTCATGCCTATGAGCAGGGATGCAGGATGTGCCCCTAATGATGAGTTTATATTTATTTTAATTACTAATATACCTCATTAGTTCCTTATTTTGAGAACCAAGGCAGTGTTCAAATGCAGTGTCAGCTGCCCAGTATGCAAAAGTCCTCTGGTCTAATCTAATGAATGTTTAATTTCCATGATTTCTGATACCTTTTCACTAGAGACCTATAATAATCCCTGCTAATGACAACATGATAAATCAGTGCGAGTTTTTCCATTGGCTTTCAAATTAGAACCTGCCTACATACAGAAAGAAAGATTTAAAAGTTCCAAACTGATCTCACACCATTTTATTCCAAGAAGCAATTTTCAATTGCTTTGATTGAAAACAGTATTTATAGCATCTTGTGGTCAGCTACTGTGCTGAACTGTCACAACAGTTGGGAATAGAAATTTATGTAAGAATTGTTTTCAATCAAAGCACTAGAAATGAGTGAGGACAACTCTGAAAAACAGAAGTAGTTCTGGAGACAAAGCCAGACTCACTATCAGCATTTTGACAAAAATCAGTCCTTTATAGCAACTGATATAATTTTAAGGCAAAGAAAATGACAGAGCTAAGTAATAGCATGAAAATACAGAATGTATGTAATTATTAAATGGGCAAGGAAATACAGCTAGTAACGGACAAGACAACATTGTTACACATCAATTAATTTGTTTAAATAGAAGTAATCAATAATTATGACATATAAATAAAGATTAATATGGTTGGGAGCAATTTGAAGCCTGTGCATACAGTTTTGCACATTTCAGTGTTTGCATGGTCACAGCCTTAGCACATAAATGTATTACTATTACTTCTATCCTCCTTTCTCTTTATGTTGGATACACTCCCTTTTCACATCTTGTCCTAAACTAGACTGTAAGTTCTTTGGGGCAGACATCACATTTTGTATGTTTGTACAATGCATAACACAATAGATAGGAAACCAAGGACTCTAGCAATCACAGCAATAATCCTCAAAATGAAAATATAATAGTTACAAAGTAGGTCAAGACTGAACTGCTAGTTGCTTTGCATCATATGTCTTAAGGGTGGTAATAAAACATACAGTGCATAAGTTACCAATTATCTCTTCTGGAAGATTTAAATAAGGCTTAGAGTGCCAGTAATACATTTTAATGTTTTTAGAAGGTCTCTTTCTATAAGTCTATAATATATAACTAACCTATTGCTGTATGTAAATTAAATAAAGTTTTTAAAATGTTTAAGAAGCTTCATTTAAAATTAAATTAAAATGCAGAGCCCCTCAGACCAGTGGCCTGGCCCCGGGCAGTGTGAGTGCAGCTGAAAATCAGCTCACGGACCGCCTTCAGCACGTGTGCCATAGGTTGTCTCCCCGTAGGTTAAAACTTAGTATGCTGTCAGCACCAAGCAATTTAATAAGAAACAGGAATAGAAACAATTGGAGTTTCTCTTCCCCCAAAATATCCCCCCAAGCACTTACATCCCATTTTCTGAGGAGGTTTGAGAACAATATCCTAACCAATTGGTTACAAAGTGATCAAAGACCCAAACCTCTGGATTTTTGGACAATAGAAAAATCAGTCAGGTTCTTAAAAGAAGGATTTTATTAAAAAGAAAAGGTAAAAATTATCTCTGTAAAATCAGGATGGAAAATAACTTTACAGGGTAATCAGATTCAAAGAGCCCAGAGGAACCCCCTCTGGGCTTAGTTTCAAAGTTACAGCAAAGCAGGGATAAACCTCCCTCTAGAAAAGAAACATTCACAAGTTGAGAAAAACAAAGATAAACCAACACGCCTTGCCTGGCTGTTACTTACAAGTTTGAAAGATGAGAAACTTGTTCAGAAAGATTTGGAGAGCCTGGATTGAGGTCCGGTCCGACTTAGTCCCAAGAGCAAACATCAAAACAAAGAGCACATACAAAAGCCTTCCCCCCAGCTCACCACCAGATTTGAAAGTATCTTGTCCCCTTATTGGTCCTTTCGGTCAGGTGTCATCCAGGTCACCTGAGTTTCTTAACCCTTTACAGGTAAAAGGATTTTGGTGCCTCTGGCCAGGAGGAATTTTATAATATTGTATACAGGAGGGTTGTTACCCTTCCCTTTATAGTTATGACACATGCTCTGATTTATTTTTAATGTTCAGAATCAGACAGCACAGATCTTAAAAAGTCATCATTCAGAAGAGACTAAAAACTGTGGTCCTGGCCATTTGATATTAATGTCACAACAAATATACACTTACAGAACCCACACTTGAAAAGTTTATTCCATTTGAAAGATGCTTCCAAGAAGAGAGTCAATGGAACAGAACCTCAGTTGATGTAAACTGCCATCATTCCAACTATATCAACTGTGGCTCTGTACAATCTATACTTAAAATCAGGAATACTGTTGGCACAGGTAATTTCTGTCAAATCAGAATAACCTTTTAATTTTCACCTGAATAGTCTATACCCCCAGTCTATACCCCCCAGCTCTGAGAATGTTTTACTTACATAATACAACCCAAAGATTTAAAAAACAGAAAAGATTCCTGGGCAGTTCCTTTTTGTGAGCTGTAGTTTCAACTAGATTCATAGAGTCCAAGGCCAAAAAGGATAACAGTGATCATCTGCTTTTACTCCCTGTATAAAACAGACCATAGAACTTCCCCACAATAATTCCCGTTTGAAGGAGAGCAGATCTTTTAGAAATATATCCAGTTTTTATTTAAAAATTGCCAGTGATGGAAAATCCACCACAACCTTTGGTAAATTGTTATAAGGGTTACTTACCCTCACTGTTAATTTTTTATGCCCTATTTCCAGTTTGAAACTGTCTACCATCAACTTCAATCCATTGGATCATGTTACACCTTTCTCTGCTAGGTTGAACATTCCATTATCAGATATTAACTCTCCATATCAGTACTTATAAACCAGGGGTTGGCAACCTTTGGCAGGCGGCTCGCCAGGGTAAGCACCCTGGCGGGCCAGGACAGTTTGTTTACCTGCCATGTTGGCAGGTTTGGCCAATCACGGCTCTCACTGGCCACAGTTCGCCGTCCCAGGCCAATGGGGGCGTCGGGAAGCAATGCAGGCAAGGGATGTGCTGGTTGTGGCTTCCCGCTGCCCCCATTGGCCTGGGACGGTGAACCGTGGGAGCCACAAATGGCCAAACCTGCTGACGCGGCCACGTGCCAGAAGTTGCCAAGCTCTGTTATAGACTGTGATCATAAGCGTCTCTTTGTTAAGCTAAATAGAGAAAGCTCTTTCAGTCTATCTCTGTAAGTCACGTTTTCTAATCCTTTACTAATTTTTATGGCTCTTCTCTGAACCTTCTCCAATTTATCAACATCCTTCTTTAATTGTGCGCACCAGAATTGGACACAGTATTCCAGCAGCAGTCACTCTAGGTCCACTGGAGAGTATACCAAAATGCACCAATGCCCAAGGCCTCTGCAATGGCATGGAAATGATTAAGTGAAATATACCCAAATAGTCTTGGGGAGTAACCATACCCACACTCTGCTGAGAAAGTCAAAAACTTTCCAAGGTCACTGATTATCAGACCTTGAGGGAAATTTCTTCCCGACCCCACATCTGGTGATCAGTTAGTCACTGAGCTTCTGAGTAAAAACCAGCCAGCCACACACCTGAGAGAAAGAATACTCAGTGCCACCTCAGAGCCCTCCGTGTCCAATGTCCCATCTCCATCCACTTACTCTGATGCTTTAGAGAAAGGAGACAACTTACAGAGAGAGAGAGAGAGAGAGAATACACTGGGCGAAGGCAAGAATCCCTTTCTGACCCCTTTAGGTGGCCAAATGAAGCCCTAAAGCATGAGCTTTTAGGAACATAAGACATAAACTAGAATTTAGCTCCAGGGCTGCTAAACCTTGCTACTCACCATCACAAGTAACCCCATCATAAAATTGCACTCATACATTTGTCCAGCTTCTTCTTAAAATTAAGTTGTTTGCCCCGTAACTCCTATTGAGTTAGCCAGTTTTCAATTTATGTAATGTGTGCCATGATAATTTTATATTTTTCTAGTGTTTTAATGAAAACATTGCGGTACCAAGTCAAATGCCTTACAGAAAGTGAAATATATTAAATCAGTGCTATTACATTTATTAACCAAACTTGTAACCCTATCAAAAATATGAGTTTGACAGGATCTATTTTCCATAAACCCATATTGATTGGCAATAGTTATATAACCCTATTTATCAATCAAGTCCTGTATCAACCTCTTCATTATCTTGTCAAGATTAATGTCAACCTGAGAGGCCAAAAATTACCTGAGTTGTCCTGTTTACCACTTTTTAATATTGACACATTAGCTTTCCTCCAGTCTTCTGGAACTTCCCCAGTGTTCCAAGAGATATTAACAATCCAGCAAGTTCCCTGGCTATCCCTTTAAAAACTCTTGAATGCAAGATATCCAGAACTGATGATTTAAAAATGTCTCTCTCCAGATAAAGTTGTCTCAGTTCAGTTTAATGAAGTCTTCACTTCCTGTCCTAAAGTGTTGTATAGAGCTGCTACATTTCTCCCCAGAAATAACTACACTTCAGTGTGAGTGAAGTGATTCTTGTATAACATGTATAGTTTGTAAGTCAAGCTGAAAACTTTATAACATGCTTTGGGATCATTCTGCATGAAAAGCATTATTGATCTTTACAAGAGCGCTAAAAAGGCCCCTGTAAAATGGATCACTTTTGTACAAGATTTTAAAACAAATAGTGTTACAATTCAATAATTGCCCTTTCCTTTTCATTCCCTCTGAAACATCTGACACTGGTTGCTATCGGAAGACAAGATATGGACCATTGGTCTGACCCAGGGGTTGGCAACCTTTTTCACATGGCTCACCAGGGTAAGCACCCTCGCAGGCCAGGCGAGTTTGTTTACGTGCCGCATCAGCAGGTTCGGCCAATCATGGCTCCCACTGGCCACAGTTCGCTGCTCCAGGCCAATGGGGGCTGTGGGAAGCGGCATGGGCTGAGGGATGTGCTGGCAGTGGCTTCCCGCCTCCCCCTTTTGCCTGGAGCAGCAAACCGTGGCCAGTCTGAAACCACTTGACTGTTTTGCATAACCAATGTTGAATCACTAGTACTGCAGTACTCTCATGCATCTTTCACGTTAGGCTGAGTGCATGTTGCAAAGGATAATCTTTTATAGTGATAAAGTAAAACAAGATGTATAAGGAGTCAAGCTCCTATATTCCTACCTCGCTTTTGTTCATTGGGATCTTTCTTTCCCCTCCCCACACCCCTTTCTCTTTCATAGTACGTACAGGGATACAGTAGATTAAGACACGACATGATTGAAACCATAATATTTAAAAGCTAAAATATTTAGCTTTAAAAAAAATATATAACTCTCTTAAGTGTTTTTCAAAAGAGAGTCTTTATCTGGCAGTGAGATAATATAGCTCATTCTTCGTTTGTCCTATGAGCGATTTTTTTCATGAATTAAACCCAATACTTTTAATGTAAGTTTTCTGCATGTCATAGAAAGAGCAATCAATTATTCATAAAAATTAATTAGAGTTTCACTAGTATTATAACCTTATTTGGCCTGATCCAAAATCCATTAATGGCTGAAAAGACTCTCACTGACCTCCAGGGTCACAAAACCACAGAGTGAGTCAGATAGGAGAACCAGGAAATGACAGCTCCTCATGCTACCTTGTCTATCCTATGCACTTGTATGGCACCCATCACCATAGTAGCAAAGGGCTTCACACTCTTTAGTGTCTTTATCTCACAGGTATTATTATCCCCCTTTGACAGGTAAGGAACTGAGACACAAAACAGCTGAGTGATATGTCCAAGGGCATATAGGAAGCCTGTGGCAAAGCAGGGAATTGAAGCCAGCTCTCTCAAGTCCAAGGTTAATGCTCTAACCACAGGACTCCAAAATCTCTTTCTTCAGTATCTCAGTGTTTTAGTCATGTAATGTTATGCATGATCAAATGGATCCCAGGGAGAGGAGGGAATCTAAACATAACCTCAGTGTGAGAACTAGTTTACTATACACTTCAATTTTTTAAAAGAACCAGTCATGACTTTTTAGCCTACATCTTATTTAAAGACCCTTTTAAAATAAACTCTAGTTTTCAGTCCTGTTCCTTATAGAAGAAAATCTCTCTAAAATTAACACACAGTTGTATGTTTCAATAATACAGAAGTATAGCGAACAATAGGAAAAAAAATGATGTGAATTGTTCAATAGAAATCTGTCATTACTTATCTAAATATTCCATTAATAAATTATATATTAAATGTTGCAGTAGACAACAGCATCCTCACGAGATGGCTGCCAGGGTGTTGATAACCTAAATCACTGAACCAAAAAATATTACCTCAGTGGGCATTAGCATTCGATAAGCTGACATGCATCACTGAAGCAACATTCATTTCATCACAACTGTCTATCCTGTTACAATTTTATTATGCTATTATGAATTGTAAAATCTATTCACATAAACATTGGGTTAGTTTGATAATGTGCTAATAAAACATGCAGCATTTAAAATAAATAATCATTTTATAAGTAATTGTAATAATAATGTAGACCTCATAAACATTCTGGTATTTCTAGGTTTTTCTTTGCCAATTGTATAATTGTTTTATTTTAGTTGCTTAGGTTCTAATTAGTCCCCAATCCTGCAGGAGATTCTGAGCAGACTGACTCTTACAGTTGCAGAGAGCCCCTTTGATCTCAGTGGGTCTCTGAAGCAGTGGAGCGGCCTGCCTGTTTAGACCAACTTCCAAGGTCAAGTCCTTCATTTCTGAGTCCAGGCTGCACCTGATTGCAAGTACATGTAAGTACTTGTAAGTACATGTAAGTAACTAAAATAGTTCATAGGGGTGAAATGGGATTAAACTGTGTGCTACAGGCCCTTTTATTATACCAAAGTTAAGGGGCTGGGAAATGAAGAAACCTGATGGAAAGTTTACATTTTTCCCTTACTCGTGGTTCTTGGGTTATTCTCCTTAAATGGAATGAATGGCTTCCAGGAGATTCAAATGCTTGACATCCTGAAGGATCTAGGAGAGGTAATTAAAGCAATTAATTGCTTCAATACCGTTTTTTCCCATAGGCTTTAATTTAAAATGCTAACACTTTTTTTAACATCTTAAAATCTGAAGAGAGATATACACAGTTCTTGTGTTGCTGTTTGCTACAAGTTAATTTACATTTTATCCAAATGGAAAGACTTGTCCTCCCATGTCAAGAGGCAATCTATTTAATCTCTCCTTTCCTTTCTCTTGGATATTTATTTCTCCCTTTAATTTAATTAGTTATACCAGCAGTTACATTATAAATATTTACTGAATAGCCATATTGTCATAAATGTCATGGAATTACACCATTATTTATAAGGATATTGAATTTCAAATACAATTAAAATTAATAAACTATATAAACTACAGTTATACTAGTCTAATTAACCAATGTGCTCTATACAAGTAGATAAGTACTGTTTCAGTTTTCCTTTTGCATGCCTTTACAGTAGCAAACAAAATCTTAAATTATTCTCTCAAGCCACCCAAATGAGGGAGGCTCAAGGCCCTGAATTTTCAATCAAATCATTGGAGGCACAACCATCAACGTGCAATCTCATATGCACAGGTCTCAAACATCCTGTGAGAACTATTATTATAGGCACTGAAGACAAAGAAATCTAGACTATAAATCATACAATAGACATTAATGCCTCAATCCTGCTAAGACTTACACATGTGCTCAGCTTTAAATATATGAGTACAACCAGTGTTCAGTGAGACTATTCACATATACAAAGGTGAACATACGTTATTTCTTTCTGGATCGGAGAAGGACAAATATATGATCTACTATATATTGGGGAAGGAGAAGCCAGGGAATTACGGATCATTCAGCCTAAATTCAATACCTGGAAGGATACTGGAATAAGTTATTAAAGAATCAATTTGTTCAAACCTAGAGGACAGTAGAGTGACAAGTAATAGCCAACATGGATTTGTCGTGAACAAATCATGTCAAACCAATTTAATGTTCTTTTTTGACAGTACAAATGGACTAATGGATAGGGGAAGAAGTAGACATGATATATCTGGACATTAGTAAGGCCTTTGACCCATTTCCATATGACAGTCTCATAAGCAAACTAATGAAATATGGTCTAGATTAAATTATTATAAGGTGGGTGGACAATTGGTTGAAAGACCAATTTCAGAGAATAGCTATCAATGGTTTTACTGTCAAACTGAGAGGATGTATCTAGTAGCATCATGCAGGAGTTTGTCCTACTATTAATTGATTTTCATTAATGACTTGGATAATTGAGTGGAAAGTATGCTTACAAAGTTTAAGGATGACACAAAGATGGAAAGGACTGCTAACACCCCGGAAACAGGAGTAGAATTCAAAACGATATTTATAAAATGGAGAATTGGTCTCAAATCAATAAAATGGATATCAGGGCAAAAATCAATGCACAACAAGAAAATGGGGAATAATTGGCTAGACAGCAGTACTGCAGATACAATATAGGGGGGTTACAGCAGATCACATATTAAATATGTCTGTTTGATGTTGTTGTAAAAAAGGCAAATGTCATTCTCGAGTGTATTAACAGGAGTGTCATAAGAAATGGGAGTGTAACAAATGGGAGGTAATTATTCTACTCTGCTGGGCACCAATGAGGTCTCAGCTGTAGTAGTGTGTCAAGGTTTAGGCAACACAACTTAAGAAAGATGTGAAGAAATTAGAGACAGTCTGGAAAACACCAGCACAAATTATAAGAGGTTTAGAAAACATGACCTATGAGGAAAGGTTGAAAGAACTGGGCATGTTTAGCTTAGAGCAGGGGTCGGCAACCTCTGGCACGTGGCTCGTCAGGGTAAGCACCCTGGTAGGCTGGGCCAGTTTGTTTACTTGCTGCGTTGGCAGGTTCGGCCAATTGCAGCTCCCCCAGCCTCAGTTCACCGCTCCAGGCCAATGGGAGCTGCGGGAATCGGCGCAGGCTGAGGGATGTTCTGGCTACAGCTTCCCACCACCCTCATTGGCCTGGAGCAGCGAACTGCGGCCAGTAGGTGCCTCAATCGGCCGAACCTGTGGATGCAGCAGGAAAACAAACTGGCCTGGCCCGCCAGGGTGCTTACCCTCGCGAGCCCCATGCCAGAGGTTGCTGATCCCTGGATTAGAGACTGAGGAGGACACAGTAACGGTCTTCAGGTATGTAAAAGATTGTAAAAGATAAATAGGATAATCAACTGTTCTTCATGTCCACCGAGGCCAGAACAAGAAGTAAGGAGCTTAGTTTGCAACAAGGGAGATTTAGGATGGATATTAATAAACATTTTCTAGCTATAAGGATAGTTAAGCACTGGCACATGTAACCTAGGGAAGCTGTGGAATCTCTGTCATCAGAGGTTTTTAAGATGAGGTTAAAAAACTCCTGTCAGGGATCATCTAGGTCGACTTGGGTAGACAAAATGACCACTTGAGTTTCCTTCCAGTCCTACATTTTTATAATTCTATGACCAGCTGCTTATTAGAGACTCTGTCAAGATAAAAATCATAGCCAAGACTTTAAAAAAAATAGTAGGCTGAGTATGGATTTACACGCTAAAAGTTAAGCTTGTAAATCTATACTTAGGCTCCTAAATAATTTGTTCATAGTGAAATCTTACCATTTACTTCAATAGGGCCAGGAGTCCCACTGACTTCAAGAGGACCAGGATTTCACTCTTGATTTTCAAAAGTGCTGAGCACCCAGTGAGAATTTAGTTTTCATACAGTAACACAAAACTGTAGTGTCAGGGTTTCCAGCACTGCAGTGAAACTACAATTTAAATACAAGCAAATACAATCTAGTTTTCATTTTTTTTAAATTATGTAGAGTAAACATATCTATTAGTAGATGTTGTACAACATTTTCTTTCAACAAACATTCAGTTTTGTTCCTTATTTGAGAGAACACCTTTAATTCACAAATAACCCCTATTTAATACCTAGATTAATAAACACTGCATGTATTTAGACCATGGAAGATGTTTAAGTCTCTCATTTTTCTTCCAGATTAAAGCACATGAGATAAACCAACAGAGGCAGCATTAAGCAACAATGCAGTGGAAAGCCTATATATATATATATATATATATACACACAGCAAAGGCTGAACTCTGAACTTTTGAAATTGAAATGCACATGAGTTAACACTGTATTCAGCTACATTCTTTAAATATAGTGTGAACATTGAGGCAGAATTAACATGATCTCTTAAAAAAATGTCAATCAGCTTAATCCAATTCTGTGCATATCCAAGCAGATCTAGAAAAAAGGCATATAGAACTGGTGAATAATTTTTTTTTTTTTTTACAAAGGAAGACATCCATTATAACCTACCACAAGGTATGAAAGAGTATATACTGAGAATGAGGTGATTTCCTTGCATCTAGATTTCTATTTCATTTGATTCCATTTAACTGGAGTCACAGGATGCAGTTTCAGTGTAAGCCAACAAAAGATATATCTATATAGATATATAGATATATATTTTTAGATGCAGACATGTCTTAAGGAGGCCTATATGTAATCAGCCACAGTCTCTCAGTTGTCTTCTCTCACTCTCATCCAGAAGAAGTCAGATGATTACTTCCATTTCCTTTTCTCTCACAGTGACATATGGCTATTTCCATTTGACAACTAACAGTAACATCTGTTCTACCACCCGAGTAGCAGACTGCATTGACAAAGAACTCTTCTGCATTTCACCATGTGATTTTAAGCAAGTCATTTTACTTTTCCAACTCTGTTTGACCAACTACAAAGTGGAGATAACTATAATCACCCACCTTTGCAAAGCACTTTGGATCTCTAGAGGAAAACACTTACTTATATTGGAAATATGTTTTAAGTACCGCAAACCAATCAACTCCACAGAAAAATCTTATCTCAAAACCTTCAAGGTTCTAGGGAGTTCATTTGAATCAGTAGTTAACCTAAGCAGTACTGGACATATGCAGTAAAGCAAGGTTTCTCAAACAGGGGTCGCCGCTTGTGTAAGGAAAGCCCCTGGTGTACCGGGCTGGTGTGTTTACCTGCCCCGTCCACAGGTTCAGCTGACCGCAGCTCCTACTGGTCGCAGATCGCTGCTCCTGGCCAATGGGACCTGCTGGATGAGGCGGCCAGTAAGTCCCTGAGCCCGCCCTGCTTCCAGCAGCTCCCATTGGCCCAGAGCAGCAATCCGTGGCCAGTTGGAGCTGTACTTGGCGTGACCTGTGGACGGGAAAGGTAAACACACTGGCCCTGCTCATCAGGGGCTTTCCCTACACAAGCGGCTACCCCTCTTTGAGAAACCCTGTAGTAAAGTAAACTTACCAGAGCCCTCAGAAGAAGGAGAGAGAACAAACACAGACATAAATGGAAATGGCAGGGACAAAGGAAAGGAGGAAATGGTAAAAGGATGAATAAGAAAATAGGTTGTGAACATTAAAAAAGAAACACAGAAAGGGAGGGGAAACTCAGCTAAATGGGAAAGCAATAGCAGTATTTCCAATTCTTATAATTTTTTTGCGAATGACGGGATGTCAAAGGGTGCTGCCGTTTGTCTTGTGAGATGATGCAAGAAGCTCCAACACCTTGCAAAGTTCATCCCTGCCGGCAGAGACTCTCGTTTCCTCTCACAGTTCTCACAGGAGGAAAGGAAGAGGGAGGGAGCAAAGAACCCAGCAACTCAGCTCCGTTCCATCCTCCCTCTCCCACTTCTCTCCTGTGAGAAACCTAGACAAGATGGTGATTCTACTCTCCACACACCCTCCCCACTGAAGCACCCAGTCTGGGAAGAGAGAGAGTAGGGGATCTTGCTGCAGCCTCCCCAGGGCTGGGAGAGGGGCTGAAGATCTCAAGATTTTTTGGAGGGAAGGAGAACTCATGATTTTTTATATCTTGAAATTGGAAATACTGCACTAGTTTAATCTGAGACTTGATACAGGCACCTAGTAGGGTGATGAATGGGGTCAACATGCATCTGTCATAAAGCACTGCAAAGGTTGCCTGCATGCCACAGCCTATTTCAGAGCAGAATAGAACGGGTTACCCAGGTTTAGGAACACCCAGACCATGGGGTTGCATCCTTATGTTGATAAATGCAAAGTAATGCACACTGGAAAATATAATCCCAACTATACATACATATATATTGCCCTATTCTATTCATTGCCTCTGAATTTCATCTGCCATTTTGTTGCCCAGTCCCCCAGTTTTGTGAGATCCCTTTGTAACACTTCGCAGTCAGCCTTGGACTTAATTTTCTTGAGTAATTTTGGGTCATCTGCAAACTTTTCCACCTCACTGTTTACCCTTCTTTCCTGATCGTTTATGAATATGTTGAACAGCACTGGTCCTAGTACAGATTCATGGGGGTATGACATTCTCCTCTGGCGTTATCCGGACCGGTGATCTGCTAGGTCACTCCAATTCTTGACTCTGGAAGCCAGCCTGATCCTGCTCTGTTGTGAGAACCCCCACTTCTGGGCTGTTCGCACACACAGCCTCTGGCATGTAAGCTGCTCCTTGGATTGTGCAACTGAATGACACTAGCCAATATCTCCAGTCCCAGACACTTCCAATTTTCAAAAGATGTCTCTTTTGTCTCTAATGTCTCTTTTACTCTGTTGTTTAGTCATTGTGATATTTTTGGGGTTCTCTCACAGTTTTTTTTTAATTTGGGGTATACCTACAGTTTGAAGTTCTATTATTTTTAAAAGTTTTCAGGCAGCTTGCAGGCATTTCTCTCTTGTAACTATTCCTTTTAATTTCCATTTGATTAGCCTCCTCATTTTTGTGTACTTCAACTTTTTGAACATAAACACTACTATGGTAGATTTCTTTGGTATTTTCTGACTAGGGCTTCTAGGGGCTACCACAATATAAACAATAATGTTAAATCATTACAAGAATGCTCTGATGGCACGTCTCCCTCCAAATTCTAATCCTGTGGTGGCAAACAACATGCTATCCAAATGCTTCACATCACATTTTTCTGATTTTCCTAGGAAGTATTCACTTTCCTGAATTTGACAGAAATTCAGAACATATAGAAAACTTGTCCATCCTTATTATGTAGCTTATTTCTGATTCACCTTAGAAATGTTTTTATGATGTACGGTTCTTATTGAAGTGTTCATAGTATAAGCATGTACATACCTTCAGTGAGGGTCTGAATTTTCACAAGTCCCTGAATTTATCTACCACTACTATAGGGAAATCAATCCTGTTTGCCTCCTTTACTCACTACACACCACAGCTCCCATCTCTAGAATACCACACAAATTCTTCTTCTGTAGGAAATCTATCCTTCTTAGGGCTGATCCCGTGAGGTCCTGAGCACACAGAACATCTATTAAATTCAGCAGGAACTCAGCATGTTGCAGGCTCATTTTTTATAAAATAAGTCAACACTTCCAAGTTTTTTAACAGGTATTTCTTGCTAATTTTTCAGCAGCCAGAACACTTCAGTCTCAATCACCCTTTGCAAATTAATGGACATAACTTTTTAAAAACATCAAGAATAACAGTAATTTGTAAATATCTATTTAAATAGACTTGAATACAGTTTAGGCATAGCTGTCATTTTTAAAGTTTAATTACATAAACACTCTTTTTTTTGCCATCAAATGGGATATGTTTGGAGGAAACATATATCTGCAATTTCAGTAAGTGACTACATGGAATTAAAATAGCTTGAGAGAAAAATTGTTTGTTTTCTTCTGAAATCTGTAGCTTTTTTAGTCAATTTTTAAAGAGAAATAATTATAGAAAGTCCTTTATTGTTTGCCTGCAAAAACTGCTTCATGGTTAGAGAAAGCAAAACCATGTGTGCTTCATGGCAGAGGAGAGCTGAAGGTCAAAATATTAATTCCACTTACTGCAACATGTATTCTTGAGCTGACTCATAGCTGCATCATCTGCAGTACTCACATGTAACAGGGAGAACTTGAATAGTAAGAGAAACAGATTTCATAACATAAGGATCAATACTTAAGAAAAGAAAGGCTATAGTCCATGGGAAAAAATGCCACATTTTCTTCCTGTTTTTTGTTGCCTTTCTGCTTGGGGGCAAAAAAATTCAAGATGTTATTTTGAAAGAAATCAAAAGAGAAAAGTGAAGGGAGAAACCACTGTTAAAGGGGAAACCACTTTTAAAAAATAAACAACCAGAACACAATGGATATCGGCAAAGTGTTAAAGGAGCATAACTCAGTTAAAGGGAAATTGTTGCAAACGGTCAAAACTCCAAGCTTACTTTATTTTAAAAATATAAATAAAAAATATAAATAAAAAACTGTGGATATGGACTATTCACTTTACAGTCACCTATTCAATTAGTTTAATTTCTGGGTCATTGTGAAGGTTGTAAAAATTAATAATTTATATCTGAGTGGTACCCAGAGGTCATAAGTAGGGTTGTGTTAGGCGCAGTATAGCTGCACATTAAGCAACAGACCACATACTAAAGAATTTATTATCTAATCTGAAGATGCAATAGAATGCAATTATTAGTTTTAGGAGAAGTCGCTGATGAGCTGTTTTCGTGGGTTACCAAATTTGGGAGGGAAAGTAGAAGACCCTTCAGAACTTCTCTACCCTTTCACCTAGAAATTGGCAAATATTTGGCAAGGTACTACTCAGCATGAGGAAAAGTGGCAGAATCAGGCCTTTAGTTAATTTGCAAACAGAGGGCTGTGCCAAAGGTGAGGAATTCATGAATAAAGAGCTGGATCTAAAGAGCTAGATCACAACTTCTCCTGCATGGCTGTGTAAGAAATAACAGCAAACAAATGGAGACAACTGGTGGAGGAAGCACATGAAGGAATGTCTGATTGCATAGACTGTCTGAGAGTGAATCTTCACTGCCTTGTTTTTGTGGCGTTACAGACATCTGTGCCAAGGAGGGGTAATGAGATGAGGACCTATCATATAGTCCCCGCTAAGCTTCCCCACACCATACCTGTAGTGGATATGTAGAAAGATTGTGCAGAGGGGGTGCACTTTGGGGAAGAGGGGGTCTTATTCCCATTTACAGCCCCAAACAGCCATGTAGAGAAGGCAGTGACCTAGCCCTTAAGGTACAACACAGCACTCACACTGTCTCCAAGCTAATTAAAAGTCTAATTCTGACACCTTTCCTCATACTAAGGAGTATTTGACACTGTAAGCAGTTCCACTGATTTCAAATGGGGCTATCTGTGGAGAATGGTGCTACCCACTGTCAGTAAGGGTGGCACAGACTGGCCCTTAGTCATTTACACCTGTCAAAATGAGTATGTGTTACATCCTGCCATTCTGAATGAGTAACATTTTACACCCACCTCACACTCATTTTACAGGAGGAAATGACAGCACAAAGTTCAATGTAAGGGAAATTCATTCTTGTAGGGCCTAATTCATGCCTGTGCTAATGATGAGCCCAATGCAGCGGTCAAGAATTAAGCAATATGCTCTCCTAAATTTGCTGCCAAAGATGGAGATAGATAGAAATACTCCAGCCATTCTCCTTTCTTCCACAGGAAGTTTTTGCAGGAGGTGGCCTCTGCACCTGTCAAGGGGATTTCTCTAATGGTATATAGACTCACAGACTCATAGACTCTAGGATTCGAAGGGACCTCGAGAGGTCATCGAGTCCAGTCCCCTGCCCTCCTGGCAGGACCAAATACTGTCTAGACCATCCCTAATAGACATTCATCTAACCTATTCTTAAATATCTCCAGAGATGGAGATTCCCTAGGCAATCTATTCCAGTGTTTAACTACCCTGACAGTTAGGAACTTTTTCCTAATGTCCAGCCTAAATCTCCCTTGCTGCAGTTTAAGCCCATTGCTTCTTGTTCTATCATTGGAGGCTAAGGTGAACAAGTTTTCTCCCTCCTCCTGATGACACCCTTTTAGATACCTGAAAACTGCTATCAGGTCCCCTCTCAGTCTTCTCTTTTCCAAACTAAACAAACCCAATTCCTTCAGCCTTCCTTCATAGGTCATGTTCTCAAGGCCTTTAATCATTCTTGTTGCTCTTCTCTGGACCCTCTCCAATTTCTCAACATCTTTCTTGAAATGCGATGCCCAGAACTGGACACAATACTCCAGTTGAGGCCTAACCAGCACAGAGTAAAGCGGAAGAATGACTTCTCGTGTCTTGTTTACAACACACCTGTTAATGCATCCCAGAATCACATTTGCTTTTTTTGCAACAGTATCACACTGTTGACTCATATTAAGCCTGTGGTCTACTATGACCCCTAGATCTCTTTCTGCCATACTCCTTCCTAGACAGTCTCTTCCCATTCTATATGTATGAAACTGATTGTTCCTTCCTAGGTGGAGCACTTTGCATTTATCTTTATTGAACTTCATCCTGTTTACCTCAGACCATTTCTCCAACTTGTCCAGATCATTTTGAATTTTGACCCTGTCCTCCAAAGCAGTTGCAATCCCTCCCAGTTTGGTATCGTCCGCAAACTTAATAAGCATACTTTCTATGCCAACATCTAAATCGTTGATGAAGATATTGAACAGAACCGGTCCCAAAACAGACCCCTGCGGAAACCCATTTGTCATACCTTTCCAGCAGGATTGGGAGCCATTAACAACTACTCTCTGAGTACGGTTATGCAGCCAGTTATGCACCACCTTATAGTAGCCCCATCTAAATTGTACTTTCTTAGTTTATCTATAAGAATATCATGCGAGACTGTATCAAATGCCTTACTAAAGTCTAGGTATATCACATCCACCGCTTCTCCCTTGTCCACAAGGCTCGTTATCCTATCAAAGAATGCTATCAGATTAGTTTGACACGATTTGTTCTTTACAAATCCATGCTGGCTATTCCCTATCACCTTACCACCTTCCAAGTGTTTGCAGATGATTTCTTTAATTACCTGCTCCATTGTCTTCCCTGGCACAGAAGTTAAACTAACTGGTCTGTAGTTTCCTGGGTTGTTTTTATTTCCCTTTTTATAGATGGGCACTATATTTGCCCCCTTCCAGTCTTCTGGAATCTCCCCCGTCTCCCATGATTTCCCAAAGATAATAGCTAGAGGCTCAGATACCTCTTCTATTAACTCCTTGAGTATTCTAGGATGCATTTCATCAGGCCCTGGTGACTTGCAGGCATCTAACTTTTCTAAGTGATTTTTTACTTGCGCTTTTTTTATTTTCTCTTCTAAACCTACTCTCTTCCTGTAAGCATTCACTATACTAGATATTCCTTCAGACTTCTCAGCGAAGACTGAAACAAAGAAGTCATTAAGCATCTCTGCCATTTCCAAGTCTCCCGTTACTGTTTCCCCGTCCTCATTGAGCAGTGGGCCTACCCTGTCCTTGGTCTTCCTCTTGCTTCTAATGTATTGATAAAAAGTCTTCTTGTTTCCCTTTATTCCCATAGCTAGTTTGAGTTCATTTTGTGCCTTTGCTTTTCTAATCTTGCCTCTGCATTCCTGTGTTATTTGCCTATATTCATCCTTTGTAATCTGACCTAGTTTCCATTTTTTATATGACGCCTTTTTATTTTGTAGGTCACGCAAGATCTCGTGGTTAGGCCAAGGTGGTCTTTTGCCACATTTTCTATCTTTCCTAACCATCGGAATAATTTGCTTTTGGGCCCTTAATAGTGTCCCTTTGAAAAACTGCCAACTTTCCTCAGTTGTTTTTCCCCTCAGTCTTAATTCCCATGGGACCTTACCTAACAGCTCTCTGAGCTTACCAAAATCCGCCTTCCTGAAATCCATTGTCTCTATTCTGCTGTACTCCCTTCTACCCTTCCTTAGAATTGCAAATTCTATGATTTCATGATCACTTTCACTCAAGTTTCCTTCTACTTTCAAATTCTCAACAAGTTCCTCCCTATTTGTTAAAATCAAGTCTAGAACAGCTCCCCCCCTAGTAGCTTTTTCAACTTTCTGAAATAAAAAGTTGTCTGCAGTGCAGTCCAGGAACTTATTGGGTAGTCGGTGCCCTGCGATGTTATTTTCCCAACATATATCTGGATAGTTGAAGTCCCCCATCACCACCAAATCTTGGGTTTGGATGATTTTGTTAGTTGTTTGAAAAAAGCCTCATCCACCTCTTCCACCTGATTAGGTGGCCTGTAGTAGACTCCCAGCATGATATCACCCGTGTTTCTTACCCCTTTTAGCCTAACCCAGAGACTCTCCACACTTCCGTCTCCTATGTCCATCTCCACCTCAGTCCAAGTGTGTACATTTTTAATATATAAGGCAACACCTCCTCCCTTTTTCCCCTGTCTATCCTTCCTGAGCAAACTATACCCATCCACACCAACATTCCAGTCGTGTGTATTATCCCACCAAGTTTCAGTAATGCCAATAATATCATAGTTGTATTTATTTATTAGCACTTCCAGTTCTTCCTGCTTATTACCCATACTTCTTGCATTTGTATATAGGCATCTAAGATACTGGTTTGATCTTGCCTCCCAGCTTTGCCCTGACCCTCCTTCCTCTCTGCCATTATAGCCCGTGCTCCCTCCTGTTTCCAACCCATCTCCCAGGTCTTGTTCCCCACTTACCTGTGGGCTTTGCTCACCTGTCCCCGTCGAACCTAGTTTAAAGCCCTCCTTACTAGGTTAGCCAGTCTGTGCGCAAATAAGGCCTTTCCCCTCTTCGAAAGTTGAACGCCCTCTGTTCCTAGCAGTCCTTCCTCGAATAGCATCCCGTGGTCGAGGAAGCCAAAGCCCTCCTGGCGACACCATCTTCGCAGCCAGGCATTCACCTCCACGATGCATCTGTCTCTGCCCGGATCCCTACCTTCAACAGGAAGAATTGAAGAGAATACCACCTGCGCTCCAAACTCCTTAACCCGTACTCCCAGAGCCCTGTAGTCACTCTTGATCTGCTCAGTGTCACACCTCACAGTATCATTTGTGCCCACGTGGATGAGTAGCATGGGGTAGTAGTCAGAAGGCCGGATAATCCTCGACAATGCCTCTGTAACATATACTCCAAGCAAGCTGTGACTCTTTACAGCCGCTTCACACTGGCTACACCACCACTTGCTTCCTACAACATGAGGAAAAATCCCCCCCTCAATATAGTTTATATCTTCCAGTATCTTCAGTTAGCATCAAATTGCTGGCACCAAATAATAATGAATAATAATAGGAATGTACCCACTCTTCCCTTTACAGGCATTTCTTTCCAACATGAACACAGCAGTTAACACAGATCCTTGTTCAGCCTTTGCACGTGCACTGGGAGAAAGCTAATCCTCCATGCTGGATGAACATACCATGGAAATCACATCCTCAGCAAAAAAAAAGAACTCAAAACATCGCAATTACACTTCAGAAATGCAAAATTAATGCCTGTCCTTGGTTTTTTTTTTCAAATACATAAAGACTTAAAATGCTTGCTATTTTTTCTTAGTGCTGAATTTAGTGCCACACTAACCTATATGCCACTATTGCACATAATTTAAGAGGCCAGGCTGAGGCTAAATTACAAATGTGCACTCCACAAAACATTTAATGATTTAAAAGACAATGGAGAATATCTTTTTCCCTGCTCTTGAGAATGTACACTCATGCAGATGACCATCAGACTTAATTGGGAGGATGGATATGTCAAAATGTTGTCCAGAAAGACAGTTAAATGATTATAGCAGGTCAGTTAAAATGTAATTAGTATGAATGTCCATCATAGATTAACAGCTTTTGAGCATCTGCCCATGTAAAATCAACCCCCTTGTTTACCTGATTGGCATTAGAGCAATAAAAATCTGCTGAATATGTGGATCACGGAGGGGAACCGTTTCTTTTTTCCTTTTCAATATGTATTACTCTGTGCACTGCAGCTTGAGAAATGGCAGTTATAACCCCTGTAATCATTTGTTTGTGTATTTATACAGATCCCTGTTGGGATGAAGATGACAGGATCTACTGCTTATTGTTTAACTTTTATTATTTGGTTGTGCAGGGTAGAGATAACATGGGAGCTAGCTACAATACCAAATGTTTAGAATGTGATATCACACAAGCAGATTTATTTATAAGAAGAGCTGTGCTCAAGTGTTCAAAATAAATTAAATAAATGAAATATGGTGAGTCCTTTCACTGTTCACTCTGAAACCCATTGATCCACTTCTCCCATAACCATCTATATGCTTTCTGCCATGCTGCCCTCTACACTTGGCATTCCCTCTCTTTGAGATGATATACAAAGCCCACATCCTTTCTTCATTTAAGTCTCTTCTTTAGATGCACTATTTCCATAACTCCGACCAAAGCAATATTAACCAGCTATATAATCAATTTAATTGGTGTACTGGAGGAAGGGGTAAGAAACTCTACTCCATCATGATGTGCCCCAGGGACTAATTATATCATGTCAAATTTATCTGTAAACCCCCCTGAGCAAGGATCATTGTCTTTATTTTCCATATGCTGGCAAGTACACAAGGTGTACAAAGATTGCTTTAAGACACTTTTGTGCTCTCTCTATCTTAGGATGGTTGGGCACAGGTCCAGTCTGCTGTCATAAATTAGAGCAACAAAAAGGCTTCTCTATTTTACATTAGCTGCAAATGGTCTCAAATGGGCTGTTATGGCAACCATAACACCAGGGGATATGGATTCCCCAGCCACATCCAGTTTCCTCATGTTGGTCACTGGGAGGTGTAATGTCAGAATCAATACACCATTTCTATCCCACTGGAGGATCCCTCTACACTGGGGTGATCCTCCTAAGGGAGGTTAGATTGGCATTGACTTCTTTCTACTAACAACTGAACACAAAGTGGCCCCATTGATCCAGGATCCAGGTCTCCTGTTCTGGAAAATGACTAGCACACCATTTGTGCAAAAATAGATCATTAATAGTAATAATATATATATTTTTAAAACATCCTGTGTGCATGTACAATAGATCTCTACTTCCTGTAGCTTTGTATTATATCACTTACATTATGACAAGTCCAACTTCACATTACATTTTGTTGTACATCAAAATGACACAAGAAAATGGGAAGTGACAGGCTATAAATGGTGCATTCTGATACTATCATAAATGGAGCACATCAAGGATTCTTCAAATAACTCTTAGAGTTTATGTCTACCATAGTATTTTCTGAATGGTCTGTCCACATTTTTTGTTTAAAAGACCCACAGACCTTTTCCGCTAATTTTAATTCTGACCCTAAACATTTCAATATAAGTCCATACATTTTCAATATAAGTTTTCACTCACTGTTTATTTATTAGTGTAGTTGATGGCTGAAGGTCTGAAAAATCAACAGTCAAGTTTCTTAAGGAACAATGCAAACATTTGAAATTCAAGTCTTTCAAGGAAGGCTCCACGGTGCTCTTCCCCACACAAATCTCTCTTCAACCTCCAACAGCCCATATAAACCATCCACCACACACTATCCCCACTACATGATATTGTCTTTTGGGGAGAGAGATTCTTAATCTGCTACTTCCTCTAATATTTCCAAGACTAGGCCAATCAGAACCAAATAGTGAAGGAGTTATTGCCTAATTAGACAGAGGTGGAAGAAAGGAGGGGCGGCATATAGACTTGAAAATATTTAGAGTGTTTCCCCATTTGGCCCATGTAGTTAGCCAATGTTTGGTGTCTCTCTGGGTTATTTCTGCTAGAAGAAATTGATGGTATGAGTAAGGTATTTTGTGTTTATTTATAAAAATGTACACAAAGTTCTGTTTTTCCAAACACGGTAGGAACAAATAACAACAGGCAGTTTCCCTCCTCAGAAATCTAAACCTACCTTTCCAGTTAATATTGTGCCTGCCCACCCAATCTCTGTCTCTAAGATTCCTCCGAGTTCTCTTCTTCTCTTGCTTTCCGTTGCTTTCTCTCACACACAGCTACAACCAATCAATCTCCTGCATTTGCAATCAGACCCAGGCAAGCCGCTCAAGCCCATACAGCTTATCTCTGCTTAGCCTTGTCATGTGACCCAGTACCTTGGGCAAGAATCTATTATTTCTACCTATCATTATATAAAGAGT
This sequence comes from Gopherus evgoodei, assembly GCF_007399415.2. Lineage (NCBI taxonomy): Eukaryota > Metazoa > Chordata > Testudines > Testudinidae > Gopherus > Gopherus evgoodei. The sequence continues at coordinate 70,327,780 of NC_044322.1, forward strand.
CTTCCATTCCCTAAGAAGAGCACTTAGCCTACCCATCGATTTTAACCAGGTCTGTGATTATTTTTAGATCAGAGACCCACTTGATGGCAGCCATTACCATCTTCCAGCATAACAAAAGTGTATGTGGTAAGGAGCAGGGAGTGAGACAAATGAATTTCAGAGAAAAGAATTATGTGCTCTTCCCTCACGCCACACACACCTCATGTCTGCTTCCCCTGGCAGCTCAGGGTTCTTCTTTTCAGCCTCAGCTGCTCACTTGCCTGAAATTCTCCTTCCTTTCCTTTACAGGATAGTTGGGTCAGGTCTTAGGTTTGAAGAGGAACTGAGATTTTTGTGGAGGGTTTTGGGGCGGTAATGAGGACTCTAAAGCTGAAATGTTGGGGAATGGGGCACTGTGAGCTTTAACTTAAATTTGTGAAGAAGTGATAGAAGAAACTAATCTGGGCTGGGACAGCAGAGAGGAGACAAGGAAAGAAGGGGATCACAACAGAATGAGAATGAATTCCATGTGGAGAAAAAGAAGAAGAGAGGAGAAACTTACTAAAAAGTAAAGTGGAAAAAGCATATGAGAAACTAAATACCTGGAAGAACAGGCCCCATGGAGCCAATCTTCATAAAGTCCAAGGGTAAAAAGGACCACTGTGATCATCATCTCTGACTTACTGAACAACAGGCCATAGAACTTCCCCAAAAGGATTCTTAGACCAAATCTTTCAGTAAAACATTAAATCTTAATTTAAAATTTTCAGTGATGGAGAATCCTCCACAACTCTTCTTAAATTGCTCTAATGGTCAATTACTCTCACAGTTAAAAATTTACACCTTATTTCCAGTCTAAATTTGTCAGGCTTCAACTTCCAGTCATTGGATCACATTATACATTTCTCTGCTAACTGCTACTGTTCCCAGCATGTTCTTTCCTCTTGGAACAACTGTTAGATCTGAATGGAGAAATGCTTAATCTTTTCAGAATGTGAACCATGTCTGCCCATGTGTTTGCAACACACCTACTGTTATGAAACTTCAATTCTGATTGGGGTCTCTGGTTATCAGAGGAATATCCTGTAGGGATGTAATACTTATATATTGCTCTTTTCGGGTACTTATAAATAATTAAATAATAATAACTGTGCATGACCCTGTGACTTCAATATGAGTCACTACCATGCTCATCTATAGTTCTTAGGTTTGTGAACCCTTGAAATTGGGTTCTATAGCTCCAAGGAAGCTCCTCTATTCTAAGTACATTATGAAATTGCTCTCTTCACAGAGTGAAGTCATAAGGGCAAACACAGATACATCACTGCAATGCTTTTCATTTTTGGCAGCTCAGAATGATTGAGTATTTCAATCAGTGCAGACATTTATCATCTTTAAGTCTAGAAACAACTTGACAATACTTAGATATTTTAATATTTCAAGGGTGTTAGTTTCACGATAAGTGCTGTATATTTGAAGTAATGGTTTTTGGAAGCTGTTAATATTAGCATCTGATATTATATATTCTATGTGCCCAATCCTCAGATGCAGCTAAGTATTTCTTGATATAGATTAGGGAAGCAAAACGGCACTTATTGCACTGTCCTTATCCTGGGGCTGCTTTAGACTGGGCCAGATCCTGCTGTACTTTAGGACAATCTCCAGGATGTTCTCAATTGTGTAGCCCTTCCCCTGGGCTACACCCCTATGCAAGCATATAATAGCTTTGCTGGCATAGGAAATGCAAGGGTGGCTCTGCTTCTCCTAAGGAACCTTCTAGAGAGGAGGAATCCTCCAGCAGGCAGAGCTGCCAACTTTAGTGCCAACTTCGCGCTAATGGAGTGGCACAAAGCAGTCAAATGCAGATCAGGATTAGTAACAATTTTCATGGGGCCCGGGGCGGAAGTGACAGATTCGTCTCTTCCAGGACCGACTGTGCTGGCCAATCACACTGGTCCACGGGATCCCCCAAAGCATGGGGCCCAGAGCAGTTGCCCCGATTTGTCCTACCCAAGGGATGGCTCTGCATGGCAATAGCCAGGAATGGTAGCAGGAAAACATTGATTACATGATAGGTAAGAGGTTTCCAGAAATTCCAAAGTAACCCAGATTTCAGTGTGAATTTTAAACGATACTGCATTGTAGGAAAAAGAATTCCATTCTTCTGCTGCAGAAACTTTCTTTCCCAGAGAGTGACCACTTACAGTCATGATTCCCTGAGCTATGACGCAGCATACAAGCCATATGAACCAATGTGATCTTTTCATACTCTTAATGGACGATTTGGTATTTTAAAATCCAATAACTTTTATTTAATACTGGGTCTGACATTTTCATAATGATAGGATGAATTAAGGACATAAAACAATAAATAAAAGATAGTAGCAAAACAGTAGCATGTCCATATATAAAGTCTGCAGCAAAAATATAACCCATGTAGAGTAAACTCTTAACTCTCCTATTCCTAATCTTGACACACAAACATCCCATGTTTTCAGTGGTGAACAGAGCACTATGCTTCCTCTGTGAAAGGAAAATACTACAGTATCTCATCTCATTCTTCCAGAGACAAGAAATGTCCCTTATGTCATTAGAGCAGGAGTTCCCAAACTTGGTTCGCAGCTTATTCAGAGTAAGCTGCTGGCAGACCACGAGACACTTTTGTTTACCTGAGCGTCCACAGGTAAGCCTGCTCGCAGTTCCCAATGGCTGCAGTTCGCCATTCCCAGCCAATGGGAGCTTCAGGCAGCGATGGGCTGGGCCACTTCCCACAGCTCCCATTGGCCGGGAACAGTGAACCGTGGCCACTGGGAGCTGCGAGCAGCCTTACCTGCGGACACTTAGGTAAACAAAGTGTCTCGCGGCCCACCAGGGGCTTACTGTGTGAACCAAGTTTGGGAACCCCTGCATTAGAGGTAGCAACCAGGTTTGGTTTTTCTACATCACCATAAAAACTATATACCATTAGGTAATGATACAACTCTTCTAGAGACTTTAGTAAATTCTGTTTCCTCTTGGGTTCCCTTACACCATCCGCCAGAAACTCAGTTTCCATTAAAATGCTCAACTGTGAGTTTACAATCTTTACTCAGCTTGAATTAGATCTCTATTAGAGAAGTTGTAATGACATAACAAATCAGAATGCAAGGTCTGTTCAATGATTCAGCTAGTATGCCCAAAGTACAATCAGGTATTACATATTTGGAATCTAGTCTGCAACAGATATGGCCCCCAATTCAGCAGTCTGTCCCTATTTATCAGAGCACTTAGGCATTTGCTTAACTTTATGTGAGAGTTTTGATGAACAAGAATGGACTAAAGCACATGTTTAAACGCTTTGCTAAACAGAGGCCTTAGAAGTGACCCTGCAGACACATGGGGCATGGAATGTGCAAGTGTTTCACCTCGTATGCCCCCCACAGACTGACAGTGTACTGCAGCACGCTCTAATTTGTGCACTCAGCACTATACAATAGATCCCATAGGTTGCAATATGATCTATGTGCTGTAGGATCAATATTAATATGTAATTTAGTGCAGCATGTATGTAAACATTCAATAAATAAAGCTTAATGAGTTTCCTAGAACTAAACTAAGCAAGTTATGCAAAGATAGAATGTAATGACTTTTGATGTGAGGAATTTAAAATGCAAGTCACAGAATAAAATAATGTTATTTTAATTAATAAAACATGAGACAATATTATATTTAAATTAAGACTACCACAAACAAAAAACATTATTTGTTCATGTCATATGGCAGTAGATACTCAAAGGCATATTATAAAGTGGTGAGAGTTTGAAAAGGAGAATTCTATTGTCATCATCAGGACCTTTGGGTAATACTGCATCACCCATTAAAGTAAACATCAGGTTTGTTTGGCATTGGTGTTTCATTCAAATGGAACTCCTTCTTAGACAGCTTTGTGTTGGCTTTTCTTTGAATTGTTATAAGAGGCTGAAGAAACAATGGAAGGTTTAGATATGTAGCTAAATCTGATCTTTTTTTAAAAAAAATTTTAGAGTAGAAAATGATGCGTTGCTCCTATTGAAGTCCCTGGCAAAACTCCCATTGACTGCAGTGGTGAAGAATCAGGCCATATGTGTTGGTATATCATGTTGACTGCTGAATTTTGATGCCATGTGCTGTGTGGCAAGTTACAAACGACACACAAATTATTTTACTATGCATTGTGTTCTGATGTGTCATGATTTGATTCTCCGTGCACATATGATTGCTCTAATTAGTGCATTGCAGTGCTCTAACCACACACTATCATCAGTGATTACATTGGGATTGTTGAAGAGACACAACTCTGGGTCTTATGAATATGTTTCATCCATCGCATGTATACACATGATTATGTGAAAGCTCATTCACAAACCCCTACCCTAGAAGAGATACTACTTCCTAAGCTACATCAACAAGGTGTTCTAATGATTAATTAATTAGGGCCTAGTTTTGATTCCCTTATTCCCACTAAGTTACAGCTTACTCCATAAACAGTCCGGATATTAGTTACATTGCTTAATGCACTACTGGAAGGTGCACAGATACTACAGAGATGATTGTGATATAATAATCTATATAGAAAGAATTGAAGGAATGGAACTGCTCATGCAGTAAGATGCTACTAAACCATGGTATGGTATCAGTCTGGCCCTCAAAGTTTGTACCATAGTTTGAATATGCAAATCAGTATCAAAGTGCTAGGTATTCTTATTTTTTGGTGAGGTACCTGATGGACTGCTCCCATAAATTGGTAGATTTTGGGGGAAAGCTGCAAAAGGAAAAAAATAGAAGACTGTTCAAAACTGCTCTATCTCCTGCTCTACTACAACTTAGCAAATCACTCATAGCAAATAATTTAGTTAAATAATTTTACCTCTTCTCTGTTTGTAAGTTGTTCATGAACTATGAGGGAAGATTTTTAAAAAATGGGTTTGTTTACTCTAGAGAAGAGAAGACTGTGATGGGACATGATAATAGTTTTCAAGTACATAAAATAGGTTTCAGAGTGGTAGCTGTGTTAGTCTGTATCAGCAAAAAGAACGAGGAGTACTTGAGGCACTTTAAAGACTAACAAATTTATTTGAGCATAAGCTTTCGTGGCTAAAACCCACTTCATCAGATGCATGGAATAGAAAATATAGTAGGAAGATATATACAGGGAACATGAAAAGATGGGGATTGCCATACCAACTCTAATGAGATTAATCAATTAAGGTAGGCTATTATCAGCAGGGAAAAAAAATTTGTAGTGTTAATCAGGATGGCCCATTTTAAACAGTTGACAAGAAGATATGAGTAACAGTAGGAGGGAAAATTAGCAAGGGGAAATAATTTTTAGTTCATGTAATAATATTCCTTATTCAAGCCTAATGTAATGGTGTCCAGTTTGCAAATTAATTCCAGTTCTGCAGTTTTTTGTTGGAGTCTGGTTTTGAAGTTTTTTTGTTGAAGAATTGCTATGTTTAGGTCTGTAACTGAGTGTCCAGGGAGGCTGAAGTGTTCTCTGACTGGTTTTTGAATGTTATAATTCTTGATGTCTGATTTGTGTCCATTTATTCTTTTGTGCAGAGACTGTCCAGTTTGGCCAATGTACATGGCAGAGGGGCATTGCTGGCACATGATGGCATATATCACATTGGTAGATGTGCAGATGAACAAGTCCCTGATGGTGTTGCTGATGTGATTAGGTCCTATGATGGTGTCCCTTGAATAGATATGTGGAGAGAGTTGGCAACGGGCTTTATTGCAAGGATAGGTTCCTGGGTTAGTGTTTTGTTGTGTGGTGTGTGGTTGCCGGTGAGTAGTTGCTTCAGGTTGGGGGGCTGTCTGTAAGCGAGGACTGGCCAATCTACCAAAATCTGGGAGAGTGAGGGATCATCCTTCAAGATAGACTGTAGATCTTTGATAAAGTGCTCAAGAGGTTTTAGTTGGGGGCTGAGGGAGACGGCTAGTGGCATTCTGTTACTTTCTTCATTGGGACTGTCCTGTAGTAGGTGACTTCTGGGTACTCTTCTGGCTCGGTCAATCTGTTTCTTCACTTCAGGAGGTGGGTTTTGTAGTTTAAGAATACTTGATAGAGATCTTGTAGGTCTTGTTTGGCTCTGTCTGAGAGATTAGAGCAAATGCAGTTGTATCTTAGAGCTTGTCTGTAGACAATGGAGTATGTGATGTGGTCTGGATGAAAGCGAGAGGTATGTAGGTAAGTACAGCGGCCAGTAGGTTTCTGGTATAGGATAGTGTTTATGTGACCATCGCTTATTAGCACTGTCATGTCCGAGAAGTGTATTTCTCGTGTGGACTGGTCCAGGCTGAGGTTGATGGTGGGATGGAAATTGTTGAAATCATGGTAGAATTCCTCAAGGGCTTCTTTTCCATGGGTTCAGATGATGAAGATGTCATCAATGTAGCACAAATACAGTAGGGGATTTGACCCCAGATGTGAAATAGTTGTGGGTAAGGAAAAAGTCACAAAGTTCAGCCGTTAGGTTTGCCGTGACACTATTGGCTATTCCTGATGGCTTGTAGTCATCTTTGTGTGGAATGTTGATGTAGAGGGCTTCTACATCCATAGCAGCCAGGATGGTGTTTTCTGAAAGATCACCAATGGATTGTAGTTTCCTCAGGAAGTCAGTGGTGTCTCAAAGATAGCCAGGAGTGCTGGCTGCCTAGGACCTGAGGAGAGAGTCTACATAGCCAGACAATCCTGCTGTCAGGGTACCAATGCCTGCGATGATGGGACATCCAGGATTTCCAGGTTTATGAATTTTGGGTAGCAGATAGAATACCTCTGGTTGGGATTCTAGGGGTGTGTCTGTGCAGATTTGTTCCTGTGCTTTTTCAGGGAGTTTCAAAAGTCACAATTCTTCAACAAAAAAACTTCAAAAACAGACTCCAACAAGAAACTGCAGTACTGGAATTAATTTAATTAATAAAACAGAAGCAAGGGTCTAAATTGCAGAAAGGGCAGGTTAGGCTGTACATTAGGAAAAACTTCCTAAGTATCACAGTAGTTAAGCATTGAAATAAATTGCCTAAGGAGGTTGTGAAATCTCCATCATTGAAGATTTTCAAGAGCAGGTTAGAAAAACACTTTTCAGGAATTGTCTAGATAAAACTTAGTCCTGCTTTGAGTGCAGGGCACTGGACTAGAAGACCTCTTGAGGTCCCTTCACGTCCTATGATTCTACATGCACATATCTTCTTGGGACACGTCTTCAAATCCTTATATATTAAAATAGCTTGAGACTAGTACCACTTATTCTAATGAGTATTTTTGATGCCTCTAATTCGGGCAGAAGCTCATACTCTTGAGATAAGTCATCATCTTTCACAGAGTAAAGGTGGAAGAATGCATTATTCTTCCCACTTAAGCATAAAACCCATTTGTGATAACGGTATCCCACTGGCACATTTCTAAGTTGTTAAATGATTTTAATTACCTAAATTTTCACATAAATGTTCTCCACCATATTTTATAATCCCTATTGCCAGTTTGTTTACCTGCCGCGTTGGCAGGTTTGGCAGATCGCGGCTCCCACTGGCCACAGTTCACCATCCAGGCCAGTGGGGGGAAGTGGCGCGGGTGAGGGATGTGCTGGCCGCGGCTTCCTGCCACCCCCATTGGCCTGGGACAGCAGATAAACAAACTTGCCTGGCCCACTAGGGTACTTATCCTGGCGACCTGCGTGCCAGAGGTTGCCGACCCCTGTGTTACATGGTCAACATTTAGAATCTAGATATTTTGGGAGGGTGTTTTGTTTTATGTAAAGTTCATTTTACTGCAACTGGAAAAAAGCAGACTGAGGTGCTGCCTACATTTGAAAGAGTATGCCAGTACAGAAATACTGATGGAGGTATATTGGCCAAAAATTCCCACAACCCTATTAGAGATTCAACTTATAGCTTTTATAGTTCCCTGAACAGAGTAAGCTACACCAGCAAAAAGATATTTTGCCCTTATAGTTGCAGCTGTACTAGTACTTTTTGCTGGCATTGTCATGTCCATTGGGGGTGGGGGAAATCACACTCCTAATGAACATAGCTATGCTAAAACTTGTAAGTGTATAACCAGCATGAGAACAATCAACAGTGAATTCTTGTACTTATCCACTGAGCAGGCAGATGTAGTGGCCATACAAGCCTCTCTCATCTTTATACACATGAACTTACTATCTGAGGGACTGGAGCAAATGTGGTTGTATCTTAGAGCTTGTCTGTAGACAATGGATTGTGTGGTGTGGTCTGGATGAAAGCTGGAGGCATGTAGATAAGTATAGCACTCAGTAGGTTTGCAGTATAGGGTGGTGTTTATGTGACCATTGCTTATTTGCACTATAGTGTTCAGGAAGTGGATCCCTTGCGTGGATTGGTCCAGGCTGGGGGTGATGGTGAGGTGGAAACAGTTAATTTTCCCTCTGTTGATACTCACACCTTCTTGTCAACTGTTGAGAATAAACCACTTCCACCTTGATTGAATTGGCCTCATTAGTACTGAACCCCCACCTGGTAAGGCAACTTCCATCTTTCCATGTGCTGTAATATATATACTGCTTATTGTATTTTTCACTCCATGCATCTGATGAAGTGGGTTTTAGCCCACAAACGCTTATGCCCAAATAAATGTGTTAGTCTCTAAGGTGCCACAAGGACTCCTCATTTTTGTTGATACAGACTAACACGACTACCACTCTGAAACCTTTGACCTTAAGGACTCACCTGCCAGGGGAAGAGAAAAATTTAAGCTCCATTTTCATTCAAGGGCATTTTACCCTCCCACTGAAGTCAGTGGAAAGGTTCCCATTGATTTCAATAGGAAACGTATCAGGCTGTCAGTCTTTAGATTCTCTGATAAGTTTATCAAGAGTATTTGTTTAACATATTTCATCATTTTAGCACCCATCTTCTAGGACTGAAGCCATTAATTCCTTTTATATATGGTAACAATATTGAAGTGTTCACATACCAAATAATTGTACTCATCTTGCCATCTTCTCCATACAGAACCATAAATTGTCCCAATCCATACAATTCAAAATCACTGTGATATTTGCAGGTGTTAGGACCCAAGGCTTTGTTTTGTTCCATTGTAAAGATTAGGCTATTTGTGTTGGCATGGGGAAAAAATAGATTGCAGTGGGCTTTGCACTGAATCAGAGTTCACAATCAACTCCTACAACATAAATTTCAGGGATGCTTACCTCTGGGAATTTGGTACAGCCCCATATTTAGCAAACTGGGAAAATCTAATGCTTCTTATGCAGTTTTCTTAAAATACAGTATAGAGAACAGAACATGCATTATACGATCACTTTGGGATTATATGTATTAAATATATTTTGAGGTGGTAGTTCAAATTTTTGTTTCAATTATTGCTATTATTATAGTGCCTCTTTTATTACTGCTCCACTGGCCTTTTTGTAGTGCAAAATGGGAGGTGACCACAAATACACATAGAACTAGAATTAGCTATCATACTTTCAAAAAAATGCAAAGTAGCCATATTATCCCTAAATAACCTTCTTTTTCAGAAGCTCTAAAGAAATAACTAGAACTTGTTCTCCCACAAAGAACTTATTACCTATCTCCTATCTCTGCCCACTAAGAGTACATCTGCACTGCAACTGGGGTGTAATTTTTGGCTTAGGTAGAAGTACTCATGCTAGCTTTGGCTTTCACATACCAATCAGACCCCTTGGTATATACTTGAATGGCTAGCCCATGCTGCTGCCCATGTTGCCACAACTAAACTGCTATTTTTAGAAAATTACTTAAGAAAAGATAGTGTGGTTAAATCTATCTGAGCCAGAAATTACACTCTGGTTGCAACATAGATGTTCCCTTAAAATATCTGCCTGTTGCCCTTACCTGAAGCTCACAAAAACCCATTGCAATCTAATTTTTTTCCATCCCAGCCAACATTTTTCATGAATTTCTAAAAATATTAATGAGTCTTCACAGAGAGTTCCAAATATTCACAATGCTGGAGCATTAGGGAGATAAACTTATAGGCCGACTCTAGAACAGGGTAGCTAATAAGTGGACCAGGGGCCAAATCCAGACCACCAGATGCTTTTGAACAGACCACAAAATCTTTTTTATTTACTTATCATTATCATTATTGTTATTGTTTTTTTTTCCTCTGGAATCTGGACCTTTACCATAACTTGACCGAGAAATTTGGACCTTGACAAAAATAATTGATTACTCCTGCTCTAGATATTTCTGACTGCTGTATCTGGAACTTCAGCAAGGAGTTCAGAAACAAATGTAACAGATAACCTTTGAAAAAGAGTTACAAACCATCATATTATTCCCTTTTGGTCTCTTACCATTTCTAGTTTAAAGTTTTGAGGTTTTCTGATATAGAGTCTTATGATTTGTCACTTGTCTCTTTGCATTTACCTGCACTGTATAGTTTTTGCCTGTCTTGATTCCATTCCTGTCTTTTCTACACTATTTCCATCCTCCTATACTATGAGGCACTGCTTCGGGGACTGAAGAGGACTGACAATACCATTACAATGTTTTGACCCTGCTGCAGCTACTGGACCTTGACCAAGACAAATTTCTTTATTGGTACAGTTCTCTATGCCTGATTTTGTTTTCATTTAGATTTTTTGACCCCCACTGGTAACTTTTAGTCTATGTAATGTTGTTGTTGTTTCTAAAAACTCTTCTGTTTTCCCTCCTTTTGTCTTCATTTCCTCTCCTCTGTATTCTATGTGTTTCCTTCCCAAATATACATTCTTTACTTTCTCTTCCTTTCTGCTAAACTATCTTATATTTTACATAAGCCCAGAAATATCCTATGGCCAAGATGTCATCTCTAATCATATTTTGTATTTTTGACATACACTTTAACATATAACATTTTTTTAAATTTGCAGATATGCTGATGCGGCATCAACTTTGTAACTCTTTACAGTGTTAGACTATTGATTTTACTTATTGCTGTAAGATTTGTTGTTGCTATTAGAAAAAGAAGTAGACAGCAGAGATATGCAACTCAGTATTCATCTTTGGCAATATATTTGAGTCTCATACAGCTAGTTCTTTTCCTTTTCTCAATATGCTGTTTAAAAACGTAATAAAGGCTTAGCTTGTAAGTGACCTGGTGAACTTTTTAGAGACCTCATAACAAAATAAAGAGCACATATTGACTGAGGAACCAGTTTTCCATCATGGGTGCCTAAGCAAGGCATTTACTTAGTGCAGGGGTCGGTAACCTCTGGCACATGGCTCACCAGGGTAAGCAGGCCAGTTTGTTTATCTGCTGCATCGGCAGGTTCAGTGGACCGAGGCTCTCACTGGCCGCTGTTCACCATCCCAAGCCAATGGGGGCTGTGGGAAGTGGCATGGGCAAGGGATGCGCTGGCTGCGGTTTCTTGCCGCCCCTATTGGCCTGGGACGGTGAACCGTGGCCAGTGGGAGCCACAATCTGCCAAACCTGCTGATGTGGCAGGTAAACAAACTGGCCTGGCCTGCCAGGATGCTTACCCTGGTGAGCCGCGTGCCAGAGGCTACCGACCCCTGTGATTGAGTGTGGATTTAAAACTTGGTTAATTACATCTCAGATGAGTATATTAACCACTGGGATATTAGCACCTCCTCAATTATTTATAAGAAAAGTGGCTAAACCAGATCAGACCTAATTCAAGAAGAAGGTTCACTGCCATTAATCCTGAGTAGAGATAAATGGGTACCTCTGGCCTGTCAATCAGGCACCTAAACAGGACTCAAGCCACACTTCTCTCTTCTGCATTTCCTACTGGCTACTTTAGGTAGATCTCTACTAAGCTTGCTGGCTTCTGTGAATCCCTTTTTTAGATTTGTAACTCTTCTTATGTGTTATATAAGTAGTCTGGGACCCTAACTTGGGGGTTGTGAATTCTGCTTGGTGACAGGATGCGTAGAAGTTATGCATTGCAATGTGGAGCATTGAAACACATAAGTCCCTTTTGGGTATCTATCCCTTGTCTATTTATGGATTGTCTATGACCTGCTCATTGGTTTTATCTAATTTATCCAGTTCTCCTGGGTTAGAGCCAGCCTTTTGCTACGGTGCTTCCCCTTGCATAGAGGACCATCAAGTTGTAATGACCTTCTGTTATTAGTCTTGTACCACTGCCTCTTGGAATTCCAATCCAACAACAGAGGCTATGTCTACACTACCGTGGTAAGTCGATCTATGCTACGCAACTCCAGCTATGTGAATAACATAGCTGGAGTTGATGTACCTTAGGTCTAGTTACAGCAGGGTCTACACTCTGGGGGGGTCAATGGGAGAAAATCTTCCATCAACTTACTTTACTCTTCTCATTGGGGATAGAGTACCGGGGTCAACTAAAGAACAATCTGCAGTCAATTTGGCAGGTCTTTACTAGGCCCGCTAAACCAACCGCCAGAGGATCGATCTCAGAGCGTCGATCCCTGCTGTAGTATAGACCTGCCCAGAGAAAGCAAACTAATCCCACATCCAAAATGGAATTTTCAGTCTGATAAAGATACATACAAAGAGGTCATAATCTCACCTAGAATTCATAAACTGTACATTGACAGTTTCCCCAAATCATCAAAGCAGGCTTTGGAAATACTCCTGAGAATTTGCTTCAAATTTGCTGTTTCATCAACAGTCTTTTTTAAAAACCTGTTAATTAGAATATTTATGGAAAGTGGACAAAACAGACATGAACATAGACAAAATTAGCTAATTTTATTGTTAGAAAATAGACATGTAACTTTTAAGGTTTTCACTCTGATCTAGTCTTCAGGCAGGCTGCAGTTTTTGATTCAGGAATGTTTCTACATGGTATTTTTAGTAGCTGGATGAAATCTTGTTATGGGTTAAATTAAAACATCATTGAAACTGACAGGTGTGAACTCACGCTTCACTTAGCCTAACTGCAAGCATAAGACCCCACCGAAGAAAATAGGTGTGTGTGAACCCATCATGGAGTTTTTGGCTGAATATTGTTTTTGGGTAGGAATGTGTGTGGTGGAGATGGTCAGGAAGAAGAATCACAGAGACACTGAGGAGAGACAGGAATGGAGAGAGGGAAAGGCAAGAAGCTCAAGCAGGAGCCTGTTAACACAGTATTACCCTGGAGAAAGCTAGAGAGCTTTTGAGTCTGGTGCTGGCTAAAGTGGTTTGGGAGCTGTAAGCTAAAAAAAACCTACTTTTTTTCTTGCTTCTTTCTGCATTCACAGAAACCAGACTTTGAACATGCATAGGCAGTGCATGACTCTTGCAAACATTGGAAACTCCCTAGAAATGGGAGGGGCCACTGGTGCCTGGACCATAGCCCTCCTCCACTCTGTCCTGAGGTCCCACTCCCACTATGTCTCTTCCACTGAGGCCCTTCCCCTGTTCCACCTCTTCTCCACTGCTTGCTCATCTTTGCTCCCTCCTCCAAGGCCCCTGCCACTTGCTCCTTTTTGCCACCTTCCACCTTAAGGAGAAGTGATGGACAAAGCAGTGGAGCGAGAGCAGGAAGAGGCAGAGTGAGGGTGGGTGTGATGGGTTCCCCTTGGGGTGCAACCTAGAACTGGGGTACCATTGAGCCCCCTGACCCACAGCCTGGGCTCTCTCTCACACTGTGGTGCGGTGACAAGTTGCAAAGCCCTCCAAGCTTGCACTTTCACCAACATTCACACAGGTAGGGACATACCCAGCTGCAGTTACATAGAGGCTCCCTAACCACCAACCTTCCAGCCTAGGATCCCAGATTAGTACCGTCCTGCCATGGGCAGAGTATGCATTTAATACCTGGTCTACCTCTTCCTCAGTGTGAGGAGAACCATGAACACTTGTGGTTACCAAACTGAGATTTTCCCCAGACAACTTAGTCAAATGCCCAAAGGTTTCCGTTGTACACAGTTCCTGGGGTAATCCTTGTGTGCATTTCTTCAACAAGCCATTAACATTGGTTGGCCTTTTTACGGTTGTACCTGAAAGGCTATTTGTGGGTGTTTTGAGCCTGACAACGTGTTTCAGTAACACATACATAGCCGAACTTCATAATTTCACATATGATGATAGCACATACAATCCAATGAGATATTAATGTCTAGCATATCAAGATTGTTAGAATGATACCTCACATGGCATATTTTGTACAAAACACATCCTGATTATATGACAGTGGTGAATAAGAGAATGCCAGGCTGTCACAGTGGGGTCTTGTGGGGAAGAGGCACAGCTCATGAAAAGCTATAGGGGAAGAGGCTGAGCAGGAGCAGGGCCTCGGGGTGGAGCTCAGGCAGAGCCATGGTCCAGGTACCAGTGGATCCTCAGCTTGAAAACTTTCACCAGCAGCTTCTGCCAGCAGCATTGCAAACACAGTGGGCCTTTTCTTGACCCATTTGCAGAGGCTTAGCTCCCCAAGCCTCTTATATCCACCACCCATGCATCCATGTAAATAAATAAGACTGCATCAAGGATAATACCAGACACCATTAATTTCTACAGCCAACTGGACCATCCCTAGGGCTCATAACTTTGACTAGCCAGTAAGAAAGGGGCAACAGTATTCTTGCCTCCTAAGACTTGGTGGGCCAAATCCCCAGCTGGTGGTAATCAGGGACGGTGGAGTTACTCCAATGAATCTACATCAGTTTACGCTGACTGGGGATCTGTCTTAAATGGATTATTTTAAAACCACTCCAAACAAAGTAGCATATACAGGTGTCTTTGTATATATTTGTCTCTTATGCACAGAAATGTAAAATTGATTTTCTTATGGGGGAAGAGAAGGATTTCTGTTTGTTAGAGGGGAAAATAAAAGCATTTACAGTGGACATTCATTATTTTAACTATCCAAAAGCAGCTCACTGTGAAACATTTACTAAGAGCTTAGAATTTTCAAGAAAATACTAGACACAAAGATTATGGATGAATTCCTGGCCCCCCTGAAGTCAGTGGGAGTTTTGCCATTTAAATAACCTCAATCAATTTACATGCATAAAATATTCTGGGTGCTGTTCTGTCTGTTTGCACTGTGAAAATACTAAGTATTCATTATGTCTGAAATTTATTAGTATAGTGATAAATAGAAGGCCTAACCACTTGCATCCCACTTTTAAAACCCAATTCACAACCTAGTGTACATAGGGAATAGGACTAGAATATTGGGCTGATGATTAAGTAGGCACTTCTTTATGAGCTGAACTTAGGTACCCTGGACTTTCTCATTATAACAATCTGCATATTATCCGAGAATTAACAGTAGACTTTGAATTAAGAGCCAGAATAGAGAAGTTTTAGTCAGAGTGAGCTCTATAGGAAAGCTGCTTACAGGGAGTGCACAGTATTTTCTGATCTGAAAACAACATAATAACCAAAGGTTGTCTTTCAGACAAAGCACTTCAGCAGGCACTGTGGGGTCCAACAAGAAATCTGTCAGAGAAGCATTCATTGTTCAGAGACTGCAAGCTGAGTACTTCTTTTGGTTAACCACATCATACTGGATTTGACCTTGCCTCCAGGTACCAAAAATTTCACTTTTTACATGTGCTACTCAGTCTGTCCAACCTCAATAGTGCTCATTATTCAGCTGTTGTGTCTTCATGTCTTTCTGCAGTACGCTTTTCTTAGAAGATGTGATTATATAGCACCTGCAATCAGTTAGAAAGTGACATGAAATGGCCAGCTAACAAGTTGGAGTATTTTATTCACAGATGGTTTTTTCTTACTGACACCATTTATCACTACCCTAAAAATTCCACAGTTCTTCATTTTCGTGTAAAATAACAATGAGGAGGACATTTTGAAAGGTTTTGAGTTTTACCTAGCAATATTTTTAAGAGGCCAATAGATATCAAATATCTATTCATGGGGCAAATATTTCACTAATACTCCTTTTGTCTTTAGATGCCACATATGATTTCCCGTACATTTAGGGAACATACAGTTCCTATTTATGCACCTAAGTAAGTGACTGGATTTTTGAAAGAATTCAGTTCCTATATAGATACCTCAATAGGAGCTGAAGTCTTTTGAAAATCTGGCTCCATTTGTGGGTTTTCATCACTTTGTAAAACTTTCATTCTTGGTGTGGAAATAAATAATTACTCTATTTTAATTGATATATCATTTCTGCTTTTTTTAGCATGTCCATTTTCTTAAATTACAAAAAACTGAAGATAAAAAGGTTAAGCCTCAGGTTTTTTTATGCAAACTTCAGTCTGAGCAAAATGCTGGATAGCCATCTGTCTTGGATGGTTTAGATACAACAAATTTTGCATCTTGGCCGGGGGTTAGATTAGATGACCCTTGTGGTCCCTTCTAACTGTATGATTCTATGACTAAATCGAAGCATTAAAGGAAAAACACAAAAGATATGAAGTATTATTGTTGGAACATCTGTTGGATCTCAAGGGTGTAATTGTGACACATGCCACATTTCACCTTCAATGAGTGTGTCCCACCAGCACTGAAAATTAAGAGAACTGAAAGGTAGCCATATGTCAGCTAAAAAAAGCAGGCAGTCTAGAGCAATAACAAGCAAATGCTCTAATTTGATCCAGTTTTGAGAACTGTTTGTATAACATAAGAAAGATAAGGTATAATACAAACTTTAGTGACACAACTGCTTAACTAATTACCCATACCCCCTCTCTTAGGGTTCTTTTAATTTTGATTGCTTAACTAAAGAAAAGGACTTGAAAGTTGCATTTAGTTTTATAGAGTTTTATTAATTACCCTTAACAGCAGCAACTAATAGTATAGGTTACAAGAATTAAAAACAGTAGTGAACTAAGATTTGGCTCACATAAATTAGAAAATTGATTGATACCAGATTTTCAGAATCAAATCATAGAATGACAATAGAAAACACGTATACACAATCTCTATCTTGGGAAAGTAACTTTGTTTAGAGGAGTTTTGATTAACAATACATCAAAATAGGACTTCACTTGTGTCATCAGATGTTACTGTGTTGCTAACAGCAGTGCTGCAAACACAGCAGAGGGAAAATAATTCCAAGTTAGATCACAAGACATTTTGATCAATTACATACATGTTAATTCACCAAGATCTCCTGTCCAAGGGATCTATATTAGTAGTCAAAGTTTTACAGTTATTTCCCAATTAATTATATTAGCACCAGGATTTAACTAACACTCCTAACTATTTAACACGCACTTACATTTATGGCAGACTGTACAAACTGAGTGCAGTTCAGAAGCTTGCACACTTGGTCTCATGTTATGTCTATAAACACTTAACTTGAAAAGCAGTATGAAACCATTAATTATCATAGAGAACTCCATAATGTTCTACAATCTTAGTTAACAACAGTAAATTAATTGTTCAGTTTTAAAGCTACTTTACACAAACTAGATTGGATCCTGTTACAAAACAAGGACACACACTGTAACTCTGTGATAATCTTTAAATCACATAAACAAGCATGTGCACTTCCTTATAAACTGGGTACCCAGTTTCAGGAAGAGGTCGACTAACTGATTTTAGTCATCACCCAAGAAAAAGTCTATGTGTTTCTCATCATCAGATCTCCAGATGTCAGCTTTCAGCTCACTTGCTATTCACAGCAGGAGTTGACACTGCACACAGATGAAGTGGAGGACAGACATGACTATAGTCTTTGTTTGGTACACTAGCAGCAACCCAAATTTCTCGAACAAAGAAAGAGACAGTTAAAGGTGCCTATCTGAGATAGGTACTTGAGGACTCCCGTAAGGACTCCAAAGTGTCCAGCGCAGGACCTCAGTCTTCTCTCTTCCAGGTGTTTTTGGCTTTGGGGAATGGATGTGCTGAAGGAGAAAGGCCATTTTTGCTTGATTCTGTGGGGAGTCCCTACATGGTTCTTCTCCTCGGAGGTGCCACCATGGACCAATCAGATGGGGTCCCTTACTGATGCCAAAAAATCAAAATGTCCAACCAAATTGAGAGTGTCCTCTCTCACCATCCAATCAGGGAACAAGACATAATCTTTCTGAACTCTTGCAACTGGGGTTGGAATTTTGCAGTCTCTTCATGTAACCTCTTGTCATACCAGCTTTTTTAAGACAAGCTAGGTTTTGCCATAGCTGTTGACACATGCTTTGAACACTAGCTGGTTTGCTCTAGTTAGCAACTAACCTCTGCAAATCACTTTCCGTTGTTCCCTTTGCAGTGCATCCCATGGCCAGCTTTGCTGCAGTTTCTCCAGCAGTACTCTGTTAGCTGCTGAAATGTTTTTCTCCAGGAAGCCAGAACAGCTAAATGCATTTTCCATTTCTGTTCCCCTTATTTTAACAACACCGGATGGACCTTGGTATGTGTAGCTGAGCTGATTATACACATTATTAACCAAACAGTTACATTTCTGATTGTACCATTCAATTTGCAAGTATCCCTACACAAACACTATTTGGTTTTAGGTCCTTTTATTTACTGCCTCTTTCAGCATAGGTGTATATCACTAACCTGACAGTATAAATATGCTTGATAGCAAAAATCAGCTTTACTTCTTTGCTTTATCACTTAAACTGAAATAAATCAATATAAACACAACCCATTTTATTCCTAACAGGATTGCCTATGAGGTAAAACCTGACATTACAGCTTACAATATGTTACCCAAGCCTATATCATTTATAATTGACTTCCTTTATATACACATTTTAATCATACCATTACATACCATCAAGCTCTCTATTTTACTACTGTATCTGGCATATCATATCATATCTTAATGTTTGACATTAATTTAATTTTAATCCACTCACTCATTCACAGATAGGAAAAAAGGGGAAGTCTCTTTAGCTTCCCCGGGGTACTCTCCTGAGAAAGGCTGACACAACTCTGACTTTCCTCAGACTATTGAAGAAAACTTGCCATTAAGCCTCAGGTTTTTATTCTCTTTTTATGCTTATAAGAAGCACACAGAAACTTTTTCAAGGAGATAAAGCAATACGCCGTGTTTATTGAGAGTACAGTTCAAGCATTAAAATCAGCACATGCTTCCATTCATACACACACACATACCCCAAAGTTCTGCAGCTCGATCTTATAGTTACCAGTCCTTAGTATTACTCTGTCAGTTCCAGTGGCCAGATGAAATTGCACACGAGGGAGGGGAGGAGCTGAAGCTGGGCCTCTGTTGGATGTGTCCAAACGCCAATGTTGATGCAGAACAAACCCAAAGTACCATGGCAATACACCCTTCTTTTATAGTAATAAGTTCCCATATAAGTCTATGGACCTTGCTGAGTCACACCAGACCTGTTAATCACGAGGTATTCAAGGTTGCTCCCAATCAGCATTACATTGGGTTATTGCTGGGAGTGTCCACAGATGTTTCTTATCTCATCTCTCTGGCTCCACTCTTTATCTAGTCCTTGGGGCATATGTCTTTGCTTTAGGGTGGTCAATTTTCCATCCAGGTGATTCACTTCCCTTTCGACCATCTAGCCCATCAGTACTGGCACCTCCTGTCTCTTCTTTGTTAACATGCCATACATTCTTCACTCACGCATAAAACAATAAATAATTTCAAAAGCAAGAATTACAGCCATAACACTTCTATCCTTCTAAAAACAATCATTAACACATAATGCAAAGAATAAAACCACAACAATTTCTTCTTACTAATTCAAAGCTAACAAAATAAGCAAAATGGAATACAGTTTACTGGAGGCAATTTCTCCCCATTACGCTTTTGGCTTACACTCTCTGTACAACCCTTCTAAAAGGCCTTGATGCCTAGTCATTTCTTAAATAGTAATAATTCATAACTTTGGGTCCTTAGTTAACTACAACAAGTTGATAAACAATCTCCATATTAGTTTCAGTACTTCATCTATGATGGCAGTATGACCCATTGTACTGGGTATGTGGCATTGCAATATTATTACAGCAACTATTTGAAAAGGGAGAAAATAATAGGAATTTTAAATTAGAACCATTCTTTAAATATGTAAAGAGAAGGGATAAATGCCTAAAGAGCCCAAGTGCTCTTTTTAAAAGTGACTTAACCTGAGTCAAGTCAAATGCTACTGAAAATGCAGGGAAAGGGGGTTCTTTCAGTTCCATATAACAGAATTTATTTTTAACCTTATTTTCCTTTAAAAAAAATAAGAAACCACATTAAAAAATTCCATTAAAAGAATGTAATTTATGTTGAAAAGTCAATCATGCAAAAGTTAGGAAGTGCCAGATTTACAATTGACTATGCAGCTTTAATTCAGCAGCTTTGTTTGTATGTATTAGGATACAATATTTAGACCTATGATCACATGCTATTTTTTCACCTCACCTAACTCAATGACCAAAAGTGCAGAATTAAGGTTTTGAAGGCATCAGTAAATCTGGTATTTTCTATCTTTCAAGTTCTTGACTGTGCAATCTAAATAAAGTTCTTTTAACATAGGGTTTTTGTGACCGATACAGTTTTGTGAAAAACACTGGAACTCAAGGTAAGTGTTCTTTCAAAAAAAATTCAGGAAATACTGGGTGCAGTTTTCCAATGTGGGTTCCTAAAGTTAGGCACCTAAAAGACAGCTTAAATATCTATTATAAGGGCCTGTAACAAGTCCTCTGCCTGCCCCTCTTCCTGGAGCCCACTACCTGCCCCAATAAAACACAGAGAGG
Organism: Gopherus evgoodei; assembly: GCF_007399415.2. NCBI lineage: Eukaryota > Metazoa > Chordata > Testudines > Testudinidae > Gopherus > Gopherus evgoodei. Next base: position 70,348,367 of record NC_044322.1, read on the forward strand.
CTTCTATTTCTGCAGCACCCATGGCTTTATTTGCACATGTTCTTCCACCACCAGTGATATATTATATACAGAGCAGGCCTTACAGTCTCATCTGCCACACAGAGCCTACCCTCAGCCTAGAGACTAGCCTTCCCCCTGACCATTCCCCTGTCTTCTGGCTGCCAGCCAGCCTTTATAGCCCTTGAACCCTCAGGCCCACAGGTGCAGCCAGTTCTAAAGGCCAGGCACCAGACTTCTCCCCAGCCCCAGTCTATTTCCCCTGATTGGGGCTGGCTGAGCAGGGGCTAATGAGATGCCTTTGCACCAGCACCCTGCTACAGGTCCTGAGCCAAGTCAATAGAAATATTCCATTAACTTCAGTGGGCTTCAAATTAGGTGAATGTGCTGAGTTAGATTTTTAAATGGAGTCTAAAATGATTATTTAGGTACATACCACCATGGACCAGCTTCCATGTAGGGGCTTAACTTTAAGCATTACTTTTAATCTGTTGGGACTAGTCCCCCATTTAATTCATTGGGACTATTATGTGCTTAAAGTTAACCACATGCAAAAAGATTAGGGAGTTAATGGATATTTCTCAGAGTCATATATTTCAAGACCATAAGGAAACACTGTGATCTTCTGGTCTGACCTTCTGAATAACACAGGCCCTAGAATTTTACAAAATGATTCCTGCATCAAGCCCATAGCTTCTAGTTGAGCTATAACATATCTTTTCATCTAATGGTCAAAACGAGGTTTGAAGCCTGGACTCTCATATGCTGACAATCCAAATTGTATCATTTGGATTTTTTTTTTTACAATAACTTGGTGTATTTATGGCATGTTTCCTTTAGAAATCTAGTTTTGTGAATTTAGAAAGTAGGTCCTATGTTGTGGGGGCTGTCTCCTCTTATGGAGTGCCACTGCAATACAAATTGTGTATATATATACATCCAATGCATATTTTTGCTGGTATTAAAGATAAAAATGGGATATTTGATATTTTCCTCTTACAGTAAACACTGTATTAAGTAATACTTGGTGAAAGTTTACCATATATTTTTTTTTTAGGGTGATTAATTTCCTCTAAAGAAGAAACTTGTTCAAAGTTTTAAAAAAATACACACTATCTACCTGTTTACAAGCATTGTTCCCATTATAGCCATATCCGTCTGCACAGTGAAATGTTTTTCAGAACTTCATGCATTCATTTATTCATTTCCCTCCTGGACACAGTAGTTAACAAGTCCTGCTTATTTTGATGCAACTAATAAGAAGTGATTTGACAATACTATGGTAGATTGTGTTACAAGTGAAACTGAGTCATTAGTTAGACAGTTTGTGATGAATAAAAATAACACCTCAGTAACACCATCTGGATACTTTTAATTAAATATAACCTTCAACCAAGTTTCTTTTCAACATCCAATTGTCCTGTAATTCTTAGCAGGTACCTTGCACTATTTAATTAATATTTAGTTTTGGCATGCTTTGTAGATATTTTGCAATATTAAAACTGTCTCGCTCTTCTCATCCTGATTTTATTATTTATTTTTAACAAACTAGCTCTGAAATTTCCACCCAAACTTTGTAACTAAATTTTATAGAACAACTAACTTGGAAAGTTTTCAAAGGAGGGCTGTGCATAGTAAGTATTAATATGCCAAATTCATTGAAGAAGCCGAAAAAGGGTAGGAAAGGCTAAGAAAATAATTATGATGTGGCTGATAGGTGAACTTCCCTCAACCATATCTCCCAAAATCCAAGTGAATGAGCTTTCTGAGCACGGGTTTTGGAGGATAGCATTCTCCAGGGAACTTCTGATCAGCCCTCTGCACAGCTATTACAGCCAAAAGCAGCCACTGCCCTTCTCTTCTTCCAGTGGGATTATTCTAAGACAGTAAATATGCATAGATGTGGATTGGCTAAAGGTTTGGTACTAGGCTATCTAAATGATTACCTCTCTTCTCATGTCATGTTTAAATAATGAAACTAAACTAAAATAAATAGATATTTTTGGTTGTATTATTATCTGAGTTGTACAATTTAGGAAATCGAGTCATGGAAAGATCAGGTGATTTACCCAGCCTTACAGAAAACAACTGTAGCAGAGCTGTGAAAAGAATTGTCTCCTTGTTCCAGTCTTGTGCCCTAACTACAAGAGTACTCTTCTCCCTCTCAGCTATGGCATGTTCTGCTTTTCTTCACAAGCCTACAGAAGCCCTTTCTGGCAAGAGTACAGACGCAAGAGGCAGCAGAAGTTAATATTGCTCCTTGATGCACTAACTTTCACTTTATATTTTGTAGACCACCCAAGGGAACATGTAGAGCACTCAAACGGCAGGGAGTTAATGGCAGCCCAGATCATGACTCAGCCATTGTATGAGTACATCTACACTATAAATGAAGGTGTGACTGTAGCGAAGATAGGAATACCCCACAGTCCAATTGCCTAGGCCTTGAAACTAGTGCCATCTTCTCCAAGCCACCCCAATGGCTCTTGCACATTCCCCAGAGCTACACCAAAGGTCTGAGCTTTTTGGTTTACAGATTACCTCTTCAGAAAGGAATGATAGCAGAAGCAAATACGCTCAGGATTAGCAAAAACTTAATTTTTCTTTACTTAACAGATAAAATGCAAGAGAGCATAGATAATTCAGAAAACTATCTACATCCTGAACTCAGTGCTGTTCACTCTAGCTCACCCTTTCCTTGGGATCTGTCTGTGTTCAAGTAGGCATAGTTTCCCCCGCTCCTTACCAGGCTCCTGCAGAACCTTTCCTCGTCTTGAGCTAGTGGAAATGTCTAAAGATGCCATTTATAACCTTCCAGTCTACTCTGTGATGTGACTCCCTGATCAGCCTCCTCAGCTGATCACAGACACCTACCAAGTGATTTCATTGTCAGCCAACTTATTCCCTGGCAAACCAGTTCTCCTGGGAAAAAGCCAGCATTTTAACAGGGTATTTTTATTTTAATATAGGATCATCCAGATTTAAATACCATGTATTTTTAGCCCTATACCACTACTCCTTGCAATTCCAGCCCAACACAGAGATAAAGAACAACAGAGAAGTCAAATTTGAAATGGAACTTGCAGTCATATATCTATATCTATATAGATATAGATATGTCTATACCAGGGGTCACAACCTTCGGCACACGGCCAATCGGGGTAATCTGCTGATGGGCCGTGAGACATTTTGTTTACATTGACCATCCGCAGGCAGGGTCCCTCAGAGCTCCCAGTGGTCGTGGTTCGCTGTTCCCAGCCAATGGGAGCTGCGGGAAGTTGCAGCCAGCACATTCCTGTTGCCTGCGCCACTTCCTACAACACCCATTGCTTCCTTTGCCCTCCATGAAAAAATTATCACATAGCAAGAGTGTTGTGTTAAAATATCATAGTTTTGTTTGTGGTCATGGTATTGCATCAGCCCAAAGATATTTTGTGATACTTTCATTGTCTTGCAGGATACAAAGAAACTCCATTAAAACAGAGACTATCCTATGAAAATTGAGATGGGAGGTGGGGGCAAACCTACACCTTATCTACATTTTACCACAAATATATTCTGAGTCTGACCACGGTTATGCTTACCATACTCACTGTGACTCCTAATTTGAATAAGACAATGAAACATGTGTTGACATTGTATTTGGTGCTGCATAAAGTATATTGAATTAAATATGACCTTGGAAGTACTAAGTGAGTTCATCTGTGCAATCTTCAGGTGTACGGCATGCTTTGAAAAGTCCCAAATGTGACATACCTTTATTTATTTACTTAGAATGTTTTCCAGCTAGATTAATATATTCAAACCTTATGAATTTTCCATAAACACTACACTGTGCGTGTATATAAAGCTACTTACTATATATTGGTAGCTAAGAAGGGCCAAAGGGTACATGAAAATAAGGCTTTACCCACAGAATACAGAAGCATTTATAGGCTTGCTTTGGTAATATAAAGTAGTAGTGTAAATGAGTCCCATAAACATTAGAGAAAATAAGAAATGGGGTACAAAAAATGACCTGCTGAAGCAAACTTGCATCTTCTGCCCACAATTTGCATAGATATATGCAAATGAAAGAACTTGTGATAGTTCGATTCAATATTTTCTTACACAAAGATCTTTCCAGAGAAATGCTATTAGAATTTATTTTTTTCACTCTTCTATTACTTGCTCTCAGCTTGCAAAATAAGTTGTCTCACTTTCCTTCTTTCAGCTTTATTTCCACAAAATTGCAAAAAAATGGACTTTTTGGACTCCTATGAACAGTTCTATTTTAGGATGTCATAATTTTGCAACTGTTGTCTGTTTCATTTCAAATTATGATGAAAAATAATACCTTGGCTCCAGACACAATGACTGTATATTGCTATTGCTTGTGTTCAGTATTTTAAAAGAGAGCCAAAAATTGGTTAATAATGGAAACACACTTGAAACTAGAGCTGGCCAAAAAAAGCTAAGTATATTCCATGCAAATTTTCACATGAAAATCTTCACATGAAAGAAACGTTTTCTTTCCAAATTTTCTGTGATTTTTAAAAATTCCCTACCCCCACTCTCTCACATCTTTATACTTCCTTCTGCCTTTTTCCAGTGGAGGAAAAAAAAAGTAAAATATATTGTTTTTTTTCCCAACCAAAATGAAACATTTTTTGTTTAGTTTTTCAAAAATATTGAAAAGAACATATGAATTTTTTTTTAAAACCTAGTCACAATATTTGTTTAGATCAAAAAGATAGCTTCCATCCAAAAAAATTAAAGAAAAAGTTTTCAGTCAGTTCTCGCTGCAGCCTTACCTATGCAGTAGCTCTCAGAACTGTTGCATATGTTCATTTCTTCCTAAACCCTGCACTTCAGGTAAAATGAGCATGTCACTGTCCAATTTAGCTGAAACAGTTAAGTACACATGAGGCGAAAATCAGCAATGCTGAAGCTAGCTTCAAAGATTTCCTCTTTCTAGTTCCCTAATCTCCCATTATCATTTTCTTGCACACAATTATTTTAATATATATTTTGTTTTCTTATTAGTATAACATATCCAGTATAATCTATGGCCATCATTGTACCAGCATGTGTCTGCAATCACTGACTACTTACAAACCCTCAGGTATCAGCTATTATATTAGACAATTGTTTGTTGTTGACTCAGTATGTGATGCACTATTAATGGCCCAGGGATGTGACGTTATACACCCCAGATGTTATACCAAAGGCAGCTTAAGTTATAACTAAGGCATTGCTCCTAATTCAAGTCCTGTCCATGTACAAAACCCTTAACTCCTGAGTGGTTGTGCTATTAACTAAAGTTGGCTGTTAACTCAAGGTATATAGGCTTAAGCTTGAGTTAACACAGCTCGTCAGCTGCTAACATGTTCTCCAATCCCTTTCCACAATTCCTCCCATGTGCCCAGAAAGGATAGATGAGTTGTCCCCCACAGTTTACCGGGAAAACAAATCATAGAGTGGCTCAGCTTACAGCAGCACAGAGAACCACAGGATATGCTCTCAGAGTCCTTAGTGCCATACACAAATGAGTGCAGCACCAGTGTAGACAGAGCAGCTTGAATATTATTGCACAGTTTGACTACTCTCATTTACGATAGGCTAACTTGAGAGGAGTTACAGACTGTAGGTAATTCGAGACAAGTCTGCGGTGAATGTACTCCTTATCGGTCTGATTCAGCAAAGCACTTAAGGACATCTCTCAGTCTGATTAGCTTCAGATGGGGTTTCTGCTTTATTTAGAACTGTTCCCACTCCCTGCATTGTTTTTAAAATGCAATTCTTGATGGCACCGGCAGCCCTTGTGTACTATAAACTCGAGGATGAGTGTGAAGACTATGTCCCCTCTATACCCTCAGGCCTGCCCAGGGACCCTGACTCGAAGACAGATTCTTACCTTGCTCCCTTCCTCCATGCTAGAGGTAAGAGATCTAAGATGAGGGTAACCACAAGTTATGTGAGACCTAGAGGCACATCCCCTCATCATGAAATACTGTGCCCAGAAACAACACTCAGGCAGCCACTTGGGTTACCCACCAACTGCACTGCCACCTTCCAAAGTAGTAAGAATTTTAATTTAAACCCTCAAGCCAGGCCTCTTGGATGCTGGGTAGAAGGTGAAAAAAAACAACACAGCAGTTTGCCAGTTTTGCCATATGGGAAAAATCCTTTCCAACCTCGAGAACCAGCACCAACAGAGATCCAGCATGTAGCTGAAGGGTGGGGATGACACAAGGAGTACACAGCAGCAGGGGGTGGGACAGGCACTGAAGTCCTGGTCCTAGATGTAGCATGTGACTCCCTTCTCCCATCCCCATCCTCTGAGCAGGAGAAAGAAAGGGTCGAAAGGCACCCCTACCTCCAGGAGGAAAGAGAAAGTAAAGAAGAGGGAGCATATGGAACACTGCCTCAGCTGCTCCCAGATGAGATTTATGCCCCCCTGCTACCCTGCCATGGGTCCAGAAGGTGTCTCAACTGCTACCAATCCTGTCAAGGATGCACCTGGGATAGCAAGGTGAAGATTTGGGAAAGTAATTGATATTATATACCAATAAATATAATCCAAAACATATTATTTATTATTTACATCCAGGACAAAGAAACAGTACTTTATTGGAGAAGGTCTGACATTGTGTATGGACATGCATTTTTCTGATACGTTCAGCTTCTGACATCTGGATCAAAAATGCCTCAAGTATTTTTTTTATAAAAAGTAACATGCCTCTTTGGAACACAATGAAAACTTGTTCCCCCAGCACTGTGCATACTGCTGGGGGTTATTTGTATTTTGACCTAATTCAATTTTCTACCAAAAATATTAAAAGATACAAATGAAATCTTTTTTTATTACAATTTCCTCAACATTTACTGGAAGTTTGTCTGTTGTAAGAATTATATGTAAGAGCAGACTTTATACAAAGTAGGTTTTCACACATTTTAATTTCTATTAAAAAGAGAATGAATCTATTTTATAAATTTTAATGAGAGTAAGATGCTATAAGGAGCATTCTAGGGTATTTTTTCTGCCATTCTGAAGATTACATAGCCTAAATATGAAAGAGATTCTTGCATTTTTTAGGGTATTCATTTTTTTTAACCTTGCATTAAGATGAACATTTCAACATTTTCCACATCTAGGAACTGCTGGAAAAATGCATATAATACTGCAATACTAATGTACGGCATTAATACTTCCAAGCAACATTAAATAAAATTGTTTTAATGTTAAGCGTGTTTTCAAAAATATGCTTAAATCTGTATTAATATTAAATTATTCAGAGATGACACTTTTCCAAGAGTGAGACTGATATACAGATGCTATGGCACCAGCAAGATTCCACACTTTCTCCTTTTGCCTATTTAGCTAAACCAGCACCACACCATACTGAAAGGAAAAGGCTGTGACTTCTTCAATGTGTTATAGCAATGCAACACTAAAACAAAATTAATTACAAATATGAGTAAGTATTGCTTCGGACTTCAATGGGCTTACCTGTTGGAAGATACTATCAAATCCACTGGTACTGTATTTTTTCTATTCAACTTTAAATATGTAGCTGAAAATGAAGCTTCTATAATTTTGACCATAGCATTTTCACTTAAGTTTTATCCATAGGCAAAAGAAGCTTGTGATCTATAGAAGGTGGTTCTTAATCTGCAACTGCACTGATATATCTTTGATCACGAATGCCATATTTTTGTTTCCCTTGAAATCATATTCTTGTACTAACCACATCACTTCTTTGAAGAGACAAGCTAGTCACTAAAACTAAAACAAAGCATTTGGTTGAGATTGATAATATGTCATCTAAGTCTTTCTCCCTCATGAAGGAAATTCATGTAGTGAAACATCTGCCAGAAAACTTTGAAGTACGAGGCAAACTGCTATCATAACAGACTCCATTACTTTCTTGAGTAGTCAAGCATTGTAAAGAGACTCTGCAATAGCCACCAACCTACCATATAACAAAAGCAATGGAAGTACTAAAAGGGAATATGATGATATAATGTAAATTGTTTGCTCTGAAAGAAGTCTAGAACAGAAATATCTCACAGAGATGGTCATTAACTCTTCCTAAATCTGTTAATTTTTACTTAATTTCCTACATAGATTATTTTAGAATTGTTTAGGAAATGACTAATCCTCATTTTTGGATTAAGAGGGTGTGGCACTTGGAAGACTACTACCACTTACTTACTTCCCTCTTCCTTACTCCCAGTCAAGAAGAAGCCATGTCCAAAGAGCCTACCATAGTCCAGTGAGAGGCGTGGGGAGTTAAGACTAAGTAGTTCAGCATGACATCTGCCCATCTCGAAGGGGGAGAGAAGATCAATGAACCCAGCAAAGACCAGAACAGCTCGCCTGATCTTATTTTGAACATCTACACAATCTCATTTTGGTGTTTCACTTTGACATCTCAAATGTGTGGAGATTTCTTTTTGGGTGAAGTATGGATAAAATAACTTAACTTTATAATTTCCAGTTTGACTCCTGTAAACCCATGTATTGTCTCACAGGCTTAGGCACTGCAACAAAATAATAAAACTTAACTTTTATGTGGTGTTTTTCTTCCATAGAACTCAAAGCACATTATAAAGGTGGTAAATATCATTATCTCAATTTTACAGCTGGGGAAACTGAGGCACATAAAGAGAATTGATTTGTCCATGGACACCCAGCAGACCAGGAGAAGAGGTAAAAATATAATACAGGTTTCCTGAGTCCCTGTTCAGTACTGTCTCCACTAGGCCAATGCCTCGGTTTCCAAAGCCAAAAAGAGGAGCACATAGCTAACAATTAATGTTACCCCAAATTTATAACGACATGAAGATCTGTATCAGAGCCTCCAGAATCAATGTGGAAATTACTTTGACATTTCTGAGGTCACCAAGAGTGGGAAGTTTACAGATATCAATATTGCAAAATTGACAAGTCCAAATAGAACACGGCTGCAGTTGTCAAATAATTAGCCTTTATTATAATAGTAGCCAAACCCTCAGGAAGTCATCCAGTGCATACAGAACTATAACAAACTTATTGACTATACTGTGACTTTGAAACGTATTTCATAATTCATTAATCAGCTATATATTATGTTATTTCAAAGTTAACAATCTTGTCCTAAACAAAGTAAGATACTTAAAATAGTAAGGATAAATATGATATAAGAAAACAATCAATTTGTAAACACCTAGGGAATTATCGGGTGATAGGTAATAACTATCACTGATTTGTGAAGATCAAATTATACGAAACCATCTTATTTTTCTTCTTTACAGGGTCAATGGCTTAGTGGATGGGGGTGAGGGAGCAGTAGACATGATATATCTTGATTTTTTAGTAAGGCTTTTGATTCAGTTCCACATGATATATGGCTAAACAAAATTACTGTTAGGTGGTGCACAACTGGTTGAAAAAACAGACTTAAAGCATAATTATTCATGGTTCACTGGAAGTACATATCTGACACTGGCAGGAGATACAGGACAAAGTAGAAGGACACAACTAGTAGGGTCCTGAAGAAGTAACTCCTGGTTCCAATACTATTCAATATTTTCATTAATGATTAGGATAATGGAGAGGAGCATATGCAGATGACATCAACTTGGGAGGGGTTGCAACCACATAGGAGGATAAAATAGGCAATAACTGGCTAGGTGGCAATATTGCTGAAAAGGACTTTGTGGCTATAGTGGACCACAAATTGAATAACAATGTGATGTAGTTGCAAAAAAAGACTAATGTTCTGGGATGTATTAATAGGAATGTCCTATGTAAGACATGGGAGGTAATTGTTCTGCTTGACTCAGAACTGATGAGGTCTCAGGTGGGGTATTGTGTCTAGTTTGGGTTCAAGTATCAGAGGGGTAGCCGTGTTAGTCTGGATCTGTAAAAGCAGCAAAGAATCCTGTGGCACCTTATAGACTAACAGACGTTTTGGAGCATGAGCTTTCGTGGGTGAATACCCGCTTCCTCAGATGCATCTGAGGAAGTGGGTATTCACCCACGAAAGCTCATGCTCCAAAACGTCTGTTAGTCTATAAGGTGCCACAGGATTCTTTGCTAGTTTGGGTTCCACACTTTAAGAAGGATGTGGACAACATGGAGAGAATCCAGAGAAGAACCACAAAAATGATGGAAGGTTGATGATTCTGGTAAAATCTGAACTATGAGGAAAGATCAAAACAACTGGGCAGATCATCACAGCAGTGTCACTTAAACATGCAAAAAGATATTTCATGTCTACAGATATTGTGAAAGGAAGACTGAGAGGGGTCATGATAACAGCCTTCAAACAGGTAAAGGATTTTTATAAAAAGGATACTGATCAGTTGTTTTCATGTTCACTGAAAGTAAGACAAGAAGCAACCAGCTTAATCTTCAGCAAGGCAGATTTAGGTAAGATATTAAGAAAAGCTTTCTAACTATAAGAATAATTAATTACTGGGGGAGATTGTGGAATAGCCATCATTGAAGGTTTTAAAGAACAGTTAGGACAAACACTTGTCAGGGATGGTCTAGGTCTTGATTCTGCCTCAGCGCCATGACCTATTAAGATTCCTTCCAGACATTTCCATGATTCTATGATACTGTCATGGAAGTAATTATGCTTATGACAATTTTAAGCTTCTGATCATGTCAGTACAAATTAGAGATTTCCAGAAGCCTGAGCAGGCTCAGAATAAACTGAGAGCTTATATATTTGTTGACAGAATTTTGTCCCTTCTCCTGACAAACCTGAATCCTACTAAATATTACACTCCCTAGCACTTAAAGTGAGCAGGAGTAGGTTGTTCTCTCACGTGTATGCCTTCTCCCAGCCCTTTCCCATGGCCTTTTTTTGACACAGTCATGTCAATTTTTCTTCTGTCCTTCCCAGATCATCATAGTATGAATGGTCATTTAAATATGAAAAAAGATATTGTATGTCTAAAGATATTGGAAAAGTCAAGCCCTTTTATAATGTAAATTCATGTTCTCTTCTATCCTACTCAGTATTCTGTTTGTTTAATACACTAACACCATCATCTGCAAAACTCCTTTTGTATATCTAAATAGTGCACACCATTTCTCTGCACATGGGAGCTGGGAAGAAGGAAAATATATCCTGCTTCTTTTGTACTTCTTACATTTTAGAAACAGGTTATTCCAAATTATTTTCCCCCAGTACCCATTTAGAACATACAATTATTTTAAAGAAAATGAATGAAGCCATGGTTTAGGAAAGTTTAATTATACACATTTAGAAAAATAAAAAGTGCCTTTTCTCATCCAGCTTTCTCTATTTCAGTCACACACAAACAAACAAAATGTCTTTCATCTATTTATTTGTGCATGACTAAATGGCTAGAAAGATCTGTGTTCATATCCTACTGTACAGATGCTTGTTATTATTATGTATGTGTGTATATGTGTAAATAGATAAATAAGATGAATAGCTGCCAGTCAGAGGCAGAATTAATAGGCACTCCATTCACTGTAATATAGCTTAACTGTCCAACAGTTTAAACCAGGTTTGAACTTGGTCAGCCATGTTCATTTATGCAGTGAGCACACGGGACCATATATTTTATCTTATGTGACAGTAATAAAAATCAGACATGGGATCACAGTTTCAAACTTTTATAGGATTATAGATATTTCATCAGCTTATGTTAGTATTGAAAATTTTAGAATTTTTCTAAGATTGTATGTGACCAAGTCTGTCTTGGCTGAGTCAATTTCTTTTATTAAGCTACTAAATACTTGTCCTGTTAACTGTCTCTGTGTTATCCACACACTTTAGGGCTCTTACCCCCTACCGTCTTTCATGAGTACTCAGGTCATAAGAGACCCTCCTCTACGGGTCTGCGAGACCTTTGCCCACTGAAAGAGCCTTTACACAGTAATATCATTATCTTATATTTATTAAAAATTAATTAACAGAACACACTCACTAAGCACACACTGTGCTCAACACTCCCAATAAAGCAGATGGGCTTCTCCAGATGGGCCATATGTGCTGTAACTAGGGGTGCTGGGGGTAGTGCCACATCCTCTATCTTGAAGTGGATTCCATTATATACAGATTTACAGTAGCTTTCAGCACTCCCACTATAAAAATTGTTCCAGCACCCCTGTCGATGGCTAGTCAGAATTGTTTTATCTGTGGGCTCTGGCTTCAGCTTCTGCACAGAATGATCATGCAGGTGATCGAGTTCTGGCCGCTTTGATTTTGGGTTGTGTCCCAGAGTTAGGTTGCAAAGAATTCCTTCTTGGACTTCAGTTTATATAGTTAAAACTTGGGTACTGCTTAGATATAGTTTAGCCAATCATTTTAAATCATAAGCAGTGGGTGAACCCCCAGCTCGGGGAAGCTAGCCACTGGCTAGCCACTAATGCCTTTCACCTGAGATCGAGGCTCTCCCACCCCCTTCCCCCCCAAGCCCAGATCCCCCCTAAAGCTGCCAGCCCCCTCAGCCCCAGAGCACTGTGAGCCCCCTTCCCTAGCCCCAGAGCACCAGCTAGACAGCGCATGCTCCCCTCCTCAGCCCCGGAGTGGAGGATGGCACGCAATCCCCTCTTCCCTCTAGTCCTGGAGTGCTAGGTGGCGTGGCCCAAGTGCCGGGGTCCCCCCCAGCACTGTGTAGCTCCAGCTACCCCAGATTCCAGCCACCCTAGCCTCAGCCCCAGCCCCAGCAGGCTTCCCTTCTCAGAAGGAGCAGCCTGTCTGGGCTGAGGCCAACTAGCAGCAAGCAGAGGCCTCTGGACAGAGCGTGAGCGGGGTCATGCAGGGCTGTTTGGGGAGGCACAGCCTTCCCCTGCCTATTAGATGTGCTTCCCAGGTTTTCAGTTAAAGTACTATGAAACAGTATTTGTCACCAATCCTAGCTCACCACCTTTTACATACAAGAGTTAATTTAAATTTTGGGAAATCATTTGCACAACTGACAGAGGCAATTAAAGAGCAGACAAAAGCAATCAAAGGTAAACAAAAAGAGAAGTATAGATATTCTCAACCAAAACTGCTGATAAGTGCTTTTGCCAGACAGTGTTATCTTGCAACATTTTCTTCACAGATCTTAAGGGCTGTCTGTTGATCTACTCACTCTTGGAGCTTATATTTCTTTAGGGTTTTCCTAACAACCTGATATTAGATCGTTTTGGTGCAGTTTAGATGAGACCTGACTCCCCTGCTTTTTGCTAATGGCTGCTGCTGCTACTTAGTGCAAAAAAGGGCATCAGACCACAATTGTGCAGAGAAAAAACTGTAACACTACATATAGCCACTTTTAATTTGATTGATTTTTACTCTCAGAGGAACGTATGCTCTAAGGGAAAGGTTTCCATTCCCTTCTCCCTTTTTTACAAGAGTAAATTTAATTTTGTACCATTGATATATCAGGACTGCAGACTTATGCAACTAGAAAGTTGTACCTCCTAGTGTGGACAGTTATATCAGTGTAAAAGGTCTGGCTTCTACTGTACAGAAAGGGGAATAAAAATACTGATATGTCACATAGTATCATAGAAGTGTAGGACTGGAAGGGACATCAAGATGTCATCCAGTCCATCCCCTTGCCCTGTGGCAGAACTAAGTATACCTAAACCAGCCCTGACAGATGTTTGTCTAACCTGCTCTTATGAAAACCTCCAGTGACAGGGCTTCCACAGCCTTCCTGCATAACCTGTTCCAGTGTTTATAGTTCTGAGGTGGTTAAACCATAGCTTGCGAACCCCATGCCACTCTTTTACATTTAAAGTATGGCTTGTGGAGCCTCCCCCCATTCTCCACCTACCAGACTAGGTGGGGAGGTGGGGGGGAGAAGTTCAGGGCTTCCCTTCTGTGGTGGGGTGCTGGGGCTAGAGGCTTCTGCCCAGTGGAGAGGGAGTGTCAGGGCTTCAGAGTCATAGGCTATGCCTGCCAGGGCTTGGGGCTTCAACAGCAGTAGGGCTGAAGTCGCAAGCCCCAGAGGGCATGCCCCATGGTGGTAAAGCTCTGGCAGGTGCCTCCTGCAGGGCAGAAGCCCTGAGAGACCCCTCTCCACAGGGCAGAAGCTCTGAGCCCCTCTGCAGGGCTTCCTTCTGAAAATGTACCCCAATACATGATTCTGATTGTACTTCATTCTCTCATTCTGCTTCACTGACCTTGAAGGGTACATATGCTACTTTTTGATAACTAGGTTTAACCAGAGCTTTTTTATCCCAAATATCCAAAAATGGGTTTGGAAACAGACTGTTTGCCTTGTTCGTTTGCTCCTGAGGAAAAATGTCTCTGAAAGGAACAAAGCAAACATTGGTTGGGAATTGAAATTTTGCCTTGAAATGACAAACCTTTTGTTCAAACTTTGTTCTGATGCTACATAGTACAGGCGCAGAGTGTTATGTGCGTATAAGCAGCAGGTAAAAAAAAAAAAGAGAATGAACAGAAAAGGTAGCAAAAAGAACTTGATCCTGCATTAATAAGAGCACTGCTGCATAGTCACCAAATTAATCTTGCCTAGGAGCAGGCACCCAGCCAAAAAGAGGAGCACATAGTTAATAATTAATGTTTCCCCTTTTGACCTGAGTGGTTAACTAAATTCAGAGTGTTGTAGGTTGTTCCAGTCAGGAGTAGAAATTGATAATAGAGTCAGGTGTTTCTTTGATGCAATCTTGTTTATTTATAAGGAATGTACAAAGTCCTGTTTCCTGAACACTGGAGGAACCAAAAAAACCCCAAGAGATAGTTTCTTTGCTCACAACCCAGGCCTCTTTGCCAGCACCAGAAACAGAAGCCCCTTCCTTAGGCTAGGGCAGCCCGGGGGGGGGGGGAGGGGGCAAGTGGGGCAGCAGTCCAAATCTTTGGTGGCTTTCAGCGGTGGGGGGTCTTTCAGTGCTGCTGAAGACGCAGAGCGACTGAAGGGCCCCCTGCCACCGAAATGCCGCCGAAGACCCGGACCGCCGCCAGGTGAATACAAGTGCTGCAGCTCCCCCACTTTGCCCCAGGCCCTCTGAAACCTCTGGGGGGCCCTGGCCTTAGGCTTCTCCTGGGTCACACACTGTGCTTGTCCAGGCTTATATATGTCTTTACCCTACTCTGTTTTGCTACTGTCTGCATTTGGCTGTTACTGTGTCCTTCCCCTTGAGCATGTGTACTCTTTCTCTCTCTCTCTTACACACATTCCAATGCCCATAAAGCTTTCTGCCCACATGGTTCAGATTTCTGGGCGGACTCACATATGACTTTATTTAGGTGGGGGATACTGAACTGTCTCTCACCACTCTCTTAAATGAAGAGCATCAGCCACACTCTCCTGCCTATGCTCTGCCCAACCCACAACATTAACTTACTCAGGATGGTACTTCAGCTCACATTTCCTCATACACAGGCGTTATTGCCCACATCCACATTTTTTTCCGTGATCTTGAAAATAAGAAAGGATATGTAAGAGTTTGAGATGTAGTTCCATGCAGGGCTCTGTTCTGCTCCAGGTGATGTCAATTAAAATGTTGCAGCTGATTTCAAATCAAGCAGGTTTGTAACTAATGCTTATTTTGCCAACACAAATTTGCCGTGACTTGAAGGGATCAAGGTGCTTATGGATATAAAATGTCAATAATTAGCACTCTTCCGTTTAAATAAAACATGAGTCTCTGAATTGAAAGTCTTTGTTTTAAGAATGTAACTTTAGTATACATCAGTGCTTAATTTGTGCTGGGGCTTGCCAGGGCTGAGTCTTGGCACCTCTAGGCTTGACAGTTCATAGCCCCAGCACCTCTGGGTTTGAGTCTGGTACCTCTTTCATTACAAAGTAAGTATTGGCATGCAAGTTCAGTTGAGGTTACTGAGAGCACTGTCATTATAAGACTTTTGCTTGTAACCAGTTATACAGGATGGCACCAGGAGCAGTGATTAGGAAAATGTTCTTTTTCTGGTTATGGTTTCATTATTCAATCTAAATTAAAATGTGCTAAGGCCATGTTTATGTTGTTTTCTTACTTAGTTCTGTGTGTTTATTTATTAAGGTAATTTTATTTAAGTTTTACATACAAGCTCATGTCAAGTATCAGGAGGTAGCTTTGTTAGTCTGTATACACAAAAACAACAAGGAGTTGGTGGCACCTTAAAGACTAACAGATTTATTTGGGCATGAGCTTTTGTGGGTAAAAAACCCACTTCTTCAGATGCATCAGAATTATGGTTATATAAAGCTCATGGTTATACTTACTTTTCTGTTAATAGCATTAGCAATTGCTAACCGGTAAGTATTAGAACCAGGTCTAATACCCCTCTGTGTGGTCTTTTGTGAATGGACCAAGTTGCTGGTTCCCATGTGCTCCAAAGTCATCTGGGTCTGATATAGTTTAGTTACTGTTTCTAGCTCTGGGTCTATAGGGCACATCCCAAGCTCACATTTCCTGTCTAACACTTTTCCATGGTATGTAGGGACCACATTCCAGACCCCTAATGCTCTAAAATCAGTGCCTGAGACCTCCTGAACCTGTCAGTGACTTACACACTCCCTACTGTTCCACTAAGGCTGTGAGCATTCTTGAATTGCTTGTTTAACCCATGCAGAGAAAATGTGCCAGGAGACCAAGGAACACAAGCTCAGCAAAGAAATTTTTTAATTATAGTTATTTTACTCTTAACACACACAATTTTTGAATACAAAAAAATCCCAAGATACAATGGCCCTCATCTGATCTTGTGACGTTGCATTCCATATGCTTTATGGGAATATGCTTATGAATATGATATAACTGGAATACGATTTACATTAAATACCCCTAAAAAACTTTCCTCCCACTAAGTCCCAATGTGCATCTGAATAATGAGTATCTTAGAACCCATTCAGAGTTCTTGAACACCCTACTGAAACCAGCCTATAGTAATTCCTGTAGAGAAATGAAAGGCAGAAGATCCTCGTGGAATGAGTAAGTTGTTTCTTCTTGGCTTGCTGAGAGGAGGAGAAGGGGAGAAGTTGAATTTGGGAAGCAAATCTGTGTCTGCAGCATAGAGGACATAAAAATTGAATCACTGTTGCTAAATCTTACAGTACGTACTAAGCATCCATCTATGGTTACTAGTTTCATAATGAATTAATATAATTTGGGAAAACAGCTATATATGTTTTTCAGTAGGTTTACTCACATATTTAAGCTTACACACGTTTAAGTGCTTTGCTAGATTAGATAGATTATATTTGTTTCTAAAGCTATTTTAATAATTTGGGATTTTTATTAATTTGAGAAGGTTTTGAAATGTGATCTGAAACCTGACGATATAGTGGTTCCTACTCAGAATACCCTTCACCAAAGACAAACACAAATTGGGAATCTACAGATGAAAGCCCATCCTTACAAATTGACTCTTTAGTTATCAGATGATCCTGAAAATTCCTTTCCTACAGTCACCTCTCTCAACTATTTGCATACTTTCCACTGAGCAACATCATCACATCTGACAACTGTGCAAATACGGATGATATTTCCAAACTCAGGTTTTACGCACTGTTCCTTACAACACAACCTGAACTTTGCAGAGAGCAGTGGTCTTGCCTAAGATGCCTTGCTCAGGCTCTCCTAAAGCTGTGACACTGAAAATCTCCCTTGGAAATAAACTGCCTAATATTTTCTACAATATGCAGAAAATACAATGTCTGAATCATAGAGATAGAAAATGCGGCATAGATGATTCCTTGTGTAGCACCAAACTGTGTAAGTTCCAAGGAAGTGATGAAAGCTGAAGCAAATATATAAAAACAGAAAGGTTATAAGATTTCCTGTACATGTTGCAAAACAATGTCCCTGCCCATGAAAATTAAGGGTTTTTTCTATCTCACTGTCTGCTCCATAAAAATACCACCTGCCAAGTTAGAGTATTTACAGATTTACAATAAATTCAGCATCTTCTCTAAATTTGTTAGCAGATGCTGAACTATTCCAAAATTAACTGATTCTTTGTGGTTACTTGTAGCAATTAAATGTGTGGCAGCTTTTCTGAAGTGTTGAAAGATCTAATTTTTCATTTGCATAATTGTTTGTTCTAGTTGACAGTAGCTTAAAATCCAATGCTAGAAAAACAGTGCAACAGAAATGAAAGAGCAATAAATAAATAAGTAACTATCCATCTGAAGTGCAACTAGTTAGAGCTATTTATGTACTACCTAAAATGCAAATTTAAAGTTCACAAAGATTTCAGAAAATGAAGTTTTTATGAGTTTAAATTAAACTTAATTTCAGGTTTCCGCATGCGTCATCTAATTCAGATGCAATGGCACAGAAATGAAGAGTATGTCTGAATCATGGAATAAAGTCCAAGATTAGATTTATGAGATCAAAATTACAGAGTTACCATATTTCAGGTTCTCAAAAAGAAGACACTGCTGGAGGTATGGGACTGGGAGGAAGGGAATGCGAACTGGAGAGCGGGAGCTGGTGGGAGTACTCACTGGAGGTGGGGGAGAGTGTCGCTCCCTGTCATGGAGGCAGGACACAATGACAGTTGCCAGTCAGCACTTCCCTGTGGGACCCCCTCTTCAAAGCTGGGAGCCAGGGCCTAGGTGGGCAGGATCCAGCAGCTGTCACTGCAGAGGAATGGATCAAGCCACTGCCTATGCATGGGAGGGACCAATCAGGAAGCAGATCAATCAGAGCTCTTCTGAGCTGCAGCATCTGCTCTGCAAAAATCCAGGACATTTCCTGTTATTTGAAAAATCTGCCAAGATGAAGGATAGAGGCTGAAAAAGGAGTCAATGTCCTAGAAAACCTTGACCTATGGTAACCCTGAAAACACATCACCTCACACCTCTGATCTTCTGGCTCCTTCATCATCAACTCCTCTTTCTTTGTTCCACTTGCTTCATTATACTGTGAGCTTTTACAGTGCTTCCTGCAGATAAATAACTGCAGTTTATCACCTTCTTCATGATGATGGGGATGAATTTTTATTTAATTGCTATAAAAAAATCTATTATAAACCACCTTTGTTTTTAAGTTCTGCAGGGAAAGGAGAATGCCTAAAAACCACATTTTTTTAAAGGTGACTTACATTGCCTCTACGCTGGGTTGTTTAAATTAGGCACAATCTAGCTATTAATAATCATATTTTCCAATACTAGGTCTAATGTACTGGTATATTAGTCCAGCTTTACATCATTTCAAAGCAGCCCTAAACATAGCTTAGCTGTCTCCAGTGTAGCGGGATCCTCCATTGGCATAGAGCCACTATAGTACCTCCTACTCCATTCCATGTTGCCAATGTAGATAAAGTGGAAGGGGGAATGAGGGTACGGCCAGGGCTTCTTTGCCCTCCACTACTGTATCACCTTGTTGGCAGCAAACATAGATTACAGTAGCCCTCAGGGTGCCAAAATACACACCAGGCCCCTGACCAGTGCCCAGACAGCCCCAGAATCAGATGGTCACAAATGTGACTTAAAGCCACCATTGTCCCTTTGCCTCCGAGGCTTGTGAGCAGCACTCCTCAGCCAAGCTGAAAAATCAAGGCCACTGTGCATGCTATGGAGTAAAGTGCACTATATTAATTCTGAGCAGCACTTTTGTATGGAATAAATATTAATTAAGACTTTTTACTTACCTACTCTAATTAGCTTTTTCTGTTTCTAAGTAAACACTCTGAAGTATACTTTGTTTTTCTCTCTTTCTTCCTCAAAAACAATTATGCCCACTACATTCTGCCAGTCAACAATGGCCATTATATGAATCATCTCAGACAACCAAGATTCAGCAGGGTTGTACTGAATTTTTTTTTACTGAATACCAACTGAAAATTCCCATTGACCCCAACAACTCAGCTTTAATGTCATCCCATTCATTGCTTGGTATTGCCTGGGAAAGTCTTCTCAGATATTTTGCTATGTCTCTTAAATTAGAGATCACTCTAATGCAATGCAGCT
Source organism: Gopherus evgoodei (assembly GCF_007399415.2). NCBI lineage: Eukaryota > Metazoa > Chordata > Testudines > Testudinidae > Gopherus > Gopherus evgoodei. The sequence continues at coordinate 70,368,248 of NC_044322.1, forward strand.
AAAATTGCAGCTGTAACATGTCTTATGCAGAAATTAAAGCGAGCTAATAGTGCTGACAAGTTGTATTTCTCATTGGTATACTGCTGTAGTCTCCTTTTGTGTCCCTTAATGTGTATCCACAATCTCTTGGCTAGGCAAGAATCTTTTAAATTGTCTCATTATAAAATATTAGAAGCTACCCTGACTAGCCCAGTAGAATAAGCTTACCCACCATGTATCTGACTTCCAGACAGGAATCTGAGTAACTATGTATTTTTATTAGCATAACCTCTCTCTTCTCACTTTTTCGCAGTACCTCATTTTTTCATTACTTTTTACTTTTCATTTTATTGTGTACTATCTAAAATGAGATTGCATGCTGCTTGGGAGAGGGATTGTATTTTTTATGTATTCTTCAAAGTGGTTAGTATGCTTTGAGAATTGTATGAATAGTATAACAACAACATAAGGTCAGACCATGCCCTTAAGATAAATGCACAGAGAACTCTGTGTGAAGACCCTGCCTAGGGGCAGGGAGTGTTTCAGTTAACTGCAGCACTGTCCTGTAGGAATGATTCCCTATTTAAGAGCTCACAAAGAGCAATCCATAGGATTGAAGTGAAGAGAGCCATGTTATTTGGACCCAACAGTGAAGGAGATAGCTGTGCTTAAATCTCCCCTGCCCTGTCTATCTGCTGTAGTACTCTATTGTTCAGGCAACAACAAGAACAAATGGAAGTGAGGCTCTGCTTTGAGTACAAAGTGCCCAATCATTTAAAGGGGCAGATCATCATGTTCCTCCACCCTACTTTAAAATACTTCCCAAATATATATACATTATCATTTACGTGGCCAACATAAAACACTATATGACCTAACTAAAAGTTGTGGGTGGACTACTGTATACTTTCAAATTCCAAGGCATTATTCTTCCCCGGAATAACAACTCACTTACTAAACAATTTATAAGTTCAGATGCACCATTTGTTTTCTCAGGCCATGGCTACACTTACAGCTGTACAGCGCTGGGAGTTACAGCTGTCTTCGTACAGCTGTGTGGGGAAAGCGCTGCAGTGTGGCCACACTGACAGCTACCAGCGCTGCAGTGTGGCCACATTTGCAGCATTTGCAGCGCTGTTGGGAGTGGTGCATTGTAGGCAGCTATCCCAGAGAGTACCTCGTCCCATTTTGGCTCCATGGGTTGTGGGAAGGGGACGGAAGGGTGCGGGTCATTCTGCTTCCTGTCGCAACACCCCGTGGTGCATCACTTCACATCCGAGCACTCACAGTTTTTCTGTCCACGTTTGGAGCCATTGTGAGTCTCTGTGCAGCACAATTTCTGTGGGAAATGGAGCCCAAGCTGCTGAGGACTTTACTGATGACTGTCGCCAGCACATCATGTTTGGCAGTTGAGCTATTCCTTCAGCTCCAAAGTGACAGTGAGGAGTCCGACGATGATATCGAGTCGCCTGACGCATGTGACACTAAATTGCTTGTGGCATTCATGGAAATGCTCTGCACCGTGGAATGCCACTTTTGGGCTCGGGAAACAAGCACTGAGTGGTGGGATCACATTGTCATGGAAGTCTGGGATGACGAGCAGTGGCTGTAGAACTTTCAGATGAGAAAAGCCACTTTCATGGGACTGTGTGAGCAGTTCGCCCCTACCCTGCGGAGCAAAGACACAAGACTGAGAGCTGCCCTGCCGGTGAAGAAGCAGGTGGCTATTGCAATCTGGAAACTGGCAACTCCAGACAGCTACCGATCGGTCGCGAACCAGTTTGGAGTGGGAAAGTCGACTGGAATAGTGTTGATGCAAGTTTGCAGGGCCATTAATCGCATCTTGCTAAGAAGAACCGTGACTCTGGGGAACGTGCAGGACATTCTGGATGGCTTTGCACAAATGAGTTTCCCTAACTGTGTAGGCGCGATAGATGGGACGCATATTCCTATTCTGGCACCACCCCAGCTGGCATACGAGTACATTAATCAGAAGGGGTATTTCTCTATGGTTCTCCAGGCACTTGTAGATCACCTTGGGCGTTTCATTGACATTAACACAGGCTGGCCTGGAAAGGTGCATGATGCACGCATCTTTCGGAACAGTGGCCTGTTCAGGAAGATGCAGGCCGGGACTTTTTTCCCAGACTGGAAGATCACAGTACGGGACATCTGTCATAAACAGATAGTTAAGGGTTAATGTCTCTTTTACCTGTAAAGGGTTAACAAACAGGGAACCAAACACCTGACCAGAGGACCAATCAGGAAACAAGATACTTTCAAATCTCGGTGGAGGGAAGCCTTTGTTTGTTTGTGTTTTTTGGGTTTTGCTTTGTTCTCTCTGGGTCCTGGAACGGACTAGACATGCAACCAGGATTCTTGCCAATCTCCTTGTTACAGTCTCTTATATATTCAAAATAGTGAGTATTTTAGTAAGAAAGGCGGTTATAGTTTTTGATTGTTTTTTTGTATTTGCAAATGTGTATTTGGCTGGAAGTATTTTAAATTGTATTTCTGCTGGAGGAGGCTTTTTCTCCAGTTTCTATAAGCTGACAGACCCTGTAACTTTTACCGTCTAAATTGCAGAGATAACTTTTACTCTTTTTCTTTCTTTTTATTAAAAGTTTTGCTTTTAAGACCTGTCTGATTTTTCCCCTTGTTGAGGCTTAAGGAAATTGAGTCTGTACTTAACAGGGAAGGGAGGGGAGAAGGGTGGAATCCCTTTGTTTTAGATTCACGGAACGTGAATCTGTCTATCTCTCCAGGAGCCCAGGGAGGGAACACCTGGAGGGAAAGAAAAGGGAGAAGCAACGGTGAGGAAGGGGGTTTACTTTCCTTGTGTTAAGATCCAGGGGGTCTGGGTCTTGGGGGTCCCCAGGGAAGGTTTTGGGGGGACCAGAGTGTATCAGGCACTGGAATTCCTGATTGGTGGCAGCTTATCAGATCTAAGCAGGTAATTAAGCTTAGAGGAATTCATGCTGGTACCACAACTTTTGGACTCTAAGGTTCAGATTGGGGAAAGATACTATGATAACATCGAAATGCCCATTGTGATCCTTGGAGACCCCGCTTACCCATTAATGCCTTGGCTCATGAAACCGCATACAGGGAAGCTTGACAGGAGCCAGGACCGGTTCAATTACAGGCTGAGCCATTGCAGAATGACTGTGGAGTGTGCTTTTGACCGTTTAAAAGGGCGCTGACGATCTCTTTATGGGAAGCTAGACTTGGGGGAAAGCAGCATCCCTGCGGTTATATCCACGTGCTGTACCCTTTATAATATTTGTGAAGGGAAGGGTGAAACATTCAGTCAGGAATGGACCTCCGAGGTTCAATGTCTGGAGGCTGAATTTGCACAGCCAGAGAGCAGGGCTACTAGAGAGGGCCAGCACAGGGCTACAAGGATTAGGGATGCCTTGAGGGAGGAATTTGAGGCTGAAAACCAACAGTAATGTTTGGTGCATTGTACGGGAGTGAAGTACAGTGGTTACAATAGTAGGAATCTGTTTTTCCTAAAATGATTTGCAGTGCCTGTTTCTTTCCTGGGCTAAGGTATCTTTTTATTTTCTGCAATAATAAAGACTGTTTTCAAAGACAAGAATTGATTTATTGAAAAGAAAATTATTTTCTTGACAGACACACAACATTTTGGGAACCTAAAAGGGCAGGAGGGTGGGGTGGTGAACTGTACAGTCACAGGTTTGAATATGTCCTGTCTGGAGTGCTGTGCGATGACTGCTGCACTTCAGGATGCCTATACTGCATGGTGGTGGGGGTTGAGTGTAGAGGGTAAGGGTCATAGTTCTCAGGGCTGGTTGGTGAACGTACAGGTGTTGGGGGCAGCTGGTACTGGTAAGAACCTGGATGCTGGGGAAGGGGGTTTGGAGCTGACATTGGGGCACAAGGGAAAGAGCTTTGGGCCGGCGGGGGCCAGCACAGTAGTGCTCTGCCTGCATGGCTATAAGTGACTGGATACAGTCCGTTTGGCGAGCCAGGATGCTTATCAGCTGCTTTGTGCTTTTCTTCTTAGCCACTACGTTTCTCTGGCGGAGCATGCTTTCCCTTTGTCTCCAGTCCTGCAGTTTTTTACTCTCTCTGGCAGAGTGATCCATAACTGCTTTAAGCATGTCTTCTTTGCTTTTTCAAGGCTTCTTCCTGAGGTTTTATAGCCTCTGCCCAGTGGATGATACGGGCAGTCCAGTAGTCAGGGACACTGTTCGAAAGACAATAATGGCAACAGTTAAAACAGGACACAGGCTGCATTGTTTATAATCTCACCCAGACAGTTATTCCCACACAGTGAAGGAGTTTACAGTCTTCACTTTAGCATACTTTTCCCATACCAAACAGAGCGCACCTAACCCACAGGAGGCAGGAAATGGTCAGTAAAGGGGGAATGATTGCTTCAGGGATGTGCAGGGGTTTCTGTGCGTTGGGGAGAGCAAAATGCTGCCGGGGGCACCTACACTGAACACTCTCCCAACATTTTCCACAGGAGTTAATCCTGGAAGCTATCTCACTGCTGCAGGTCACCTGGGAAGGGAAAATGATTGCTTCAGGAATGTGCAAGGGTTTCTGTGCGTTGGGGAGAGCAAAATGCTGCAGGAGGCACCTACACTGAACACTCTCCCAACATTTTCCATAGGAGTTAATCCTGGAAGATATCTCGCTGCTGCGGGTCACCTGGGAAGAGCAGGAGGGTCTTCTAGATCAATGCGGATTCCGCCCAGGCCCCTATGCAGCTTACCTGTGTGCAGCAATGGTCCCTCCACCCCTTGTGGCACAGTGGGGTAGACACGTTAGCCTGACTGGGACAAAGACCACAGTGGCTCTCCCTATAAACTTGCACAAGCCCATTGCCCACGCTCTGGCTGAAACTTTTGAAGAGATTACCAAGGCCGATTACCGCGACGTGACCACATCAATGGGCTATTCCACATCTAGGCATGCATGCATGCAGCCCAACCCCCCCCCAAAACATTTGCATCCTGAAACTAAAAGCTGCTTACCGGGAACCCACTCCTCTGCTTGTCCTTCTCCAACTAGTTCCAGCTGCTGCGACTGGCTACCTTCCTCCAGGCTTGAGAAGAGCTCCTGGCTGCATGCCTCCTGGGACTCTGGGGTGTCTCCCCCCCACCCCAGTACCCTCATTCTCGGTTTCCTCCCCCTCCTCCCCTTCCCTTTCCTCCTCCCCTTCCCCCTCCTCTAACCCACCTTCCCCCCCCCGCCCGCTCTGAAGTGTCCATCGTGGTCATTGGATTGGCAGTGGGGTCACCCCCAAGTATTGCGTCCAGCTCCTTGTAAAAATGGCAGGTCGTGGGGGCAGCACCTGAGCAGCAGTTTCCCTCTCGGGCTTTGCAATACGCACTCTGCAGCTCCTTTACTTTAACCCTGCACTGCACCGTGTCCCGGTCATGGCCCCTTTCCAGCATGACCCTTGAGATCTGCCCATAGGTATCATAATTCCTACAGCTGGAGCGCAGCTGTAACTGCACAGCTTCCTCACCCCAAACACTGATGAGGTCCAGCAACTCGCCATTGCTCCATGCTGGGGCTCGTTTGGCGCATGGAGGCATGATCACCTGGAAAGATTCACTGATTGATTGCACTCCACACCTGGCTGAGCAAACAGGAAGGGGATTTTTAAAATTCCCAGGGCATTTAAAGGGCGGGTCACCTGAGGCCAGGGCAGTACAGTGCGAACTGATGAGCAGAGTGGCTGAACAGGCATTCTGGGATACCTTCTAATACCCTGGAGATGAATTACAGCGCTTTTGGTGGCCACATTTGCGGAGCAGCGCTGCATCACTAGCGCTGCAATCCTTATACCCCAAGCAGAACAGGAGTACAGCCAGTGCTGCAATCAGGGAGATTGTAGCCAGTGTAGCCAAGGCCTCATTCTCTTAGGCTAGTGTTAGGATTGTGGTGTGGCATTATCCTGCAGGTGCAGCATTATGCACAACAGGAACTATCGGTAGTAAGGAATCAACTGGATCTGGTATGAAATTCCCTGAATCTGGTACCAAAGTTTCTTCCAACAAGTTATCAAAATTTGGATTTGTAAAAGGAGAAGGTTCAACTGAAGGAACAGAAAATCCAACTGGAACATTCCCAGAAGCCGGTATTTGTCATGGCTGCAACTAGTCCATATATCATCCCATAAAGTAAAGTTGCATAGTTTTACCATGAATGATACAGGTCCTGTGCATTTCACAAGTTCTCCAGGTACCCATTTCACTCCACAACAATAGTTGCAGGTCCATACTAAGTCTTGTACTTCAAAAGCATGCTGCCAAGTCTCATTGGATCAATTTGTGTAGCTTGGGATTTGGCTACACGAGGCAACATCAGGATGTAGCAGGTCCCAACGGGTATGCAAAAACCACTTCAGCAAAAGAGTTGCCTATGACTTGGGAAGTATCATGTGTTTTCTTCCTGTAGACAAGCAAAAAAATTCTGCTGATGACTCAAAATAGACTTGTTAGCTCTTTAGGCATGCTCAAGTGTCTGTACAAAGTGTTCTGCTAGTTTGTTTGTAGCAGGATGGTACAGAGTAGAACTTATGTACTGAATTCTATTAGAAGCTAGGAACCTCTGAAATTCTTCTGAAGAGAACTTAGGTCCATTGTCTCTTATCAGCTCAAATGGTACACCTAATCAACTAAATGAGGCATGAAGATGTCCAGTAGTCTTGGTAGCTGTTGTAGAAGTCATTCTAAAAACTTCTGCCCACTTTGAATGGGTGTTCATTATGATCAAAAACATACAGCTTTCCAATGTCCTGGCAAAGTCCATGTGAATACCTTTCCAAGGAGTCTGAGGCCACAATCAAGGGTGTAGAAGAACTGGGCCAGGATGATGCTGAATTTTCTAACATCTAGTAAAGAACTTTGCCTTCCTCTCAATTGTTGATCCCTGACCAACAGACATGATTCCAGGCTATGGCCTTCATCTGTACACTGACCAAGAGCTTCCAAAACATGAGACTGAAGTAATTTTGGAATGATCATTCACATTCCCCATATGATGCGATCTTGATTCACAGATAATTCGTGTTGACCTGACACAAATTGTGTAATCTGAGGATTCTTATGAGCCAACACTGTGCCTTGAAGTATCATTCCCTTCACAAGAGAAAGCATACTCAAGCCTTAGCAGTCTATTTTTTTATGTCTGTGGTAGTGATGGGTAACCTATTCATCAAACTGAGATAGAACATTTTGTCAAAAGTTTCTTTGGGTTGATGGAAGTTCGAGTATGGCAGACATGACAGCCCATCATCACTGCTGTGATGAGTCCTTTTATGGAACTGGACGGGATAAGAATGAGCTGAAAGTAGCAGTGCCCATCTGCGTTCCATCTAAGCTGTGTGGTTGGGTGGCCGCCCAGGAGTGATTCAAGAGCGCAGCTTAGAGGGAACAATGTTCACTTAACAGTCCAAATCATCTTCCAACAGAGGCTTCAGAGCATAAGGCAAAACTCTAGGCTTGCAATATTTTGGCAGGCTGTCAGATTTAACAGTGAACCTTACTGACATGTTGCTCATCTATCCAAGTTCTTATTCAAAATCTTTGGAGCATCTGTCCTGTATTTCTTGAAGGTTTTTAGGTGCTTTCATAATCCTCTTGGTCTCACCTTTAGTTTCTATAGCCAAATAAAAGTGGATAATTTCTTTCAATCACATACAAGGGTAAAATGATTGATTGCTCATCTAATTGAACTTTCAGCTGGAGTATCCCTTTTGGGACTAACGTTTCTAGGTAAAAGTCATCAAAACTATGGAGCTTTCTTCCAGAAGAACTTATGAAAATGTCTGGCGATAGTTAGATGCAGAAACCAGTGAGATGGCAGCTCCAGTATCAGACACCATTCTTTTAGGAACTCTCCCAATCAATTCCATCTTTTACTCCAGCTTCTTATAACATGTGCAGTGCTAGGTCTTCATCAGTTTCACAGGATCTCTTATTCCACATTATGAATTCCTGACTGCCATATCTTCTTAGGTTCAGTCTTCATAGGTGTCTTCTTGGATGGCTGGTTACTTGTGTTGCTGGCTGTTGAAATGTGTGATAAGATATGGCAATGCATCCTTTCTTCTGGCACTTTTTGTAAATAACCTGGCATGCTCAGCATTCCTTCTCAGTATGCAAAGTTTGTGCAAAATAGCCAAACAGAAATTCCTTGCACTACCATCATCCTCTCTGTCTCTGATTCAGGAGGTTAGCATCTCAGTTCACATCAGATTCCAGCGAATTCTTCTCTGTGTTTTCCATAGCCATAACTACCTCAATAGCCTTCTTCAATGTAAGTGCTGATACAGTCAGTAACTTCTTTCAAATCTGACCATTGTGTAATCCAGAGCCAAACTGGTCATGTAGGGCATCACTTAATATCTGTCCAAAGTGACAATGATCTGACAACTTTCTTGGAGCAGCAACAAACTGCTACTGGCTATCCACTTCCCTGGTGTTGCTGAAGGAATCAATATCATTCTGCTATTGTTGATGGGGTAGGACAGAAATATAGTTTCGTTGCTTCTGTAATTGCCTACATGGCAGTTCCAGGCACAGATGGAGACAGTAGTCATGCAGCGGTCTATAAACCTTCAGACCCATCACTTGTCCATCCAGAAAGGTTGCCGATTGCAAATGGCTCTAAATTTTTGAGGTACACCACTCACGATTCATGGTTTTCTTTGAATTCACCAACATCACCACAAAAGTTGCCATTTCACTTCTCTCTTGTTGAACTTCATGTCCTCCTGGACATCTGTCTTCCACAGGGAAACTTTATTTTTCCTTTGGCTTGATGTTGAAGTTTCTCTCTGAAGGTTACATCCCCCCCCCCCACATACGCCTTTATTTTTTCATACCGTGCACTGTCTGAGCTTCCTCTCTCTCTGCTGGTTGTCTGTTTACACTGCAGGCTTCAGACTTCCTCCTTTGGTTGTACTTAGGCTCCCTCTGCTGACTGTAGGCCAGGGATCAACAACCTTTGGCACGCGGCTCACCAGGGTAAGCACCCTGGTGGGCTGGACCAGTGCGGGCAGAGGGATATGTTGGCTTCCGCTTTCCACTGTCCCCATTGGCCTGGGACAGCGAACTGCGGCCAATGGGAGCCACGATCAGCCAAACCTGTGGACGCAGCAGGTAAACAAATTGGCCTGGCCCGCCATGCAGCCTGGTGGGCTGCATGCCATAGGTTGTCGATCCCTGCTGTAGGCTGTCCATGTAGGCTACAGACTGTGTCTGTTCCTGAGTGCATGAGGCCAAGATGGCTGCTTCCCTTGCTGTGCTCTGTTTGAAGCAGTTCTGGCAGCAATTGCTGCTGTCTCCTTTGTTTTATTTATATTTGCCTACTCTCCTTCTCTGGCTAGATGGCCAACACTGCCCATGCATCAAAAGAAGCAGTCTGCCACCTTGTGTTTCTAGGTGAACTTTTATTCTTTTTATTTTAATTATCATTTGCTTACTGTTTCTTCCCCTTGGTAGGGCAGTGGGAGCTCTGGACACTCATAGGAGAGAAGCTTCCTATTGCCAATACTATATCTGATCCCAACAGTGAAGAAGATAGACCCAAGGGGAGCTGATTTAAACAGAGTTATGTGCAGTGACTTTATTGTTTTGGCAACAAACAGGAGCAAAGGCAAATGAGGCTCTGATCTGAGTACACAGAGCCGAACCATTCAGAGGTATAAAACATCACAGGCTGGGTGGTGGTTGGATTGGGGAGTAGGAAGGAAGAGGGACTCATCATCTATTATATTAGCCCAGTGTAGATTACTTGGTATTTCCACTCTGTAGGACACTCTGGGCCACTTCCATTATACTATAAGAGAAGTGAAAATAAGAAAATTCTATGTTAAATACTTGTTTTATAATACTAACAATGAAGGATCAAATTCTGTCCTTATTGACACTGATTTTGTTCCAGTCACCATCAATTTTCCACAGAGTCATTCCAGATTTACATCAGTAAAAGTAAGAGCAGAAAATGGCCTATTCTCCTTGTTTTCTATCAAAGTCACATTAGGTTCTTCTATCTTATTCTCTAGATATTTTAAAGGCATCACAATATAGAGACTGTCAGTCTGCCAAAGTCCTGACATTTTAAACCAACCACCTTAATTTCATAAAAAGAAGTAACATTTTAGCATTTAGCTATAGGCAACTGTAAATATTCCCTTTGACAACAAACCCTCCATTCAAATTATCGGGACATATCCAGTCACTCAAGAAACATCTACAAATACCATCAGATGCTTTCAGCATTGTAGTCTTACTGATCTGATCTGCCCCAAATACCTGCTGATCTTGATGCTGTGCGTTATGTAATCCCAGTGATATGAACACTCGACCACTTGATCTAAACCAGGGGTTCTCAAACAGGGGATCGGGACCTCTCAGGGGTCGCAACATTATTACATGCAGGGTCACAAGCTGTCAACCTCCACTCCAAACTCTGCTTTGCCTCAAACATTTTTAATGATGTTAAATATACAAAAAAGTGTTTTTAATTTATAAGGGGGGCTGCATTCAGAGGCTTGCTATGTGAAAGGGGTCACCAGGACAAAAGTTTGAGAACCACTGATCTAAACCATACAGTCCAGAAAAAGAATGATTTAGTGTTCTGATCATTGTACAAAACAGTGACAATTCTCCTACAGCTGTGAATTAGCCAGAATCCTTCTACAAAAATAAAAAAGAGCTTTAAAAAGGGGTCACTGGGCTTTTTCTTGTCTGGTGTCATGCACTTAGGGTTCTTGCCAGTAGTTCCCATCAGTTAAAAAAAGAGGCATAAAATAATTCTTTAATGTCAGATAAGTAGCAATTTTTCAGATTGTATTCTGAAATCTTGAATATGAAACAGCAGATTTAAGTTGTATTTCTTCTTGTTCCAAATTAATTTTTTGCACTTCAGCTGTCAAGTGTCGCCTTGTGTTTTAAACTTCAAAAAGCAGGAGTCAGGGCTGCCACTTTTATTAATCTTCATTACATAGCTTCTGGACAAAATTGAGTCTCACAATTCTAGTAATCAAGCAGCTTTTCAGCATCATAAAACTAATTTATATTCATTTCATTCTGTCTTATCTTCATTTGTGTGACCTTACCAACCACTATCTACCATTAGGCACTAGAGCATAGAATTTTGAGGGTTTTGATGTTTTATCAGTTATTTACAGGTTATATTTTAATTTTTGATGCCCACAGATCATTCCAGTGCCACAAACCATTTATAAATATTTGCACAGCTTGATATAACCAAGGAAGACTTACCCTACTTATCTGATGAGAATTTACCTGAAAAACGATTAACAGCTGAGTTCAAACTCTCTTTTAAAGGTGGACTTTTGAATATATATCTTTTCAAATATTTTTTGAGATAATGTATAGATACAAAGTTGAGTTGCAGTGTCAGAAGTTTCAAAAATGTTAACCTGAAAATTCTCAGGTACTCAGCAAAAGAAAGAGAGAGAAAAATCTTTTCCTTAGTGTGGTATAGTTTTACAGTAGGATCAAAATGTGCAGTTATTAATTGAATTAGTTGTGTCCCAAATACAAGAGCAATAGTGAATTTAAAAATAAGGGTTGATGTCAACTGAAAAAATGTTTTATTGATCATTTTTCAATGTTATTGTTTCAAGTTATTCTCTTAATTTTGCAATTCAATACGTATGATAGTCAGAACCTTTCTAAGAAATCTTTTCTTTACTTTCAATTTTTTTAAATATTGTGATATAAAAATAGACATTGACTTTCATCCTTGATGAGTCAGAATGAAAGATTAATGTTTTCTCTGTTCTCATGAGCTATCCTTTAAATATAATGCTTCTATTAAATATTGTATAACACTGTTAATTACATAGTCTTGATGCATGTTATGGAGGAAGAGGGCTATTTGCCACTTATTAATATTTTACATTGTTACAGTATGTATCATGAATATCAATCAACCAGCTTTGAATAAATGTTTTAGTTCACAAATTGTGGCTTACCATGAATAAAACAAGTGATAAATGATATGGGGGATAAGCCACATTCTACCAATCAACTATTGCCATTCCAAATAGTGCATCAGTTGCACAAGACAGCAGTCCACTGCAGTCGGATATCTCATCTATTGTGGGAAGCAGGCAAATGCAGGCTGCATTATTATATCTCACTGTATTGGTCCTTCCAGAAATATGACATCACTGCTACTCTGTGTTTCAGATGTTAAGGGCATAATTCTCCTTAGTGCAAAGGGACCTTAGCGTAAATGAGAATCAGGCCCTCGCACTTGTCTTTTAAGATTGAATGGTGTAATAGAACATCTAAAGTAATTACGCAGAGTAAAACAAATTAGGGATCAATAAATATCCCTCTGCACTGCAGCTTACAGGACTATGCCTTCCAGATATGCCAGGCACTGATGTTTTATGAGTTGCACTAAGTTGTTCCAAAGATCTTGCCTCTGGACATTATATATACTTATGGTTGGTGTTGCGCATTGTTGAATATCCAACAGAGCCTTAAAATCAGCCATTCTTATTTTTGTGCCAATGCCTGCTAGTGAAAGCGGAAGGTTCATCTCTTCTCTTTTAACAGTCACAGTTAGAAGCCAGAGGGTTCATTGCTTAGCCACTACAGATTTCCTTTCTGCCTTTGAAAACTGTTAACACAGCATGGCATTCTCATTTTGCATCGCAGCCAGTACTGATTTTTCTTATTTTTAGAAAATCCTCATTTGACAGTAATTGCTCCATCTACTCATCTGGCTTTTTAACATTTGCCTGAGTTTATTAAATGACTTTATTAAACAGTTACACCAATTGAAGGAGAGAGTCATTTTTAACAGACATGCAAAACAATGTTGTGCTACTTTTTAGCACTTTGTTGAGTCCCTTGAAGTATTAAGAGTTAGATGAATATGATAGCTGTCATTTCAGCTAAACACTTCTGCTTTTCTGGTGCAGTGAGAAAACACTCTTTTCCTTGGTGTTTCCTGTATTATCAGCTTTTCCTTAGAACCAGATACTGCAGTACATGACTTTCAGCAATGATAACTGTCAGTATAGTGATAAGAGGAGGGAACACATGTCACAAAGACTGCCTGTTGTAGTGGGAATAGTATAGCCCCACAAGCAAGGAAACTCAAAAGTAATGCAAGGAGGGGACTTGTACCATTTGTTGTGACTAAGCTTGTCACCTGAAGTTTGTTTTACAAGCAAATAACAACCTAGCCTCCTAATCTCAGAAGGTTCTCTCATTCCTGGAGTGATCTGAAAGATTTTCACTGCTCAAGGGGGATGATGTCCTCTGTGGAGGAAAAACAAAAACAAAACCACATGACTTTACTAGCTAGACTTCCTTCACAAACCACACTCTCTGCAAAGCATGAAATCTTCCCAGACGACACCACTTGGCCAGAGACCTTTTCATCAGCAATTCCATCAGTCAGCTCTGAAACAGTTCCTAGGTCAAGCCAAACGTATTTCCTTCCTTTGGAAGGCTACTTTATTTTTTCCATGTTGGTCTGTGGCAGGTGTCCCCCAAGAGGATTTTAGCTACAGTTCAAGATGATTTTTCCCCAGAGTTGTTCTATGTGGTCGCTTTAAAATATTGTTAATCTAAATGTATTCCTTTCCTCGCTTTTCAGGATGTCACTTTCAGATGGTCAAGCACCTGATCAACAGGAAAGGAGCTATGCCTTTAAATAACAAATAATATTATTTCATAACCTAATAATAGGTGCTGAAACTAGGAGTGCTGGTCTGAAGTGGTTTCCATCATATACAGGGCTTACAGTTTGGTTCAATAGCTCTCAGCACCCCCACTATACAAATTGTTCCAGTATCCCTGATAGTAATCACTATTATTGTGCCTTTGAATCACATAGTGCTAGCAATGGTATAAACAAGCAGCAAAGAAGACAGCCTCTGCCCCACAGAGTTTATGTTCTAAGGGTCCAGCCCTGCAAAGGCTTATGCATGAGCTCAGCTTTAAGCCTGTGTGTTGTCTCACTGACTGACTGCAGAAATCAGGAGGCTGAGTTAACAATAACATTAAGAGTGGTTAGCACACAAGCAGATGTCTCAGTGATTAAAAATAAAATGAGTTTCCTATAAAGCAGGATATGTATTGTACTCAGCACTCAAACAGCACACATCTAGAGCCCAGACTGCATTTCACTCAAACTGCTCAGCTCCTCCATGCTCAATGTGCAGATGAAGTAACACACGCTTACCAATGCAGGACTTACTTCTAGTGAAATATTTATTACTATGCATGAAGATGAATTAGAACCTGTAAAATATATTACGTTTGGTGCACAGGGAGAGGAAGCAATGAATTACTTGAATATAATTTTCAAAGCATTACTGCTACAACAGCTGCCAAACTACAGTAGCACTAACCAAGGATACAGATTTTTAAGCCTTCCACAAACACAGAATTCCAATATATATATTTTTTTCTGAAAGAACATCATCAAATGCATTTGAAGTACTGTTTCATGTATAAATATTCTATATGCAGAATATGTAGTAATCAGTAAGAAAAGCTTTTAGTCTTTTAAGACTCCCATAAATGACTTCTAGCACCAAATGGCTGGTATGAAAGTTGCATTTAATTTCAGAGGTTTGGAGTATGGGATTTAATAACTTTACATTTCTTGTGAGTAGTAAGTAATAAATGTGGAGTTAGAGCTAAAAATTCAGTCATCCAACAACATTTAGTATTGAGGAAATGTTAGCTGACTGCAGTATTTTAAGTCCTAATGTCCAATTGACAAAGAAGATGTAGCATGCATTAAATCCATGCAGCATAAACCTAATACAAAATAATATTTACACATCTTTTCCCTGCAATCCGCAAACTACCATTTCATTTAATAATACTTTAATGGCAATGTGCAACCTGAATCCAAATGTTATGCGAGGACCACATTTATTGTATAAATGAATGCAATTTGATTATCAAGCTCTTCATAGTATTAGACTTAATATGCCCTTTTCAGAAATCTCCTAATAATTCAGTGAGATTATGCTTTTCATCATGCTTTCTAAACTAAGAGTATATTAGTTAGTTTCAAATAAATTAGGCATTTTCTAGAACACAATCCTACATCAAAAGTTTATATTTAAAAAAACAAATCCCCATTCAGATTAACAAATAGGCCTTATAATCAAGTTTCTTACTTTATATATTTTATCTAGTCAATTAAACATATGTTAATGGGATTTTATATAGCATGACCAGTTTTTCAATGGATAATTAAATTACAAATGAAAAAGAAATGTTTGACACTGTCAGAATGACTCCAGTTCAAAACTACTTTTTATTTAGCAATTTTATTTAATTAAAATGAAAGGTTATTTTTTTTTAAAAGGTCAAGATTGAAATAAAGCATTTCAAATGACTTTAACCAAAATATTTTTTCACATTATTGGTTCATAAAAATTTGTGAGATTTCAAACTTTTTTTCACAATTTGGTATGTTGTGGGGTTTTTTGTTTGTTTGTTTGTTTTTTAGCTTGGGGAAGGGTTAATCTCAAAAACCTCACAGGACAGGAAAAGTTTCATACCTAGATTTGTAAAAGCAGCAAAGAGTCCTGTGGCACCTTATAGACTAACAGACGTTTTGGAGCATGAGCTTTCGTGGGTGAACATCCACTTCATCGGATGCATACCTAGATCTGTCTGTTATGCCAGGTGTTACCAAATGACACTGTTGCATATTCCAAGTTAGTTTTCATAACATGAAAGTCAATATTTAGCTGTGGTGAGATATTCTGTGTAATTTTGTTAGCGTTGCTATGTTAGGTTTTGTGTGGAGGGTGCTCAAGCAGAGTTTGCTTTCTATCTTGGTCTCTGACTGGTGACCATTCTTGTGGTAGAGTTGCTTTCTGAGGACCAGGCTTTCGTATTGGGCTGAGACTTCTGGAAGAATGGATTGCCTTGCATGTTGTTCAGCCATCTCTGTTTCATGACTGGTGCATGTGTATAAATAAAATAATTTACACTTGGAATACACCCAGACACTATGGCACCGATTTCTCCTCCACTGGGAAGCCAAACTGCAAGGCCCTGAACATCTCCTACTGATCAGAAGAGGAGCAACAATATATATCTGAGGAGTGATAAGAATGCTATAAGTAAAAATTGAAATGGTCTTACTCTTCTTTATCTGTACATACATGGATGGAGTCTTAAAATTCCACTTGTCTTCCTGAAAAGGAAAATCTTTTTTACAGGAACTTAATATTACTCAATGAATTCAACCTGCAGGGCACTCCTCTAAAAGACAAGAGGAGCATGAAGGTTCCAGGACTATATACAAGCCTGCAGTCACACAACTTTGGATTGGGAATGGAGGAGGGGCCAAGTGCTCCCCCTCCCCCCTCCACTGGCCGGGGTCTTGGGGGGATGCTTAAAAGTGAGCAGGGGCATGGCCTCAGCTGGAAGGGGCAGGCAGAGGGGTAGTGTCCCCAAGGGGAAGTTTGACCTGCTGCCCATGTCTGCCTACCTGGTTTCCCTTCAACACATTCTTGTGAAATGTTTCAATTTGTTTTCCAGCTCTACCTTAGGATCAAAGGTGGGGGGGGGGATATTTTATATGTATTAACACAATTCTTCATAGACTTACAGCACAAGAGGTGTCCCATAAGGTGAGATACTTTATACATATAGAGAGATGGGTATAAACCCAAACTTCAGACCTTAACACCAATGAAGTTTGGATTCTGGCACATGGTTGCTTCAACTCTTGTCAAGTAGCAGGGGTAGCCATGTTAGTCTGTATCTGCAAAAACAACAAGAAGTCCAGTGGCACCTTAAAGACTAACAGACTCCTTGTTGTTTCAACTCTTGTGTGATTCTCCCAGAAGGCAAAGTGGCTACAAAGAAGTCCTAAGCAGGCAGCTGCAAATTCCATTGACATGAGGAAGAACTCATGCAATTGGTATGATGTCATGACCTGCAACACCCCAACAGCACAGGGAGATATCAGAGGAGGAGGGTGAAGGGATGTAGATAGAGTATGATGCACTTTGGCAATCCCCAGCCAGTATAATGGCTTCTAGAGGTCCTTTCCAAATTGGTATAATTTAGAAAGGTCCCAAGACTATTCTGAGTTACTCCAAATTATCTAATTCCTGACAGTCTCAGGGATAGAAGGAGTGCAAAAGTAGCTGAAAGTCAACCCTACAACAGCAGTGAGTGGTGTCGTGGCTCAACTAAAAACCTGGACCTCAATCTCTACTTATTCCTACAATGAGTTGGAGTAATTCAGGACATCTAATAAAACATTCTTAGGCAGAACACGAAGTGCCTATGAAATAATGCTCCTTAAATTCATTTTTAAGGATAAATTGGCAAAAGAATTCTTGTGGACATTTTTATTTTCATAAAGCATACATAAGACAAAAGAGACAAATAGTTTTTAAAGTTTTATTACTTGGAATTGCTGCTTTCTCCTTATTTTGACATATCTGGGACATGCAATTATTCACAAAGGTCACTTTCCACAGAAGAAAAGGACAGTGTCCAAAAGGAAGCATTTAGGCTGTGAATATGTTATGACAATTTAATCAGTGAGAAAACCCCAATATCAAGAACTACCTTATTTCTGGGTTGACAAAGACTGACACCTCATCAGACCCTGGTACAATTGTCTACAACCCGTAGGAGATCAGAATCCCATTGCACTAGACAAGGAGGTTCAAACATATTATAGGCACAGAAGTTGAGGCAACCTCACCTTTAGATGCTAAATTTATAATTAGCTTGGGAAACACAGAGTACCATTCTGTAAATGTTGATGTGCAGCTATGGCCTGATGTCCACAGAGACGGTGGCCTCTGTCTCCCCTAATTTGGCAGATCTAGAAACAGAAATGAGAATCTCAGATCCTATACAAAAATAAATTTCTAGCCCTTTTCTTTACAAAAAAAAAATCCGTACCAATGTGAACAGAGTGTGCAGCTGTGGCATCAGTACACTTCCCAATTGCCACAGCCTGCTTAAGTAGTAGTGTGTGTCTATCTGTTGTATTGGGATACTGCAGAGACGTGCTAGCAGCCACTTCCCACAGCTCCCATTGTCCAGGAACAATAAACTGTGGCAACTAGGAACTGTGGGAGGCCTTGCCTGCGGATGGTCAATGTAAACAAAATATCTCACAGCCTGCCAGTGGATTACCCTGTTGACAAAGTGCTGAAGGTTGCCAACCCCTGGTCTAGGGGTTAGGTGTTGCAATGCTGAGCAGAGAGATATTAATTCTATAGCCCAGTGGTTAGAGCACTCACGTGGGAGGTAGCAGACATGGGATTAAGTTCCTGCTCCAAATCAGACAGAGTATGTTTCTGAAATCCCAAGTTAGTGCCCTGGCAACTGGGCTAATGGGCATTCTAGGACAGATAAGGGAAGGATGAGCAGGAGAGAGATTGTTTCAGCTGCTAGGACATAGGCTACCTAGTCTCCTACACCAGGTCAGCTGCTTGTGCATACCAGCCCACTTGCCCCAAAAACCCTCATCCTGGGCTGTCTTTTGTGGGGGTTAGGCATGCTTTGAGCACACCCACCAAACCAGGCCCTGCAGGCAAGATAGGCAGGGGAATTTCTACTTTGAGGATCCCATCAGGGTTGAGGTAAGAGCTTGGGCATGAAGAAGGTCAGAGGCATTAGAATTTTATCAGCTTTGCGCATATGCACTGACAAAAACATTGACACCTAGGGAACTTTACTGGCAGGAACTTAGTCACCTACATGGTAAGGCAGCATCTGAGCACTGGTTTTGTGAATGTCAGTACTTAAGGACCTAAAGAAGCAGTCCCTTTGTGACTCTAACCCTAAGTGTCTAAACACTTTTGTAAATCCTACTAGGCACTTATCTGCACCTAAGTATTTTTATAGTCTTGGCCTTAGTCCATATGTAAACCTTCCCTTTCCTCAGGAAGATCTAGTCAGACTCTTCTTCTCAGAGTTGTTCATTGGTCTGTTGATTTAACTTCTTTTCCGGTCCCCAGGAGAGTGCTCTATCTCACTGACTGGCTGCCAAGTCCAGGTCTATGAATCCAATTTCCTCTAAATATATATGTCCCCCTGATCACAGTAGTGCACTTTGAGCCCTGTCTTCTCACTATATCATGGTTTCTTCCTGATTATTAACTAAAGGTGGAGGGAGGCCATTTTCTGAAGTCTTTTAGCAGGCATTGCAGCTCATTCAAGTCTATCTTCAACATTGTCCTGGTTTGTACACCTAAACATACTGATACTAACTGAGGCAAATTGACTCCTATGGCTGAAAACTTGTTTTTGATTTTTGGTTATTCACGGTCCTCTCATATCCTCCTAGGGTCGGGCTTTATGGACAAGACAAACCATATAGCAATATGTCCCTTGATTTTTTGGAAAAATTTCAGATTAGTTCCTAGACATTGGCAATGTCACCCAGGCTATATTATTGTTCTGGTAAGATAATGTATACATAATACTAATCACATTTGTTCGAAATTAACAGAATTAATCAGACGTTTTGAAATTGATGAAAAAGGTGAGAGGGGATTATAATTTTTTTTTAGTCTTTTTAACTAGCTGTAGAAATGAATAAACTTTAAAAATGCATATTTGCTAATTTTGCTATGTGCTGTCATATTATAGATTATTTAAATTCATTTCACAACTAAGTTATAAAACCTGTATATAAACACCATGACTAAAAGGATTTTTGGATACAAGTGTTCAAAATAACAGCATTTGTATGTACATGTTGTCATAAACAGATAGTTAAGGGTTAATGTCTCTTTTACCTGTAAATGGTTAACAAACAGTGAACTGGACACCTGACCAGAGGACCAATCAGGAATCAAGATATTTTCAAATCTCAGTGGAGGGAAGCCTTTGTTTGTGTTTTTTGGGTTTTGCTTTGTTCTCTCTGGGTCCTGGAAGGGACTAGATAGGCAACCAGTTTTCTTGCCAATCTCCCTGCTACAGTCTTTTATAGTGAGTAATTTAGTAAGAAAAGCGGTTATAGTCTTTTGATTGTTTCTGTATTTGCAAATGTGTAGTTTGCTGGAAGTACTTTAAATTGTATTTTGCTGGGGGGAGGCTTCTTTCTAGTGTCTATAAGCTGACAGACCCTGTAACTTTTACCATCTAAAGTACAGAGACAATTTTTACTTTTTTTCTTTCTTTTTTATTAAAAGTTTTGCTTTTTAAGACCTGTTTGATTTTTTTCTCCTAGTTAAGGCTCAAAGGAACTGAGTCTGTACTCACCAGGGAATTGGTGGGGAGAAGGGAGAGAGAGCAATGGGAGAAGGGAAAGGTGAATTTCCTCTTTGTTTTAGAGTCACAAAGTTTGAATATGTATTGCCTCTGGGTGAAGGGAAAAGAGGAGGGGTGGGGGGAAGGTAACATTCCTCTCTGTGTGGTGATTCAAGGAGTTTGAATCACGGTGATCTCCTAGTGTACCCAGGGTGGGAAAGAGCTGGGAGGAAGGAAGGAGGGGGAAGGGAAATGGTTTATTCCCCTTTGTTGTGAGACTCAAGGAATTTGGGTCTTGGGGTCCCCAGGGAAGGTTTTGGGGGGACCAGAGTGTATCAGGCACTGGAATTCCTGATTGGTGGTAGCTTATCAGATCTAAGCAGGTAATTAAGCTTAGAGGAATTCATGCTGGTACCCCAACTTTTGGACTCTAAGGTTCAGATTGGGGAAAGATACTATGACACATGTTATGATAGAATAATCAAATTTCACACTTTGAGTTATCATGTAATGGCCTCAGGTGTCAAGAAGGGATATTTTCTCCCCTCTGCACACCCACCCAACCCCATGTGAAGCGTGGGGGATCTGGTTGGTTTAAGATGGGTTTTACTATTCTTATTTTCTGAAGTCATTGCCAGAGACAAAATAATGGACTTAATGGGCAATCTAGGATACAGAAAATTATGTCTTTGAAAGACCTTTATTCTATTTATACAATGGATTTTTCCTAGTCATACACTCTTATTTTGGCTTTTTTATATTCCATTCTCTGGTATTTGGACACTGTGGCATAATCAGGGTAGCTCTTTGACACATGGAATTATGCTCATGTACAATGGCTGTCTGTTACTGACATGTGATTAGCTTTTAATTAATCAAATATGGTCCTTTCACTTACACCATTCTTACACTGGTGTAAATCCATTGATATCTAATGAGTTATTCCTAATTTAAACCACCATAAATGAGTGGAGAAACAGACCTTATCTTTATGTTTTAGCTTCTCTTTATATGGACATAGTTTTCCCTATTAAAACAAAGCCATTCCGTTCTGAAGTGGAAGCCATGACAGCAACTGGTATATTTAACTGTGGTCTTTCCTAACAAAGCTCTATTATGCTTCAGCAGTGTTGTTGCTAGCAAGGTGCTAATATATCTTGGATGCTTTATGTTGCTTTAGTGATGCTAATCAGCTGTAAACTCCTTTTAACTTAATCCACATTTACAGCTGATTAGCATCACCAGGATGGCATAAAGAAGCCAGAGGGGACTGGTAATCATTTTTTAAAATCTAGACATCTGGATCAGATCCTCAGCTGGTATAAACCAGCATAGCTTCACCAAAATCAGGAGCTGGAGATCTGATCCATTTGTATTGGAAAGCATATGCATGAAAAATATTTGAGAGTCTGTCTAAAAATACTGTTGTGTGACAAAGCATAATTTAATAATAAATAATAAATAATAAAAATTTCAGCATAATTATGTACATGATTTTTACTTATGAACTGAATACCCACAAGTGATTCCAGTATCTCTTAATTCACTTTGCTAACAAACCTATCAAAATGGTTTACATGGTTGGTAGCCTTTAGCAACAGGATCTGAAACTAATATTCCAATAAAGTTCATGAAAAATAAATTCCCTGTAGTTTTTTGGGGAAAAAGTACATGAATTTTAATCTCTCTGATTCATCCCCTGTTGATGGGATTTGCCTGTAATATTTATATCTACAAGGATTCAAATATTTCGGTTGCACATGTGATGAATGAAGAATCCGAATAAATATACATATATTTATGTGCAAAATAAATGTAAATTCTGTTCGTCCTTGCTAGCAAAGCAATGGATTGTTTTTATGCATTTTTGTATTCTAAGTGAGAGTGTAACTTTTGTTAATATTAATAGTAGTACAACATGATTTTAGAGGGTCCTAAAATATACATGACATTTGTGTGTGTGCATGCAAATGTGAGTAAAAGAAATGGAGTGCAAATGGCTATCATGTTGGGGAAGACAATACTGGTTTTAAGTGATTTACTTATGAACATAAACAGTTACTTAACTTCAGAATTACTTTTAGTGGAACTGTTGACAGCCTAAAAATTTTTGATTGATATATAAAGCTTCAGAGTCAAATTAATTAGGACCTGTATTTAGGATTCAGAGTTCTATTAAAGAATTAGAATAAGTTTACCACTTTAAGTTAAAACTTTGATTTATCATGATTTGATTTTTTAATTTCTTTTCACACCCTAGGTTGTTTCATCTGCTTTTCATTTCACTTTGCAAATCCTACCATACCCATCTTTATTTTATTTGAACAGTAAATTATGTTTTGATTCATAAAACTTAAAAAAATATTGTAGAAATTATAGGCATAGCATATGTCTTATTAGATACTTAATACATTATTACTAATCAGGGTTAAAACACAGGGTGAAAGTCAATGGGAATTTTGTCATTGACTTCAATGAGGTTAGGATTTCACCTATTGTTTTTAGCTTTCCTTTTCATTACTGCAGTGTTGAAAAGGTAGATTGTCTTGACTGACTAAGCCAGACTTTTAATAGACAAAAAGCAAAGAGAAAAAAGTTATAGCAGAAGAGAAATAATAATGACATACAACTGCAAGAACAGTAACAGGAACCTCAAAATCACTCCCATCTGTTTCTCAGGATTTAGCTAAACCCAGTGGAGGTGGCAATGTTATTTAGTTCCCTTTGCTTGCCTGGGTCTGGTCTGGACATCTTTTAGGAAACCAAAAGCTCAGTGGGGTTCTAGTATATCCTGTGGTCCTGTGAGATGGTGAGGCTGTTTGTAGCCATGATGGTAAATCTTGCGTTCTCAAGATGTTTATTCCATAAGATGAACTTAAGCAAGTTGCCCAGTAACCTCTAGTAATGTCAAGAAATGGGCAGCCTTTTTTCCCATCAAAACTACCCAAGCCATATATCTGGCGATTACATTTAGGAATTGCTTTCTTTCCGCAGCTCATTATGTCAGGTTGTGACTTTCCCAACAGCCTTGAAGATCACTGATCACTGCAGTTTTGGTTGTTTTTTTTAGCTTAAACACATCTAATTTGTACCAGTCTGTCTTTAAATGCTGATGATTTTTAAGAATATATTTTTATATACCAAGCCAAGCTGGCTTTTGTTCATTTTGCCCCCCCAACTTTGAACAACTCAGGATATAGACCTTCTGACCAATGGGGATTTGGGGACCATTGTGACTCTGAGAAACACAAGAAGTATGTGTGGCTGAGTTTGTGGCTTTAGGTTGTTGGTGCTGCTTCTAACTTTCCAGTCAAATCAAATTCATAGTTCTAGTGCCCTCAAAACTTATATAAAATGGCTTCTCGTATTACCTTTTGGGTGCATCACTTAGTTCCATCTTCATTGTGTCCTGCCTTTCTTTACTTAGGAAGTTCCTGAGATGGACTCAGTAGTGGAGGGGGGTGGCTTTTTACTTTCTCTCCAGTTTCACTTTAAGTAGATGATTATGAACATACCCTGTTTTTCTTCTTTACCTTGACCCAGATCCACAAAGGGACTTAGGTGCCTAATTCCTATTTTTAGGTGCCATTGAGAGCCCCAAAACAACTATCAGATGCCACCTAACCTTGAAGGTGCCTAAACTTACTCTGTGTCCAAGTTTTTGCAGTAAAAGTTCCTTAGGTAACTAAGTTCTTGCATATGGCCAGATGCACTGTTGTATCATGCTATCTGCCCAGACAGCTATCTCCCACCTAAGCCCCTGAGTGTTCTTCCACCTAATTCATTTGCAGTTCCCAATCTGGGAGGCATACTCAGAGATTACTTTACTCCAAACAAAACAGCCAGGGAAACAGGGAGAGGAGAAGAGGAAGAGGCCCTTCCTTTTAACCTTTAGCCGACTAGTTAGGAATATGGGATAGTCTGATATGTGACTCCCTCAGTTTCTCCTATTGAAGTTGTTCCACTTTAATTAAATAATGTAATAACGTTATATTAATTGGGTTAGAAAAAGAGTGAGAATTCTTCTACAGCTCAGTGAGAGCACTCAGCTGAGGTACCAGATCACTGTTCAAATCCCTTTTCCTCAACCAGCACGGAGGAGACTTGAACCAGGGGTCTTCCACATCACAGATGAATACAATAAGCACTGAATGAAAAGTTACAAGGGAGGAACTCATCACCCCCTCAGCAGTTTTGAGTGAAATTAGGCGGCCTCTGAGCAGGCCTACCAAACAAGGTCTGCAGCAACTTAGGCAGAGGAGAGGTGCTCTTCCTCTAATTCTTGGATCATAAGCAGAGATGAGTGCCTCCCATTGGCAAGCTTAGGTACAGTAGCTTAGATACAGTAGCTCCCTGCTAGTGTGCTGGCTTTGTGGATTGCATTCTAAGGTCCCTCTATCTCCCCATTCATTATATAGGGAGTGTGGACACCTAACTAAGACTTTGTAGATCACAGTGTTGTTCCTGTAGTTTTCTATGGGCCTAAAGTTAGGCTTTGTGACACGCAGTATCTGAGCATTTGAGATCCTTATGGATCTGGGTCTTAATTCTTGTTTATTTGTTTGTTTGTTTTCAAGCCTCTTTACATAAACACATAAGCACGTGCCCGTGCACACACCCATACACACACTGAAAAACAGTTCCCCTGTAACAGTCCTCTGAACTCTTTTCCTCCAACAACACAACTGATAAAATTTTAGCAACTTGTTTCTAAAGAAACTAAAGAAAACTAGAAATGATGTAGCTTATTTTGGAAACATTTTACTTATTTCTGTGGATCTTTTCAAAAATGGCATGCATTTAGGAAATCAGATTCAGAATTTGTGTAAAAGGAACAGCCATATACAAAAGTCAAAGTACTCAGACAACATACCATCCTGAGATACACTCATACCTTCATCCCTCCACAAAGCACCCCCTTCCTTGTTTTTTACAGCATAGCCTGAATATCAACAAATGACAGGTTCTTTATTTTCTCCCACTATCACTTTCTTTAATCTAACTCTAAATATCATGTTTAGTATGTAAATAACATATTGAGTTTACAGTATATTTTGACTTTCAGCCCCCACATTCTACTTAAATACAAAAGGGTTTTTGTTGTTGTTGCTAGGTTTGACAATTTTCTGCTTGTATCTGTACTTTATATCCACAGTGGAAAAGGGGCAATGGGGTTGTTTTCATCTTGTTGCAAAAGCAAGTGAGAAAATCCAATTTTACCAGTTTCAGTTCAATTACAAATCTTTTTTTTTCAAAGCCTAGCTCATGACCATTACCTTGTTTTGTTTGTTTCCATGTTTGTTTTGTCAGCTTTAAGCCATTCCAGAAAATGTAAATTTGCTAAAGAAAGTTGTGAATCCACAATACAATTTAATTACACAATGTGTCAATTCATACACATCTCACAAAGCACAGTGGTTACAACAGCAGAGATGTTGTCAAAGGTGGCAATAGGAAGGTGAGTACAATAAATAAGAAGTGTGAAGAGTTGGTAATTGCAAGTACCTATGTGGAGCACTGTCTAAGAACTTACTGATTCTAGGTAGGGAAACTGTAGGAAGTTTTCAGGTGTTTTAGAAAAGCTCATCCTCCAATAGATGGAGAGGAGGCTTGAATTTGCAGAGTGCAAGAGAATGAAAAAAGGGGGTGGGGGTAGATAAAGAAATCGAGGTACCTAAAAGCATGGCTAAGAAAGGCCTCAAAATTAGGAACAACATTAGTAACAGATGTGAAAGTGGATGTGGATAAGTCTGATATGACTTTACCCACAGTGGGAAAGAGTAGAAGGAAAGAAGAAATACCATTAAAGGGAGGAAAGGAGAGGAAATAAAGAAGGAAAAAAGACATCATTTGAAAAACAAAAGGAGTAATGGGGGGATTCTGAGCCCATTTTGAGGCACACACAGTACTATTTCTAATTATTGTCTGTTGCTCAGCTACAACCGAGATAATCACCTTAGAAATATCTTAGGCAGGATATGTAAGTGCAGTCAGAAGTCATATAGACATGTTTTGATATGACATGTGTTCAAGCTCCAATATGTTCAGAATGCTGAAATAGCCCTCTCAGAGACAGTGCATGAACAGAGAAGCACAACAGTGCAGAAATATGGTCTGAGGTGGCAAATGCATGAATGAACAAATTAGCAGAACGAGTGTCAAAGTAGGGATAGTCATGAGCTATGCTGTAACAGCAAGACCCATGAGCCCAAGTACTGTACTGCCAGAAAGGTAAAAAAGAGTTATATAGTTAAATTAGCATAAGCCACATAATGCAGATAAAGAGTGTTGCTTTAGTTATTGTTTTTGAAATGTTCAAGAGGTAAACTCAATTTACAAACACTCAGTGCCTGTGCTTCTCTCAAAGCTCCCAGGTAGTCTCCTGTATGACTTCTCATAAGGGAATCTCATGCATTCCAGCTTTCTTAAAATATGGCTCAGTGACTGACAAAGCAATTTCTCCCTTCCTCCTCCAGTCCAAGAGACTGATGTCCTGCCTGTTCTCCCTGATTTCTTGAAGTATGAAGGTCACATGTAAATAACTAGGGCTC
The DNA here is from genome assembly GCF_007399415.2 of Gopherus evgoodei. Taxonomy (NCBI): domain Eukaryota; kingdom Metazoa; phylum Chordata; order Testudines; family Testudinidae; genus Gopherus; species Gopherus evgoodei. The sequence goes on from NC_044322.1 coordinate 70,395,021, forward strand.
ACTCTACCACTGTAAAGGTACCTTTTCATCCCAAAATGTGTCTTTGTAGTAGGCAAACTTGCAAACTGTATCTATGTGAAGTGGAAAGGAGACCTTAGAGTCAACAATATCTCTGCAATTAAAGAGTGGGGAGGTAAAAGAGGCCAGAATTGAGAAGGGAGATGGAGGAGTTAGAGGCATAACGGAGGATACTTTTTAACTAAAAAGAAAAAAAGCAAATCATTTGAGTTTAGGTGGGAAAGAAGAGTACCATCCAAAATCATATTTAAAAAACCAAAACAAACACTACTTGGAAAAGCAGCAAAGAATCTTGTGGCACCTTATAGACTAACAGACAGGTCTATAAGGTGTCACAGGATTCTTTGCTGCTTTTACAGATCCAGACTAACATGGCTACCCCTCTGATACTACTTGAAAGTCTCTTTTACTGTTTCCTAACAGGGTCATCTATACAAGCCCTTACTTATCAGTCAGGCATCAGTATTCTTTGGAAGTGCAAGCCCCAGACATTAGTGTAAATTCTAAGTTGGACTAATCATCAGCAGGAGATAAGAGAAGTCACTCTCAAGCACATAACCATATCACAAAAGTCTTAGGTCAAGCAGAAGTCAAGTCCATATCTTTACTGGTGACAAGCACAGCTGTAACCATAGCAACAACACAAATCACATGAGGAACATGAGAATTGTACTTGTCACTTTCTTCCTGCCTCCTCTCCTTTATGCCTGCTTTCAGGAAATGCCTGTACTTTTAGGAGCAGATGACTGCCTTATCAGGGTTTAGTAAACACCTAAAGGTAGCTAATTTGTCTTTAGAGATACATGAGTAGGTGATTTAATGTAATGCAAAGTAGTTAAAGGACAAATGTAGCTTACAGCAGTGCTAAAAGAGTTCCCTTTCATTAGCTGCCCCAGCATACTAATAATCTCTAGACAATACTTCTAATAAGGCTGTGCATTTGGGTTCCAGAAAAACACAAATATCTGGATAACAGGATAACCCTGAATATCTTGGTGTTTGTATTTTGTATTTTGCATTTTCATGGACTTGGGGGCTAAAATAATCTAAGTTTGGTGCTTCTCATAGACTTTTCATTATCCAGCAACTGAAATACCTTGAGAAAACCAGATCTCATTCTTTAGCTGAAGCTACAATAGGAAAAGGACATGTTAAGAATTACTTAAACAAATTAGATGTTTTCAAGAAGGCAAGGTCTGATGAAATATATCCAAGAATACTTAAGGAACTGGCTGAAGAGATCTCAGAGCCATTAGCAATTATCTTTGAGAAGTTGTGAAGAACTGGAGAGCTACTTGAGCAATAAAAAGGGCAAATATAGTACCTATTTATAAAAAGGGGAATAAAGATAACTCAGAGATCTATAGCCCAGTCAGCTTAACATTGGTACCTGAGAAGCTAATGGAGCAAATAATCATACAATTAACTTGTAAGCACCTACAAGAAAATCTGGAAATAAGTAACAGTCAGCATGGGATTTGTCAAGAAGAAATCACATCAAACCAACCTTGTGATAGTGCACACTATAAGGCTTTATGGAAATATACTTATGAATGTATATATGACATAACTAGAACATGTTTTATGCTACATATGCCATGTAACATATCTCTGGAATGGTTATGATCTACTGAATCTATTAATCCTATCTGTGTGCAGGTATCATTTTTGTATTCAAAGTTATGAATATTGGGTGTGTACTGGCTTGATTTTTAAGTAGCCTTTGTAAAGCATTTGGTCAGCTTCTTGAGAAAGGAATGTGCAAATTAAGTGCCCAGTAAAGAAGCGCTTAAGGGACAATGGATCTTGGAAGGCTCCAATCCACATAAGAAGTCTAGATGAGGATATTCAAGGTAGCAAGTAAGCAATGGCTGCTGCCTGTAAAAACTGAGTCATGCATGGACATGTGACTTGCCCATGTGACTCCAAAATTCCATCTTGGAGCTGGACTTTGCATAGGAGAGAAGAGGAGGTCTCCAGCCACACAGAAAGTCTATTTAAGCCTGTGGGAGACCCCTCAATTTTGTCTTCAGTTGGCTAAAGAGAGATAGCTTCTCCGTCCTCAAGGATACCTGAAAGAAACTGGAACAAAAGACAGTAACTACAGGGGGTGTGAGTGATTGCTGGACTCAGACTAGAAGGAGACTAGTTTGTAAAAGGAAGCTTACGGGAATTCCTCTGAGAATGAGGTATTACCTGTATTCAGTTTTCTTAGACATAGACTTGTGTGATCTATTTTATTTTGCTTGGTAATTCACTTTGTTCTGTCCACTATTACTTGGAACCACTTAAATCCTACTTTCTGTACTTAATAAAATCACTTTTTACTTATTAATTAACCCTGGGTATGCATTAATACGGGGGAGGGGGAAAACAGCTGTGCATATCTCTCTATCAGTGTTATAGAGGGTGAACAATTTATGAGTTTACCCTGTATAAGCTTTATACATGGTGAAACAGATTTATTTGGGGTTTGGACCCCATTGGGAGTTGGGCATCTGAGTGTTAAAGACAGGAACACTTCTCAAGTTGTTTTCAGTTAAGTCTGCAGCTTTGGGGCATGTGGTTCAGACCCTGGGCCTGTGTTGGAGCAGACTGGTATGTCTGACTCAGCAAAACAGGGTGCAGGAGTCCCAAGCTGGCAGGGAAAGCAGAGGCAGCAGTAGTCTTGGCACATCAGCTGGCAGTTCCCAGGGGGGTTTCCTGTGATCCAACCCATCACAAACCTAATATCCTTCTTTGACAGGGTAACAAGTCCTGTGGATAAGGGAGATGTAGTAGATTTCATATATCTCAATTTTAGGAAGTCTTTTGATACAGTCTCACATGACCTTCTAAAAAATAACCATAGAAATATAGCCTAGACTAGGTTTTCTCAAAACAGAGGTCGCCGCTTCTGTAGGGAAAGCCCCTGGCAGGACAAGCCGGTGTGTTTACCTGCCCCATCTGCAGGTCTGGCCAATCGCGGCTCCTACTGGCCGCAGATCATTGCTCCGGGCCAATGGGAGCTGCTGGAAGCAGCATGGGCCGAGGGACTTACTGGCCACCGCTTCCAGCAACTCCCATTGGCCCAGAGCAGCGATCCGTGGCCACTGGGAGCCGCGATCAGCCAGACTTGCAGATGGGGTAGGTAAACACACCAGCCAGGCCCATCAGGGGCTTTCCCTACAGAAGCGGTGACCCCCATTTGAGAAACCTCGGCCTAGACGAACCTACTATAAGGTGGGTACACAACTGACTGGAAAACCATACTCAGAGAGTAGTTGTCAATGGCTCACAATATCTATCCTGGGTCTGCTTCTATTCAATATCATCATAAATGATTTGGATAATGCCAGAGAGAGTACACTTACAAAGTTTATGGATGTTACCTAGCAGGGAGGGGTTGCAAGCATGTTGGAGGACAAGATTAAAATTAAAAATGATCTTGGCAAATTGAAGAAATGGTCTGAAGTAAATAGGATGAAATTCAGTAAGAACAAATGCAAAGTACTAAACCGAGGAAGGAATAATCAACTGCACAAATGCAAAATGGGAAATGACTGCATAGGAAGGACCACTGCAGAAAAGGATCTGCAGGTTTTACTGGATCCAGAACTGTATATGGGTCAACAATGTAATACTGTTGCAAAAAAAAAAAGTGAACTGCATTCTGTGATGTATTACAAGGAGTGTTGTAAGCAAGACATGAGAAGTAAAACTTTCACTCTACTCAGCACTGACAAGGCCTCAACTGGAGTATTTTGTCCAGTTCTGGCGACCACATTTCAGGAAAGACATGGATAAATTGGAGAAAGTTCAGAGGAGTGCAACAAAAATGATAAAAAATTTCTAGAAAACATGATCTATGAGGGAAGATTGAAAAGATTGGTTTGTTCAGTCTGGAGAAGAGAAGACTGGAGGGGGATATGATAACAGTCTTCAAATACATAAAAGGGTGTTATAAAGAAGAAGGTGATAAACTGGTCTCCTTAAGCACTGAGGACAGGACAGGAAGTAATGGGTTTAAAGTACAGCAAGTGAGGTTTAGGTTAGACATTAGGAAAAGCTTGCTAACTTTAAGTTTGTTAAGCGCTGAAAAAAATTACCTAAGGAGGTAGAGGAATCTCCATAACTGGAAGTTTTTAAGAACAGATTAGACCAGGGGTTGGCAACCTTTGGCACGTGGCTCACCAGGGTAAGCACCGTGGCAGGCCGGGCCAGTTTGTTTACCTGCCGCATCCACAGGTTTGGCCGATTGCAGCTCCCACTGGCTGCGGTTTGCCATCCCAAGCCAATGGGGACTGGCTGAGGGATGTGCTGGCCGCGGCTTCCAGGCACCCTCCTTGGCCTGGGATGGCGAACTGGGGCCAGTGGGAGATGCAATTGGCTGAACCTGCGGATGCGACAGGTAAACAAACCAGCCCGCCAAGGTGCTTACCCTGGTGAGCCACGTGCCAAAGCTTACCAACCCCTGGATTAGACCAATGGTTCTCAAATTTACTTAATCGTGCCTGCCCCTCTTTTGTGTCTGTGGTCATTTGTAGCCCCCTCCCCCAACTATCTATACTGCCATCGAGGTAGAGTGAAAAGCTGTGGATGCTGGCCAGGCCCCCAGCTCTGAAGGCAGCACCACGCAAGGAACAGTGCAGAAGTAAGGGTGGCAATGTAGACTTAGTGTCCCATTGACACCCTTACATCTGCACTGCTGCTGCCACCCACGTGCTGACAGCTGGAGCCCCTGGACTGACAGCTGGAGCCCTGCTGCCACCTCCCAGTAAGGGATTAAGGGGGGTAGAAGGAGAGCCTGAGCCCAAGTGGCAGGACTCCAGCTGGCAGCCCCAGGCACGGGGCTCCAACTGTCCCCTTTATGCCTTCCCCTGGCTTCCCAGTATGCATGGCCCTTCTGCATGAGCTCCCCCACCAAGGCCTGACAGCCAGAGCTTTTTTTTTTTTTTAAAAAGCACACAGTTCATGGCTCCTTTGACACATTCCCATACCTTCCTTGGGAGGCATGCCCATAATTTGAGAACCATTGGATTAGACATACATCTATCAGGGATGGTCTAGACAATACTTAGTCCTGCCTCACTGCAGGGGAGTGGAATCAGTGCAGAGGATCTAACCTGCTCCCTTCCAGTCCTACATTTCTGTGATTCTATACTTAATCCAGTTTCCGGACTACTTATACAGATGTACATGTACATGAATTTCAAATAGAATTTGATTCTCTATTTCCTTTCACACTTGGAATATTTTGGAGTGATCAATGACAAATGAACATGCTCCTTGCTGCTATGGCCCTCTGTGATACCCCAGATTAGATAAATATTAACAGATAATTGGTTTGGATGTTCACTATTTACTGGGTTCCTGGAACAGAGTTTACTCACTGTCTCTTCACTTTCAGACATGAGCGTTAGACACACACACACAAAACTGGCCAAGCTAGCAAGTAATAACCATATTCTTCAGGATCTAGAGGAGGAACACACTACACTGTCTTTTAGGAAGGAAAACTATGTGTGTCCTGTGATTATTATATAGTGCAGTCCATTGGTGCTGAAACTAGAGGTGCTGGGGATTCTGCTGCACCCTCTGGCTTGAAATTATTACCATTATATACAGGGTTACAGTTTGATTCAATGGCTTTCTATACCCCTACTATAAAAATTGTTCCAGCATCCCTGTTTAGGGAAATGCATCAGTCAGTATGAATGCAGCAACAACTTGCACATGGCTTTTTACATTAGAAAGTATTCTCAGAAAGGAAATGTTGGTCAGGATATTGAGATTATCCCTTTCTTATCTGTACTGCCACCAGAGAGGGCAATAGGCACATCTACCTATTTCTTAGTAGTAACATACTGTAGTATCATCAGTCCTATGTCACCATAAGTCCTATGTGGCAGCCTTAACACATGGTCATAATTACCTTCTGTCTTCCAGTAGTAATGAAGTCATTTCACACTAGCTCATGTTCCTTCATGGTACAATCCATCCTCTGGAGTGTCTGCATGAAACAAGAAGGATTGAATAATGATTGCTGGCTAGTGTGTGCTCTCACCAATTTTCTCTCTGTATTTTGCTAACATGTAAGATCTCTATTCTATATCCCTCATTATGTGCTAGGTATGGGCTAAATACATCACTAGTTTCAACTATGCAAAATTTAGGATGAATTTGGCCCACTTTTTTTTCTTCAAAGGTGCTTTATACTCCTTTGAATTCTAAGCAAAAACCAAAAGATCCAAAACACTCCAGGAATGGAAGAAAAATGAAAACAGATTATATTTGAAGAGGGCAATGTTGGGTTCACTGCAGTCATCCTTCTCACTACAAAAAGGCAAGAGGCTACACGGGGGCAAAATAACAAAGTCTACAGGAAGAGGATTGCATCAGATTGTTGTTAATACAGTTGGAATAATAGAGAATAATCTCCGGAATGTAGTTTGTGAATGGTCCTGGCCCATCAAGTTAGGAGAATTTTATTTATTTGGAATTTAATTCAGCTACTGAAAGAGCTGCTATTGTCTGTAGCTGTAAGGACGCAGTCAAAAAAATACTGTATCTATAAAAAAGGTAAAATTCTCACTCACCGTTATAAACTATGGTCAGACATTTGTTTGAGAGGCACTTGTTTTCTGGTTTTCTGTTTGTGGATGAGTATAATATTCTTCCTTTTTCCTTATTAAATATTCCAAATAGCATATTGTTCCAGTGCATGTATTTTACCTATCCAAGTGACATTTAACACACTAAAGTCCTATTAATGGAAACTTACTATGGCAGTATGATTCTTTCAGAATTATACTTATAATTAATGCATGTGGGATGGGAATTCAGGATATATTAATGGTATTAAAGACAGCTAATCATGTAGCAAATGCAATCATTGTGTTAAGGGTACAACAAAAATTATTTGCTGGGATTTTGACTTGAAAGGAAAGAAAAATACATTCTATTACTCCATCAAGTTCTTCTTTGATATGTGTATGTGAGTGAGAGACAGAGAGAGAGAAAGAAAGAGAGCGAGAGAATATGTATATGCACACATGTTGGTTTGGCCAGGCAAAAGAGATGGTAACAATAAAACAGTGTGCAAGAAGAAAACACTAACCAGATGATCTTCCTTGTTAGGAAGAGGGATGATAACCAGATCAAGAATGTGCTGCATTTCTGGGAAACACCTATCATAACCTAGTCCCAGATTTGGACCTTAGCGTCCAAAATATGGGGGTTAGCATGAAAACCTCCAAGCTTAGTTACCAGCTTGGACCTGGTAAAGCTGCGACCACCCAAAAAATTAGAGTGTTTTGGGGCACTCTGGTCCCCCCAAAAAACCTTCCCTGGGGACCCCAAGACCCAAATCCCTTGAGTCTCACAACAAAGGGAAATAAACCTTTTCCCTTCCCCCCCCCCTCCAGGTGTTCCTGGAGAGATGCACAGAAGCAAACTCCGTGAATCTAAACAGAGGGATTCCACCCTCCCCGTTTCCAGCCTTGGAAAACAGAAGTACCGAGAGCTAATTTCTCTTCCCCCCTCACCCAGAGGGAATGCAAAGTCAGACTAGTAAATCTAACACACACAGATTTCCCCCTGACTTCTTCCTCCCACCAATTCCCTGGTGAGCACAGACTCAATTCCCTGGAGTTCCCCACTAAAGAAAAACTCCAACGGGTGTTAAAAGAAAGCTTTATGTAAAAAGAAAGAAATACATAAAAATGGTCTCTCTGTATTAAGGTGACAAATACAGGGTCAATTGCTTAAAAGAAATATGAATAAACAGCCTTATTCAAAAAGAATACAATTCAAAGCACTCCAGCAACTATAGACATGTAAATACAAAAAAAAACATAGAAATCACTATCTGATCTTTTGTACTTACAACTGAGAAACAGAAGATTAGAAAGGCAGAAGACAGAAAAAATCCTTCTCATAGCCGAGAGAGTACAGGCAGAAGACCCAAGAACAAAGGACTCACACACAAACTTCCCTCCACCCAGATATGAAAAAGTCTGGTTTCCTGATTGGTCCTCTGGTCAGGTGTTTCAGGTACTTCTTTCCAGGTGTAAAAGACATTAACCCTTAGCTATCTGTTTATGACAACACCAATTTCATAAAGTATATTTTCCTCTTGATTTAAAGATTCATATTACATTGTGCAAAGCTGCATTGGTACTATATAAAAATCAGATTTTCAACAGGTTTGGAAATAGCCAAAGTTTTGGTGATTTCATCTTGAAGTTATTGGATTTTCTTTTCAGAAAAAAGTGACCTTTTACAAGCCTTCAGCAAAGGCTTCATTCAATATTTGTTGATATGATGCTTTTTTTCACCAGTGAAAATAGAAAAAATGAATGGCTAGTAGTAAAATCTCAAGTAAATTAAATGATAAATCTAGGCAAATTACATTAAATTGATGAGAATTTTGTGATATTCCCCTCAGTTTAGGAATTACTTAGTTACCAGTTCCTGCTTAGTCTCATTCTGTAATCCAGTAAGAGTTTTTCTTGAATAAGGGTATATGATTTAGCCTGCTTTATGCAGGCCTTGAAAATAATGCAGATTTGGCATTCTCTACCAACAGTATGAACATTCTCTAATATTTTTGGTTATGCAGTGGAAATGTCATGACTCAAGCCAAAATGAGTAATTTTACACACTGAAAATTCATATTTCATAATAATTCATTCTAGGTGGAATTTACATAAGTGAATTACAATAATTTACCTCTTTTCCCATTGAAATTAATGGATTTTTACCATAAGAATGCTTTACATGAAAAACAATGGGGGGATTGCTGTACTTTACATGTCATGCTCAGTCACCACTGCTGCACTTTTAAACCTCTGAGTGGACCAAAGGAAAGAAAGCATGAATGATGAGCAATTGTATGGCATGTGGGGTATTACCTAATTCCTGAAAGTACACACGTAAACTGCTTTTCTTGTTCCTAGTTGTCAGTTTAATTTACTGGCATTTGTCTTTGTTTATTCTGAAGCTTTAACACAATAAAGATCACAATGAATACTAAAACTCCCTTTAGTCTTTAAATTACTGTTATTTTTCAGTGTGAAACAGGAATACATCAGTTTTCTAAACAAAAGTAATATTTTACTAGATATTGCTTTATACTCATTATTTATGCCTACCGAGTAGAATTCTTTATTTTCCTGTTCAGCAACCAATTTCTCCATTCTTCTCTCCCTGTGTTTCTAATCTGCATTTGTAATCCAATCATCTGTGGGCAACCATCTAGTTATTTGTGGGTTTTGAATATGTGGATTCAGTATGCAGTGTAGACATGGTAACAAACTACATGGGTTTGCCACTAGTCTTGTGTAGATGGTGTATATATACAGCCTATGTCTGTTTCTGTTTCTAAATATTTCTTCGTGGTACGTTGCAGTCTTTTAACTAACTTGTTAATTCATAACATATTATTAATCCAGAGCCTGCTGTCCAATGTACATTCCTTCACATGTCCTTTTAATCTTGAATATTTAGCAAACATAAACATAGGACTCTAGCTATTGATTTTGGCATGCGGTCTTCCTGGTAGCTGTCAGCTTCGACAATACATGCTCCTAGAAGGACAATTTAAAGAGTCACTCATTTCAGTTATTCACCACCACTGAGCAAATCACATGTTAATACTTTCCTAGAGTGGATTTTACATTTTATCAGTAGAGAATATTAAGGCAACAGCTTTTAAAAACCTGGCAAAATGAAGAAGTGTAACCAGATGGAGTCCTCAGGTAATATGCCGTAGTTTATTAATACAGAAGTGTTGGGGCAGGCTCTGTATTAATCTCCAAAATTCAGAATTAGTCTCATGGCAACTTGCCAGATTGTTGTGTTCCATGGAAAACTGACCCTGTTAACTGTGGGAGTTATTTCACATATTTTCCCTAGAAGTTCTATTTAAAAGAATCTTTGGATGGTCTACCCACCCTGTGCCACTCCATTCCTTTGTCTTCCCAGCCAAGGAAACAGAACCCAGCCTATCTATTTAAAAGGAGCCCATGCTGAATAATTACATACTCCAATTGTTCTCCATCTGCTGCTTGCTTGATCTACAAATGCCTTTTCTTGTCCCAGAAAGCAAATAGCAGATACTCAGCTGTACAGAGTTTCCATCTGGGAAATTGCAAGTTGCTATGGTCCAATGTCCAGGAGAAGAGTCTATTGCAACACACAGTTAAATACAGAAAAAAATGTTGGGAAGAAAATCATCAAAACATATTAGCTGGTCTCAATTTGAATATTAAAGGGTAATCAGGATAAATCATGTAATAGGCAAACTATATATAGTACATATCTGTCAAGCTGGTGCTGTGGAAGGGGGACCACAAGCTGCATCCTTATGGAGTGTGAAGCATGGTCATATTCCAGCTGGGTACACTAGAGTTTCAGGAGGCATTGTGCTAAAGATTGGTACAATGTTTCAGAATACTCGTGCTGAACTAGTGTGCCTCTACTTTGTCCCCAGGTGCTATTCCTTAAAGAAACAATGTAGCACTTAATGTGTCTGCTGTAGCTTAAAGTGCCACAATTACAATGACACTGGAAAAGAAAGGGTCATAGGTCTTATTTAAAAAAAACTTTCTTCCGTATTGTTTGCCCTAAAAACATGCAAATCTTTCCAATCAAGTCTATAAACTCTTTCAGTGCCAACCTTTTATTAGGGGTTAGCATACTCATTTGTGTCAGCAACTTCTTGTTCAAACAACCTGCATCGCTCCTTGACCCAACAGTGGTTGCTTAAATCAAAACAATAACAGTCAGAGTGCATAAGCATAAATGCTCTTTAGGGCTTCCAGCTCCCTTCCTTGTACTCCAGGAAGTTCAAAGTTTCTTCAAGGCAGCCTGATGCCTGCTCACTTAGCAGATAATAGTTACTTCTCTGAAGTCCCAGAAACTTTTGTACACTTTTTCTGGTTCTGTCTCTTTATACTTGGGCTTGCCCTCATTAGTTGCATCAGCTGGGGGCATATCTCTCCACAATTGACATTTCTCCCAGCTGAGCCAGGTTAGAATTGGTTTTGCTGTATAGGGGCAGGGACAGTTCTTAACCCGCTCCTGCCTGGGTTTTGGGTGGCGGTTGTAGACCTCACCAAAATGCACCACATACATCAAAGGAGAAAAAAAATGATATTTGTCTAATATTACAAAAATGTATTAAAAAAGGAATTAGGAAGATATATAAGCAGAGAATTAGCATGCATGATATGTAAGGTATGAATTGGATATATCACATATATTGGAACCCATGTTTTATGGACTAATTTTAACTTGTCACTTACACAGAATATACTTTCTCAGTTCTATGCAATTCACTTGGGAAATACCATGCAATATATAGAATTGTAAACTGTTTACTGAATCTGTAAAAAAACCCTTATAGCAGTGTATCTGGGCTGCCATGATTAAGAATGTGCCATCATTTCCTTTATAAATCTCTGTATTCAAGGGGATTAGAATAATATGGCATTAAAAATTCCTTCAGAGTCAAAATGAAGCATGCAGTGCTAAGGTTCTAGAGGCATTGCTGATTGTGTGTAAAGTTATGGTGTGTTGTGACTACTAATATTAATTTATCTAGCCTTCACATTTAAGCTCAATCCGTTCCTCAACACTACAGCACCACCACTGCTATAAAAAAAATCAGCTGCTGTGCTTGTGTACACAGACAACTGAAATCTATTCTTTTTTTTAGTGGTTAGAGCTAGGAAAAGGGAGTCAAAATTCATAGGTTCTCGAAGTCAATGGGATTGTCCCCTGAGTAATGAAAGCAGAATGGGTTCTTTTAACAGCTCCTTAGGGCCTGTTTCACACCTGATCAGAAATGCAGCACCTGCAAAAGCATAGTATGACATATGCTACAGCAGGGCAAAGACTGCAAAATACTTCCTTCTAATATTCATTTTAACTTTGAACTAACTCACCTTTCTGTCCCTTTTCAGAGAATATACCTGCAAATAAGTTTCCTGGCAGCAACATTAACTGCACTGCCAATTTTAAAGTGAATTTAAGAGAATATTTCTGTAAAACAAATTTTGAACTTGTGAATTTCGAAGTTATGCAGGTCAGAGTGTAGATCATCACTGAAGAAACTAGGGTCTATGTTTAAACATCAAGAAAGAGATTTTCAAAGAATTTAAGGGATTTAGGAACCAAACTCTCAATTTAAACGGGAGTTGAGAACATTCCTCCCCTAGGCCATTCCACCATGTACAACTCCAACCCTCTCTCAACTTATTGGCTCTGGTATCAGAGGGGTAGCCGTGTTTGTCTGGATCTGTAAAAAGCAACAAAGAGTCCTGTGGCACCTTATAGACTAACAGATGTATTGGAGTATAAGCTTTTGTGGGTGAATACCCACTTCAGGGTATGGGGGCTGCAGGAATCTGCGTGGGTGAGGGATGTGTGGACTGAAGCTTCCCGCCACCCCCATTGGCCTGGGACAGCGAACCACAGCCAGTGGGAGCTGCAATCGGCTGAACCTACCGATGCGGCAGGTAAACAAACTAGCCCAGCCCACCAGGGTGAGCCGCGTGCCAGAGATTACTGACCCCTGCAGTAGAGGCCCATGCACTGAGGTCCCAGGTTTGATCCCACCCACTAATGACTAGAATAAAATAGCAAGAATGAGGCCTAAGACCTGATATTGCCCACATTGAGGTTAACAGCAAAACTTCCATTGAAGTCATTGGTGCAGGATCAGGTCTTGAGAAAGAGCACAGAGCCAATCACTTCAGGAGCATGGTGATAAAATTGCTTAAATCTGTGTCTCCTCATACAATAAAAAAATCTCTGCTTATGTCTCATCTTTTCTTTGTCCTGCACCCATTTCAGTAATGGAGAGGATTGCTTGAGGCTTATCACAATGCTAGCACTATGCTTAAAACTTACACTTACCTGCAGGCCCACAGTGAGTTTATATTCGCACTAGAGCTCCCTGCTGAATCAATGTGCAGGATCAAGACCTCTATTTCTCCATGACAATGATACATTATATAGCAGTAGCCTCCAAGATGTCAGTTATAGAAGAAGCTGCTTTTATTATAGAAAGACAAACATACACACAATATTTTTGACTTTTTTTAACTGAGCTGGGATTTGGCCTACATAGAACTTTTATGGTAGAATTATAATCTCCAAAGAAAGCAGAGTTATAAAAACTGCACTATGGAAAAGCATGCAGAGTGCAAAGAACAACTTTTTTTCCCTAGGAGATGAAAAAGAGCCTTTTGCAAGATTTTGAGGAAGTTTATTCTGCCCTCTTTTATATTGCAAATGTCTCTTTAATTCAAGTACGCCATATGAAGTGTTGATAAGGGGTTTTGTTGTAGCTGTTTGTGTTGTGGTTTTCTCATGAAAACATTTCTTCCATGCTGCTTGAATTTGCATGTAGAGTTCTACAAGAAATGTAAATGTGTTTCAAGTGAAAACAGGAAAAAGCAAGTTTGATTAAGCTGTTCATAAGAGGTGTTGATACATGGTGAAGATATACTAAAGATGTTAATTAAAGTGTTTTTATTAAACTTGTTCTCCATTCTCTGTCTTTCCGCTTGGCAGGATAAATTATTGCTACAGGTGTTTTCATTACAAGAATGGAGAAAAAAGATGAAGGATTAGAGCTACAAATCCTTGTGGGAGTGTATCCTTTTAGTTACTGTACTGATGTTACTATTGTCTGTTATGAGATGCATAACAGCCACATTTGCTGGCTTTCCCCTTCTTACTAAGTGGTAAAACTAATCACTATCCATAGGTAGACTTAAATGCGTAGTGAACTTATATCCATCATTTTACAGTAAGTTAAATAAAGGTTAAAAACATTTAACACAATGAATTAAACAACATATACAATATGGTTTAGTTATTGCAGCATTACATATTGTGATGGATCAGAGGCCAGATGGCTACAGTAAAGTACTGAGAAACAGGTATGTTAGCCCCAGGCTAAACAAATCCCTAGTACCCTGGTAACCCCGCCCACCCTCCACCCCAGGCCCCGTGGACATTTTTATCGGGCCCCTGCCCCGTGGACCCAATCGGCCCCCTCACCCTTTCACTGCCAGCCGGCTGCATGATCTGCAGCCGGTTCTGTTCCAGACCGCGCCACGGAAACATCTGTACTCACTCGTGCTCCATACCCTTCACTACCTCACCCTCGCGTCCCGCCCCGATACCAAATGGTGGGACCTCCTGCCGCCTCTCGAGGGTGAGGAGCCTCGGTGGGCCAGCTTGTACTCTGCCCTGGTCCCGAGGCCCACCGGGGATATCAGTTGGCGACTCCTTCACGGAGCCGTGAGCACGGGCGTGTACTTGGCGCGGTTCACGTCTGTCCCCAGCACCTGCCCTTTCTGTGGTGAGAAGGAGACCTTGGCGCACGTTTATTTGGAGTGTGCCAGGTTACAGCCCCTGTTCCGGCTCCTCCTGAATATTTTCTTGCGTTTTTGGTTGCACTTTTCCCCTCACCTTTTTATCTACACGCTCCCCATCCGTGGCCCCACGAAGTCGCGGGATCTCCTTCTCAACCTCCTCTTGGCCCTGGCCAAACTGGCCATCTACAACACCAGGGAGAGGAGGTTGGCCGATGGGATTTCCTGTGACTGTAGGGCCTATTTCCGTTCCTCCGTCTGTTCAAGCATCCGGGCAGAGTTCCTCTGGGCGGCGTCCACTGGCTCCCTTGACGCCTTCGAGGAGCAGTGGGCGTTGTCCGGGGTTCTCTGCTCGGTGTCCCCATCAGGTTCCCTTCGTTTTGCCCTATGACCTCATTCCCGAGCCTGTTTTTTCATTAGTTGTCCCCCGTAATTACTTGGTGTCCCAGACCTGTGGGTCCTCCCCTTAGGCTGGGGGGAGGCCCTTTAGAAGTGGGCAGGCTTCGCCTGCCCACCCCCGCTGGATGCCAATAGGACCCTGGTAACCAAATGGCAGTTGCTCCAGGTTAATCAAGGCACCTGGGGCCAATTAAGATCTTTCTAGAAGGCAGTAGAGATAGCTACTGCAATTAGAACACCTGCAGCCAATCAAGGCAGGCTAATCAGGGCACCTGGGTTTAAAAAGGAGCTCACTCCAGTCAGGAGGGAGAAGCCAGAGGAGAAGGAGTGTGTGTGAGGAGCTGGGAGCAAGAAGGCAAGGAGCTGAGAGTGAGAGGGTGTACTGCTGAAGGATTGAGGAGGACAAGCGTTATCAGACACCAGGAGGAAGGTCCTGTGGTGAGGATAAAGAAGGTGTTTGAAGGAGGCCATGGGGAAGTAGCCCAGGGAGTTGTAGCTATCATGCAGCTCGTACAGGAGGCACTATAGACAGCTGCAATCCACAGGGCCCTGGGCTGGAACTCGGAGTAGAGGGTGGGCCCGGGTTCCCCACAAACCTCCCAACTCCTGATCAGACACAGGAGGAGCTGACCCAGACTGTGGGTTCCACAAGAGGGGAAGATCACTGAGGTGAACAAATCCGCCAATAAGCGGAGGACCCACTAAGGTAGAGGAGGAACTTTGTCACAATATGTCATACCTCTCTGATGCATTGCAACCTTGTTGTGGTGGAGAGGCTTGCATGGGCTAAAGATGCTCAGAGCTACATCGTCCAGAGCTTTCATACTCCTGGTAGGGTCCCCCTTGGCGAGCAGGTCTGAGGTGAGGCTCCTGACTAAGCACAGTCCAAACTTCACAAGATCCCAGTGGTGGATCAGACGCATATAGAGAACATGTTGGTACTCTGAGGCTGTGAAGGCAGATGAGGGCTGCAGCAGGAGTGAGGCCCCTGAATGTCTTGGTCAGGGTTTTCCTCCTGTCAAGTCTCATGTGCTCACAGCCTGCACACAGGTTTCCTCACATTAAAAGATTTTAGGTGCAGGTCTCTGCCAAAGGGCTCACACCTGCAAATCCCTTTGGCAAGGGATGAGTGGTGGTGAAGACAGGAGTAGTGATTTCTGGGAGTCTTTAGTCACAAATCTGCACAGAGGCAGCAGTTGTGTGACAGTCGTTTTGTACTTGGATGAGACTGAAGTGCATTTCGGCAGCAGAGTTGTGAGTGAGCAGGCCTTTTTAGAATCCCCTCTGCTCATCTCAAATAAGGAAGGGGTTAGAAAAGGTGCCCCAAACATAGGCTGTCTGACACTGTCATAAATAGATAGTTAAGGGTTAATGTATCTTTTACCTTAAAGGGTTAACAAACAGGGAACCAAACACCTGACCAGGGGACCAATCAGGAGACAAGATACTTTCAAATCTCAGTGGAGGGAAGCCTTTGTTTGTGTTTTTGGGGTTTGGTTTTGGTCTCTCTGGGTCCTGGAAGGGACTAGACATGCAACCAGGTTTCTTGCCAATCTCTCTGCTATAGTATTCTATATATTCAGAATAGTGAGTATTAAGGAACAGGTGGTTATAGTCTTTTTAATTGGTTTTCTTTATTTGCAAATGTGTATTTGGCTTGAAGTATTTTAAATTGTATTTCTGCTGGAGGAGGCTTTTTCTCCAGTTTCTATAAGCTGACAGACCCTGTAACTTTTACCATCTAAATTGCAGAGATAACTTTTACTTTTTTTCTTTCTTTTTATTAAAAGTTTTGCTTTTTAAGACCTATTTGATTTTTTCCTCTTGTTGAGGCTCAAGGGAATTGAGTCTGTACTTAACAGGGAAGGGGAAGGGAGGCGAAAGGGGGAATCCCTTTGTTTTAGATTCACGGAGCTTGAATCTGTATTGCCTCTGGGTGAGGGAGAAAGGGGAGTGGGGGGAAGGTTCATTCCTCCCTATTTTAAGACTCAAGGAGTTTGAATCACGGTAATCTTCCAGGGTAACCCAGGGAGGGAAATCCTAGGACAGGCAACGGTGAGGAAAGAGGTTTAATTTCCTTGTGTTAAGATCCAGGGGGTCTGGGTCTTGGGGGGTTCCCAGGGAAGGTTTTGGGGGGACCAGAGTGTATCAGGCACTCAAATTCCTGATTGGTGGCAGCGTATCAGATCTAAGCAGGTAATTAAGCTTAGAGGAATTCATGCTGGTACCCCAACTTTTGGACTCTAAGTTTCAGATTGGGGAAAGATACTATGACAGACACTTTTCCAACTGGATGGCCACATCCAGTGGGATCACTAAACTCCATGGCCAAATCTGTTAGTCTCAGCACAGTAAATGCCCAGAAAGAAGAACTGCCATAATTGCCAGAGAACTGACAATTGACAACTGCATTGACATTGCAGCTCTTAGTGAGACCCGCCGGGCCGATGAAGGCTAATTAAAAGAGGATGAAGGCACGTCTCTGCATGTCCCTGGTGTCGGAGGGAGGTGCCCCCATCCCAAGCAATGCACAGAGACCCGCTGTCTCCCCCCTCCCCGAGAAGCATGCAGAGATGTGCCAGCAGCAGGGCTAAGGCAGCTCCCTGCCTGCTCTGCCTCCCTCCCTCCGCTCCACTTCACTTCCAGAAATGGCCGGCATGTCCCTGCAGCCTCTGGGGGAGTGTGTATGACTCCATGCACTACCCCCACTCTGAGCACCAACTCCACAGCTCCCATTGTCCAGGAACTGTGGCCAATGGGAGCTGCGGGGTCGGCGCCTGCAGGTAGTGGTGTGCAGAGACCCTTTGCCCCCTGCTCCCCTAGAAGCCACTGCTGGAGGGGTGTGTGTGTGCTGGAAGCTTTGGGAGCCACATCTCCCAAGGTAAGCATTCCTGCATCCTAACCCCCTTCCCCAATCAAGATACCTCACTTTATTTTCATTTACTTTCCATTACAGTAACTCCTCACTTAATGTTGTAGTTAAGTTCCTGAAAAATGCAACTTTAAGTGAAACAATGTTAAACTAATCCAATTTTCCCATAAGATTTAATGTAAATGCAGGGGGTTAGGTTCCAGGGAAATTTTGGGGGGCAGACAAAAGGCATTATATACTGTACAGTACTGTACTGTTGTTGGGAAATGCCCCTGGCTTACCCCACACAGGCACAGCCCGCTGCACATAAGGACA
Source organism: Gopherus evgoodei (assembly GCF_007399415.2). Lineage (NCBI taxonomy): Eukaryota > Metazoa > Chordata > Testudines > Testudinidae > Gopherus > Gopherus evgoodei. The sequence goes on from NC_044322.1 coordinate 70,412,997, forward strand.
CACCTTCACAGCAGCGGCAACTTCCCCTGAGAAGAACAGGCCCCAGCTTTGCCGGGGGATGCTCCAAGCCCACCTTTTCCTGTCCCCACTCCACTCCAGGCCCACCTCTTCCCACCCTCACTCCACCTCCTCTCTGGAGCATGCCACGTCCCCGCTCCTTCCCCCCCCCCCCCCCCCCCACTAAGAAAGTCCTAAGCTCTGCCAAACAACTTTTAGTGGAGGTTAGGACTTTCTGGGAAGGAGGGGGAGGAGTGGAGATGCAGCACTTCCCCACTCCTTCCTCTCCCTCCCAGAATGTCCTAACCTTCACCAAAAACTGTTTGGAGGTGAAGGAAGTCCTGGGAGGGAGAGGGAGGAGACAGAGAAGAGGAACTTGTGCAATGCTCCGTTGTAAAGTCACTGCTCTTCCACAGAATTTTACAAGCAGTGGACAGAGCAGGCAGCCAAACGATATTATAAGGGAGCATTGCACAACTTTAAATGAGCATGTTTCCTAATTGAGCAGCAACGTAACTTTGAAACAATGTTAAGTGAGGAGTTACTGTACATATAATATAGGAGGAGGAAGAAAAAAGAATGAAAAAAGGGGTAGCGGGGAGATAAGTGAGAATGTTATTTTTTTCTTGACTAGGTCCTGGGGGGGAGGGCTGAAAATGAGGACCCCACTAACTTTAAAACCACCACTGACTGCCTTTGACTCTATCAATTGTGATGCCCCATGGAAGGTGCTGTGTAGGTTTGGCTGTCACCAGAAACTCATTTCCATCATCAGACTACTCCATGTTGGGATGCCTGCCGCCATTCTGTGCAGCTGCTCAGAGACCAAACCTTTCATCATCTGCACTGGTGTTGTGTCATTGCTGCAACACTCTTCTCCATTTAACTTGCCATGATACTGATTCTCATCCGTGACTGTCTTCCTGGTGGAATCAGGGTGGAGTATTATATGGATGGTCAACTCCTCAATCTCTGATGTCTCCAAACAAAATCTAAGATCACGAGAATTGGCATCACTGATCTTCAGTATGCAGATGACTGCATCATTCTCGCCCAAATAGAGGCCGATCTTCAAAATACCCTAAATATTTTTGCAGATGCCTATCACAGCCTGGGTCTCTCTGTCAACAATGGGAAAACCAAGATACTCTATCAGCCCGCACCTGCACAAACTATTCTTTGTCCTCCACAAACCACCATCAGTGGAAAAGCCCTGGAAAATGTGGACCATTTTTCATACCTTAGCAGCCACTTCTCCCAAACAGCCAGCACTGACAAGTCTTCAATTATAGGGATCTGCAAATGGGCACCAAGATCTTGGTTTACAAGGCAGTTGTCATCTCCACTCTTCTCTATGGGTGTGAGATTTGTGTAACCTATAGATGACATCTCAAGTAGTGGCTGGAATGGTTCCAGCAGCACTGCCTCAAGAGGATTCTCAGGATCAGCTAGGAAAACCGACGTACTAATATCAGTGTTCTCTCTGCCAACATCAGCGGTACAGAAACTCAGGTCATGAAACACCAACTCCACGGGGCTGGCCACTGTGTCCATATACCTGACACTTGCCTCCAGAAGCAAGTACTCTTCTCTCTGTTAAGTCAGGGAAGAAGGGCTTGAAGAGGGCAGCAGAAGCACTTCAAAGACATACTGAAAGTACGCCTTAAAAAGAGAGGCATCAACCCAACAAACTGGGAGGACTCGGCACAGAACAGAACATAGTGACACCACACCATACACCAAACCATAGCTCACTTTGAGAAGAACAGACGTGCTCATGAGACAGAGAAGCAACAAAGGAGGAAAGAAAGGGCACAACAATCCAGCCAGCAACTATGTCTCCTCCAAGATTACACCTGTCACTTCTGTGGGAAAATCTGCAGGTCACAAATTGGGCTCTCCAGACACTTAAAAACTTACCAATGAACTCCCTTGGCAGACATAATCCTTGCATCAAGAGATAGCCGAAGACATATGCCATAGGTATTTACAGTAAAATAAACTTCTATAAATGTTCAACATTTGTAGCTATTATACACTCATAGATTCTGAGGCAGAAGGGACAGCTGTGACCATCTAGTCTGACCTCTTGACTAACACAGACCAGAACAATTCCCGTAATAATTCCCAGCGTATATCTTTCAGAAAAAAATATCCAATTTTGATTTTAAAATTCTCAATGATTCAGAATCATTCTAATTGTTAATTACACTCACTTTAACAAATTTATGCCTTAGTTCCCGTCTGAGTATGTCTAGCTTCAACTTCCAGCCATTCAATCATTCACCTTTCTTTGATAGACTGTAAAGCCCATTATTAAATATTTGGTCTAAATTTGTTGTTCCTAGATATATACATTTACCCATATTAAAATGCACATTGTTTACTTGCACGTACTTTACCAAACAATCCAGATCACTCTAAATCAGTGATCTGTCCTCTTCATTATTTACCAGTCTCCCAATTTGTGTGTGTGTGTGACATTCTGATGTCACCACCTGCTCTGTAATCCCAAAGTGCTCTGCTGGTGTGGCAACCTTTGCCTGGGTACTCCCAGGCAACATACAAGCCTGCACTGAATGTGTCTGTCTTAAACTGCTCTGACTCAACAATTCAGATTCCAGCAGCCTCATTGTTACACCTGAGCTCATTGTTACACTCTGGTTACACCAGACAAGATAGCCACAACACCCCTCCCACAGTGCTGAATTTTCCTAAAACTATGTGCTGTGAAATGTCCAGCCGTCTCCTGAACCATTCAGAGAGAAATTAAGGTTGGTTTGTTCTTTTAAAGATATAGTACCCAGTAGTTTGCCACATTAACTGGAGTTAATATTCACTTTAAATCAAAAACGTTACTGAGTTGGTTTAGATTGGGGTTGGCAACCTCTGGCACGCTACTTGCCAGGATAAGCACCCTGGCGGGCTGAACCAGTTTGTTTACCTGCCGTGTTGGCAGGTTCAGCCAATAGCAGCTCCCACTGGCCACGGTTTGCCATCCCAGGCCAATGGGGGTGGCGGGAAGCCGCGGCCAGCATATCCCTCGCCCACGCCGCTTCCCGCCACCCCTATTGGCCTTGGATGGTGAACCGCAGCCAGTGGGAGCTGCGACCAGAGGAACCTGCTGATGCGGCAGGTAAACAAACTGGCCCAGCCGGCCAGGGTGCTTACCCTGGCGAGCCATGTGCCAGAGGTTGCCAACCTCTGGTTTAAATTAAAGGTAAAACAAGTTTATTAACAAAAGGAGACAAGATTTTAAGTAACTTCCAGTATAAAAGATAGCATTGGAAATGGTTACAAGTAAAAAAAAAAAAGAAAGAAAAAGAAAAAAAGAGAAAAAAGCTTTCTAGACGCTAAGACTTAACAGAATAACTATACCCTTTGTTTAAAGTAGTTTCCTTCCCAATCTACTTTCCAGCAAGATTGCTGGTCAGGATCTCTCCCAAGGCCCAAATGCTCAGTTCTTTTGTCGTCTTACGTGAAAGATAACTTGCAGTTCTCTGTTCCTCAGAGGTGAAAGTAAGCTGGTATGGTCCGGTACGGCGTACTGGCAAGAGCCAGTACGCTGTGCCGGACTGGACTGGTTTCTCTGGTGGTGCTTTAAAGGGCTCAGGGCTCCAGCTGCTGTGGAGAGCCCCGGGCCCTTTAAATCACTGCCAGAACTTCAGCAGCCGGGCTCAGGCAGGGAGTTAAAGGGCCCAGGGCTCCTGCCTCTACAGGGGGCCCCAGGCCCTTTAAAGCGCCACCTGAGCTCTGGCAGCGGGGATTTTGGGGCTAGGGCTGGGGCTAGGGCTGGGGGTAGCGGGGCGCCAGGCTCCGGTGGGGATTTAGAGGGCATAGGGCTCCCCTTTAAATCGCCTCTGGAGCCCTGCCGCTGCTACCCCAGCCCTAGCCGAAGCTCCGCTGCCCCAGGGTAGCGGCGGCAGGGTTCCTGCTGTGATTTAAAGGGCCTGGAGCTTCGTGGCAGTTGGAGCCCTGGGCCCTTTAATTTGCCCCTGAGCCCTGGAGCTCCCAGATGCCTCTGCAGCTGGTAGCTCCAGGGTGATTTAAAGGCCCCGCCTCTTCCAGTTGAGGCCATGCCCCGCTCAGGACTCCGGCCTACCAGTAAGTCCTTTAAGTTACATTCACCCCTTCTGTCCCTTTCTTCTATAGGCCACTGATCCTTTGAAGGGAATTCTTCTAAAGCTTACCCCCACAAGTAAAGTTCATCTAAGCTGTGAGGAAGGTGATATGCAGTCTCCTGGTAAAGGAAGATGCATGCTGGTTTCTTCCACCACTGATGTTTGTTAAAATCCAAACTGGTCTGTTTCCTGCAATCTCCTCCCTGTCCTGTCTTGGTGGTCCTAGTCACCTTCTATGCATTCCCATTGTTTCACAATGCACCTTAGAAATACCTTCCAGATGGCCAGATCACATGCCTTTGTCTCGGGTGGAGTAACTTTTTAGCCCTGTGTGGCGGACACATTTTGATAACAATTTCCAATAAGTTTCAAATTTTGAATGTGTCCTTCATACATACACCAAGCAATAATATTAATAATCAGTATGTTATTTGCTTTCTGTTGATATCTAAAGGGCAAATTTTAGATACAGGTTCTGATATTAGTGAGTTGGAGTACATTCAACCTGCCAGGCCAGTTGAAACTCACTACCTGATACAAATGAGCCCTTTGCCCTCTTGCACTGAGATGCTGTTAGGGTCATAGTGTCATTGCAGACTTTATCAGTTATGCTTTTAGGTTGTTTTCTTCCAGATCACTGATAAAAATGATAAATAGAATAGGCCCAAGAACCAACCCCTGTTGGATCTCACTAGAAACACATCCACTTGATGACAATTCCCTATTTACAATTAAATTTATCAGTTAGCCAGTTTTTAATCCATTTATTATGAATGTTATAACCTTTTAGTTTTTTAGTCAAAAGGTCATGCAGTACATGTCCAGCAGATAACAGATCTTTTACTGCCCTTGGCCCACATGCATAAATGTCATTAACATGAGCACAAGTCATGCATGTAATATATGGCCCTAAGTAGGCAAGCATCTGTACTCGCATATTTGGGCTCATAAGACAGCATTACCACAATAGAAATTTATCATCATCATCATTGGTTAGGAAATGTACATAATTTATAATTACTCTGGGTGAAGTCCAGGAGGCTGTGGAAGTCCTATAAAGAAGCAGGTCCACTTCTGGGGGGGGAGAGGTAGGAGTTTTGAGGAACATGATGGGTAGTGGAATGGCTGTGAAGCCAAGCTTGATGAGAGTATAGAAGGCTGGGTGGGTCAAAGGTCTCGTATTTTAGTTCATGAGTAGGACAAATTCATTAGCCAGCTATTTTATTATTCCTATTGCAGTACTGTCTTAAGATCTCAAATAGGGGTTAGGGACCCCTTGTAGTCAGACCTCAACAAACAAATAACGCAAAGACAGTCCTTCATGTGGAAGAAAGAAGCAGCTTACTGCAATTACTGCTGCCCATCAGGTGGTTGAACATACATGCTTATTTGGACTGTTTATTGAGATGGTCACTCTTTTTTAACATTCATCATATCTAATTGTATGAGGCTTAATTCTGGCCTCAGTTATGTGAGTATAACTAAGCAGAATTTGGCTCTTGTCATGTTTTATATTATGAATATTTGTCAAGCTATGGATTTAAAAAATGTAGCTATGAAATTAATTAATGTGAACTTAATAATTAAAATGGCAGTATCAACATCCTGTAATTTCTGATACATTAGTCAGTTCACACAGTTTATTTAGTTTATCTGAATTAATTTATACTCTTTTCAATGCAGTCATTTATTTTCAAGGTAACTACTGAACTATTCAGCTGCTTTAGTGAAAATAATTCAGTATGGTATTAGAGAATTATGCAGTGCCTCTCCTTTTTTATGTTAAAAGCCTAGCAAGTTTGTGTAGTGGGTGTAATGGGAGAAATTTTTCTGAGAGAATGACATTTCCTACACTACATTTATGTGCTTATAAACAGTACTTTGGATTTGGGAGGACAAAAGTAGAGTTGGGTAAGAAACAGTTTTCCCATCATGCAAGAATTTTTGTGACACCAAAACAATATATATATTTATCCCCACCCTGATTTGGGACAATAAGTCAAAACCTTACATTTTCACAAACGAGTGATAAAAAAAAATAGGTCCATCAAAATGTTTAGTTTCAATGATTTTGGAATGTTCCATTTTAATTTTGACACTAACTTTTTTAGTATAAAGTAACTGAAATTTCATAATGAAAAATCATTTCCACCATGAAAATGAAACTTTGCATTTTTAAAGTAGAGAAAGAGAAAGAAGGCATGCACATGCAAATAATCCCTAAACCCGCTTTAGGCAGATGTCCTCTAAAACTGACACACTGAAGGGTTAATTAGTTTAAACTCCACAGACATTAGGTCAAATCCTCAAGTTCATCTGACCTTCACTCAGCAGAACTCAGTGGATGGAGGCATAGGTAGCTTTTCATTATCCTTCTGTACCCAATCTTGGGGGGCAGATGGGGCTAATCTGTCCTTCAGCACAAGTTAGTGCAAGCTCAAGTCTTATCTAATTTGTACTAGTTGGAACAGGCCCAACACCACTGGCAAATATCCAGAATACCCATTATTCTGTGGAGGAGACCAAGAGTGTATGACTGTGAGAACTATAGTATTGAAATCAATGGAACTATTAATCTTTATAGTACAGTAACACAGAATGATTGAGGCCCCATTGTTCTAGGAATTAGCAAACACATTAGGTAACACCCCCGCCCCAAAAACTTTATAATCCAAAATATAATAGACAAACCATGGGAAAGGAAATAGGCACAAAGAGGTGACCTGACCTGCCTAAGGTCCTATAGCAGTGGTGGGCAACCTGTGGCCCATGGGCCGCATGTGGTCCATCAAGCTAATCCATTTGTGGACCGCCAGACAGTTTGTTTACATTTGCACAGCCATCTGCAGCTTCCAGTGGCCACAGTTCACTGTTCCCGACCAATGGGAGCTGCAGAAAGTGGCAGTCAGCACATCCCTGCAGCCTGCACTGCTTCCCACAGCTCCCTTTGGCCCGGAATGGCAAACCGCAGCCGTGCAAATGTAAACAAACTGTCTGGCAGCCCACCAGCGGATTACCCTGATGGTCCTCATGTGGTTCGCGTGCCACAGCTTGCCCACCACTGTCCTATAGCAACTCAATGGAGATAAAATCCAGGTCTGACCTCCAGTCCAGTGCCCTTATTATTACCTCCGGGACTACTAAGAGAACAAGGCACTATTCAATGTAATAGTGTCAGGATCTGACCCAGCATTTGGATCTTGCAGCAGGCATTGCAGGCTCTCTCTTTTTGCACCTGTTCATCTTGCTAGATGTTTTGGTGAATAGAATAAGGTCTCCTTTCTTATGCTGACACTTTAAAAATATAGAACTTAAATTTCACATATGGTGTTCCAAATTATAGTGCGAAAATAGCAAGTAAGCCCCTTCTGTGCAGTTATTGACAATACAATGCAAAAATAATTTTCATCACAATCAACATTTTAATTTTATTTCCCTATTTATTTTTACAGTGAAGAGAGCTAATTAAATTCCCTTCACTTGATTCATTTCATATACTACATGACTAGCAGGTAAAGTCAATTTGTGAACCCATTGTCCTTGATGTACTGTAGGAGTGTTTCCACCTGGAACTGATTATGCTTCATGTTCTATTTTACCCAGTTAAAAGTAATCCAAAAGACAACAATAAATAATTGTGTTTCTATCTTTATTTAAATCTGTACTGCCACTGTTATTGAACAATGCAGATAAATAGCAGAAGATGGCTCACATAGTCCACAGTGCAATTTCTTAGCAGTACTAATGTTCCTGTATGTGACCCTGAAATGTCTGCAGTCTATGGCAGGTTAACTGATTAAAGAGGAAAAAAAAAAAACCTCAGGAAAATGAAATTCAGTCTCTCATTTATGTCTCTCTGAATTTGTGTTCATTGATATTTAAAAGATTTGTACACCGAACTCTCCAGGCTTAAAGGGAGAGGCAAGGAAATTAACTAGTGATTAGATTTTTTAAAAGGAGATAATATCAATAGGAAATGCGTGGTGGTTGACAGTTAGAAGGGAAAAATACTAGGATCACAAATTACAGATGGAAGAGGCCAATTCAGTCTGTCCCTTTTACAATTACTGTCTGTAGTAATTGTTTCTAGCTTTTTGTTTATGAAAAAAGCTTATCAAATGTAGCATAATCTCCTTAACTAAAAGGACGATGAAATTGTATCCGTCTGTCTCTCTATCTATGGATGGACAGTGGAAGGGAAAAAAAAGGTGGTACTATTTCCAAATGGGGAAAGAGAGGTAAAGGAGAAAAGTGAGAAGGACTGGATTTTGCATTCCCAGTTTAGATTGTATCATTCCAAAGACCTGTCTACAGCAAATTTATTGAAATAAGCAAATCAAATCCTTTTTGCAACCAAATTTCCCATCAATGTGACTAGGACTTTTGCATACAAGTTCTAGGATAGTCAAAGATGAGGTTCTACAATAACTTCTCTGTATACAGAAGAGAGGGGGAAAAAAGGAAAGGAGGAAGAGAACCAAAGATATGAAGAACTAAATTTCAGGAGAGAAAAAATAAAGGATTATTATAGCAGTAGTGACCGCTATAGTTAACTTTGTAATGGATGTTTCATTATCATCACCCCTTTTCACTATCTTTATCATCTTTGGCAAACTCCATGCCAGCAGCATCAGCTTTCTATTGGTATTCTTCCAGCCAAGGATCACTGGAGAGCATTTTACTCTGGTCCCACTAGCTCCAGAAAACCTGATGATCCTATGATGTGGGGTGCGTTTGGAGGGCTTAGCTAGATAGCCAGCTATGCCAGCTTTATATCAGCCAATGATTCCTTCACACTGAAGGAAATCCTCAGCTGCCTGCACCACTCACAGTGGACTTTTCATAGTGTGAGACTGAGCCCACTGTATCTAAATTGAAATTTGATTGAGCTATTGGGGTAGGATGTTAGATAAACAAAACAAGTTATCTATAATGACCATGTAGCCAGTTGCTCTATATTACAACTCATCCCAAAGTTGTACAGCTCTGGCAGCTGAATGATCTCTTAACACCGTGCTGAAAGACTGGCTCACTACTTATCAGGCGGGTGAAATATTGCCTATTGAATCATCAGTTCCGCTCAGAGGCATACTATTGTAAAAGCTTACTCAGTTCACCCAAGCTCTGTTTATGCCATTTCCATGGACAGCAGAACAAGGTGTCATGGCTGATAGGGTGTATTATAGGAACGGTAGAATCACTAGTGAATACCTATTTTGATACATATTCTAATTTAGAAAACACAGCATTACACTCCAATTTTAAATGCTTAATTATGGATATAATTCCCTAAACCTCCTTAAGGGTCTTTAAAGTATCATGTAATTTTGTATTAGGTTTCTTTTACTGTAAGACATTACAAGGTATCTGTATAGCAGAGAGTGGAGTTGTGATATTAGTATGCCTCTACATATTTTCTTAAAATGAAAGCACATAGGCAGCAGCGGCTGAGCAGCCAATTTTCACATATTAGTAACATAATTAAATACCTGCTAATTAAAAATAGTAACTTAAAAAAATAGATGCAGAAAAAGTGTCTATAGAAACAATAAAGTTGTTCCTCTCCTCTCTCATAGATTAAAGCAACAGATAATTTAAAAATAAAATGTTTTAAATTAATTTAATGCATTTATTATACTCTCAATATGAAACTCGCTATGCCAAATTCTAAACCATAGTGACTTATTTTAGTACTATAAGCCCTTGGGAAAAGAAAAGAGAGAGCCTCAGTTCCAGCACCTCTTATGAAACTGTTATATAAGAATTGAATAAATGTGCTGATTTCTCTGTATCGTACATTGTGAAACTCAGAATTCCCAGAGGGCAGTTTCAACTAGATCACTATCAGGTGCTGGGAAATGTGCACTGCTGATGTGAGAATCGTTATTCACATGCTCTTTCAGCTGATCTTCTCATCACACCAGAACTGTAAAATCCTTATTTATGTTAGCAGGTCGTTCAGGTAGAACTACAGCTCATAGTGAACAGATGTATATATACATACACAATAGAGTGGATGAATCCATTCCACAGACTACTACTGTAACTAAGTGGTGTCCTCTTTTTTGACACTGAGGCACTTCTATCGTTTACATCAGTTATAATTTTTACTCTGAAGTCCTTCACTTCACAAAATGTGTCCCAAGATCTCTTACTAATTTTTGAAGTGTCTCAAACTGATGAAAATGTAAAAATAATTTTTGCTTGAAATATTATGATTCTTTAAATGTATTACAGTAGCACTTAGGAGCCAAATTCATAGAATCATGGGACTGGAAGGATTCTCAAGAGGTCATATAGTCCAATCCCCTGTACTCATGGCAGGATTAAATATTATCTAAACCATCCATGTGTAGCCTGATTTAGGGTGTACTGATAATATTAATTTGGATAATATGGGAATTTAATTTGTTAATGTAATTTAATTTTATTTTAATAATAATATTAATAATAATTAATAAAAATAGTTAGTATGGGTATAGGCTCGCCAATCTGGTTGATCAGAATATAACAGTTCCTGTCCTGAATCAGGCTTCACAGAATTTAAAAAGGACCCTCGGGGGTATGACAGGAAGCTCACACTGAGACAGATATAGCCTTAAAAACTTTTTATTAAAATCAATAATAGTAAGTAAAAGGTAAAATACTCAAGAGTTACAAAGTTACAATTGCATTACTGCTATTCAAAAGATACATATGAGAATATAGTATTATATGCAACAAAGCTTTGGTTAATATACTCACACCCTTCCTTGATAACCTGGTGGTAAGAGACACAGGACCAGCCTTGCAGTTTAGGTTTCTCAATTCTTAAGTGAGGGATGCATTGCTTAAAAAATGCTAAAAGCTGTTAAAGCTGACTAGAGTTTACTTGACTATCTTAAACTTAAATCAAAACTTAATAAACAAAGAATACAACTTAGGGAAACCAAGCTTAGCCTAGTTCCCTTGAAACTTAAAGTTTAAGAATAACAAGTTTAGCCTACAAATAGTAACAGTCATCATAGATAGATAGAGTGGAAGAAGTAAGTGAGAAATGGAGATAGAGAGAAATGGAGATCTAAAGCTAGTAAGAAAGTGGAGAAACTGGAGCTCCTCTATTGAGGAGGTTACCCCTTTTATAGGGCAAATACCGGATCTCCTTTCTCTTATGCCCAAATTTCATTCCTCACCCACAGAAATGTTAGGGTATACTTACACCATAGGCTAGTATGTATGTGCGTATTGATGATAGGTATGTACGCACATCAGTCTCTTGTGGTGTACTTGTTAAGTCTGTGGGAAACTCCCCCTATGCCATTCTTCATTGTCTGTTAGTCTAAATAAAAGGTCATAGACATAGGCGTGAGTACTCATCTATTTAGGTAACAAGATATAGGTCAACTTTGCTTTCTGAATAAAAGGTCTTAACCTAGATATGCTAACTTTGCCTTAGCTTAACATACAAGATGTGGCCTGTAGGTCTCTTGCATTACAGCCAAACTTATTTTAATATAAATTTATAAACCTAATACAATACATCAAATAAAACATATCTATATATACATACACAAGCAGGTTAGTCCTATAGGCTACACATGACAGGTCTTACTTGCTCTTAAAAATCTGCAATGATGGTGATTTCATAATCTCTTCTGGCTCCAGGCACACTGACCATAAGCATTCCGACAGTGGAATACAGATAGGGACCAGCACTTGAAGAGAGAGTTATTTACCTTATAGTAACTGGAGGTTCTTCAAGATGTGTGACCCCTATCTGTGTTCTACTGTGGGTACACATATGGTCTATGTGCCTGGATCCAGAGAATTTTGAAAGCAGCATCAACATTCTGTGGCTCCAGGCACATAGACCATATGCGTACCTATAGTGGAATATGGATAGGGACCACATATCTTGAAGAACCTCCATTTACTATAAGGTAAGCAACTTTTTCATATAATATTGATATGATACATACCCCTCCTTAAAACTCTCCTTGGCCATAATGATTCCAAAAAAGGTAACAGTGGTTAGGCAGCTGATGTGCTGAGATGCTTCTTGCCATGCTGACAAATATTGTCTTGTTTCCTTGTACTCCCCTGCCTGTATCCATCTACTGCCTCCTGTCTTACACTTAAATTGTAAGATCTTTCGGGCAGAGACTGTATCTTTTGGACAGACCCCAGCACTATTTTACTGTGAGTGACTGACAAGCTGTACTCAAATAGGAGGAGAAGGATGGCAGAGCCAAATGAAGGACCACCATTCCAAAAGATGCATCAGCAGAGGAGTCCTATACCAAGGCATAATGTCTCACAAACATGTGGACGGAGATCCATGTAGCTTCCTTGAAGATGTGAACAAGAGGCACCACCTGAAACAATGATAGAGACATTGCTTATGTTCTTGTGAAATGAGTTCTTACTCCAAGAGGTGGGGGAAGATTAGACAGCTGGTAGCAAAGTGAAATACAGACCAAGATCCATTTTCAGATTCTTTGAGAGGATATCACCTGACCCCAACCCTTTTTGCTATGGCAACAAATAGTCTAGAAAACTTCCTGAACGGTTTTCTTCTCTGCAGGTAAAAGGCACCTAATATCAAAGGAATAGAGCCTCATATCTTCTGAGGATGTGAAGGATTTTGTTAATAATGTAAGTGCACTGACTTGTTCAGGTGAAACTGAGATTACTTTGGGGGGTGAACTTAGAGTGTAAATGTAATAAAACTTTCTCCTTACGGAATATAGTGTAAGGAGGTTCTGCCATTAACTCACTAAATCTCCAGGCTGAGGTGATGGCCACCAAGAAGGTGACCTTTATGGATAGGAGAGACATGGAGCAAGAAGCTAAGGGTTCAAAAATAGGTGTAGTGAATTTTGAGAGAACAAGGTTCAAGAACCATTGAGAAGTAGGCTTTTTTATTGGTGGAAAGGTTCTGATTAGGTCTTTCCAGAATCTGCTTGTAAGGTGTAAGGATGCGAGACTCACCGCCATGGTGCCTCCCACTGGTCGTCCAGGGAATTAGCTTTCCAGCCTCCAGAGTGCCCCTAGTCAGTTGGTGTCTTGCCTTTCGCTGGCCCCTGTGTCCCTCCCAGACCCCGGTGCCCCTTTCTCTTAGGGGTTGCCCCCTGGCAGTACCCCCACAGTTTCTGGGTCTCCCCACCCAGGGCAACCCCCACCCACTATCCCCACCTCACCTCAGTATAAGGCTACTGCCAGTCACCATCTAGCCCCCATTCACTGGGGTGGACTTCAGTGTACAAGCCACTCATCACAGGCAAAGGGGGTTTAGACCTGCTGCCTCCACCTACCCTTGGGCTGCCCCCCTGCAACCCTAGTACCTATTTGGCCTTGCATAAGGCCAGCAGCCTGGGGAGTTGCCAGGCAGGAGCTCCCCATCTCCTCTCGCCTTTCCCTAGCCCTGCTCCACCTCAGATACCCTGGTACACTCCCCAGCAGCCAGACCCGTCTCCCTCCACAGCTAGGGGAGACTCTCCCTGAGTCTGTGGCTCACAGCCCTCCTATAAGGTCTGTTTGAGGCATGGCCCCCAGCTGTGCCTGCTTCCCCAATTAGCCTGGGAGCTGACTGATCCAGCCACAGCCCTCTCCTGGGCTGTTTTAAACCCCTCAGGGCAAGAGCGGGTGACCACCCCAATATACTGCTATTCAGTGGGCGTGCTAAGATTGAGTAGCCATGTAAAGGTTAATGGTATGCACTAATTGAGGCCAAGTAGCCCATACAGATCTGATGGACAACCCTACTGTCTTTAAGGAAAGAATGAGGGCTCCCCAACCCAATGGGGATGCATTGGCAATGATTTTCTTGTCCAGTGCAGAGGTGATGAAGGGAACTTTGATGCATACCCTGTGGGCATTCTTCCACTCATGAACTGTTGGTTTGCGAGTACACAGCTTGGAGCCACACTTGTAGGCAATGAAGGTGGAGTCTTGCAAATTGCATGACATAAGCACATGAGGCATTATGGCATAAGAGAGAGCAGTCTTGACATGCACTCAGGGGTTGCTTATGATCTGTTTCATGATATCATTCATAGCCTGAAACCTGCCCCATAGCAGGTAAGCCTTTGTCATGATTGAATTTAAGGATGCCCTTATTAAATCTCAAATCTGTGTAGGGGTGAGGATGGATTTTTCAGCACTTACCCTGAACCCCAAAGAGAAGAGGAGTTACTGCATTGTTGAAATTGACACATGGGTCTCTTGGCATGACCTGGACACCAGGAGTCAATCACCAAGGTAAGGGAAGACAATGAATCCATAGCATCTGTTATAGGCTGCTGCTACAGAGAACACCTTGTTAAAGATCCTGGGGGTAGCAGCAATGCCTAAGAGAGTACTCTATATTGAAAGTGGGTGGAGCCCACTGTGAATCTGAGAAGGAATATGCAAGTAGGGTGGATGTTCACAGGAAAGCAGATATCTTTCATATTGAGAGCCATAAACCACATGCCCTTTTTCAGTGATGGAATTATTGATACCAATGTGACCGTGAGAAACATAAGTTTGTGAATTAAGGCTGAGCAAAGATTTCCAACCTCCATTCATTTTGGGTACTAGGAAGTATGTTGAATAAAAATCACTCCCTTGGTACTGAAGAGTAACCCACTCCATCACTCCTGACTGTAAGATATTCCATCTCTTGTTTGAGAATGTTCTTGTGAAAGGGGTCCCCAGAGAGGGAGTGAGGAAGGGGATTTTAGAGGGAATAGGGACATAAACTCTCCCATATAGCTGGAAAGGATGATTTTCAGCACCCGTGTTGTTATTACACTCCAAGTGTTGAAAGAGAGTGCTAAATGGTGCCCAAAGGGACTGCGATCCGGTGCTGATGGAGCCCTAGACTTGTGAGCTTTCCTGTCATGCTTCCGAGATGTAGGATGTACTATGTTATTTTGGGTTGAGCTCATAGACTTGCCAAGTTTAGGCAGTGCTGAATCAAACTTCTTTTAAGAGGATTTGGAGGAAGACTCAGCCTCATGCTTTGAGAATGGTCCCTGCTTTCCTAACAAGATCCTGCTGAGGGTTCTTTGGGGTTAGACTCCCTCACTCATGAGTTGTACCTTGTGGCAGGAGGAGCACTTTTTGCTGTGACAAGCCGATGTACAGAGGTTGTGGGGGGGTACCTCGGCCTGGATCTGACTGTGGCCTTGTGGCCTTCTTCATTAGGTGCTTCTTAAGGCAAAGTTCCTGCCCTTCCCATGTACATCTGAGGAACAAATGACAGATACTGCACCATATCACAATGTGGGCTTCCCCAAGTACAAGCAGTGCTGGTGGTTGTTACAGACCAAGAAGGATCACAATTAGGAAGCACAAATTTGAGTCTTGGGCATTGTCCAGTACCCAAACTGGGCAGAGGAGAGGAGGATGCTCCCCACCTTGAGAAGATAAACTATAAAACATTAAGCTATCAGATTAGAACTTTAAAACTCTAAGAACTATTTACAAATATCTAAATATATTTACAGATAAAGGCGAATGCCAAACCTCAGACACTGGAGGTTCCTACCTGGATCATGCAACAATAAGAAGGAACTGGAGAGATGGTCAGTCCACCTTTTCCTTCAGAGGTGGTCGGAGACACAAAGTGAGCCACAGTGCATGTATGGATAAACAGACACCATCCTCAAAATTCTCAGGTTCTAGTCACCTGGAGCACATGTGCCCGTAGAGTCCAGCACTAAAAGAAGAATATATATTTCCTTCATAAAGGTAACAAAAACAACCAGTAAAAACAATTAATGGCATGGTAACAACTGACAACAACTGAACTGGAAGACAATGAAAATGGGACAAATTCTGACTTATTTTCCGAGATGTGGAAAATAAATTCCTACTTACCAAATACAAAGTATGACATATGGGGTTTGTTACTTTAGAGTAAGATACCAGGGGACAGAATCTGAGCCTTAGAAAATATCCTTCCTTCACAAAAAAAGGGGAAATATTGGAGAAGGAGAGTGTCAAGGTTCCTCTCCCACTCTGAACTTTAGGGTACAGATGTGGGGACCTGCATGGACACTTCTAAGCTTAATTACTAGCTTAGATCTGGTATCACTGCCACCATCCAGAATTTTCAATGTCTGGATCATTCCCTGTCCCGTCAAAACCTTCCCCTCCCTGGGAAGCCTAGTGGTACTTCACCAGTTCCCTGGTGAACACAGATCCAACCCCCTTGGATCTTAAAACAAGGAGAAATTAACCATCCCCTCTCCTTTCCCCCCACCAATCCCTGGTGAGTCCAGATCCAATCCCCCTGGATCTAAAAACAAGGAAAAATCAATCAGGTATTAAGAAAAAAGGTTTTTAATTAAAGAAAAGAAAGGTAAAAGAAAACCCTCTGGGAGAGATTAGCATACCAGCTACTCTCACAGACAACAGATTTCAAACACAGGGGATGTTCCCCTGGGCACAATTTTTAGTTACACAAAAAAAAAAATAATATCCAAATACCCAATTGGATTCTACCTCTAATTGCATCAGTCAGGTTCCAAAGAAATAAACATAAACCATTTATTCCTTTCTAAAACTTACTACTCTGATAAGAGGCTGGTTCCTTGATCTTTTCACTCCGGCTGAAACTGAAACTCTAAACAAAGGAAAAACTTCCCTCCTTCCTTTTGAAACATCCTGTTCCCCCATTGGTCCCTCTGGTCAGGTGTTAGCTAGGCTAGGTGAACTTTATGACAGAGAGCTTTAATAATAGTTATTGTGGGTTATGAATCCTTGAGAGCAGAATTTGTGTTGAGGTAGTGCTTATTAGCTGAAGAAAATCATGCAGACTGCAACACAATAACACTGAGATCATGCTTTCTAGATCAGGCTCAGTTATAAACCAGATTTCAGTATCACTCATATTTAGATGCACTTTATATGGCTCACTAGTATCAACAGGGCAGGCAACTAACACAAGAAAAAATGATGCACTGACATTTTATTGTCCTCCATCTTCTCTCACTTAGTTCATGTGACACAAAAGAGAAAAGTGTCCTCTGACTGCATTTGTGGCATTCAGTCATCCAAGCAGGCAATATCTGGCATTAGCAGGTACAGTTAGGACTTCACCTTCGAATTTGGGATGGTTGTTGAACTCTGATCTGCCCAGGTTAGCTCTGAATTCATAGATTCATGCATTCCAAGGCCAGAAGGGACCATTGTGTTCATTTAGCCTGATGTCCTGTATAACACAGGCTAGAGACCTTCCCCAAATAATTCCTAGAGAATATTTTAGAAAAACAATGAGCATATATTTTGAGAGGAATGATTGAGGTCTTCATGCTACCTCCTCTAATCGTTCAATGGCTTCTAGAGCATCCATCTGGCTTTTTATATGTGTAAGTGCTTTTTTTCTAAAAGCAATTTCTGGGATATTTATTTAAGGGCCCAATGACAAATATATTTCTTATGTATCGCTCTTTCTTCTTTCCAAACTTACAAATGTCTGCTAATTTACTCAAATCCTTGTAAATGCTGTTGTTGTTCCTCTGGCAAAGGCAAAAGTCAGACGAAATGTTACTGGGGTAATGTTAGAGAAAACAAGTCGCGTTTTGAAGTAGTCGTTTCATTCCAAAAAGGTTAATTCTGAAGAATAAAGATACATGGAAACCACATTACCTGTCACACTTCCAGTCCAAGGCCCATCAAGACCTCCACTTTCCATGCCAAAACCACTTTCCAATTCAGTGCAGTTGACATTGTTCAATAAGGTGAAGCCAAATACTGAAGAATAGAAAATGCGAATGTGACTCCAGCTGCACATCCCAGGAAAAAGGGGTTAGGGCACACATTCACTCTCTGATGTGGTTTACTTGAATCTCCAAACCCTCCATGGAGAGGGGAGGAAGAGAGTGCACCCACTGCCAAGCACTCATATACATGTGGGCAGAAAATGGGAGGCCAAAGGAGCAGAGTGAGAGAAGCCATGACTCCATTCCCCCCAATGCATGGATCAGTGCAGTGGAGCAGGTGCAGAATGGAGAAATAAGCTGCACCAGGGAAAGAGCTGGCACAACTTACTTCTCCCATGGAGAAAGGTTGCCAGTCCAGCCCTAAAATGGCTGTTGGGGAAGCTTACACTGTAGCAGCCTGTCCTGGCTATCTGTTAATGATATCTGATAGCGGCATCAGATGGGCCAGTATATTATGCATATTAATCACCCTCCAAACTACTTAAAAGAATCCATAACTTAAAGCGTGACTGTAGATACATACTGATAGCCTGAGACAGTTTCCCATGGAAGAAGGCAGGCAGCCTGTTAGTTCGAAGTCTATTTAAAGTGGAGTTATTACTGTAACATGTTGGCTGTATCTGGGTAATTTGGATTGGAAAGAACTGGTAACCAGAACTCTCATATTACAAATAAAATATCTTCAAAGGATCTTATTGTCTCTTTCACTGAGTACATCAGCACAAAATTATTCAGCCCAAGGCACAGGAAACAAATATAGTCAAGTACAACATTATTTCTGTTATGATCTCGCTACTGTCCTCAAGGACTGTCATGTTTTTTATACCAATTTCTTTGAATCCCCTTTGTAACAAGCTTTTATGCCCTTGTATACAGTCAGTCTGTTATTATGAGACCCCACAACTATGGACTTTCAAGATCTGAAGGACAGCCAAGGACAATAGCTTTTACTGAAGCAGTACCGCCCTGTTAAAAATCAAAGTTTCTTAAGAAAACTGGGTACACTAGCTCACCAGGGCAAAGATGAGAAAAATTAATTTATCAATACTCTTAACTGATTCACAATAAAATTCAAAACAGATTTTTAATAGCTATTTTGGCTCTTTCATAGACATATATATTCCAACCTGATTTTATTCTGCATTGTGTTTTACACAAAGCTTATTTCTGCAAGCATTTTTGAGGAAAAAGGCATGAATTTCACCCTCAGCAGTTATTAGCACTAATGACAAAATATAACTATAATGACTATGTTATTGCTAAGTCATTTATAGAGAGCTGTAGGTATGCATTATGCTTTATAAACAGAGAGCTAGTCCTGCCGATTTCCCAAGATTTTTTTATTTAAGTCAAAAACTTGGTAAACAAATACAAGACATAGGACAACTGTTCTGAAAAGTGAACATTATTAATTTTGACAGAAATGGGGAAGGGATTATTTAAAGACCTGAATTTTAAAAGGAAAGATTTGGAGGAGGAAAAATTGAAGGCACTTGGGCAGATCAAGATGGAGAGCATTCTACGCATAATGGTTTCAACAAGATGTTGAAACCCACCAGTTTTTACTGTGGGGCATCCTGATACTGTCAGCCAAAATTTTCTAGGCATGTGGCAAAGGTACTTTTTGATTTATTTTCTATTCTCTTTGTAAAAAATAGGTAATTTCATGAAAAAAATTATAATAAGAAAATATTAAAGTTGCAAAATTAAATACCCAGAAAGCATGCCCAAAGTTAACTCTGTCCCTTTTTTATATGAATTATGCCATATTCTCTGCTGCTAAAAGCTGTCAGTTTAGCAAGATTTGGTCCAATCTTTACTTACTTAGTCACATGCTATTATTTATGTGGGACTCTTGACATCTTCAGTGTGTAAGTTGGAAGATGTGCAATGAATAATGAGTTTTATTTAAGTAACTTTAAAAAATAAATGAGAAGGAAGAATGCATATAATGCAATTGTTCTCTGCCCACCACAATTAAAGTTATTTTCTGTGGGGAATTTAAATTACATTCTTATATGTATCCCTTAGCAGGAAGGATTAAATAAAATTATAGCATATGATCATGTAGTTAAAGACTGTGAAATCATGGCTCTCACTGAAGTCAAAGGAAAAACGCCAACTGACTTTAGCAGGGCTAGGTTTCAACCTTGTCTCTTTAAGGCATACAAATAAGGGGATGTAGCTGTTCAACGTGGACGTTGTCATTTCTTCATTTTTAAATGTTTAATTTTGTACTCTTAACTTTGTTGCCTTTATTTTGGTACAAAATATATAAATAAATTACATCTAAAAAAAAATGTTTGCAGATGATACTGACATTGGAGGTAGTACATACTGGGCCTGCTCCTGCTTCTATGGAAACAAATGGCAATATTCCTATTGCAAGCTCAGGAGCATCTAATAATGCAACCAGATTCAGAAACATTTGGATATGTTGGTTATTTGTCAACAGGCAGCAAATGCAGTTCAGTTCATTGTAGCATAGTATAAAATAATTAGTTTGGGAGTAAAGAATCAAGCTAGTGAATATGTGCTAAAGAAAGCTATCATCCAGAAAACTGTTCATGAGAAAGATGTGGAAGTTACTGAAACCACTAATCCGGTAGAGAACAACGTAAAACTAGCAAACAAGTTTATTAGTAGAGAGGGATAAAATACAAAGCAAAGCGAGATTATCCTATTACTGTAGAATTAACTGATGAGATGCATCTGAAATAATAAATATACAGTCTTTAGAGAATCTCCAGAAAAAGGATATTACTACTTTAGAGCCAGGTTCTGCCATCTTTTACTCATGCTGAGTAGGGATTTATTGTAGAAGTAGATGGATTCACACTGATACAACTATATCTGGAGTAAAGTACTACTCAGTGTGGCAAAATCTGTGAAAGATTAAAGAAGCTGTGTCTTATTTACCATGGGAAACAAGGGAGATCCTGGAGACACACACTGACAAAAGTTCTTAGAATTACGGAAATGGTTGAGACGGTTAATAAAGCTAATTTTGCCCTTGTGAGATTCAAAAATTAGAGAATAAGGTAAACATATTATTTAGACCGGAGATGATCAAAAATGTTCCATTAACATACATTTTTGATGGAAAATGACTTTAGCAAGATTAAAATTTTGGTGAAAAAATTCAGTTTTCTTAAATAAAACTTTGGAAAAAGCTTGAAGTTTTCATTTTTCAGCCAGGTCTAAAGCTAGTTCAGTTTTAAAACTGAGAAATATATATACAGTTGCTGAAAATCAAAATGTTCTTTTCATACTTTCACAAACCTCTGAAAGATTTAGAAGAAAAATATAATTTTTGTAAACATTTCTCATGACAAAATTATTTCCTGACCAGCTCTACTTAGTACCTATAACTAATATCCCAGTCTATGTATTCAATGAACTTCACAAACCTCAAACCTTAAAGGCAAGGTTATGCAATCTTTATTCACTCTGGTGTGCACTTACGCATACATTCTCATAAGTAGTGCATGTTTCAATATAACTACATTTGCGAGAAAATGTTTGCAAAAATGAACAAATGTTTCACAATCTAGCCTTCCTTGAGTAATTGTCTCAATACCTCTGTGAGGAGGAACTTAGGGGAAAAGCCGGGAACTAAAGTCAAAGTATTTCACACAAATGGTATTAGCTCTAATAGGTTCTGAGCATGCTTTCTGTGTTGGTTCTGGAATACAGTTTGGCCCTTGTCTTCCCCGTGACTAGCCCATGTTCAACTAAGGTTAAGGGAGAGGGAAATAATGACTGATATCACTCCACTCTTAGTGAAGATACAGCAATAGAGAGTTTAATTGGCTTGCCCAAAATGCAATAGTAAATTAAATGTAGAGCAAGGAGAGGAACTAATCATCCCTTCGTTTTTGAACTTCATCAGAGCCTCAGAATAGGCTGCATATTTTCTTTTAAATCTCTCCTCAAGACCCACTTCTACTATGATGCCTAGAGTAAATTGCCCATTGACAGCGGCTAAGTGGCTGATGTGGATTGTTGGCATCATTGATGCCTGTTTATTTATATCTTTAATAAGCAAACCCTCAAACCTTCATGCAAATTATGTATGTGTGATAGGGTCTTCCATGACTGGGTGGCTTAGTGGCTAGATCACTAGTCTTTCAGTTTATAAGGCCAGAGGGAATAGTAGTGGGATGCAGCCCTCCCTTTCTAATGGGTCCTAGCCCAGTATCCTGGGTAGCTTAACTCCTAAACAGGGAAGATGGGTCTCCCCTTCCCTCACAAGAAACCAAGACCCACTTGCCTAGGCTACTTTCTACAAGTCTCTTCAGTTTGGGTCATGTCCCCCCTAGCTCCAATTTACTGGAACTCACCTAGTCCATTGCCCCTGGGGCTGGGTTTTATTTGCTGCCTCCCCTTGACAGGGGAGCCCTTACTTCCCTCAAGTGGCAGCACTGGCTGGCAGATCGCTGATCCATCCCTTCAGGCATGCAGACAAAGAGCTCCTGCCTCCTCTCCAGTCAGCTCCCAACTGTGCCATGCTCCCTTATTTTCTCCCCACTCCAGGCCTGGCATTGGCCACAGGTATAGCAGAGGAGGGCTAGCTGAACCCAAAGGTTTTCTTTAACTCCCTCTGTGTTTCTCTACTCCCTCACAGTATGTAATCAGTCTAACCATGCCTTCCTATGTCCTTCCTCCCTGGCTCCTTCAACATATTTCCTATACCTACTTGTTGCATCTTGTCTTAATTTACAAGTGGAAGCTCTCTAGGGTAACGACTGTCTCCGACTAAGCACCTAACACAATGACACCCTACTATAACTGGTGACTTCTGAAGAACAAACAATACATAATAATTTATTAAATCATCCTAGATTAACCAGATTTTGTGTCTAAGAATTGTTTTTTTCAAATTGCAGCATGAGTGAATCAATGAAAAAAAATTTATGAAGAAGACCCATCAAGCCTTCTATTACAGGTGATGGAGTGAAGTTTTATCATCACTGTTAAATGACTACCAGTGGAACACCCACACATCTTGTGCAATATAAAGGTTTATTTTTCATTCTGCATACACTATGACATCTTGACAAAGTGAGTTTATTGATTTTCAGTTGTATCTAATGTCTGCAGATTTCTACTTTATCTTTTATTTTCACCACAAAACACTTTTAACAAAAGAAAACAAAAACTATTTTTGCTAGCCAAGAAAAACTTAATAACAAACTTTTAATGGAGTTAGGAATGTGAGAATATTTAAAGTGCAGTGTACTGTACTAGGTATTTTACAGTTAATAGTACTGAAAGCACTTAGTCAGGGATGACTCTCCCTTAAGGGTCCTTACAGGCATAATTAATTTCATGTACGAGGACTAGTTTTGGACTTTATTATATATTATTTTAATATACTACAAAGCTACAACACAAGAAATAATTATTTAGAAAATTTCAAAAGATATATGTATCTCTGGTGAGTACAGAAATGTTCTCTCCAGCAGTCCATTCAGTTGCCAGAAGATGTGTTATTCTGAAATTTTTCCCACAAGTGAGGTATTAACTGTTGTATGTATTCTCTCTCTCTCTCTTTCAGTCACACAGACACCCCTACTTCCTTGCAAAGATAATAAAAAGTGACCACATGAAAACTATATATGACTGAATTAGCATAATTAAAGAAGTAAATGTGAAGAACCACTCCCGCTATGTAATATCCATACTATTAATCTCTGAACCCATCTCTATTGTATAACAGTTTTATTGGAACGCTCTTTTAATATTTACTAATATCATGAGTACATGCAGAGATAGCAAAGAAAAAATAAGAGCATGTGGTGTGCTCAATAATATTAATTACTATCCATACTTGTTACTACAGGCAGGGGCGGCTCTAGGTATTTTGCCGCGGGACCAGCCTGCCTGCCGCCCTCGCGCTGATGGGCTGAGCGCCCCCCGTGGCTTGCCACCCCAGGCACATGCTTGGCGTGCTGGTGCTTGGAGCCACCTCTGACCACAGGAATTCCAGTTTTGTACAGGATCAGTATTCAGTAGAAAAGGGTATAGCTTTCTTAATAATCAAACAAAATAAATTCTAAAAATGTTTTGGAATTTTCTCCTTCTTGAGGCTCATCCCACATTTTAAAGCCCAAATTATCTTTGTCCCAAGCAGAACTTATATTATTCCACATTTTATCCTTAGAGTTCTTGATGGACCCTATAATAGTGGAAGATTAGTCTTGCAAAGTGGATCAGATCTCTAACATTACCCCTTCCTTTTCCCATCATGCCCCTTGTTCCAGGAGGTTTGGGGAGCAGAGATATAAGGCCCAGTTGTGGTGCAGATGCACCAATCAGCACAGCAACACCCTTTAAAAAATGAAATTCTATCCTGGGCATTTGTTGATGAATTACAGCCCCTTTGTACTACCTGAGTGTTGCAAATGAGATGTAACTCACCTTGTAGATCTGGAGCTGTATCTTGCCCTGTGTTGTAAGAGCAGGGCGATGAGGCCAGAGTGACTAGGCAGCTTTTACCTTTCATGGACACCTAACTATCCTCTCTCTTTGTTATTCACTGTAGCATTCAAAGAAAACTTGTTGCAAAGAAATTGACAGCTATTGTGGGAAGAGTTTTTGAAGAGTTGCATTGGATGTTAGTAACAAAATGCTCATTGACTTTAATGGGAGTCACATGACTAAAATCTTGCACAAGTCATTTCCCTTGACTATAGAAAAAAGAACACTGCATAGTAAGACCTTTTCTCTGCTGTCACAGAATTACCAAAGCTCCTCTCCAAGCAACACTATTCACGTTGATTGAAAGATGCTGTTGCTGATTCCTTGAATGATTTTTTCAGCCAGCACTTTCACACCCCCTCCACAGTGTAACGCAGAAGCTGGCTTCATCACAAACAAATAATCAACTGAGGGGGGGAAACACAGGAAGTGGAGAAATTATCTGGCAACTTTATTCTATAGTATTTATATGGGCCCCCATTACCATAGTATCTGAGCATCTCACAATGTATTTATCCTAACAAGACCCCGAGAGGCAGGGTATTACCCATTTTACATATGGGGAATTGAAGCACGAGACTAAATGACCCTGCCCAAGGTCACACAGGAAGTCTGTGGCGAAAACAAAAATGAACTGGTCTCTCCCAAGTCCCACATTAGTGCCATAAGCAGTGGGTTATTGTTCCTCTCTAAATTGCAAATGCCTTTCTGAGAAAGTAGGATAATAATCTAGGAGGAAATGTGTTCACTGGACATGTGATCATTAGATGTGTGCTATCAATAAATCCACTGGCCTAGTTTAATTGGCATGCTTTTTGCAAACCCATATTGGTGCATGCAGTTCACAAGGGTTCACACACCCTTGAATTTTGCATTTGCTAAAAAATCCCAGCAAACCATTGCAAGACTTGCTAGTTATATAATACAGCCAAAAAGTCTCTCTACCCTTGCTCCCCTCCCACCTCACACAGACCTTTTTCTCCCTACCACCTTTACCTCATGCTATCTTCTAGAGGAAGTCCAGAGGCCTGTAAACTCTCCACACTACTCCTGATATCTTCAAGAGTAGTCAGTTGGCCCCATCCCACTTCTGAATTTGCAGGTGGATGAATGGCAGACTGGCCCACTCACCCTTCTCACTGTTTAGATATCCAAAGGAGATGGTTTCCAGGGTTAACAGGATGCCTGCTTGTCCCAGCCACCCATAGGTGGCGCCTGAGTCCTCTGTTTGGGGATGCTCAAACACAAGTGCTAGAAGCAACCTCCTCAGCCTCTTGTACGCATTGCCCGTGCAGCCACCCATTCATCAGCAACAAAACTGTAATGGTCCTTCAGTGCTGCTGCTGCCATTTTACAGCCCTTTACCTTCTTCCATAGATGATATGCTGCAGAAGGGACCGGTCTAAGGATGACTTTTCAGGAATTGTACCATATTGTCTATTTAATTCAAAATATATTTTTGATATATTCCAATGGTCTAAATAAAAAATGTTGTCAGCCAGTTGTCAGTGATGGGTGAACTTCAAAAAATTCAGAGACTCTCTTCAGAAAAGCACTCAAAATGACATCCCCCCCCGAAAGAATCCGTGAACATTTGAAGTCCCCATCCTATAACATGCAAGTCCCCATCCCATAACACTCAAGTCTCTTCCTCCTCTGTAAGTAAGTTCCTGTCTGGGCCTTTACAGGAGTTTTTCAGAAATCACCTACTGAGATTTATATGCTCTGCAATATTTATGGTTAAAGTAACAATTTTATGAAATCCTCCTGACTGCCCTGGGGAAGTTCCTGACCCACAGGCACAAGGGACAACTGACAACTAATGTTTTCTCTTTCCATCTCTCTCTCCAGCACACATACCGTGTGCCATCTCTGGATACTCTTAGTCTAGTACTCTCAGTTTTTCCATGCCTACTGAATAAGAAAAAAAAAAGTAAGTTTTTTGACTAACTGTAAGAGTGCTGAAAATAGGGCATGAACATTTGAAAAGAACAACAGCTCAGTATTGTGGCAGAAGTGGTAAAAGTGAAGTGAAGTGCTAGTGGCTCGCTTCATCACCAAGGCCCTCATTATAGAGATTGTGTGGGGGAAAAGCACTCTCTTTTTGTCTGGCAGTTAAAGCTCTGAGGATCCTTGTACTGAAAAGCTGCTGTACAAAAGGAGAGACGACAGGCAGGATTACCTTTGAAAGCCACCTGGTCCCAAAAAAGAAGCTTTGAATTGGAGGGATTTCCCAAGTTGTAAAGTTCAGGGACTGAGCAGGAAGAAAAAAGCTGTGTTTTTGTTAAAGAATTCAGATTTGTGTGAAATTCTAAGGAGAGACAGAGACCAAAAAGCTGCTTCTTGGGTTAGAGCTCTGATGTCTCATCTGAGGTTTTGGCAAAACGGAGTCACCGGTGCAGTGTGTTCAAGGAAACAGACTCATTTCTAAGTAAACAAATGACAATAAGAAAATATCTTGATCCTATGCCACTCATATTTTCCTCCAACAGGAAATGAATCTGCATAAGGTCCCCCAAATCTGCTACTGCTTAGCAAAGGGGCAAGAATATGAAACTACTAATTTTATTTAAAAAGTACCTTAAATGGGAACCTGCAGAAGGCCTAACAGCAACTGCAGATTCACCACATTTAGTATGGTACTGAGTTAATTAGGGAGCCAATAGGTGCCTTTGAAGTTGTTGGGCTTTTAAAAGTAGACATCTGAGACCTCTGGCCAGATTTTCTGGTGAGTTTGGTCCCTTTGGACCACTGATGACATAATATGTAAAGAGGCGATAATCAACTCACAAGTGTGTAGCAGAGAATTTCCTGGCAAACTCTGCTGGGTGGCAGAGGTGCGTGATTCTATGCCTCTGCTCCACTGGTGTATGGCCCACTATGTACTATGTCAGTGGTGCAACTAAGAGATGTCCAGCAGCTTTCTGATGGCTTGTGTACATAAGAAGGTTTTAAACCAGTTATGAGATATAACAATCAATATAGTTAAATCAATATAAGTATATGTATATAACTCTCCATGTGGACACTCTTAGCTCAAAATAAGAATAGCTTCTTTTGGTTTAACTGAAACCCCTTCCCAAATGATAAGTGGTACCCCCTCATCCCATAGTTTTACAAGAAAAAGAGCATTCACATATGGGGTTATGTCACTGTAAATATCAATTTACATTCACACCATAGGTTAAATTGGTATAACTTTCCTATGCAGACAATCCCTAAGACTCCTGCCACATACCAAGTGGAACTCTGGCTCAAGAGAGTATATGGCCCCTATATGTAAGAAGGAAATTCAATAACATTCAAATTGAGATGCGCATTACAAAACAGGCAAGGTCAAGTGATAGGGAAGTGGTGACTTTAGAGCTGGGAGATTTTACAACAAGGACTGGCTGGAATGTTGTTTCAAGAAAAACATCTTCCTACATCTGATGGAAAGAAACAGTCTGACTGCGAACTGGGACAAAGCTAGGGTCTGGCATTCAAAGAGCTATAAGCTGCACTTTTCTTTTGCTGTTCAATGTCACTGTTAAAGGTTGTGAATACTTATCTGGTGATTCTCAGGGTACCCAGGACTGAGAGTCACTTTGTTATTCCCCTGCCTCCAGAGAGATGGAGGCTTGCTGGTGCTTAGAGAAAATCTCCTCTGGGCAATGCTAGCCCACATTTTGCTTTGCAGGTTAACAATAGGTGCATCTCAGTCCCAAGCTGTTTTAAAACATTCCCATGTGATATGCAGCCCATGTCAGTGGTGACTCAGAAATACCATGTTTGCTATCCCCAAGGGGACAGCGTACACACCAGCTGGCTTGATTCAACTAAGATTCAGCTCCTATATAACATCACGCAGTAAAACATATTTTTAGTGAAAAGAATCACACGTTTATTACCAAAGACTAAGATTTAAGCAATAATGAATATGGATAATGGAAACAGAAAGGTTACATATAAAACAGAGTCAATTCACACTTTCTAAGAGACGAAACTTAACTTTATCAGGCTAACAATCTGTTTAAAAGCAAACTTATCTCGCGTACAGGGCCAGCTCCAGGCACCAGCCAACCAAGCACATGCTTGGGGCGGCACCTTGTAAGGGACGTCCAATCTTCGGATGGCGGGGCGGTGCTTTTTTTTTTCTTTTTTTGGTTTGGCAGGGCGGCGCTCGAGATTTTGTTTGTTTGTTTGTTTCAGCAGGGCGGCGCTCAGGGGTTGTTTGTTTTGGGGGCGCTGCCCTCAGGGGGTTGTTTTGGTGGGGCAGGGCAGCGCTCAGAGGGATTGTTTCAGCAGGGCAGGGCGGTGCTCGGGGGGGTTGTTACAGCGGGATGGTATGGCACTCGGGGGGATTGTTATGGCACCGCGGCACTCGGGGGGGTTGTTTTTGCCAAGGCAGGGAGGCGCTGGGGGAGTTGTTACAGTGGGGCAGTGTGGCACTAAGGGGGGTTGTTACGGAGGAACAGCACTTTATTTATTTATTTTTTTTGCTTGAGGTGGCAAAAAAGTTAGAGCCAGACCTGCTCACCTAAATTTCCTTTGCAATGCTCTCCACAAGGGCAGGTTGGGATCCTGTTTTAGTGAATGTAATCACACTGCCCTGATAATTTGTTCAAGTGCAGGAAAAAGAGGAGTACTTTGGTGTCTCTTTATATCCTCTCATCCACTGTTTGCCTCAGTGTCAGGATGATCCCTTGAGATTTAGTTCCTGGTGTGCTGACTTCATCCTGACTTCACCTCCTCACGTTGACTTCATATGCAAACAGGCCTTCCACCGCGTTTGCTTAAAATGCTTAATTTAAATGTATACCAAGGCAGATGAGTGAATATACATCTTTTGTCAGGTTCTGTTTTATGCAGTGTAGGTGTAGTCGTGTGGATTCCAAGATATCAGAGTAACAAGGAGGGTGAGTGAATATTTTTTTATTGGCCCAACTTCTGTTGGTGAGAGAGACAAGCTTTCAAGCTACATAGAGCACTTCTTCTGATCTGGGACAGGTACTTCCACCTTGTCTCTCTAGAACCCTGGCTGTCAACCTGTCTTGATTCAGACTTTCAGAACATATTTTCCTTATATATGTATAACTTTTTATATACTATCTGTAAATACATTACACAATTATATTAATGATCTGGCTTTGATGTAACATCTTACATGACATTATTTATGGATAAATATCAGTAAAGTGGTGTGCCAGGCATAGTGAGTTTGTCAGGCCTGTTAGGAGTTAGTTACAGAACAGTGAACCCTTTGGCAGTTGGCACTGAGAGGTTCTTAGGGTCCTGTAAGTGAATTAATCTAGGAATAGATTGTTCCATGCTTGTGTCAGACTCTTTTCTCCTGTTTAGGAAATAACTCACTTTTA
Organism: Gopherus evgoodei; assembly: GCF_007399415.2. Taxonomy (NCBI): domain Eukaryota; kingdom Metazoa; phylum Chordata; order Testudines; family Testudinidae; genus Gopherus; species Gopherus evgoodei. The sequence continues at coordinate 70,442,646 of NC_044322.1, forward strand.
TATACCAAACCTTCCTGACTGCTTGGAAACAATAGCATTTTTTTTAACTAGAATCTGAAATCATGCCTGGTACATGCCGTTACTTTCAAATGTTAGGGAATCGTTCTTGTTTTACTTACTGATTTTCTAAAATGTATAGAAATGTATTATCATTATATAATGAAAATAAAACTGGGAATTTTGAAGCACTTTAAAAAATATATGAATTCAGTAATCACCACTAGAATTATTCATTGTAATTCAAAAGCAGACAAACAACCACTAGCCATTTCATTTTCTTCATGAACATTTCCTACATGAATCAAAATTCTTGTTATTTCTGCCATGGCTAAAACTCCTGTTTAGTGCACTTGTGATATATCAGCTTCATATTTTAAAACTGAAAAGGCTTTGCAGAGGGACACATGAATTTTCTCAGAAAAAGTAAACAAGGAGCTTCATCACTTGTTCTCCCTGGCTGCCCATTACATCCCATTTCTCCTCCCTATTTAGACCATAAACTCTTCAGGGCAAAGACCTTGTCTTCAGACCTATCTGTAATGAACATAACACACTGGTGGTACCAAATAAGTAATAATTTTTCAATTGCCTCCATAGTTCTAGAAAAAAAACCCTAAAAATAACAAGTAGAGCCATAATGAATACTAGAAAAAAAGACACACATTCACATTCATATAAAAGGAAGGCAGCCTGGTGATTATGGCCCTCACTTGGGATTTAGAAAATCTGGAGTCTATCCCTAGTTCTGTGACAGACTTCCTGACTTGGACCAAAGAATTTAATTTATCTGTGCCTCACTTTCTCATGTATAAAATGGGGATAATATCTCCGTAGTTGACACAGGTGTTGTGTTCAATAGTGTTTGTGAGGGGCTATAATAAGTGACTTAGAAAATCCTGTAAATATTCATATTCAGGAGTCCAATTATTCAAAAAAACTATGCATATCCTGCTTCTAAATATAATCCTCTGTGTTCTAACCTACTCTTCCAGGCTATTGACGTTCTTGCTACTGGGACTAAGAACAGTCTGTTTTCTGAGGTGCTAATTTTGAACTTATTTTTGACACTCCCCTCCCTTCACCCAATATTTCCTCCTCTTCTCTGCAGAATGAGTGAATCCTTCTTTCCCTCCCCTAGAGGTCAAGGAAAGCAGAGCCACCCAAAATCTTCAATCACTTGTTCTGGAGGCTCATGGCAGAGGTTTTATGGTTAATATTCTGGCCTGATTGAAGTTAATGGTAAAATTCCTATTGATTTCAGTAAGTCAAGGATTTCACATTCACCCCTACTACTATCTCCCCATGGATGGCTGAAAGGGGAGAAACATCCTGCCCCAGGCAACGGTTCAAATGTAGATGCTCAGGTTTTACAGAGCAGGCAAAGTCAGGAATGTTAATCAATGTACTTGGCTTCAGTCTGCTCTTGACAGCAGCAGCAAGCCTAAGAGAGCTGAACATCTGGTTGCATTATTATTATTCATTACAGATTGCCAAGGGCAGCGAATTTAAAAGATGGGATTGTGATTCAAACTCATAACGCAAGGGAATGTACAGTAAGGGGTGAAACTTGCAGTATGCAAGCTTAGCACAAGGAACTCAATTAACTGGTTTCTTGGTTCATCCCATTATGTCTGGGGTAATGGAGGACGCATTGATTTCCCCAAAATTTTCAAAACTAGGTTTCAGTAGCTTTGCACATTTCTGTACTTGGAAACTTAAGTATTGCATCTGACAGAATCAAGAACCATATTCCCTCACTCAGTATAATGATGTTTTCCTCTGTTAGTAATTCTGATTAGGCTTCCTCTATCACTTCAGCTGCTTTTAATACTGTAGACTAACCTTCCAGAATCAATAGGTTGCCTCATCTCATTCCCACTTCTGATTGCAAGTGAACTCTGTAGATCACTTTGGTATATAGAGGATTTAGGACATTTGAACAACAGCATTTAAAAGACTCCTGGGATATTATTTCCATATATCCATTAATCATCTCAACATGTCTTCACACTTTTTACACAATATCATCAGTGAGAATACCAAAATACTTCCTCTCACTTTGGAACCAAAGGTGACATTCTAACCCATACAACACACACTGTACTGCGTACATAGGTCTTATGGTATGTAATATCAGCATCTTCTGTTCTTCACTACATTTGAAACAATCCCAAATTGGTTACTCTTCCTTCTCTTTGTGATCATCTGTGAAGTTATTTTGTGTATTTGTTCAAAAGTTTCTCCTGCAATGTTCTAATAAATAAAAAATATTACCCACTCCAAGTCGGCTATATTTGGCTAACCTAAATAAATGTCTTGTTGATACTTAGGGATGCCAATACTATATTATTGATTTTTTCTGGGTACATCTATATTGAAGCTAGGAGCATGCTTCACAGCTCAAGTAGAGAGACATGCCCTAGCTCTGCTTGAGTAGTGCACTTAAAATAGCAGCGCAGCACATGCTATCTGCACAACTACATACCAGGGGGTCTGGGCAAGGTTTGTACTCAAGTGGCTAGCTCCCTCAGCTACATTGCTATTGTTTAACATGCTATTGTTTAACATTGTTTAACATGCTAGCTACAGCAGAGCTAGTACATGTTCATCTATTTGTGCTGGGAAACATGCACCCTGCTGCAGTGTAGACATACCCTTTAACACAGAATTGTTCACAGTCTCCATTTTTCCTTAATCTGGAATGCTATCTAAAAATCTGTAATAATTTTATGAATATTGTATGCTACTCGGTTAGTGAGATAGTCACTGCATATCTATATTGGGTAAGTGAGCTTTCCTGGGAAGTGTATTGGTATAGTTTAATAAGGGGCTGTGGGAAAAACAGGCGTAGCTCTTCTGCCAGGTGTAGTCAACAGCAAACAAGGCCTGGCACATTCAGTCATTTCCTCTTGTTCATTAACAGATGCTGGCAGAGAGTTCCTTCCCCAGAGGAGCGCTTGCCCCTCTAGAACTTCTGAAGCAATCCTGGGCCACTCTTCTCCCGGCTCAGCAACAGATGATAGTAGCAAGCTCCCTACTGTTTACAGCCTGAGGCCACAGGGCTGTCTCAAATAGGATGGCAACAATAGCTCTAGATAAGCAGACTCCTAACAAACACTTGGGGGCAGTTACAAGATAATGGCCAAACTATTAGCAATGACGATATTTTTTTTAAGCTCCTGCTGAAATTACACAGCTGTTTTATCAAGGATGGGATCCTAGAGATCAAAGGGATGCTAAATGTTTAGAAAGACTCTCTGGAGGGAGGGAGGGGTGAATTGTTAGTAAGCTCTTCATGGTGGGAACAGATGGACATGGACACAGAGAGAAGTCCTTAGGGAGTGTCTAAAGTAGTCAGGGTCTTCCCAAGCTTCCAGGAGGATGGTAAACCTTAGGAAGATACAAATGCTCTGGTTCTAAACAAATAATACTTTGTTGTAAGTGGTCACAGCTTCCCGAAGGAAGAGCATCACAGGGCCTGAATGATATCAGACCTGCTGATAAGTCACAGTTGTTACACCGGGGACTGCATCCCAAGGCCCAGTCTAAGAATAATGTGATTCCACAAGCAAGGTGAATGTAGCGAGGCCTGTCACCTTAGAGAATGCACTCAGATACCAAGAGAGGACAGACAGGGAGCAGTTAATGGGCTAACTGTGTCACTTCAAAAGAAGAAAATATTGTGCCACTTCATAAATTTTCTTAAATATGCACTCTTGATCACATTTGTGAATTAGAGCTGGTTGAAAATCATCACTGAAACTTTTTATTCAATGAAAAACGGCTTTGTCTCAGCAGAAATTTCATGAAATATTCTCATAAAAAACTCTAGTTTTTTGTCAATAAACAAAAATATCAGTTTTCAGCTTAATTTTTCAAATGAAAAATAATCATTTCCTAATAAGCTATTATCTATGCATGCATCTGTGCTCTTCATCATGGTAACTTCTGTCCATGGCCAACAGCCACCTGACACACTCATCCTTATCTAGAAAACTCTCAGCTCTATCTACATTAGTATATTGTCTCTTTGCTGGTGATAACAGTTGACAACAGGTCACACTGGACCAAAGCTGAAGACAGTTTAACATCTATTGTGGAAGACACACCAAGATGGATCTGCAGTTTCCTTATATGTTTAATTACATATTTGAAAGTATAACTGTAGTTATAAATGAAACTTTCTTTTCTAGACAGAAGGAGGGAAAGAGAAAATGATTTATGCAAAACAGACTCAAAGTCCACCTGGACTACTATACTGTATATAGTGATGTTGCAGTTGTGCCAGTATAACTATTTTGGTTAGATGTGTGATTTTTTTTAAACCAATATAATTACACCAATGTAGCCGCTACTGTGGATGCAGTTATACAGGTGTAAATATACCTCAGGCCACATCTAGAGTATGAGGACTACAGAGGCATAACTATGCCAGCACTGTAGCTATGCCAGCAGAACCCCATAGTGCACATACAGCCTACAGTGACAGAACGAGTTTTTCCCCATCTCTGTTGGGACACCACTTCCCCACATGACAGTAAGCAGATTTATAGGAAGCACTCTTCCATTGACCTAGCTGCATCTACAGTGGGGGTTATGTTGGCATAGCTACATTGCTTAAGGGTGTGGATTTTTATAAGGTCATTTCTATATTAAAGACCTGCGTCGGTAACTACATCGCTCATTGGTGTGAAAAATCCACACCTTGAACGACCTAACCCCCTTTGTGAACAGCACTGGGGTGTGGGAGAGCGTCTCCTGCCAACATAGCTACTGCTAGCAGGGATCTGATAGACTACACGGACAGAAGACCTCTCACCCGTCAGCTTGGAGCATCTTCATTAAAATGCTACAGTGGCAGAGCTGCAACAGGGTGGCTGTGCCAACGCAGTGTTTTAAGTGTAGACTGACCCTGAGTTACATAGATATGTTGATCTAAATTTAATGTGTAGACTGATATAGATTATTCTCTTTCCCATAAATGAACAGTAATACTAGCGTAAAGCATCTTTATTCTGGTATAACTGCATCCACACAGCTTTAGCTATACTTATATAGATATATAGATATATATATCCTTATACCCATACTATAAACAAACAATGGTTAAAGCAGAATACTTTCCAGCATACACAATTTCTAAAAGTGAAAAAGCCATGTCATTTTAATTAATGTGATATTTACTCAGCTTTCTTCTAATAAATAACTTATACACAAGTAGATGTAAGTTTTCAGCAGAAAACAGCGATATATATTTATCATAAAAATCACCATTCTAATTGTCCAAATTCTCAAAGTGGGTTAAACTACTGTACTGTTTCTCTCATATTCAGCTCAGATGCCCAACAGATTGTGTCTCCCGCCCCCCAGCCCCAATCAAATGAGACTGTTATGTGTTTAAGGACTTGAGTAATCTATATCTTTTACACCATGCACACATTCACAAAGATTCCTGCTCTCTCTTTGAACTCAGATAAGAAGCTGTACATTGATATTCACAACAAACATTCAAACAGTACAAAAGAAATATAGAAATGAAATAGAAGTTGGCATAAGCACAGGAAACATCAGATTCTGTCTAAATAGATCTAAGGCAGAAAACCTACAGCTCAGAAATGTGTCTCATCTCACCCTTCCATTCTCTGAATGCAGAAAGAGCAGAAAACTCCTCTTTTCCTCCCACTCTCCCTTTTCCTTCCACATCCACAGATCACACTGTCCTTTATGGTCTAATCCAACTCTCCACTGAAATGACTGAGAGCATATCTACTGACACAAATAGGAGTTGGATCAGTATTTAATTACTATTTCCAGATAAAAGCTATACTAGAATGGTGTTAAGGATGTGAGAATGTATCAATAATTTACAGTGATCTAAATTACAGGGATGATGTAAATACTTCAATAGTGGTGGCTATCACGATGGTAGCCATTCTTCATGAAGTTCTCTGAAGTAGAACATTTTTCTCCAGCCTCTGCTGCAGGAGAAACTTTCACTTATGAAGAAAAGTCCATTAAATGTTGATGGAGCTCACCCATGTGTGTGGCTGGATTAACTTTACCATAGAAACCTTAATTTGTGGACTTCCCTTTTCTGGATTTCACAAACATAAAGTTGTGATAAATGTTGCATTAAGAATAAGATAAATTTATTTACATGGCCTAGCTATCTTAGACTCCCAGCACCAGTGCTCATCCTTCAGACTCTCCTGTATCCTAACCACACCCTCCTCTCAGAACTCCAACCATGTGGACTCTGGATTTACAATTTAACTCTTCATTGACATGAGAAATTGAAGCAAACAGACACCTCAATAGACTTTGCACAGGAGCCTAAACATCATTACTCTTCGCTTAGCTAGCACAAGAGAGACACAGATCTAGACAAAGTAATAAACATACCTGAATGCAATTCCCTGTCTCAGTTTCCTCACTAAACTACAGCGTTCTTTTGGCTTAAGGCAGAGTCCTGTGAAGAGACTAGGTTCCTCCTCTCCTGCACATGGCATCTTCTCTGAATCATGGAGTTTCTCTCTGCTCCGGTCAACTAGCTTTTTCCTTTCTCGGCTGGTCCTGCAACTAAACAGGACCACTCTGCTACAAAAGCAGCATTCTTGAATTTTGTGATTTTTAATCATAACTCCAGCAACTTTGGGATGTGTTTTAACTGGTTTCATGAAAATATGATGAAAGATACCAGTTCAGGAATAATCCCTTATTCCAAATGACCACTATCTCAGGCTGAAGCCAGCAAAATGGCTGACATTTCCTTACAGTCTATGTGTATATGGAAGTGACACTGCCCTTAATAAAGCTGGATGGTACCTGCCACTGTTTTCAATTAGATTGAAGGCATGCCGCCAGGCAAAATGGCTGCCACCGTTCACGGGGCTGGACAGGACACAGGGACTCTGAGGAGCAATAGAGACACAGAATATGGAGATGAGAAAAGTGAGGGGGAGCAGGCACCATATTTAGGGGTTGCAGAGGAATTGAAGCATGGGGATTGTGATGTGGGTGAGAGATGGAGGAGATAGAATGGCAGCGTAGGGGTAGTGGAGAGTAGGAGAGTCTTTTCTGAGCACCAGTGGGAATACAGAGGTGCCAACTCTTGCAAATTGATTGGAAGTCACAAAATTTTCGACTTTTCAATCCACAGCACCCTGAAGAGAAGTTGGAGAAAACTGGTTCTCTTAGCTTTGGTCAACCTAGTGTCCCAAGGTGTTTCTATCTGAATAGGTAACCATTAAGGTTTAACAAAATTGACCACTGCCCCTGGTCAGACAAGTATCAGAGGAGTAGCCGTGTTAGTCTGGATCTGTAAAAGCAGCAAAGAATCCTGTGGCACCTTATAGACTAACAGACGTTTTGAAGCATGAGCTTTCGTGGGTGAATACCCACCCCATCAGATGCATGTAGTGGAAATTTCCAGGGGCAGGTATATATATGCAAGCAAGCTAGAGATAACAAGGTTAGTTCAGTCAGGGAGGAGGAGGCCCTGTTCTAGCAGTTGAGGTGTGAAAACCAAGGGAGGAGAAACTGGTTTTGTAGTTGGCAAGCCATTCTCAGTCTTTGTTTAATCCTGAGCTGATGGTGTCAAATTTGCAGATGAACTGAAGCTCAGCAGTTTCTCTTTGAAGTCTGATCCTGAAGTTTATTTGCTGCAAGATGGCCACTTTAAGGTCTGCTATAGTGTGGCCAGGGAGGTTGAAGTGTTCTCCTACAGGTTTTTGTATATTGCCATTCCTAATATCTGATTTGTGTCTGTTTATCCTTTTCTGTAGCAATTGTCCAGTTTGGCTGATGTACATAGCAAAGGGGCATTGCTAGCATATGATGGCATATATTACATTGGTGGACATGCAGGTGAATGAACCGGTGATGGTATGGCTGATCTGGTTAGGTCCTGTGATGGTGTCGCTGGTGTAGATATCTGGGCAGAGTTGGCATCAAGGTTTGTTGCATGGATTGGTTCCTGAGCTAGAGTTACTATGGTGCAGTGTGCAGTTGCTGGTGAGAATATGTTTCAGGTTGGCAGGTTGCCTGTGGGCGAGGACTGGCCTGCCACCCAAGGCCTGTGAAAGTGTGGGATCATTGTCCAGGATGGGTTGTAGATCCCTGATGATGCATTGGAGGGGTTTTAGCTGGGGACTGTATGTGATGGCCAGTGGAGTCCTGTTGGTTTCTTTCTTGGGTTTGTCTTGCAGCAGGAGGCTTCTGGGTACACGTCTGGCTCTGTTGATCTATTTCCTTATTTCCTTGTGTGGGTATTGTAGTTTTGAGAATGCTTGGTGGAGATTTTGTAGGTGTTGGTCTCTGTCTGAGGGGTTAGAGCAGATGCGATTGTACCTCAGTGCTTGGCTGTAGACAATGGATTGTGTGATGTGCCCGGGATGGAAGCTGGAGGCATGAAGGTAGGCATAGCGGTCGGTAGGTTTTCGGTAAAGGGTGGTGTTAATGTGACCATCACTTATTTGCATCATGGTGTCTAGGAAGTGGACCTCCCGCGTAGATTGGTCCAGGCTGAGGTTGATGGTGGGGTGGAAGCTGTTGAAATCATGGTGAAATTTTTCCAGAGTCTCCTTCTCATGGGTCCAGATGATGAAGATGTCATCAATGTAGCGTAGGTAGAGAAGGAGCGTGAGTGTACGAGAGCCGAGGAAGCATTGTTCCAGGTCAGCCATCAAAATATTGGCATATTGTGGGGCCATGCGAGTGCCCATAGCGGTGCCACTGACCTGGAGATATATATTGTCATCAAATTTGAAATAGTTGTGTGTGAGGATAAAGGCACAGAGCTCAGCTGCCAGTTGTGCTGTGGCATCATCAGGGATACTGTTCCTAACAGCTTGTATTCCATCTGTGTGGGGGATGTTCGTGTAGAGATCCTCTATGTCCATGGTGGCTAGGATGGTGTTTTCTGGAAGGTCACCAATGCATCATAGTTTCCTCAGGAAATCAGTGGTGTCACAGAGCTAGCTGGGAGTGCTGATGGCATAGGGTCTGAGTAGAGGTGACACAGACCGTTTTAATTCATGGCTGACTCACTTTGCTTTGAGGCACTCCATGATGCAGCAATTTCATAAACTCAGTCAGAATTCACAAATTGTACCTAGACACATTCTCTAAATTGTCACAGTGTGTCAGTGGGCAAATGTGACTATTACTTCTGGTGAGCAATAGTTAGTAGATGGATACTCCAGAAGCAGTTATCCTATTTTGGAGCATTCTAGTAATGGGAAAAGAATAAAGAAAAAGAAGTTCATTACGATAAAAATTGCAAAATTATTTTGAAATAGGAGGTTTTTCAAACTGTTCCACAAGGCGTCAGCAAAGTCTTTAAATAAACTTTCCATAACAAGAGACATGAAGTGTGACTAGCATATTTTGGTTGTTATGAAAACACTTGGTGTGCAAAGTGGTTGTTTGATGTTTAACTGATCTAGAAAGCCAGCTTTCTTAAAGGAACCACTAGCATTGTGTTTGTACTCTGAGTAACATGGATTAATTTAGTCACTGGAGAGGCGTTTTTGATGTGCATAATCTCCACTTTATGTTTCAATTATCTAGGCTGTATGACAAATACATATTGTAATAGCTCATGTACAGTTGTTTAACAGAATAGAAATGTGTCATCATCCCTCTTTGATATGCTGAATCAAAAAAAAAGATTAATTCAAAGGGTTTCAAACCTACAGAGTTCAAGTGGTTCTAAAAGCTAGGCTACACTTCATGTGGAACCAAAATTCAAATAAAGAAGTGAGTAGTGAAAGAGCAAGATGAGTGTCATTTTGCACCACCCACCTGCCATTGCATCTTTTACTGGGTGTTCTTCTCTTATCTAACTGGAACAGTAGTGCAATTTCAGATGTTCTGACAAGTGGACCATGTGCTGATATTGAAATTCAGCTCGCCCACCCTGCACCTAATATTAACATTAGATAAGCACTGGCTAATACAAATTCTTCCAACTTTCTACTGCTTATTCCTAATGTGTGTCACTAAGCTTCAGTATAATCTTATACAGAGTTACTAATACCCTTATACAGTATCAAGAAGGACTAGATTTTTCCATTCCTCCATTTCCTCTTGCCTTAACCACTGACATTATATGAAGTGGATAACACATAGGTTTGTAAGCACAGCATAATAAACTGAGGCATGTTATCTTGGCAGTTAGAAAGATCACAGCAAATAAAACATACTGCAACAAATAGATAAGGTATTTAGTCTAATACAAGCTCAGTTCCTAATTCTCCATAGACCTATCCATTAGCTGTTATGATTACCTGGAAGATGTTAATACGCTTAAATAACATTAGGACATTCAGAAGTCTTTGTAAGTAAGTAAATAAATTGCAAACAAACAATCATGGCATTTACTAAGGTACCAAGCAATTCGTGGGATAACTAGCATCTAGTGATGTAAGCTTTAAGATAGCAAAGAAAGAGTTCAGGCCCCTTAAAACTGCCAAACTTTTCTCCTTTAGAGCAATATATACTTTATATATACACTTACTGATTTTATATCCTGTATTTTAAGGAATAAAACTTACTTTGCTGACTTTGATTTTTCTCTTCTTCTGGATCAATAGTTCTTTACGCATGATTTCATGGAAACTCCATTTTACCTATAAGTCTACAGAGAAGGAAACACATCAGGAAAAATATAGCCTCTTGTGAAAGTAAATATATGCTTAGTTCTTCATTCTCTTTGTTCTTCTAGCCTGAGTGATTTTTTCCTTGAAGAAACAGAGATGGAGATGAAAAAGATTCATTAGATACTGCTCAACTCCTGTTTCTGTATATAAGAGCATCAGTACAACACAATAGGGACCTATTTATCCCTGATACTCAAGAAGATTTCCCTTTCACTGGTGGTCAGTATTCCTAACCCCTGAGGGTGGGAAAAGGCAGGGCAGGGGTGGGGAGTTGGGGGAAGGTGTGGAATGAGGGCAGGGCTTGGGGCACAGCCAGGGATTCAAGCAACCCCCTGGCACATTAGAAAGTTGGCACCTCAGGGACCCTGTACACAGCAGCCAAATAGTCTTTGATTTAGTCCTTCACTACTAGTTCCCTGGGCCTCTTTCTACAGGGCCCCTCTATCTCCAGCCCAATCTCTGGTCTAGTATTCTGAGGTTCCTCTCCCTCTGCAATCTCAGAATAAGTTCAGCCAGCCACAAACTCTGTCTGATTGTCAGGATCCTATAGCCAGAGATGAGCACACTTCTTCACACTTCTGGTCCCAGCCAGGAACTCACCTGCTAAGCCCCTGAAGCTCCTTTTATCTGGGCTGGCAGGGTCCTGAGTGGCTGTTACTAGTCCTGTTAGCCCCTTGGAGGACCAGGTTTCTATGGTTTCCAAAATGCCTGCTCTAGAGAATCCTCTCTAGGTAAGCTCGGAGTATAACCTTTGTTACTTTTTTCCTTTCAGCTGACCCCTTTTCGGGGTGAGGAGTATTAGGACTGTGGAGCCTCCACCAAAGAACTGTAATGGACAGGTACAGCCCATCCCACTTCTTAACTTACCTGCTGACCCCCAAGTGGTCAGTGTCTCCCTCTGGATCATAGAATATCTGGGTTGGAAGGGACCTCAGGAGATCATCTAGTCTAACCCACTGCTCAAAGCAGGGCCAATTTCCAGACAGATTTTTACCCCAGATCCCTAAATCACCCCCCCCCCCCAAGGATTGAACTCACAACCCTAGGTTTAACAGGCCAATGCTCAAGCCACTGAGCTATCCCTCTCCCTTGTTAGTAGCCTTGCCTGAGCCGGATGGGGTGTTAGGGTGCCAATGCCCACAGAGGAAACAGGGAAGCCTTTATAGACTCTGTCACAGAATGTAGTACAGAAATTGTGTAGAATACAGGACAATTTATTGGGGAGGAAGGATACAAAACTAGAAATGCCCATTATCCTTGACACAGTTTGCATAGATCACACAAATTGTGTCACTGGAAACTCCAGGTCCCTATGTCTTAACGGCCCTTTCGTACAAGCAGACAAGCTGTTCAATTAAATATATCTGTATATACATGTTTATTAAAACTGACACAACCATTTCAAAATGTCTCCGTGACTCTACACTTCATAGCATAAAATATTTTACCTATATTTTTAAAAGTATGAATTACCCAGGGCCGGCTCCAGGGGTTTTGCCGCACCAAGCAGCCAAAAAAAAAAAAAGCCATGATCACAATCTGTGGCAATTCAGTGGGAGGTCCCTCACTCCAAGCGGGAGCGAGGGACCCTCCGCTGAATTGCCGCCGAATATCTGAAAGTGCTGCCCCGCTCAGGAGTGGCCGCTCCAAGCACCTGCTTGATAAGCTGGTGCCTGGAGCCAGCCCTGGAATTACCCATGCAGTAGTGTTGAATTAAGGCACAATGTCGGTGTGTTGGAGACAACTGGCATCACCTTATGCCTTCTTGTGTCACTGAGGTGTACCATAATCAAAAATACCATGTAGCCAGCTGCATTTTAGGCCCTCATCCTGCAAGGATCTGTGTGGGCTGACATTTGCACCCACATAGTCACACTGAAATCAGTGGGGCTGCACATGGATGCCTGGGTCATCCCTCACAGAGATATTTGCATATTTGGTTCTATATTGCTTAACTATCCTACTATATTTAACCTATTGTACCAGATGTTTTGAAATGTCTTTTTATTTCCCTACATTTCAATATGATTTTCTGTGCAGAAAATCAGGGTCTGCAAAAATGCCACAACGAAGGTCAGATCAGAAAATTAATTATTTTTTTCAAACATAGTATCACTGTTACATTAATGTATGGGTCATTGAATGTTATGCTCTGAAAATGAAATAAAACTTTTCTACAGATTTCAGCACAGCTAACCACAGACTGGACTTTTGAATGATACACTTTGAAGACACAACAGAAATTTACTTACAGTAAGTCACAATATTAAGAGGATATCTGTTACAACTCCATTGTTAAGGGTCTGTTGAGATTTGCACTGAAAGCAAGACTAAAATCTCTTTTTTTCACACTTTAGAGCCAGATGGTGTCCCAGCTATGCTATGTCCCTATCCCTTACAGCAAAAGTGAGTGGAACTGGGCAGTGATCCAGGACTCCACCCCTCAATACGCTGGCTATCATAGCTTTACCTGCACATTAAGGGGAAGTGTAGGGGCTTAGCACACTGTATTTCCTCTGCAGACTGGGGAAATGGAGAAAGTGGGAGAGAGACTGTGCTTCTCAACAACTAATTGCCCCTTGCTCAGAACTCATGGCAAAGCTGCGACGGTGCCCTCAGTGCCTAAAATTAGTCTCCAAATTTGATAAAACAAGTCTTCACAGCCTAAACAGGTTTTCCATGCAGCATTACTATCATTTGCAGAGGCATCATTCAAATATGTTCTCTTTTTGAAAGCTTGTCCTGTTCTCACAGTTTATGTGTTTATCTATCAAAAGCAAGTCTCCCCATGCTTTGATAACACCATAGACACCAAGAGTTATTCCCCTAATTCAGGATAACCTACTTTAGTCACAAGATTAGCCCCTGAAACTGTTCAGATCAGTCAGCTACTTGCACTTTGTAATGCAGCAGCCTGTCTTCCTGACTCACCAGCTCTTTTCTGAACATACAGCTAGTGATCAAGAGAGGCAGGCTGGGCTGAAAGGTTATGGAGAATGGGCTCTGGAATAGAGATAGGGCTCTGAGGGACTATTGGGAGTAAATATGAATGTGGATGGGACTTGGGTAGTATAAAGGGTTGAGCATAATTTTGGGGAGACAGGATTCTTTTAGCAGGGATGTGCAGATAGGTTGGGCAGGGGAGAAACTTGTATGCATGAGGGGCAATTTAGGGAGAGGGTTGCAGTTGTGTCAATATTTGAAGTGCTCTGTAGCAGTACATCGCTCTCAAGTAGAGAGAGAGGCCACTCTGGCACACTGGGTCCAGCAGCAGCACTTGGGCTGTGGTCCCACTGGTGGGGGCTGGGCCGAGCAGGAAGCAGTCTACGCCCGGTAGCCTCCTTAGCAGTCTGGAATTCAAGCCCCGTTGGGCAGGGCAGGGCATAAGCAGGCTTTAGCCCATAGGCCCCTGGCTGGGGCTGACAACAATTAAGAGTCTAGCGTGCCCTCACCCTCAGATGGGGCAGAGTAACAAAGGGTCAAGCATCTTAACTAGGGCAGACGGCAGGCAAGGGCAGGCCTCTTGGCCTGCAGCAGGGAAGCTGCCACTCCAGGTGCAGTGGCAGAGGACAGGGGGACATAGGCCCACCTGAGTCCACTACATCCCAGCCCAGGGTCCTAACAGTAGCAGAGTTGTCTGCCACTGGGTTAGCAGGGGGAGGCAGGGGCCAGTCAAAACACACTTACTTGTGCTCAGCAACAAAACCAGACCTTTTTCCCTGGGCTACTTCCTACCACAGTATGGGCAGGGTGGTCTGTAGTCCACAAGCCCTCTGGCTTCTCTGGGTACACAGTGGACCACAGTCCCCACAACTCTGGGGGCAATCTTCTCTGGGGGCAGAGCACTGCACAGCACAGGTTTAGCTCTAGGTTTTGCAGCAGATAGGAGACATCCATCTCCTTCCCAGGCTTCTGCTCAACTGAGGTGCAGGGCCCTTCCTTTATACTTCTTGTTCTGCCCTGGTTAGAGTTGCCAACCTTCCAGGATTGGCCTGGAGTCTCCCAGAATTGGCATCGATCTCCTGGTGACTATTGAAAGCAATCTGGGAGATTTTAATAGGCTATTTTAAGAAAATGACATTACATCATGTTGGGGGAAAAAATCTCCCAGAATTGTTTCTGAGTTGGCAACTCTAGCCCTGGTACTTCTGGCAACAGAGGCAGGGTGCCCACCAGAGGGAGTATGGTGGTCCCTCGCTCTCAGGTCCAGAGGGAGGCCACTCAGTCTCACGATATACTCTGGCCAGTGCTGTTGCTTTTCTTTCATTCTTTCACAGCAATACTGTGGGGAGACCTTTAAGCATCATTGCTTTGGAGCACAGCTATTGGCTCCTCTGCTGCCTCCTTGGTCTCCAGGACCAGAAGCAGACTATTTCTGTGCCAAAGCACTGGTGTATCAACAGCTTCCCATGGTGAAGCCTGGGTACTAGGGAGCCCATCAAGCACCAGTGCCTCAGGTCAAAAGTGCTGGGCTTTCTGCTGAGCTAACCCACACAATTTCAGTAATCCTGCACTCAACCTCCCTCAATCGAAAACCTCTGTCTCATATCTTTAGTAACCATATCCCTCTGCCTCCCACATGGCCATTCATCTGCACTTCCTTCATGTCTCTCTATAATCCCACTTCAGATGGTGGAAGAGGGGTAACTGAAATAATTGAGAACAGATGGATTGCTGAGAACTGAGGTTTGGCAGGATAGCAACTGAGGGGTTCTACATGACATAATCACTTATCTCCTCAGGGTTAATGTTGGGAATATGCAGCTAGCAAATTTAGCTTACAGTTAGTCTGTGTGAAAATATTAACTAAAGATGATTCAGAAAGGACTTATCTGACTCAAGTTCATAGCTTAGATCCACTGACTTCTACTATTATAACCCACCCTGTAGGCTGCTGGCAGTGGAAAGTTCATCTGGAGTGGGAACACAATGATGCAAGCACACCACAACCTTTGCCCATCAGTGATGGCTTGTGCAGCCCACAGCCACCCTAGGAGAAGGTTGGGCCTGAGTGTATGAGCAAACAAAAAAATCAGCATATGTCCTAAACAGTCTTTGCTGGAAGGACTCTTATGGAGTTTCTGCCAAAATTTAAAGCAGCTTTCCTCTGTCTTGGTGTGGTTGGTATTGCAACTTGCCCTTCCCCCGGGATAAATACCTGCTCGATCACAGAAGTACAAATTGCACTGCAATGAATCAAACCTTGAATCTTTTAGTCTACCTTCTTATATTTATTCTGGGCCTTACTATGCAACTCTTATGTTGAGCAACATTTATGAAACATAGAAGGCCTGGACTTCATGAACTTTTCACGCTTGCTGAAGGACAAGTGAAGAGTGCTGTTGGCTGCTATTTTCACTGGTGGAAATAATCATTTTTGAGAAAAATTGCTGGTTTTGCCACAATAAAAAATTATTTGCAAAGCACTTACAGGAATTTGCATATGAGTTTATAGATCAGCCCAAGCTCCCCCACTTCCTCTGCTCAACCTTACTGAGACTCAGGTAATAACTCTCATCCGAAATTTAAACAAAAAGTGTTTATATTGGGATGTGATCCTATTGTGACCTGACTCCTCTGAATGTTATCTCAGATTTTCAGCAACTCCATTAGCACTTGGGTTCAGAGGAGTTAGCCCTATTCTGATGGCTCAATAACTTAATGGCATGATTTTCAAGCTCACTCTCCTTATAAGTCTGGCAGGCAAATAGAAATGAGTTCACAAACTTGTAGAGGCTTGTTCATATGTCTCAAATCTCTGGCAACCAATTCCTTCAAGTCTAGTGCCAATATTTTTCTCATATAGAAACAGAATGAGCACTCTACTTTTATCAAGGGAATCAAATTGCTTTTATTTTCCAACCACTGAAAACATGTGCAAATTGTGTAGACACTTCCATTACATTCTTGTAAAAAGAACTCTGTGTGAGGAATACACCTGAGTAATGCTGTCCATCAGAAAAACAGAATCCATTTCCCATCATCCACGTACGCAGAGATGTACAACATGGGTTACATGGCTGATGATCACCTGCGAGGTTGTTAGTTTTTATTCAGCATTTACTCCTTCAATGACACATCCATATTAATTTCAACATGTTAGTGTGTGGTTTAGAATGAAGTATCAGTTATCTAATGATAAATGAGCACTAAGGCCTGTCCAGTAAAAGTCAGATTTATTAGAAAACTTGGAAACTAGTAAAGAAATTAGTGGCAAGCAAAAAAAAAAAATCTAATAAAATATTGCAGTATAATTTAAAATGTCATAATCTAAGTAAGAGGACAAGAAAAAGCAGAACAAATGTAAATGAATTAAACATTGTGGCCCAAAAAACATGCACTGTAAAGTATGGCATCATGCAATTTTTTTTCCTGGAGAGGGTATGACTTGTAGCTAATTAGAAGGAAAAATTAGTCAGAAAGAGTGAAATAGACGACCTCAGCACATAATATATAGCTCTTATATTTTAATTCTATACTAGTAATGATACATTGTGCTTATATTTTGCATGTATAATTATGGAGCAAAACGAACCCCATTTATGTCAATTGATTTACAACGAGGATGAATATTTAGCTTTTTTTCTTTCACTCTTCTCTCTCAGATTTACTGAAAGATATATTGTGATTTATTATCAAGCCACTTCCCTTTTTATATTAAACAATGTACTATTGAGTCATATTAAACAAAATTCCATTCCAATATTTAATAAAAAATCACCATATTTTCATGAAACCTTTTCCTTGAATCTGCATTTTCCAATGGAAGAACTTTCTGTGGGAAATTTTCCAACCAGCTTTAATCCTTGAGATTTTCAACATGAAATTTTAAAATCCTAGTACAGTATTTGTTTAGGATTAATTGTTGTTATTCATAAATGAACTAGAATAAACTTGTTCATGAATGAACTAAGTGGCTAAATGAAGAGACTGGTTTTACAGAACAAGTTCAATTTCTTTGCATGCAGTTTCAGCATCACCTCACTTCACTGTCAAGGGCCTCCACACATAACCTGAAAGGAACACCATCACCAGGGTATAAACATTGTTCTTCCAGAAGTGCAAGAGTCTGCTTTGCACAAGTTCTGGTGGCTTAGCACCAGTTCAATTATGCATTCAAGATAGTAGTCTTGCTTGTTAGAGGATCCTCATTCATAAATTACAGTCCAGCTGTTTTTCCTCAGCAGGACACCAGACTATTGAAGAAGTTTTACCAAGCAGCATCTGCCCTCATAAAACAATGTCACTTTACATTTTTTCAAAACTATTTTGATTAGAGTTGTTCTAGTTTATTTTTGAAGCAGTCTTCACAAACAACTGCAATGCAGTTGAGCAAAAAGATCTTCATAATAGTTAAAATTATACAGTGATTTATAGGGTAAAAGCAACATATATATGCAAAATACTTTGCAAACATTCATTGGCCTGACAAATCCCAGTAAGATAGGTGGGTTTATATACTTCCAATTTGCAGATGGGGAAACTGAATAGGGAATTTCATACAAAAAATCATCCACAGAATTTGTTAATATAAGTCTGTATGCATTACCAATGCACTAAAAGAGTACTTAACAGCACATTTGTTCATCATATTTTTACATCAAATACTTATAGCACCATACTCAGCATAATTTATATTTATTTTTGCATTTCTATTATGTGTTTTTGATATGTACACATTAAATGTTCTGTAACCTCCCCACCTTTTCCTTTCTGCATTACTTGGGAGCAGGAATCACTCGTGTGCCTAATGTTGTCAACAGTAAAGGAGATCCTGACTATCACATTGGTGATACTGGATAAGTAGGAATCCTCTATCCAACCCTGTAGTGCTGTCCTCTTCCTATAAAGGAAGTTAATCTTGGCAGTACCTCCCCCTGGCTGGGCCCAATACACACTTTCACTGGCATGCCTTGGGATTCTCCGGGAATAAACACGGGTTAAACTATGCAATGAGTCTAACTCAAAAGTACCAATTATAAACAACATGCAACCAATAAACACTTAGGTTTGAGTTAACACACTTTTATTTACCAACTTAAAAAAACATGATATAACAGATTGAGATTAATTAAAATGTCACAACCAATTTAAATCAGCAGTGGGCACTTCAGTAAATTAATTAATAAATACAGTTTACAGTAGTAAATGAAACTCAACGAACTTGCATTTACACTGTCACAATTTACTGCACCCCGCGTCTACACTCCTCTGAATTTCAGGATTCTAAACATGTGCATGCATAGGCACACTTGAAGATCTTGAAGTTAGGGACAGCATTCTGTTGGACAAGTAAAACAGTCCAGCCCACATAACAAGGAGCAGAACATATCTAACTTGGGATGTGTCCAAGCTGCACACCCACATGAAGCTGGAAATTGTTTTAAGCAGAGGTTAGTAACCTTGGATCCTGGTTAGACGATAAGACCATTTCATCTCTTCTAGCACTCTGGTAAGCCCTTAAAATCTTTTTGCTATCACCCTTCCCTTGCAAGCACTTTCCCAAACGAAGGTGGTGGTTGTTGACACTGCCTGCACAGCAGGCTAACCTCAGTCAGTCCTGGGAACAGCAACAGCCTCTGCCCTGAGTCCAGTGAAACCCACCAATAGCCTGTGATATTCCCTACACAGTCAAAGCGCCAGCAGACTCTCAGCAGCAGGTCCTGGCTTAGACAGAGCTCCTTCAAGCAATTTCCACTCCCCTGACTAGGATCCCAGCTCCCCACAGAGAAGATGGAGCCCACTGCATGCTCTCCCTGCCTCCCGTGGAAGTCTCTCTCTCTCTTCCGCAAGGCATTAAGGGAGATGTGGTCTCCAAGGTGGGATTGCAGCACTCAAGATCTTCCCAACTGGAACACTCCCAGTTAAGTTAAGGGGCCCTCTAGTAGTGGGTGCCTACAGTTCATTTATTTTACACAGAGAAGGTGGGTGAGATAATATCTTTGTTGGTCAAATAAAACAGCAGTTCTCAACCATGGGTCCGGGGCTCTCTGAGGGGCCATGAGCAGATTTCAGAGGGTCTGCCAAGCAGGCCTGGCATTAGATTCACTGGGGCCCAGAGCAGAAAGCCAAAGCCCTGCCATGCAGGGCTGAAGCCGAGGACCCTGAGCCCCGCCACCCAGAGCTGAAGCCGAAGCTTAAGCAACTTCGTTTCATGGGGCCCCCGCCGCAATTGTGCCTCAGGCAGTTGCCCTGCTTGCTAACCTCTAACCCCGGCCCAGGCTTTTATATGCAGAAAAACAGTTGTTGTGGCACAAGTGGGCTGTGGAGTTTTTACAGCAGGCTAGGGGGAGGACGTTGGGGATCAGAAAGGAAAAGGTTGAGAATCCATGCAATAAAAGATACCTCACCCAGCTTGCCCAATATGGCTACCAGAAAACTACAAACATATATATTACATACATATAAGGCCAGATCAACTATGCTGATTTACAATACCTGAGGATCTGGACCATATATTCTATACTGTACTGATATTAGATGTTATTTATTTTTGTTTATATGTTTGAAAATCAACAAGTCTTTATGCAATGGAACAAATGTATATAAAAGAAAGCATGGATTCCAAAAATAAAAATCACAAACATGTTACCATACATTTTTAGAAGTATAGAAATACTTTCATTTATGTGTGATGGGATGGCCTCCATGCCTTGTAGAGTTGTATTTAACTTAGAATAGGAAAGGAAATTGCAAAGTTTTTGTTAGGTAATCATTACACTAACTGATTTGCTTCTGTTTTCTTGTAATTTAGAAGGGAAATAGTTTGACCTTCAGTTAAGTTCTCTCAGGTTTTGTCAAACTTTATGCCAACAGCAGTCACTGATTTTAATTGAATGGAAACAACCGTTCTCATCCTCTGTGTCACATTGCTGGATTTCATATCATTGAATTTCAATCTGGTTTCACTGGGACCTACTGAATATGGCTTATGCTAGCCTCTGAGTCTGCTTGTTACACTTCTATCCAAGGCAGTATTGTTTGCCTTTTTGTCTGCTCTCTGATTAAATTGACATCTTTTTACCTTTTGTGACTCCTGTGTCATTTTCTGTTGACAGCATCTAGTAATGGTAACAAACCAGTGTCCTTGTGGAAGGGGCAGCAATCATTGATTGGCTGGGCGTATTAATGCAGACCCTTTAAATGTCATGCAGACATGGCTTTGTGCTAAGTGGCAGCTGAATGGGTGCCAGGGACAGATGTTATTAAGCACAGATAACAGGCAGCACCCTCTATACACTGCCAATGTCACATTGTACCATTTGAGGAATTGTTGGGAGATAAATTTGTTCAAGCAATTCTTCCTTCCTATCACCTTCCACGGAAGCTATTTAAGGCAGAAGAGTTGCAATCACATTCTGACTAGACTGCCACTGGCATGAAGTGCATACAGCTTCAAAAAAGTTGAAGTTGTTTTTGTACAGTCTATGTACACTTCACAGCAATCTATGTACACTTCACAGCTAAAAATCTCTTCAGAACAAGAAGACAGAGCCTGATGACATGAAAGGTTAAATGTTTGCCATCTATACATGCTTTATATTTTCCTTCCTAGCAATGAGTGATTAAGAATTATTATAAGAAGTCCCTGGCCATACAGGTCCAGATAAAGAAGACAAATTAGTTATAGCCACTCCATTTGTTCTCCTAGCTGAAAGTGATTGGGGCATGAGAGTATCTCGGACATAATGTGGCTACAACTATACGAAATGTTTGTGTTTGAGAACAGAGAGGTGGCTGAGATAAGAGTGAAGTGGCTCATTCAGTGAAGCATTTGTGTTTAACTTTAAGCACATGATTAACTCCATTTATTCATGGAAGCACTTAAGTAAATTGCATTGACAAAATAAGCATTTTAGCATGTCAATTAAGCACATACCTAAAGCTTTGCTGAGTTAGGGTCTTGATCGGGAATGGAATAGTCAGCTTACAAAGGGAATTTTATTCTCTTTCTTCTCTATTTACACTGTTGTACATCCAGTCACTATAAACCAGGGGTCGGCAGCTTCTGGCACGCGGCTCGCCAGGGTAAGCATCCTGGCGGGCCGGGCCAGTTTGTTTAGCTGTCGTGTCAGCAGGTTCAGCCAATTGCAGCTCCCACTGGCCACCGTCCCAGGCCAATGGTGGTGGCGGGAATCCGCGGCTAGCACATCCCTTGGCCCACGCCACTTCCCGTCGCCTCCATTGGCCTGGGACAGAGAACCGCAGCCAATGGAAGCCGCGGTCGGCCGAACCTGCTGACACGGCAGGTAAACAAACTGGCCCAGCCCGCCAGGGTGCTTACCCTGG
This sequence comes from Gopherus evgoodei, assembly GCF_007399415.2. Classification (NCBI taxonomy): domain Eukaryota; kingdom Metazoa; phylum Chordata; order Testudines; family Testudinidae; genus Gopherus; species Gopherus evgoodei. Next base: position 70,464,596 of record NC_044322.1, read on the forward strand.
CAAGCCACGTGCCAGAGGTTGCCAACCCCTGCTGTAACCAATGGAATAACCCTGAGTTTACATCGGTTCAATTGAACTGAGAGCATATTTGGCCCAATAACTCTCCCTGTCTTTTGAGCCTGCTATCTTATATATATAATTGTTTTAATTTACAAAAGTTCATTTTCTTTATAATTCGGATCGTTTTTAGTTTTTTTTAATATAAAATGATCTGGCCCTGCTTGACAACAATGTCAGTCACCCTATGCCATCCTCCAATGTCTAAACAGGTGAAATTGGTGAAAATAATCTATAAGCTTTCATAGTAGGCTCCAAATCAAACTCAAATCCAAATATTTTGAGTTAGCCTCTTCACAAAACAAGCAATATATATTAGATCAAAGCTTTTCATCTTGGATTTCCCAATACTAAAGGCTCACGGTGCACAGTACTTCAATAGATTTTAGATATAGTAGGTCTGATTCTATATTCATTTTTACTTGCGTAAAATCCAAGGCATAGAATTTTACACCAGCATAACACCAACTGTGCACTGATATAAGTGATGACAAAGCATAAAGCCGTGGAGAATCAGGCCTAGTGCTATTATACAAACTTTGTGGTATATCCCTAATTAATTGTAAAACAATTTTAAAAGGAGAAGGAAATACTCCTCAAAAGACACCACTTTTAGAATATGTTACAGTAAGTGGTTGCCCTCGCTGTCATAGCGCCCATTGACATCAAGTTGTGGCATTGACAGAATCCTTTTCCTCCACTGACCCTATTCCCACCATTTTAGTTCTGCTATTTCTCCTGGGAGACTTCTGCACCAAAAAATTAAAAATTTTGTGCACAATATTTTAAAATTCTGCAAAATTCTGCATTTTTTGTTAAAATAATGCAATATAATCATGCTGGTTTCAATTATTTCAATAATTTATTTAAACTACAATACAATGGATGGAGAATGGTAGTGGGGAGCATTAGAGGAAATCCTCAAACTCCCTTGCCTAATAGTAATGTAGCTAGGTTTGACCCTTTATCTCTAGTTATTAGTCAACAAATATATGCAGCCATATGCTCAGAGTTACATCATGGGCAACTGCAGAACAATTGAAGACTGGTGAATCAAACTCAGACTTTTTATTGGCTACTGACTTCTTCAGAAAGGTCAGTAGCAAACAGTTCATGGAGCACATTTTGATAGGAAACTTTTTCAGTCCAAAAATTTATCCCAGTTCTAATTACTAAAGCACCATGCACATTTATACGGCCACAGTCTTTTACACTGCTTTGGCAATGTAAAGGAGCTTTACAAATTTTATACTTGTTTTATACTCCTGGGGGAATTCACAAACACAATGGGAACAATTCAGTAAGCAGGCAGGCTGTTACATTCTGCTCTGCCTGAGGGGACAGAGCCTGCCCCATTCCTACCTTCTCAGAAACACCTGAAAGCCCTTCCCCTCCACATCAAGCATCCCGCAACAGCAAGCGGGACAGAAAGAGTGTTTCTCTCTCTCACAAGCATGACTGCCCAGCCCCCCACTCCATGATTTACATCTCTACCGGCTGCTCTGGGTGCCCAAACCAAACTGCCTCCGCTGTCAGGGAGGGGTGTGTGACCACTCCTTTGCTTCCCCATCAGAAGTCATTTTTCTGCAGGGAAGCAAAGAAATCTGTGGGGAACATGAATTTTGTGCACATACAGTGATGCAGAATTCTCCCAGGAGTAAGCTATATCCTATATCTTCCATGTCCTAGCCCTCCAACCAGATCACTTTTCAGTTCAGTCAATTTCGGGGGAACCAAAAAGATCCAAACAAAAACTCAAAGTCTCAGTGACCTCATAGCACTTCTTCAGCCCCAGCCTAGGCTTAACAGTCTTTGTCCCTTACCAAAGGCTTACACCATCTGTTCTGTGAGATGGTGGTAGGGGAAACCAAGCATGTCCCCTCCTCTGGGTTCCAGCCTAGGGTCCTTATGATAAGTAGCTAATGTTTCTTTCTTCTGATCCCTTGCTAGTTCCCTGGCTGCTTCCCATCTTTGCCTGCTTGCAGGCATGTATTGTGGAGCAGCACTCTCCAGTCCTTTTTCCACTGAGTTTCATCTCACAGCCTAGTTTTTCCCAGTCTGTTGCTAAAGAAATTTCTGCAGGTTTCTCTTAGTCTCTCCAGCAGATGCCTGAAACCCCTTCACTTTTGGTGCCCTCAACCAGTCGCAGTGTTTAAGCTCTCCACTACAGCTCTCCTCTCAGTTCTTCCCATTGGCCTTGAAGGCCTTCCTTTATAGGTTTATAGTTTCTCTACAATTGGGTTTAATCCTTAATACACTGTCTCTCCTCTGGGTGCCACAGAATGGTATAATTGGGCCCACTGGCTCCCTGTAAATACTTTATTTGACAGTATGGGGCATACACCCAATGAGTTACCTATGGTAACTTCAAGCTATTTCTCAGCTTAGGACATGTTTTTTCCAAAACAGGAAATATATTCATGTTATGATTAGCAGGAGGTCCCAGCTAAGATTATGGTCCACTGTGCTAGGTGATGTACATGTACACAAAGTAAGAGTTTTTGAGCTCTTTGGAGCAGAGGCTATATAAATAGACAAGATAGTCAAAGGGAAATATTATCATCATTTTACTGATGGGGACCTGCAGTACTGAGCTTTAAAGTGACTTGTCTAAGATCTTCTCTGCATACACAATCTTCCCTGTGGGAAAAGGATGTTAGTCATGTTGCTTAATGCATTACTAGAAGGAACTCAGTGATGAGGATGGTGTAAATATATGCAAAGACTAGGTCACACAGAAAGTCCACGACAGAACTGAGAACTGGACTCCAATCTTCTGAGTCACAATCCAGTGAACAAAAACCTCAATCCAATGCCTTAATCACAAGGTCACCCTTCTTTTTGCACCAGGTGAAGGCTATAGCTTGTGTTATTATTAATATTGCTTCATACAATCAAAGTAACATGAGGTGACCAACTGTTTTAACGGAATAAACCATATATACAAGTAGGAGGCAGAAAAATTGTTCTTTTTAACCACTGAGAACAGGACAAGAAGCAATGGGCTTAAATTGCAGCAATGAGGGGATAGGTTGGATACTAGGAAAAACTTCCTAACTGTCAGGATGGTTAAGCACTGGAATAAATTGCATAGGGAGGCTGTGGGATCTCCATCATTGGTAATTTTTAAGAACAGATTAGACAAACACTTGTCAGGGATAGTCTTGATTAGGGGTTCCCAAACGTGGTTCATGGCTTGTTCAAGGTAAACCCGTGGCGGTCTGTGAGACACTTTGTTTACCTGAGCAGCCGCAGGTGAGGCCACTTGCAGCGCCAGTGGTCACGGTTTGCTGTTCCCGCAGCTCCCATTGACTGGGAACGGCAAACCACAGCCACTGGGATCTGTGATCAGCCGTACCTGCAGATGTTCAGGTAAACAAAGCATAGACTCATAGACTCATAGACTCTAGGTTAGCTTCTCGTGGCATGCATGGGGCTTACCCTGAACAAGTTGCAAACCAAGTTTGGGAACCCCTGGTCTAGATAATACTTAGTCCTGCCATGTTTTCAGGGGACTGGACTAGATGACTTCTCAAGGTCTCTTCCAGTTCTATGATTCTATGATTTCGTGCTGCATTGAAAGAAAAAAAATCTAATAAAATATTACAAGACATGGGACCAATTTAAGTCAGTTGCAAACCACTCATTGGGACCCAATTTAAGTTAACGTGTTAAAATTATCTGTGTTAAACATATGTACTTGGGATAAACTTTTAAATCAGTGGGTCTGGATAACTTGCACCCAAGAGTCCTAAAAGAGTTGACTGAGAAGATCTCTCACCCGCTGCTATCAATTTTTTAATAAATCCTGGAAAACTGGGGAAATTACAGAAGACTTTTCAGACTAAACCTGATTTATTCTTTGACAAGATTCAATTTTGGTTCATAGGATTACTGTGTAGGTGTAGTATATTTAGATATTTGTGAGGTTTAGTACCACAAAACAATCTGGTTAAAATACAGCACTACACAATATCAATAAAGCCCATGTTAACTAAATTAAGCACCGCCTAACTGACAGATCTCCAAAAAAAGTAATGGGGAATCAGTATAGTATGGGATTCCACAGAGTTCGGTACTCATTTGACAATATTCAACATGTTTATCAAAGATCTGAAAGTAAACAAAATCGTTGCTGATAAATTTGAAGATAACACAAACATTGACAGAGTGGTGGATAATAATGACAGGGCAATCATACAGAGCAAGCTGAACTGATTGGTAAATTGAGCCCATAAATACAGCCAAATGCAAAGCTATGCATTTAGGAAAACAGAATACAGTCAATACCTACAGAATGCAGTGTATCACAGAAAGCAGGGACTCTGAACTGGATTTGAGAATTATAATGTACAAGCAACACAACAAGAGTTCTCAATGCAATGCTTTAGCAAGAAAGGCTAATGTGAACCTTGGATGTATAAAAAGGAGATAGTGAGTAAGAGTAAGGAGTTGATTTTACCTCTGTACACAGCACTGGTGAAACTGATAATGGAACACAGTGTCCAGTTCCTGTGTCCATATTTGTAAAAGGATATTGAAACACTGGGAAGAAATTACTGAGTACTAAAGAGCTTTTTAATCTAGAGGAGAAAGGCATAACAAACACCAATGGATGGAAGCTGAAACCAGACAAATTCAAATTAAAAAATAAGGTAACATTTTTAACAGTGAGGCAGATTAGCCACTAGAAAAAATTGCCAAAAGAGAGATGGATTCTTCATCTTTTGCCGTCTTCAAATCAAGTCTGGATGGTTTTCTGGAAGATATGCTTTAGCCAAACACAAGTTATTGGGTTCAATGGAAGGGAAAGTGGGTAAAATTTAATGGCCTGTATTATACATATCAGACTAGATGATCTTATGATCCCTTATGGCCACAAACTCTATGAATCTGCTTTAAAAAAAAAGATAATGTATCATATTAAGTCCAAGTCATAGCTACAGAGCTAGCTGCATATCTGATCTTTTACTTGGCCTCTCTCTAATTGAACCTCCTCAGGTATGAGGATTCAAGCCTCTACTTCCCTGTGATAGAATCCCATCATTGTCTGACTCTTAAACCAGGTGCTAGGCTACAATATTCTGTGTACCAGCTGTGCTCACCCCCAAGTTCAACTGGGCGGAGGTATCTGTTGTTCTTCTGACTACTTTGACCCCAGAAAGCATTCTCAAACTAATATATTGTTTAATCTTAACAGTAGGAGCAAGACATGAGAATAGAATTTTTAAAACACTAAAAGGCCCACACCTTGGCTACCTTACCTATAGTTCTGGCCAGGACTATGATACCCCAGAACCCTGACTTCCTGGGATCTGAGTGTCCAAACATTTTGGCCCGAGGGACACATCCGGGTGGGGGAATTGCATGCAGGGCCATGAATGTAGGGCTGGGACAGGGGGTTGGGGGTGTGGGAGGGGGTGCAGTGTGCAGGAAGGTGCTCAGGGCAAGGGGTTGGGGAGAAGGAGGGGTGTGGCAGGGGGCCCACGGCAGGGGCGTGGTGCAGGAGGGATTCGGGGTGCAGGCTCTGGCCTGCTGCCACTTACCTTGAGCTTCCTGCCTGCCCTGGCCCTGTGCCACTCCAGAAAGTGACCAGCATGTCTGTCAGTGGCTCCTGGGAGCAGGGTGCAGCAGGCGGCTCCACTGCACACTGCCCTCACCTCTGGGTATCACCCCCATATCTGCCATTGGCCACGGTTCCCTGTTCCCGGCCAATGGGAGCTGCAGGGGGCAGTGCCTGCAAGCGAGGGCAACACATGGAGCTCTCCACCCCTTCCTTCCCCAGGCGACACAGGGACGTGGTGCCGGCCGCTTCTGGACATGGCATGGAACCAGGCCAATGGGGGCTGAGAGAAGCGGCGCAGGCCGAGGGATGTGCTGGCCACGACTTCCTGCCACCTCCATTGGCCTGGGACGGCTAACCACGGCCAGTGGAAGTCACGATCGGCCGAACCTGCAGATGTGGCAAGTAAACAAGCTGGCCCGGCCTGCCAGGGTACTTACCCTGGCGAGCCGCATGCCAGAGGTTGCCGACCCCTGCTTTAGTGCCTGAGCTACTTCTGTGTATTGCCCAGCCACTAGAGGGAGACAGAGAACCAAACTGAATAAGCATGAGTTACATCATTAATTAGACCACTGTACATTGTATTTCTTGGCTGTATTATTTAAGGAAAGTCTCAAAAATATCAAATTAAATTAGAGAACTAAAAATGTCCATGTCAAGAAACTGCAAAGCTTTTGAATTTTGATTATATAAATAGAATAGCATCTGTTTTTTAATCATATTTGATACATATCTGTGGAATTGTTTCCTGATGGATATTTTCGTTGCTGTGTCTCCAGTTGCTGAGAGAACAATGATGTCTATGACACTCATCTGTTACTGTAATTAAACTTTCAGGCCATCTGTGCAATAGATTTCATAATATTTTCAAGTGGAACAGATTTTTTTTTAATATTTCTCTATTTTTGCTTGCTAAGAAAGCTATTATCTCGTTGAGCTTTGTGAAAATATCTATTTCAGAGCAGTTAGCAAAGAAGATGCTGTGAAAACATTTCACCAGAACAGAAGGCAGACACCAGATAGAGCACTAAAAGGTTAAATGAAAAGTTCTTCCTCTCCAAGGCCTTTGCTCAGATCCTTAAGTTAATGTACTTCTTTAGCAAATGTTGGTGACACAATTAGTACCTAAAACAGGGCAAGGAGCTGCTTTCCTTAAGAATCCTTTTGGCATTAAATGATTTCATCATCTGTAGCAAGGGAAACCCTAAACGTCCGAACTCAGGTCTTGGCCAGTAAATAAGTAGAAATTGATGTAAACAATTTTATTTTTAAATATATTTTCTTTTCATTCTGGATGAATGTTGAAAAATTATTTTGGACTTCAAAATTTAATGAACTGGAAGAGGCATCAAAGATAACTTTAAATAAAAATCAAGACCAAGATTATACTACTTTAAAGCCTTGAGCCTTTAAAATCTGTTTACAGTGCTCAGCAGTGTTCATCAGGGTTTTTGTGCACTGTTGTGTGAATGGAGACTATGCATAGGCACAAATAACATTAAGTGTTATGCTTTGCACAGAACCATAGTAAGTGTCCAGGCCTTTTTATTCCCACTTTTCGTTGCAGTAAAGCAAGGCAAAAAAGGGGAGGATGTGGGCAGAGAATGAGTCTGAGAAAAGGTAACCTTAATTGGGATCCAGCTCTTGCTAATGTGTAGTGTAAATATACACTCCATTCTTAGGCCTTTCTTTCCCTGGTAGGCAGGGATAACTTTGGTGTTACACAGCAATCCTTTCATTATTGCAGGGTCAGCACTTCTGAATGTACAAAGGTCTCCTGAGGCACCTGAAATCTTCAGATAACCTGCATTTAGTAATGCTTCTTTGCATAGCCGAAACATAAGCTGTGGGATAAGGACTCAGAGAGCTCAGCAGAAACCTCTCTTCCCTGCCAAGGTACTATGTTCCTCTTCTCCCTTCACCTTGTCTTATTTGCAGCTCTACTTAAGACCTTGAGGTGGGATTTACAAAGGAACTTAGGTGTTACAATGCTGAGAATATGGCACCCATCTTTTAGCACCTAGAAAATCACAGGAACAACACTGCTATCCTCAAAGCTGAGTTAGAACTGAGGCTCCCTGTACAGTGACTGGGAAGAGATAGATGCCTTAGAATGTGATCCAGAAAAAGCAGCATGCTAGGCATGGAGACATCTAAGCTAGCCAACAGGAGATGCCAATGACAGTGTTGTGTGTTCATAGAATCATAGAACCATAGAATATCACAGTTGGAAGGGACCTTAGGAGGTCATCTAGTCCAGGGATTGGCAATTTTTGGCATGTGGCTCTCCAGCGTAAGCACCCTGGCAGGCCGGGCCAGTTTGTTTACCTGCTGCATCCGCAGGTTCAGTGGATCGTGGCTCCCACTGACTGCGGTTCACCACTCCAGGCCAATGGGGTCAGCGGGAAGCGGCAGCCAGCACATCCCTCGGCCCATGCTGCTTCCCACAGCCCCCACTGGCCTGGGGCGGAAAACCGCGGCAAGTGGGATCCGCGATCAGCTGAACCTGCGGACACAGCCGGTAAACAAACTGGCCTGGTCCACCAGGTTGCTTACCCTGGCAGGCCGCGTGCCAAAGGTTGCCGATTCCTAATCTAGTCCAACCCCCTGCTCAAAGCAGGACCAGTCCCAACTAAATCATCCCAGCCAAGGCTTTGCCAAGCCTGACTTTAAAAACCTCCATGGAAGGAGATTCCACCACCTCCCTACATAACCCATTCCAGTGCTTCATCACCCTCCATGTGAAAAAGTTTTTCCTAATATCCAACCTAAACTTCCCCCACTGCAACTTAAGACCATTACTCCTTGTTCTGTCATCTGCTACCACTGAGAACAGTCTAGATCTATCCTCTTTGGAACTCCCTTTCAGGTAGTTGAAAGCAGCTATCAAATCCCCCCTCATTCTTCTCTTCTGCAGACTACATAATCCCAGTTCCCTCAGCCTCTCCTCACAAGTCATGTGCTCCAGCCCACTAATCATTTTTGTTGCCCTCCTCTGGACTCTCCAATTTTTCCACATCCTTGTTGTAGTGTGATCATATCCCTCGATCTGCTGGCAATGCTCCTACTTATACAGCCCAAAATGTCATTAGCCTTCTTGGCAACAAGGGCACACTCTAGACTCATATCCAGCTTCTCGTCCGCTATAACCCCTAGGTCCTTTTCTGCAGAACTACTGCCTTGCCACTCAGTCCCTAGTCTGTAGCAATGCATGGGATTCTTCTGTCCTAAGTGCAGGACTCTGCACTTGTCCTTGTTGAACCTCATCAGATTTCTTTTGGCCCAATTCTCTAGTTTGTCTACATTCCTCTGTAGCCTATCCCTACCCTCCAGCATATCTACCACTCCTCCCAGTATAGTGTCAGCTGCAAACTTGCTGAGGGTGCAATCCACACCATCCTCCAGATAATTAATGTAGTTATTGAACAAAACCGGCCCCAGGACCAATCCTTGGGACACTCCCGTTGATCCTGGCCAGCAACTAGACATGGAGCCATTGATCATTACCCATTGAGACCCGTTCTATCCACCTTATAGTCCTTTCATCCAGCCCATACCTCTTTAACTTGCTGGCAAGATTACTGTGGAAGACCCTATCAAAAGCTTTGCTAAAGTCAAGGAATAACATGTCCACTGCTTTCCCCTCATCCACAGAGTCACTTACCTCATCATAGAAGGCCATTAGGTTAGTCAGGTATGACTTGCCCTTTGTGAATCCATGATGACTGTTCCCGACCACTTTCCTCTCCTCTAAGTCCTTCAAAATTGATTCTTTGAGGACCTGCTCCATGATTTTTCCAGGGACTGAAGTGAGGCTGACTGGCCTGTAGTTCCCCAGATCCTCCTTCTTCCCTTTTTTAAAAGATGGGCACTACATTAGCCTTTTTCCAGTCATCTGGGACCTCCCCCAATTATCATGAGTTTTCAAAGATAATTGCCAATGGTTCTGCAGTCACATCCGCCAACTCCTTTAGCACCCTCAGATGCAGTGCATCTGGCTTTTCTAAATAGTCCTGAACCACTTCTTTCTCCACAGAGGGCTGGTCACCTCCTCCCCATACCGTGCTGCGGTGCAGTCGCCTGGGAACTGACCTTGTTTGTGAAGACAGAGGCAAAAAAAGTATTGAGTACATTCGCTTTTTCTACATCCTCTGTCCCTAGGGTGCCTCCCCATTCAGTAAGGGGACCACATTTTCCCTGACTGTCTTATTGCTAACATACCTGAAGAAACCCTTCTTGTTACTCTTAACATCCCTTGCTAGTTGCAACTCCAAGTGTGATTTGGCCTTCCTGATTTCACTCCTGCATGCCTGAGCAATATTTTTATACTACTCACTGATCATTTGTCCAATCTTCCACTTCTTGTGTGTTAGTCCCACTTGTCTCTTAGAGATATGTGCCTAAGTATGGGCTGCAGGAAGGCTCCTTTCATTGTTTTCACTTCATGAATAAGAACCCACCTCCTGGAGAGTCAGGTGGCTTAGGTGCCTAAACTGTTTCTTGAGAAAATGACTTCAGAGCCTTCCTCATTCCACACAAAATGGCCAGAGGAGGTGCCACTCATCTTATAAATTTATCCTAGAGGTTAGGCAACTAACCTGGGGCGGAAGGGATATGGGCAATGTTGGTTCAGTTGCCCGCTCGGACTCATGGAGAGAAAAATATTTGAATAGGGGTCTCTCATATTTCTCAGGAGCGTGCTTTAACCATTGAGGTATGGGATATTCTGAAGTGAAGCTCTCTCAATCTCTCTGTTGAAGGTTTTCGATTGTGGCTGAATAATGAAAGACTGATTGGAACCAGGAGAGTGGACCCAGGGTCTCCCATCACTCAGGTGAGTGCCCTAACCACTGAACCACATAGTCATTCTCACTCACTCAATGGCTATTTAATTATTTATACACTGTGGAACAGACTTCGGGTGAAAGCGAGCAATAGAATCACTTTGTAATCCAGTGGTTAGCAAACCCGCGTGGGAGGTGGGAGGCCCTGGATCTGCCTGCTACTAACACTTTCATTATTTTTCCATAGAGGAACAGCTTCAATAGGAGAGACTGAGAGAACCTCACATCAGAGTATCCCAGAGCTCAATGGCAAAAGTACTTTTCTGAGAGGGGAGAGACCTCTTGTTCTACTCCTCTCTCTTGCTCTCTCAATCTCTATCTCTGGTAGAGATGGAGAAATTGAACCTGGGTCTTCCACATCCCAGACAAGTGGTCTTTCCACTGGGCTAAAAGGTACAAGGTACGCACTACTCCTCCTTCTCTGGCCAGATTTGAACTGGACCTGATCTGGAAGGTGTATCCAGAGGCCACCTAACAAATCAGGCCCTGCATGCAACTTAGGCAACTATCTTCCCGTGTTAAGAGAGAAATTGAATTGACAAAACCACAGCCATTTCGTGCACTATTAGCTGAAGTGAGAACACCACGTAGTCAGGAATAACTTGAGATTTTCAAAAGTATAAGAAATAGCTGTAGCTGCAATTTTGCCAATAAGGATAGAAAGTAAAATTAGAAGAATCATGAGAATGGGCAGAAGTGTGGATAACTGACCTTGGAGCTAGGTGTTCCTGATTACAAGTTTTTGCTGATGTTGTGACTAGGAGCTGATTTTCCTTTGTTTTGAGCAACCTATAAAAAGATAAGAAAGAATGTGTAAGTTGGATAAGTTTTCTATGAGTGTGGAGGCTGACATCCCAGTGCCTAGCAGCTAGAAGGAAGGCCAGGCACCAGAAACCTGCTGCTAATTACTCAACAGCATCTCAGACTTTGGGTAACTAGATCTGGTTTGCTCTAGACTACTGCTATTTCAGCTGTGTTCTGTAGACTCTATAAACAGGATTTTCTTGGGTCAAAGCACTGACGTTTGGGCCATTCATTTATCAGATGGAGGAGCTGTGTTCCCACTGATTTATTTCTGAAACTGCCTGGAGAAAGCAAAATAGATGTTTCTATGGTGTTGGGTTCTGAAAAACCCGGGTAATTCCCCCAGTTCATGAATATCTCTGGGACTTAGGTGCGAGATGGATGTCCAGATGCCTACAGTGAGGTACTAGTGCACATACACCAGGGTCTAAAACTTAGGTGCCTAGGGAACTTTTGATAGCAGAAATTAAGGCACCAAGTGAGTTTGAGCACCTTCAGAGTTAGGTGGCAGCCAAACAGGAGTTTTGTGAGTTCCAGTGCTGCCATGCACAGGAATTTAGGTGCCTAACTCTGGAGTTTAGACACTTAAGTTGCTTCACAGATAACACCCTTGGTAATTAATATCATGATAATCCTGGAAGGATATAACCATACATTGGTTAACCTGGAAGATCAGTTACATGGGATTTCCTCTTTTAATAAAGCATCTTATCACTCCTGCACCAGATGACCTTCATAAAGATGCTTGGTGAGATATCTGATTATTAGGTAAAATCGCTCTGCTTGCCACATATTTCCCATTTGATTACATAATTTCTGAACTACAGAGAATAGAGCAAATGCCAGAGCAAAAAAGGTAAATAATGAGGTGTGGTTAACATTAATTGTCAGTGCGGTCCAGCAGGTTTATGCTACTCCACACTCAGGCTATTTCCCTTTGAGTAAGTAATAAACCAGCCATTTAGTTGGCTCTATTAAAAATTTCCATATTATTCATTAGCACAGGGTATGAGACAAAACATTCTAAAATTTACAGACTTAGCAATTTAAGATAATTAAGGTACATTTAAAGGAATCAATAATAAACCTAATTCATCACTAATGCAGAACTAGTCAACCTTTTTTCTTGTACCTACTTTGCTCAACATCATCTAACAAAGAAGCTGGTTAATTATTGGGGGAAAAAACTGTCTGAATTCCAAATGGCTGTTCATAATCCTGTTTCTTTTTATTTCCTATTAATAAAGATTCACGCAAACAGGATTTTGTTCTCACACATTTGGGAGAAAGGCAGTCTTTACTCGAACATTACACCTCACTGAACATTTTTGAATGTTGAAGTTTGTTTATGATGAAAAGGGGTACCTTTTTCACAAAATTTTCCACAAAAAAAAATGTTCAATTTTTGACTAGCTTTAATGAATACCCAGCTGAACAAAGGTATATATCCAGGGATAAGGATGTTTGTTATTCATGATTTACTATTTGTATTTCTGCTTCAAAAGTCATTATCCAGTCAGGAAGCAGAAATTATACCATATGATATACACAACCAATCAAATGACACACATAACTAATATACAACAGCAAAACATTAAAGGGAACAGTTCATGAATAGCCTTTAGGCTGAAATTTCTTTGCATAATCTTTAAATCTAACAATTCCACAAATACCATCCTAAAAAACTGAAATGTTTGCATTCAATTGACATATAGAAGTGGCTTTATTTATTCATAATAAATAATCTGACCTGCTGTTTTATCACAACCTTTCCCTCTCTTTTAAGGAAACTGTTTTTCCACTGAGATCTCATCAGTTATTCTGCATTACATTCGGCAAGATTCGCAATATTCTCAGTAGGATCAAAGCTCATACAGAATTTTTTCAGGTATATGCTGCTGCAATAAATCAACATTTTCAAGAAACAACTGGACCTGAAGGGAAGTTAAGCAAAGCCAGGGTCAGTCTATGCCTCAGAATCTTTTTGGATTCACCGAGCCACATCATAGCATGCAGAGAGATAAGAAGGATGTGCTGAAGAAAACAACAATGGAAATGTTGAGCACAAAGTCAAGAGCATGCATCCTTCAGATATGCAGAGAACGTAAATGGTATATTTATTAAGTGTCACAGAAGCTGCAGAAGTTCAGCTATAACAAGGGAGATAATTAGTAAGTGTTTAATATAATGCAAGGTGTACCCATGAAGGATTTCCTTGCAGGAACTGCAAGAGCATGATATATGGCTCAGGAAAGCAGTGTGGCATAATGATGCTCAAGAAAGAGAGCAGGTAAAATTTACAAGACTGCATATCACTGCAGCCAGATGTGGGCAGAGATGAACACAGAGATTGCATACAGAACAGAGACTCAAAAAGTCAAGCATCTGAGGTGGATATGCAGTGGTTGTAAGGAGGACTGATGCTGCTTCCACTCCCTCACCTATGGGAATGCAAAACCAATGAGTGGCAATGAGCTGTCCCTTCAATAGCTTACTAGGTCCATTTGACAGCTTAATGATAACACAGAAATGCCCACAGCCAATTTAAGTGAGCTCACTAGTTATCATTAATCCTGTGTGACATAGGTGGAGTTATTTCTCCTTTTCTAACACTAAGCATTGTTTTTGATCGTATGATTCTACATACTATGTCCTGTCTTTGTACCTATCTTCTTTGACCTATAATATCACCCCCTCCCCTTTTTTAAATATCTAATCACATCTGGTTTTATCAAAGTTTCTAACTCTTTTTCTCTATAACTATAGGTTTCACATTGCAGAGAACTGAAAGAATTAAATATTTTCGTTCTCCTTCATTATAAATGGAGTTTAATCTTATCAGAGTTTACTATAAGTATGCTCTACTATACAGATGACATTGTATAACATTCTAAATTAGACATGATCATTCACTTAAAATTCTAGAACTGACAGTAACCATTATAGTTATATTGATTCTCTCTTTTGTTACTCATTAAAATTAAAAATATTCTTGTCCTAAAGTTTCTGACAAAAAAAAAAAAGTCACGTCATTGCGAAAAGGGAATACTGGTTTAAAGTTAAGAATGGGAAAAAAAAGATTAGATTTATAAATCATTGAAGAAGACCATTGCCCTCAAAGTACAGATTAAAATAGAGAATATTAGATTTTCATTTCACAAAGTGCCAACTGCAAAATCTGTAAATGTTTGAAGAATAAGCCATCAGGGCTTTGACTTGTTTTTTATTGTCTATCCCTGATTTTGCCACACACACCTGCTTTTTTTCTTTTTTCTCTTTGAGACATCTTCCTGATGCACTTGAATTCAGAAGGCGAGCTAGAGGAACCATGACCTATATTGTTTCATTTGTTCTTTAATTTACTCCACTGTCCAATCCATTTGAAGCTTCAGTGCTTAATATAACTAAGAAACACATTATATTCTGGGATTAGGAATTCCAGAATGATATTAGAGCCATACACCTTTCCATTTTCATTAGATGAAGACACATCTAGCCTAAAGGCAGGGTAGTTTATTTTAGTAGTAGCAGAAGTCTTGTGTATTTATTACCTCTGATGTATTTTCATGCTATAGGTATGCACTCTGCAGCCTTGCAAATCTTTCCGCTTGTAGTCAATCTGTTAGAAAAGACAGTGATCACCATTGCCCATAGTTACCACACTTTAGAACATGGGACACTATAGTATTTTTTTATACATAGAATAGGAAATAGCTTCTTATTACTAATAGTAGTAATAGTACCCTAATAGTATCCAAATACCACTTCAGTATTTAAACTACAATAATCAATTATGGCTTTTTAATAGTGACTATTGCAATACGGGGCAAATTTAGGCAGTTGAAATAGTTTGATCATTGGGAAGGGAAAAGTAAGGACATTTAATAATTACTATTTATATTGCCAATAATTTCAAAAGATTTCAATAAAGATCAGGACCCCATTGTTTTAGGTAAAGTGCAAACATAAAAGAAGATATTGTACTGGCCCTAAAGAGTTTATAAACTAAGTGCTGGTCTATACTAGAAAATTAGATCAATCCAACTGCGTCACTTAGGGATGTGAAAAATTGATGCCTCTGTGAGACATAGTTAAGCCAACCTAACCCCAGTGTAGACCACGCTACTACCTCTTGGGTAGGTGAATTAAGTTCAGCAACAGGAGGACCCCTCCCATCATGGTAGTGAGTGTCTACACCAGGGGTTCCCAAACTTGGTTTTTGGCTTGTTCAGGGTATGCCTCTGGTGGGCCATGAGACACTTTATTTGCCTAAGCATCTGCAGGTAGGGCTGCTCGCAGCTCCCAGTGGCTGTGGTTCACCTGCATTAGTCAGGAGGTCAGACTAGATTATAATGGTTCCTTCTGACTTTACATCTATGAAAAATAAATGTTCTTACTTTACCTGGGGTACAATAATAGCTTGGATAAAAGCTCTTGCCTTTCCAGGGTTAGCCTAAAGTTTTATAGTGAAAACTCTCCCCTTCCAGTGTTCAATCAGGAAAGCAGCACTCACCATTTTGTTGAACTTGTCTCTTCCCTGCCAGAATCACATGCTCATTTCCTTCTTTTTTACCCCTAGCTCTGGACCTGAGATATCCCCTTGACTCCTCTTTCTACTTCTATAACTCTGTAGGGCCAAAAGGGGAACAAAGGGTTGGCGCAAGGCTGCCAAGCATAGTGCAGTCTCAGTGCAGGCTGGTGGCTCTGGCAATTATTAGCAATACAAATAAAATATAAATCAGTACAAACGTAGTCCTACAACACTGATTTCAAGTATTTAGGTGCCAAGATATGGATGAAAATGCAAAGAGTTAGAAACCCAAATTTGAAAATTGGGCACACAATTGAAAAAGCTGGACTTACAACAATGTAAATAATGACTCAAGCTGCCTGTCAAGACTGCTGTCCTTTACAGAAAAAAAAAAACCCTTATTTAAATAATTCCAGGTCCCCACAGCAAAATAAGTGGAAATATTTTCTGTGCTCATGAAATGAGTCAGAAAACATTTCATGGACTTTGCTTTATACATATTTTTATAGCCCTAGGGCTGCCACAACCTTGAGTGGTGTAAACAGCATCACAATTATTTTATAGCAAGTATTCATCTGTTCAAGTACTAATTTTGAAGTGAATGGCTCCCTGTGGGACACAACTCAATTATACATCCATTTTACTTGTAATTCTTATGAACTGTTCTATATTTTACTTGAATTTATAAAGTTGCTATTTTAATATATCTGCAGGCTGAAAAGATGCTTTTTGTCCATTGCCTAAATACACAATTTATTCACTCTAGATTTTTGAAAACTATCTATTTTAAATTTACATGGGAATTTGGGGCAACCTAGGCACCAGTGCACCAGTGGGTTAAACAATTCAGTGAAAAATGCCATGTTGAGGCCTAGCACAGATGCACCTGGGCCCTAAGTTCATAGGGACAGGATATTGGGGTAACACTGCAAAGGAAGATAGTGTTGCCTCAGGCCATTATAACAATTGCAAGTTGCAGTTGGTTTTCTATACTAAAGGATACACTCCTCTATGCCAAAGAATTTGAGAGCTTTTTGATTAAAAAGGCTACCCTTGTTATTGCCATTCATTATGCATTATCAGTGTATCATCATTGCCCTACAGACACAAAGAAGTTTCCTCTCATAGGCCCAGACTCAGGAAAGTCCTTGAATATGTGCTTAACTTCAAGCATCTGAAGTCAATGTGTTTTCTTATACATTTAAAATTTGTCATGTGCCAGGTCAGAGACAATGATGATTGATCAGGACTTAAGGATGGGCTATTCAAAGTAAAAAACTTTCGGATAATGGGTTTACTCCAGCCGAGAGAAGATACTGTCTCCTCTTTTCTGAAGGTAGGTGGATTTAGGAGTAATGGAAAGTTACCATGAGCACAACAAAAGAAACTGGTGTCTATGAATGGACTCACAAGGGGAATTGAGGAAAAGAGCAACTTTGCACCAGATTAAAATGAGAGAGGCTGCTGCAGAGGCAGTATACGCAAGGGGGTGGAAGACCCTGACTGATTGACTGTCTGTGTTCCATCAATTTCCCAAAAACTCAAGGGAAGGGTGAGCTAGTGAGAGACATTGTGTTTAGGATGTTTTAGTATTTTGTATGATCTGTGCTTTATTTGTTGACAAGAGAGCATAAAAGTGCAAAGTGTATGTGTGTGTTGTCTGCTTCACAACTGCTGCTTACCTCTGAAAGAGTTAACCTGTAAACCAGAAGCTTCACTCTTGTGGGCTGGAGTTCTGGGACAGGAGTGTGTTTCAGTACCAGGGAATCTGAAAGGTCAGTACTGAGTTCAGAGGGGCTAGGCAGCTAAATACAGATTCCAATACTTGGAGAGTGACACCAGATCTGTGCCTTGAGAGTTTGCCTAGGGACCTCAGGATTGGGGCAGTGGCTGGACTCCGTTCGGGGTCCTGAAATTTAACACAGACATATCTAGAAGATCCAGAGCACAGAGGCTTGGATTCTCCTCTCAGCAGTCTTAGGAAGAGAGCTTGCTAGGCTCTGTGACATAGGGCCACAAAATGTAATTTAACCACATATATAGAGCTAGGAGCCCAGTTGTTCGACAAAGTTTCTTCTGGGAGACAGATAACAGTGGACTGGTCTGAAGAATTCAAGGATCTGACTATGAAGCAGGCTTGGAATTACCAGTAGTTTCTGTAACTTTGACTAAAGTATCTGAAGGTTGCATCCCAAGCAAGGGGAAAAATCCTAGGCAAGGGTTTTAGACCGAATTCCATGGACAAAAGAAAACCAGGAAAGAAAAAGTTGAATGCATTATTCAGAAGGTCAGACTAGATCATAATGGTCCCTTCTAACTTTAAATCTATTAAAAGTAATCCACTATTAGTAATTTGAAGTCTTTAAATCAAGATTTGAGGACTTCAGTAACTCAGCCAGGGGCTATGGGCCTATTACAAGAGTGAGTTGGTGAGGTTCTGTGGCCAGCAATATGCAGGAGGTCAGACTAGATGTTTCTTTCTTGCCTGAAAGTCTATGAGTCTAGCACAGTGGGGCCAGAAATTTGCTTGGTATCTAGGCATTACAACAATTAACATGATTAATACTAACAGAATAAGTGGGATAAACTTAAACCTGGGATTATTGGCATGAGTTGTCTGCTAAACCCAATGCCCAATTAGCAGAACAGACAGAGTATCTGGTTAGAACAGAACTTTTCAATAAATATAGAAACATTTTAAATGAACATCTACATTTCTTTATTAACTGTCTCTAAAAATAAGGCTCCTGTGAGCAGCAGCATCAATCCACAAGCAAAATTATCCTTTCATAGCAAATGAAAAGCAAAACTCCCTGGGAAGAGCTATAACGTGCATATTTTTCCCCCTGAGGAATGCTCTGCTACCATGTAGGACCTTAAACATATTGCCACTTTCCGTTCCTTCACCCCTTTTTTAACTTCTTTTCCCTTCCTACCTTCTGACATTCAGATTGCAGGCACAATCAGTTAAAAAATAATAATACCACCTAGGTAGTGCTTTTCATCTTATATACCCCTTTTCTTTTTGAACAACACAGAAACTGTCTGTTTTTCCACCCTCAATGGTGGTATAAGTAGCTTCCACAGTATTCTCAGCTCTTGCATGCCTGAGAGTGAGATTCCAGGGATAGAAATTGAATTTTGCTCTCCTATTATGCCATTAGGCTGGCCTCTCACTGCATAAGTCTTGCTAGTATTTTAGGAGGCCTAATTAGATACCCACCACAAAAGAAACAGTTCTGGAGGAATGAACCAAAAAACATTTATCACAAACCAATTCCCACTTTCTGTGTGAAATCCAGAGTCACTCTCTCACTTACTTTTCTCTTTTTACTACTCTTTCCTTGTGGAATTTTCCTGATAGTCACTAGATTTCTACTTTTCTCAGATCATAAATCCATATGATCTCACGGATCATTTGGGTGTCCTGGCAAGTCTGATAATGCATAAATCGATTTAGCCTGCTTTACTTGGGGTGTTAGGAAATTTATGTGAAGCCTACAGAAGTCTATTATGAGATAATTCCTGGCACTTTCAATATCCTAAGCTTGCAATCAGTTACTCAGTTTAAGGCTGCTTTTAAAGGTCTCTGGATTCAATTTTTGCTGATAGCCTCATTCATATGTTTTCACATTTCAGCCTGCCAGTAGCTTACGCTTAAATATGGTGGCTTGAAAATTCAGTCCTTGAACCCAGTTATCAGATTGTTGGTTTGAATTCTAAAACACAGCATAATATTTTCCTAGATAAGAATGGAAGGATCCATAAAAAGAGGAGGTTATAATTACATAGTTATCATCACAGCCATGTCATTGGCTTGATGACCTTAGAGAAGTCAGTAATGCCAAGTCCAGCAAACACTTACACATATGTTTAACTCTACTCACTACTTTTCAAAAGGACAACTCATGCTTAATTTCAAGCACAAGTGGGGTGAGGCCTTCATCTTGCCATACTTCATATTGCCCATATGTAGAGTGGATAATATGTAAATGAAGTGACATTTACTTTATCCAAGTGGAGTTTAGGACAGAACTTATTTGATTACAGCCTCGTTTTCAAAGATGCTAAGTACTTGCATTTCCCATTAGCTTTAGTAAGTTTGTGGGTATTCAGCACTTCTGAAAATCATGCCAATCATGTTTTAGAGTGAGATCCTTAGATCTAGGGATACATATAAAATAATATAATTTAATGAAAATAAAATATTTGCAACATACAATATTTATAGGAAAAACAGTATGAGACTGAAACCCAGGCAGCTCTGGAAAAGATTCGCTTGTGGGAGAGAGGAAGAAAAGAAGTAGAATCTCATCCTCCTTTGTAGGTGGCATTCCACTGCCTCCAGATCTGGTCTTACTAGTCATGCAGATGTGACTTCCAATGAGTTGTTCTGCAACTTCCTTCCATCTGATGATCTACCCAAGATTCCCAGGATGTAGTGCAATGAGTTTCAATCACGTACCAGTGCTATAACCTACATAAACAGAGTGATGGTTTTATTGCAGCTGCAACATTAGGTCTGACTGATGTCTCTGTGTTGCATTATACAACTACATCCTAGTGTAGGTACCAATGTATGTGTATATGTGTATGCTGCTGTGTACACTGGTGGACCTAGCATGCTTGAATGTTTGTGATTGTCTTACCACCTAGTGGCTGGCCTTCAAAGAGAAAATATCAGAGTCATCTCACAGGCAGTGAAGATTCTTCTTTAGTTCATGTGTTAGGGACCTGTGAAGATCCTGAATGTAATTCCCTATGTCAGATGAATGTTTGAAAATTAAGGTGTCAGTACTATGTGCAGAGTATGCTTCTATTGCATTGTTACACTGACCATTGTTACACTAACAGCTACAAGAATAGAAAATACAGCTTACCCACAAATGAGTTGGTGACCAACATGACAAGCAAGGATAGTGACAAAGAGAATGTTGACTTGCAAAAATGTTTTAGCCCAGATCTCATTTACAGAAAGTGAATATGGCTGTTTGAGGTCTTTTTCAATATTGCTAAATAGTACACAAATGTCTAGTGATGTGTTTTATTGTCAGAGGAGTAGCCATGTTAGTCTGTTTCCACAAAAAACAACTAGGAGTTCAGTGGCACCTTAAAGACCAACAGATGTATTCGGGCATAATACATATTTGCCCAAATAAATCCGTTGGTCTTTAAGGTGCTAACGTACTCCTGGTTGTTTTTGTTTTATTCTAAACTTGTAAAACAAACTTTAGGTAGCAGACATTGTATGTACTCTCTGTCTTTCTGTAATATGTGATGTCACCTTCTAATGGCCATCACACAGAGAATTAAAAGACCCTGCTGATAGAACTAGGTAGCAGAGATCTCTTAGGTCAGTTGTTAGTGTCCTGTGATTATTACTATTATTATTATTATTATTATTATTAGAGTTGAAAGGATAGGGTTTCAGTCAGAGATTATTCTCTGAGTGTGGTTGTGTGATCCAACTAGTGATTGTATCTATTTTCTTCATCAGATACATTTTTCTACGTCTTAATTGCAATTCTTCTTATATCTATTAATCAAAAACTGCTTATCCTCCTAGAAACCTGTTACCCTCAAAGAGTAATTATTAATGGTTCCCAATCCTGCTAGAAAGGTATAACGAGTGAGGTTGGTCTGGCTCTGTTCAATATCTTCATCAACTACTTAGATATTGGCATAGAAAGTATGTTTATTAAGTTTGCAGATGACACCAAACTGGGAGGGACTGCAACTGCTTTAGAGGACAGGATTATAATTCAAAATGATCTGGACAAATTGGAGAAATGGTCTGAGGTAAACAGGATGAAGTTTAAAAAAGACACATGCAAAGTGCTCCACTTAGGAAGGAAAAATCAGTTTCACATATACAAAATGGGAAGAGACTGTCTAGGAAGGAGTACAGCAGAAAGGTATCTAGGGGTTATAGTGGACCACAAGCTAAATACGAGTCAACAGTGTGATGCTGTTGCAAAAAAAAGCAAACGCGATTCTGTGATGCATTAACAGGTGTTGTCATAAACAGATGGTTAAGAGTTAATATCTCTTTTACCTGTAAAGGGTTAAGCAGCTCAGTGAACCTGGCTGACACCTGACCAGAGGACCAATGGAGGGACAAGATACTTTCAAATCTTGGTGGAGGGAAGTCTTTGTTTGTGCTGTTTGTTTTGTTTGTTGTTCGCTCTTGGGGCTAAGAGGGACCAGACGTACACCTAGGTTTACTCCAATCTTTCTGAATCAGTCTCTCATGTTTCAAAATAGTAAGTACTAGCCAGGAAAGGCGGATTAGTCTTATGTTTATTTTCTTAACTTGTGAATGTGTATTTTGCTGGAAGGATTTTTACCTCTGTTTGCTGTAACTTTGAATCTCAGGCTGGGAGCGGGAAAGTCCCTCTAGTCTATATGAATCTGAATACCCTTTAAGCATTTACCATCCTGATTTTACAGAGATAATTTTTACTTTTTCTTTCTTTAATTAAAAGCCTTCTTTTTAAGAACCTGATTGATTTTTCCTTGTTTTGAAATCCAAGGGATTGAGTCTAAACTCACCAGGGATTGGTGGAGGGGAAAGGAGGAAGGGAATGGTTAATTCCTCTTTGTTTTAAGATCCAAGGAGTTTGGATCTATATAGCTTCCCAAGGCAACCCAGGGAGGGGAAAGTCTGGGGAGAAAAAGAAGGGGGAATGGTTTATTTCTCCTTGTTCTAAGACCCAAGGGGTTTGGGTCTTGAGTTCCCCAGGGAAGGTTTTTGGGGGAACAGGAAGTGTGCTAAACACTATATTTTAGCTGGTGGCAGCGTACTAAATTTAGCTAGTAATTAAGCTTAAAAATGATCATGCAGGTCCCCACTTTTTGGACACTAAAGTTCAAAGTGGGGAAAAAACCTTGACAGGCGTGTTGTGAGCAAGACACGAGAAGTCATTCTTCCACTCTACTCTGCGCTGATTAGGCCTCAGCTGGAGTATTGTGTCCAGTTCTGGGCACCGCATTTAAAGAAAGATGTGGAGAAATTGGAGAGGGTCCAGAGAAGAGCAACAAGAATAATTAAAGGTCTTGAGAACATGACCTATGAAGGAAGGCTGAAAGAATTGGGTTTGTTTAGTTTGGAAAAGAGAAGACTGAGAGGGGACATGATAGCAGTTTTCAGGTATCTAAAAGGGCATCATCAGGGGGAGGGAGAAAACTTGTTCACCTTAGCCTTAGGATAGAACAAGAAGCAATGGGCTTAAACTGCAGCAAGGGAGGATTAGGTTGGACATTAGGAAAAACTTTCTGTCAGGGTGGTTAAACACTGGAATAAATTGCCTAGGGAGGTTGTGGAATCTCCATCTCTGGAGATATTTAATAATAGGTTAGATAAATGTCTACTAGGGATGGTCTAGACAGTATTTGGTCCTGCCATGAGGGCAGGGGACTGGACTCAATGACCTCTCGAGGTCCCTTCCAGTCCTAGAATCTATGACTCTATGAATAGTAAATCTTTTTATTCCTATGTAAACAGGAAGTAATCATCATCACATTTTTATTAGTACTAGTAGTTTAGATTGACAAGTAAGTCAGTGTTGTATATATATATGACTGAACAATAAAGACAGTGAACAATGAAGAATGTACAGTCTAAAAGACAGACTGGAACAAACATGACACATTGGGTATGTCTACACAGCAAAGAAAAATGCACAACTGGCCTGTGCTGGCTGACTTGGGCTTGCAAGGCTTGGGCTGCAGGGCTGTTTCATTGCTGTGTAGACTTCCAGGCTCAGGCTGGAGCTTGGTCTTTAAGACCTTTCCACCCTGCAGGACCCCAGAGCTTGGGCTTTGGCAGAAGCCCGGAAGTCTACACGGCAATGAAACAGCCCAGCAGCCCAAGCCCTGAGAACCTGAGTCAGCTGGTGTTGGCCCTTCGCAGGTATCTAGTTGCTATGTAAACCTGCCCATTGGGATACAGGAAATAATATTTTGTTCTTTTAGTTTGTTATTTGTTTTTATTATTTTTTGTTCTTAATATCTCACAATTTGTTGGAATCATGGAAAAAATAGTTTTTAGAATGGAGTTGAAGTGATCAAAGAGCTATTAAAATTGGGGCTCTGTCAACAACAAACTCCTTTAGGCAGTAATATTGCAATCAGATTATCTTCCAGATTATCTGGAACAACACAGAAACGGCACACCACAGACACAACTTGCCTAAATAATACTAATTAATTATTTTATTGTTGTTCTTTTTGAAAAGAAATATACTAATAAATATATCTATAAATAAGGCTGTGGCTTTGCCATGTGTTCTTCAGTCCACTACCTTTGGGCCAAATTCTGATACCTTTATTCCTGTTGAGTAGTACCTTATTCTGTGAATTGTGCCACTGATTTCAGTTGGAACACTCCTGGAGTAAGTTAATAGTCAATATGAGTAATGTATCAGTAAGCACCATGGTCTGAGGTTCGGCACCTAAGCTCCAGTAAGCCACAAAACTCCCACTAAACTCACTCAACTCCTAAGTTTTCAGGGTAAATGTTCCATAGTGTCTATGCTTCTTCCTCTGGGAATGCACACTGCTATCTCCCTCTAGGCATCCAGATGCCTATCTTCTGCCTAAGACCCAGAGCAATTCACAAACAGGAAGAAGATAGTTGTTCACCTGCCTAAGTCATGTGCAGACCCAATCCAGCTGGTGGACTCTAAGAACACCTACCAGATCAGGTTCTGTTCATAATATCTGCTGCTGCTACTGGTGGCAGTAATCTTATAATTCTGAGCCCAGTGTTACAGTACTCACCTCAGATGTTCAATTGAACAGGGACCTTCCACCTCTCAGGAACTACTCTAATGTGAATGGTCCTCTCAGTCTGTCCTGTTGGATAAATAATTGAAGAATGATTGGATCAATAAGACTATATTCTGAGTGTATGTCCTAACCATCACACCACATAATTATTCTCTTTTTCACTCTCACCCCATGACTAAGTACTCATACACAGTGGAACAGCTTCAAGGAAGGCACCCTCCCCACCATCAGAATATTCATAGCTCAGTGGTTACAATACCCTCCTGGGAGATTAGAGGTCCTTGTTCAAATCTTTCTCTCCTTATCAGGCAAAGTGGGAATCAAACCTGGCTCTCCACATCCCAGGTAAGTGCTCTAAACACTGGGATAAAAGTTATAAGTGAGCCCCACTCTCTTTTTGCACAGAGAGAAGCAGGCATCTAAGTTATTCTCACAAGAAACAACTTAGGTGCCTAGGCCACCTGACTCCAAGACAGAGGTTCCTGGTTGTGGATTGCAAGCAGAGATAGGTACCTCCTTGCAGCCCAGGCACCATGTCTAAGTTCCTTTATGGATTCAGGCCTATGTGATTAGAGTAACAAGTCCAAAAAAAAAAAAGTTTTATCTATTCTGGTTTCTGAAAAATGTTACTAAAAGGAACTCATCTGATAATATGAAGATGTTCAGGCTAAAATGTTACGGAAGAGAAAACATTGCAGAAATTACATGCTAGATCAGGGGTCAGCAACCTCTGGCATGTGGCTCGCCAGGGTAAGCACCCTGGCGGGCCGGGCAGGTTCGGCCGATCGTGGATCCCACTGGCCACAGTTCACTGTCCCAGGCCAATGGGGGTGGCAGGAAGCCGCGGCTAGCACATCCCTCGCCCGTGCTGCTTCCCACCGCCCCCATTGGCCTGGGACAGTGAACCGCGGCCAGTGGGATCCACGATCCGCTGAACCTGCAGACGTGACAGGTAAACAAACTGGCCTGGTCCACCAAGGTGCTTACCCTGGTGAGCTGCGTGCCAGAGATTGCCGACCTCTGTGCTAGATGGATGATGTAAGCACTCTGAATAGTATGGCTGGCAATTACAAGAAAGCAGGGATACAGCAGGTGTAATAGCTCCATTAACACCAGCTAATACAAATTCACATATTTTTTTTTCTGCAATCCATGCTAGTAATTTTTTTCAAAGGGACTCTTTTTAAGCTAAATCTTCTCAAAATGCCACTAAAATCTAACACTGACCTTCACAGTATTCTCAATGCAAGCAATTAAAATAAAACTTGTCTCTTTAAAACATACCTCCTTCAAAACAGCCTTAGGGATGATTTTTAGGTCCAGTAAGCTACACCAAGATGTAAAGCAACAAGCTTAGGTGTACATGCTTCCCCAGTGCAGGCTGCTTCAAAAAGTGAAATGTACATTTAAAATGATCTTTCTTTCAGAATTATTGAAAATCTTGTCATTCCTCCATTGTGTGATATAGCTGTAAGATTAATGAACCATCATTCCTCTTTTTATGTCATCCACTGCCTCCATTGTAGGGGGTTTTAATGTATATTTAAAGACTGTACCTGAATATTTTTCTGGATAAAATTCTTATCACCTTCTCTCTTTAAAAAATATTTTGAGATCAAAGCCACTTTTTCTCTTGTTTCCTTCCAAGCCTTATAAATATGGTATTGTTTTAGTATTAGTAAACTTCAGTAACCCAGTGTTTATATGAAAACAATTCATTCTTTTGGAATGAAATTATGTCAACTGGATTGTGGCAATGACAAAATTGAGAGGGGGAAAAGCTGCTGCTATGAGCTAACAAACTACCCAGTGTGCAAGTTGCAGTAGCAAGTTAGGCACACTACTATATTGTCCCAACGTCACTGCCACATCTCCCTGGTGAGTAATGTAATCATCTGTGCCAAATGCACTGTACAGGACAGCTCCAATCTTACCAGAGTGGGTGGAGCACACCCCAGGGTTTTCATGTCTTCCTGAAATATTTAGGCATTGGGTCAGACAGACTAGCGACCCCCCCTGACCCCCAACCAAACTGCTATGAAAGTCACAAATGTTTTTGTCTCAGATCAACCTGACTTGTGACCTATTAAAATAAATCTAATAAATAGCATTCATTTGTGTAATGGAAAATGGAACATGTTAGATCTGAATAAGAGAGGCTCAAAGGAGCTGCATGTCAGAGAAATGTCCAGATTAAAGTAATGTCCAGGTTTGGCCCCACTGGAACTCACTTTAAATTTCAGATGAGGAAAGAATAAGTGAGTACCATCTTATGTATTTGGGTGCTTTGGATACGAGAAAGGAAGGAGTTGGACTCCTCCTTAAATGTTATATCTGCAAATCAGTCTTATCCTCTGAAGCAATAGCTAGTCACCTACTTAAAGCCCAGCTCCAGAATTAGCATGAAAGATGGACAATTATCCCTTGCTATGCTCCAGCCAATAAAGCTTCTGATAAAAACAAGATGGAGTTCTACAATCAACTCACCCTTTTTCAACTATCTTGAATTATGACATCACTGCTCCTTTTGGCAACTTTAATGCTAATGTTGAGAATTCAAGTGGAGCATGGATCTGTCACTCCAGCTACCTTAAAAGACAATGGCAAATGCCTTTTACAATTGTGTTTCTCATGAGCGTGTCATTAAGAAATCCTGGTTTCAGAGGAAGTGAATTAATAAATTTACTTGGTTGAGTAATGATGTCCAAAGAAAATAACCGATTACATTATAATCTCTCATTGTTGGAAAATGTCCATCAGCAACTGCAGAATTTATCTGCCATGCTTGGCACCATACACAAACTAGTCTTTTTAACGTTCCATCATAGACTAAAAAGCGCAGGCAAAGCGACAATTGTGTTGCCAACATGTAAATTATCTAACCTGAAAATCTATAGCATTCAAAACTGCTATGAAGTCTATATCTCAAACAGATTTGAGACTCTTCCAGAATATACCGATGCTGAATTCACTTGTGCCAACTTCAGATCCCAGATGATTGATGCTGCTATGACTCTCATTGGTCCCAAATAAATCCAAGAAGCTCTAGATCTGCATTAAAACCAGAGCCATCATTAAACAGCATTGCACAGCTTGTTTGAGAGGTGATATAGTCATGTAAGATAAATGGCACTCATAATAAAGTGATGCATACTGACTGCTAAGCTTTTATGGATGCCAAAACCATCAACTCAAGGAAGCTTCTGCCAAGAATGATGTTGCTTCCTTGTATAAACACCTGTGTGATCTCAGTGACAAAAAAGATTTTTCACTTGGTGTGGCCTATTTTAGTTCTGGTCAGCTAATAATACAGTAAGAAGTGCATGGTACACTGGAGTGATCATTTCAACCAGCTGCTAAATGCACCCCCAGATTCTTTGGACCCAGACAGTAAGGCCAATGCCAAACTGACTCATTCCACACAAAATGATCTTGGTGAATTCACTATCAAAATCTGCAGAGATTTAAGGACTCTTAAAGGAAATAAGGAACCAGGAATATGTGGAATTTCTGCAGAACTGCTAAAATGCTCTGGCCCAGCCATTCTTTTGTGGCTGCAGACACTGTTCGATATTATCCAGGGAACAGAGCTGGTCCTATCCAACTCGAAAAAAAGGCACTATTTTGCTGCTTTGGAAACATAAAGAAAGCAAGAAACACTGTTGTAACTATTCAAATGATGTTAATTCAACCATTTATATCCACCCCGGTGGAAGTTTTGCTTTTGTCTTGTTCACCCGAGGTACTGGTATTTTAAGAAGCAAATATTTATAGATATCTTCCACATATCAAGCACCCTGGGCACATTGCATTTGTGGATATCAGGCCACATTTGACTGTTGACTGGGAATTGCTTTGTCTGATCTTTAGCATTGGAGGCCTTCCTGACAAGCTCTGTAGAATATTCCATATCCTGTATTAGGACTCCTCAGGCTGAATTATTGTAATTGTACAAACAAATGCTTTATTTCAAATTAGGTCAGGTGTTTGACAAGGATGTATTGTTGTCCCAGAACACTTCATTATCTCCATAGACTGTATGCTTGACCAGACACTTTTAGGATAAGATGCCTTGATGATAAGAACCTAATTTATGGCAATTTTGTCAGCAACAGCGCTACTTGTTAAATCTATGGATGAGCTAATTGTGGCACTTAAAACCCTGGAAAGATAAGCAGAAAATGTTGCCTGAAATCTAACTGAAGTAAAATAAAAATTCTTCCAACTGGCAATTTTGCACACACTATGAGTTCTAGCATCTTAGTGAGTGACCCATCCAGTCAAGACTGTCCATGATATCACCTACCTTGGTTCTGTTGGCAATAACATGGGCAGCACTGAGAAAGAACTTGAAATCTGCATTGAGAAAAACTCTCTCTAGTGGGGTGCGTCATCAAGAATATCTTTCACAAACTGAACACTCTGAGATGTAGAGACACAAATGCAAGGATATATAATGGTTTTGGTGGTCAGTATTCTGGCTTATGGGATGGAAATATGGCCCCTCGGAATGTTCAAAAACATCAAATTGTATGAATTAAAGTCAGATGAAGAAATTCATTTTCTAACTCAACAGGTTCCACTCTCTCAAATATTTGCCCAACTCTCTCTAAGGTGGCCTGGTCATCTGCTCCAAAGGTCTACCAAATTCCCTGTGAGATTCATCTTTGACTTAGACACAGTGAAAAAAGAATGGAGAAGACCTATAACAGAATGGAGGGACAGTGTCCGACACCTGACCCTCAAAGGCATCCTACCCTGTAATGCACCAGATTTCGTCCAGGATATGAGATTACTGAGATGCATAATGTAGTCAGTGGTCTTTACACAGTACAGTATGAGAACTAACCAAAAATTTACCATTGTACAACACTGCAATTGTTTTCCCTACACATGCCTTTAGTGCAATTCAGATAAATAAGTTTTGCTCTATATTTCACAGTTCTCATAATCAAGATAAAAAGGAATCAGAATGTATAGATATATATATACACACACATTCACCTCACATAATAGTGTGATGGATGCTTTATCTGCATTCATTTGGGATGACCTCATTTCTTCTGAGAGACAAATTCACAAATGAATTATGCAGTTTATCTCAAATAAGTGCTGCTAAAACCTTCATACCAGCATGAATTCTATAGATGTCTTAATGTTTTCACATTTTTAACATCAAATAGTGCAAATTCTTCTATCCCTCTGCCTATACAGCCAACTTCCTTAATTGACATGAGTCAGATACTCAACTAGCATGAATCAATATAGCTTCATTGAAGTCAATGGAGCTACACTAATTTATACCAGGTAAGGATCTGGCCATAGGATGCCAACTATACAGGGCTCAGAGGGAGCCATAAAAATATTCAAAAATAATTGAAAATAAGTCCTCCGTATGTTAAAACATCATGATTTTCAATGTCAATATCTTGTTGCTCTTGCATAGCTAGAAATAAGTGTTGGGCCTTAACAGAGAACAGAGAATGGAATAAGGCTCTTATTTCAAGCCCTATATGACTACCAGATATTGAACTGTAAAAATTATGAGATTGGTTTAAAATCATGAGATTTTAAAAATAAAAATTCTTTTTTTGTGGAGGGGGCAGTGGTTAAAAAGTTTGACTTCAAGAATTTCAGCCTTTAAGAGAAAGCCACTTGCTTGCAAAATATGTATGATCATTTCAGGTTCAAAACTCAGCCTTAAATGCAAATGCAAAAATGTGAGCCTCCCTCCCAGCTGCTTAGGTGGGAACCCATCCTACAATTACCCTCTCCTAACTTCTGGGTTGGGGGACCGGTCATTCTATCCCTCTCCATCTTATTACTATCTTCTGCACCCCCACGGACTCTTCCAGCTCCTCTTCATTCTTCCTCCAAAACACCACATTTCCCTCCCATCTAGCCTCCTCCTGCATCCCTCTTAGTTTCCCTTACACCCCCACACTCCTCTGTACCCATTCTGTCTTCCTTCTGTGCGCATGCACATGTGTTCTCTTCCTTCTTCCCTATATCCCTGAACATCCCCCTCACTGCTTTATTCAGTCTCTCACAGTCCCCTGGCGCTGCATAGTGTACACTGTACAGTATAGCTCCACAAACAGTAGGACAGCATCCATTAATCCTGATGGCAGTCCATCTTCACCTCGTCTTTACAAGGGGCAGCTTCATTTTCACATGCTGAAACTACTTGGAAATGGTAGCCACTTTTCCTGGCTTCAACTCTACTGAAAATAAGAGGAGATGGTGGCCATTGGGAATAAAGGAAAATCAATCAGATGGAAGGCAGTAATAGGGAGATAATAAGAAAGTACACTGAAGATCACAAAGGATAGTGGGACATTTGATAAATTGTCAAGAGTTGGCAGTACTCAGAAAAATTGTCATGCCAGGGCTTTTCTTTTCTCTTTTAAATGGTAACTATTTGAAGATGCCAATATTGCCAACCTCAAACATTCAAAAAATTACAAGAGTCAAGCCCCACAAATATCATGAGATTAATTATCATGCAATATTTTGAAAAAGTTTTATATATATATAACTTTGATTATATAATTTTTATTTGTATTTTGGTTTTTGAGCCTTAAGATTCACATTTTCTAACATTTCTCTAACTTGGAGGATTGGAATTTTGTTGTTGTTGTTGTTGTTGTTGTTAAGTGAAAGCTGAAATTCTCACATAATCAAATGAGTACAGCAAATCTAAGATTTATAATAAAATCACAAGAGTTAGCAATGCTGAAGCTTACTTAGTATGGCTGCCTGAGTGTGCTAGGAATACCTCAGCTGAGAATCCAGATTTATCCTCATCT
The DNA here is from genome assembly GCF_007399415.2 of Gopherus evgoodei. Classification (NCBI taxonomy): domain Eukaryota; kingdom Metazoa; phylum Chordata; order Testudines; family Testudinidae; genus Gopherus; species Gopherus evgoodei. Next base: position 70,495,994 of record NC_044322.1, read on the forward strand.
GAAGTACCATGCATCTGCCTAATAATCCCCTTGTGATAGAATGGTCAGGGAGGTTTGGGTTTATCTGTGATGTTCACTGGAATTGCACTTTCCCCTATCTCTGGTGTCTCCCAGTGGCAACTCCTCCAATACGGGCGTGGGCTACCTTTTGGTGGATGGTAACTTTGCACTCTGGCCAAGTCACCATTTTGGTTCTCCCCCTTATGGGATAGCAAAGTCCAAAGGAGTATGAAGAATACCATGTCCTCACAATGAGAAGGGTCCTTGGCCAACTCACAGAGCTTTGTGAATGACTCCCCTAGCCCACGGCTCTCAGTGCTTCTATCCTCTCCTCACTCTTGAGATGAAGGTTGGGGAATGAGGTTGATGTCCCTTCCATAACAAGAGTGGTTGGTAGGTAATCACAGGCCTTCCCACTCCACAGGCTCCCGTCAAGGGCCCTATGAGAGACAACAATATCAGGAACCCAAGGCTGCTTCCCTGGGACACTTCCTACTGTTCACCTCCCCACAACATCTCAAAGTCTAATAGAAAATGTAAAAAAAAAAATGTTTGAACCTTCAAGGTTCAGTGGCTAGTCTCTTCCTCTTAGTGAAAGCTTCTGCAATGTCCTTGTTCAGGAGCTCTCAGGGTAGGTCTGTCCTCCTGCCCTGTCTGACCCCATCTGTGGCTCCCTTTGAAGCTTCTTCCTCCATGTGGGGCAGGTTCTCTAGAGGAAAGGAGAAAGGGAGATCACGAGGCCCCTCCTCCTTAACCCCTTCGGTTCTGGGTAAGGTTTATACAGGGAATTACAGCCCTCTCTTTCTTTTCCCCAAAACTCTTCTCAATCTCAGTGTCCCCAGTCCTGTTCTTTACTTGCCCTTGATATCCCTGCATGCCCACCACTTTCCTGAAGTCCCTCATGGACTCATCTGTCCCCAGACACTTTGCTACTCAGTCTGCATCCCTGGCTCACCAGGAGTTTGCAAAGAGCACAGCTGGTGAGTAAGGGAGCAGAATTGGTAAGAAAATTCCAACTGAAACAAAATGTCTACAAAACACAGAAACAACATTTTGTACAGTTTTTCAAACCATGGAAGTGGGCTGGCAGCTTCACAAAATAACATAGCTGATGGATCTGAGTAGTTAAGTTATCTTCTTTAATAACAATTGTGTGAGAGAGACAAGAGAGAGGGGGAGAGAAACCTGGAGTTGTATGTGAAAAGGAATAAAAATTTTTTTTGAGAAAACAGAGTAAGAGAGAGCATTTTAAAAAGCTGTGGGGGAAGAAAACAAACAGAATATTCAATTTTCCTACAAAGTTATCATGGCGAAGTTAGAGATTAAATACAATAATTAAAGTGAATAAGAGAGGAATTTTAATCTAGATCTAAGAGCAAATCTCTGTGCAATAAAGTTCATACATGAAATTACTATTGATTCCTCTACAATACTCAGAAAATGTTATTTATAGATTTTAAAATGGATATTTGAATTTACTATTTTTTATTATTATCGTTTCTGACCTTCAGCAATGGCCGTAAGCATGTGTGCATATATGCACACAGAAGAGTTACATACTCTACAACAGCAATTATTTATAAAGGGAATGTTTTTTTCTCCAGCATACCAAAATAGCCAGTTTTAGCTATGCTCATAAATAGAGTTTGAGATCATCCTTAGCATGAATGAGGAGCCAAAGCCACTTATGCACAAGGCAGATGAAAAATTTATGCTCTTGTAAACCACACCTGATATCACTGTTAGGGGCATCATTTCAGGAAACACTTGCAGTTGTTCTGGTTTCTATGCATACTAAGCTGAGTTAAAAAAAAATGCTGTGTCTCATATGCCATGAATGCTGATGTAAAAAGTAAGAGATCAAGGTTTATATGTGTTTCTTTCACTTTCTTTGTCTCGTGTCTTGTATTATCAAACCTGGATCACAATCCACTATGAGTCATGTAAAGGTCACAAGAGGCATAGTTATTTAAGTCTTCCTTAGACGATCCTCTCATTGGCATTATATTTACTATATTAGACTAATTGATATTCATAAAATAAAAATGAACTAAGATGATCTGCATAAGAACACAGAGTCATAGAAATGTAGCATTGGAAGGAAAGTAATTTAGTACATCCCCTGCACTGAGTCAGGATTATGTATACCCAAGACCATCCTTGCCAAGTGTTTGTCTAACCTGTTCTTAAAAACCTCCAGTGACAGGGATTCCACAGCTTTTTTTGGAAGCTTATTCCAGATCTTAACTACTCTTAGAGTTGGCAAATTATTCCTAATAGCTAATCTAAATCTCCCTTGCTACAGATTAAGTAAATTATTTCTTATCCTACCTTCAGTGGACATGGAGAAGAATTGATCGCCATCCTCGTTATAACAGCCCTTAACATATTTGAAGACTATTAGGCCTCCCCTTAGTCTTTTTTTCTCAAGACTAAACATATACAGGTTTCTTTAACCTTTACTCATAGGTCAGGTTTTCTAAACCTTTCATCATTTTTTGTTGCTCTTCTCTTGACTCTCTCCAGTATTTCCACATCTTTCTTAAAGGGTGGCACCCAGAACAGGACACAGTGCTTCAGACAAGGCCTCACCAGTGCTAAGCAGAGCAGGACAAGTATCTCCTATGTCTTACATATGGCACTCCTTTTAATACATCCCCAGAATGACATTAGTTTTTTTTCAGCTGAATCACATTGTTGATTCATATTTAATTTGTGATCCACTATGACCCCAGATCACTTTCTGCAGTACTACTGCCTAACCAGTTATTCCCCATTTAGTAGTTGTGATGTGATTGTTCCTTCTTATGTGTTGTATTTTGCACTTGTCTTCATTTAATTTTATCTTGTTGATTTCAGATCAATTTTCCAATTTTTCAAGGTCATTTTGAATTCTAATTCTGTTTTCCCAAGTGCTAGCAACCCCTGCCATCACCATCATCCTCAAATTTAATAAGCATACACTCCACTTCATTATTTAAGTCATTAATGAAAATATTTTCTAGTACCAGGCCCAGGACAGATCACTGCGGGACCCCACTAGGTATGTTCCCCTTATTGAAAAAAATTGACTGCATGTGACCTCCAGAAGAAGAAAGAGGAGAATCCATGTACCCCCAGTGCAGATAAAGGTAAGAAATCATTTTCAGGCTCTCTGCACAAGTAGTACAACAAACAATGGTTTGGAAACGTCATCTGAGGAAAGGGATCAGAAGGAGACCCCATCAACCGGAAGGCATGGGATGCATTGTCCAAGGGATGGGGGTTTCACGACCACCGCTCCCAAGAGGAGATGAATGGTGGTGGTCAGGGATGCCCTCCTAAGGGGGATGGAGTCATCCATCTGCTGTCCAGACCAGGAAACTCAAGAAGTGTGCTGCTTGCCTGGAGCTAGAATTCAGAACAGTCTGCTGAGACTGGTCAAGTCCTCGAAGTGCTACCCCTTCCTACTTCTTCAAGTAGGCACCAATGATATTGCCAAGAATAACCTTGAGTGGGTCACTGCAGACTATGTGGCTCTGGGAAGAAGGATAAAAGAGTTTGAGGTGCAGGTCGTGTTTTCATCCATCCTCCCCTGTTGAAGGAAACGGCCCAGGTAGGGATCATTGAATTGTGGAAGTAAATGTGTGGTTACTTAGGTGGTGTCGGAGAGAGGACGCTTGAGATTCTTCGAACATGGGATGTTCTTCCAGGAAGAAGGATTGCTAGGCAGAGATGGGATCCACTTAACAAAGAGAGGGAAGAGCATCTTCGTGGGCAGGCTTGCTCATCTAATGAGGATGGCTTTAAATTAGGTTCACTGGGGGATAGAGTCCTAAGCCCTGAGGTAAATAGGGAAGTGGGATACCAGGAGGAAACACAAGGAAAAGGGTGCAACAGCGGAGGCCTTCTGATTCATACTGAGAAAATAGGGCAATCAGCTAGTTACCTTATGTGCCTGTACATGAAAGCAAGAAGCCTGGGAAATAAGCAGAAAGAATTGGAAGTCCTGGCACAGTCAAGGAACTATGATGTGATTGGAATAACAGAGATTTGGTGGGGTAACTCACATGACTGGAGCACTGTTATGGATGGGTATAAACTATTCAAGAAGGACAGATGGGGGAGAAGAGATGGCAGAGCTCCGTTGTATGTAAGAGAGCAGTATGATTGCTCAGAGCTCCAGTATGAAACTGGAGAAAAGCCTGTTGAAAGTCTTCTGATTAAGTTTAGAGGCAAGTGCAACAAGGATGATGTCATGGTGGATGTCTGCTATAGACCACCAGACCAGGAAGATGAACTAGACAAGGTTTTCTTCGGACAACTAACAGAAGTTTCCAGATCACAGGGATCAAAGTTAGGCTGACTGGTCTATAATTTCCTGGGTCATCTTCCCCCCCCCCTTTAAAGATAGATACTACATTTTTCCTTCTCCAGTCATCTGGGACCTTATCTGACCCCCACCAAATTCTCAAAGAAAATTGTTAATGGTTCTGAGATAGCTTCAGCTAGTTCCTTAAATACCAAAGGATTAATTCCATCAGGTCCTGCCAACTCAAATACATCTAACTTATCTAAATATTCTTTCTCCTGTTCTTTCCCTAATTTGGCTTGTGTTCCTTCCCCCTTGATCTTTATTTTAATTGTGTTTAGTATCTGGTCACCATTAACCTTTTAAGTGAAGACCAAAGCAAACTAGGCATTAGACACCTCAGCCTTCTTGATGTCACCAGTTATTATCTGTCCTCCCGCACTAAGCAGATGACTTACTCAATCCATCTTTTCACTTGCTACTAATGTACTTTTATGGCCCTTGTGAGATATAATTCACTATGTGCCTTAGCCTTTCTGATTTTGTTCCTACATGCTTATGTTATTCTTGTGTTTTCATCCTTAGCAATTTGTCTGTGTCTTCACTTCTGGTAGGATTCCTTTTTTATTTTCATGTCATTAAAGAGCTCCCTGTGAGGTAGAATTCAACTCCTGTTTCTGATTTGGTGATCTGTAGTAGAACACCTACTATGACATCACTTTTTTCTTTCCCCTTTTATCTTCACCCAGAGACTAACTCATTTTGCTCTCACTTCTTTTTGGACCTCAGAACAAATGTATATATTTTTGACATCTCATGCTACACCTCCACACTTTTTTCCTGCCTGTTTTTCCTGAACAAGCTTTATGTCTCTACACAAAAGTTCCAGTCATGAGATTTATCTCACTAAGTCTCTGTTACACCAATTAAGTTATGATTCAGCTTATGTACTAATTCTTCCAGTTCTTCCTGATTATTCCTCATTATCTTTCACTTAGTAACTGTCCTCCTCCCATATCCCCTCATTCCCCACATCCTTTGTTTCTTGACATTCCTTGCTATAATGAATCTAGTATAGACTCCAATCCTGCAAATGAATGTTCAAGCATGGACTCTGTACAGATACCCACTAAAATAGGGCTGGTTAAAATATTTCTGGGTAAGTTTTTGATGGAAAATTGGATTTTTCTTCTTGATTTGCATTTGGCAGCTTTGGTCTTTTGTTACACACACACACACACACACACACACACACACACACACACACACACACACACACACCACATTTTTCACTTAAATCAACAGGATCCTTGGGGGATTATAAGGATCTTGTGTGTAAAGCAGTTCATGTTGTTTTTCTGTAAAGCACCATGTTCAGTCATGGCATTGCACATCTAACAAATAATTAATGATAGGCTAACAAAGAGTATGGTAGGCTTCAATGGTAATCATCACCCATTAAATCACTGGATTGCTGACACCCTTTATAGTTCACCTTTTGCCTTGACTTTATTATAAAACTTTGAGATCCTGACGAGGTGAAAGTCCATGATGCTGATGGTGTGAAAGGGAAGAAGCAGCAACAAATTGTCTTTCTTTTGTTAACTTGAGCAGTGATCAGTGAAGCAGAAGGGGAGGCAGATAGTAGAGTGCTTGAATGTAGGAACTGCATGGTCTAGGGAACGACATAAAAACAGCAAGTGTGCTAGAAAGCTTTGATGACAGTGTTATCAGAGATCACCTGTGGCAGATATTGGAGATAAGGGTAGTGGATCCTGGAAGAATTCTCTCAAGTTATTGAATATCTGGGAGAACTTGGAATATTAAATATGTTGCTTTCATACAGAGGTATAGAAGTCATTAAGACTGTGGGGCCATATACTGAAATTATTTGGACACTGAAGCTAGTGTAGCATCACACCAAGAGTACATAACCCCCAGTGTTCCACAAGCTGTGGTGCCTGCCTCTGAGTTTCTGGGCAGTACTCAAAGAATTCGTTTTCATCTATAAAGCCCAAAATACTTGGGCTTGGGTTTCCAGCGAGATTGCCCATCTCTATGCCATATTTCCACACTTATAATCTGAGAAGGTGCTTGCACTGGAATCCCCATCATTTAAATTAGAAGACATTTCTGGCAAGACTCCCCCACCCTCACTTACTCTGGATTGCGCTTCCCCCACTAATGTGCCAGTGCCAGGATCTGTATTTCTTAACCTTCAGAATTGCTGTAACCATGTCATGCTTGATCTGTGGAACAAGTAATTATTAGGGCAGGAAGAGAAGTGGAGTAAGTGATATTGAGTATTTTATGATGAATATTAACATTAGTTAAAGGAGCTCAGAGCATGGGCAGTACTTTTAAATCAGGCCTTTAGTGCAATCACTTCACTATCTGTGAATATTCACCAATGCTTGCTTGGAACACGTATTGCAAGCAGCAAACTCATTGCTATAATATTAATGAAAAGCAAACTAGGGTGGCCAGATGTCCCAATTTTATAGGGACAGTCCTGATATTTGGGATTTTTTTTTTATATGGGCTCCTACTACCTCCCACCCTCTGTCCCAATTTTTCACACTTGCTATCTGGTCACTCTAAAACAAACACAACACAACAAGGTGCAACATTACTTAAGCAATTCAATTGCTTATTCAAGTTAATATCAATGTCCAGTAACCCCAAAACAGTCTGTCAAATAAATTAGGTATATCATGACAAACTGGACCCCAACCCTGTGGCAAGATTCCCCAATTCTGAGATAAGCAATTTTGCTTTACATACAAGAGATCTCAAGTTCAGAACTGGGCAGAAGCATAGCTGCTTTCTCTCCTTCACTAGTGCATGGTACGACATTCATATTAGGGGAGTTAACATTCTGAATTTTAACTGTCGGTCATAGAAGTGTGTGATTTCCACCCCTGCTTGTTCACCAGCTTTGGTTTTCTTGTTTCATTTCATCATGGCTCTATGATTCAACAAATGCAAGCTGGACCAACCCAGCAAACAGCAGTATGTAGTGTGGTTACCTTTTACCTCATATTTGAAATAGCCATATTTCTTATTCCAGAAGTAATATCACCTTTACTTTCTGCTAAGTTTATATTTTTGTCATTGCTGTTCAGGATAAATGAACACAAATGATGCCATTTGATAGCATTGATATCAGTCCCACATGCTAGAGGTGTTGAGCCAGTATATTCACAGAACCCGGTGCTTTGATGTCCAATCAACAAGCTAGAGGCGAAGTACCATAGACCTCTGAGAGGCTTCCTTCCTGACATTAACTTAGCTTAATTGATTTGACTATTTCAAATAAGTCAGTAAAACTGGGCCTAGATATCTCTTAAGAACTGGTTACCTGATTGGACTGAGAACACCATGACAAGAGCCTCTCCCAGTATTTTGATATTTATGAAACCTGCCCCCACCAACCGGGAAATGCAATGGCATGTGAAAATGTGAAGTGAGTTAGTAAATTCTTATATCAAAAACAGTCACTCAATTAGACATATACTACTATTCCTGAGGCCAGATCTAGCAGGATTCAAAAAAGATCAAGGATTGATATAAATAACAAGAATATCCAGAGCAGGGATCGGCAACCTTTGGCACATGGCTCACCATGATAAGCCTCCTGGCAGGCTGGGCTGGTTTGTTTACCTGCCGTGTCCACAGGTTTGGCCGATCGCAGCTCCCACTGGCTGTGGTTCACCACTCCAGGCCAATGGGAGCTGTGGGAAGTGGCAGTCAGCACATCCCTCGGCCCGCACCACTTCCCGCAGCCCCCATTGGCCTGGGACGGTGAACTGTGGCCAGGGAGCTGCGATCGGCCTAACCTGCCGATGCAGCAGGTAAACAAACTGGGCCAGCCCGCTAGGGGGCTTACCTTGGCGGCCACGAGCCAAAGTTCACCGATCCCTGATCTACATTTTCTGTTCTCTCCAGTCCAGTTATGTCTGGCTACTCTTATGTTGTTATTATTTATTATTAATTCAATGTTGTTCAAGTGATCCCTGTCCTTATGAACCTCCAGTCTAAATCAGACATACACAATAGAGTTCAGATATATAAATACACCACAGGAAGGTCCAATTTCAAAGCTGTGATGTATGTTTTGGGAATCAACAGAGAAAGGGTTTGCAGGAGAAATCTTTTAAGGAGAGATTGAAATGAAGAGAGATATGTCATTTGGCCCTGGAGAAGAGAGGTATTCTAAGTATAAGGTAAGGATTAGAAGGAGAAAGTGGTATATTAGTACAATACAGGTCTTAGCACTAACTGCCTCTTTTTTATAATGTTTTCCAACAACCTCATTCATCCAATTAGTATCTTGATTTATCTTCCTTCAGAGTGGGAATGAGACCTGGAGCAGCTCACCATTAGACTAGAAAGGACTCTCTAAATCCATGAGACTTTTTGCCATCTGATGAGAATTGATACAAATATGCTGAACCCATAGCCACTCGCCTTTCTTCTGCAGTATTTTCTTCACTGTATTACTCAAATGTTTCCCCAACTGGCACAGTGAAAACAGATAAGAAGCCTTCCCTGCCCTCCCCTACTAAAAGTCATCATTTTCCATCTCCATATCCTACCCAAATTTTTAATAATTAATTAGTATGATCAGGTTACTTGTAAAGTGAAAAAGTTCTTTAGAATAGCATGCAGTACAATACCTAAACATTTTAAATTTATACTATTTCTTTTGAAGAACAAAAAGAAACAGAATAAAAATGTACCTGCCACTGCCATTATATGATTCTGTTTCTCAGGTTTTTGATCAAAAATACATTACGAAAGATTACTCCTACAAAGGAGTATGCTACATTTAGTATTCAAGACTACATTTAAAACAATATTATGCTTTCATTAATTCTAAAGCTATTATTTTAAAGCTACCACTTTCTCTTTGTTAATGAAAGAATATCAGATAAACTCAGAGAAGTGTGATAGAAATACTCATAATTGAAACATGGATGAGCCGATGTGGCAACAACCAGATCACATGCTGTGCCTGTCTACCATAGCCCCTTTTCTAGATATACCACCACCCTTTTCTGATACAATATGTAGTTATATTGAGTACAAACATATCAGTGATGTAGATATATGTGTCTGGTAATCGGTTGTTATCATTTAACTGATTCAAGGCTGAAAAGCAGCCAAGAACAAAGGCAGTCTAACTTTATCAGACATGCCACTGACATAGGAACATTTATCTTACACTTGGACACTCCTGTCACACTGAAATTATAAAAATTGTTATCTGTAACATTGTAATCATCCATGAGCCTGTATAACAGAAATTGGCAAACAATGTCCCTGCTTCAGTTCCTGACACTGCCTCATTAGTGACAACTGGAATAACAAGAAGAATTTCTTTTATAAGCTAGGGATGTATCAGTTGGAAGTGATAGCAGAGGAGAAAGACTTGGGTGTACCAGTTGATCATAGGATGACTATGAGCCACCAGCGTGACATGGCCATGAAAAATGCTAATGCAGTGCTAGGATGCATCAGGCGAGGTATTTCCAGTAGTAGGGAAGTATTAGTATCATTAAACAAAGCACTGGTGAGATCTCATCTGGAATACTATATGCAGTTCTGGTCTCCTATGTTTAAGAAAGATGAATTCAAACTGGAACAGGTGCAAAGAAGGGCTACTAGGATGATGCAAGGAATTGTAAACCTATCTTGAGAGGAGACACAAAGAGATTGGCTTGTTTAGCCTAACCAAAAAAGCTAAGGGTGGATATGATTGCTCTCTATAAATATATCAGAGGGATAAATACTAGGGAGGGAGAGGAGTTATTTCAGTTAAGCGCCAATGTGGACACAAAAACAAATGGATGTCCACTGGCCGTCAATAAGTTTAGGCTTGAAATTAGAGGAAGGCTTCCCACCATCGGAGGAGTGAAGTTCTGGAACAGCCTTCCCAGGGGAGCAGTAAGTGTAAAAAAAATTAACTGGCTTCAAGACTGAGCTTGATAAGTTTATGGGGGGAATGTTATAAAGAGATTGTCTACCACGTAGCCAATCTTCGAGTGCTAGCAGCAAATATCTACAAAGGCTGGTGATGATATGCTAGTTGGGGAGGCATCTGAGTTATTATAGAGAATTCTTTCTCAAGCGTCTGGCTGGTATGTTTTTCCCACATGATCAGGTCTAACTGATCACCATATTGGAGGTTGGGAAGGATTTTTCCCTTGGGGTCAGATTGACAGAGACCCTGCGGGGGGAGGGTGTTGCCTTCCTCTGCAGCATGGGGGTCAGGGTCACTTGAAACTGATATAAATGGTGGAGTCTTTGTAACTTAAAGTCTCTAAGCTATAATTTGAGGAAGTTAGTAACTCATCCAGAGGTTATGGGTCTATTACAGGAGCAGGTGAGTGAGTTTCTGTGGCCTACAAGGTGCAAGAGGTCAGACTAGATGATCATGATGGTCCCTTCTGACCTTAAAGTCTATGAGTCTATGAATAAGTACTGGGACTTGATAGGAGCAGGATCTACTAGGAGCCCAATATTTCTTGTTTCAACGTTAGGATTTTCATAGCATCTCAGATGACTGGAACACTAACACCACCAACAATTGCTCTTTTGGCAAAGCCACAGGAAAGGGCTTACAAATAAGCCTTTAAAGAAAAAAAAAGAGAGCTAATTAAAATAATTTTATGAAATATTTGAAGAAGAGCTCTGTGTAGTTCAAAAGCTTGCCTCTCTCACCACCAGAAGGTGGCCCAATAAAAGATATTGCCTTACCCACCTTGTCTATGGAACAATAGGAGATAAATACTTTAGGAGCTGAATTCTTGATTGAAGGAAGGTACAACATGAAATAAATGAAATTAGGAAGTGCACACATTCCTGCCCTTACTAATCAGAGCTGCTTTGCTCGGGGAGAGTGGAGAGCAAAGCAGTACTGACTTATTCAATAGAAACAGAGATATCCACATAGCAAAGAGGATTCAGTTATTTACTTATCTCTCTTTTTTGGTTTTATGTTTCTGGAGTGAACTTCTGGCCCTACTGAAGTTAGACTGGGACTGTTCATCTTAGAAAAGAGACGATAAAGGGGGAATATGATAAAGGTCTATAAAATCATGAGTGGTGTGGAGAAAGTGAATGAGGAAAAAATATTTATTCCTTCACAAAACACAAGAACCAGGGGTCACCCAATGAAATTAATAGGCAGCATGTTTAAAACAAACAAAAAGTATTTCTTCATACAATGCACAGTCAACCTATGGACCTCATTGCCAGGGGATGTTGTGTAGGCCAAAAAATATAACTGGATTTTAAAAAAGAAGTTAAATACATTCATGGATGATAGGTTCATCAATGGCTATTATCCAAGATGCTCATGGATGGAACACCATGCTTTGAGTGTCCCTAAACCTCTGAGTGCTAGAAGCTGACACTGGATGACACTGGATGGATCACTCAATAAATTGCCCAGTTATGTTCATTCCCTCTGAAGCATCTGAAATCAGTTACTGTCAGAAGAAAGGATAGTGGACTAAATGGATGACTGGTCTGACCTAGCATGGTCATTTTTATGGTGTTATGATGACAATTTCATCATTCACTTCAAAGGGGCCAAGATTTCACTTCTGGTGTATTTTTTTCCCCTCTGCTCTTTGCATGTGATGAAAGGTTTATTCTTTATTCATTGGGAGTTTACCATTCAGTAAAGGTTAGAAATGAATCTGAATCTTTTAATCTTTTGTCCCTGTCTCACCCACACAACCTGATCTTCAAGAACATTTGGATTTGGATCCTAACTTTGCAGCTCAGGCTTATCTCAGAAAACTTTAGGAAGGTTTTGATTCACATCTGAATGTATAGTCATTTCAGTTCAGGCCCAACTCTAGTCAAGAGTAAAAATGTTCTCCTTATGTTACTTCCCCTACTAAGGAAAAGTAAGCAAGTTTGGATAGTTGAATTAGAGGTACATAGGGTAACGGTGGACATTTTCTTTCCTCCTGTATGTGGGGCCCTGAGACTTATTTATATATCAATAAAATACCTTTTTGGTACATCTCAGTTAAGTAGAAGCCAATATATCTAAAGTCCAGTTGGGAAGAGCTCTTCTGAACTAGATATTTGATGAAATACTTAAATACTGTCGCCCAAATAAGAACACTCTCTCTCTCTCTCTCTCTCTCTCTCTCTCTCAAATGTCCTAGTAATTATTCCCAGGTGTTTTACTTACTATATATATATTTCACTCTTTTATATCTAACACGTGCAGCTTTGCAAATGAAATCAAAGTTTATTCCTATTCATACTGGCATATGACAAATGTACTTTTCCCTTTTTTATAATTAATCCTTTATTAGGTTTTCATAGCCTACATATAAGAAAAGTCACAAAGTATCTCTCACAGTATTTCTCTGTATGAAATTCCAATATGTAGAATGATCAGAATATCTTAGCAACCATATCAAATAGCAATTTTTGATCTTTATTAACATCACTTCTAGGATCTTGAATTTTTTCATGAGCATTCTGTTTTCCTCTTTCCAGATGTTGCAGTCTCCTATCTTCACTACTACACCTTCTCCAGGTTGTTTTTATCTTTTCCAAACAATTTGTCTTTTCCAATTGCGATCTTTTCCAAACAATTCCCAACAATTGCGATCTTTTCCAAACAATTTGTCTGCCTTATATGTTCCATTAAGTAACCTTAATTTCATATTATTGATGTATTATGAAGTCAAAATGTAAAAAATATTATTTCATGGAACATTAAAGGTCTGAACAGCCCCATTAAAAGGAAAAAAATCCTTACATTTCTTAGAACATTTAGTTTCATTATAATTTTCATTCAAGAAATCCACTTTTTGGAAAAAGTATTTCAGAAATTAGTAGGAGATGGATTTTCATGGTGATATAGCCTCCTTCGTTCAATAAAAAGAATAATATACCAGGCAGCCCTTTGGTAAACATCAAAACATAACTAAGCTTTCCGAAAGAAAGAACGAAAGAAAGAACGAAAAAAGAAAGAAAGAAAAAGAAAGAAAGATATCTGTGGTATATTGGATCTTACTGTTGTGATATATTTCACACATCATTGAATTGGATCTTATCTTGACTAGCAATCTGAGACAAGACTCTCCCTTCACAGATTCAGAAATACTTGTCATCTCTAAAACAGGAACTAAATTAATCAGATCCATGGAAGTTAATTAGTCCCAAGGGCATGGATTTTCCTATCTCCACTAACATATTTCAGAATATTAGAGAGACCAGGCGGTTGAGGTAATATCTTTTATTGGGTCTTTTATCCTTAGACTCATACGGCTACAACTACACTGCATATTCCAGAATAGACATTTTCTTTAATTCAAAAGTTATACTTGAAAATTGATTAGATACCTCAGAAATCATCTGGAGAATGGGGTAAACAATGAGGTGGCAAAGTCTGCAGATGGTATTGCTCAAAATAGTTAAAACCAAAGCAGACTGTAAAAAACTTCAAAAAGATCTCACAAAACTAAGTGACTGGGCAATAAAATGGCAAATGGAGAATATCTTATTGCCCTTCTATAACTCCATGGTACGCCCACATCTTGAATATTGCATGCAGATGTGGTCTTCTCATTTCTAAAAAGATATACTGGCATTAGAAAAGGTTCAGAGAAGGGCAATTAAAATGATAAGGAGTTTGGAACAGGTCCCATATGAGGAGAGATTAAAGAGGGTAGGAATTTTCAGCTTGGAAAAGAGGAGACTAAGGGGGGCTTTGATAGAGGTATATAAAATCATGAGTGCTGTGGAGAAAGTGAATAAGGAAAAGTTATTTACTTGTTCCCATAATACAAGAATTAGGGCCACCAAATGAAATTAATGGGCAGCAGGTTTAAAACAAATAAACGGAAGTTCTTCTTCACACAGCACACAGTCAACCTTTGGAACTCCTTGCCAGAGGAGATTGTGAAGGCTAGGACTATAACAGGGTTTAAAAGAGAACTAAATTCATGGAGGTTAAGTCCATTAATGGGTATTAGCCAGGATGGGTAAGGAATGGTGTCCCTAGTCTCTGTTTGTCAGAGGGTGGAGATGGATGGCAGGAGAGAAATCACTTGATAATTACCTGTTAGGTTCACTCCCTCTGGGACACCTGGCATTGGTCACTGTCAGTAAACAGAATACTGGGCTGGATGGACCTTTGGTCTGACCCAGTATGGCCAATATTATGTTCTTATGTTAGACATACAATATAGGTTTATTGAAGCATGCCAGTTTAGCTCAACCCATTATCAGGGAGTGGAAACCAAAGAGTTGCAACTTCCAGAGTTTGGTTTGATTTTTTTTTGTCAGGCAGTGGGGTTTGCTCTTCTGTAGAAAAAGTCAGGGTCTGAGGTTCCAACTGTCCCTGAACTACGGATCACCCCATGATGCATGCTGAGATGCAGTGGAAAGAATATATCACCCAAAAATAGGAACTGGATAATTCAAAAGGAAAAAAAACACCTCCTTCTTTATAATCCCTTTTTAAAGCTAACCTTAGAAGTTAAGTAGTCAGTTCTACAGCTGCCAAGAAGAAACCAACCCCAATATCGAAATTCCTGAAAAAAGAGTTAGAATCCAAATAGTGCCTTGATTTTTACCATGTTCAATCCCAGTGAAATCAATGGGGCTGCATGGGGTAAAATTGAGGATACAATTGGATAGAATGGAACTACTGGCACTTAAAGTTAGGACATATGCTTAAGTACCTTACTGAATCGAGACCTAATACTACATATCACTACTGGCAAACAGAGCTTCTGTACTACTTCCTGTCATTAGACAGCATAATAATCACAGCTCTGCAGCACAAGAGGAGGCCAGGCTGTGCAGAATCCATGCAGCAGGAATCTGCACACCCTTCTTCACCCAGTGGAACGTGGCTCTAGGGTGGTTCTTTCCACAGCAGCACAGAGGGTAGTGGGCCCTGGCAGGGAAGGAATGAGGAACTGGTTATAGAATCGAAGAGGAAGATCCTTAGCTGGTGTAGCTCCATTGAAGTCAGATAGCACAATCTCTGCTATTTTCTTTCTCTAAACATAACACCAGGATTTATGCTGGATTATGCATTAATCACTTGTTGATTTCCATTTTCTGCATTGAAGTCATTTACATTTATAGAAGAAGTAAAAAAAAAGTTCAATAGTTTATGCTATTTTTGTGCTTTTATCACTACTACAATTAATTAAAAAAAATAATCAAGCACAGATATCTGCTTCAATTTTATTCCAATTTTGTTAAAAACTATCCTAGGAGTTTAAGTAAATATTCCAGGTTTCATATCAGAATGAATCAGACTGTACCTTGGAAAGCCAGAGAGATATTTGTGGAAGCATTCAGAGATCATTAACTACAGGATCATGAAGAGGCTTCCTAAAAGAAGAGGGCCTTAAGATAATAGTTCAGATAATTATGCAATAAAAGGTTGATTATTTTGTTGACAATGATAAGCATTAGGTCATAGCGTTTTATATCTGAGAAGTGGGGTATTTATTTCTAGTCAGTTCTGGAACAAAATTTAGCAGAAAACAAGTGAGTGGGGTGAGAGGTGGGGAGGGGGAAAGGGGTGAGCCGCAGGGAAGTTCTGACATTACAACATACAACACTTTGACAGAAATAAACTAGGAATAAACTGGTCCATCACTGCTATAATTATGTTTTTTATTTGATTTGACATAAAATCAATAGAATCAGAGAAATTAGAGTTGAAAGATACCTTGTGTAATTGTTTATTTTTTGTTAATCACTGGCTGTGTATTCCACACTGTACAGTGCCCCATGGATTTTATGTTCTAATAAATCATTCATTATTTTGTCAGTCTTCCCTTCCTTTCAGGGAAAGATTGTTTCCCACATTGCAGTACATTCCTTATATGAAATAATCAACCATTTAGAGTTCATGCAAAATTTTCTTTAGACTCTGATTTAGCAAGCTTCTTCATGCTCCTACAGTATTATAAGGCAGTCCCTGGAAGCTCTATACCTAGCCCATTATCACTGTTGATGGACTGAACTGAATTGAGTCAGTTAACTTATTTGAGTAGTGTATTGTCAAATGATGTGCTCACAGATTTCATTTCTTCAGAAAGTCCATTGTGGATTTCAAAGCCAGAAACACGTGTTTGGAGCTATCATACAAGTAAGCCCAAAACCAAGATAAAAGTGTTTACAGATATTGTACAAAACTGCATCTTGGATGTGTTACTGCTCTTGTGTCTGGAAACTAGCCAGAGTCCATAAGCAATTCCTGAGATCTGTATTTCATCTTACATAAAAGATGTGGGGGAGGGATAGCTCAGTGGTTTGAGCATTGGCCTCCTGAACCCACAGTTGTGAGGTCAATTCTTGAGCAGGCCATTTAGGGATCTGGATCAAAATTCTTGTCTGGGGATTGGTCTTGCTTTGAGCAGGGGGTTGGACTAGATGACCTCCTGAGGTCTCCTCCAACCCTGATATCCTATGAAAAGTAAAAAATGCATGATTAAAATTGTGGGGTATCCCAAGAGTTCTTTTCATAACATTTGAATAGAAAATGTGAGAAAGCTTGAAAAGGACCCTTTACAATAATTTAAATAGGACATACACTTACACACAGGGTAGACAAAGAATACAAGGATACTCAAGCACATAGTTATGCTGTAATATCAGTGCTGATGACTAAAATAATATATTAGTGTATGGCACAAGATCATGAGCAGAAGCATGTAATGGTACTACCTAGTATGAACCAGTGAACTGAGCTGATGAAGAAGGGATAAGAATAAAAACAAGACCATTCGCAACCATCTGCCCCCAGATGGATGTGTGTTTGGAAATTGTAGAGAAACTTGCTTTTGTTTCATTGACCTAAATCACATAATGGTAAAAAATTACAGATAAAAAAGATCTCATCTGTGTCCTTCACACCACCACCACCACACACATGAAAACAAAAAGAAGCCTACATTTTTTCAAGGAGACAGCACTATCCCTGGAACACCAATATTCTAACATTCACATTCCTAAACTAATGTGTGGGGAAGGAGTAATGGTCATCTTCTGCAGTTTCCTTATACCTACCAAATATTAGTCATGACCAGTGGTGCTTTTAGTTATAATTATTTTAAAAAATGAAAAAATTAGTAATATATATTCAAGATGCTTGTGATTTTATAATAAAAATGTCCTTTTCACCTTCCTTTCTCAATATGTCAAGGATGTTAGTTCTAATCTATTTTTCTATCAAGTGCTTTATTTTTCCTGCATACTTTTCACTCACTTTTTTGCAGGGCAAATAGAGGTCTGCTATCACTGACATGCCTTAAGGTCTAAATTAAAATGTAAACCTGCAAAATATCAATAAAACTGACATAAAACTGTTTTGTTATCTTGGATGTAAGGCAAAAAGAGTGTGGCCTGGGCAATATACTGTGCCTAAAGGCTCACGGAGTCTCCTGCCACACTTTATATTGGGATATTATTACACTGTGTCTATTGACATAGTGCCCTTGGGATTTTACAAGTGTTTGAACATGAATTGTAAGACTTTGCACATTTTAGCTGATGTAGACTAATATATGGTTGCTGTAATGCTTAACGGTAGACCAAAAATACCAAGTCTTGTCTTGCATTGGTTAGCGTGAGTATCAAATTACCAGCCTAAACCACGCAAAAAGGAATGCTAATTAAAAGGGCAGGATGTGTTCCAGTTGTTCTAATCAAAGAGAGCTTAATCCCTCCATAAGCTGGCTGGCTTTGTTGGAGGAAATTCTGAACAACCTTGTTACTTTTGATAACTGTAAGCCACTGACTCATGGCCCCTTGACAGCTAGCTGAGCATGTAATAACATTTCTCTGTATTTGGGGACTGGCTTAGCTGGCTTTACAATAGATTATTGTGGATGTTAAAGTGAAATGTTAGTCTTTCTTTAAAGCTTCGTATTCCCTAGTAATTAAGGTTGTAAAAAGGGCACTAAGCACGATACAGATTCAAGGTCACCAAACATTGATGTAAAAGTCTTCAGTTTGTGTAAATAAAGTATGAACCATAGGTTTATTCTGCAGTGTTAGTAACCGAAAGGCAGTTCTTCCGTTACTGTTACATCATGATTTCACTGAAGGGCTTTTGTTTTGTTTTTTTAAGAATGAACAAGTGCCTTTCGCTTTTAATTAAACAACAAGTAGAAGGCACATTTCTAAGAAGACAGAGAAATGAAAGATGTTAAAAGGCTGCAGAGGAAACCAAGGAAGCAGAATACTACCACATAAAGAGTGCAACCAGATGACACCAGACAGTTCCATCCACAGATGTGGAGATTGGGTACACCAAGAACTTTAGAGAAATCTTGACCTTTGGCAGAGCAAATCTAAAGGGGCTGTATGAACGAGAATCTCATTTTTACTTTCAAGGTAGTGACAGTTATTGACTGTTTTCTACTCTGCGTCTATTATTGTAAATGGGAAAGCTTTAAAAAGACATTGTCCATACTGCAGATATTTAAGAACCTGACATGGGAAGGGTGATGAGGGGAATGGGACAGAGCCCTTAGAGGAGTGGGAAATGGGAGAATACAAAGATCCTCTGTGTATCCTGATTGGGGGTGGGTTAGTAGGGTTGGTGTAATTTATCCACTTAATTTAATTTTATTTGATTAATTAATTTTATTTAATCAGTAATATTAATAATAATAATTGGATATTAATTTGTATCAGTTTGGCTCACCAATATATTTGATCAGAAGATAAAGTTCATCCTAAATCAGGCTTCGCAGAGTTTATAAAAGGAACTTCGGGGTATATGACAGGAGCTTACACTGAAACAGATACAGTCATAAAGACTTTTTTATTAAATCAATGAAACAATAAGTAAATATTAAAACAATTCAAGATTACAAAGTTACAAAATATCACAGTACTTTAAGAGATATATTTATGATAATACACTGTTATAAGCTCACTCTGTGTAGTATAGCAGCACTTTGGGTGTTTTTCACACCTCTGATAGAGGAAGCTATTGTTTGCGTTCTGGTTTGACACTATATATACTAAATGCTTAGAGGGTAAGAATGAAGCAGAAGGGAAATTAGATCCCTTTTTACTTACAGTTTTGAAAAGAAATAATACTATGGCCTATTAATAGTTAATAGCCTTCGTAGATGGGTAGCATCGATACGTAGATGGGGGGTGGAGGCGATGAAGACTAGATAGGAACAGATAGATGGGTGTATCGCCTGCCTAATGGTGATTTATTTTACCTTTTATAGAGCATTTATCGGAAATCCTTCCTCTTATGCCCAAATTTCATCTTTCCCCCACGGAAATGTTAGGGTACACTTGTCTTATAGGCTAAGATGTCTGCGCATATGAATGA
Organism: Gopherus evgoodei; assembly: GCF_007399415.2. Lineage (NCBI taxonomy): Eukaryota > Metazoa > Chordata > Testudines > Testudinidae > Gopherus > Gopherus evgoodei. The sequence goes on from NC_044322.1 coordinate 70,515,649, forward strand.
TAGGTATGTACACATTTGTGGTGTTCTTGTTAGATTTGTGGGCAAAAGTCCCTTTTTCCACCCTTTACTGTTATTGGTTCAGTTAAAGGACTCCAGATATCTGCGTAGGTATTTTCTCTTATTATCACTTTTCTGAGTAAGGGTCCTAAAATATGCTAAAGTTGCCTTAGCGTCATACAGGATGTCTGACCTGTAAGTTTCTTGCATTACCGCTATTGCATTATAAATCTATAAGCCTGTTACATAAAATACTTAAATTGATCAAAAAGACATTTTATACAGATCAACAGATCAATTTTCAGGGCTACATCTGGCATGGTGGTGGGGAGAATAGGAGACCCTGGGTATGGGAGTGGGAGGTAAAAGGGGTAGCCACATCCATCAGCTTTAACCCGGCCTGTTATCAATCAGTCATTAGTTCCTCCCAAAATAACCACACAAGCTTAACTATTAATATCATGTTTTTCTATCAGAACATTTTCTCATCATCATCCCAATCAATGTTTATCCCATCCAAATTTCCTGGGAGCTTTCCTCTCCCTGCCAAATTTCTTTTCAGCCAATAGCAGGAGACATTGCTTTAAATGCGCTCCTTAGGTATGTCTATTTTTTCTGTAAAAGCAGCAAAGAATCCTGTGGTACCTTATAGACTAACGGACATTTTGGAGCATGAGCTTTCGTGGGTGAATACCCACTTCATCGGATGCATGTAGTGGAAATTTCCAGGGGCAGGTATATATATATGCAAGCAAGATAGAGATAACGAGGTTAGTTCAGTCAGGGAGGAGGAGGCCCTGTTCTAACAGTTGAGGTGTGAAAACCAAGGGAGGAGAAACTGGTTTTGTAATTGGCAAGTCTTTGTTTAATCCTGAACTGATGGTGTCAAATTTGCAGATGAACTGAAGCTCAGCAGTTTCTCTTTGAAGTCTGGTCCTGAAGTTTTTTTGCTGCAGGATGGCCACCTTAAGATCTGCTACAGTGTGGCCAGGGAGGTTGAAGTGTTCTCCTACAGGTTTTTGTATATTGCCATTCCTAATATCTGATTTGTGTCCATTTATCCTTTTCCGTAGAGATGTCCAGTTTGGACGATGTACATAACAGAGGGGTATTGCTGGCATATGATGGATTATATTACATTGGTGGACGTGGAGGTGAATGAACCGGTGATGGTGTGGCTGATCTGGTTTGGTCCTGTGATGGTGTTGCTGGTATAGATATGTGGGCAGAGTTGGCATCGAGGTTTGTTGCATGGATTGGTTCCTGAGCTAGAGTTACTATGGTGCGGTGTGCATTTACTGGTGAGAATATGTTTCCCAGGGCCGTAGCAACAAAGAACGTGGCCCCCTCTGAACATATGTCCGGGGCCCCTTACAATGCAGAAACTGGAATGCGGTATTTATTTTATACAATATACAGGGTTCATATTATGTATACATAGGCCTACAGTGTACATGTATTCCGTATTTACGCAAAGCGCTTCTTTCGAGCCTTGTTCTCCACAAATTGGTTAATCAATTCATCATAGTCCAGAGATCTGGCAATCTTGTTTTTGATTGAGATAACTGCAAGCGCAGAAAGCCTGTCATCTGTCATGGTTGAGCGTAGGATATTCTTGATCAGTTTCATTCTGCTGAAGCTCCTTTCAGCACCAGCAACAGTAACTGGTGTGGTCAGAAGAATTCTGATGCAAATATAAAGATTCGGATATATCTCCTGAAGGCTGTTCTTGTATATGTACGTTAAAAAAATTGTTTGCCGTGACAAGTCCTCTCTCTTTCTCGATGACATAAATAAAACGATTCAATTCCATTATGAGTTCGTTGGCATCAATGTCTCCCATTTTTCTTTCAAAAATTTTGCTGTGATTCTCCAGTTCATTTTCTCTGTGACACTGTTTCAGGCTGTTAGCGTTGTACAGAAATCCAAACAACTTATACCACTCCACGAGTTGGTCAAATCGCAACGAAACAGAAGATATGGCCTGATCAGTGAGAACAAGACAGAACTGCGATTTGAATTTTTCTTTGGCAGAAAGACGACTCGAATCATCATCACATTTGTAATCAAACATTCTCTTCTTACGTCGCACCCTGGTTTCTGGAAATACCTGCTCAATACTCATATGCTCTGCTATTTCACGTGCATTTGTGACCACAGAGTTATATCCTGTATTTTGACAGTCTTCCAAAAACTTCATTGTAGCACTGACTTCTGCTTGCAGTACGTCAGTTGACACATCTGGTGACTGAATTAATTTGCTGTTTTTATTGACATGAGATAGTATATTGTACCATGTGTACACAGTCAGAACAAAAGGCCACATAGTAACATGGTCTAAAAGCGCACTGGCTTCCGTTGCTGTATTGCCATCTTTCTTTTCAAGCGCATATTCTCACAAAGATGACAAAGCATTGCACAATTCTTCAAGGTGATAATGCAATGGCTTCACAGCATCAATTCTCAACTCCCAACGAGTGTCCGATAACCCTTTAACAGATATTGGCATATGTTCTTGAAGTATATCCCAATGTGAAGTTGAAGAAGAAAAGATAACGTATATTCTGTTAATCAGACAAAAAAAGTCAACGGCATATTCCGATGACTTTGCCGCGTCTGAGATCACAAGATTCCAAGTGTGAGCTCCACATGGTACATACAAGGCACGGTTATTTATTTCTAGCATGCGGGCTTGAACTCTTTTATTCTTTCCTCTCATATTTGCGCCGTTATCATAAGCTTGGCTTCTCCTGTCAGCAATGTCTATTCCTAAGTTGTTTGCCTTTTCAAGAAACACTTCCAATAAGCCCTCGCCAGTTGTATCATGAACATTAAGAAAACCAACAAACGCTTCACGAATATTGACACCATCTTCACCGTTGCATTCAACAAAGTGTAACACCACAGACATCTGTTCTTCATGTGACACGTCGGGAGTACAGTCCAAAATAACTGAATAATATTTTGCTTTTTTAAGCTGCCCTATGTTGGCCTCTTGAATGTTTTACTGGGAACAAGTTGAATCAGCTCGTTCTGGATCTGTGGACTGAGGTACTGAACATGTGTCTCTGCCTTCTTAATCCTCTGTAAAAGTTCGCTGAGGACAGTATCATATTTTGCAAGCAATTCAAACAGTCCCAAAAAGTTGCCATTCGAAGGATCGCAGAGCTTTTCATTACTTCCTCGAAATGCCAAGTTTCTTTCGGACAAGAAAATAATGACATCAACCATGCGTTTGACAACATTTCTCCAGAAATCTCTTTCTTTCAGAAAAGCCTGAAATTCGAGTTGGTCAATAGATGTACAGTTTACTATGCCTGACCAAAGGTCAAACCATTTCACCATACAGTCTTGATGACCTTTGCCTGTTTCATGCTGCTGAAGTCTTTTTGACAGTGCTTTCCAAGCAGATGTTCCACGGCGTAGCGGTATGTCACCAGTGCCAAATAATTTACAACAAAAACAAAAAACGGCATCTTTCTGAACTGAGTACATTAACCATGAACGTCTTATTTTCTCACCATTTGCCATGGTTCGATAGAAATGAGTACTTGTGAACCTCCACCTTTCCTCGTTAAATGGAAATTCGTAACTTTCATTCTGCTGCGGTGGGCCACGTGCAAGAATGTCACACATTTGCCTGTCCGATATTATAGACGGCCAATCTCCTGGATCATCAGTCAGTGGTTCAGATTCAGATACTTCTTTCCCAGCAGCAGCTGGAATATCTGTCACAGTTTGTTTGGTAGAACAACTGGCTTCACCTTCAACCTCACTTGAAGCACTTCTGGATATTTCTGGATACAATTCGTCACTGCTAGCGCTGTCCGTTTCATGTGCCTGTACCTGTAAGTTGGATTGCAGCGCAAAATACGTTGACAACTTTGGAATTTTCTCAAGTTCCTTCTCGGCATCTTTTGCTGTCTTTTGTTTACTAGCTCCGCTCTTATACATTCTCTTAGACATCACAAAGCACGCTTCTGCATTGGAAATGATAAAAAACTAAACAACTAAATTAATAACATTTATCCGCCGACCGCCATTATGAACGCAAATACACTTTCTTTGAATGGGTCCAACTAAAATTCGAAACTGACCAACAGACAATTGATGTAGCCAATAGCATTATGATGTATCATAATGACTTCATGGTTTTGTCAGTAAAACCGTCATGGATTGTGCAATAGCGTCAATAAATGTCACTTACCTAGTTATACCTTACATTTTTTTTGCCACTTTTAGGGGCCCCCTTCCTTGCGGGGCCCCCTCCGGTCGGAGGGTACGGTGGGCGCTCGCTACACCTCTGATGTTTCCGGTTGGCAGGTTGTCTGTGGGCGAGGACTGGCCTGCCACCCAAGGCCTGTGAAAATGTGAGATCATTGTCCAGGATGGGTTGTAGATCCCTGATGGTGCGTTGGAGGGGTTTTAGCTGGGGACTGTATGTGATGGCCAGTAGAGTCCTGTTGGTTTCTTTCTTGGGTTTGTCTTGCAGTAGGAGGCTTCTGGGTACATGTCTGGCTCTGTTGATCTCTTTCCTTATTTCCTCATGCGGGTATTGTAGTTTTGAGAATGCTTGGTGGAGATTTTGTAGGTGTTGGCCTCTGCCTGAAGGGTTGTACCTCAGTGCTTGGCTGTAGACAATGGATCGTGTGATGTGCCCGGGATGGAAGCTGGAGGCATGAAGGTAGGCATAGCGGTCGGTAGGTTTTTGGTATAGGGTGATGTTAATGTGACCAACACTTATTTGTACCGTGGTGTCTAGGAAGTGGACCTCCCGTGTAGATTGGTCCAGGCTGAGGTTGATGGTGGGGTGGAAGCTGTTGAAATCATGGTGACATTTTTCCAGAGTCTCCTTCCCATGGGTCCAGATGATGAAGATGTCATCAATATAGCATAGGTAGAGAAGTGGCGTGAGTGGAGGAGAGCTGAGGAAGCGTCATTCCAGGTCGGCCATAAAAATATTGGCATATTATGGGGCCATGTGGGTGCCCATAGCGGTGCCACTGATCTGGAGATATATATTGTCATCAAACTTGAAATAGTTGTGTGTGAGGATAAGGGCACAGAGTTCAGCAGCCAGTTGTGCTGTGGCATCATCAGGGATACTGTTCCTGACAGCTTGTATTCCATCTGTGTGTGGGATGTTTGTGTAGAGAGCCTCTACATCCATGGTGGCTAGGATGGTGTTTTCTGGAAGGTCAACAATGCATTGTAGTTTCCTCAGGAAATCAGTGGTGTCATGGAGATAGCTGGGAGTGCTGATGGCATAGGGTGTGAGTAGAAAGTCCACATATCCAGACAGTCCTTCAGTGAGAGTGCCAATGCCTGAGATGATGGAGCATCCAGGATTTCCGGGTTTGTGGATCTTGAGTAGTAGAAAGAATAACCCTGGTCAGGGCTCTAAGGGTATGTTGATTTGTTCCAGTGTTAGTATAGGAAGTGTCCTGAGTAGATGGTGCAGTTTCTTAGTGTATTCCTCAGTGGGATCTGAGGGAAGTGGCCTGTAGAATTTGGTATTGGAGAGTTGTCTGGCAGCCTCGTTTTGGTAGTCAGTCCTGTTCATGATGACAACAGCACCTCCTTTATCCGCCTCTTTGATGATAATGTCAGGGTGGTTTCTGAGGCTGTGGATGGCATTGCGTTCTGCACGACTTAGGTTATGAGGCAAGCGATGTTGTTTTTCCACAATTTCTGCCTGTGCACGTTGGCGGAAGAATTCAATGCATAGGTCCAGACTGTCTTTTTGACCCTCAGGAGGAGTCCATGTGGAGTTCTTCTTCTTGTGCTGTTGGTGGGAAGGTACCTGTGTATCAGTGCGCTGTTCAGTGTTGTCCTGAAAGTATTCTTTGAGTTGGAGACGACGAAAGTAGGCTTCCAGATCGCCGCAGAACCGTATCATGTTGGTGGGGGTGGCAGGGCAGAAAGAGAGTCCCGAGACAGGACAGACTTTTCTTCTGGGCTGACTGTGTAGTTGGATAGATTGATGATATTGCTGGGTGAGTTAAGGTGACCGCAGTTGTGGCCCCATGTGGCAGGTAGGAGTTTAGACAGCTTACAGTTCTTTTTCCTTTGTAGAGAGGTGAAGTGAGTAATGTAGATCTCCTGTCTTATTTTAGTGAAGTCCGTTTGTATGGCAGTTTGGTTATTAATTAGAGTCTCCAGGTTGGAGAGTTCTTTTTTGATGTTTTCCTGTTTGCTGTATAGGATGCTGATCAGGTGGTTCCTCAGTTTCTTTGATAGAGTATGGCACAATCTCTCACTGTCGTCTGTGTAGTATGTAGATAGCAGTGGATTTTTTACCTTTAGTCCATTTGGTATGATGTCCATCCGTTTGCATTTGGAAAGGAAGGTGATATCTGTCTGTATTTGTGCAAGTTTCTTCATGAGGTTGATGGATTTCCACTCCATACGTCTAAATGCAGTGCCTTGCATGGTGTCAAGTATCAGAGGGGTAGCCGTGATAGTCTGGATCTGTAAAAGCAGCAAAGCATCCTGTGGCACGTTATAGACTAACAGACATTTTGGAGCATGCCGGCTGTTAGTCTATAAGGTGCCATAGGATGCTTTGCTGCTTTTACAGAACCAGACTAACACGGCTACCCCTCTGATATTTTTTCTGTGGAGTTTTAGCTGGGACTGCTGTTCTAATGGGAATTCTCTACAGTCACAACTCTTCCAGTCTCAGCTTCCTCAGCTACATTTTCAGTTTTCTTGAAACTGTGTGCCTAAAAGGACCTTCTTGCATAGTCCTAAGCCTGAAAAGGCATTTGGACTTAAAGAACTGGATAACACAGCTTTTGAGAGACAAGTGAGAAAGCCTCTATTTGTATTCCCTTATCCATTTCCATTATGCAACAACACTTATTGCTGGAAATGTCCCAAACTTATATGTACATTTGCCACATAGGGGAAGTTAGGCTAGATTTCTTTGAAGATTCTTGCCAAGAGAAGAAAACTTCCCTTAATAAAGTTGAATTAGTGTTAATTTGGCTTCCTTTTCTGCAGAAAACTCCATACAGATCTGAAGACATTCTGTATATCATGAAAATTTGGCTTTACATTGCCAATCAGATTTTCATTGCAAAAGATCAGGAGAGACACTCCCAAAGAAAGGGATCCTCCTTCTCTCTCCTCATAGGCCTTGACTATATATGGAGGGGGTTTTGTTGTTGTTGTTGTTGTTGTTTTTTAACTGTGGTAGATGCACTAATGTAGCTACATTGGTGCAAACCCTTAGGCTTCGTTTGCACTTAAAAGTTAGGCTGACATAGCTGTGTCAGGCAGGGGTATGAAAAAACTCACCACTGACCAACATAGCTATGCCAACCTAATTTCCAGTGTAGATTCAGCTATGTCGATGGAAGAATGCTTCTGCTGACATAATTAACTTCATTCAGGGAGGTGGCTTTCCTACACCAATGGAGAACGTCCTTCTGTCAGTGTAGGCTGTGTCTACACTACAGAGTTATGACAGCATAGCTACACTGACACAACTATACCTATACAGTCTCCGTAGCATAGACACAGCCTTAGTATAGAGTTGTTGCACCATTGCAAACCAAGTCATTTTTATATCAGTCCCATGCATCTGCATAGTGCAGCTACATCAGTGCAAAAAAGCCAAGTACTGAGGCTTTTGAAGTGAAAGGAGGAGGTAGGTATTGTGGGGAAGGAGGTTTTTAAAGCTTTAAATTACAGGCAAGACTAATGTGTCAATAACCTTACTTAAACCTTAGCTACCTGCTAAGTAAAGACAGAAATTACATGTCTTCCAGATTAGGCAATTATATCAGTAGATCTAAAACTTAATTACTATCTTAGTTCAAGAAAGAAATAATCATGAATGTAACCTAATACAATTCCAGTGTAGCGTGTAATCATCCAAATTACAGTTAAAATAAAGAATGATCATCCTGCCCAGACAGCAAATCAACTGCTTTTATACCAAATATGATGCTCTGTTCTCACAATGTCTTTGACAAGACCTGATCTGCTTATTGACTTCAGTTAAAGCAGGATTGGGCCCAAGGTAAGCATTAATAAGCATAATACTGTTGATACACTGTTGCACTGAGGCAACAAAGTTGTGGAGGACCTAAAGTGGATTATCAAGCACTTGTGGCACCGTAGAGACTAACCAGGTGCCACTTCCTACTGTATTTTCCACTCCATGCGTCTGATGAAGTGGGTTTTAGCCCACAAAAGCTTAGGCCTAAATAAATTTGTTAGTCTCTAAGGTGCAACAAGTACTCATTGTTTTTGCTGACAGAGACTAACATGGCTATCACTCTGTAAGGTGTATTATGTTTTACTCTGATGTTAGGTGGTTGAATATTGTAGCAGCAGAATTTTTAAGTAAATGAGTATAAAAAACATACTAAACTTGTTAAGGTTGTGTCCAATTTTGAAAAAATATGTATGTGCGTTGTGGGTGGTTTCATGTTAAAAGTGGAAAGGAGGTTTTTTTGGAGGTGCCCACTACAAAGGACAATAGAATATGTGAACCAAAAATTTTATTATTCATTTGTCCTGAAAGACTTAGTGGACCACAGAAGCAAATTCATGACTACAAATATGGGTAACATGTTATGGATATGAGTCAAGAGTGTGCTCTTGTTGCCAAGAAGGCTAACGGCATATTGGGCTGCATTAGTAGGAGCATTGCCAGCAAATCAAGAGAAGTGATTATTCCCCTCTATTTGGCACTGCTGAAGTCACATCTGGAGTATTGCATCCAGTTTTGCTCCCCGTCCCCCACTACAGAAAGGATGTGGACAAATTGGAGACAGTCAAGCAGAAGGCAATTAAATTGATCGGGGGGCTGGGGCACATGACTTCCGAAGAGAGGCTGAGGGAACTGGGCTTGTTTAGTCTGCAGAAGAGAAGAGTGAGGGGGGATTTGATAGCAGTCTTCAACTGCCTAAATGGGCGTTCCAAAAAGGATGGAGCTAGGCTGTTCTCAGTGGTGTCAAATGACAGAACAAAGAGCAGTGGTTTCAAGCTGCAGTGAGGGAGGCCTAGTTTGGATAATAGGAAACATTATTTCACTAGGAGGGTGGTGAAGCACTGCAGTGGGTTACCTAGGGAGGTGGTGGAATCTTTATCCTTAGATGTTTTTAAGGCCCGGCTTGACAAAGCCCTGGCTGGGATGATTTAGTTGGGGTTGGACCTGCTTTGAGCAGGGGGTTGACTAGATGACCTCCTGAGGTCTCTTCCAACCCTAATTTTCTATGATTCTATGAACAGTAGAAAGGTTAATGATGTCAGAGTACTGAGAGATCACGATTGTACTTGAAGGGGGGAAAATAAATTTATTCCCAGAAAGGATATGGTTATCTACAGTATGTCTGTGCCAGCTGTTACTCACCACTGTCACAGCTAGGCATAGGTCTGGGCCTGGCCCAAGGGCAGTCCTGGAATTGAGATATGGGAGAGGCCAGGATCAGAACTCAGATCATACTCCATAGACAAACCAGGATCATAACCATAGCCAGAGTCCAGGTGAAGGCCATCAGAGCTTGGTGATCAGAGTCCAAAGACAAGCCAGTTCGATACCAAAGCCAGAGTCTAGCTACGTGACAAAAGTCAAAATCGGATAGTCAGAGTCTGAGGGTGTGGGGAGGTGGAAATCAGGAAGTGATAGCGAGGCTGCAGTGATGCTAGTGCAGGGCAAGGACAGGAGTCAAGCAAAGATAGGGATGGGGCAGGGGCAAGGGTAGGGGCAGGGGCAGGAGCAGGTTAGGAGTCTCTGGAGCCTGGTGCACCACAAGGCAGCAGAAGGGTTCCTGGCCAGGTGATGCTGTTGCTCTTACTGATCTGTAACTCTGATAGGGTTGTGGAAATACCTGAGCCTGGGATCATCTGACTCAGGTTCTGTTTGTTAGGAGGTTGGTGCTGCATGCCTGAGGGCTGACTGACTGCAGGCTCTCTTGACCGCTGACTCACCCAGCACCTGAACAAGCAGTTGAGATTTGGCTATGAGTTTGCCTCACATCCCGCATAGCCACTCCTGACTTGGTAATGGAACTACACCATGTTATCAGTGACCCTGGAAAAAGGGAATTATATTACAGCTGCTGCAGAATGATCATAAAGTGCATGTTTGTAGGCTATAAGCTCACTGGCACTTACTATATATTCATCTGGATGCCATTGTGGCCAACATTGCACTACACTCCATGTCTATGAGATTACAGGGAAGTGCCTCTATCCAGAGCGGGCTCAGGATAAGTCTATTTTACAATCTCTGTACAGGCAACCAGATCCCACCCACATGCCCTGTGGTCCTGGTTTCCTGCAGGCAACAGAATTCAGAGATGTCATATATGCACACATCATGATACAACAAGGAGGCATAAGATGACAATTTCTTGTGCTGAGGAACACCTGGCTACTGGAAATGGACAAGGGAACATTGGTACAAACTTGTGGGGTTACATAGCTTTGTGAGGGTTTTTTCCCCTTGCAGCAGAGGGTCAAGAATGAACAGCTAATATGACATTGCACAAATTATAAATAATTATAACATGGATCTTCCATTGGTTTATCACCTGAGGGTTGGGTTAGTGCTATGGTGGGTTGTGGCTGAGTAGCAATGTGGTCATTGTGCAATGCTTTTATTTTCACTATCCACACATCAGGGCCGAAGCTTCCATGTAGGCGGCCTAGGCAATCACCTAGGGTGCCAGGATTATTGGGGGATGGCATTTTGCGGGGGGCAGCGGCAAACGGCTCTGGTGGACCTGCCGCAGTCATGCTGTGGAGGGTCCCCTGGTCCCGAGGCTCCAGTGGAACTGCCGCAGGCATTTCTGCGGACAGTCCGGTGCTTCTGCGGCTCCAGTGGACCTCCTGCAGGCACGGCTGTGGCAGCTCCACCGGAGCCGCGGACCAGTGCACGGGGCGGCAAAATGGCCGTGCACCTAGGGTGCTCAAAACACTAGCGCCGGTCCTGCCACACATGTTTACAAACCTCTTGTCAAAAGCATTCAATGAAGAGTTGCTTGGGGAAGGCAGGTTGCAACCATTCTGTTTTTTTTTTACCATTCATTGTCAACGGTGTTAACTGCACTTAGCAGAAGTTATAGAGCGCTGATCCCTGCTATGGTTGAAATTGGTTAAGTTTTATTGGGGGAAGGAGATGCTGTTTATTTCTAGGGTAGTGGCAGATGCTGTCTCTATTTGTGTTGTTACTGGAATTGTGTTTCAGTTTTCTGCATGTACACCAAGCCACGGTGTTTTAGATTTCTGCTTCATTGAAAACTAGTAGTTCTGTCTGTGTGCACATAACACTAATTGTACTTTCCCCATCCTTCCAATGTATCCTTAGGACTTCGGATATTTCTGAAACTGGAGGGAGAAGGGAAGACAGACAAAAAAGTGTTTGCAGTATTATGGCTTGTGTCATGGTACTATTCCCCACTCTGAACCTTAGTGTCCCAAAGATGGGGTACCAGCATGAATTCCTCTAAGCTCAATTACCAGCTTAGAACCTGTAGCGCTGCCACCAACCAGGAATTACAGTGCCTGGTACACTCTGGTCCCCCCAAAACCTTGCCCGGGGAACCCCAAGACCCAGATCCTCTGGATCTTAACACAAGAAAAGTAAACCCTTTCCCTCACCGTTGCCTCTCCCAGGCTTCCCCTCCCTGGGTTACCCTGGAAGATCACTGTGATTCAAACTCCTTGAATCTTAAAACAGAGAGGAAAATGCACCTTCCCCCCTCCTTCTCTCTTCCCCTCCCAGATTCTCCCTGAGAGAGACAGTAATCCTAACACAGAGAGAAATTAGCCTCTCTCTCCCCCTTCCCTCCTTTCTCCCCACCAATTCCCTGGTGAATCCAGATCCCGTCCCCTGGGGTCTCACACCAGAATAAAAAAACAATCAGGTTCTTAAACAAGAAACTTTTAATTAAAGAGAGAAAAACAGTAAAAATTCTTTGTAAATTTAAAATGGAATAGGTACAGGGTCTTTCAGCGATAGACACTGGGAATACCCTCCCAGCCTAAGTATTCAGGTACATATTAAAATCCTTTCAGCAAAATATAAATTTGAACTCCTTCCAATCAAATACACATTTGCAAATAAAGAAAACAAACATAAGCCTAACTCGCTTTATTTACCTAGTACTCACTAGTCTGAACTTATAAGCGCCTGTTTCGGAGAGATTGGAGAGAAACCTGGTTGCACATCTGGTCCCTCTGAGCCCCAGAGTGAACAACAACCAAAAACTAACAGCACACACACAAACTTCCCTCCCTCAAGATTTGAAAGTATCCTGTCCCCTGATTGGTCCTCTAGTCAAGTGACAGCCAGGCTCACTGTTCTTGTTAACCCTTTCCAGACAAAAGAGATATGAAGCATTTTTGTTCTATTAACTCTTACTTATCTGTTTATGACAGCTTGTCATTCCCCTCCTGGTCACTCGGTGTGGTGTCATCCTGTGAAGGGTTTTGTTGCTGATGGAAAATGAGGTCTTGGGAGTTCTGCAGATTCCAGGTTCTCCTCACAGTCATTTGTGGGAGAGGGGGTCCTAGAAATGGAATGTTCTGGCACAGCAGCACTCAGAGGAGGAGGAGATGGTGGTGGTTTAGTGGCCACAGCAGCAGGTGTATCCTGCACTCATTCTGCTACCAGTTCAATTAGCCTCTCCATTAGGGGTGGATGTGCGTATAGTCCATAAGGTAGACGTACCCTCTAAGCAAAGAACTTCCAGGAAATAAGATTCTTGCCATGTGCAGAAGTCACATAGGCTGATATATTATATACACACACAGCATGTATATAGTACTGTATAAATAAACATTATAAATATATAATAAGTATATAATAAAAGAGCCTCATTTACCTGTGGCACTCTCAGGATAGTTTTCAATGGCTTTGTTTCCTGTATACATGTATTTCTGGAGGAAAAATCAGTGTAGGTTCCTAAAAAAAGAACAATTCTCTCCCCACTCTTACTATGCAAAGCCACTATATGTTCCCAGCTATTTATCTGTGAGTGTTCTGTTTAGAACTGTGTAGGATTTTCTAAGCATGAACTACATTTCCCATTTTGCACTGCAGTGACAAATTCCTAGTTTAGTTATCCACAGCAGGACTTCTGTCCTCCAGGGCTGTAGCCATCGGCAGACAGAAAGTCTCTTGGAACAGGATACCAAAACAAGACAGGCAAGTACTACTGAAAAGAATAAAGGGCCTGATCGTCAACTAGTGTAAATTGGCATCTCTCAGGTGACTTCAGTGGAGCTGAACTCATATTAAAGCTATTCTCACAGGCCTTTGTTTAGTTTTTATAGCTGTTTTGATACCTTTTAAGGAGTATAAGCATGAAATCAAATTTACTAATAGAACATATTTGTAGAGATAATGGGATATTCACTCTAAAGAGTTAAGGGTGAATTAAATGATCCAAGACTTATGTAAGAGTTGTCTATAAAATCCTCGTATTTTATATTTGACACATGGGTATTTCTATTAGTCAGTTAATAACGATATTTTGCACAGGAATTTCATCAAGAAAGCAGATAAGCAGGAAAATACTAATGAAAAGTTTCAAAGGCTAGGTAAATTGAGTAATTATAAATTATTTCCATCATTCAGGTATGTGCAAGTGTTACAAGAAGAGGACAAGAAATTCAGCAGAAGAGGTATAAAAAAAGATATTTTGTAGAGCTTTATTTATCCATTTCCTTACACTTTTATGAAAGCTTTCAGGGCCCTGATCTGTCTATTTCACTTTTCCTCTCCCTCTTTTTACCATACTGAAGCACAATCCCCACCTTAAGGCCTAATCACTGTAACTCAAGTTCATGATCTCATTATTCCCCTCAGATTGGTATTTGTACCTCTAGCCAGAGATATGATTGCAATTCCTGGTGCTTTTGCTAAAAAGCACAGAAATAAAACATTTGGCATGCTCTAGGATGGGTTTTTACAGATTATTTCCACATTTTTCCCCTTAACATCCATATATTGCAATGTGCCTCACAACACACAAGTGTTGTTCTGCTGCAGAAGGTGATCTGTCTGGGAAAGGCCAAGGAATAGTTTATTGTGAAGGGAAAAGAATATAATAAAATCATATTTTACTTCCTCTTAATTAGATTCTATAGTCCTCCTAATTCTCAAGAAGAAGACAGTCCAGGTTCAAGGAATTCAAGCACATAGTATGAAATGTGTTTATCTTTACAGTTCATTAATGTCAAGGAAAACAACATCTCAATCTATTTATACCACTAAAAACATATAATTATTAATGCTATGTTGAGGGGCATTCCATTTAATTGTTATTAATGGCATTATTTGAAAATTAGATTGTGGTAACACCTACAGGCCAATCAGGTTGGGTCTCCATTGTTGTAAGTGCTATAAAAACACACAGTAAATGACAATCCATATCACAAAGAGCTTAGTCTCTATTTTTTGTAAGAATGTGTTCTGTCCTTGGTGTTTCTCTCCTTCCCTTCCATTTCTCAATCATAGGGTTCCTCTTTTTCTCTCTGTCCACTCCCCTCGCCCATCTTCCTTTTTTTCCATCCCCTATGCGGAGCCCTTCTGTGTCTCCCCTTCCTGTATTTACTGTTTTTTAAATGTTAACAGTAATTCCTTTCATTTCCGCATTCTCTGTGTCTCTCCTCTCAACTGTTAAGTGTGTTGGGGATCTCAGTGAGACTCACTTATGCAGAGCTACTTCTTCCTCAAAGTCCTGCTCCTCCAGGGTGACATCTCCCTTTCCACTTGCTGCCTTACACAAGTTCTGGAAAGGTCATGTTGTGCCTTGTAAATGCCTAGGTATTAACCTTTCCCTCCCCATAAATGGAAAAAAAGATGTTTGAAAATTAGCATATTCTAGAGCCACTCAGGGACTATCATCCCTGTCATTGGTTGCCATAGGAAAGGGTCATCGAGGGGGAGTTCAGCAAGACAGAAGTGCTACAGAGTGGTGCAAGAATGCCAGGGGTCTTACCCAGGAGCGATAGAAAAGCTCAGTTGAAGGCAGCTGCTTAGCTGCTAGAAAGATTCTGATTCTCTCAAGAGCATCGGGACACATGTGCTACCTCATCTGTTCATGGCATTTTAATAACTGGGCCTACAAATTTACCTTAATTGTGAGCTGTAAAAAGTGTGTAAGTTTATAAAATGTCACCATAACCTACAATGATAGGAAAAGATTCAAAAGGGAGACAGAAAAATTGAATTAATTCAAATAGAAAGGCCTCATGATATAATTCAAGGACTTAGTCAATATCATGCCCGGTAAACAAAGAGAAGTGTGGGACGCGGAAATCAATGGCCCAAAATTGGTGCACCAGAAATTAGGCCTAATTGATGGACAAAATAATGAAGGATGGGATATTCTACCCATCAATGCCTTTTGTGGTCCTTTAAAAAACTGCTGAGGGAATGTTGGTACAAGTCTGCCAGGACTTGAATAGCTGCTAAGATCATGTGTTATGCCTGTGCTTTTCCAAAAGTGCAATTAAAAGTGAGAGTCAACACTAGAGACAGAAGCTGTATTTTATATCTTTGCTGGGGGGGGGGGATGTCCCCCTCTTTTGTGTGTATTTGTCTTGTTTTGTCTTCTAGGAAATGGGATCGGATTTTAACAACAACAAAGACAGCTCCTGCCCATCTCAACTAACCTTTTCTCTTTCCCCCCAAATGGACAGTTATCACCAACATTAATACCATCTAGAAGACTTTCCAATGGGGAGGGGGAGGAGTTCTTCCTACAAAATCTCTCTAGCTAAAGGAAAAGGGAACAATGAGTTTGGTTAGAATGAAAGCCTTACTTAATACTTTAATTTCAAATGCTTTAACTTTTTTTTCTTCTTTTATGTATCTTTAATAAAAGATTAAAATGTTAATAATGTGTTTGTTATGGTACTAATTAAGATTATTACTCTATATACCAGGGGTCGGCAACCTCTGGCATGCAGCTGTCCCAGGCCAATAGGGGAGGCAGGAAGCCGCAGGCAGCATATCCTTCGGCCTGCACCGCTTCCCGCAGCCCCCCTTGGCCTGGGACGGCGAACCATGGCCAGTGGGAGCTGCGATCGGCCAAACCTGCCTACATGGCAGGTAAACAAACTGGCCCGACCCAGCAGGGTGCTTACCCTGGCGAGCTACGTGTCAGAGGTTGCCGACCTCTGCAGTATACCAAACACTAAACCTTGTTTAAAACTGTTTAATGTTGGACTGTGAGTGGGTCACATCAGCACCTTTTACTCTTTGGGGCCCACGTATTCCATCTAAATTAATACAACAGTGGCCACATGCTTTGCAGTAAAGCAAACCCTCTGTTTTTCACTGTGAGCATGCAAAAGAATAGTATCACAGATATTGCATTAAAAATATATTTTAAGGGGCAAAAAGTAACTTCCCATGAACTGGAAACATATTGGTGTCACCACAACTTCAGTTTAGGACAAGGGTCCTAGAATTCAGGACAATCACAAAAATTCTGGATTGTTTGTAATCCTAATCTGTTCTGACAGTATGGCCAAACCAGCTGGACTCAGAAAGCAAAGCAGAGGAAATCTTGTGTATGTTAGAGACAGAGCTTCATTTCAAATGATTTACAGTTACATTTTTCAACCCAAAAGGTCTGGATAAATTCAGCATACTTTACATGAGCATAGAAATCCCTCAGCCTTTTCGGCTCAGCCTATCACTAATGCAGACTGTCATTTGCATATGGTATATTCATTAGGATGAAAAAAAGGAGAGGGAGGAGTCTCACTTTTTTTCAAAACAGTACTATGAAAGCACAGTTATTAACATAAAGCAGGGATGAAGCCCTTGAGCAGAAAGGGGGCAATCAGTACCAAAGAGCAGTAATAATATAACAATCACGTTATCATCAAATGATGACTGCTTGATTGTGATGGATTAAACAATTGCAACATTTTATTACTTCACATTCCTCCTGCAGTAATATTACAACAGCAATCATGTCAATTATTTCCTGTAAATTTGGCTCCTGCTGACTTGGAGTCATTTATAGAATGTTGTTAGTTTGGTTTCTTAATGCAGGTGCTAAGTTGCCATTAACACACTTAATGACCACAAGGAATATGAAATTGGATCAATTAAATGAGGGGGCTAGCTCACCCACGGCTTCTAATCACATGTGGACAACCACTAATGAATTGGTGGTTTCTTGGGTATCTGTTCTGAAAATCAAATGTGCTAGACAGTTAATCAATTGAAATAGATATCAACTGAGCTTACGCTCAGCTGGTTTCCACTGTGTAACTGCTAGGGAAAGAAAAAGAGGTCAAGTGAAAGAGGAATGGAGGTGGAAAGGAATGTTAAAGGGACTCATCATTACTTGCAATAAAGGATGACAATTAATTACTCTTAGTCAGTATCACTTCTGTAATGCTATGAATATTTTAATACATGGTGTTTTAATGCTTTCCTCCTGCTGTTATTCTCAGTGCAAGAATGACAAAAAACAAAAACACAAGCAAGAACTTTTCTATTTGATCTCAGAACTTGGATACTAGTATTGTCGTGAAATAGCTGTGGGCTAAACATCTTTACTAGTGTGAACATACCAAACATCCTGGTTTTCTTCCACGGTATTCATTATCGCCATTTTACTAAAGCCAGGACTGCAACAATGCATATTTTTCATTGATATGGTACTGGAAGGAATATGTCCTGCTGTAAATAAAACATGGACAAGCCCATACACACACTCCAAGGGGCACAGAGGTAAAAAGTGAGGAAATGCTGCCAGAATTCTACACTTCAATGCAATCTAAGGCTATGTTTACACTGTGAGCTAGGGGTGTGATTCCCAGCTCTCGTACACATAAATGATGTGAGTTAATGCAACCGTAAATAGTAGTGTAATCATGGTAGCTGTTCCAAGTATGTACTCATAGGGTTCAAGCATGTGAATACTCAACATAGCTAAACCGGCATGCCGCCACTGCTGCTGTCTGTATTACCTTGGCTACACTGCTGTTTACACTCATGATAGCGTTCAGTGAAAAAAATACCCCCAAAAGAGCAGGTTAACTTAGATAATATTTTTACTTCAAGGTCCAAGAGACACAGACAAGGTTTTCGTCTCGAGGTCAAAGGACCAAAAACATCAAGACCCTTGATTACGGCCTTGGATAGGCCAAGAGACTACTTACCCTGATCTGGGCTCCAAGGAGCTGAGAAGCAGCTTCTAAGGCAACTGAGTTATACTGAGCAAAGAGTGAGAACAGAGATCCGTGTAGCAGCTTTACAGATTTCAGAGATAAAGATATTTCTCAATCAAGTTGTAAAAGTTGCATAAGATCTAATTAAAAGGGTCCTCAGACCTTCTGACACTGCAGCATCTGCTTGATCAAAGACACTTAAATAGAAGGCATAATTTGTTTAATTTATGAAATATCAGACTGATTTCTCCCTTGGAATTGTACCCTAGTAGGCAGAGAACCCTGCTGGGGTACAATGGCAAGGGGAGGTGGGAGACCCTGCTCCAATAATTCATTATTTATTTACAGTAGAACAGCTTCAGCAGGAGAGACTTAAGAAACCCCACATCAGACTAGCTAATAATTCAGTGGTTAGAGCACTGCTCTGCCCCTGTTCAGAGCCTCTCTCATCCCATCAGGCAGAGGGGAGAATTGAACCGGGGTCTTCTACATCCCAGGTGAGTGGCCTAAACACTCGGCTAAAATAATACAGTGGGCAGTACCACTGCTGACACCTACTCCTCTTGGTTTCTGTAGAGCGCAGCAGACATCTAACTGATTCTTGCAAGAAATGCTTTTGACATCTAAGCTGCCAATTTCCAGGAGGCGAGTTCCTGTCCATGTCTCGCTAAGCAGAGATAGGTGCCTCCCTGCAGCCTGGACTTAGGTACCAATCTCTGAAAGAGGGCCAGGACTGAGCACATACCCCTCTGTAGGCATCTCCCATTTACTAGCTTAGGTGGTTCTCCACCTAGCTTTCTGGCTTATGTAGATCATATTCTAAGGTGCCTATTTCTCTCCATTCATCATATAGGGAGCTGAGGTACTGTACCTGTCAGGCTTTGTGGATAATAGTGGTATTCCTGTGATTTTTCTCGATTTCCTGGAGTTATTCCTATGATTTGAGGATTCCATGCTTACGTCTGAGGCCAATGATGAAAAGTTTACATTACCAACATTACTGAATGTATATGCGCTAATGCTCATACCTGTAGTAAACAAAAGGGAAGTTGGTTGTAACCTCATTGTATTTCCAGGATCATTTTTCTTTCCTTTCCAGACCTCCAGTTTCCTGACTAAGGATTAATAATTGTTTACTTTGAAAGTTTTTCATTTGACTTTCCTATGGGAAGTCCTCCTGTGACATTCTAATCATGTTCCTCTTGTCCTCCTTTTTGTATTGGCTTAGCCTAATTAGTGTTCACAGCTAATGCAATAGCCATTGGTTTGATGAGCTGAAGCATCCTACAAAACCTCCTGCAGTCTCATCTTGTCAGTGTCTGATATCAAACCAGCTGCATGTGACAATCATTCCTGAAAGGTCACTGGCCCCTTCACTTTGGTTTGTCCATCTTTTGAGGAATTTCTTTTCTATGCGCCTTCTCTGATGAGCACCTTTTGAAATCTAACCCAGGTGCAAGGAGTGAGAGACACAGAGATAGAAACTAGGGAGGGGGGAAGTCCTTTGAAAAACCATATTATTGCCTGAAAACTGATGGAGGGGGAATCAACTGATAAGAGTTACAAACACTTTACCAACATTATTTCCTTCCTGCTCTTCTAACCTGCATTAAGAAAAGTGAGCAATGCAGACAAAGCAGTCATAAGAAAAGCAGAAATGGTGTCTTCTAAGATGTCTGCTTTCAGGACTTTTGAAGGTCACAGCCAAGATAATGAAAAAGAGGTGCCTAACAGGAGCAGACTGAACAACACTGATCAGAAAGGACAAAGTTTCAAAATTACAACATAAAAGTTTAAAGGGTTTCCCCCCAAGCATTTCAGCACCGTGAAAAAAAAAGTATGCCATCATTAATTATTTTAAATACTTGATGATGGTTAAGGAGCAGAAAGGGAAGCTAAAAAGGGGCTTGAACATACTGTAAAATCGCAAATCACACTCTACTATAATAATTAACTGTAGTTAGCAATACCCTGAAGAAATGCAATTAGTTTATAATGTATGCTGCCCTTTTAAAATATACATTTTAATGTCTTTATTTATTATTTATATTGAAGATTAATAGTTCATTGTCCACTTAAACTAATGCATAGTCCCCAGAAACAATCTGTCAAGTACATCCACAACTGGTAAGAGCTAAATCCTTAGAGAGTAGAATAAAGAGAAGGTGTTTACTAGAAAACATGATCATTAGTTCCACTAATGGTCTATATTAGCAATAATGGAATATAGCTTTTTTGTGAAAAACGTTATCATCAAACATTAAATTTTCACTACAATAGAAAGGCTGTCCATTCTAAGAGTAGCAATGCTGAATTTCCTCCAAATACCTTTAATCACAATTACTATATTATGGTAGGATAATAGAAATACAGTTTTGAAACAAATATTGGCTTTGTAAATGTCTTTTGAGAATATAGACAAGCTTCATTCTTCAGTTTAGCTGTAACGGTATCATAACATTCAGTATTATTATTTATATGCAACATACAGTATAATGACCAGATCTTTGGCTGTGATTGAGGAGCAATCAGAGCAATTCAGGTGACAGAGCCAAAGGAAGCTTAAAAATACCTCTGTGCTTTCCTGATCTTGCTCCAGTTCTGTACTGGGGTGGCTTCAGAGCATAAGTTAGAGTTGCATACATGAGTGCAAAGCAGGTGCAAAAGGCTACTAAATCAGAATGGAAGCATTGTAGAATCAGTGTCAAGGCAGAAAGAGATAGTGAGTCCAGCTAGAGGCTCTTTGGTACAACAACGTGCCCTATAAACCTATATTTTAGCCTATCTTAGGTCTGTCTACACTACAAACTTAAATTGACTTCAGTTAAGTTGACATCTAGATACCACAGTAATTAAGACAGGAGTACATGTCCACACTATACTCCTTGTGTCAGTGGAGGGTGCATGCTCACTAGCATCTCTTGAATCAATGCAGAGGAGCAGTGCACTGTGGGTAGCTATCCTACAGAGTGACTCACTGCAAGGGGTTTTGGGAAGGGCTTGCAATGCCTCATGGGACCAAAACATTCTCACAGGGGGGACTGGGAACATGGCTTCAACATCCCGGGATGCAGTTTTCTTTCTTCCTCCCCTGATTTCAACTGGACACCATAATATTTTGTGCATTTTTTCAAAACATGGACCCTGCTCAGCTGTACACTATTGTGAGCATTACAAACACTAGGCGCCTTAATCTTCGCTATTTCCAGAGCCACAAGAGGAGCTGCCACATGGAACTTTGGAATGTCCTTCAAGCAGCTCTGCTGGAAGCCATAGAAGGAAAAAAGTCATGGTTGCTGCTGGCAGCCGCGCAGCAGCTGAACACAGTGGATCACTGTTTCTGACCCAAAGAAAAAAGTACTTACTGATGGGATCAAATTATTATGCATTTATGGGATAATGATCAGTGGCTGCATTATTCAGGAACTGTGGGCAGAGCTCTCCCCAGCCCTGTAATGCAGAGACACTAAAATGGTCTGACAGAGGAGAAGGAGTGGTGATTTCTATGTGGAAGCTTACAATGCCAGATTGCTTCCGGTTAGTGGGTAATCAATTTGGCATTGGTCAATCCACTGTGGGGGCTGCTGTGATCCAAGTATTCAGGGCCATTAATCAACTTTTGCCAAGAAAGGTAGTGACTCTGGGCAATGTGAAGGAGATATTGGATGGTTTAGCTGCAAGGGGATTCCCTAACTGTGGTGGGTCAATAGACGGCACACATATCCCCACCTTGGCACCTAGGATGACCAGAGAGTAAGTGTGAAAAATTGGGACAGAGGGTAGGGGGGTTTGGAAGAGCCTTTATAAGAAAAAGACCCAAAAATCGGGACTGTCCCTATAAAATCAGGACATCTGGTTGTTGTCAGAGGTTACCAGTGTGGTGCTCTGCTCTGTTCAGTGTTGATATCACTTGGCTGCATGCGTGTGTTCCCTCTATGTGATGTCGCAGCTCTGCGCAGATAGCTGACACAGCAGACCCGAAGAGAACCTCCAATGACCACAGAGTCTAGTAAGGTAGGAAGGCACATCGGCCAGGTTTATTGCCATACGGACACAATGATAGTTCCCTGTAGATTTCTTAGAGCATACTTCGAGAAAGTGCCTCTTGGCAATGGACTCAGCTCAGTCAGTGGCGGGACTTTCCACTGCCCCCTCGGCTGGACAAAGACACTTTCCCAAGGATACAAACAAGTTACACATCATTTCTGACTTATGAGGTGCAACCCCTCTACGTAGCAAAGTGCAACCCCTCTACGTAGTAAGATGCCGCTTCTCACTTTGTACATGTTGGTTCGAACAAAACAACTCTATCCATCATATTACCCTTTTGCCCCTGTCATTGGGATGGGTCAGCCTGTTCCTTGTTGTCTGTGTGGAATGTACAAGTTTGCTAATGTTCTGATCTCTAGTGTTCAGTACCTTTTAGGTATGTATCTTCTTGCAGCATCAGCCCTTTCCTTGCCAGCTTCTGTGAGCAGGGCCTGCCTCTGGCTCACAGCTTAACTTTGCTTTATGTTAGCAAAGTCCTGACCATTACTTTAGTTCAGGCCTTAGGCCTCTAACTGGGCCTTTGATACCAAAGTTTTATGTCTTAGGGCCTCCTTTTACTACACAGGTCACCCTATTGGCACCAGACCACCTGGCCAAAGAGCACATAAACCATAAAGGATACTTTTCAATGAAGTTGTAAGCACTGGTGGATCACCAGATCTGTTTTACCAATATCAGCATGAGATGGTCAGAAAAGGTGCATGACGCGTTCATCTTTAAGAATACAGGTCTGTTCAGAAAGCTGCAAGAAGGGACTTTCTTTCAGGAATGCAAAATAACCATTGGTGATGTTGAAATGCCAATAGTGATCCTGGGAGAGCCAGCCTACCCCTTACTCCCATGGCTCACGAAGCCAGACACTGGGCACCTGGACAGCACCAAGGAGCAGTTGAACAATAGGCTGAACACGTGCAGAATGTTGGTGGAGTGTGCCTTTGGATGTTTAAAGGGTCGCTGGCACAGCTTTCTCACTAGGTTAAACCTCAGTGAAAGCAGTATCCCCATTGTTATTGCTGCCTGCTATGTGCTCCATAATATCTCTGAGGGAAAGAGAGAGAAGTTTCCACAGGGATGTGGTGTGGAGGTGGATAGGCTGTCTGCTAATTTTGAGCAGCCAGATACCAAGGCTATAAGGAGAGCTCAGCATGGAGCACTGCATCATAGAAAGGCTTTGAAAACCCATTTCAGTACTCACCCACAGTAATGTGCACTGCTTCTCTGTATTGTGCCTTCCTGTAGTGTGAATCTTGCTCTGATTGCTGGGTCTGTCTCCAGCACATCCCCTCCAGTGCCTCAGTTTCTCTATCCCTCTCCCTCCCTCCATTTTAAATGAATAAAGAGGAATTCATTCTTAAGACACGGACATTTATTGCACAAACATACTGAAACTTAAAGATCATAAATAGAATTTAACCTTGGACATGCAGTAGAATAAAATTGGTAGGTGAAAAACACATTCATCTTTTCTTTAAAAGCACAATAGCCTTGCCTGTCACACATTATCGTAGGTGCATCTTTATTCTTAGGAAACTCCCCCCAGGTTGAGTGGAAGGGATATTGCATTTCCCCCTTGGAAGAGGGGGAACAGGGATAGAGCAATACAGGGGCTGCAAAGGGAGTCTAGCCTCAAGGTGTTTCTCCTGAAGGTCAACCGATGCCTCAATATTCCTGTTTGTTCCTTCACAATCCCCAGCATATGGTATGCTTGCCACAGTTCCTTGATTTTCACATGGCATTGCTGTGTGTCTCTGATGTTGTCCCCCATGCCCATGCAGTCTGCTCATAGATGCCCACATTTCTACGGCTGTATTAGAGCTGTGCCTGTATAGCCTGTTCTCTTCACAGACCAAGAAGATCCACCACCTCCTCTGTGCTCCAGGCTGGAGCGCATTTGGAGTATGGAGCTGCCATGATCAGCTGTGCAGGTGAGCTCTCCACACCGGAAAAAAAGGAAATGGAAATTCAAAAGTTCCCGGTCCTTTAATGGGGAGAGGCTGTTTCCTGTGTACCTGACCATTGTGCAGTGGAGTTTAAAACATTTACCTGAGCAGTCACAGAGAAGCATTGTGGGACACTTCCTGGAGGCCAGTTAGATTGATGCAAGCAATACAGTGTCTGCACTTCCTCTGTATCGACCTAACAACATCCAATTAAGCACTACACCTGTCACGGAGGTGGAGTAATTAAGCTGACATAACTTACCTGCTGTGTCAGCAGAAGGGACCTGATAGTGTAGATACATTCATTTTTAAGTCTATTTAAGGCAGCTTACATTGACCTAACTGTGTAGCGTAGACCAGGCCTAAGCCTCCTGCAAGACTCAAATGCCAAGCATATGCAGTTTAATGCAGGACATCTACATTTAAGTTTAAATGTATATCACACAGCAACAGCCTCCTTTCCCCCTTCACTTCATGATGACCCTCTCACAAAGAGAGGCAGCTGTCCCAACATTAGTCCTAACAGGTCTATCCCAATCACACTCAACCAACACATACATCCCAGGCCCTCTTATCCCATATCTGTCTATCAAATCAATGCCCAATCCCTTAGGAGCACTAAAGTGGTGATCAAAAGGACGTAGCTGCCACAGTTCAGTGCCTAAACAGAGAATCTCCAGGACTATCTACAGAAGATGTGTTAATCACAATTCCTACCTCACATCCACCAAACCACCAGCACCCTGTCTCAACAATAACATCCACTAAACAATCCCTTATAATTTTAGAGAGCTGGAGGTCTCATTTTATTCTGAAGCATGAGGTACTGGCTGTTGCCAGCGGACTGATGGACTTACAACATGGTCTGATCCAACATGACAAATTCTGTGCTTTCTTCCTAGGCATGGCATCTCTACCTACAGGCATAAGTAAAGTTAATTGAGGCATCAGTTGACCACAGTAGCTGATTAGAGTTGTAAATTAGTGTTCTGCAAAAATACCTTGAGCAGACCTGTGGCTGGAAACTTGCCAAAGGACATCTCAGCAGCACACCAGGGAATTAAGATCTAGGATATAGTGGTATTTTGTTCTGTTTTTAAGTGTATTGAGTGTAATTACAATGGGACTGTGGAAATTCTTATTCATTCCTTTATTACCTACACCAGGGATCAGCAAACTTTGGCACACGGCTCGCCAGGGTAAGCACCCTGGCGGGCCGAGCCAGTTTGTTTACCTGTCAAGTCTGCAGGTTCAGCCAATCGCGGCTCCCACTGGCCGTGGTTTGACACTCCAGGCTAATGGGGCTGCAGGAAGCAGCAAGGGCCAAGGGATGTGCTGGTTGCCAATCCCTGACCTACACACATGGATGTAATGAGCTATGAAGAGCACCCAAAACCATGTTGTGCTAACATGTGGAATGAGTAGTAAATCTGTTGAATTATTTTTAAAAATACTTAAGTAAAGTGCTATGCTTCACTACAATATTTGATTAATTGTGCAGAAAATCATGGGAACTTTTATTACAATGTCTTTACACTTCATTAAATTTACAAATCGCTGACAGGGAACAACACCTTTCAGCTATCTCCATTGGATTTCTCTTAAGTAATGTGTTTTTTTGGTTCAAATGAGCAAACTATAAGAGTTTCAGTGACCAAACTATCAGATATTCCAAAGACAACCTTTTCTGTAAAAACTGGTTAACCAAAAGATAGGAAAATATTGCTGAAAACATTTTGGAATGCAGTATATTGTATTCAGGCTTCTGTTTGGTAAATTATTGCAAGCATATGAATATAGTTTTGCAGTAATGGAAAGGTCTGTCCTGCACAGACATACATCCTTGTGACCAATATGGGGGCCTTTTATCAACTGTTATGTATGCTCTAAAAATGACAGACAATACAAATACTGTATGTTGATATTTCACTACATGCACATGTATGTATACATAAATACAAGATAGATAGATAGATAGGTAGATAGATAGATAGATAGATAGATAACTATCTGAAATGCTATCATTGGGGCTAGATTCACTCTAGAGCATTCTCCAGCTATAAAATCTTAGACTCTTCTTGGCTGTGAAAAGTCAGCCAAGGGAAGAAGTTGCATTGACTGAAAATGAGCATAGTCTCTATCGTACCAAGAGAACAACAGGAAACAAACAACACTGTAAAAGTGAGCACTGTTAGTCAGGAAAGGAATGTGATTAATACAAGCATTGTGTGTGCCAATTTACAGTTTTAAGGCCAACATTATCTGTCTCTAGTCTGACTTTTTGCATAACACAGGATATAGAATTTCACCAAGTCATTTTGCAGCTAGTCCATAATTTCTGGTTGAGCTAGAGCATATCTTGTAAAAAGACATCCAAACTTGATTTAAAGACATCAGTTGATGAAGAATCCCCCTCATCCCTAGATAAATTGCTCTAATTGTTAAATATGCTCAGTATTAAATTCTTGCACCATATTTCTAGTCTGAATTTGTCCAGCTGCAATTTCCATCCAATGGATGTTGTTATGATTTTGTTAGATTAAAGAGCCATCACTATTAAGAATCTTTTCCTTATGTCGACACCAACAGACCATGATCAACTTTCTCTTTTATAAGCTAAATAGACCAAATTTCAGGTTCTCTAGACCTCACATCATTCTTGTAGCGTTTTTTCTGAACCCTTTCCAATTTGTCAACACTCTTTTAAATATGCAGCCACCAGAACCAAAGTATTTCAAATAATCATCTCTCTATACAATAAGGTCATCTCAAAAACTCCTGCCTATAAAGTAAAAACAACGATGAGTCCTTGTGGCACCTTAGAGAGTAACACGTTTATTTGGCTTGAGTTTTTGTGGGCTAAAACCCACTTCATAAGATACATGGAGTGGAAAATACAATAGCAGGTATAAATACACAGCACATGAAAAGATGGCAATTGCCTTACCAAGTGGCGGGGGGGCACGAGTCAATTCAATAGGCCACTTCCACCTTAATTGAATTGGCTCGTTTGCACTGACCCCCACTCTGAAATCTGCCTACAAAGTGTCTATCAAGTTGTAAATGGAGTTAAATCCTCTTCTTCAGCAAAGGGAGTCAGCTGTATCAACATCTATTCCACCCCTCCCCACCTTGCCCCTGCTTTGTATCTGTCTTTTGGGGGGCAAGTGTCCTTGTGGATACATGGAGATGTCATGTGCACTTCAAATTTAATGACTCGAGTTCTTGGTGTCTTACAAATACACAGTTTAAAAAGACTTAAAACATAATAGACTAAAAGCTAAATGATTAATATAAATGTAAAATCACAAATGAAATCAAAATCAAAATGCAAAAAGCTTTCTTAAAAACCTCCTTTCAATTATAGGATTTAGTGATTTATACCAACATGAAGTAGAACACACACATATGTAAATATACTCTGAAAAGTTTCAATTTTATGAATACTTACATTATTATTAAACATACGTACGGTTAATAAATTTTGAAACATTGAGAGGCATATTCCAAAAGTTCAATGAATTGTTCAAATTCCAGATGCACTTCCTCCATGTATCAATAGATTCCCAGCGTCATGCTGTCAAATTCAGAAAGGTTGTGCTAGAATTAAATACTCTGGCTCAAGCTTTAACACAGGAATGAGAGCTGATCTAACCTGACAGTCCTCTAGAAATAATCATTCTGACTTGTCAAAGATGGTACATGCCAGGATGTCTACATTGTTCAAAAATGAAGGCAGTCACAGTAAAAAAAATAAATAGGAGAAATCTTAGAAAGTCCTATGGTCAAAAATAAATTTGGCAAGGAAGAGAGACAGAAAATAAAATGGGAACAAAAGATATCCAAAGAAGATCACGATATGCAGTGGTTCTGACTCACAACTTAGCTCTTAACCTTGAACTGTATCGAGTGTGCTCTTCAAACAGAAGAAGAGATACATGTCAAGAAGGTGTGATGGGTGTATCAGCAAGGTTTGTAGGTGAGTGATGATTTACAGTCAAGTGTTAGTGGGTTGACCCGTGAAAGGAGCCTAAAGTTGACCACGAGAAACTAACATTCATAGAAACATAGGGCTGGAAGGGATCTCAAGAAGTCACCCAGTCCATCCCACAATACTGATGCAGAATTAAGATGTTAAAGCCAGTCTACACTACTGTTAAAAAGAGTGTAGGTAAAACATGTTGGCTAATGTTTTTTAAGCATGACCTTTTTTCTTAGTCTAGACATGGCCACTTCACTACTATTCCACATAAAGCTGATAAGGTAAAATAATCAAATGGACCAGTTTTGGTGAAGACACCATTGTCCCCTCACCTGAGCCAAGAGATTTTCTGTTGTGACTGTGCTGCTTTTTTCCCCTAAATATACATTTTTATAACACTTTTTTAGTGCTCCAATTCTGTTCTGCTACAACACGAGAAACTCCATCACTCCTGCTGTCAGTCTGCCTGTGTCGCTATTTTGCAAGAGAAAAGAGCAGAAAAGAAAGGTCATTTTCCTGAGGACTCAGCACAACACTGAAGAAAGATCCTCTCCTCACCTAAGATCTGTGTCCTATTTTTATCCCAGTAAACTTGGTAATCTTACCTTAACCTAGCTCATCTTTCCAACCTATTCAGTGTAACAGGGTATAATGGGCTTTCACTTAAATGTGGGTCTACAGAGTTTTGTTCTTGGATAAGAAGATGACAGACAATTGATTCACTGATTGTTCCACAAAAAACCCAGCATTGAGCATTTTACAATATCACGCACAAAAAAAACTACATTAAGATCCCAAAACAGCAAAGCACTTAAGTATATGCTTAACTAAGACTAAATGACAAACATATGCTTCAGTGCTTTGTTGGACCAGGGCCTGTTTTTCATTCTTTTACAATTACACTAATTCATTTGTTACAGTGGTCATGTATCTTTAATTTAGCTAATAAGGCCCAGATCCTCAAAGGTATTCAGGTGCCTAACTCCCATAATGGTTTCATATTGGAGTTAGGTGCCTCAATATATTTGAGGATCTGGGTATAAACCCTTTCGGACTGTGACTGTATTTTACTCTGTTCAGACAGCACCTACTGTAATGGATCCCCAATCAGACTGGAGATCCTGGGTGTAATTTAACTCAAATAAACAATTATATTAATATAGACCCAACTTTATAATTTTACCACAAAGGAGTTATTCCAAATGGTTCATCGGTGTAGTTGTGAAGAGGTTCTATATATGATAATTTCTCTTGTCTCTAAAGTATATTTCTAATAATCATGTCAATGTATTATACATTTAATACAT
This sequence comes from Gopherus evgoodei, assembly GCF_007399415.2. Classification (NCBI taxonomy): domain Eukaryota; kingdom Metazoa; phylum Chordata; order Testudines; family Testudinidae; genus Gopherus; species Gopherus evgoodei. The sequence goes on from NC_044322.1 coordinate 70,545,087, forward strand.
TTAATACATATACATTTAATGGATATTTTTGTTTCCCTTTAGAGACAGGTACACCTGATAATTTAATTATATTTTTTTCCACACAGGACCAAAATGAACAGGAGCAATAGTGTTGAGTTCTGATTTAAAAATTGTTTGCAAATTTAGTCCTTTTTTCTGTTCACAACTGGTTCCTAATTTCTGTGAATGTATTTCTTGATTTTGAATGATTTGCCTCATAGTTTGAATGAGCCATTTTTTGTCAAAGAATTTCTTGCAAATGGTTTCTTTGACTATTTGCTATTCTCTAATCTTGGGTGTTTGAATGATCACCTAAGCAACAAGGTACTGTTTTTGATTCCTGACTCAGTGATTGTTTTTTAAAATTGAAATTGATCAATGAAAAAACATAGCAAACAATAAAAAATACAATTGTTATATATTTCCAGTGAATATTCATTCATATAAAAATATATGAAAATTTCAGGTTAGTGAACATTTTCACAACAGTATTTAAGTATTTAAATTCAATTGCAATTATTATTCTGTCCCTACAATGATGACTGCAGACCTGCTGCCTTTGGTAATTCCCACAAAGTCTGACAAGGTCTGACAGTCTCTGCACAACCTTCAGATCTTGCATACTTAGGGGCTTCCTTTTAAACAGCTGTTTTTGAAGTTGCAGTAAGGCATACTCATTAGTTATCTGACCTGCTCTGCACAAATGCAAAATCAGTTACCTGAGAGAGGAAGAAAGGAACAGCAAGCAGGTCAAGAGCAGCAACAGAGAGTAGGCAAGGATAACAATTGTCCATAATGTAAATCAGTAGAGAAAACGTTCAATAATAAATACATTCTCTCCTCCCCTGAGAAAAGAACGGTTTGTAAATGTTAATTCTTGAGAGCCAAATGTCATTTCTAATGTAACACCTTAGGATATGGATAGGTATCTATACATCTCTCTTTATATCTATCTATAATTTTGGAAATCATAAACAGGGCTAGATTGACAGGTCTGGGGTCTAAAGTTTTCTATTTACCAAAACAGAGGTTCAGTACAAATGGAAGAAGTGCAAATGAGAGGTCCCCCACCATGCTGCATCCCTGACCTGATGAAACGATCTCTATGGTCTCTAGTCAATGGACATTTTCCAGGAACAATGACTGGATGAAATGATTTGTTCCACTGCTGCTCATTGTAATAGCTTAACACTTCTGCACAGCAACACTGTATATGATTCCTGAATCACTTGACCCACAGAGACAGCACACTTGCTAGGAGTATAGATGACATATATTATCAAAATATAGGACATTGTGAGATTGATTTAAGAGGTGTAGGTGAATTGCTGCAGTTGCAATGATTGAGCCTTTGTCTACACTCACAAGAAATCATTGTTTTTACGGTGGTTCAGACAGATCTGACCAAAAGACTTGTTTCCAGGTGCTGCAATGAACTGTTACAAGCAAAACTAATAAAACATCCAAAGTGGCTACAGCACAGATATAAGGTATTGTACAACCTAGGCAAGTTCAAGGGATTTGAAAGTATGATTTTTGGTACATTTTTTCTTTGGACAAGACAGGGCCCAAATGTGAAAGAATAGTTTAGTCTCCCCGTGTGCTCAATCTTTCACCTTTGTTTGAAACTGTCAACTAGTGATAACTGACTTGGTGATAGGATATAGGTACCTGTCTATAACAAAATGGATTGATATCAGCAACTCCTCTCACAAAAGCTGACAAAAATGCCAACAACAGATGGTGTGACAAAGCACGTACCCTGTCATTGGATGGTATGTGAATCAGCTGCTCTTGAGGATGTGGGTTTAGCTACAGAGACCAAAAGTCATTCTCCATTTTGGAAGACGGTGGTCTGGACTGCAGGGATCAGATAGTTGCAGCCATCACCAAGCTCTGTTTGCTACTGTATTTGATAATAGTCACATCATGTGACAATAATGTAAATGATAAAAACAACCTTTTTCCATGCCTAAGGAGATCCTCTCTAAAGACAATTATGAGTAGGGAAAGGGAATGCATTGACATAGTTTGTCTGCACATATGTGAGAAACAATACATCAGCATAGACAGAGTACTATACTGTCAGTTTACGGGACTTTAACCCATCATAGAATGTCACAATTTGGTCAAGCTCCCTGTGCTGGACACTGATCAGACTGTTGTCTTTACATCTCACACCCTGGACCCTTGTGTTCTAAGCTTCTTAGAAGAGAGTTCAGTCATTGTCTCTGACTCTGGATCTCTAGGCACACTCACAAAGTGTAGATCCTCTTCTGAGCACTAAGACCCCACAGTCCAACTGCCTAGACCCTGAAACTAGTACTAGCTCCTTCAGATTCCCAGCTGCAACACTGCTTTACAGTTTTGCTCTTCAGGGACCTGTAACAGCTGAAGCACACAGATGTAAGCTTTTTCAAAAGTTTCTAACAGAGTTAGTCTTTACTTTAGACAACACAAGAGATATACAGATCCAGACAAAATAAACACCTGCAGCTACCTCAGTTTCTTCACCACTCTGATCAAATCCTAAAGTATGCTCAAGAGTCTCCTCAGGAGTCTAGGATCTCCCTCCAGCAGCACATGGCTTCTCCTCTGACTCACAGAACACAAGTCAGCCAGTTTCTGTCTCTTAAGCCCTGCAGCCAGTGTCCTTTAGCTCTCCTACAAAAATAACCTCTCAGAGGCCCTGCCTTTTATAACTTCCTGTCCCCTTTGTCAGGTGACTCCCTAATCAGCCATGTCAGGTGATTAAAGTCCCCCATTGCATGATCTGTTGCTTTGTTACCAGCTCACCTGGGCAAAAACAGTTCTCTTGATTTGGCCACTCTCTTTAACATACCTTTAGCGTATTGCCCAGGTAGACTTACTCAAATGTCAGTGAATTTGGATATTGTCAAGGTTATGTGGTTAACATAGAGTGCCTGATCCTGATAACCTTTACTGGAAGATGCTCTTGATAATGTGGCACTGAAGAGCAGTTTTGTAAAATGAATGTACTACATTTTAAAAAAGAACTCTTGCCTACAAATTGTCTACAATGACAAAACTGCTTGAATGGGGAGGTTCCTGCAAGCTTCTGAAGCCCCTGCGTTTGACTCAATTACACATTTTTTCATAGATCTGGATATGTTATATGTGTTCCCTGTTGGTCCTGTCCTACTACAGTCATTTCTTCTTGTTACTCTTGATTTCCCCACAAGTACCTCCTAAGACCGTGCTTTGCAATAACCCTCCTTCCAACTGAGAACCTATAAATGACACTCCATGCATCAGTCTTGCTTAACAGAAGTAAGCCTTTCCTTTCTTACCCCAAGAAGCAAGGGATGAGCTGGCCCTCAAATTCGGAAACCCCACATAGCTGTGTAATGCTGCTCATCTGTTAAGACAGCCTTTGTCTACTAGAAAGGACCAAGGTTGAACCACAATTAGCTGACATGGTGCTGAATATGATTTAACTTTCTCCACACTGACCAGAAAGTCCTGGTCAACACTGTAGGATATAACTCAAATGCTCCTAATCATGTTTGGACTTGATCAAATTTTAGTGTAGAAAAGGGCATTAGGAGCTATCTATTGAGTTTGACTACTCCTTTCTACTAGGAATTTGTTTGGCAAATGAGCAAATTACCTCAAATCTTTTCCTAGGAGGAATATTCCATTCCAAAGCATAACAAGGTAAATGCCTGGTAACAGATCACAGTTGAAATTAATACTTTACAGTTAACAATTATCAGTTCTAACACTTGCCTGGAGAAATATGATGAAGCTGATGAAGAAATAAAAGAAGAGGGAAGGTGCTGGAGCTCCAATAGCATTGTGCAGGTGAATTCTACAGCCATGTATCATACTTACATTTCATGTGCTCAAATATTCCATTGCACAGTGATATTAAATCTGAGTGAAGTTAGTACTCTATCAGAATTCTGGTGCAAGACTAATAATTCACTGCATTAGCAGCTATTAACATTTGCTAACACCATGCCAATTTAACTAGCACCTTTTTTGAGCTATTTTAACAAGTATTTCTTTTTTTGTATTTTCAGGTGGGTTGCTTTATTTACTCTGTGTTCCTACAGTTTTTTCATTTTTTTTTTAACAAAATGACTCTTAGAGGTAAAATTATCTTGTGATGTAATTTGCTTTTCTAGTTTTAACCATGACAGTTTTTTCCCCCTCTTCATCTCCTGCTGTGAAATTTTTAACAAATTATTTTAAAGATGTATTTTTCCTATATAACCTTGGAAACATTGTTTCATCAATTAATTATTTATAGGATCTAAACTTCCTAACTTTGTGTTGTGGAGATAAACATTTAGGCAAGCTGGTTTTGAGGCGGGTTTTTATTATTTATTAATTATTATTATTATTATGTTTTTGTTTGATTTTTTAAAAATGTCCTTTTTAAGCATCTCTATTATCTATTTATCTAGTTCTTATCCTGGTACTATAGCTGTTCATTTTTAAGACTTTATTTATGTGCCTCTTTTCCATGTTAATAGAAACAAATGTTCTATACAGAATATAATTATTCCCTGTAACTGTTCTCTAATGTCATCTGTTCTTAACACCATCAATATATTTAAAATGTAGGTGTAAGTTATTCTTAGCAAAAAACAAACTTTGTCCCCTTAAATAAAATATAAAAGCACATATAATAAATTCTGGGAGCTCAGTGGTGTTAAATGATAAAACAGCTAAGGAATTTGTTCAAAGGCTAGAACCAGTTAGAGAGAGGAGCATTCACTGTAACATACACGACTCCTCAAAGGAAACCTATCTGATAGATTTTATCCTATATGTGGCCTTAAATCTACTAAAATTATATATATATTTTGTTAATTTAAGACTAATTATCATAGTATCAAAACCAAAAAGTAATAATATACTTCAAATATCTTAGAGTTAAAAATTGTGGAGACCGGGGAGATTTGTTTGGTCTTAACAGTATACTGATCTGTAAAGTTTGCAGCTGTTGTTAAAGCTCACAACAAAGCTTGCTAACAAGAAGCCAGGCTTTAAAAATATGTTTTATTGTGCGGACAAGCAATTTCCTTTGAAATCTCTTCAGTATCTTCCAGCCTGCTGTGCTTAATTTCAGAATTCAATGTTATCATAAAATAAAGAAAATGGTTCATCCGTTCACTTGTACATCAAACTGCATCAATTTGCATCCAACATAAAAAATAATTGTGAGGAGAGCATACTCACAGGCTTTCTAGAATTTCCAAGTATTGCCCCTGCTGTAATTTTTGATCCTGTTATTTACCTCTTTGTCATGAAAGTAGTACGTTGCTGTGGCTTTTAAAAGTTGTAACAGGAAGGGATTGTGGTTTAGGGAATCCAAGGTAAAGGGTGTCCATCCCAGGTGACTAAGGGAAGAAAATGAAAAGGGGAAATAAGACCATAATCATATCTTAAAGCAATTTAGGAAACAGTGTTAAACAAGATTTTGTTGAGAAACAGATTGTCAAAGCACCAGAATACTACTGCACTATATGAAAAATCAAGAAAAATCATAAAAAGAAAGGTTATTTCCTCATGTGGTTCAGTGTTTAGACAAGACTGTGGCATGAATGAGAGCAAGCTGTCTGAAGCTCAACCCAGGCCAGACTGAGGTCATGATGGTGGGTTGGGGGAAGTAGCCACAGGAGATGGTGGAGGTAATAGTAGCCCCTTTGACTCAGGGAGTAGATCAGGGGGTTTCAAACTTTTTTTCTGGGACCCAGTTGAAGAAAATTGTTGATGCCTGCAACCCAATGGAGCTGGGGATGAGGAATTCAGGGTGTGGGAAGGGGCTCAGGGCTGGGGCAGGGGGTTGGGGTGTGGGAGAGGGTCAGGGCTCTGAGCTGGGGGTGCAGGCTCAGAGGTGGGGCCAGGGATGAGGGGTTTGGGGTGCAGGAAGGGGTTCCAGGTTTGGGTGGTCAGCTAAGAGCTGGGGCAGTGGATTGGGGCATGGACTTATCTCTGGCATCTCTCAGTCAGCAGCATAGCCAGGGTGCAAAGGCAGGCTTACGGCCTGTCCTGGCACCGTGGACCATGCTGCACTCCAGAAGCAGCCAGCAGCAGGTCCAGCTCCTAGGCAGAGGTATGCAAGCGGCTTTATACAACTCTCGCCCACAGGCACTGACACCTCCCCCCTGCCAGTTTCCATTGGCCAGGAGTGTGGATCCGGTGCTCAGGGCAGGGGCAGTTTGCAGAGCACCATGGCCCCCTTGCCTAGAAACTGTGCTGACCAGAGCGAACCATCGCCTTACATGTCTTACATGCCCACAGCCCAAACTTTGAAAAATGCTGGAGTAAATCCACCATTCGTCACTATGTTTCTCAATTTAGGAATGATCCTAGACCTCCAGCTGCTGTTGGACAGTCATATTACAGGAGAAACTGGGTCTGTTTTTTGCCATCTGAAGGCAAGTAGGTTGAGACATTTTGCTTTCAGATGCTGACCTTGCCACGGTTATCCATGCCTTTGTCACCTCAGGACTAGGCTACTACAATATGTTATACATAAGACTGTATTTTAAAACTCTTCGGAGACTGAACCTGGTACAGAATGCAGCAGTTTGATTACAGAGTGGGCTATCTCACTGGAAGTATACAATACCAGTGCTCTGGGATCTACATTGAATGCCAGTCTGTCTCCTAGTGGAGTTTAATGTGTTGTTTATGATCTTAAACCACTGAATGGTCTGGAACTGGTCTAACTTAGGGATTGTCTCACCCATTAGGCCATCCTGTCGTGGATGGAGTCACCAAAAGCACTCAAGCTTATTACCCTTTGTTATAAAAGAGAGGAGGAGGCTGGTGGGGTGTTCTCCCTGAGGTCTTCAAGACTCTGGAACTTGCTCCCTGCTCCTTCTCCCTGCCCTCACCCTGATTGTCCTGAAATAGACTAGATTTTATGGTCTCCTGGGCATGCTGTTTGAGAGGGGTGGCTGAACGGTTTTAATGTTGCTGGGGTTCTGTTGCAGTAGTAATTATGTGTTAGCCTTGGCATCTAGACCCTTTTAACAGCCTCACTTTTAATTTATTTGCACTGAAGAAATTAATTAATAAGCCATGAGCCCATAGAAAGCAGTAAAGCAACTAGATAGTGTTTAACTTATCAACTGAGGATCATCCAAACATTCCAACCTACATCTATAAAAGACCCCAGATGCCTAACTATTCCCAATTCAACCCTACCTCAGTGAAGTCTAACTAAAGACTTGGAAGGCATTTTTAATTAGATGCATTTCATTGCTCTTACTAGGATAGAAGAGGAAATTGAGAAACTGCTGATGAGTTAGCTAATAGGAGAAGAAGGATAGTCCAACGGTTGGGCCATTAGTCTGGCATTCAAAAGATCACCTAATTTTCTGCACTGACACAAACTTCCTTTGTGTGCTTGGGCAAGTCACATAGTCTCCCTGTGCCTCAGTTCCCTGTTTGTAAATTAGGAACATTACATCTTGTAGGGACATTGTGAGGCTAAACACTTTAAAGACTGTGAAGTCCTCAGATCCTATGGTGATAAAACTACATAAAATAGATAATCACAACACTGCTATTTTAACTAATAACTATTAATCTACCCTGGAAGAAAATTCCTGAGAATTAGCTACATGTTGTGAAGTTCCACAATATTGTTCTGCAGTCTAGGGTCCTTTACTGCTAAAAGCGCTGAGGTAACAACTGACCCGAGCAGGCAACCCACCCTCTAATGAAAGTGTCCGTTCTTATTAATGGAAAGATATTTGAGGGAGTAAGCAGAATTCCCTTGAGGATGCTGTAGGTGAGAAACTGAATGGAACATTATCAACTTGAATCAAAGATCCTAAGAACTGTCCCTCACTGCTAATTCTTTTAGATCTGAGGAATTGTACAAGTTCATAGAGAGGTTATAGTCGACGAAGCGAGAATACCAATTCAGAAGTTATCATCTTCCATAAATGTTCTTTTTCCTTAGCACAAGCACCCAAGTGTATTTGTGCATCCATTGCTTCTACATTAACACAAACAGCTAAAGTATGAAGGCATCTTTGTACTCAGATCACTGTACTAGATAAATCTGATGACATTTTTCGAGAACTCCAGCTTGAGGATTTTTGATCTTTGGACTTCTTTTCATGCAAAGCCAAGTCTACAGATTTTGGAATCAAATGTGCCAAGAACTAGAGCAGGGGTTCTCAGACTTTTGTACTGGTGACCTCTTTCACACAGCAAGCCTCTGAGTGTGACCCCTCCTTATACATTAAAAACACTTTTTCATGTATTTAACACCATTATAAATGCTGGAAGCAAAGCAAGGTTTGGGGTGGAGGCTGACAGCTCGCCATCTCCTATGTAATAACCTCATGGCCCCTGGAGGGGTCCCGACCCCTAGTTTGAGAACCCCTGAACTAGAGTGTATGAAAGATGAGTTCTTAATAGCCAAGGCCACCTGCATCAAGATCTCCTTAAGTCCTTCTCGTTTCTGCAATGGGTAGTAAAATCTACAAAGGCTTAGGAACCTCTTGATGAATGCTTCTTGGCAGAGCACCTCAAATACCAATCATACAGGTCCATTCATCTGACCACTTTGTCATATCTACCACTTTGTAGAGCTGGTCCAGTCTGTTAAATGGAAATGGCAAACCACCAGGTTTTATAGATAGAGATGGAAACATCTGGATCTGTGACTGATGTATGAGCACCTTGTAAATGTTTTATTGCTGTCAGTAGTTGTGCAGTTTGTGAGAGAGAACATGCAGTCTCCTTCATCAGGGATCTGCTAAGGCAATTTAATGAAGATGAAATTATGCATGTGGTAGCAGGGCAAACTTGTCACTACTGTTGCCAAGGACAAAGAAAATCTGAACTTTTTGTTTTTTAAGTAGTGTCAGTCTTTCAAAGAAATAGACACAACAACAAGAAAACATCAACATCTGTTATGCGCTATGGATTTTTAATCAATCCAGCAACTCTTTGCCAAACATTTGCACAGTGTGCCATACAAATGTCACTAGAGGGTGGACTAGAGTGTCACCTTCTAAGTAAATGTCACTTTATAAGAAAATACCATCAAGTGGGAAGAGAGTACATTAGGAAAAGAAGCTGGTGGCTAAGTGGTTGATATTCCAAACAAGGGGAAAGAGCTGACATAAATACAGGTGGTAGAGTCCAGTTTCTTTGTTTCCCTCCATCCGATCTGTGTTGTTTTTTGCAGTGACAGCAGGTAATAGTAACAGTGCGTTTCTGAATCATCACAATGCTGAAGTTCCACCTTATAGCTAACATGATGCAAGTGATGGTGCCTGGTCTCTTACCAAAAATTCCAGTTGCAGCACAACTCATTTCTCATTATTACTCTTTACTTCACCAAATCTCTGGTCCTATGGAGTTCTCAGACCACACCAGCCCATGTTTCCCCAATTCCCCTGTTTCTGGATGCTTTAAACCTCCTCCAACCCTACTAACCTAGTCCAATCTTCCTAGTCAAGATGAAAATTAAGCAAGGCTATGTTATCACTCCAATCCTTTTCTCCATCTTCCTTGTTGTCGTCCTCTTTCTCATTGCTGATCAGCTCCCCTCCTGAGTTGACTTCCATTACAGAATGGACAGCACACTCTTCAACCTCAATTGCCTCTGATCTAAGACAAAAACTATCACTAAACCAGTCATTGAACTTCAATATGCAGATGACTGTGCTCCGTGTGCCCCCCCCGCATCAGAAAAAGATCTTCAAAAAATAATCAACACTTTTTCTGAAGCCTACAACCAACTTAGCCTCACAGTCAATACTAAGACCTAGTGCACCTTGAAAGGACAGCAGGAGGTGGAAACACATTGGAATTATTGGCAAAATAATTACAAAGCCTGCCGAGACTTACAAACTGCATAAAAGCCCCATGCACACAGTACAGACAGATCTCTGGGGGTCTTTCTTTCATTCTGTGGAGAGTGTGGGGGAGGGTAATTACAATTCTCAGACCACCCATGAACTCAAGCGGAGGATATGAATGTAAACTCATCCACAGAATACTGAATCTATAAAATGCCTGATAAGGAAGAATGGGAGTTGACCTTTACTTTCAGAGGAGAAATGAACACCATACCTTTAATAAATTCAGAGAAAATCATAAGGAAGATTTTATTTAAAGAAAGTGTTTCTTGTTATATCCATTTTACTTTCCTCCTCCATTGTTTCATAGTTATTCCATATTGGATGGCATGGGAACTGAGTCACTGCAGAGAATTCCTTCTTGGGTGGTGGCTGGTGACTCTTGCCCACATGCTCAGGGTTTAGCTGATCGCCATATTTGGGGTCGGGAAGGAATTTTCCTCCAGGGCGGATTGGCAGGGGCCCTGGAGGTTTTTCGCCTTCCCCTGCAGCGTGGGGCACGGGTCGCTTGCTGGTGGTTTCTCTGCAGCTTGAGGTCTTCAAACCAATTTTGAAGATTTCAATAACTCGATCCTGGGATAGGGGTTGTTATAAAATTGGATGGGTGGGGTTCTGTGGCCTGCCTTGTGCAGGAGGTCAGACTAGATGATCAGATTGGTCCCTTCTGACCTATGAGTCTATGAGTCTATGAGTCTATTCTACACTTTAGGAATCAGAATTTGCACAAGTTCTCAAAAAACATCAACAGCTTTAATAACACAGTAATATCCCCAGTGAAAGGGAAGCAGCAAGACAGGCATTAATAATACAAAGAGGTTAGTGTGATATGTATGGATACAGTTGTACACTGCCAAGACAAATTTAATCTGCATCTACGATAGTAGAAAAAATATGTACATGATAAAGGCCTATCAGTAAAAGGAGAATTCATGAACTAGAAAATTAGGAGCAGGATGAGGCCAAGAAAATTGTAGGTTTCTATATAAATTGTGTGTTATGCAATATGTACTCAATATTTAGTGGTGCTAGTGACAATCCCAGATTATATATCTGCCCTTTTGATTTACATTTTAGAGGACAAGGCAAAAGACAGATAAAAAATGAGACATTAAAAAAGAGGACTTCTCTGTACTGTACTACAACTATGTGGGATCCACTAAAATATCCTGATTGCTGGAAGTCATGAGAAATAGTAATGCTTATGTGTTAAATACTATATGAATTACACCACTGCCTAACCATCTACCAATGCTAATCATGTCTTAGGTACTGATGATGGCCTGCAGCTCTAATAATTTAAGTATAAGATCATTTCAGTTATTAGATCTCTTGGCTCTTTTTGGTAATGTATAATTTCCCCATCATGTCGACAATCCTGACAGCCTCTGTGATAAATTATGGCTGGGTGTGAGGGATCAGATATTAAACTGGACTATGTACAAAAGAAGGCACTGTTCCGTAAGCATAGTTAGAGATCAGCCTGTAACAGAACATTGATTTTAATTTCCCCTGAACATTAGGAAATTTTTGAGTCAGACTGATTCAAATTCTTTGTCTTGTATATAGACCCAATCCTGCACTCTCAATGAGATTCTTTGCCACTTGATGTGAGTAGGAATTATGAGCACTTATTCTAAGTGTTACGGTTCCTTCACATCTCTAATATAAACTTTCATCAAAGCAATTCTTCCATCATAGCTTGTGCAATATTATTATAATAGGAAAAAATTCTACAGAGAGTAGACAAACATAATATGATTAAGAGACCCACGTAAATATTATATTTTAAGCAGTTATCACTAAACATCTTCCATACTTTGCCTTTCAGCTTCATAACCCATTTATATTTAAGGCATGTTTTATTAAGAAATGTAAATATTTAAATCATATTTGAATACTGTACATGCTCACAATAAGAACTTTATATCTATAATATTAAAACTTTAAAATACAAGTACAGCATATCCTGTTAAGATCTTTGTAAATATTTCATCATAAGATGGAAAATAATATTGTAATGTTCGCCTTGAAACAACAGGGAAAAAAACAGAGGTGATATCATGGTTGGGGTCTCCTATGGAACACCAAAAGCAGGAGGAGGAAGTGGATGTGTCACTTACAGATCAAAATATCCAATGTTAATGGGGCACTTTAACTACCCATAAATCTGTTGCAAAAGTGATATGGCAAATCTCAAACTGCCCAATAACTTGTTGGAATATGTTGAGGGCAACTTCTTGTTTCTGAAGGAAATAACCAGGGTTCTCGTTCAAGGAGAGGGGAGAAGAAGGAGGAGGAGGATAAAGGGAGGAAGATGGAAATAGGAATTGGGAGAGGTGGCAGTAGCGGAAGGACACAAAGAGGAGGCTATTGACAGCAGTTTGTGGCAGGCCAGGAGGCTTGAGGCAGAGGAGAAGGGACCCATTTCACAAATCTAGGGGTAGGAAGAAGGACTTCTCTTGGGTTCCTGTCCCACCAGGTTTAGTTCTTACAATCAGTAAACCAGAAGGTCCTGACAGCATTGAACAGGGCATATTGGGGTTCAGGAGAGCTAGTAGTTTGGAAAGTTTGGGGATGGAATCCCTGGAGACGGTGAACAGTTGTACCACAGTAAGACCAACAGGACTTGGGGCACTGGGCATGGTGTCTGCAGTGAATTCCATAATAGAGCAGGAAGAGCAAGAACAGAGCCAGGCAGGGTCAAGGTATGTAGGAAGAGGACAGGAGGACAATTTCCCCACGTCCCCAACTCACCCAGAAGTGATGTTCAAATCACAAGGTCTGGTGGTAGCAGCTGATGTGGATGATGGAGGAAGCAGCGGGCCTAGCAATGGGAGTGGAGAGCAGATGGCAGTGCCAGATGAATGACAGAGGCCCGGGGTGTGGCAAGGAGGATCCCAGGTGCCTAGTGAGTCATCAATGGTCAGCAGAATCCAATATGGGGCTGGTGGTTGCTATATATATAGGGAGCTTGGTTTGGCGAGTGCACTGAGGAGAGACACAGATGTATACATGGAGCAAAGGAAAATTAGTAGCTTAAGATGAACCAGAGAAGACATACAAGTGGAGGCCAAGGAGAAAGGAGTTGGGTTGGAGACGAAGGATCAACTAGAACTAACAGAGGAAAATCTCCTTGATTGGGGAACAAGATTCTCCCAAGAAGAAGGAGAGGATTACTGAAAAACAGGATTCAGGAGGTTGGGGATGAGATGGGGAATTCTACTGCTCAGGCTCTTTGGGTACAGAGGTACAGCTGTAGAGATCAGTGTGGCATGGACTCAGCAGCAGCAATGGCAGCGGCAGCAGATCAAAGAACTTCATGGAGTATCTCAGGAGTGGAGGCCCCAAGCACAGAAAAGGACACTGACAGTAAGGGGCTGCAATCAGATACTGTTTGCTTTTACTAAGGATGGTGATGTGAGACTGGTGGCATCTTATCCAGAGACCTTGCAGCAGATGGAAGGGAGGGATAGTGGTCAACAGTCAGGGCACAGGATCAACTTTGTGAGGGGAGGCGTGTGACCTGTTTGTGATACATTTTCCTAATCACACCAATGCCAAAGACAAATGTCTTAATAGAGAAACGAATTTTGAAAAGCATGAGGTTTGTGCCTTCAGACTATGTAGCTGTCAGGAATCAGGGTCTCCAGTAGAGCCATATGGAAGTGGGGCCTGCAGCAGAGTGAGTCTCTGGGCAACCTAATGAGCATAGCTGACCTGTTACAGGCTGCCAGCTTGGCTGGAAGAGTCAGCCAACCAGCTCTTAAACCTAGCAGCAGTTCAGCAGCTGCTCAAAGCATTTGCCCGTGATAGCTTCTGCCTCACCGACCTCCAGGCCACCCAGTCCTGACCCTTTGCTCCAATTCCTGACTTCTGACCTTGGGTCTGGCCCTTGGGCTCTGGTACCTTGCCTCTGATTCCAGCTCCGACCCTTGGCACCAACTCCTGCTCTAACCACTGGGAATGTCTGCCCAGATCCTGGTCACTGACAGTAGCAGCAATTCAGCTGCCGGAGCCTAGGGAGTTCAACCACTACTTTCAGAAAAAATACTTTGATGGAGAGCTTTAGGAAGCACTCTAGGAAGGTGCAAGGTAAAGGGAGTTGGCAACATGTGGTTGACATTCCTTTAGCTGCCCCACACATCAAGAGAGATCAAGTAACAGTTCTTTTTAGAAATGATTTGGTTTCTCCCTGGCAAAGGGAGAAAAGAGTTACAGACATTTGGGACTTTGGGCAGGGGAACATGTTTTTCTGGTTGAGGAAGGGCCTGAAAAATAATAGATTAGTACACTTGTCCAGTTCAGTGGAGTTAACAGGGGAAAGGGGCTATGTCAGCCATGTGGCTCAGCCCCGCACTTGTTATAGGTGTGGGTCTGAGGAAGATTTTGCATGTGGTTGTTCTAAGATGCAGTGTTTTAAATGTCAGGAATGTGGCTACATTGGGGCTCCATGCCCCAGAATGGACAAATGCTTGTGATACAGGGACTGGGGACACAGAGCAAAAGGGTGTACTTGGGAAGCCCATCTGGGCCAGGTTCCTCATTCAGAGCCCAGGTCATCTAGGGTCCTGTGTTTAGTATTGGCTCTTTCAGAGGTGGCTGGGGAGGACTCTAAGGTGGAGGACTGTGGTCTGTTGGGAGAGAGAGAGAGAAAATGGGTGGAGCCATGGAGGCAAATCATAGGTGGAAAAGTTGTAGGGAGAGGAAATTCTCCATGCAAATCAGAGGAGATTGCAAGTGAACAGAGGACATGAGTATTGATCAGGGATAAAGAGTCACCTGTGGGACTGGGGAGGAGGCACATGAAAAGGAAAGCAGAACAGCAAAACCCCAGGAAATCATCAGAGGTGAAGGGGATGAAAGGGGAGATGGAGTTTTCTATAGGGAGAGGTAGGGAGGAGGAGGAGAAGGAAGGTTTGATGCTGGAGCAGCAGCAAGACGGGTGGAGCTTCATGGGTCCCAGAGGAAGAGCTCTCACAGTGGAATTCCAGCAGGCACTGGATGCCAGGTGGGGCTGATGTGAAAAGGAGGGACTTCCTCTCCTCTGTCTCCCTCTAGACTGCTGTTTCCTTGTTGGTAACTCCCACAAAGGTGTTTCCCTCTCCATCCCAGAGGTGGGTACATCCGTCTTCTGCTCTTGATTAGGGACAGCCCCCAAAGGCCCCTTTCATGCAAAGGAGCTTTGAAGGGGGGAAAAGTGATGGTGTGGTATCGGGGGTGCTAGCTTGGGGAAAGGGGATTCTCTGAGGATGGAGGCCCCAGATTGTTTCTCCTCTCCTCTTCTTCCAGGGCCTTACCTTACCTATAGAGTTGGGAAATAAATTTTTTCCTCTGGCCAATTGGCCAGAGGAGATGGAGGTGTCATAACATTTTTCCCAGATCTGGACCTTAGCGTCCAGAATATGGGTGTTAGCATGAAAACCTCCAAGCTTAGTTACCAGCTTGGACCTGGTAAAGCTGCCACCAGCCAGGAATCTATACAGTGCCTGGCGCACTGTGGTCTCCCAAAAACCTTCCCTGGGGAACCCCCAGACTCACATTCCTTGAGTCTCACAACAAAGGGGAATAAACCATTTCCCTTCCCCGTCCTCCCCTCCAGGTGTTCCCTCCCTGTGTTCCTGGAGAGATATACAGAAGCAAGCTCCGTGAATCTAAACAAAGGGACTCCACCCTCCCTGTTTCCAGTCCTGGAAAACAGAAGTACCGAGAGCTAGTCTCTCTTCCCCCCTCACCCAGAGGGTATGCAAAGTCAGGCTTAGTAAATCTAACACAAAGAGATTTTCCCCCTGACTTCTTCCTCCCACCAATTCCCTGGTGAGCTGCAGACTCAATTCCCTGGAGTCCCCACTAAAGAAAAACTCCAACAGGTCTTAAAAAGAAAGCTTTATATAAAAAGAAAGAAAAGGACATAAAAATGGTCTCTCTGTATTAAGGTGACAAATACAGGGTCATTTGCTTAAAAGAAAAAAATGAATAAACAGCCTTATCCAAAATGAATACAATTTAACACAGTCCAGCAACTATACACATGTAAATACAAAAGAAAACAATATAAACCTTATTGTCTTACTATCTTTGTACTTACAACTTGGAAACAGAAGATTAGAAAGCCAGGAGATAGAAAAATCACTTTCATAGCCAAGTGGAGGAGTCTGTGTCACTGGCACATTCATCTCCCCTGTGCCCAGATTATCAAAAGCTTTGAAGACAACAAACAAAGAGATGGGTAGCTTTGGAAAGAACTGAAGGAGGAAGAAAGGCGGGATATTTGAGAGACTGTGGATGGAGGATGCAAAAGTGCACGATTTTAGGGGAAAGCCTACTAAATTTCTTCTGAGGACTCCTGGTGGTGTCCTCTGACTATATGGGAGGATCCCACAACCCACATAGACAGACTAGAGGAATCATGCCTTATGATAGTTGGGACATTAAATGTGAATAGTATTAGAGCACTGAGGACCCAGATGTGGAAGATGGCAGTGTTACAGAACCTGCAGCATTGGGATGTGTTAATGATCCAGGAAACCCAATTATACTCTGTAATGGATTGCAAAAAGGCCCAATCTAGTTGGAAGTGAAGGTGATTCATATGGTCTGTGGATAAAAGTGTAACTGAGGGGATTGGGGTATTATTCTACTCCTTCAAGATCCCTCAGCTGTGGCTTTGGGAGATAGCGCCTGTAAGGGCACTCATGGTGGATTTTGAGTTTAAGGATGACACTAGGTACAGGCTCATTAATGTCTATGGGGGCCAAAGGTCAGGGAGGGAGAGAGCACTATTGTTGAAGGACATTACTCTTTTTCTTTTTACATCTCAGGTTGTTATATTTGAAGGTAATTTTAACTCTCATGTTTGGGTACAACAGGGATCGGCAACCTTTGGCATGTGGCTCACCAGAGTAAGCACCCTGGCAAGCTGGGCCAGTTTGTTTACCTACCGCATCCACAGGTTTGGCCGATCACAACTCCCATTGGCTGTGGTTTGCCGTCCCAGGCCAAAGAGGCTGCGGGAAGCAGCGCGGGTGAGGGATGTGCTGGCTGCGGCTTCCTGCAGCCCCTATTGTCCTGGGAAGGTGAACCACAGCCAGTGGGAGCCACAATCAGCTGAACTTGCGGATGCAGCAGGTAAACAAACCATCCCAGCCAGCCAAGGTGCTTACAGTGGCAAGCTGCATGCCAAAAGTTGGCGATCCCTGGGGTACAGGATATTGGAAGCAGTGATATGTATGGGAGGGGGCATCCATAGGCCAATGATGCAGATCCTCAATTGTTACATACATTAGTGCAAAAAACTAAAAGATTTTTCTGGGAGATGATTCAGAGAGTGAGTCTCAGAAGCAGGAACATGAGAAGGGTGGTGAGTATAGACCTTTTAGAGAGGCACAGAAAACTAGAATTGACCAACTGTACATAGAGAAGAGAGAGAAGTGTGTAAGCTCCTGGATCATTGCACTGAGTAATTGGATCATTTATTGGTGCAGGCCACTTTGCCTATGGATACGGGTATTTTGTTTGGGAAGGGGATTTAGAAATTGAACCTGGGGATATTGGAAGTAATGAGCGGTAGTTACCAGGTGGAGAGGGTGGAAAGGTCCTGGGTTTTTAACTTCCTTGACCAGAGCCAGTGTTTGGGGTTTATCCCTCCTCGGCAGGCTGCTTGGCAAATAGGAAGGAGGAACTGAAGCAGTTTTTCATGAATGCTGCTAAGGACAAGCAGATTCAGAAAATGGAGACATTGACTGTACAGGCAGAGGCTGAACTACTTGGCACAGCAGAGGCAAGAAAGCTAGGGAAAAGATGGAATGGATGAAGAAGGAGTCAGTAGAGTTAAAAGAAGTGTTGCTCTGGTATCATCAAGAGAGGCTGCAGAATCTCAGAATGGTCCCCTCAAAGACTGGGCCTTGCCCATATATTCTTCCCTGTCAAGAACTCAGGATGGTGTGCAGTGAGAAATAGTAGGGGAGGAGTAGAAGCACCTGACTTTGATGTCAGAGATAAGAGCAACACTCTTAGGAATGGGGAGGGGGATGTCAGACTCTTTCATGCTGAGGATAACACCAAAAGTAAAGGGAAAGTGGCAACTGCTAGACCAAGAGCCAATTCTAATTGGCCTCAGATTTTCACCTATAAAAAAGAGAGGAAGTAGACTAAAGATATGCTGGGTTTTAGAAATGCAGACGGGAGGTATACCAGAGACCCTGAGGGGATGGATGTGATTCAGGCTTATTGTATCAAGTTATCTGGTGGAGAAGAGCAGCAACAGCAGGCATCAGAACACAAGGAAAGGAGAGCATAGGTTGCATTTTGGTAGTCCCCAAAGTCAGAGCAGAAGGGGCAGAAGGTTTGTGAATGTCTATTCAGCGTCAGGAGGTTTTAGAAGCAATCTAAACTGTAACGAAAGGGGGTTTTCAGGTCAGATGGGCTGACAAGTGAATTGTAACAGACTTTCTATTGGCTTATGTGCAGGTGCTGGCAACCTGGTTTAATCAGACATTGGGAAGGAGGAATTTGGAGAGATAATTTGAAGAGGGGTTTCTGATCCTCTGAAGCAAAGGAGTAAAGTGTTCATTGTTAGAAAATGGGACACCCCTCACTCTACTTAATATAGAATATATGATCTTAGCAAAGATGTTCCTAAAGTATCTTAGGGGGTTATCTGTAATGCTGATCCCTCCAATGTAGGCCAATGCAGTCCAGGGCAATCTGCTAGAGGATTCACTGTGTGATCTTCAGCAGGTGTTTGAGGCAGAAGCAATGGGAGCTGGGCAAGGGTATATGTATTCCCTGGATCAAACCCATGTTTTTGACAGGATACAGCACAAGTATCTGTGGGACATGCAACGGTATCCTAAGCACTTTCAGTGCCTGGCTGCAGACCCTGTATGAGGGGCTGTGAGTAACTCTTTAGTTGACAGCTAGCTAGGATAGAGGGCTATTCCTCTGAGGTTAGGAATGAGGCAACACTATCCTTTGACTCCTTTGCTATATGTATTCTTGGTGGATCCTTTTCTTAGGCTCTTGGCAGCAGGTGATGGAGTGTGAGGGGGGCAGGGCCATGTCATTTCTCTTCAGGTTATAACTTTCACTGGTGACATATCAGTCAGTCATAACCCATGAGGAAAATGACAGGCTGAGGACTTGTCTTCACTGGTTTGAACAAGTGTTGGGAGATAGATTAAACTTGATGAGTAAAACATTACGGTTGGATGATGAAGGGGACAAGGGTGGTGATAGTGCAGGCTTCCCTCCTTTGGAAGGGCTGCAGAGTACAAAACCGGAAGGCTTATTGATGATCTTGGGGGCAGAGTTCTTGAAAGGAGTGACCATGAGACAATTGGAAGAAGACCATTGAGCAAGAGGAGGGGAGGTGGAATGATGCAGGAGCTGGCATGTACCTTCCACTGAGTGCAAATGGCTCATCAGTGTCTGCTTCCAACGTTCCTTCAATTGGCCAGAGTGTACATGCTGCCCTTGGTGCAACTGATGGAAAGTGAAAGTGCTCTTTTTTCCCATTCTTGCGGGGTAAGAAGACACATTCACTTATTAAAAGGTATCCAGTCTGTCTCTGGAATACAGGGGATGGAGGATGAAACACCCAACTTCTGTTTCTTAGGACCTTGAATTTGCATTTTTATCTGCAAATGATGAACTGTGTCACATCAATTCAGTGCCATCAGCAGAGGGGTAGGTGGGCACTGTTGGAGGAGTGCTGGGAAGGGAAGCCTATGAAACCATAGCAAATGTGGAGAAGTATAACACTAGTGAAGGCATCAGCCTCAATAGGTGCAGGGTAGACAGAAGCAGAACCGTAAAAACCTGGTCAGGATATTCCAGCACTTATGGAAATGGGAAATATTCTAGGAGGAAGCGAGGAAAAGACAGAGCAAGCTGGAGAGGCATTGGCATATGAGCCCTTAAAGATGGCTGGTTGCCCAGATAATCTGGTCATTTGGGGGGCTTTGAGGCTTCTAAATTTCTGGAGAGTTCTCTTTAAATATAAATATATGGCCCAGAGGCTTTGCCATGTTAGAGTGCCCATGAGGGAAGTCTGGAAAGCTTTGCAAAAATAGATCAGGTCTGACACAGGCAAGAGCCATGTTAGAGGGGTGAGGACTATGGCACATCTGCTGGTGGAATGCCCTTGAGCTCAGAAGGGTCAGGCAGAATTAGTGTGGGTGTTGAAAGTACCTGTCATCTTAGGTCAAGAGAAGGCCCAGTGGAGACTTTTCAGGGCCAGTGTATCAGCACTGCTTGTAGAGGAGAGAGACCCTCTGTCTCATTAATGTCATGTTATGCACATTTCTCTGTGAGACAAGGTGTTTCACCCCTCTGACAGCGGCTTCACCAGAGGAGTTGGTGCAGATAATCCAGAAAGAACTGAGCTGTGAGGAAAAAGAGGCTGAGGTAGGCAGAGTGGAAGAACTGTTTGGAGAAGCAAAGAAATGGTGAAGGCGTTTGTTACTATGGGTTAGGTTTGTGCTCAGCCACTCTCCTTTGAGGTTTGGGGAGAAGCCCAGTCTTTAGGCCCAGGAACCTTTGGGAGTATGTCTGAGGTAAATGGGTGAAGGAGTAAAAGGATATTAGGGAGTGTTTTAGTTCATGACGTGGTAGGAACTGAAAAGAGATTGTTGTTTTGGGCAGGGGAAATTATGCTGGATCAAGAGTTTGGTTCATTGTAGTTATTCTAGATATCACAGGTACCAGTATGTCAGCAGCACAGCTTATTAAAGTACTGTTTAATGACTTAGTATTCTGTTTTTGCTGTTGGCTATGATTGTTTTTTCTTTGTCTTCTATGGAGAAACTTGTTTCTGTGTATTGAGAGGCTGGACTTTTGTCTAAGCATTGAGAGGATGCCAGAAGTAGAATCTTCAGCACTATGCAGTGGACTTTCTATAAAGGAATGGAGCAGTTATGGGACTGAGCAAGGATTATTTGTCATGGTTGACTTTTGATTTAATTGGACTTTTACTGTGAAGAATGTGGTAAGTTTTCAGTGTCAGAGTTCTCCTTTCAACAGAATGGCAGACATTGGAAGGAAGGGGTGGGTTGTGTTCTCTAGTATCAGTTTGATCTGTTTTGTCCTTCCTATTTTGTGTTTTTTGATGTTTCTGTTGTGCTTTCTAGAATGTTTTTCTTTTTATGTTTGTTACTATGTTTAATAACAGGTCTCAAAGGGCCAGCTACTCTGTGACAGAATAGAGTAAGGTATTTTTTTCTTTTTCCCATGTTTTAGTGTTGAATTGGTATCTACTACACAGTGTTACAATGCCAAAATAATCTCTGTATTCAGACTTTATCTATCGGACCCACAATGCCATTCCTTTTTAACAACTTGAAAGCATATTTGACACATTACCCAAATAGAGGAAGTTCTTATGGTTGCTTCTTTAATTAATGTGTTGGATATCTGAAGTTTACTGAGGGTCTCAGAGAAAAAAAATCTGCAGCAGTGCAAAACCATTGATATAAAGAAGCCAAGCCAGCAACTAAAGTGAAGTTAATTGGCCCAGATGGAGTGCTTTAGACAAGATTGATCAAGATGTGTCAAAGACTTAGAATATTGTTGCAGAAGTCAGGTTGACCTTTGGACATATCTGATGACACATGCAATGCTGATTCATTTGAACTGAGCTTCAAGCTGCTAAACCACCACATTTTCTTTCAAAATCTCCTCTATTCTATGCATGGAATAGATACTTCAATGACAAATCTGTAAGTACAAGTGGTATGTTCCTGTGGTAAACAAGTGATTCAGTTGTCCCAATAAGAATCCCCATGCTGCTCAGAAATCTATATTATAGCATTTTTA
Source organism: Gopherus evgoodei (assembly GCF_007399415.2). Taxonomy (NCBI): domain Eukaryota; kingdom Metazoa; phylum Chordata; order Testudines; family Testudinidae; genus Gopherus; species Gopherus evgoodei. The sequence continues at coordinate 70,566,764 of NC_044322.1, forward strand.
TTTCACTATCTGTGTGTGTGCATTATACAAACAGTTTTAAATTGTACTACACTAAAGTGAACTAGGTGTATGTCATCATGGTCTACACAGAGAGTTAGTGCATGACATATTGGTGCACAGTAGAATTTACACTCATCTGGTAGGCACCAACACATCGTGTAGACTTGTCCTGAGGGTAACAGATTGAATTTTGTATTCAATCACCAGTACTTTTGCTTTTCAGATACCAAGTTATATTACCAGCCATAATATTCAGTAAGAAAGGACTGACCCAACATATAAATAAAATATTAAGCCACTTTATCTCTAAAATTGTACAATGATAACAGAATAGAAGAATATACATCAAATATACTTGAGAGTTAAATGTATACACTGCAAGGAGACCAACCTTAACAGAATGGTTTCCAACTGGGTAAGTCAATTAAAAATAAAAAACAAGTAAGCTCTTTGGGGTCGGGATCATACTCCCTGTGTGCTTGCACCTCACCTGATCCTGACTGAGCCTTTGGATGTAACCACAGTATAAACTAAAAACAGCAATAATTGAGAATCGATATAACTAGAACTTAAGGAAATAAAGCCCAAACACCCCAAGAAGAAATTGAAGAGGAACATCAATAAATTACAGCCTATTAGATGAGATATAAACAGATAATAAACCAAAATATTGTCATTGTGTCACATAATTAAACATATGTCATATATATATATTTGACAGTAATGTATTTTAGTAGCAAAAGCAATACAAAATAACCATGCACTAACAGTTAGGGATTTCCACTCCAATGTCTTTATTGACTGTTCTCTTTAGGCCTTCTTGTGGAATTTAAGTTATTCCATGCATAACTAAGTTTGTAAAGGTCTCTCGCTCTGCTCCAAACACAATAGTAATTCTCTTTCTTCCCATAGACTCATAGACTCATAGACTCTAGGACTGGAAGGGACCTCGAGAGGTCATCGAGTCCAGTCCCCTGCCCTCATGGCAGGACCAAATACTGTCTAGACCATCCCTAATAGACATTTATCTAACCTACTCTTAAATATCTCCAGAGATGGAGATTCCACAACTTCCCTAGGCAATCTATTCCAGTGTTTAACTACCCTGACAGTTAGGAACTTTTTCCTAATGTCCAACCTAAATCTCCCTTGCTGCAGTTTAAGCCCATTGCTTCTTGTTCTATCATTGGAGGCTAAGGTGAACAAGTTTTCTCCCTCCTCCTGATGACACCCTTTTAGATACCTGAAAACTGCTATCATGTCCCCTCTCAGTCTTAAGAATCCCCTAAATGGTGTCTCGTTCCAATGGGTGAGTATTGGAGAGTTCAGTCAGTGCCAACTAGACTAGAATTACTAGGCATCCAAAGAGCAAGCACTTAAAGTAGTGATGTCATCTATTTTATTGCAAAGCAAGCCTTTCTCTCAAAGGCACAGAACATTATTTCATAGTTCTCCCAGGTCCCTGATGTTTAAGCTGAACTTGTTTCTGAATGGCCTTGTTATGTGTTTAGCCCCCTTTTTAAAAGGTTTCAGTCTAGTCCTCAGATATCCACTTGGAAGTGCAGACATTTTACATCTTTACTGCTTGTGCCAAAATACCAGATAAAAGACTGGCATCTTATGTTGCTCTTAGGTGTTTGTTTATTGTTCATTATTTTATGTTATGACATAACATGACACATTTCTTCCATGGTATATTTGGATAAAGTCAAAAAGAAGTGAGAAATACTGTAATTTTTAGTTGGATTTTTTTCTTTCCTTCAGATATGGAATCATTCAAATTATGTGTGAAAAAAAAATCTGAAAGAGGTTTTAGTTGACACCTACAGACAATAAGATAAGACTACAAAGGATGCATTTCCTATATAAAAGCAAAGTGCTCACCTGTTGGTTAGAGTATCTGAAATATGGTGCTGTATTTTCTTGTCATCTTGAGCATCAAAAGGTACACTATGAATATAAAAAAGCCAATCAAAAAAGTATAGTTTTATCAAATTAATTATTCACCAAAAGCAGTACACTGTACAGAATATCATTTAAATGAATACATCTGTAAAGGGATTATATTTTTCTTGCATCAAAACCAAAACACTTACAAAAAGTACAAAGAAGAGTTTTTACTAAAGAGCTAACAGATATACATCTGTCATATTAAAGTAACTGCTTGGCAATAAGGTTATGCAGAAAATCTTTCCATGAATAATCTAACAATAAGTTGAGTGTTTAAAAAAGTGTGGCTTATATTCATGACTTAATCACAAGATATGGGCATGCAACTTGCCTGAACATATGTGCCTTTTTAGACTACCAAATACTTCTTGGCAGGGGGAATGGTTACAATAATAGTAAGTACTAATAAGAGACAGTTATACGCAATTTAACACAAACAAAAATAATGGCCAAAATATATTTTTATATTGTTATGCTGGAAGCTGTTAATAGTTCCCATCAAGTGGGACTCTGATCTCTGGCAACATAGACCTGGTTAAAACTGAGGGATGTGCTAAGCACCCTTCTTTCAGGCTAAATGGAAGCAACTAAGCTCCTTTTAGGTAGTGAAATGGATGGAAACAATAGAACCAACCACTACAAGCAACAAGTAATATGGCAAGTACTCATCAGAAGCTAAACTGCATGGACTGAGGAGCTCTATGATTGAAAATGCAGAGGTTAGGATTTTGTATGGCAAATGGTGTCCGTGCTAGAGGCAGAAAGCCAGGAAGAAAGCCAGCAGGCAATGAGAGAAGCATTCATGATCGTGGCCCTGAAAAGGACCAGAAATACAGAGCTCACTGGGGAACAGAATTAAATGGAGGGGCAGATTTGGAAATGTTTCACAAGGAAACTGCCTGCTGGTGTTTGTTCTTCAGTTCAGGTAAACAGGACTCCATGCACACCCTTAGAAAACAAACAGAATTGCACCACAGATATACTTAACTCTCATCAGCCATTTGTCCTCCTAATGGCAAGGCCCTGCATATGGGCTAATTGCTCAGGCCAAAGCGGCAACACAGTAATTAATTCTGTTTAAATTCCTTCTCTTCATCTCACCTGACAGCACTAGTATAATTTGGCCAAACAACTTTGACATATTATGAAACCCACAGATTTATTCCTGCATTTTAAAAAAATATTTAAAATCCTCCACATGCAGACAAGAAATACGACATGTGGGCAGGGAGTTAGAACAGAGAGCTACTGGTCTCCTTTGGGTCTGGGCCAAGGAGAAGCTGTGAGTGAATTCTGTTGTTGAGTTGTCGGGTTTGAAGTCACATGATCAGGGTTAAGACTATGCTACAGTTGATAACTTGTTAGTACTGACCCCCAGCTCATGGACTTTTCCACAGCTAGACATTGACAGCAGAAGCTGGAGACTGTTGGCTGTGCAGCAGACATGAATTAGACTTACAGACAATCGAGGAAAGAATGAGTTACCCCTAGGCTATATTGCTTTCTAATATAACTGTAACTGGTACTGTGCAACCTAAGCTGGTCACAATAGAAAATTGCCTCATTCTTTGATTCTTCTGGACTGCCTTTGCCAGACTTACAAAGTGCTGGCCTGAACTCCTGTTCCCCTTGCACATAAATGCAAGAGAGGGCCCAGGATTATAAGCTTAAGGGAGAGCGTGCACTCAGAGATGTGGTGTCTCTGCTTATAATGCTCAGGGTTTACACTGCAACTTGCTGTTGAACGCTGAAGCCTTTAGCTGAGTTACGGCAGCATCATTTACGGATCTGGTATAGATATACAGGCCCGCCCACAGGATTCAAGGGGGCTGGGGCAGGGCTGGGTCTTTGGTGACAATTTAGTGGCGGGTCCCTCTCGGAGGGAAGGACCCGCCGCCAAAGAATGAAGTGGCAGCAGTATAGCAGTCTAAGTGCCGCCGATCACGGCTTTTTTTTTTCTGCCGCTTGCGGCGCTTGTACTCACCTGGCAGCACTCCGAGGCTTCAGCAGCACTTCAGCGGTGGGTCCCTCACTCGCTCCGAGTCCTCCGCTGCACTGAAGGAGCCGCTGCCAAAGACCCGGAGTGAATGAAGGAGCTGCCGCCGAAGTGCCGCCAAAAACCCGGAGCTGTTTGTGGGCCCCTGCTCTGGGCCCGGGGCCTGGGGCAAATTGCCCTCTTCCTCGGGCGGCCCTGTAGATATAATAACTTAATGTATATTAATCTGTTGTGTTTTCTATTGTACATTGTTAGGATAACTTTTAAGTAAAATTGCATTTGTTTTCTTTTGCGTGTTTATTGCCTGCACAAGATACATTACTTATATTTTCATTCCTAGAGGTAACTGAGGTACACCCACCAATGTATACTGTGCCTGTCCGGGTGAAGGCCCACCAACTATAAATATTCATAGGAGTAAGAGGACTACCGCAGAGGGGTGACTAAAGGATTCCTACCTAATTCTTCATCTCAGCTGGGACTGCCAGGATCTCCATTATCCTTACTGACTCAAGGTGCCCAGGCAACACGTGGAAGGAAAAGGGGTTACAAAGGCATGGGGAAAGATAGAAACCTGAGACTGTGATCCACAAAAGCCAGCACAATAGGTAGGGAGTGGCCTAAAAGCCAATAGCAGATGTTCTAAACCCTGGCCCTCTCATAGTTTTAGGCACATAAATCCAGGCTGGAGGAAGGTACCTATCTTTGCTTGCAAGCCATTGGACTAATCATTCTCACTCTTTCTCTGACCCAGTGCATATTATGTAATTATTTATATAAAGTGGAATGGCTTCACAGGAGGGACAGAAAGACCTACATCAGACCAGTGGTTAGGGCACTTAACGTGAAAGGTGGAAAACTCCTATTTAAATTCCTTCTCTTCATCCAGAAGAGATGGAATTGAAGTGGAGTCTCCAGTATCCTGTTTGAGTGCTTTAACCATTAGGCTGCTAGAGATTATGAGGAGCACCCCCTCCTGCTCTTCATCACCATACCCTGTGGCTTTGTGTGGAGTTACATGTCCTCAGATCATACATGCTGGATCAGGGTCTATGGATAAGATAAAGGGGGAAATATCTAGTTTGGCCTGGTTTGAGGATCGTACTGTCATTAGGCATGACATATGTGTCTAGGCATCATCATCATAGCTTATTGCTTCAAAACTGCAGCCAAGATCTGGTGGTGTCTCTTCTCTCCAATAGGTCCTTGAGAATGGAAAATCTTGTCAGGGGAACTGTATCAGGCATTTTTCAAAAGTCTGCCTAGGCTCTCCACATTCATATTTGGGGTCATTCCTCAGCTTCCACTCAGTCATATTGTCACCTCAGCTCTTGCTCAATTTCAAATATAGCAGTGTTTTCATTTGAGGTCAGTAACTGGAAGGGGTTGTTTTGAAGGGACAAGGTTCTGCAAGATCATTGGCATTTTCAGCCAATTTGTTACTCTGTAGCCTTCCACAGTGGTATTTGGGGGTAAGGGATTTTCAGAGGCAAAGCTGTTTCCGTACATCAGATCTTTCAGTGGTGGTATGTGTCCATGCAGAGGATGTCTTGGATCACACACCTGTTTTATGTCTATTATTTACTGAACTCATCTCACCTAACTGATGGTGGTGCAATCCCCATGAGGCAGTATCGCAACAGTGTTTGGGAGTCACTTTAAAAGTCCCTGTGATGATCCTACAGAACTGACTGAGTTCAGTATCAATTTTGTGTACATGGCTATAGCATGACTGAACTGTGGCTCAGTTATCCACAGTTGAATAACACACGGCAAGAGTAGTTAGTTGGAATGTTTTGGGGTCATCTCACCAATCCATTTGTATTGGCTAATCCTTGGAGTTCACTTTCTTTTTCAACTTCTTGAGATGATCTTTGAATGCCAGTCTTTGGTCTAATGTGACCCTCAGGTACACAGAATGAATAGTGGTCAAATATTGTACCATCCCATGATATCTGGAGTTTTTGTTTGGCCTGTTTGTGTTTCAGATGGCAGGGGAAAGACTTGTGTCTTGATAGGGTTGCCATTAAGGAGCCATGTGTGATATTTATTTCCAAGTACACTGAGGGAACCAGTTAGAATGCGTTCAATACCTTCATATCCTTCCATATGGATGGCGATCAAATATAACCTGCATAAATGAATCTGTACACACTGGGGAATTCTGGTTGGTAATTTGTGTATACATTAAACAACAAGATAGTACTGAACCTTGGAGAAATCCATTCCACTGAATAGATCATAGAGTTTTCTGATCATCCATGTTGACAAAGAAACATTGATTCTCGAGCAGGGAAGAGATGATCTGGACCATCTTGCTATTTCTCATAATTACTGCAAATTTCAGTAGAAGTGCATGATGGCTTATGATGTCATAAGCAACCAACAGATCAACAAAAGCAGACCGTGTAATTCTGCAGATTTCAAAGTCATCTTGAGTATATTCAGTTAGGTTAGGAAGTTGGCTACCGCCAACATCCTGGGTGGAAGCCAGTTTGGTTATCAATCAGCTACCCTTCCGCTATTCTACCCATATCATCTGCTCTTTTAGCTTGCAGGTTGAACAGAGTAATAGGTAAAAGCTCATTATGGAGTTAGAGTCTTTGTGTGCTTTAAGTAATGCAACCACTTTGCCCTTTCTCTATAGCCTGGGTTTCTACATTGTCTCCATGTAAGCGTTAAAGCAACCACTTCTGAGCTCTCATCCCAAAACATATTAATAGTTCAGCAGATATACCATTGAGTCCAGCTGTATTTGCAAATTTCAGGGTTTTCATTGCTATTGTCAGCTTCTCGGTGTTGAGCTGGTTATTGTACATTTTGCTGTTTTTGAACAGTGTGTGCTGGTCCTGCTTCACTTGTTTTGTTTTGCATTTGGCTTTGCAGGCTGGTTTACCATTTAGAATGAGTTGGTGTGTGACGTGGTTGGCAGAGACTGGCAATGTGCTTTGGTTTTTGCCCACCAGGATTGAGATTGTGAATGGTGGCTCATGCTTTTCTGCTATTATTGCACGGGTTTATTGTTTCAATCATTTCCCTCGAGCAGTTACACCACTTTTTTCCAATTTATCTCATAAGCACTTCCCCAAGCCCAGTGGTTTCTTCATCAAAGGAATCCAGGTCACAAAGTTCTGAATATCTCTTTTATAGGTAGCTTGTCTGTTCTGAAAGCCCAGGTACATATCATGTCCAACATCCCCAAGGGATGTGCTTTTGGACAGTCTTCCACACCAGGGAGACAAAATTTCCATAGTGCCATTGTGTCAGAGTAATATTAGAAATAGATTCATCCAATTCAGAGGGTAAAGCCCCTTTCCCCATCAGGCTTCCTGAAGTTAGAGTAATAGAATATAAGGCCAGAATGGCCCACCATATCATCCATTCTGACCTTATGTATATCACAGGCCACTGACACCATCCAGCACCCACACACTAAAGCCAATAGTCTACATGCACTTTGTTTTCCTAGGTTGCACTGCAGGCTCTATTATCATTTGCTCTCATCTATGCTGTGATTTTAGGACTGCTGCCATGCCCTCCATTGTGATTTTGGCCCCATTTTCAGAGATGACAGAAGCTAGGTGGGATTGTGCCCTTTATTCCATTGTGTACTTTGGAAGATACATTTATCCTTCATTATCACAGAGCACAATCAAGTTGCTTATTGCTTCCCACTTCTCAGCTTCTTCCCCAGTGTAGTCTTTATCAGGGTATCACCAGATGGTGTGGGATTGCTGAAGTCGCCTATGAAAGACATGATTTTTCTGGCAGGGGAAAGTCAACTAGCTATGCAAACTGTGCACATAGCGGCTTATAAACAAAAATTACTGCTATTTGATCAAGTTCAACCAGAATAAGTGACATTGTGCCAGGGTGTTTCACAGCAGTGTTTTCCACCAGTCTTTTGTCAGGTCTTGCTGCCATAGATGTCACTTTTGATGTTCACAGCAATATGCTTCCCTGGGATGCTTGGTGGTGGTGTCTTTCTGTGTGTCTTGCAAGCACATGATATTTGCTTTTATGCCAGGCAGAATGCAGAGAATCCGCCCACACTGAAACTGGCTATTCTCAGTGCCATTTTAGGCTGAGACCCTGAAAAGGGCCTTTTAAGTTAACATCTGTGTCTGTCTTCTATTGCTGTCTCAGTGTGTATTGTCAGATTAGGTCTCGCCCATTGTTAGCTGCAACGGGAGATAAACAGGGATAACAATGTGAACATATTTGACTTGACCCCCGTTTCCAGGCACCTGCCTGAGGCAGCAGTGTGCGTGCCCAGAGGCAGCACTTAACTAGAGAACTTTTAAAGCAAAAATTTAGGCATTGAGTGAGTTTAGGTGCCTACAGATTTAATCAGCAGCCTAATGGGGGGGGGTTGTAGATCACAGTGGTGCCTAAATCAAGGGTTAGGGCACCTAAGTCCCTTTGTGGCTCTGGGACCAAAGAACCATTTACCAAAGTGCAAAATCTGAATGTTAAATTTTAAATTGTACATTAACAGGAAGAGTGTTCCATAATATCTAACTGGATTTTCTATCATCAGAGACTAATAGACTGTAAATACATTTCTGGTTGGGTTAACAAACATCTTTTAATTAAATTATTTAAAGTAAATCTAAAATGGTGTCAGAACAACAAGGCAAGTTTCTCATATTTGTTCATATTAAAAGACTACGTTCCACACAGGATCTGATGGCAGATACTTTTTAGTTTTTAAGTAACCCTTTGAATGCTAAATCTTTCAAAGCAGGCAGAAATTTCTATAGTGCGACATGGAAGTTATTCTCTCTATATCCATATGTAATCCTTTAATAATTTATTAAAACTGGTGTCTTAATTAGCAGCAGCAAGTTCTACATAATAATTTCATAACAACCGATTTCTTCTTATGTACTTTAAATGTTCAGTCAGAACACTGTAATTCTGGGCTCAATTCTGCTGCCCTTATTCAGGTTCAGTAGTATTACTAACAAAAGTGAGTACATGTCACATTTACAATGGTATTTGCATGTTTAAAGATGCAGAGTGGCACTTAGTGGGATGTTCAAAAGAAGGTAACCAGTTTAAAATAAGGGCATCATTAAATAAAGGGACCTATTTTATCGTCCACGCTTACTCGACTTCAATAAGACTAGTTGATGCTTAAAATTAGCCATATATGTAAGTGATTACACGACTAGGACTTCAATCTACTAGAAGTTCCACTGATGTCAATAAGCACAGAATCTAGCCAAATAGACTCACAGACTCATAGACTTTAAAATCATCTAGTCTGACCTCCTGCACAATGCAGGATCATCTCGCCTCCTCCACAATGCAGGCCACAGAATCTCACCCACCCACTCCTGTAACAAACCACTAACCTGTGTCTGAGTTATTGAAGTCCTCAAATTGTGGTTTAAAGATCTCAAGGTGCAGAGAATCCTCCAGCAAGTGACCTGTGCCCCACGCTGCAGAGGAAGGCGAAAAACCTCCAGGACCTCTGACAATCTGCCCTGGAGGAAAATTCCTTCCCGACCCCAAATATGATGATCAGTTAAACCTTGAGCATGTGGGCAAGACTCACCAACCTCCACCTCAGGCCTGCAACCAGGCCTCCCTCCCATCAAGAGAAGTAGAGCTCTGTCCTCATTCCTGGTCATTCCCAAACTGAGCTAGGACTCTTTTTTTTAGTTGTCCTCTCCATTCCTGACATTGGCTACAGGTGTAATGGGGACAGGGTCAACTGAGTCCACAGGCTTTCCCTAATCCTTTCCTTGCCAGTGGGGAACCTCCTTTAACCACCTCATTTCCAATGTGGGGTCTCTCTACCCCATCATATCTTCATATTATGGAAGGGGAACTGAGGCATAAAATTATTATATGATCTTCCCAAGGTCCCCCAGGAAGTCTGTGGTAGAGAAACAAAATCAACCCAAAGTTCCACATTTTTAGATGTCTTCTTTTAAGTGAAAAAAATGGTGAAACTGTCACAAATTTGTGAAAGGTTTCAGAGTCACTGAATCTACAATTTTCACGGACCAAAGTTTTGGTCAAAAAATTTCACCTGGCTCTACTATTGAGTCCCAGTGTGGTACCTTGACTATAAGATCAGATCATCCTTCCTATTAAAGACTGTTGTGTGTTTCAAAAGACATTTTCACTTGCCAAGGGACATATAGACTAAGATTCATAATTATTTACAATTTTAACCTCAATCCTACATAAAATCCAGCACCTTAGCACTAACCATAAGTGACAGTAGGCATTGCAATAAAACTCCCTTTGTAAGAGTTATCACTCTTTTTGATTTTCATCCTCACAAATATCTAAACTCAGCTTTTTAAGCAATACAGAATATAACACCTGTCAACATAAAGACTCCAGAGATCTCATGATTATGAATGCCATACTATACATGTCAATAAATCTTCACCTACAAAATCTGTTGCACCTCAGATGAGTCATTGCTTTGAGTTTCAACAAAAAAGGTTTTTCTTCTCAAATAACAAAATATCCTTATGTACTGTAAGAAAGCTCCAAACACAAAATATACCAAAGATATTTGTTTCCTCAACTTACCATTGCCTTTATCAATATCAGCGTTCATTTTGTATTTTGTAGATATTTTATTTTCATCAGTCAGCCTGACAGAGTTAAGATCATTAAGCCTCCTCAGTATTTGATCATGAATGGAATTTACTTTCTTGACCAAAAGACCATGAGACATAAATGTTTTGAAGTTTTATGATCAACCTTTAGATATAAACCTTTACATATAACCCCTGCCCCCCATTACATACTTATTACCATATTACAAGACTATGTCATAATTTATTATGTTGCATTAGGTACCTTGGGACATTACAGATTCTGCAAAAGGGACACTGGTATGGCCCTGTGGATCTACTGTGTGTACTGTGGCTCAGATGACTTTTCATGGATAATAATGGAGCTGCCTTGATCCCCTTTGTTTCCATTTATGCCTCCTTGTACTACTGTGTGTGGAGCACTGAAAACAGTAACTTGGGCTGACACTGTCTACGCCGTTTAAGACTTTATGTATGTCAAGTACATTTTAAAATTGTATACATGTCACATCCCTTTTAAATTAAAGGATTATAGGTAGATTAAACCTTTTTTGTCATACTAATTTTTTATTTGTTTCAAATTGTTAAGGAGCATAATTTAGTCTGTTTTGTATTTTGTTTTTTTCCTTCTTCAGTAACTGCCTGTCTTCTCTTTAATCTACACTAATTTCCCTACCAACTGCATGATTTACTCTTCTTCCTTTTCCATTCCAGCATTTAAACTATCTGAATGTATAGCCATCTATTAGTATTTCCAAAAGACAGCAAATATAACTGTATTACGGTCATTTGACTATATTGGCTTCAATAATTTACTGTTATTTTCTTAGGCACTGGCTAGAATTCAATCTAGACTATGCAAAATCTATTCCCTGTTGGGTTGTTAACAGTTGTTCAAGGAAGCAATCATTGAATAAATCCTATATCCTTCCTTTCTATCTCCATTCTACAGCATGCCTCAGAGATTCCCCAATTAATACTGGAGAGGTTGAAATGGGTTGAAATCAAATCATCCATAATCACAATCTTGTTAACCTAGCCTGCCCTCCTTATCTCATCATTCAGTATTTCATTTTCTTTTCTCTCACCTGTCCATGGGGTTCCATTGTACAGTGCACCTGTGTTATTATCCCTTTAATGCTCCAATGTATAGGGCAGACTGATCTATTTCATATCTTCAGAAGCTAACAATTTCATTACTTCATACACTGAATTTCCTTAACCTGTAAGCATACAAAAGACTATTCCTTATTAGTTAACCTCCTGTCTGAAGAGACCATCCTAAAGTATCCCCAAATGAACTGAGTGCAATTCAGCTTCTTTCTTGCTAGAAGATTGTACTTAAAGCTCAAGGTTTCTGTCTGTCCCTTGAGTTATATTTTAAGAACATTTCACTGTATATGTAATATATGTTTCATATATTTTCCTTTTCAGTTTCTCTGTCCAGGATTACCCAAACCATCCCCCTCGGATGGCCTATTCCAGCATTTATAGGTCACTATATCTCAGTGTTTTCTCCAATTTTTCTACAGTAGATTGTAGAACAGGTGTAGCACTGTGAATCCAGAAACTAGTAGAATCCCACTTTACAAATGGAGAAACTGATTAACAAGGATTTTAAGACTGCTTGTTCCACTTAGACCCCCAATTCACCCAGGTATACAAGCATATGAATAACTTGCTGGGTACAGTCCCACACACTTCAATGGATGATTATTCACATGCTTAAGGGCATTGCTGAATTGCATCAGAGTATAAAGCACCTGGCAAGGTCAAACCTTAGTAAAAATGTTAGTTTAAAAAGATAATTTTATAACTGCAAGGAGGCATGACAGACCATGGATTTTGTTGCTTAATTCATTTCTCATATGTGGCTGAGGCAGAAAAAAAGTGAATCTTGGCAAAATGAGTGAATACAATGCCTACTACTTAAATACCACATAGTGTGGTGCAGGCATTAAAGACTAAATGAAATTAAATTAAATATTGTGTTAAACTGATTTACTCCTTAATAGCAAATACTCCAGGGTTCTTAAGGTCCAGAGTATTCTACAGGTCAGCAATTATGGCATCACTCAGAGTTATCTGGAGGTAGGCCTAACCAGGGAAAGGATAGAGTCATGGCTTGTGGCTCCATGACTACGTATATCCATCAGCGAAACACATCTCCCCCATAGAAGTGGGGAAGACAGAGCACTCATAGATCCTGCAGTTTGCAGTAGCTATCCTGTTTCTGCACACCCCAGTAGGCAGGACTTTTCCCCCTCTTTTTCCCACAGATCTCTCATATACACAGACCTTTCACTTGGACTGTTCACAGGAACCTGGATTTCTCCTGTAGATATCAGAAGTTACTCCCACGACAGGCTCTTCTCTTCACCGAGAAAAAAGCTAAAAACACTTTCACCACTAGGTCTCTCAGCAGTGATTATGTGGAGTAAAGATTCTTTTACTTAGATGACATAACCACTAGAGCTAGTAAAAAATCATTCTCATCAGTTTTCATGGAAAATTTCAATTTTCAGCAGAAATTCAGAGATTGAACAGTTCTCATTCAGAAATATTGCCAGGGTGTTGTGGATCAGGCGTCTGCTGCTCCCATTCTCTTGTATAGTCCACCTCCCTCATCAAATTATGTCTCTCATGATGTGCCATAATCTCCCTTCTTCGAAAGGGGGAGTCCTTGGCCATGGTGCACCCTGTGAGATGGAATCTGGCCCAAGAGCCAGACCCATAGAAGAAAATGGACATCCTTTCTATAGTGCCATGGAGCACTGCAAGAGAATTTCCAAATCAAAATATTTGGAGATGTGGCCCAAATACTTCATTTTGGGGGAATTTGGTTTTTCCACGAAAAAAATATTTTAACCTCAATTTCATTGTCAATTTTGTTTAGAGAATTTTCTAAACAGTCATCAGCCAGCCATCATCACCATAAAACAAGGCAGGTCATATAAAAAAGCAGTATTGATGAGAAAATTAAAAGCGTATACATCTGTGGTATAGTTGTTCAGGAACACTACAGCCTTCACTGCACATTTGACCAAGTTATAGACAGTCCCTTTTTCCTTTCCCTTCTTGCTTTGAGAACAGAGTTCAGTTCCTTCAGAATGCCAGCCTGTAACCTTTCCAAATAGAACAGTCAAAACACATTTCAGATTATATTAAAGAAAGTAAGAACTAGCAATGACTAGGACAAAGAAAAAATAGACAATGAACATAGACCTTCAGCAGTCTTTTTGTTTTTGTCTCCTCTTCATTACTGATTAGCTTAAAATAATAAACACAAGTAGGGCCAAATCCTTTATACAGATAAGCATATATAATTCCCATTTTAGTCAATCTGATGGCAGAATTTGTACCTAAATTTCCTTCAGTAGATTCACTTCCAATTTAATATAGGTCATCTCCTTTTCTCCTCAGGTCTTATTTCTCAAATTCAATCAAAATCAGTTATTTTTAAATATCCTACCTTATCTTGTATCTTTTCGCTTGAATGCCCTGACAAAGACACTTTGCCCCTATCTAATTCTGTTATTTTCATTGTCCTTTCATTTCTTACTTCTGTTTACCTGTTTTCTTTGCATTCACCTCTCCTATCTGCAGACCATCTAAACAGCAAGTCCTTTCCAATTTCTGTTTTCCCAACTGATCTGGGGCAGGATTGCCTCTTGATGGCATGCCAGCAAGACTCAACCTCCTTACTAACTCAGTATTCATTGTAATGAGGAAGAACATTTTAATTCACCCTTGATTTAATAGGCTCCTATCCTAATCATGCCTTGCACACTGAGATATTAATGGTATATCACCATTCAGAATTTTTGGAGTAAGAAATATACAACAATGTTATATATATATATATATCAGCACTAGTCTTTCCCTCTTTGTTTCACTTACTCTACAATAAAGGATATTTAAAGTATAAAACCATCATTGCTTTACAATTGTAATACATGCTTAAGACATGTACTAAAATGAGATTTTTAAATACACATTCCCAACCCAAAACAACTTACTTTAGTCCATTATCTTAGAGTTGTCTGCTAGTATAAAATCACTAATTGCTCTATGCAAACAATAATAAACAAGGGCAATAGTTTTGATGGCTTCCTAATGTAGTGTTTATGCATTGAACTGTAGTTACCTACTACATATTTCACATAAACAGTATATAATTTTATTTTATATTTCAAATTAGCTTTCCCTGGCTTAGAGAAGGCAAGGAAGAAGTGATGATGAGAATTTCCAAGATTTCTGGTGGGGTAATTTCAAAGATATATTTCTTCTGTCAGTACACACCACCAATCACTGTAATTGATGTTTTATCCATTACACCACTGGATTTCTCTGACTATATAGATAATTAGCTAGCCTCCACTTCTAGAAGATTATTTCTATCCTCTGAGGAGCCTCATGGTATAATGGACAAAATGTCAAGAATAATTAGAAAAAATGATGGTGGCAGCTATACCACTAGACCTAAAAGTGTGTAATGCCTTGTCTTGGGGGTACAGAAGGAGGAGAGGGAGAATCTGGGTATTTTATAATCACATCAATATTGTATTTGTTCTTGGGAGAATGTTGACATTTTTCAGAAAATAAGAAGCAGACAAAATGGGTTGTATATATCCAATCCAGTGATTTAAGTTACTAAAAAGTGAATCAATTTAAAAAGCTTTATATTTTGGGACACATTTTATTTATGTAATTGTTTATTAAATCATAGCACAAATTTATAATTTTATGATAATATAACATAAATCACACACTCCTAATGGCATCCTATATATAATGTTAGACTGGAGACATTTATATAATTATCTTACTATTTTGCCTTTTATTTCTTAAGAAATATTTTATCTATTTCTAAAATAGAAACCTGATCAACTGTTAGAAATATTGATGCCTTGCTACTTTCTGTGGGATGCTTGAAGCTCAACTATAGAGAAATCATGGGTCTTATCTAAAATCAAATGAAGCTGCAGGTTTCACTAATGATGATTGTGAGGCAGGCTACATGAACTGCTATGTAGAGTGGGTTGTACTTAAATAAAAATATAATCATTTTAACATTGTGCCACTAATATGTATTCACGATAGATAGTACTTCTGAAAAGAGTTTGATTCCCTGCAGTCATTAGGAAGTTCACTTACAAAAACACTAAGCCTTATAGTGAACACATCTAGCAAATGCCCCTACCTGTAATATGTAGGTCATTTTATTGCAGTAAGTCGGTGGAGATATGCACAATACCCAGGCCCATTCAACTTTTTCTACTACAAATGTGCCAGTGCTGTCAAATCAAATGGGGCTGTGTGTGATTATTCAGTTGTGCATGGCTGACCAAGCTGAGGCAGACCATCAATTTTTTCAGATCTTCTTTCTGAAGATGTGGTGGCTTTGACAGATGGGCAGAAGTGAAGACACCTTTCAGACTCCTGTGCAAATGAAGAAACTAATCTCCACCCCACAGTCTCATTTTCCCCTTCCCTACAGGTCCCTCATAGTGAGGGAGGGAATCCCCCCCAGGAAACCAGAAAAAAGCAGCTCACTGACTGACTAGAAGAATCAGAGGAGCCAGCTGGCTCACTGTCACCCCTCAGAGGGAATAAATAGCCCTTGTTTTGGATTCCTCACCCTCCGCCCCTAGCTACGATGGTGAAACTAAGGATTCAGGGTATACTGTATCAAGCCAGTCATTTGTTTTGTGGTTACTTTACTGTGTTGTATCTTTATGCTTGCAGTGCATCAGTCAATGATAAATAACTTGATGGAAATCAGGGTATAGACCAATTTACAATTAGTCAACATAACAAATTCCCTTATGGTTCTGCTGACACAGAGAAAAAGAAGGTACCACTTGCCAAAATAATTGTTTTTCTTTAAATATGAGGAAACCCACAAGACATTACTGTTCATTTTTAATCACATCTAGTCAAATTATAAATATAAATATGCCTGCTGAATTCTGAAGTGATCTTGCATGCAGAGTGAAATAATATGGAGGTGGTGGTAGCAACTCCATAGTTAAAGATTGTGTTGTGATTTCTACTTAAAGCATAGCCTAGATAAATTCGTGGCTAGTGTGTATACATATTTGTCACCTAGCACAGCCATGCTCACATACGCATAATCCTCTTAATTAGCTTGGCTATATGAAGTTAAAATTTCATCTTTCCTCCCTTCTCCTTCAACAAGAAGATTACTTCCTCAAAGAATCCAAATCAGAAGATGAACCAGGATATGCAAAAGCCCTTTTTCAGGATTAGTTTTTCCCTCACTATTTGATGTTAAGGTGGACTGCTGTATGTGGGACTTTCTATGCACATGGGGGAAATTATTTTATCTGCATTTTATGTATGCTCCATTATGTCACACATAGGAAAAATATGTAAATACATTTGTAAAACCAAGTGAGGATATATAGCCATGGATGATTATAAAGGTAAGAATATATTTACTCTAAACTCATTTTGCCGTTTATTGTTGTGTAAAACAAGACCAGGGGGTTGGTGTTAAATAACAACATAAGCTGGTTAAACTGACATTATAGGGGTAATTGACCATTAGAAGAATAGGGGTTTTTTTGGTCTTTTCTTCACCTCCACCCACTTGTGTTTTGTGTAACTAAAAATATATTTGAAAACTTATTTGTAAGTTTGTAAATGATATTTGTAAATGATTAATAACTATAATTCTCATTATAAAGAGGGCAGCAGCAGCTAGCCAGATGCTACAGTTGGAATTATTAATAATTTACAAGGAGTGTTTTGTAATCTAATGCTGCTAACTTGACTTTTGCAATGGCTTTCGGAGTGAAAGTTCACTAAAAAAAAAAAACTGGTTGTCTTTTTTATAACTACTGACTGAAAAAGTTCTGCTCCATTATTCCCAAAGAAGACTAAGTAGATGTATTTGGGATTTGTTTGCATATTATATAGCTTTTCCTGATTATTCCTCTACTTCTCATTCTGTAGAGCCCAAAGAAGAAAATTATACACGGTGATATATAGGTAAACCTAAAATTTGCTCACAATTAGAGAGTAACTGCAATGGCCCTGACACCAGTAGGGTTTGTTTTGTTTTTTTTTAAAGCAAGAATTTTTTGGAACAATGTGCCATTCTTTTCTTATAGGTTTTCCTTCCTAATTTGAAAACAACTGTGCACAATAAGCCCCATTGCATATTATCCCAGGACCAATAAATTGATGAGTAATGGTTCCAGATGTAACTACAAGTGCCAATTATCAGGCTGCAGCGTCCAGTGAAGAAGGCAGCCTGCAGTTCAGCAAGCTGAGCTACTGAATACTGAGTGAGTTTAGCAAAAAGACAGAGACTCTTTGGAGTGAACTTTGGTTTTTTTTAGTTTCTTCCTCATAAATTTTCAAAGTATGAAAGTATGAAAATGTAGCTGTTAATTACAAGTATTATGGAGTAAATAGCTGGCAAAAATGCCTGTCACAGATGTAACAAATTAAATGTTATTAGTAATAACACACATAAGAATGATGCAGCAAACCATGAGTAAACTCAATAGGAAGCAAGAGAGAGGCAGATACTCATTGCCTTCAAGGGCGCAGTGACAATTTACAAAAGCTGATAATCTCTCCCTTAGATCTATGAGTCCTGATTTTAATCACACTCCAGGAGTAACTTACATTGAGTTTCCTCTGATTTACACCATGTCACTGGGTAGAATCAGGCTCATTAAATTCATGAGTGAAATTAGACATCTGTACACTTGGCATCTGAATTTATGCCTACAGCTTTGCCTGCACAATTTTTAATATGTTGAGGAACTAAGATTTGCACAGGCAAACAAACTTTGCAAGCACAAACCAAATATTTAGATATCCACCAGCCTGACTGGAAAATACAAAAATCTGCTTACATATGTCAATGGCTATTTGGGATTTCCAAAATATGTGCATTCTAAAATCTTGCATGCACAAAGGGCAGGTGCCAATCTAATGGTGGATTACTTGGCCCAGCTGCCACACATATGGGCCCAACTGCCACTTTCACAAATCAGCAAATCTCTCAGCCCGACCTCCTTAGACACAAATCAACACAACCACACACACAACAACCCCAAACACACACTGCATCAACCTACCTTGTTTGTCACCAACACAAATCCATGCAACTCTCCCAGCACATGACAACACAATCAGCACACACAAACTGCAATGATCCCAAACACCACCCTGAATGCCAGAATGTCTGTTGAGTCAATGGCAAGTGATGGAAACAGCTACAGATATGGTAGAGCTCTTTTTGTCTGGAATTTCACCAGGTTCAATCACTGGGATTCCTGGTCTGTTACCATCTAAATTTTAAGTTCTCAGCCATTTTTGAATGTACACATTACACCTGTGTGACAACACGGACTTTCTGCTACTAGTTCACAATATGAACAGTTTCCAAATAATGTAGTTCTAAACAATGATGGATATTAAATATCAAAACACAGCATATCTTAGATGCATCTAGCCAATCATACCCGCAGCCATCACAAGAAGCACTGGATTGTGATAACAATCATGTCTTTCTCACTCCATTCAGAACTGGGGGTTTTGTATATTAGTCCATATTACTCTATGCTCTAGCTATCACTTAATGGTGAGAAATGCCTCTGTGGAAGCTAATGATGCTTTCTCTTGCCTCACAAGAAAGGACCTCTTCTTTGATTAGCAGCTTTTGGAACCTTAATTTAGCTCCAAATTATTTAAAAATATTGCTGGTTCTAAAGACAGAGTATCTGGTGTTAACTTCTCAGTCAAGTCTGAAGAAACATTTTTTCTGTAAATTGTCCTTAATTTTTACCAGTTAGGAGAGAATAAAGGAATACGATTTTGGTGTTTCTTTGGCTTTGGCTACATCAGACTTGTACAGCAAATCTCATGTTATTGCTCTGCCATCAGTGCATAACCATTGGGGGTAGCACTTTTGGGGATCTAAAGAGCACAGGTGTACGCCATTCAGGCCTGCTCTGAAGGGGGTTGAACAATACAGTGGAAAGAATATTCTCATTCCCACTGTTGCTACACCTGCAGATGTGAAGCAGGAGATTTCCCTAGAGGTCTAGACACAGCCTTGGATAGAATATGCATTTTTTACCATCAGTCTGGTTATTGGATGTATTTCTGTATTTCATATCTTTACCCCTTTCACCCATGGTGCTGACTGGCTGATGTTCTGATATTTCTGAACGTCTCACCAGTCACTGAAAGGTTTGATATAAAAAAAAAGATGACTGTCTTACTAGTTCAGCTTCTCTAAGGATAAGTAGCATATTTATTGTTCACTAGATGTTTAAATCCTACTTCATCTCTACTGGTATGCTGGTTCAGATGAAATAAAAGCTAAACTTTGTCACAATGTGAACGCTTTTTCTTTGAGGTTCAAAGTGTGACTCTTCACCTCTCATTCTTCACAGTGATATTATTATGATATGATTACAACATAATTATGATGCATTTTATGCAAGTGGGGTCATGTAAGATGTCAATGGAAAAGTTATGATTTTATTAATACAATTATCCTATTTGTATGCATGCATCATTTTTGTATCTGAAGTTATGAATATTGACTATGTATCTGTATTTCAAATGTAGTTACACCTGGGTGATGCCTGTTCGATGTGGCAGGTAAACCAATTGGCCTGGCCCACCAGGGTGCTTACCCTGGCAAGCTGCATGCATGCCAGAGATTGCTGACCCCTGTTATAGAGGTATAAAACAAAGAATCAAAATCACAGTCCCTCTGTGTACAGACCTTCTCTCACTAGGATAGCCTGAGGCCTTGTTCTTAGCCTAAGGCCATTGGCTAAGCAGCAGGGGCAGCCATAAGCTGGGAAGCGTATGGTCACATCCTCACAACCCAAACCAGTCACATTGAAATAAAATGGTATTGGGTTGTAAGGAAGATGATCCTGTCCTGATAGTGTCCATCACCATCAGATAAAGAAACAGATCTCAAGATGATTAAAGAAAACTTAGTTTGATAGCATCCTGTCTGGCAAGAAATCACTTATCAATGATTGTGGTTCTGAAACCCTCATTTCTGTATTGTTTTATCTTCATGGGACCCACTTTTCTATTGTTAATCTGTCTGGTTTTCTAATTGTGTCTGTCTGATGTATAAGTAATTTCACTAGGTATAAATTCATTAGCGTAGTGGGATATAATTGGTTAGAGTTACAATACATTAGGACTGGTTAGTTAAATTTCAGTAAAAATTGGTTAAGATATAGCTGAGAATATTACTATATAAACTGGGATCAAACATAAAGTGGAAGGGAAAATTGGAATTATGTTTGCTAAAGCGTGTGGGGGGGCAGAATGGGAACAAGGAATAGGGAATGGGGAAGAGGGACTCAGGTAAGGCTCTGTGGCATCAGAGCTGGGAAGGGGAACATGGGGTAAATGCTCTACAGCATCAGAGTTGGGAATGGAACACTGGGGAACAGACTCTATCAGCGTATAGAAATAAGCTCAACTGTTGTGCAGGGCTTCGGAATATGCTTGCTTGGAAACTAACCTCAACAAACATTGCATTGTCTGCACTTCAGACTTCTGGTCTTTTGCTGCTTGCTGTCTTCGTAACAAGAACCAGGAAAGTGGGAGGTTGAGGTAAAGCCCTCTAACAACACCCACTAGGCAAGATGCTTTCAATCTAGACTGTGGGTGGGGAAGGGACTATTCAGGTCTCAGCATAGGAGGTCTCAGCATAGGAGTGGGAACTAGCAGTGCGAGGAGTTTTACATAGGGCCCTGGCTGCTGTCCCCATGCCCGAGGCTCCACTCCCCAGCCCCATGTCTGGGGCTCCGGTCCTGACTGCTGTCCCTGCGCCCTGCTCCCCAGCCGCTGGCCCTGTTCCTGGGGCCTTGTGCCTAGGACTTTGCTCCCCAGTCCCGGGCCCCACGCCCTGCTCCCTGGTCACTGGCCCAGCACCCAGGACTCCGCTCTCCAGCCCCACTTCTGGGGCACAGCGCCTGGTCCCCAGGTCCTGGGGCTCCATTCCCAGGGCCCCACTTCTGGCCCCGTGGCCAGGGTTCTGCTCCTGGCCCTGTGCCCACCCCAAGCTGTGGCCCCAGCCTTGGTCCCCTTACCCTTCTCTGGGTCTCCCCCCACACACACACCCGGAGACACAACCCTACCCTCAGCTCCAGCTCTGGGGATGGAGGGAGTGTGTACAAGGGTATGAGGGAGACATGAAGTAAAAATTGCTTTCAGCACACCCACTATTAAAAGTATTCCAGCACTACTAGGTCTTAGGAGAAGCTTATCCATCACTTGGTGAACCTTTTTGTAAAGTTCCAGACAGCCTGTAAGTAATGGCTGCTATGACTCAGCAAGGTATGCAAAGGCCTGTGACCTGGCCACACGACTCTGGACTCCATCTTTGGATGTCTATGTTTTTCCACAAACTGAGGTTTGGGACAAAGGGTCCCCGATGTATACTAAAGCTGGTGTAAAATTGTATTTAAGGTTGTTTCTGGCTCAACTGGAAGAAATAAACTTCAGAAAACGCAGAAGAAACCTTTTATTTACAAAATTTCCAGCCCATATGTGCAAATCCATATGATTCACATAGCCCATATAAGCATTAAACATCAAAACTATATGATATCAAGCTGTATTTTTACTGAAAATTTTCTATGTTACGAAACCTGGTTTGTCAAACTGCAGAGTTCTTGAAAAGAAAATATGTCATATCCAATTTCACAAAGCTGGAATGTAGTGTTTTGTCCAACTTTCACATGATGTCTCAGAAAGCCCAAATAATCTATTGCCTTGGACACTACAGGAAGATAAGTCATCAGGTATGTGGTTTAACTAGGCCACAACTTAATTAAGTAGCACATATGAGAACTATCTGGCAATAACTCATCCTGTGCATGTCATCTTTCCTGTTGTAATCCTTATCACCTGGTGGAGGGCTGCCATCAGGCCTCCAATTGTCCATTCCAACAGGTAGAAGGCTGCCGCCAGCTTCCATTCCATTTACATGGTCCTAGCATGCCCCTCTCATACGAGGGTTAAGGATGGTGAAAGAGCAGCAAAGAGTCCTGTGTGGCACCTTATAGACTAACAGACGTATTGGAGCATGAGCTTTCATGGGTGAATACCCACTTCGCCAGATGCATGTAGTGGAAATTTCCAGGGGCAGGTATATATATGCAAATAAGAAGCAGGCTAGAAATAACGAGGTCAGTTCAATCAGGGAGGATGAGGTCCTCTTTTAGCAGTTGAGGTGTGAAAACCAAGGGAGGAGAAACTGGTTTTGTAGTTGACTAGCCATTCACAGTCTTTGTTTAATCCTAAAATGATGGTGTCAAATCTGTAGATGAGTTGAAGCTCAGCAGTTTCTCTTTGAAGTCTGTCCTGAAGTTTTTTTGCTATAGAATGGCTGCCTTTAAATCTGCTATTGTGTGTCCAGGGAGATTGAAGTGTTCTCTTACAGGTTTTTGTATATTGCCATTCCTAATATCTGATTTGTGTCCATTTATTCTTTTCCGTAGGGACTGTCCAGTTTGGCCAATGTGCATAGCAGAGGGGCATTGCTGGCATATGATGGAGTATATTACATTGGTGGACATGCAGGTGAATGAACCGGCGATGGTGTGGCTGATCTGGTTAGGTCCTGTGACAGTGTTGCTGGTGTAGAGTTGGCATCGAGCTTTGTTGCATGGATTGGTTCCTGAGCTAGAGTTACTACAATGTGGTGTGCAATTACTGGTGAGAATATGCTTCAGGATGGCAGGTTGTCTGTGGGCGAAGACTGTCCTGCCACCCAAGGCCTGTGAAAGTGAGGGATCATTGTCCAGGATGGGTTGTAGATCCCTGATGATGCATTGGAGGGGTTTTAGCTGGGAACTGTATGTGATGGCCAGTAGAGTCCTGTTGGTTTCTTTCTTGGGTTTGTCTTGCAGTAGGAGGTCTCTGGGTACATGTCTGGCTCTGTTGATCTGTTTCCTTATTTCCTCGTGTGGGTATTATAGTTTTGAGAATGCTTGGTGAAGATTTTGTAGGTGTTGGTCTCTGTCTGAGGGGTAGGAGCAGATGCAGTTGTATCTCAGTGCTTGGCTGTGGACAATGAAGCGTGTGGTGTGCCCGGGATGGAAGCTGGAGGCACGAAGGTAGGCATAGCGGTCGGTAGGTTTTCAGTATAGGGTGATGTTAATGTGACCATCACTTATTTGCACCGTGGTGTCTAGGAAGTAGACCTCCTGTGTAGATTGGTCCAGGCTGAGGTTGATGGTGGGATGGAAGCTGTTGAAATCGTAGTAGAATTTTTCCAGTCTCCTTCCCATGGGTCCAGATGATGAAGATGTCATCAGTGTAGCATAGGTAGAGAAGAGGTGTGAATGGACAAGAGCTGAGGAAGTGTTGTTTCAGGTCGGCCATAAAAATATTGGCATATTGTGGGGCCATGCGGGTGCCCATAACAGTGCCACTGATCTGGAGGTATACATTGTCATCAAATTTGAAATAGTTGTTTGTGAGGATAAGGGCACAGAGCTCAGAAGCCAGTTGTGCTGTGGCATCATCAGGGATACTGTTCCTGACAGCTTGTATTCCATCTTTGTGCTGGATGTTTGTGTAGAGAGCCTCTACATCTATGGTGGCTAGGATGGTGCTTTCTGGAAGGTCACCAATGCATTGTAGTTTTCTCAGGAAATCAGTGGTGTCACAGAGATAGCTGGGAGTGCTGGTGGCATAGGGTCTGAGTAAAGAGTCCACATATCCAGACAGTCCTTCAGTGAGAGTGCCAATGCCCAAGATGATGGAGCATCCAGGATTTCCGGGTTTGTGGATCTTGGGTTGTAGGTAGAATAACCCTGGTCGGGGCTCTAAGGGTATGTTGATTTGCTCCTATGTTAGTGTAGGGAGTGTCCTGAGTAGACGGTGCAGTTTCTTAGTGTATTCCTCAGTGGGATCTGAGGGAAGTGGCCTGTAGAATTTGGTATTGGAGAGTTGTCTGGCGGCCTCCTTTTGGTAGTCAGACCTGTTCATGATGACAACAGCACCTCCTTTATCAGTCTCTTTGATGATAATGTCAGGGTGGTTTCTGAGGCTGTGGATGGCATTGCGTTCTGCACGACTTAGGTTATGAGGCAAGTGATGTTGTTTTTCCACAATTTCTGCCTGTGCACGTCAGAGGAAGCATTCCATGTATAGGTCCAGACTGTCATTTCAACCCTCAGGAGGAGTCCATGTGGAGTTCTTCTTCTTGTGCTGTTGGTGGGAGGGTAACTGTGTATCAGTGGACTGTTCAGTGTTATCCTGAAGGTATTCTTTGAGTCGGAGACAGCGAAAGTAGGTTTCCAGATCACTGCAGGACTGTATCATGTTTGTGGAGGTGGCAGGGCAGAAAGAGAGTCCCGAGATAGGAGAGACTTTTCTGCTGGGCTGAGTGTGTAGTTGGATAGATTGACGACATTGCTGGGTGGGTTAGTGGTACCACTATTGTGGCCCCATGTGGCAGGTAGGAGTTTAGACAGCTTACAGTCCTTTTTTCTTGGTAGAGAGGTGAAGTGAGTAATGTAGATCTCTTGTCCTATTTTAGGGAAGTCCGTTTGTATGGAGTTTGGTAATTTATGAGCATCTCCAGGTTGGAGAGCTCTTTTTTGATGTTTTCCCGTTTGCTTTGTAGGATGCTGATCAGGTGGTTCCTCAATTTCTTTGATAGAGTATGGCATAATCTCTCACTGCGGTCTGTGTAGTATGTAGATAGCAGTGGATTTTTTACCTTTAGTCCATTTGGTATGATGTCCATCCATGTTGAAAGAGGGGGTCTCCTCACTGTACCAGTCATTAGGAGCCCCAATCCCATTCCTCACCTTCTTTAAGAGATAACTTCTCCTAAGCCACTTCCAATTCCAGTTTGTCAGGGAACATTAATGAATGATACTTGCACTGGGCATCAAAGGGAACCAGCAATTTGTTTGTATGATTCCCCCTCCACTCTAGCCATATCCCCAAGTCGTTAACCATTCCTTTCATAATATCAGCCAAAATCATCTTGTCTCCCCAGTTGGAGAGATGTACCACCTCTTCCTTAAATAACTCAGGTACTGGATATGCAACTTCATGATGAACAACAACCAATCTTTCCCGCTCACATAATTGAGCCTGCAACTAAATCTGCTCACAGCCGATTTGCCCCTCTCCTGGCTTTCTCCACCTGCACAGCCCAGGCAATTCCCTTGCCATACCCTTCATTGTGGCATCTCAGGCCAAATTGTAGTTATCCCAGGAAAAGGACTTGACACCTATCCTAATAGCTTCTAAAAACTTTTAGAATAATCTGTGTGTCCATATGCTTAACTCTATCTCTTTACTAATGCTCAGATGGTTCCCCCCAGGTCCAGACTGATCCATTCATGTATTCCTGCCCTGGCCAACAAATGGAAGAAGGCACTCACTGATCCCAGAGCATGCCGCTCCTTTTATGACTACTCAGAACTACTTCATTTCTGATGCTCAGTTGTGAACTTCTAGTGAGAACTGGTCACTTACCTGTGGACCAAAAGCACAATACTCTGTCTGCACATCCAGTCACCAACTCCTGTAACTTGTTCTCTTGACCTTGACAGAAGAGATAAACAGAAAGTATTTAGCACATTTATACCACTGGATTATCATCCCCAAGAAGGGACTCCATAGCACTGTATGCATTCAGATGCCCCCACTAATAGCCAGAACGAACTGAGCTCTATTTGAAACTATACTTTAGACATAGCCATTGCAATCTTTATGTTTGAAAAAACAGCAGCTGAAGGGTTATGGCAGTGGTCCCCATCGTGGTGCCCGTGGACGCATGGCACCTGCCGGGGCATTTATGTGCGCCCGCCTAGTGCCCAGCAGGGGAGAGAAGCCACGGTCCCACGCCTGCTGGGGACAGAGAACTCCGGGGCTGCAGGCTGTGGTGTTCTCGGTCCCTGGCAGGTGCGGGGCCGCAGCCTAAGCTGGAGAGAAGCCGCAGCCCCGCACCTGCCGGGGACAGAGAACTCCGGGGCTGCAGGCTGCGGGCGCCGGTGTTCTCAGTCCCTGGTAGGTGCAGGGCCACAGCTTAAGCCAGAGAGATACCACGGCCCTGCGCCTGGCGGGGACAGAGAACTCTGGAACTGCAGGCTTCATTCTATGTTAAAGTAAGAATAATAAATATATTTGGACCAGCAGTTCAGCAATGTTTTACTTTTTTAAAATAAATAAGATGAAAACTGTTTGCAATATTTATTTTGTAAAAACTTCTTAATTTTTCTTGCAGGTAGATAAAAAAGAGCCAATTCACATGGAAAGGTGAAAGAGTAATTGCCAAATAATTTAATTAATACCTTTTACATGTAAAATTACCCTTTTTATCTTATGGATTAATATATTATGTAATATTAAATATGATGTTTTACGTATAATTTAATGTACAAACACAAAATAAGCCTTGAAAAATTGTTAGTGCCCGCCACACCCTTCTGAAAACATGAATGTGCTACTGGCCACAAAAAGGTTGGGGACCACTTGGCTATGGGGAGTAGCTCTTGAATTGTAAGCCCTCACCATGTTTAAAGCAAGGTGAAGGAAGAATAAGAGTATTTCCCATCATTCATAAACTTCCTCATTTGAATGTAGTGGATCAACTGATAATTCACAGGTACTTTTTTTTAATTAGATTTCTTATTCTGAATGGGCCTGCAACTTTTTTTTCGTTTCAGATAAATCTTACCCTCTTACTATGTGAGATAAATACTTCAGGTGCTTTGAATTTTGGAATCATCCTATTAAATCTAGATATTCATATGATATCTTTAGTCTTTTTGTATGTCTTTCCTCTTTTTTAACCTTTGCATTTGTATTTACCTAATTTCCAAGAACATTTTGCCCTTAATGAGGGCCCAGCATAGCTGTTTGCCAAGATTATGTCTCGTCTTTGACTTCTCTGGAACAATAAGCCTCCACCAGTACAAATGATATTGGATGCGTCAAAGTCAATATCATACTGGTCCCAGTTCATTCCCGTGCACATTGCAGCCATCAATCCAAATTACCCTGCATGGCTCATGCCATAGTCCTAAATGTGTTTGGACCCAACAGACTAATCTGCTGTATTTTGACAAGGCCAAGCTTCCCTCCAGACATTTGTGTGACAATGTGCCTGCACATCTCTAGTGGGTGGCATGGCTGCTTTCCCAGATCCAAGTTATTCCATTAATGTACATGCCTTTCTTCTCTTGTCAATAGGCCAATAAGCTTACACTGCACCCTTCCATTCAGCCAATCAGTCACGGAGCCCTCCTCAACCCTACTCCCGAAGACAACAAGGAGGGAATGGGGAGGATGATCCTTAAAGGAGCCAATGGTTTTCTTTCCCTTGCTGGCACAAACAAAGCTTCCTCACCTCTAAACCAAGAGAAAGTTCACATTAACAGTTTTGTGCAATTCTTGTTTAAGTTTGTATTACTTACTGACTGGTGACGCTATTTTATTTTGTAAAGCTTAATCTTCTGTGAATAGTACATCTAATCCAGTACCCCATCTTTGACAGCAGCAAGGTGTTATATATATAGATCAGCTAGATAATATTCTTATTAATTATATAAATATCTAATCCTTGTTTTATTCATACTAACTTCTTCATCATAATAATATATTGTGGCAGTAAGTCCAACAGGATAATTACATGATGTGTGAAAAAGCATTTCCTTCCACTAGTTTTAAAATAGCTGTCCTTCAGTTACATTGAATGTCCCTTTGTTCCTGTAGGATAAGAAAAGGTAAAATGGGAGTTCCTCATTAACAGTCTTTATTCTATTTATTTTACATATGTCACCTCTTCTAGCAGTTGAGGTGTGAACACCAAGGGAGAAGAAACTACTTTTGCAGTTGGCTAGCCATTCACAGTCTTTGTTTAATCCTGAGCTGATGGTGTCAAATTTGCAAAGAAACTGAAGTTCAGTGGTTTCTCTTTGGAGTCTGGTCCTGAAGTTTTTTTGCTGCAGGATGGCTACCTTTAAATCTGCTATTGTGTGTCCAGGGAGATTGAAGTGTTCTCCTACAGGTTTTTGTATATTGCCATTCCTAATATCTGATTTGTGTCCATTTATCCTTTTCCGTAGCGATTGTCCAGCTTGGCCGATGTACATAGCAGAGGGGCATTGCTGGCATATGATGACGTATATTACATTGGTGGGCTTGCAGGAGAATGAACGGGTGATGTTGTGGCTGATCTGGTTAGGTCCAGTGATGGTGTCGCTGGTGTAAATATGTGGGTAGAATTGGAATCGAGGTTTGTTGCCTGGATTGGTTCCTGAGTTAGAGTTACTATGGTGCAGTGTGTGGTTGCTGGTGAGAATATGCTTAAGGTTGGCAAGTTGTCTGTAGATGAGGACTGGCCTGCCTCCCAAGGCCTGTGAAAGTGAGGGATCGTTGTCCAGGATAGGTTGTGGATCACTGATGATACACTGGAGAGGTTTTAGCTAAGGACTGTAGGTGATGGCCAGTGTACCCAGAAGCCTCTTGTTGCAAGAGAAGCCCAAGAAAGAAACCAACAGAACTCCAGTTTCTCCTCCCTAGGTGCTGAAACCTCAACTGCTAGAAGGAGGCCTCATCCTCCCTGATCGAACTAACCTCGTTATTTCTAGACTGATTCTTGCCTGCATATTTATACCTGCCTCTGAAAATTTCCACCACATGTGTCTGACAAAGTGGGTATTCACCCATGAAAGCTTATGCTCCAATACTTCTGTTAGTCTATAAGGTGCCACAGGACTCTTTGTTGCTTTTTACAGCTCCAGAGTAACACGGCTACCCCTCTGATACTCTATTAAAGTTGGATATTTTTAAATCAGGAGGTCCAGACAACTTGCATCCAAGAATTTTAAAAAAGCTGTCTGAGAAGCTTACTCAACCGTTAATGTTAATTTTCAGTAAGTCTTGGAGCACTGGAGAAGTTTAAGAAGACTAAAAGAAATCTATTGTTGTGCCAATTTTTAAAAGCAGTAAATGGGAGGACCCAGGTAATTATAGGTGTGTCACCCTAACATCAATCCCTGGCAAGATAATGGAGCAGTTGATGCAGGACTCCATTAATAAGGAATTAAAGGATGCAAATCAGTATACATTTATGAAAAATAGATCCTGTCAAGCTAACGATATCTTTTTTAATGAGATTACAAATTTGGTTGATAAAGTAATAGTGTTAATATGATATATTTAGATTTCTCTAAGGCATTTAACTTGGTACTGCACAACATTTTGATTAACATGGCACACATTTAAATTGATTTAAAACTGACTGATAGGTCTCAAAATGTAACTGTAAAAGGGGAATCATCATCTAGCAGTGAGCTGATTTCAGTGGGCTTCTGCAAGGAATTGGTTCTTGGAACCATGCTATTCAATATTTGTATCAATGACCTGGAAAAAAACATAAAATCATCACTGATAAAGTCAGCAGAGGACACAAAAATTGTGGGAGTAGTAAATAATGAAGAAGACACGTCATTGATTCAGAGCAATATGGACTCCTCAGTAAACTGAACACAAACAAACAATATCCATTTTAATATGACTAAATGTAACTGTATATATGCAGGGAAAAGAATGCAGGCCATATTTATAGGATAGGGGATTCTATTCTGGCAAGCAGTGACTCCAAAAGAGCGTTGTGGGTCATGGTGAATAGTCTGCTAAACATGAGCTGCATGTGCAACTCTGTGGCCAAAAAAGCAAATGCAATCCTGGGACACATAAACAGACTCTTGGGTGGGAATAGAGGTTATTTTACCTCTGTATTTGGCACTGGTGAAACTGCTTCTGTAAAACTGTGTCCAGTTTTGTACCCATAATTCAAAAAGGATGTTGATTAGTTGGAGACGGTTCAGAGGAAAGTCTCAAGAATTATTAAAGGATTAGACAATATGCCTTATAGTGACAGACTCAAGGCATTCAGTCTGCTTAGTCAGGAGGACAGACTAGATGATCATATTGGTCCCTTTTGACCTTAGAACCTGTAAAATGTTAAGCAGATGAG
Organism: Gopherus evgoodei; assembly: GCF_007399415.2. Taxonomy (NCBI): domain Eukaryota; kingdom Metazoa; phylum Chordata; order Testudines; family Testudinidae; genus Gopherus; species Gopherus evgoodei. The sequence continues at coordinate 70,597,317 of NC_044322.1, forward strand.
AAGTTCCACTAACTTCAGTGCCACTGTACCTACAGAAAATTGAGTGCTTTGGATTGGTGCCTTTTTCTTTAAACTATATAAACCTGGGCCAAGATTCTCAAAAAGGAACTAGTGATTTTTTATGTCTAATTTAAGAGCATTTACAGGGGCCTGATATTCAGAGTAAGAGTGCTCAGCACCTTTTTGAAAACCAGTCCTTTTCAAGGTGTCCCAAGTTGGGCACACAGAAAATGAAACACTTAGTATTAGTCATGTCGGAAAACTTTGGCCCTAATCTCTTTAACCTTTCCTCATATACACACCTTTCCCATACTAGTAATTGTATTTGTTACTCTTCTCTGACCATTTTCTATTTTTGTTTCATCCTGGAGATGGAGTGACCCAGTTTTCAAGGTGATATATAGTGGCATTATGTTTAAATATTAGTATCTGTTCTTTAATACAGCCTAACATCTTGTTTGCTATTTTTGACTGCCTCTGTATATTGAGCAGAGGTTTTCATTGAGCTGTCCATAATGGTGCCTAGGATATTTTCCCAAGCAGTTACAGTAAATTTAGAGCTGATCAATGTGTATGAGTAGTTTATATTGTTCCTTGCAACATGCACTATCTTGCATTTGCCTACACTGAATTTTCTTTCTGATTGTGTTACCAAGTCAGATAGGCTTGTTAGAGCCTTCTAAAATTCATTGCTATCCACTTTAGACCTGGTATACCTACATTTTTACCACCCCAGTGTTTCCCCTTCTTACAGATCATAAATATATTAAAGAACTCCATTCCTAGAATGAATCCTGGGAACAGAACTATTAACCTCCTTCCATACTGAAAATTGATTGAATATTTCCCCTTTGTATATTTTGTTTTCTGACTTTTATCTGTTTTGTTATCCATGACGTAAGTGTAACCATGTAACCATCTAGGCTTTCTCAGAGTGTTTTGAGCAGAGGGTGGCAGAGACGCTTAATCAAAGGCTTTTGGAACCAAATAAAATATATCTCTTGTCTCTTCTTTATTCACTGTTGGTTTGAGTCACTCATAGATGTAATAGACTGAAGAGGCATGATTTTCTTTTGCAGAGGCTATTATCTATCTTGGAGTTTTATAACTCTTTGTTTATTTGTTAACTTTTTGTGCCTGGTGTTGAAATATGGATTAGTGCTTTTTAATTTCCTAAATCGTGTGGTTATTGAAGGTGTCACTATGGGATACAGCTAAAACTGTTTGTGTGCCCTAATTGAATGTTCATGCCTTTAGATGTTTGGATTTCTTTTATGTTTAACCTTAATGCTGAATTTTCTGGGTTTATAATATTTGTTTTTAGGATAATTGCAATGTCTCTGTAATGTGTTTTACCCTTAGCTATTCATGTATACCCTTAATTTTAACTCCATTTTAGGGTGGTTTTCATTAAGGGAATATAAATAAGTATAACCAATAGCATACACAGTAGAGGACATTTGAACTTTAAAAAATAATCATGGTTTGTGGAGTTTTCATACTTATATCATGATGTGTAATCTAAATCTCAAGTATATAATACAGAGGTCAGCAACCTCTGGCACGCAGTTTGCCAGGGTAAGCCGAACCTGCCAATGTGGCAGGTAAACAAACTGGCCCAGCCCCCCAGGGTGCTTAGCCTGGTGAGCTGCGTGCCAGAGGTTGCCGACCCCTGGTATAATATATATTTCATAAAGAGTACAAATAAATGCAACTTATAAATCACATATGTATAACCAAAAGAAATTCTTGTATATATGTGATGGCAAAAAAAGTGTTAGTTTACCAATCTCTTTCCTTTCTACCAAAAGGTACTTTTTCATAATCTTGGAAGAATATTGGCATCATAATAAAGCCATATGCATAAGGTAATACCCTTTAATTTATTGGGAAATGAGACAGCAGCTGGTTAGTGTGAATAACATTTTCTGTTATGCACTAGATTTGCATGCCCTGCAGTATTTATTCCAAAGGTGTATTTAGATATGTTGTCAGTATTGTTACAGATCAAAGAACATTGCTAAGGCTAGAAAATATTTAATGTCTCAATTTCCTGCAAATTAATCTAAAAAACTTCACTAATTATAAATCTTCTCCTTTGACTTTCTGTTCACAGGAAGACTGCCATGCTGATAATGAGCATAGATTAATTAAAGTAATGGACTAAGACTGACTTTTGGAAACAGCTGTGGGGATCTAAATTGTGCTGTGGATAGTGTAATGCACATAAACAGCAGAACCAAGGTGTCACTGTTCCTAATTAGCATATACCAAATTCATCTATTTGTGGTTGTTCAGAGTCCTATTTGTTTTAATATCTTTAAATCAAACTAATCTAAATGCCTTCTGCTTTGTTTTTGTTTGTTTTTGCTGTATTGTTACCATCTTCCCTTTGTATGTTTTGCTGTCATTGTCCTCCAGCAATCACATCCTATTTGGTTAGTAAAACATCTTTTAAAGCTGTAGCTTTCAAGTGTACCAGCTGTTTTCCATTTTCCTTCACACAAGTCTGCCAAATGAGGGAACAGCTAAACCCTTTCTTGCAATTATAGCTTGCCAGAAGACTGCACCCCATCATTTTCAAACAGTGACCCATTCACAATGCTCAATATCTTTGTGACCTCCTGAATTATTACTGGAACCTGCCTGAGATTCCAGCTGATTGGAGCAGCTGCAGAAACAGTTAAATGAGGAACTTCCACATTGGAGGGAGTGGGTAAAATTGTGCCAAACCAAGGCCACTCCTCCACCTCTGGGGAAATTAGGACCCAGGTGGTGCCTCCCCTCCACCTCACTATGTGGCCTTGAGGAAAAGCAGCACAGAGGAGTCAGCCAGAGACTCCAGCGCGAGTAGGAACAGGAACAGCCAAAGCAGGGACCTTTGGACAGTCAGAGAACTTTCCACAGTTTTGATTGGTCTTCTCTGTCTCCTGTGCTGACTGGTTTACTCCAACCTTCCCCCTCCATCACAGTCTCTTCACTTCAGCTTCACTCACTACTGCCTCTCTTACCCTCTTCTCCTTTGCCCTGTCACTCTCACACACATCTTACTTTACTTTGCATTTAGCTGACCCCCTCCTAACTAAATCTACCCAAATAAATAAATAAATAAATGTGAAACTAACATGTCATTTGTTGCTGTCACATTGTCCAGACTGTTTGTGTTATATGCCCTTTCCCTCATCCTGTGTCTGTCTTCTCGATTTAGATTGTGAGCTCTTGAGGTAGTGGTGTCCAAAGTTTTCCTGTCGCACTCTTCTTGCCAGTAATGGAATCTGTGTGTGCCTCCCCTCCATTACAGCCATTGGCTCTGCAGAGGTGCTTGGTCTGAAGGTGGAAATGAAGGAAGAACTGGGGATGGGGGAGGAGCTGGGGCTAGAGGCAGAGCTGGCCTGGGGGCAGAGAGGGAATGAGGGCAGAGCTGGGTTAGGGGTGGAATAGGGGGCAGAGTGGAGCTTTCCTCCTGTCCACCCTGGGGCCTGGCCCAGGTTGCACCACATACCACTCTGAACATTCCTCCGCACTTCCCCTTCAGGGGTGCACCCCACAGTTTGGGGACCACTGTCTTCTGCTATTCTCTGTTTGTACAGTGCCTAGCCAACCATTCTTGGTTGTTCTTTGGCAACACTGTAATAAACATGATTGACGTCACTGTACCTAGATATGAGCATTCCAACATTAAAAAAGCCTCAGATAGTCCAGAATGCAGCAGCCTTCCTATTCCCTACCCTGCTCAGTACAATTGGCACCTCAAAGAATACAAGGCCAGTTTCAAAGACTTCAGAGCAATCTTCATGGCCCTTTATGGAATTAGCCCAAAATACCCCACAGTCTGCCTCCTTCTTCATGAAGATGACCACCCCAGATGGCTTCATATTATTATTTCCTGGGATGCCTCAGTGATGGATACTTCTATAAGAACTAGTAGCTAGCAAGCTAGAGAGAATTTATGACCTGACATCAATGGCAGCAGGATCAAGTCTTTAGTTAGCAGGCATCTGATTAGAACTTATTGAGAGCTGTTTCAAAGTTACTGTTTAGTGTCTGTTAACTGCTTTTTGTAACAGATCACTCTTACAATACGATCCTGAAGAGATAACATCATAGTAAACAATAACTTGCCACTTGATCAGGAATAGACACCGCTTACAAATGGCCCTATGATCAAATCCTAAACACAGTGTGTAGCCTTAATATGGGTGGATTGTATCTAGCTCTGACAAATACGTTAGCTATCTATTTCTTTTGACACTTTGGCAATAATTGTATAGCTTGTTATGACAATAAAGTCTCATTGAATTGAACTGCATTCCTTTGCATCCCAAACTCCAGTTACAGTTCCAACTGAATCAACACTCAAGTGGTGCATGTAAAAGCCAGACATGGAGTGTTTAATTCAAACACAGAATGTATTGGTGGGTTTAAAGAAAACAACCACAGATTAATTACAAAGTTAAAAATGGATGCCATGGATTTACAGTAACTATTTTTCGTAATAAATTGTATTATGCATGCACAGCATTTTATAGAACTACTTAGGTTCTATTAGCATCACTGATTTCACTAGGCACCACAGTATACAATACAGGGAGTAAAGAGATCACTGAAGGAGGCTAAGGTTTTTTCAGAGTACTTAGGTTCTCTGAAAGAACCTTAGCCTCCTTCAGTGATCTCTTTACTCCCTGTATTGTATACTGTGGTGCCTAGTGAAATCAGTGGTGCTTTGGGTCTTATTCTAAAGGCTATATATAATTTACAATTAAAATAAGTAGTTTAGCAGATCCATTGACTGCTAAAGTCTGATTTATTTGAACAGTTCCTAGTTATTTGTGTTTATATCTTTGGTGATTTGCTCTTCATATTTCTTAATGTCCTCCTTATATTATACTTGTTTGAATACTTAGTCATTTATTTTTCTATTGTCCTCATTTGGGTTGAATTTTCATTTTTTGAAGGATATTGCTATAAAATGGTAGATATTAGGAATTATTTTAAGACACGTGGCTAAGTTCTGCCTTGCTTAGCATTCCATGCAGATCCATTTATTTCCATTTAAGCTGTGTGAAATATGAGTCACAGCGGATCTGGGATCACAATATTCTTTCAGAGCATCTAACACCCATTTCTGCCATCTATGTTACATTGCGTATGACAATATAAGGCCAGACTCTATGCTGCGCTGAATTTCTCATAAACGCAGAAGAGTGGAAGGATGTCAGAAAGCTAATTACAGCTCATGATTCACTTCCCCGGTCCTGGACCTGTTGGAAGCTATGGCAGCCTGGAGACTTCCTCTCCTTAGTCCTCATCAGACCTATCCTAGGGCATTCACTCTGTCCTCTCAAACAACAGAGCTTAGCCAGAGCAAGGGTGGAAGATGCATCTTTCCAAAACTGTATTAAATTAGTTCTCCCAGAATCAATAGGGGAGCAGGAAAAGAGTTGTGACCGAGATACTCTCTGTCCCTTGCTCAGGAGTCCTATGGCTCATTGTGTTAAAAGAGTAATTGTACTCACTTAGGTTTATTTGATTTTACACTATTATTTTATTTATGTGAACTTTATATCATTGTGAACATATTAATTTGTTACCACTTCCTGAGTACAGTATTTATGACTTATTAGTATACTGTATGGGTTTACCCAGGTGATATATTTTTGGCTACCTGTATTAAAAATAAGATTTAAAAATAGATTCTCAATCTGAACTAAGCTTAAAATGTATTTCTTCTAATAGGTTCACCTCAGCCCACCACAATACTGTGTACCTGTTACCTGTTTTCAGATTTATTGGGAGTTAATTTGTTTAAGGTGCCGATACCTTAGTTTGCAAGCCAACTTCTCCTGTGACCAAAGACAAGGGAAGGGTAACCAAATTAGAAATCAGGTTTCCATGGCTGAAGGTCAGTAAAGCATTGCCTTGTCTATCTTGTCTCATGTGATTTTCCTCAATCAAGAGTGACTTTCTGCTTTTCTAGGACTCCTTGGGTTGTTTAGGGTTCCAATCAGCTAGATATGCGTGCTTTAACTGCTGTTTTGACAAGTTGTTGACCCTGAAATCTATTCAGCATGGTCTGTAGTCTTGGCACAGTAGTTAAAAGAACTATAGATTTGGCATGTCACCCTGAACATATTTTAAGAACTGAGACTTTCACTTGGGAAATCAATGTCTATTGTGTATGTAGATACATAGCAAAGTCATCTACATACTGTATAAATACAACCACATCATTTTCTAGATTTTACAGGGTTGGCAACTTTAATATAGGAAAAGGGTAAATCTCAAGGATTCAGTGTAAACTATCTATAAAAAAGTCCCATCAATGGCTGCAGCATGCCAGATGTTTATACATGCAGCTTATCCTATATCGGAATGTGTCAATGTACTTCCACAGCTTAAAATTTGCCAGATATTACTGCCATTACAAAATGTATGATGAAATCATGTTAATCACTATCAGGCTGACTGAGGAGGTATTTGTTAATATTGTACTGTGACATTGCATGTGACATTGCATCCCATAAGGCTTCATGGAAATATGCTTATGAATGTGTATATATATGACATAACTGCAATATGTTTTACGCTATGTTTGCCATGTAACATATCTCTGTAAGGGTTATGATCTACTGAATCTATTCATCCTATTTGTATGCATGTGTCATTGTTGTATTCAAAGTTATGAATATTGGCTGTATACTTATTTGATTTCTAAGAAGCCTTAGTAGAGCATTTGGCCAACTTCTTGAGAAAGGAATGTGCAAATTACTGGTAAGTGCCCAATCAAGAAACACCTAAAGGACAATGAATCTTGGAAAGCTCTAATCCGCATAAGAAGTCTACTCGAGGACGTTCAGGGTAGCATGTAAACAATGGCTGCTGCTTGTAAAAACTGAGTCATGCATGGACAGGTGACTTGCCCATGTGACTCCAAAACTCCATCTTGAAGCTGGACATTGCATAGGAGAGAGGAGGGGGTCTCCACTCACAAGAGAAAGTTTATTTAAACCCCTGGGAGATCCCTCCATTTTGTCTTCAGTTGGCTCAAGATATCTGGGATATCTGAAAGAAATTGGAACAAAGGACAGTAACTATAGGGGGTGTAAATGATTGCTGGACCCAGACTAGAAGGAGACTAGTCTGTAAAAGGAAGCTTACTGGAACACCACGGAGGGTGAGATTTTGTCTGTATTCAGTTTTCTTACTGTATTAGACTCAGACTTGCATGTTTTATTTTATTTTACTTGGTAATTAATTTTGTTCAGTCTATTACTACTTGGAACCACTTAAATCCTACTTTCTGTATTTAATAAAAACACTTTTTACTTATTAATTAACCCAGAGTATGCATTAATACCTGGGGGGTGGGGAAATAGCTATGCATCTCTCTCTATCAGTGTTATAGAGGGTGAACAATTTATGAGTTTACTCTGTATAAGCTTTATTCAGAGTAAAACGGATTTATTTGGGGTTTGGACCCCATTGGGATTTGGACATCTGAGTGTTAAATACAGGAACACTTCTTAGGTTGCTTTCAGTTAAGTCTGCAGTTTTGGGGCAGGTGGTTCAGACTCTGGGTCTATGTTTGAGCAGACTGACGTGTCTCAGCCAGGAAGGGTTCTGGAATCCCAAGATGGCAGGAAAAGCAGGGGCAGAAGTAGTCTTGGCACATCAGTTGGCAGCCCATCACATATACATAATAGCTCTCTATACTCTCACAATAAGGCACATTATTAGTAGGCAAAATAACATTAAGATTTTTTTCATTGGCTTTCACCTTTCAAAGACAACATATTACATATTCTAGGAGCATTTAGGACCTGAGCATGCAAAGAGATCTGCAAGTGTGAATTCAAACTCACATGAAAGTCCCATTAACCTCATTGTGGTATCAGTTACTAGCTGCTACTGGAAACTAATGTTTCCAGCCTCTTCGTCTAAAATATATAAAAAGCCTAAGGACCACTTGGCTACTAGTTGCCACAAAAACATACCTCTAACAGCCAAATACAGAGGCAGATTACTTTAAGCTAGTAAACGAGTTTTGTCTCCTATTTCCTCTGGACCAGGATGAAACCCGCAAATAGACATCACTGCAGCATCTCCAGATTTATTTGAAACAGGACATGAAACTCAAATGTGAGGAAGTTCATTGATTCATAGGTGTTATAGCCAGAAGAAACTAAGCCATCTAGTCTGTTCTCCTATATGACATAGGCCATAGATTTTCATCCATTTACTCCTGTGTTCCAGTAACTTCTGTCTGACTTAAGCATATCTTCCAGAAAAACACCCAGGCTTGATCTGAAGACCTCAGAATTCTATTGTGGATCTTTTATTTGAGGCTGAACATACTTCATTACTAACTTAAGAGATTGTGGTATTGACCTGTGCCTCTTGAAGAGCTCTGTGGAAGAGCTGAAGAAGTAGAGAGTTTTGTATCTCACAAAAACTGCACTTCTCAGTAATTAACCTGCTCTTAGGAAGAGCTTTTAAATTCTTATCCATTTGTGAAAAAGGCCAAGCTTTGAGGGAAAAGTGGTGAACTATTTTCAAGGAAACAAAGGATGTTAGCATAAATTACATGATGCAGTGTGAGCTAATCATAGTTGAACAAGACAGAAAATGATTTTATATATGCATATAGGATGACCAGATGTCCTGCTTTTAAAGGCACAATCACACATTTAAGCCCTCCTGCAGGTGTCGACTTTTTCTTAAAAATGGGCAAATTGTCCCATATTGTCTTTCTCCCCCACATCAGTACCGGTGGGTCCTGCTGCTGTACGGATCCCTGCTCACCAGGCACCCACCCACCAGTGGTGCTTCGTGGGGGACAAGTGGCCCTGTATGCCATGGGAGTGGGTATGCAAGTTGGGGGGAAGATGCGGTGCATAGGATTGGCTCTTCCCCCTACTGGTGTGTCAGGACAGACCCCGCTGCGTGCTGGCTCTCAGCCAGAAGGGCCTCACCCTCCCATCCTGTTTCCAATTGGCATTGGCTGTGTGTTGTGAGATGCCGTGGCTGGTCTATGCGAGCAGGCGCCAGGCACCAGCCAATTACGAATCATGTCTGCTGTCCACCCATCAGCCCTTTAAGTGCTCCCCCTTTTGCTATCATCTTCCTGCTTTGCCCCTCTGCTCCTTCAGCCCTGCTGCTCTTCCATACCCATATCCCGTCAGAAGATGTCCCACTCCCAGCACTGTGTGGAGAACCAGCCCATGGTTGGAGCGCTCAGCTCACTCAGCAGCCTTCCTTCCTCCACTGCTTCTGGCTGTGCCAGGGCTCTGGGAAAGCCCAAGACCATCCAACTGGCACACTGGCCATTAGGAACCTCTCTGACCCTCATCTGAGCTCTGGGGTGGTGTGTAGGGGGAAGCAATTTCCAGCCTATTCATGTCCTGAACCTGCAGGCTCCACAGAAGCCCCCAGGGTAGGGGCTTAGCACCCTCTTCATCCACCCACCCCACCCTGGGTCCTGCCCCCCAGGGAGCGTGAGACTGCTCCATCCCCTGGGCACCCTGCCCTGCTAAACCACCTCTCTGTCCAGGTTTGCTGAAGCCCCTGCAGTCAAGTTCTCTGCCAGAGGTGGCTGGGTTATGTGGGTGACCAGCAGCAGCCTGGAGGTGTTAGCTGCCTTTCGACACTGTGCGGGCAGAAAGGGCAAGCTGTTTCCAGCCACATCTGAGTGGTGGAGTGAAGAGATGAGCTCTGCAAAGACACAGGGCAGGTCATTCCTTCCACACCACCACCTCCCTTGCAGTTGAAAGCAGCTCCTGTCCCTCCCCTACCACGCAGTGCCGTGTATGCCCTCCCACACACATCTGTTGCCTCAGAAAGATGTAAAGCCAGGTAACAGGAGAGGTGGATGAGTCCTGGGGACCCAGCTAGGAAGGGAGGGCACAGAGTGCTGGGGCAGGGAGGGGCAGGTCAGCTGATCACCCCGCCATGTGAGAAGGGTGTACAGGAGTGTGTGTGTGTTACCTCTCCCCATGTGAACCCTAAAGCCTTAAAGATAAGAAGGTAAATAAAAAGAATCCAACTACGCAGTATTTCTTTTTAACAGGGGTTTAGTCAACTTGTTAATTTGAATATTTGTACAGCATAGTTCTGATTGATTGCCATTGAACTCGCTTGAATATGAGTAATTTTACCAGGTGTCCCATATTCAGCATAGGAAATTATGGTCACACTGTGCATATATCATTAGAACTGCTCAAAAAGAGTTGTCTGGAATTTCTGTAGTACAAGGAACTGACATTTCCATTGCAGTGCATTGAGTCTGCCAGAGATATAGTAGCACATGCAATTTCGTTTGAGCAGTCATACTGATACATGCATTCCATATTGTATACATACAGATACACACAAATGTATGTAAGACTTGATCCTGCACTACTGTGCACCTTGTGTAGTCATTTACAGCCCATCAAAGTGGGTGTCAGTGCTACCTTAATTCTTTGGGAGGTGTAAATGAAAATATTAGGTTCACAGCAGTGGAGAATCGGGTCTTGTATATATTATATATCTGATAAATCACACAACAGATTTTAATAAAAAATCTTTGTATTAGATTTATGTAAAATATCACTCTGTTGTCTTTCAATTGTTCAATTCAACACTGCCATACATTTTTGGTTCTGGGTAAGATTCAAAGCCTATAAGAGCCTATTTTGAGGTTCTATTTCCAATAAGGCCAAATATCATATGCAAATAGCCATTCTCATGAGATTTTTAACCCCAAGATGGCAATAATTTCACCAGAGCATCTGATCTTGTAAGATTTCTGCCATTTGGGAAAGGGGAGGGATGGGACAAAAACCTGGTGAGAACAGCTTGTAAGATTTTGACACACATAGATTCTAGCCATTATCTGGCCTTGAACCCAATCTCTCATTTAAACAACAGTGGATTCAAACGTCACCTTGTTGGCCTACCTCCTAACATGGTTGACCAGTTGAATTTTATCCGGAAATCATTTTTGTTAAAATCCTCACAGCCATGAAATATGAGCATGTGGTAATGGCACAGGCTGCTGGGAAGTATATGGCTTTCCCTTCCACCTGGCAGTGATGTTTTGGCCATATTCATGAATTATATCTTCATTCCCTCACCATATTTATTATAACATATTTGCCTTATAAAAGCACACACACTTTATGGTTCTCTGTTTTTCACAGAAACCTTGCAATATAGCATATGTACATTGAATAAAGTAATACATTACTCTGCATGGTTTCTTTTCATGTATTTTCTCGCATTTTGAGATGAAAATTCTATTAAAATCCAACTTATTCTATCAGAATAACAATTTTAAAGCAGGATGTGAAAAATTGCATTAATGACGTCTATGTGATCACCCCAAGAGGGAACAGGTGACAGTGAAGGAGTTGTTCATAGTTGGTTTACACTGTAGTACTCTGCATTTGCTATCAGCACTTATTGCTAATTGATACAGTTTGAGGCAGCCTCTGTTACCACTGCTGGACAGCAAGGGTTCTTCTTTAAGTGATGTCTAGAAAACAGGTAAGCTATTTAAAAGGGTAAAATGGAAATTTCTATGACACTTTGTAGACAACCCTGAGAAATATAAAAGAAATCAGGAAACAGACTGGGGACTACTGTGCCAAGCTGGAGGTACTGTGAGGAATGAGCACTGCATCATTTAGATGAAATATAATTCTCTGGGGACTGAATGGTCCAAAAGCCTTTTAACTCGGTGTCACTAGTTCATAGTCTGGACAGGTTATTAGTATAGCATTTGTTCATACTCTGCTGGCTGACTGACGGTTTGAAGATCTCAGTGTAGTTCTCAATGGACGCTTCTCCACAGCGCAGAAATTACCAGCACAATTGGCACTCCCTTGGCTCCTTAGCTGGCAACCTCAGCAAAGAGGTCCAAGACTGAGCCTGAAGATACAAATGTCCTCTCAGCCTTAGAGATGGTTTCTCTGCATCAGATTTGAGGCACATTGGTGGAGCAGGGTGGCAAAGCTCACCGTGCTCTAATGTTACCTATTCTGTGGAGAAATGAAGGACTTCACTCTTTGGGGTTGTCAGGTCGAAACCTCACACACACCAAATTCACATGACGTTTTAAAATATTTCCCAAACATATTGCATGGGTCAAATATTGTACCTTATAAAATAGCCAGGATTGCCCTGTGTAGGGTCCAGACTAGCACCACTTAAATCCTTGTTAAGTTCTCAAAATAGGGTTTACATTAAATGTAAGCCTTGTGCTGGTCCTCAGACCTTGACATCATTTACAAATTGGATTTAAACCACAGTACTTAAATGTACCCACTTTATTTCTCATACTAAGTATACCAGTAAAAAAATACTACTGCAAATAGCATGACAAAGATAAACACACACAGTGTAGTAAATGCCCATTTTAATGGTGCCAACTTTAGTTATGATTTTTAATATCCCAAATAGCTAAAAAAGGACTTGTTTGTTTCCAGAGCTTGTATACCAAAAACTTGTGAGTTTTTGAGCAATCTGTGAGCTGTGCCATTCCAGATGTTCATGGAAAACCAAGTCTATGTCATGTGTATGCTGCTAAATGATAACAACACTGTTGTGGTATGTATAACAAAAAGCCACATACTATAACAAATATGCGCCTAGTTTTAACGAAAAACAGAAAACCAGTCTGGCAAGGGCGTTTTCTGAGCAGCAAAGGCCTTATTCTTCTGTTGCATCAGAGATCTCTCATACCCAGATAATAAGGAAATTCAATGCTACTAGCTACAAGATTGCAGTGAAGCAAAGCACGATGCTGGGTGTCCCACATCCCTTCTTGGTGCAAAGGAAATATGTGTGGATGAAACTAAAAACAGTAAAGTGATTATGTTCTATCTACACTTACTGGTAGATTTCCTGGAAGAAATTAAAATCTAAAGGGAGATTTCAAAGGCACAAATGGTGATTAGGCACTTTTCCTTTCAAAATCTCTTCTTACATTTCAGAAAATGGAGCTGCCTAAATTGTACTTGCAAAATTTGTGTGTGGAAATTTGGCTCACACAAACACTGCACATGCTAAATGACCAATGGCAGCTCTTAGTGCTTATTTTCAGATGCAAAAAATGTGTTCATCACACTCATTGACTGCAAAGACACACACACTATTGTGTGGATACAATTTAGGAAGCCCGTTTTAGAAATTTATCTTAAAATATTATAATGATTATGATTAATACTCTATGAAAGGAGAACAATAATAAGTATGAAATTTATTTGCCCATGATTTAAACAAACAGAAGAATGGAAGTATAATATGTAACAATTGTATCTTAGGGTCTGTCAAGAAACAAAAAAACTATTAGGTTTATATATTTCTTTTTCTCTTTTTTTTCAGTACAACATGTTCATCTAATGTGAGTAGCAGGAACAAGAGTGGGTGAGATTTGGGTGAGAAACCAATTGGCAATTTGTTACTATTATCAACTTTGCTCACTATAAAACTCTATTTGACAAATTTGACTTTAAAAAAAAAAAGAAGGTAGAAGACAATAGGCTGTTATATCATAGCTTCCCTCTCAAGTTCAATCTATTCACATATTTCTTTAATACTGGCACCTGTCTCCACATCCCTGCACTTCAGTGTAGATTTTCTCTAATTTAGGCCCTGCTTATGACTGGCCCTTATATGGATTGACACAGAGCTTTCACCCTGTATACTTGTTAAAGGCCCATCATAATAAATTTCCTGTGCTTGGGTAATATGTGGGTTGCCCCTTCAGTGCATCCCCAGAATGTACATCACCTCAAATAGGGCAGGGAGGGGAGGTGAATGGCCATGGGTGTGCCCCACTCCACATCTGCCCACAGAGAGGGCATGAGGCATTAAAAGGAGTATTCTTCCCCACTTGAAGGGTGCACCTGCAGTGAGTGCCACAAAGGTTCTGGAAGAATCAATCTCTACCAATTCAGCTAAAATGAAAGGTAGTCTACTCCTGGGCCAGAATTCCTCCTGCAGTTCTCACTTGGATGATGCATCTCTGTACCTCTTGATTATTGAGCCCTGTAACAATGCCTGACTCACCTCTGTGGTGCCTTCTTTTGGTCTCTCAGGAATTAGCTTCCAGCCTTTGGAGCACCCTCTGTCGGCCAGTGTCTCGCTTCTGCTGGGCACCCCGAATCCCTCCCAGATCCCAGTGCCCCTTTCCACTAGGGGGTTGCCCCCAGGCAGTAACTCCACAGTCTCTGGGTCTCCCCCTTCCACCTCACCTCAGTATATGGCTACTGCCCAGTGCCCATCTAGCCCCCGTTCACTGGGGCAGATTGCAGTATATAATCCACTTATCACAAGCAAGGGGGGTTTGGACCTGCTGCCTCTGCCTACTCTTGGGCTGCCCCCTGCAAACCCAGTACCTATTGGGCCTTATACTAGGCCTGCAGCCTGGGGGGTCTCCAGGCCACAGCTCCCCAACTCCTTTGGCCTTCCCCCAGCCCTGCTCCACTCCAGGTACCTTCTCTCAGCTCCCTGCAGCCAGATCCCTCCCTCTCAAAACTAGAAGGAGTCTGCTCCTAGCACACTGCCCTCTTTGGGATCTGATTGGGGCATGGCCACAGCTGAGGCTGCTTCCCAGAAGCAGCCTGGGCTGTTTGCCTCTAGCCCCAGCCCTCTCCCGGGCTGTTCTAAATCCTTTATGACTGGAGTGAGTGACCACACTGCTACGAGCCCTTATTCTGTTCTCTCTTCAGGGCAGAGACCCTGTGGTTTTCTCTACAGTGCACTCTAATGGCGACACATAGAATTAATAATAATTGATTATTACCATTATCCCACATCAAAATCATTAAGTTTCTTACTAACATCATATGCTCGGTTTGTTGCATCAGATTATATCACAACTTTTCCTCAAGAAAATTAAAGGAACTACTAAACTACAACCCATGAACTATTTTGAAAATGTAAAGATTTTGGACTCTCCAAACATATTTCCAAGAGACATATTTAAATCTAAAATGTTGAAACAATTGCATCATAGAGATTGCCTACATTCTGGGAACTGTTGCTGATGAGGATCTGCCCCTTGAAAAGTGGGAAATTATCAAGAGGAGGATGCTAGCATCTTCATACATTAATGCCTGAGTCTGAATTAATCCCTAATACTGATCACAAACCTTAATCCTGTTATATGCTATAGATCATCGTTCAGTGTAGTAGAACACAGCAGAACACAAGGATCAACCTTCAAGAGAGCATTACAGGAGAGGAGAGTTCTTTAAAAAGTATTTTAAATAATACTGTTGAGAATTTTCACAACTGTATATTTAGAGGATTTTTCAAAGAGCTGTTTTTATTGCTCTCATAAATATTCTCTCAGGTGCTAAATTGCTCTTTTGTTTTGTTTTGTTTCTATGACCTAGTTTGAATAGTGCCCTAGAGATCAGGAGATATCAGTCACAAATACTAAAGTCAGACAGCAGACAGGACACATACAAATGTACTAATACATCATACTCCATTTGAACACCCTGTTTAATTCTGCAGGGAATTGCCAGTGTGTTTAAAAAACAAACTCTTTCAGTGCATTCACCTCTCAGGAATTCACATTTCTGTTTTTATATCATTTCCATCTGAAGATGGACAACGCATACCTAAAGAATTCTGTGTTTATCCTTTCAGTGAATATATGCAAGTCCAGTGGAGAAATACAATTTGGGGTTAAAGTTTTGTTCAGTGAAAAATGTGGATTCGATCACAAAAAAAAATTGCGAATTCATGTCAGTTTCACCATATTGTTTGTGTTGACTTTCCAACCCTAATAGTTGTTCTTTTACCATAGTTCTTTTGTGTGCAATTTCCTAGGTTTTTAAAAAACAAACTGAAAAAATAGAAATCCCAGCATATAGCATCACATTGAATTGACATGGGCATCAGAAGGCTTGGAACCTAGATCCACCACACAGACTTCTACCACTTCAGCTAATGGAATAACAGATAGCAGTAGTGCGTTGTCATCCTCTATAGACTAGCACTGATGGGACACTTTGCCCAGACTTTTGCTGAGAGCAGAGTAATGGTGAGACTCAAGAATCTTGGGTTCCATTCCAGGATCCGGAGGGGAGTGGGCACAGATTCTTCTGCCCATTTCCCACAAACTTGACCCTTTCTGCCCCATCCCCTCCAACCTTTCCCTGTCTGAATTTTGTCTCTTTTGTACCCCTGGCTCCTGTTTCTTACCCCTATTTCTGTTCTCCTCATTTTGCCAGTCCCAGTCTAGTTGTCCAGAAATCCTAGTCTCAGCCTCCTGGACTCCCCATCTCTGTCCCAGTCTCTCCCGATGCTCCTTGTCCCAATCTACTTCTACCCACTGTGTCCCCTCTCCCCTTGTCCAGCTCCTGTCACATCTCCATTCAGAGCAGGAATCCTCCTCCTCCATGCTGCTAGGATCCATGGGGCGGAGGCGGTCACTGAGAGCACAGTAGAGAGGGGACTTTTGCTGCAATTACAAGGACTCACAGTTCAGATGCCTGGACCTGGAAAAGCACAGAGTAGCTCAGAACTGCAATTTCAGCTTAGATCTGGGCTGGAGCATGCTCAGGGTGGAATGACTCTTCAGGGAATTTAACTGCTAAAATCAAAGTCTCTGCTAAGCGTGAGCAAACTCCATTTTTTCAAAGACTTATAACTTCACCAATTTTGAGCAGATTTTCATTGGGAACAGCAAGAGCCCCTGCCAAATTTCAAGTCTCTGCTTCAAGGCATTGGTCTCTAGATTATTTTTAAAAAGGTAACCAGATTTTATTTTTTAACTTGGGTAGAAACAATATATTTGTTATAGGACTCTTGAAAATAACTTAACCGTTTTGGATTAAATTAAAAAAAAAATCATCCTCACACAGACAGCTGTCATGGAAAATTTTAGCCCAAACAACTGAAGTTTGGAAAAGCTATAAGGAAATGAAAACAAGGACTTATAACAGAAAGTGTTTGGCTATCAGCCCCACTTATAATAAATACAGAGATATCAAAAGGGCATGACTTATGGAACTGTGTAACATGTGTAACTGTGTTCTGTGGTTAGAAGACTTTCATATCCAGTGTTGTGATCATGAACCTTTCACATGCATTAACCCCTCCTTTAAAAATAAAAGTCAGTCTCAAACACCAAGAATTTCCAACTAGGTTAGTTTTCCTCATACAAACACTCAGTTGGGTAGGTTAAGTATATGACTAACCATCCATCTCTAATTCTAAATTAACAGAACATCCAGCAGTTAATAATGGGTGATCTATAGACACGATTCCAACCACAAGCATGTTTATTAGTGGTGAAGACTATGAAATGTTTTAGCCAACAAAACAAATTTTAAGTGTATCCCCTCCACTCAAGGTGACTCCTGACTGTGCCCGAGACACAAGGAAAATGGGAAAATCAATAATGGTACCACTGCTGGTGAAACATAAAATCCAGTACACAAGAAACAATAACTTACATCAATTCAAATGAATTGCATACCCAAAACAGGTGTAACAAAGGAGGAATTTTTTGGGGGGGTAGCAGGAAGATAGGATCTGGGGAAGGAAAATGTAAGATTAACTAATAAGGACTCAACATCAGCAAATCAACCAATTCCCCACCTCCTAACACTCACAGCCTTCCCCAGCTCCCAGCTCACTCCCTGGCACATTCTGGTACATTAGGGATGAGTCCAGAGATGAGTGCAGCAGCACTGTGAACATTGGCCAGATTAAACAAAAAGGGTCCCCTTATTGCATCTTTGGCAGGGTCCTCTTCTAGCTCTCATGGTCTGGAGTCCCGTGGAGGTGTCAACGGGCTCTCAGTTTGCTGGCACCATGTCAGATCTCTGGACACTGTTTTTTGCAGGGCTGGAATTGCCTGACCCGTTCATGAGATACCACAGCATTCAAAGATTCCCTCTGTGGGAAGTAGGAGTTAATCAGAGAGACACCCTGACCTGTTCTGCTTCTCTCTCAGCTCCAGAATCAAAGATCAAACTAAACTAAAACTAGCCTTTTTGTCTCTCTCAAGCAACAGGCTACCCCCTCCAGCTGATGGGTTGAGCCATCCTGGCTCATCGTTAACTCAGCAAACTGCTAGTCATCAGACACAGATCGCCCTCAACAGCAGGAGTTTCTAATCCATTCTGTTCCCACCCCTGACTCTAAACATGCTGGAAAGGGATGTCAGAGGTGCTCTGGTAGCCATTATTGTTGTAGTGCATAAGGCAGGACCCCTTGAAGTCTCAGTCTGTAGTTTCAGAAGCTTGCAAATTTCGATGTGGGGGAGGTTACCCAAAAATAACAAAAAACAAGTCTTATCAATATGGAAATATTGATAATAGACACAATTCTCCCACTCTTTGTCAAACAAAATTTGCTCCTCACATATAAAATTCCATTCTTGCTATAAAGTTGATCTTGCATCTGTGTGATTCCTTAATAACTTATAATGGCACTTACTTCTTAACTAATGGAATTACAGAGGTGGGAGTTTTGTGTGGAGAAACTGAGACAAAATAGCTACAGGTGATGAGAATTAGAGTTAAACTTTGCAAATAGGCTTTATTTTCAATCTTCTGGGATTTCTTTGCACCACTCCACGAGCACAAAGGAGCCATAAACTTGGTGGAAAAAATCTGAATGATCCTACTAGCCAAATATTTTTCAAGTACTACTGGAAACATTCAGAAGGATTAAGATCAATAGGATTCATATTACTTTATTGTAAATGAAGCTGTAAGTTAACTTACCTCATTTTAGAATACTCCTATTATGTGTGACAGTGGCACATTACATTCCTTCTCTGAAAGTGGTACAAATGTGGAGAATTTTCCCATTTGAAGCAAAAAGTAAGCTTTTTTTAAATTCCTCAAAAGGAACTTTAAAACCATCCTCCTGAGATCTCTGTGAAGCAATGCCAGACTTTCCATGGAAGATAGGCCTGTAGAGAAGTGACAGCAAGACATCTCGCTTTTATCTGGACTTTCTCTATGACATATCAGATGCCAGATTTACTGCTGTTCCTCAGAAAGTAAATTAGTATTAGATGGAAGTAGCCTAAGATTGGCAACAAAAGATTAAATTACTCATAGTTGGCAAAAGATCAGATCAAAAGGTTAAGCCTGCTAAAAGTGATAGCAAATATCCACAAAACATCATATGTTTTAAAGTGATGGGCATTGTGTTTAGAAATGCTGTTTGTTATAAAGTATTCATATTTTCATTTATTTAATGATATTATAATCTTTGTATAGCAGTAGAATCAATTTACAATTATTACAATAAAAATACCTATAAATATATATTGTAATATAATTTTTAAATAAACTTTCAATTATCTTAATATATTTAAAACTGTTGAACATGAACAGCCCAGAAGTTCCAGTTATGCTAATTATTATAAATTATTATTATTTATTAACATTTATTCCATGAGCACCATACTGATTAATCTAAACTTTTTTTATAAGACTACAAATTATTTTTTCACATACAGTATGATGCTACTGTAATATTTACACTTACCAAGTTCCATTCGGTGCTTTATCAACACAGTAAACGGAATGCACATATTAGAGTTCACTGTTCACTTCCTGAAATATACTACACTCTGCACGGCAGGGGATTCTCCAGATTTTTTGTACATAGGAACTTCTCTCATGGACATCTTTCTTCCAGTTTATGAAAGTGCAACATCTCTGTACAAAAAGACTACAGTAGTTGCTTAACATAGAAAAATGACATTAGGAAAGTATTTGGTGCATTTAACACTCTTTTATTCCTTTTGAAAAAAATTAATCACACTGTCTCTTTCAGCTCTTGATTTTATTTCCTTCTCATTAGTTCTGTCGTTCTCTCTCTCCCCATGAACATCGTTCACTGCCAGATGGTTCCCTTCTTCCCAGGATCTTTGGACATGCTGCTCAGCCACCCAGTTCCTTTCTCCTCTGGACCTGCTGTTCACATGTCTAGTTCCTTTCTCTCCTGAACATTTCACTTCAACTAGCAACTCCAGTCCTACTGTCAACTGCTGAGAGCATCTGCTGACAGCTGGCAATTCCAATAAGACGGGTGGCTAACAGTGACTGAGCATAGCCTGAAACCTGTAGAAGCAGCTGAGAACAAGGAAATGCCAATGCCATGAAACCTGTCAGTTACAAGGAATACCAGCAAGAGACCCTTCTTCTCTAGTAAAGCTGGGTGGAATTTTTTGGACTAAACTTTTTTTCACTGAAAAATTCAGATCAACCAAAACATTTCATGAATTTGTATTGAACTTGCCAAATTGTTTTAGATGAAAAACTCTTTCAATTCAAAACATTAAAAAAAAGCTTCAATTTTACTTAACAAATTTTAAAGATAAGAAACCCTTCAATAATTAAATGAAATATTTTGGTTCACCAGAAACAATTTTTTTCAATGGTTCGGTTTGGCCATAAAGACCCTCAAAACAGGTTATTTACACAGCTCTAATCTCTACCATTGCTGATCTCTCACTCTTTCACATCTCCCCACTGACCTTCTCTACTGTCCTCCTCCTCTGATATTAATGTTCAGCAATTTGCTTACGTGATGTTCTAGATATTAAATAAAGCACATCTTAAAGCATTTTCACCACCAAGATTAACACAACCACAAGCTACTCCTTCCAGCTCCCTGAACATAAACAGTAATGGTATTTGGATTTAAAAACCAACCTTATGCGGAGCACTATTCCTAGTCATATGAATGAATACTCCCTCTTTATGAATACTGTTTTGGAGGAGCTACTTGCCTGTTGTGAAGGTTGAAAATTTCACAAGACATCTAGACAGACTTATCTGCAGTGCTAGGAAGAAGCAAGGAATCATGGTATATATGCATACTAATAATATAGGGAAAGTAGGAGATAGGTCCTGGAAGCCAAATTTAGATTGCTAGGTAAGAAATTATAGCCCAGAACTTCCATTCTCTGAAATGCTTCCAGATCCATGTGTTGGCCCAGAAAGACAAACAGAACTGCAGTGTCTGAATGTGTGGATGATCTGGGGTTTTAGGTTTATTAGGAACTGGGGTACCTTTTTGCAAAAGAAGGAACCTCTGCAGGAAGGATGGGTTCCATCTAAACTAAAAATGGAACCAGACTGCTTGAATGTAAAATTCAAAAGGTTGTACAGTATCTTTTTGAAACTGAGGGCTGGGGGAAAGCTAACATGTGCAGAGGAGAACATGGTTTGGGTGGACACATCCCTTAGGGATGAAATTGGAGGGAATGCTATATCCTAGAAAAAAGGGTAGGAAAGAAGCTGGTAAAGCACAGATAGGAGGTAGTGAGGAAAAGCCAAACATAAAAGAGTCCCATTTAAAAAAGCACATGAAGGCATGCAACTGAATACTAACAAAATGCACAAGTGCTTATGTACAAAAGCTAGAAGTCTAAATACTAACTGGGTGAACTAGAGTGTCAGACATTAAATGAGGATAACCAATGGGACACAGTAATACCAAGGTACAAATTATATCGTAATAACAGAGTTGATCACATTGGTGGGGGAGTGACACTACATGTGAAACAAAGCATACAGTCAAATAAAGTAAAAATCTTAAACAAATCAAAATGTACCATAAATTCTCTATGGATAGAAATTCCAGGCTTGAACAATAAGACCATAGCAGTAGGAATATACTATTGACCACCTGACCAGGATGGAGGCAGTGATCGTTAAATGCTCAGAAAGAATCAGAGCAGCTACAAAGGCAAAAAATGAAATAATAATGGGGGCTTCAACTATATGTCACCTCTGGAAGAGATGCAGGGATAAAATTTCTAGACACCATAAATGACTGTCTCTTGGAGCTGCTTGTCCTGGAACTCTCAAAGGGAGAGATGGTCCAAGAGGTGAATATAGCTGAACCGCTCAGTAATAGAGACCATAATGTAATTCAATTTAACATCATTGTAGAGGAGAAAATGCCAAAGAAACCCACTACAGTAGTATTTCATTTCAAAAAGGTGAACTATACAAAAAGGAGGAAACCAGTTAAACAGAAATGTAAAGGAACAGTCACAAGGAGGAAATGCTGGCAAATTGCATGGACAAGGGGGAGGGATAGCTCAGTGGTTTGAGCATTGGCCTGCTAAACCCAGGGTTGTGAGTTCAATCCTTGGGGGGCCATTTAGGGATCTGGGGCAAAAATCTGTGTGGGGATTGGTCCTGCTTTGAGCAGGGGGTTGGATTAGATGACCTCCTGAGGTCCCTTCCAACTCTGGTATTCTATGGTTCTATGACACTATTTAAAAACACCATAACAGAGATTCAAAGTACATATATACCTCAAATAAAAAAGTAAGAGGACCAGAAAAATTCCACCATGGCTTAAAAACAGAGTAAAAGATACAGTTAGAGGCAAAAAGGCATCTAATAAAAATTGGAAGTCATATTCTAACACAGGGATCGGCAACCTTTGGCCAATGGGACCTGCAATGGACTGAGGCTGCAGGTAAACAAAACCTCCCGGCCCACCAGCAGATTTCCCTGATGGGCCGCATGCCAAAGGTTGCAGGTCCCTGCTCTGGCAAATCAAGTGTAAAAGTATAATAAGGCAGGACAAGAACGAATTTGAACAGCAACTAGCTAAGAACGCAAAAACATCAGAAGCAGGAAGTCTGCCAAACAGTCAATGGGGCCAGTCGATGATGAAGGTGCTAAAGGAACAAATTCAGTAAAGACAAGGCCACTTCAGAGAAACTAAATTAATTCTTTGTATCTGTCTTCACTGCAGAGAATATGGGGGAGATCCCCACACCTGAGCCATTGTTTTTAGGTGACAAATCTGAGGAACTCTCCCAGACTAAGGTGTCAATAGAGAAGGTTTTGGAACAAATTGATAAATTAAAACAATAAGTCACAAGGACCAGATGGTATTCACCAAAGAATTCTGAAGGAACTCAAATATGAAATTGCAAAACTAATAACTGTGGTATGTAACCTCTCACTTAAATCAGTCTCTGTACCAGATGAGTGGAGCGTAGCTAATGTAATGCAGGTTTTTTTTAAAAGGCTCCAGAGGCAATCTTGGCAATTACAGGCCAATAAGCCTAACTTCAGTACCAGGCAAATTGGTTTAAAATATAATAAAAAACAAAATTACCAGACATACAGATAAACACGATATGTCAGGGAAAAGTCAACACTGCTTTTGCAAAGGGAAATCTTGCCTCACCAATCTATTAGAATTCTTTGACAGAATTAACAGGCATGTGGACAAGAGTTATCCAGTGGATATATCTCAGAGGAGCAGCTGTGTTAGTCTGGATCTGTAAAAGCAGCAAAGAGTTCTGTGGCACCTTATAAACTAACCAATGTATTGGAGCATGAGCTTTCATGAGTGAACACCCACTTTGTCAGAGCTTTCTCCAATACGTTGGTTACTCTATAAGGTGCCACAGAACTCTTTGCCAGTGGATATAGTGTATTTGGACTTTCAGAAAGCTTTTGACAAGGTCCCTCACCAAAGTTTCTTAACCAAACTTGCAGTCATTAGATAAGAGGGAAGGTCCTCTTATGGTAACTGGTTAAAAGATAGGAAGCAAAGGGTTGGAATAAATGGTCAGTTTTCACAATGGAGAAAGGTAAATAGCCAATCCCCCAAGGACCTATACTGGGACATCTGCTGTTCATCATATTAATAGATTAATAGATTCTAAAACCAGAAGGGACCATTTGATTATCTACTCTGACCTCCAAGATAGCAAGGCCATAGAACTTTTCCAGCACAATTTGTAGATCATATCTTTTAGATAAATGATCAATTATCTGGAAAGGGGGTGAATAGTAAGGTAGCAAAATTTGCAGATGACTACACAAAGTCCAAACATGATTGCAAAGAGTTATAAAGGAAACTCACTACACTGGGTGACTGGGTAACAAAATGACAGGTGACATTCAATATTGATAAGTGCAAAGTGAAGCACACTGGAAAACCTAATCCCAATTATACATACAAAATAATAACATTTAAATTATCTGTTACCACTCATGAAGGAGATTTTAGAGTCACCATGGATATTTTTCTGAAAACATCTGCAGCAGCAGCCAGAAAAGCTAACAGAATGTTAGGAACCATTAGGAAAGGGATTGACTATAAAACACAAAATATACTGCCATTATATAAATCCATGGTACATCTATACCTTGAATAGCGTGTACAACTCTGATTGACCCATTTCAAAAAAAGATGTATTAGAATTGGGAAAGGTGCAGATAAGGTCAGCAAAAATGCTTAGGGGTATGGAACAGCTTCTACACAAGGAGAAATTAAAAACAGATGACTAAGCGGGGATATGATAGACATGTATACAATCATGAATGGTGTGGAGAAAGTGAATAGGGAAGAATTATTTATTCCTTTATAATACAAGTACTAGGGGTCCCCGATGACATTAATAGGCAGCAAGTTTAGAACAAACATAAGGAAGTACTTTCTCATACAACACACAGTCAACCTGTAGATCTCGTTGACATGGGATGTTGTGAAGGCCATAAGTATAACTGAGTTCAAAAAAGAATTAGATAGGGCCATTGATGGCTATTAGCCAAAATGGTCAGGGTGTCCCTACACCCCCAACTGCCAGAAGCTGGGACTGAACAAGAAGGGATGTATCACTCCAAATTGCCCTGTTACGTTCACTGTCTCTGAAACATCTGGCACCGGCCACAGGCAGAAGACTGGATACTGGGCTAGACCGACCATTGTTCTGGTCCAGTATTTTCTGAAGACGTGAGGTTTTTTTGGAGGGAAGGTGCAAAGCAGTCCATATTATATAACACTCTAGTCCTATAAATTGTTACAAAGTACCATCATTTATATGGTATAAATGTATCCAAGAAGATGCCTCTCTAGCACTCTCAGCAGCTTTTACATCTGTGCAAACAAGCAAGCCAGCAGACACCAGCAGCTAAACACACCAACAGCTCCCAGCAAAACTCAACCCACAAATAAGCCCAAAAGTCTCACTATCCTCACACAAACCTCATCTACTTCAAAAAACATTTCCCCCAAAGCCTGAGTATTCATATACACTTAGCAGCACACTCTGAGATATTTTTGATGAAATGGGGCGCACACTCTAAAGCTCAGGATATCTCATGGAGAATACACCAGTGCCAGCCCCCCATTCTTTTAAATCCAGGACAATCCAGTTCAAGCTGTGGTAGTATGGCCTGGGGAAAGAGTCATTGTCTGAGGTATGAAAATCTCCAGTCTCTTGCAGCTCTAGAGGTCAAAAATGTTATGTCAGATTCAACCCAGAGATGGACTTGCAGCAAGTTCAGATCACGGAACATAGCAGCGGAAACTGGAAGCACTACGGAATTAGTGGGCTACCACCGTTTGCAGCAGTGTCTGTGTTGATTTCAGGTGTAATGCCATAGTAGCTGTAATCTCATTTTGAGGTGACAGAAAATGTATCACAGTACGGAGGTCTGCATCCCAAAGAAACAAATATTGCAACCTCCTATCTAGAGAGAGAGAAAAAAAGCATGTCTGGTTACTACTGCTATCTGATCATCTAACAGCAATTGATGTAGCACTACCCCCAGATTGTGAACACAAGTTAAAAAGGTCAGACATACACCACCAGTTATAACGCCTAATGGCAACCCCTTTCCTCCTATTAGCCTCCCTTCCATCTTATCTGTGTCGAACTTCTACCTGTTCATTCTAATCCACACTCCAGACACCGGATTAGGTGTGTCAGAAGAACTCCATTGTCTACAATTCAGCATATAACCTCTTTCTTCATACAGCCTTAAATTCTTGCATCCCAATATGAGTGGCCACTGTCTCAGGACAAGGGGCTGCCATTTATACCCTTATGTGCTCACAAGAGTAGTTGCATCAGAAGAAGGGGCTTTCACTCTAGAAGAGAGGAAGCATGATATTACCATCATTCTTCCCAGGCAATACTGCTTAGGGCAGGGGTCTCAAACTGGTGGTTGGGACCTCTCAGAGAGTCCCAAGGTTATTACATGGGGCGTCACGAGCTCTCAAACTCCACCCCAAATCCCACTTCACCTCTAGCATTTATAATGGTGTTAAATATATAAAAAAGTGTTTTTAATGTATAAGGGAGGTCATACTCAGAGACTTGCTGTGTGAAAGGGGTCACCAGTACAAAAGTCTGAGAACCTCTGGCTTAGGGAGAGCTGCTTTAAACCACAGCACTACAGAAGCCTTCCACTGGGGGCTGAATCTAAACATTTCTTGATTAGTCCTGCCCTGGCTCCTATGGGGTCAGCCTCATCAATTCCATGTACAGAGCAGGCCATGTCTGAGAACCAAATGGTATATGGGTTATGGATGATTTGTATAGCTACAAGTCCACCACCAGGTGATATTTTTACTACTAGGAGTTCATAACCAGGATTCTGTTGGTTCGTGGTAGTGAAACCTGAGGGTTAAATCCAGGCTAGTGAATTCAGAAACACTCTAAACAGTACAGACAATACACCCCAAACAAGCCCAGGTTGGCCACTGATATATCATATAGCATGTACTTGCAATGCTTTGCCAATGGGAAGCTTTCAACAATACCATTTCATTAGAAATGATAGACGTGTTAACAGCATTCACATGAGGGGTGACACCTGTGATGCATACCTCTATACAAGAGGCTCAAATACTCCAGCACCGTGCAGATGAGAGCTCAATGGAAGATATACTGTATTATAAAAGGCACAACAACTAGCCAATATGAACACAATACTGATATAGCTAATTTAAATCATGTAGCAACCTTCTACAAAAATTCACAGTTATTACTGGGACTAAAATATATCACCCTGCAAAGCTCACGTAAAACAAAGAATAAGAGGAAATACAAAGCCTGAGTGAGAGGAGCCATTCAGATGTAAAAAGACCCCTGTTGTTAGAAAGAAGAATTTGAAGATGGCTGGAAAAATGAAAAGAAATGAGGGGAGAAAACAAATGGCAGAAGAGGTTTTACCAATGTTAGAGGTTGATTGGCAGGATTTTGATTGGCTGTTCCAGAATTTTTATCAGTCTATAGTACAACAGTAAAAGTATGGCAGAGAATGTCTATGTCTATGTCTATGTCTATGGGGGGCTGTGGGAAGCAATGCAGGATGAGGGATGTGCTGGCCACCCTTCCTGCAGCTCCCAGTGGCCTGGAGCGATCAACCGCGGCCAGTGGGAGCTGCGATCAGCCAAACCTGTGTATGCGGCAGGTAAACAAACTGGCCCAGCCCACCAGGGGCTTTTCCTTAACAAGTGACAGACCAGCTTTGAGAACCACTGATCTAGACCATCCCTCACAGGTGTTTGTCTAACTTGCTCTTAAAAATCCCCAATGATGGAGATTCTACAACCTCCCTAGACAATTTATTCCAGTGCTACACCATGCTGAGAGTTAGGAATTTATTCCTAATGACCAACCTAAACCACCCTTTCTGCAATTTAAGACCATTGCTTCTTGTCCTATCCTTAAAGGTTAAGGAGAACAATTCTTCTCCCTCCTCCTTGTAACAACCTTTTGTGTACTTTAAACTGTTACCACGTCCCCTCTCAATCCTCTCTTCTCCAGACTAATCATTTTTGTTGGTCTTCTCCAATTTTTTCCACATCTTTCCTGAAATGTGGTGCCCAGAACTGGACACAATACTCCAGCTGAAGCTAATCACTGCGGAGTAGAGCAGAAGAATTACTTCTTGTGTCGTATTTATAACACTCTTGTTAATACATCCCAGAATGATGTTCATTTTCTTTTGCAACAGTGTTACACCGTTGACTCATATTTAGCTTGTGATTCACTATGACCTCCAGATCTCTTTATGCATACTTGATCCTGGGCATTCATTTCCTATTTTGTATGTGTGCAACTGATTGTTCCTTCCTACATGGACTACTTTGCATTTGTCCTTACTGAATTTCATCCTATCTACTTCGGTCCATTTCTCCAGTTTGTCCAGATTGTTTTGAATTTTAATCCTATCCTCCAAAACACTTGCAACCCCTCCCAGCTTGGTATCATCTGCAAACTTTATAAGTACATATTATATCCCATTATCTAAATAATGTATGCAGATATTGAACAAAACCATGGCTAGACCTGATCCCTGCAGGACCCCATTTGATATGACCATCCAGCTTGACTGCAAACCACTGATAACTACTCTTTGGGGAAGGTTTTCAACCAGTTATGCACCCACCTTGTAGTAGCTTCCTCTGGATTGTATTTCCCTAGTTTGTTTATGATAAGTTCATGTGAGACAGTATCAAAAGCCTTACTAAAGTCAAGAAATATCACATCTAAATAACCCCCCTATCCACAAGGCTTTTTACCCTGTTAAAGAAAAGGAACATTATTTTCTTTACACCCAGATAAGCCTGGAAGCTATGTGATATATTTGCGAAGGCAACAGGCTTTTTCTTCCATTAAAAAATTCTTAACCCTTATCAGGCGAACATATCCTCAGGTTAAGAGTTCTCATTACTACCTTCATTAAGCATTATTTTACCTTCCAATTTACATAAGAAAGAATTAAGCTATCACATGTTAAACAAATGACCTTTCCTCTATCACTTTCATTCACACACCCTTACACATGAGCTAGAGTTTGAAATATTTATCTCTTTCAATTTCACTTATCCGTTTAATCAGTGCCATCACAAAAAAAGAAGGAAGAATGGGTTTTTGTTTGCAAAAAGACAGTAAGCTTATTTGGATGTTCCTAATTATAACTAGTGTTTGTAACTACAGACCATTTCTGTCCTTTACAGGAAACAAGGAAGCATTTTGAAGAGGGCTTTGATTGTTGGGTGGGTTTTTTTTGTTTGTTTGGTTTTGGAGGGGGGGGATGTTTTTTGGTTGGTCTGTTGGTTTTTTTTTAATCTTATATTTTAACTCCCTTCTTCTTAATATAGATTTCTCAATCCAGTCAATTATATAGCATAAAATTTCTTTTGAAATTTTGTCTATGTAAAAAGGTAGAAAATGCTTTTTGATCTGATTATCTCCTACTGCATTATCTTTCACATTTTTTTTGCAGGTTTCTTCATTATGCCTGAAGCATGTCCTTGTTTCCAGTGCCTGCTGTGTAGATCTTATGTCCCTCAACACAGTATCCTAGGTCTGGGAGTCTGATGTTGTATTTACTGCATGAACAACAACTTAATTAAGTAGTTCTTTAGAAATATCATCAGTGCTTTGTTGCTGGTATTGCACTTGGGCATGTATCACATTGTTTTGACAAACGCATTGGGAGAATCGCTTTGTAATTAGTCATGTTTCTGGAACACTACTGGCTAAGAACCCAGGAACAAATTATTTCTATCACACAAGTAGGGATAATACTTACATTTCCAAAAATGAGCACAAAAGACACAGGATGAGGATGAAGGTTTTTCTGAGGCGGTACAAACTCTGAATCAAACTGAGACTTACTTCACTTTCATTGACTTCTAGCCTGCCTGCTGTAGGAGATTAATTTTCTCTTTCTTATACTTTAATAACACAAAAGGCCCAGATGTTTCCTTGTCCCCTTTTCCCCCCATATTCCCACAGCCATGCAATGCAGAAAAAAAAAAGAACAGGAGTACTTGCGGCACTTTAGAGACTAAAAACAGAAAGCAAAGAAATGATATTATTACTAGCTCTATGCAAGCCATTGCCAGCATTTTAAACTCAAGGTGCATGACTCTATTGCCTTGCAAGTTGCATAGTCTTTTTATCCAGGCAACATGAATGTACAACATTACTTATTAAAAAAAGCAGATACCGATTCTCCATTGTCTTGTAGCCTGTTTCATTTACACCTATGAAAAGTGAGTGCACGGTAGATGCAAATTTTAACTAAACCAGAATAGTAGTATTTTTACAGTCACGTGACACTCTGTGGATGGTGTGCAAAACCACAGTGCTATGAAGATTAAAACTCGGTATCCCAGAAAAGGAAACCCCAAGGTGGTGTTGTCATAAACAGATAGTTAAGTGTTAATGTCTCTTTTACCTGTAAAGGGTTAACAAACAGGGAACCAAACACCTGACCAGAGGACCAATCAGGAGACAAGATACTTTCAAATCTCGGTGGAGGGAAGCCTTTGTTTGTGTTTTTTGGGTTTGGCTTTGTTCTTTCTGGGTCCTGGAACGGA
This sequence comes from Gopherus evgoodei, assembly GCF_007399415.2. Taxonomy (NCBI): domain Eukaryota; kingdom Metazoa; phylum Chordata; order Testudines; family Testudinidae; genus Gopherus; species Gopherus evgoodei. The sequence goes on from NC_044322.1 coordinate 70,627,452, forward strand.
CTAGATGTGCAACCAGGTTTCTTGCCAATCTCCCTGCTACAGCCTCTTACATATTCACAATAGTGAGTATTTAGTAAAGAAGGCGGTTATAGTCTTTTGATTGTTTTCTGTATTTGCAAATGTGTAGTTTGCTTGAAGTATTTTAAATTGTATTTCTGCTGGAGGAGGCTTTTTCTCCAGTTTCTATAAGCTGACAGACCCTGTAACTTTTACCATCTAAATTGCAGAGATAACTTTTACTCTTTTTCTTTCTTTTTATTAAAAGTTTTGCTTTTAAGACCTGTCTGATTTTTCCCCTTGTTGAGGCTCCAGGGAATTGAGTCTGTACTTAACAGGGAAGGGAGGGGAGAAGGGTGAAATCCCTTTGTTTTAGATTCACGGAGCTTGAATCTGTATTGCCTCTGGGTGAGGGAGAAAGGGAAAGGACATTCCTCCCTGATTTAAGATTCAAGGAGTTTGAATCACGGTAATCTTCCAGGGTAACCCAGGGAGGGAAATCCTAGGACAGGCACGGGTGAGGGAAAGAGTTTACTTTCCTTGTGTTAAGATCCAGGGGGTCTGGATCTTGGGGTCCCCAGGGAAGGTTTTTGGGGGGGATCAGAGTGTATCAGGCACTGGAATTCCTGATTGGTGGCAGCTTATCAGATCTAAGCAGGTAATTAAGCTTAGAGGAATTCATGCTGGTACCCCAACTTTTGGACTCTAAAGTTCAGATTGAGGAAAGATACTATGACATGTTGGCAACGGTGGGATAAGAAAGCAAAAGCCAGTAGGATTATTATTTTTCTTCTTTCCCTCTGCTAGCTGTTTGTAAGCAGGGGAGAGGGTTTAAAACTACAGCCAGAATTTTTCTTTTCTTTTCTCCTTTCTGGTTGTGCAGAGAGATTGCCTAAGGCAAGGCCATTAAGTTTAACAAGGGTCTTTTGTTAAACAAAGCAGGCTTAAGTGGTCAGCAACAGACTCCAGCAGAACATATTTGCAAATGAAAGTTTTTTTAAATTCTTTTTACTTTACCGTGAGTAGCTAGGCAAAAAAAGTAGAAAGGTACTGTTGCTAAGCAACCCTAAGAAGACAACAAATAAGCAGCAGTTCAGGCAGTAAACACCAGACAGCACCCCAACACAAGAAAGCAGGAACCATGACTACCAAGGACCTGAAACAGGAACTGGTAAGACTGGATGCAGAGGAACACCTCAAAGACGTCAACCACAACCAAGACATGGAAAGAAAACAAAAAGAAATAGAAATAAGAGAAAAGAGGTGGAGCTGAGAGAAAGAGAAGAAAAAATCAAAGAGAAAGCCTACAAAAGAGAACAAGCAGCCAAAGAGGAAGCCTACAAAAGAGAACAAGAAGCCAAAGACACGGACCACAGAAGAAAAATGGAGCTCCAAAGGGAGACACACCAGCAGGACATGGAATTAGAACAGGCTAAGCAACAGAACACAGCCAATCCTAATAACACTTCACCAGTTGTTGTTCCACATCCCAAAAAATTTCCCACCTACAAGGCAGGTGATGACACTGAAGCCTTCTTAGCAAATTTTGAAAGGACCTGCCATGAATACAGCATCTCAAAAGACCAGTACATAATAGAGCTGAGGCCACTGATCAGTGGACCCTTAGCAGAGGTGGCAGCTGAAATGCCTAAGGAGAACATAAACAATTATAAACTTTTCCAAACCAAGGCCAGATACAGAATGGGGATAACACCTGAGCATGCCCGTTGGCGGTTCAGAGCCCTAAAATGGAAACCAGATGTGTCATTCCCCTGACACGCCTACCACATTGCCAAGAATTATGAGGCCTGGATATCAGAAACAAAGGTTAACAATATGGACGAGCTGATACAAATGGAGCAGTTCTTAGATGCTGTTCCTGAGGAAATAAAAAGGTACATCCTAGATGGGAAACCCAAAACAGTAACTGAGGTGGGGGAGATTGGAGCCAAATGGATGGAAGTGGCAAAAAAGAAAAAAGCTACTGTCAAAGGGGCACACTGACAATAAACCTTACAACCAAGGGCAGCCCAAGACCCCACCTACAACCCAAGGAAAGCCACAGACGCCCTATTCTCCCACCTCACCAGTCTCCAGTAACCCACCTCGGCCCAGTGACCAGTCAGCTGGGCAATGCTTTAAGTGTAATGAACTGGAACATATAAAGGCTAACTGCCCAAAGAACCCCAACCGAGTGCAGTTCATTACACCATCATCACACCAAAGATCCCCAGGCCCAGATGCCTCTCAAATACTCTTGGAGCGAAGGGAAATTTTGAGAGTGGGCGGAAAGAAGGTTACCGCATGGAGAGACACGGGGGCACAAGTGTCAGCTATCCACCAATCCTTGGTGGACCCCAAATTCATCAACCCAAAGGCCCAAGTGACAATTTACCCCTTCATGTCAAAAGCTGTAGACTTGCCTACAGCTAAACTACCTATCCAGTACAAAGGCTGATCTGGAATGTGGACTTTTGCAGTCTATGACAATTATCCCATCCCCATGCTGCTGGGGGAAGACTTGGCCAACCAGACTCTATTGCCTTGCAAGTTCTATAGTCTTTTTATCTATGCACCATGAAAGTACAACATTACTTATTAAAAAAAGCAGATACCGATTCTCCATTGTCTTGTAGCCTGTGTTTCATTTACACCTATAAAAAGTGAGTGCACGGTAGATGCAAATTGTAACTAAACCAGAATGGTAGCATTTTTACAGTCACGTGACACTCTGTGGATGGTGTGCAAAACCACAGTGCCATGAAGATTAAAACTGGGTATCCCAGAAAAGGAAACCCCAATGTGGTGTCCATCTCTTGCTTAAACCATTGAAATTGTGAAAGCAGAACTGGAGTTTGCCAAGATATTTATATGTGAACATCTGTGGGATAAAATTCACAATACCATTGTGTAGCTACAAATAAAAAAACACAAAGGAGATGCCTTTCTTTCTCATAAAGTAAATAAGGTAATGCTCACAGCACAGTTAATATTCGGTGGTTAACTTTCGTGGCTAACTATGCACATTCCATGTTTCTTCCGATACTCCGCTGTTTCTTCTTTGCAAAGTCAAGTTTGAATGTTTTATGGTCTATAATGTCTCTTCACATTTGTTATGTTACTGTTTCAATTGTGGGGCTAGCTGGTGCTCTGGCCCCTTTCTGGTCTCTCTGAGTACACCCCTCTCGGTGTACTTCAAGCCTTGACCACTCCAGGGTTGAGATCATGCAATTTCCCCCACACTTAGACTAGGCTACAGTAGCCTATATATCAACCATGCTTAACCAGCAGGCCTAACTGAGTTCTTTCCTTTGGGAGCCTTAAACCAAAGTAATGTTTATTTTCTAGTAAGAACACAGCATTTAAAGAAAAAAAAAAGGATTATTTTAAAAGACGTTTTCACACACCTATCCTACCTAAAGTCTTACCATCTCTTGATGGTAACCTAAGCAGGCATAACTTCTTCAGATATTACAGTGGATGCTTGTGTCTAAGGCCTGGTCTACACTACGGGGTTAGGTTGAATTGAGCCACGTCAGATCAATTTAAAAATGACTGCATCCACATAACCAACCCCATTCCATCGACCTAAAGGGCTCTTAAAATCAACTTCTGTACTCCTCCCCAATGAGAGCAGTAGTGCTAAAATCGACTCTGCTGGGTTGAATTTGGGGTAGTGTGGAAGCAAATCAATGGTATTGGCCTCCGGGAGCTATCTCAGAGTGCTCCATTGTGACTGCTCTGGACAGCACTTTGAACTCCGATGCACTAGCCAAGTACACAGTAAAAGCCCCAGGAACTTTTGAATTTCATTTCCTGTTTGGTCAGCATGGCAAACTCAGCAGCACAGGTGACCATGCAGTCCCCCCCAGAATTACAGAGCGTAGAATGTTTCTACACTCTCCCTGTCGTCTCCGTCCCTGAGGTTATTGCAGATTAGAAGATGAAAAAAACGCAATTGCGATGACATGTTTTCCAAGCTCATGCAGTACTCCCTCACTGATAGGGCACTGATAGGGCACAGTGGAGGCATTCAGTGGCAAAGACCAGGAAAGGATTAAGTGAGCACAAAGAGTGGAGGCAGGACATGATGCTGAGACTAATGGGGGAGCAAATGGACATGATGAAGCGTCTGTTGAGGGAGCAAAAGGACATGATGAAGTGTCTGTTGAAGCTTCAGGAAAGCCAACAAGAGCACAGACCCCGTTGCATCCACTGTATAACTGCCTACCCTCCTCCCCATGTTCCATAGCCTCCTCATTCAGACATCCAAGAACACGGAGGGTGGGGAGAAGCACAGGGCACCCAGCCACTCCACTGCAGAGGATGGCCCAAGCAACAGAAGGCTGTCATTCAAACAGTTTGATTTTTAATGTGGCTACAATAAGCATTGTGGCCTTGTCCTTTCCGCCTGCCCCACCCCACCCAGGCTACCTTCTCCATTATCTCTCTTTTTAAAAATTAATTAATAAGGAAAGAATGCATGGTTTCAAAACAATAGTTACTTTATTTTGAAGGGGGGAGGTTGGTTGGCTTACGGGGAATTAAAATCAACAAAGGGGGGCGGTTTTGCATCAAGGAGAAACACATATAACTCTCACACTGAAGCCTGGCCAGTCATGAAACTGATTTTCAAAGCCTCTCTATGCGCAGCACACCTTGCTCTGCTCTTCTAATCACCCTGGTATCTGCCTGCTTAAAACTGGATGCCAGGTGATTTGCCTCAACCTCCAAACCCACCATAAATGTTCTCCTTTACTCTCATAGATATTATGGAGCACATAGCAAGCAGCAATAACGATGGGAATGTTGGTTGTGCTGAGGTCTGACAACCAGCACCAGCGTGCTTTTAAATATCCAAAGGCACATTCTACCACCTTTCTGCACTTGCTCAGCCTATAGTTGAACTGCTCCTTACTACTGTCCATGCTTCATGAACGGATCCCCAGAACAGGAGAGCAGAGTTGCAGTGGAAGCAGTGGACGAGGATAGCTAGCAGTCCTACTGCATCGTCTGCTGCCAGCAGCATGCAGAAGGGCATGAATTGATTCCCCAAGCTTGTCACTGGGGACAGAAGAGAAGAGTTGCAGGAGACCAGAGTTGCAGCGGAAGCGGTGGAGGGAAGATGTTCCCAGAACTCCCGGCAAAGCTACATGTCTGACAAGGAGGATTAGCCTACTGCACCGTCTGCTGCAAAGGCAAGGACCTGCTGCTGTGTAGCAAGGCCAGCTGCTGCAGGAACTTCTGTGTTGAATGCTTGGAGGTCTGGGTAGGGCAAGATACCTCAGCCAAGGCAAAAGAGCAAAAGCCCTGGAGCTGTTACGTGTGTCAACCACAGAAGTACTACAGGGTGTTACAGCACCAACCGGACTGGAATGTACGGCTGCAAGACTTCTACGCCAGCAACAAAGGACAGGAATATCATGCACCTAAAATCTAAAAAGACCTGCATGTTTCCCTAGAATCACTACCCTTGATAAGAGAATGTCAATGATTGCACTGGCTACTTGGATCACAGCAGACCCCACAGTAGACTTGCCCACAACAGCAGCGGTGATGGTGAGCTGAGCGGGCTCCATGCTTGCCGTGTTATGGCATCTGCACAGGTAACCCAGGAAAAAAGGTGCAAAACGATTGTCTGCTGTTTCTTTCATGGAAGGAGGGGCGACTGATGACATATACCCCAAACCACCCATCATAATGTTTTTGCCCTATCAGATATTGAGAGCTTAACCCAGAATTCCAATAGGCAGCGGAGACTGTGGAAACTTTGGGATAGCTACCCAGAGTGCACTGCTCTGTAAGTTGATGCTAGCCACAGTAGTAAGGATGCACTCCTCCAACTTAATGCACTTAGTGTGGACATACGCAATCGATTGTATAAAATTGATTTCTAAAAATCAACATCTATAAAATGGACCTAATTTCGTAGTGTAGACCTATCTTAAGTCTGGTTCCTCCAAACAATAAACAATTCACCCACAGAGAGAGAGAGAGAGAGAAAGAGAGAGAGAGAGACCTTTTTAAAACTTCCACAGTCCTTCTGTCTTTCCTGTATTTCTGCCTCTCCAGGCTTTTGGCCCTTCTGGACAAAACTAGATTTTCAGATTGGATGGAGAGGAGGTAAAATATTCAAAGCTAATAGTATGGACATTATCTCTTAACATCCCTCAAGTGTTTGCTGAGGGGTGGCTCATCTTGAGCCATTCTTTTGCTTGCCTACTTGTTTTTTTTCTGACAGCCTCCTATTAAACTAAAACAAATATATTCACACCATAAACGTCCCAATAATCAGGTCATGATGCAATATTACCAAATTATTATAAAGCAGCTCCAATTCTGCACAGTTTCCATTATTTATTTTTGTTTGACTTATGTGCTGGAATCACTTCATCTAACCAAGCACTTAACTGTCATGTTTAGTTCCTTTTGTTGGGTTTTCCTTGAGACTTTCAATTCATGTTGGCTTTTCAATCTGTAAAACAAACATTTTATCCACGTGTTGATAGCGACCTTTATTCATTATCTATGAGGTATGTCAATTAAACAACATTCATTCAGTCCTTAACTCATTTACCATTTAAAAGGAACAGAAAAATATTACGGCACTTTGAATTACAGTTTCCTAGCAATAGAACTTCCTCTTAAGCAGATCCTTTTCATTTCCTGGCGTCTGTGTCCAGTACACTTTAGCTCAGGGGTAGGCAAACTTTTTGGCCCAAGGACCTCACCTGGGTATGGAAATTGAATGGGGGTTGGAGTGCAGGGAGCGGGGGGTGAGGGCTTCAGCTGGCTCTGAGATTGGGTTGAGGATGAGGAGTTGGGGATGCAGGAAGGCGCTCTGGGCTGGAACCAAGAGGTTCGAGGGCAGGAGGGGGATCAGGCTGGGGTAGGAGGTTGGGGCACAGGAGGTGGTCAGAGGTGCGTACCCCGGGCAGTGCTTACCTCAAGCAGCTCCCAGAAGCAACGGCACGTTCCCCCATACACCTCCTATGCGGAGGCATGGCCAGGCAGCTCTGCATGTTGCCCCCTCCACAGACGCTGCCGCTGCAGTTCCCATTGGTCTTGGGTTCCCGGCCACTGGGAGCTGCAGGGGAAGCACTTGGAGAAGGGGCAGCACGTGCAGCCCCTGGCTGCCCCTATGTGTAGGAGCCAGAGCGAGGACATGCCGCTGCTTCCAGGACCCTGCTCCCCGGTGGGAGCTAAAGGGCCAGATTAAAATGTTTGTAGGGTCACATGCAGCTCCCGGACTGTAGTTTGCTCACCCCTGCTTTAGATGAACTTAATTCTACATTTAATTTCTCAAACTTAATGGTTCCTTTTGTTTACATAAGGTCGACCTCCTATCAAAATTTCCTACCAGACAAATTTTATTATATACTATGATAAATGTAATTAATGTAATACTGAAAAACTGCTTTTGGCCCTGTTAAGATTTCTGCTCCACTCTGAACTTTAGGGTACAGATGTGGGGACCTGCATGAAAGACCCCCTAAGCTTATTTACCAGCTTAGGTTAACAATTTCGCTGCCATCATCAAATGATTTAATCAAATATTTAGGAAAGAGTCATTTGGAACCCTGCCTTTCCTCAAATCTCTCCCAAGTCTCTAACACCCCCAACCCCTTTCCTGGGCACATTTGAGACTAATTCTTCCCCTGCCCCCCTCCAAGTCTTTACACACCTTTCCTGGGTAGACTCGGATTTCCTCACCAATTCCTGGTGAACACTGATCCAAAACCTGTGGATCTTAAAACAATGAACAATCAATCAGGTTCTTAAAAGAAGAACTTTAATTAAAGAAAAAATGGTGAAAGGAATACCTCTGTGAGATTAACATGCAAGATAATCTCCCAGACAACAGATTCAAAACACAGAGGGTTTCCCTCTGGGCAAAACTTTAAAGTTACACAGAAACTCAATTTGATTCTCCCTCTATTTTGCAAAAAGAAATCACAAATAGAAATAAAAGTAATTTAGTACATTCCTTCTCTAATTACTTATTACCCTGTAGAAGTGTGATGGTTCCTCTCCTCCATCAGGCAAAAGCACCCACATAACAGATAAAAGACTGTTTTCCCCCCTTACAACTTTGAAAGTATTTTGTTTCCTTATTGGTCCTTCTGGTCAGGTGTCAGCTAGGTATTGTGAACTTTTTAACCCTTTACAGGTAAAAGAGGAATTAACCCTTAACTGTCTGTTTATGACAGGCCCACCCTTGAGGCTTTTGGATGCAAGCCAATCACAGACTTTAAAATGAATGGGTGTGCAAAACCGTTTTCTTTTGTTCCCAATATTAGCATAACTAAGTCTCTTTTGCTGTAACATCTAAACACAAAGGAAGAGGTTGACTTCAGGAGCCAGACAGCAAGACCATGTGTCTAGGTCAGAGGTCAGCAACCTCTGGCACACAGCTCACGAGGGCAAGCAGCCTGGTGGGCCGGGCCACTTTGTTTATCTGCCGCAGGGGTGTGCTGGCCGCGGCTTCCTGTCACCCCCATTGGCCTGGGACAGTAAACCGTGGCCAGAGGTTGCCGACCTCCAATCTAGGTCATGAAGCTAACATGGCATCCCAGGTTGCAAATGAAGGGTATAGGTGTTGGTTCCATGCTGTGTGAGTTAGTGGAAGTAGGTGCAGTGAGAGGCTGTAAGGAAGAGAAGCAGAGGCACAGCTGTTTCTTGGCCACAGGAGTGTTGGGGGCTCTGTCTTGGGATTTCTCCAAAAGCCTGTGTGCTATTGCTGTATTCAAAGTAGATCTGTATGAATAACCTTATTTATTTATTTATTTTTGCTGACAATTAAAAAAGGTAATTTGGAGTCAAACAGAAAATATTTTTTCAAATTTTTCAGCAAATCAAAAAGTCAAAAAAATTAATTTGCGGTTGAAGAAAAATGTTTCTATTTTGAGCAGTTTCACATAATTTTATGGCTTTTTAGTGAAATTAAAGACATTTTTAAAAAAATTGTTTTGAATCAAAAGTTGAAACGTTTCCATTTTAAAATGTCAAGACAAAATATCTATATTTTTAAGGATCCTGAGGGATTTTTAGTATTTTTCCTGCTCAGTTGAATTAATTTGGTGAAACCAACATGAGTTCACAAAATACGCTGGTGTTTCAAAATGTGCATATTTTGCAGGAAAAATGTTTTGATTGAAGAATTTCACCTAACTCTAATTAAAGAGCTACTTCTCTATTTCTTCTACAGCCTGTATGCAATTTTTATAAATCTTCATACATTTTGGTTAAAAACAGATTACACCATGGAATGTGTGTCATTGATTTCTCATCAAAATTTAAACATCATTTCAGCTTTTCATTTGACCAAACAGGCAACAGTAATTACCTCACATCTTCTCTTAACAAGAGAAGGTTAGTTTATTGTAAACAACCACAGATAAGAAGAGTTTCCTGTCATTTTTATGTCTTGACCAGTTGTTTTGCAGTCTGAAATGCATCTTCTCAGAAGCATAAAAACAGGATTATTACTTTATCTGTCAGGAGTTTGGGCACATATAGTATATACAAAATTGATATACTTTATTATTATCATCATCATGAGCCATAGTTTCTGAGCGTTATCATCATGATAATTAAACTTGCAAAATAAGACACTCCAAAGTCAGGAAATTCAAAGAATTAAGGTTGATCTAGCAACACTAACTCAGCCATTTTATGCAACATTTTCTATTTCTTTCATTTTTTGAAGCTAAATCTTAATATTTTACCCTGTTATCAAGATACACTGAAAATACAGCAGCTGTGTAATTGTGGCATTAATATCGCAAGATCAAACTTAACTTTGTGCATTTGATCTTGTAACGGTCATGTAGCATTAACAGTACTGGTAGATGTTTGTTAAGCATTAGCTGTTAACACAAGACTGCAAAAATTATTAAAATTATGCTTTTTTTCTTTTTCAGCTGCCTGGGCAGATCTGGTGGATGTATTCAAATATGCACCAACACTATCTGCAAAGCTTTTATGGTGTACTTTAAGCTGCTGCACATTTTGGGAGCATTTGAGAGCATGACAAGGCGCTTTGCCCTGAAGGAGAAATCCTTCAGAGATAAGAAGAAAGCGAACACAAGGACTCAGAAAAACTTTTGCAACTGCAGAGAATGATTAGTACCAGAGAGGAAGGAGGAGGAGACATCTGTTGGTGAAATGGTTTTTAGAGATAATTAAGTGCATTCATCCAGAAATAACAAACATTATACATCATTTGCAAGCACACGTGGCTTTCTTGAAAACAAGAGAGACTTTAAAGGAGCCCATAAAAATAATCAAGCAGCTTGGGGCCAGTCAAAACTGTATCACTGGAATGACCTTCCCCTCCCTTCCATCACTGCAATTTTGTCTGAGCTTCTATGAAGCAATGGGAGCTTCAGGTTGCACAGTCTTTGAAAAAATCAGGCCACTCTGTCAGGTGTCTAAATATGGACATAAGAGGTTGACTTTGAACACTTGTTTTTGAAAATCTTGGCTAGTGTGGCACTGACAGCTAGCTAGCTCAGGTCACAATCTCAAGGAAGTGTTAAGTATACCAATTCACTTCTTAGCACAGAACAAAAAGGGGATGCAATCACATTACCTGTACTTGGCATGTGCCCAGAAATTACATATGCTTTAAATGCATTAAAGCTAGTGACATCATAATATTATTGTCTTCACCTATTTGTTTCCTGGGATTGCTATCATTGTACTTAATTGACCCTAGATCAAAGGATGTTTAGTGTTTATATGTAAATTTATTTGATGTGTAAACTGCATTTTAGCTAATGAAGGATTGTTCCTGGCAGTCACATAGTTCATGAAAACCAGTGGTCCAGATGCCTATTATTAAATGTATTATGTATGTCCCTGTAACTGAATGGTCCATCAACCAGGACTGAAGCTTTAGAACTTTAACTGAGAAGATGTCCCTGCCTGCAGGTATATGGGATCTTGGGGAGCAATTACCACACAGGTGGGGTGCCAATTAATTTCTTTATTAAAGGAAAAAGGAAGTGGTAGGAATTTAACAATGAAATACGATGGGATGGGGTGTATAAGGTGTTTACAATAGACAATGATGGGGGGGTTCTTCTTATTGAACAGTGTAGGGAGTTCTAACAGTGGGGTACAGTAAGTGGGGTTCAGCACAATGGGGTACAGTACGGTCAATAAGCGTATCAAAAGAAATGCAAAATAAAATGATAGCTTCTATATAAAATGGTCAACAATCTTAGATAGAATGTATTAAATGGTGGCCTTATACACAATGTAACACAATGGTATCAATGCAAATACAAAGTATATTAGAAAAGTGGAAGAAACCAATGGGGTGTTATAATTACAAGTAAAATGTGAATATAAGTGAACTTATGCAATGTAATGGTATAAAAGAAAGTTAATGACTTAATTTGTGAGGCTAGGATAGCAGATAATCTGTCAAGGAACAGGAGTGGGGAGGGGAGTGAATGATTAGTGGCAACTGATGAGAGGAGAGTGCGGTTGGAAGCAGCGAGAGACTCTGAAGCCCTGCAAGGTAAGGACAATGGAGCAGCGTGATGGTGATCTTCGGTAGGGGAGGGGCAGTGGAGAAGGGCTAGAGAGAGGTTTATGCAACAAGCAGACACCAAAAACAAAGGAAAAAAAGGCGGCAAAGGGTTTGGGAAGTTTCACAGGGGGAGAAGCAGCAATGGGTTTGGGGAGTTCGGAGAGAGTGCAAGTGCGGGGAAAAAGCAGCAAAGGGTTATAACAGGGAGACACGGAGAAGCACACAGGGGGGAGATTGGAGCTGGGGAAAAACAGACACGGGAAAGTTCAGGGAGAGATCGGGACAGCAGGAAGACGAATTTAAGCAGCAAAAACCTTATCTATCTTAACCAAGGACTAGGCAAAACAACAAATATCACAATTCTAAGCAAACTATAACAAGCAACTATACGGAGCAACAAAACAGTAAACTACAACAAGGCAGGTCAAATTTACAAGCTCTACAATCTTAACAAACTATGACTTATTAAACTAAAAAACCAAAACCTATGGTGCACCTTATGCTATGGGGAAGTCACAGAGGGCAGAGTGGTATGTGCCCAGGATACAGCTCCCAAGGAAGCCAAGGGATGGTGGCTGAAGCCAAGGGATACAGCTGAAAGCAGGGAGCCCCGAGGCACGGCCCACAGGAGCAGAGCTTAGCAGCGGCACAAAGTTATTTTTAGCAGCAAAGCGCTGCAGAGTTTAAGAGAGGTTTTAAGACACAGACCAAGGTTTAGCTTGAGTCTGTGTGCTGGGGAAACAGAGCCAGCAGCTAAAATAATAAAATAAAAGTAGGGAAAGTTTCACAGAGAGATTCTTACCAGTCCCCAAGGCAGCAGTAAAGGCAGAAGCAGCAGCAAGAACATCAGAAGAGGCAAGGAGGGCTGGGTACAGTCTCAATAATCAGGAGATCTCTCAGGTAGCAATTCGTTCTTCGTGGGGGGGGGTTGAAAAAACAAGGGTACACTCAAAAAATAAAACAAGAGCGGAGAAAGGACCCCCCAGAACCCCTGGCTGATCAGACCAGACAGCAATGCAGGAACCTTTCCAATGTTTGTTCCAAAAATGTCTGTTTTTAAAGGCAAACTCAGGCAGTTTCCCGCCAGTAATCCTGATAGGCTCCCTCTGTCATAGGGGAGGAGGCACAGGGAAAAAACAGGCAGGTGAGCACAGAAACATGTCTGGGCAGAGTCCTGTGCAATAGGTGACTCAAAAGCACATGAGGCCTATGACTCATGCCCAGGATCTTAAAAACACAGTAGGTCTTGCAGCTCTGGACATTGCCTGCCTTACACCGAGCCCAGGTTCAACGAGGTGATAACAGGACTAACCCTTTGAACAGGGCAGTGGTCCCATTTAGCACGCTGCACAAGTGGCCATCCCTTTGAGAAGGGCAATGGCTCTTGTTAAACAACTTAAGGGGCCCTCCCTTTGAGAAGGGCAGTGGCCCTGGTAAACAACTTAATAGCCAGGGCAGGGCGGCCACAGGAGGAGAGCAAAAACAAAATGGAGTATGGGGCACAGACACAAAGCATGGTCATTGTGTAGGACAATGAGAGATCCGCAAACATCCTGTGCATTGGGTCAACAAAACAAGAACCTGTGCTGAGTTAGGAACACCTGCCAAACTGTTTTCAGCTTGTCTTCTGAGAGCTCTATAAAATATTGGATCCTGGGACTGATTTATCATCTCTGGACTGATGAATTCTGACAGAGGGGAATTCTGAGCAATTGGACCAAGATTCCTAGAGCCATTCTAGGTAATCCTGACTATTGGAACTATAGAGACTATTGCAAACCAGCAAATTACTATACTTCTACTATCATATTGGACTTACAAACTTTAATTCACCTGTAATGTACTTTCCTGCTTTAACCTCTCAATAACTCTGATGTCTTTTTCTTAGCTAATAAATCTTTAGCTTTGGTTATCAGTAATGTCTTTGGTGAGATCTGGAGTATACACCGACCAGGGGTAAATGACTGAACCTTTGTGGCTGAGATGATTTTTGGTTTTAATAACCTTTTATCACAAGTTTGGAGGGCCTTAGGGGACTGCTTGTGGCTCCATGTTAAACTAGTATTGTTATCCAGGAGCACACATTGCTTGCTGGTTTGGTCAAATCTAATTATAGAGTTTACCACCAGTTTGGTTGTATCGACCCTATTTTTTGACAGTCTGACATGAGATTGGCTCTCTCAGCTGTATCCCATTTGAGGTACCTGTCACAACTAGTATTATCTTCATACACTCATTCATGAATATTTGCCATAAAGACACGATCATTCAGATCACCTCACTCATGCTCAGTTCAGAGCAGTCTTCTTTGGTTTCACTAAATTTTTAGGTTTCAGAGTAGCAGTCATGTTAGTCTGTATCATTACACAAGGTAAAACCATTTCCCCATGTCTATTTTTTCCCCCTACTGCTCCTCACACCTTCTTGTCAACTGCTGGAAATGGGCCATTTGTCTACCACTACAAAAAGTGGGTTTTTTTCCTCTCCTGCTGGTAATGCCTCACCTTAATAGACCACTTTCCTTATAGTATGTATGGTAACATCCAATGTTTCATTTTCTCTGTGTATACATATATCTTCCTACTGTATTTTCCACTGCATGCAGCTCATGAAGTGAGTTTTAGCCAACAAAAGCTTATGTCCAAATAAATTTGTTATTCTGTAAGGCACCACAAGTACTCCTGTTCGTTTTAAAAATTTTATTTCCTTTTTCTATGAATTCATGAATCTGAGAAGAGATTGCTGATTTAATTAATCTGACAGATGTATGAAAATGAAGATGCAGTGTATAGTCCAGAGGAGTCTGCTATTTTTGCTCTGTGTATTCTAGAATTCAGGCCACTATATGCACTAAAAGAAAAATGGGCTAATGGGTACAATTAGAATGAAACTGATTACCACCCTAAAAAAACCAAAAACCTTTCTCTGTTTAGATTACTTGTGAAAGACTTAGGTTCAATACCTATTTTTTTTAATAAAAAATTAAAAGTAATTAAAGTAGTATCTTAATTTAATATTAGAACAACAGTTTCATTTCTCTCTTTCATCAAGAGGTTTGTTTTTTTTAAGGGTTGGAAGAGATCTCAGGAGGTCATCTAGTCCAACCCACTGATCAAGGCAGGACCACCCCCAACTAAATCAGCCCAGCCAGGACTTTGTCAAGCCTCCCTAGGTAACCCATTCCAGTGCTTTGCCACCCTCCTAGTGAAATAGTGTTTACTAATATCCAACCTAAACCTCCCCCACTGCAACTTGAGACCATTGCTTCTTGTTCTGTCATCTGCCACCACTGAGAACAGCAGAGTTTCAGCCCCTTTGGAGCCCCCATTCAGGTAGTTGAAGGCTGCTATCAAATCCCCCCTCACTCTTCTCTTCTGCAGACTAAACAAGCCCAGTTCCCTCAGCTTCTCCTCGTAAGTCATGTGTCCCAGCCCCCCTGATCATTTTTGTTGCCCTCTGCTGGATTCTCTCCAATTTGTCTACATCCTTTCTATAGTGGGGGGCCCAAAACTGGATACAATACTCCAGATGTGGCCTCACCAGTGCTGAATAGAGGGGAATAATCCCTCGATCTGCTGGCAATGCTCCTACTCACGCTGCCCAGTATGCTGTTAGCCTTCTTGGCAACAACGGCACACTGCTGACTCATATCCAGCTTCTCATCCACTGTAATCCCCAGGCCCTTTTCTGCAGAAATGCTGCTTAATCAGTTGGTCCCCAGCCTATAGTGGTGCATAGGATTTTTCCATCCTAAGTGCAGGACTCTGCATTTATCTTTGTTGAACATCATCAGATGTCTTTTGGCCCAATCCCACAATTTCTCCAGGTCATTCTGTACCCTATCCCTACCCTCCAGCAGATCTAATTCTCCCCCCAACTTAGTTTCATCAGCGAACTTGCTGAGGGTGCAGTCCATCCCATCATTTAGATTATTAAAAAAAATGTTGAACCAAACCAGCCCCAGGACCGACCCCGCTTGATACTGGCTGCCAACTAGACATTGAGACATTGATTACTACCCACTGAGCCCAACAATCTAGCCTGCTTTCTATCCATTTTATAGTCCCTTCATCCAATCCATACTTTTTTAACTTGCTGGCAAGAACACTGTGGGAGAGCATATCAAAAGCTTTGCTAAAGTCCAGATATATCACGGTCCACTGCTTTTCCCATATCCACAGAGCCAGTTATGTCATCATAGAAGGCAATCAGGTTGGTCAGGCATGACTTGTCCTTGGTGAATCCATGCTGTCTGTTCCTGATCACCTTCCTCCAAGTGCTTCAAAATGGTTTCCTTGAGGACCTGCTCCTTAATTTTTTCCACGGACTGAGGTAAGGCTAACCGGTCTGTAGTTCCCTGGGTTCTTCTTCTTCTCTTTTTTAAAGAGGGACACTATATTTGCCTTTTTCCAATCATCTGGGACCTCCCCCAATCACCACAAGTTTTCAAAGATAATAGCAAAAGGCTCTGCAATCACATCAGCCAATTCCCTCAGCACCCTCGAATGCATTAGATCTGGATTCATAGACTTGTGCATGTCCAGGGTTTTCTAAATAGTCCTTAACCTTTTCTTTCACCACTGAGAGCTGCTCTCCTCCTCCCCATACTGTGTTTCCCAGTGCAGCAGTTTGGGAGCGGATCTCGCCTGTGAAGACCGAGGTAAAAAAAGCATTGAGTACTTCAGCTTTTTCCACATCATCTGTCACTAGGTTGCCTCCCCCATTCTTTAAGGATCCCACACTTTCCCTGACCTTTGTCTTGTTGCTAACATACTTATAGAAACCCTTCTTGTTACCCTTCACATCCCTTACTAGCTGCAACTACAGTTGGTTTTGACCTTCCTGATTACATCCCTGCATGGTCAAGCAATATTTTTATACTCCTCCCTACTCATCTGTCCAAGTTTCCACTTCTTGTAAGCTTCTTTTTTGTGTTTAAGCTCACCAAAGATTTAACTGTTAAGCCAAGCTGGTCGCCTGTGATATTTGCTATTCTTTCTGCACATTGGGATGATTAGTTCCTGCACCCTCAATAAGGTTTCTTAAAAATACAATCAGCTTTCCTGGACTCTTTTCCCCCAAAGGGAGTCAAAGTCTGCTTTTCTGAAGGCCAGGATCCATATTTTGCTACTCTCCTTTCTTCCCTTTGTGAGGATCCTGAACTCAATCATCTCATGGTCACTGCTGCCCAGATTGCCACCCACACCTACTTCCGCTACCAATTCTTCCCTGTTTGTAAGCAATATCTCAAGAGGAGAATGGCCCCTGGTTGGTTCATCCAGTAGTTGTACCAGGAAGTTGTCCCCAACAGTCTCCAAAAACTTCCTTGATTGTCTGTGCACTGCTCTATCGCTCTCCCAGCAGATGTCAGCTTGATTGAAGTCCCGCATTAGAACCAGAGTCCTTGTTCTGGAAACTTCAGTTAATTGTCCAAAGAAAGCCCTGTCTACCTCATCCTCCTGGTCCTGTGGTCTATAGCACACACCCACAATGACATCACCCTTGTTGCTTTTGCTTCTAAACTTAATCCAAAGACTCTCAACAGGCTTTTCTCCAGTTTCATATTGGAGCTCTGAGCAATCATACCGCTCTCTTACAAACAGTGCAGCTCCTCCACCTTTCCTCCCCTGCCTGTCCTTCCTGAAAAGCTTATACCCATCCATGACAGTTTCTATGCACTAGAAGTTTTATGCACTAGTCTGTAAACCACTATCTGGTTCAGCATGTCATTGGATTTCCACATATGGAATGACTACCTTTGTCTGGTTCAGAGAGAAGAATTTTCCCCTACATTTCTCAGGCCAGTTGCCTGATAATGGAATTCTCAAAGACAAGGAAATGTTCAGCCAAGCACTAAAAATACAAAGTATAGAATTTAAATATGCACATTGATGCAAGTCTGCTTTATAATCCTCCAGCACAGGAGTTCTAATTTCTATTGTTGTACAGCAGGGGTCGGCAACCTACGACATGTGTGCCAAAGATGGCATGCAAGCCAATTTATGATGGCCCGCGGGGTGGGCTGAGCCGCTCAGCCTGCCGCCACTCTGGGGTGCCAGCTGCTGGCCCTTGCCAGCTGGGGTCCCCACCATAGCCCCACTCACCTTGCTTCTGGTTGAAGTTCCAGTGCAGGCCCCCTGCCAAACAGAGTCCAGGCTTCTGGCCCTGCTCAGCCCTACCAGCAGCCAGTTCCACTCACCTCAGTTGCCGACCTGGGGTTCCAGCCAGTTAACCACTGATCACTCAGAAGCCTGTGTGAAGCTTAAAGTATCCAAATACATGCCACCAGACATTGGAAAACTCAGCAAGGAAAAGCAAGGGCAAGGATCACCTAAACTAATAAGATCTGCATTTAAATTTAATTTTAAATAAAGCTTCTGAAACATTTTGAAAGCCTTGTTTACTTTACAAACAACAGTAGTTTGGTTATATATTATAGACTTATAGAAAGAGACCTTCTAAAAAACGTTAAAATGTATTACCGGCATGCAAAGCCTTAAATTAGAGTGTACACATGAAAACTCGGCACACCACTGCTGAAAGGTTGTCAACCTATGTTGTACAGTGATGAGTCCATTTGAAACAGATCTGGAAAAAACACTAAAATAGTGTAACTTTACATGAAATTGTGTGTGTAGCGGGACTTCAGGATCAAGTTCTGTTTAGCACATAAATACACTTTTATTTGAGTGTGGTCAACATTGTTATTATGATACTAATCTGAACAATAATCATCACACTGGAAATGAGGATAGTCTCAGCTGAAGGATACAGAAAAGAGACAACTATATTTTCTTTGCTTCTCATAACTTCAGAAAAGGATAGCTAATATAAACATTAAATATTGCAAAGGCTTAGACATCTGACAAATCAGAGAGTTCAATGTGACAGCTATGGCAATTTTCTGCAATATCCTGAACAAACTGTATTGAATTATGTTTAAGTATCTTAAGAGTTAATTGTATTCAGTATGCAAAGTGTATATATTATTGTGGGATTGTGTGCCGGGAGGGGAGGGGGAATACATGGCCAATGCAAACCTTGGTAATTATAATGAGCTTCAAAGGACTATTTTGAACAATGTGCCAGATAAACAAAGTTAAGTGCGCTTCCTAGGAAATACCTTGGGGGAGGTGAATGTAAATGACCACTTCAAGTTAAGCAAAGACACAAACTTTTGAAGCTATGCCCTGAGGAAAGGACCATGGTCTGGCTGATTACCTGTTCATGGTATCTGCAGATCAAAGACCAAAACCATATAAAGGAGTAAATCATGGGTCCTCAGGGTTGCTTGTTCTGAGCTAATAGCTGTTATGGACTTGTGGCCACAGACAAACACTTAGTGGGATTTGAAGGACTGATCATCTGCTACTGCCCTTGTTGGCATTGGGGTTGTGATCTCTGGTAAGCAATCAGCCTGCAAGTAGCTTCTTTTAGTGTTTTAATATGTTTTCTCAGTAATGCTTTCACCCTGAGAATAAATGCACTTGCTTAAGAAGGGCTGAGCGGTAACTTATAGCTATGGGAAATGGTGCTGTTTATAGCCTCTGAGGACAAAAGCAAAGCACAGCTGCTTAGGCAGTCTGATGTGTTGGGGAACTTCAGGTCTAAATTTGCCTCAGTCTATCATCTCTTCATGTATAAGACACTGTCAATCAGATGTCAAAATCACACACTTCTGCTTTTTCAAAAAGTCGCTACTTGCATGGAGTTTATTTTTGACACATTTAATGGTGTGAACATTTATAGCATATTTGCCACTTGAGAATTTTGGCAGGATGGAAAGGTGTGTGCCACTGTGAAGCTCACCATTGATTTGACATTGGCAGGTGCCTTTGGAGCTCTAGGGACCTATTAAACCCTAATTTGGTGGCCATCTTACACGGCAGAATGTGGAACAGTGCCATGACAACCTATGGAACTACAACCCCACTGTGAGTGAATCAGAGATCATTGCCTCCTATACTAATATCAATCTGGATTGGGCATCTGAATGTCTTCTATACCAAGACCCCTAGATCTGGTGTCTGAATGCTGTACTGTGGTGTTTAGCACAATAGAAATACATAGATACAGATAAAGATAGATGTATCATGGTATAGAAATTATACAGAATGTAATCAAAGTATTTTTTGTCCCCTTGGTCAACATTTTGCTGTATTTGCTTTTAGAACCATATTATTATTATTATTATTTCTATAAGCTGCACGTATGCTTATTGTACATGCATATCATAATAACATTTACTATTAAGATAGCATTGTAAATCTTTAAAAGGCTCTACAAACATTAATAATTGGCCATATTCTAAGAGATTCTGAGCACCTGCTGATCACTGCAACTCCCAGTGAAATGATTGGTGCTCAGAACTTCTGAGGATTTGGCCCAATAGGAGCTGCAAGGAGTTCACATAGTGCTTAGTGTCCCCTAGAATTTGGCTCTTAAGATCAGATTTTGCAAGGTGCTCAGTGCTTTCAAACAGGTGATGAGATCCCTCATCTCTCATTAATGGGAATGGGAGTTAAACGTGAAGAGTGTCTTGATGGACTGACCCCTAGTGCGGCAATACTAAAGCGTGGTCTACACGGCATACTTACTTTAGTATAACTACGTCACTCAGGGATGTGAAAAATCCACACCCCTGAGTGACGTAGTTATCCCAGCCATAACCAACTTTGTAGACAGTGCTATGTTGGCAGAAGTGCTTCTCATGTCAATATAGCAACTGCCTCTCATGGAGGTGGAGTTATTAAGCCAATGGGAGAGCTCTCTCTCATTGGCTTAGCACATCTTCACCAAACGCCCAACAGCGGTGCAGCTGCATCAGTACAACTGCACAGGTTTAAATTTCTAGTGTAGACTTGCCTTAAGTGTTTAGCATCATTACCCCCATTGTGCTTTTCCATCTCTTTCCCCCCGCCCTTTGATCTTCATCTTTAAAACATGTGGGTTCATTTTTCACACATTTATTAGCTTTTATGGTTTAGGTCCTCTCTCAGCTTGTGTCAGTTACAAGTATAGGAAGATGCAATGTTTGATTCAGCAGATTCAGATGAAATGTAGTCTTTATTTCTCTTAAAATTCACCTCTCTCTCTTTGTTAAAAAATGGAGAATTTCTTAGGAGCTAAATCTAACCTTCTTAATATTTCAGCTTGACCGATTTCTCATTGTGAAAGCTTTGTTCACTTAGTTAAAAGCTATCTCATAGATCTACTTTAATTATATAGTGATAAGATTCAAGTCTGTGTTCAATTCTGGGTCACTTCATTACCAGAAATATATTGATGAATTGAAGGGAGTGTAACAACAAAAAAGATCCAGGGACTGAAGTGATTGACTTATGATAAGCAAAGATTAAAAGAGCTAAATATCTGCAGCTTAGATGAGAGACAATAAAAGATGAGGTGTGATAGCAGTCTGAAAGGGTGCAAACACCAAACTGGATAAGAAGTGGTGGCACAGAAATAATTGATAGTAGGAATTAAATTGATGAAATTAAGGAAAGAAAAGTTAGGGTGAAGATCAGGATCAAATTTCCTAGTAGTGAGATTCAACCTAGTAGGCCAGAGATCGGCAACCTTTGGCACACAGCCCATCAGGGAAATCCACGGTGGGGCCAGGATGGTTTGTTTACTTGAAACATCCACAAGTTCGAACAATCGCAGCTCCCACTGGCAACGGTTCACTGTTCCAGGACAACGGGGGCTGCGGGAAGCGGCACAGACCGACAGATGTGCTGGCCACCACTTCCTGCAGCCCCCATTGGCCTGGAACAGCGAACTGCAGCCAGTGGGAGCTGCGATCGGCCCAACCTGCAGATGCTGCAAGTAAACAAACCGTCCTGGCCCACCAGCAGAATTTCCTGACGGGCTGCACGCCAAAGGTTGCCGATCCCTGTACTAGGCTGTGGCAATGCCCAAAGAAAGAGTTGGAACAAATTCCCATCATTTGGGGCATTTAAAACTAACTGGCTGGAACAAGAATAAAGGAACAATCCTGCACAGAGGGGAGAGAGTTTCAAAGAGGCTTTTTTATTTGGTTTCAATGACCTAATAGGTCTTTTTCATCTCTAGATTCTATGAAATTTCCATCTCTAGATATATCATATTTATGATGAATCAATGAAGAAATATTAGAAGACTTTGAATTCTATTATATTACAGGCAAAGGGAACAAAATTATTCAGGTCATGCCAAAAGACACCCAACATTACAAACTTTGCATTGGATACCACACAATCATATTATAAGGATGAACATGGGGGTGCAAGGTGTTCACCCAAGATACAGAATGTCACAGTCACTTTTGAAAATGTTACCCATAGTCTTTCACCTGGGGTGCAAATCACTTCTGTGCAGAGAATCAGCCTTGTGCTCCTTTTAAATCTTATTTCCACCCTATTTGAGAGTTTAAGTGGGATGCAAGTACCGCACAGGGCCAGTGCTGGCTTTCAGCCCCAAGGTGAATTTCACCCATCAAGAAGCAAGTTTACAATCACTGTACTACTGTTGTCTTTCTCATGATATACAACAGAGATATATTAACCTCTCAGCTTGAAAAACAATCAGAACATGAGTTGCTCCACACAGAATAAAATAAAGAGAGCAGTAATAATAAGAATTATGTTACCAGATAAGGAACAGAATTAATGGATTGGGCTGGAACATGAAGTAAGGCATGAGAAGTGAGAAGATCCAGAGCAACAAATAGCAGTGTGCAAGAAGTGACATTAACACAAAAGATGACAGATAGATGAAGATAATCTTAGAATGTATGCCAAGGACTGCAAATCCTGACAGAGGGGAAAAAACAGCACTATGAAGAGAGAACTTGGAAAAAAATCGAGAGCAGCAGGAACACAGGAATAACCAGATCGTGCACAATATGTAAGATGCAGGGAGTCCTCTGTCCAGCAGTGGATTGATAGTGGAAGATACACTAAAAATATGTTTTATTTGTGCTTCTAATGCACCCATGTGATGCTGCCGTATTAGATTATGCTGCTTCACACTGAGTTAATGTCACATATTCCAAGTTCATGTGATCTACATGATGCACCATAAAGAGACACACAGAGCGGATTTTTTTTCAATGAATTTGATGTCAGTTTGCATAGTAAATATTTAATTCCAATTTTATCCTGATTGCCTGGTGAATGATTATATATTAATGTATTAAACAGAAAAATAGATTCTATGATTATAACAGCCATTTCAGTTTTTTATTCTCTGAACCACAAATGCAGATTCTGATTTTGCAGTTGTTCCTCAAGTATAACTCCCATTGACTTCCACAGGAATTTTGCCTATGTTAGGACTGTGAAAGCCTAGAGGACCAATCCAAAGCCTGTTGAAATCAATAGTAGCTTTTCCACTGACTCTTACAGAATTTGGATCAGATCCTTGGCACATATTCTTTTTACAGCTTCATTCTATTTCTATTATTTTCAAAGGGGTTTGGTAATCTTTTTATAAATATATTGTCCTTTGGTGTATGAAATGTATTCTTTTGATAGTCAGATTTTTATTCCTCAAGGAGTATTCTTATAATATTCATGCATGTGTTTAAGCATAAGCTTAACACCCATTGACATCAACGGAATTTAGGTACATGATTCACGTTAAGCATATGCTTTTGTGCTTTCCTGAATACAGACATTAAGTAGGTGCCATTTTAAGATGCAATCCTTTGCCCTTTATTCTTAAGTCAAACTGCACTGAAATAACAATTTCAGGTTGGGGTAACAGTCAACACAACATTTTACAAAAAATAATTGTGTAGATGTTGAATGTTGTAAATTACCTGCCAACACAAAAAAGTCTCAGTGAAACATAATATGTTTGCAAAATTGGATCATAAATGGATGTCTGCAATCCCTATGAGAAAAAACTAAATGCTTTAAGAAAACTCACAAAAGCAAGGCTATAAAATTTTTGTCAATGCAGACTTTTAAAATGATCCCAGATCAGGACTCTAAGAAAAAGCAAAATAGCACAAACCTGTAAAAACAAACACTAGCAAGTAACATTTTAAAGCACTTTGATATATTGAGCAGTTTTAAATGCTCCCTTCAGTTTTAAAAGAAGCGGAGTAAAAATGGCAACTGAACCCAAGACACCTAACACATTCCTCAGCCCACCTATTCTCCTCTATAAAAGCTAGGATGAGAAAACTCTCTTGACGCAGAGATTTAATTTGGAATAAGATACATAAAATTTGATGTCTCCTCATAGGTTTTTTAACCCTGACACAGATCTGCCATATTCTACATACTGGATAAACACAGTTCTGAGGGTATTTCTCACACTGAAATTAGAAAAAAAGAATGGTCTACACATTTTATACCTCCCTGAAGTGTTTTACTTCAGCAATAAAACATAGCACTGAAGCAAGAAAAAGCTTGCACTTGCTTTCGTGTGCTGCTTGCCCAAAAGGGATTACATTGCAACATTTGTTTTATGTTGTGGAAGTGAATTCATTATAATGGAAATGCACTGTTCCACACCCACTCTCATTTAGCAAAGCAGCCAGTTTACACAATCCATAGACAAGATTTGATCTTTGGCAGTTTGGATTTAGAAACAGTGTAGCCTTGGAAAAAGCAATCTGTCGTCAATTTAAACTGTAAGATATGCGCTTAACAAGCCTTCTCTTTCAGAATCAAATGTGAAAATTGGTTGTTGAACTCCCTCTCCAGTTACTATATTATGATATCAAGTGTAATATAATTAAAGTAATGGTGCAAAAAGAAAGAGCCATGTATTACTTATTAACCATGTTTTTCTGGACTCATTTTTGAACTCACGATGAAGTGAATTATTAGTTGCACAAAAGTATATCAGTATATTTCCATCTACCACACTATCATAATGAAATGCCACGTAACAAGTACCCTGGTGATTATGGTCTTGCTTTTGGCATGAAAGAAAGAAAATCCAATGCAACTCTGGTTCTTGTAAAAATTATTTTCATACACACTTACAAACACATTCCAATTAAAAGCACTGCTTGCTCTGTAGAGAACATTGTCTTATTAGCTAAGGATCTTTTCTACAGCATTGTAACACAATGGAAGCAAAGGTTACATTTGAAAGTCACTGGACATCTACACTAGGAGATAGGCTAACAGGAAATTGAAAGGCAATTGTGAATACTGTAGTCCAACTAAATGCCAATTTAGAAACTAAATATAACTCCTGGATTCAGTCTGCACTTTTTAAATTACATTCCAAAGTGTGACAGGCAAGCAAAAAACATGATATTTTATGGCTTAGGCAAGTCAGGCTGCAAATGGATATGCCCTGTTAAAATAAATTAGCAAAAATAATTAAAAATAAATCAATTTTTTCTAAGGGTTAAGTTCTGATTTAATTTTCACTCATGTAAATATGGCATAACTACACTGAAGAGAATAGACCTACAGTACATGAACAACAGTGTAAACAAGAATTGAATTGGGTTTTATCATGCCAACCTTGTACAACTACAGAGCTTAGTAATAACAAATCTACTGACACATCTGGCTGTGGTGCCTTCTGTCCTCATTTGTGACTGTGATGGGTGTATAAACGTCACAGTGGAATTGAGGATATTAAGGAGCAACTTTGGGCCCAGGTGGCCCTGCCCATCCCCTCCTGCAAAGCCCACTCCAGCAGGAGGTGGAACTTAAAAGGGAGCGAGACATCTCAGAAGGGGCCTGACGGGCCACAGAGAGAGCCCTTTCTGGAGGGTTCCTGAAGAAGGATGCTGTAGAAACCTTTCCCTAAGAGACAGGGCCTGCCTGCTGAGCCCAGAGTGGCTGAAACTTTGGTTATTCGTTTTGTTTGTTTGTTTGTTTTTTGTTTCATTTTATAAGACTCTAGTGAGGTAGAGAGTGGTAGGAGGTGGTCCAGGGAGGCAACCTTAAGGTACTCCCGGGTGCTGGACGCTGGTACTGTTTTCAGGTCCCTGGGTCAGAGCCTGGTGGACTGTGGGAGCCTGGGCTCCCTTACCAACCACTTTGTAGTGGAGGGTCCAAAAATCCTCTATTCCAGACTTCCCCTTAAGAAACTCAGAGCGAGTAAAGACATTGCAAACTCCAGGGCTAGGAGTGAACACCCACAGGGTATCACTAAATAGACTGAATGTTCTTTCCCCTCCACTGGGAAGGCATCTTCCTTGGGCTCTTACCCCAGAGAGGAACATGGTTAGTTTCAGTGTGGGAATGATTTTCAATAATGTTGGATGTCTTTTATAGACTTTATTCTCAAGTTTCTTACTACCTCAGGCCTAGTCTATGTAGCCATTAATGGTGTCACGGCTCCAGTCAAGTGCCTCTGTATCACTGGATGGTTTAAGCCTCCTGCATCAGAATGGCATCCGGCCAGTGTCATTGTCTTGGGGTCCTTATGTAACCCACACACCTTCTGGTGTTCTGCCCCATCTTGCGGCACCAAGACCACTTAGAGAAAGTTAAATGAGATTCCTCTACAGCCTTAGCTAAGAGCCAGTTAGCTTTTAGCTCATACGATAGAGCAGGGGTCGGCAACCTCTGGCACGCGACTCGCCAGCATCAGCACCCTGGCACGCCAGGCCAGTTTGTTTACCTGCCACGTCGACAGTTTGGTGGACCGCAGCTCCCACTGGCCACAGTTCACAGTCCCAGTTCAATGGGGGCGGCAGGAAGCACCGCAGGCCAAGGGATGTGCCGGCCATGGCTTCCCGCTGCCCCCATGGGCCTGGGACAGGCAAACCAAGGCCAGTGGGAGCCACAGTCCACCGAACCTGCGGACACAGCAGATTAACAAACTTACCCTGGTGAGCTGTGTGCCAGAGGTTGCCAACCCCTGTGATAGAGGTTCATGCATTAAGCTCCAGAGATCTCCAGTTCGATTCAGCCCAATGACGATCGGGATCTGTCAGTGTTACACTTACACACATTCTCAAGGTGCAGACGCTTTGTCTTGTATCCCTCCTGAGAACTGGAACCTTCTGTCCAGCTGCCTAGCCCTTCTGGATGCAGTGCTGACCCTTCAGACTCCTCTGTACTTAAACACACTCTCTCTCAGAATGCCACTCTTCAGGTGTGAACCTTCTAGTTTACAGTTGAACTCTCATGGTAACTGTTAATCATGTAATACACACACATAGATATACTTTGCCCAGAGTCTAAGGCCTGGTCTACACTTAAAACTTAGGCCAATATAGCTATGACACTCAGGGATGTGAAAAATCCACACCTGAATATTGGAGCTACACCAACCTAACCCTTGGTGACAATCTAGCTATGGAAAACCCCCTTCCATCGCTGCAGTTTAAGTCCACACTATAGGGTTATAGTGTCATCACAGTCATAGTGTAGACATGGCCTTACACCATTGCTCTTTTACTTAATCATATAAAACACAAGACAGTACAGATCATTTACAAAACAGTAAGCATCCTAACCACAATGCCCCCTGCTGGCTTACCATCCCCTGGGATTCCGTGAGGGAGCATCCAGGCTCAGGCAAGCAGACCTTAAATCACACAGACCCTACAGGTTGGGTTGTTTCTCTTTGCTCTTGAGCTGTACACAAAATGTTCAAAGACCCCAAATAGACCAGCTCTTCCCTTTTTATAACTTTTACCCCCCTCTGTCAGCTTTCCCAGATAACCAAAAATCTCTGCCAGGAGATGTGGCTGCCAAGGCAACTGTTTCCCCTGCTAAACTTGTTCTCCTGGTTAGGAGCCAGTGCACTGTTTAGAGCAATTCATTTTCAATAGAAGAGCACGCAACCTTAGTGATTCTCTTCTGTCATTCTTTGGCCACCAGCCTTTGGCATTTCAGCCCAACACGGAGGCGAACAAAGAACAGAGAAGACAAAAGGCTGCACATGCAAAATGGAGTTTGTGTTTGGTAAAGATATATACAGAGAAGCATTCATGATACAGAAGTTTTCATAGTAACATTTCATAATGTCAGCCAGATTTCATAAGTTCTCAAATCGTCACAAATGACCACTAACTGCTAAAGCTGCACTAGAGCTAACCACTAAGAATATAGAAAGGGGTAGATCAGGGTTTGCACTAATGGAGCAAATTGGGGTTTTACAAGTCAGGATAAACCCAAATGGTTCAAGCCACTGAATATCTTTGTCCACACACAGGATCAACAGCATTAGTTTAGCTACATAGGTAGCTGGCCATGGATGCTGAATCAGGGATATCCCCGAAGCCTTAGACTAGCCCTTAGATATGAATTGTCTTTGCTCTAACAAATATTTCATAAGTTTGCTATTTAGCTTCATAGAGCATAATCAGAATATTAATTTCTTAATAAATGTTTATAGATTCAATTTTGTGGGTGGTTTTCAACCCAGGCACCACATAATTATTTGTCACTGTCTTTTGGGTTCTCTGGGGAATCTGGCAATAACATTTTATATGTGCCAAATATGTTGTAAATTCCTCTTGCTGTTTGAAATTGTCATCTGGCCTGGAAATAGAACTTCTTGAGTTGTAACCAGAACCATGCATTATAGGACCTACAATAGTGTCCACTTGAATCTTGTATTACTCAGGAAATTGTCCTAATCCATTGAATACCTTTGTCTTCATCGGGTCACCTGGAATTTGAATATTTCCTACTGCCACTATCAATTTTCTCAATCTGAGATTCAGACTTGAGTTCTTAAAGTTGCGGAAGCTCATTTTTATATTTACCGATGACAGGTTTTATTAAGAAATACAAAGAGCAATTGCATTATAATATTGTGGTAGCATCTACAGGCACAAGCAGGATTGTAGTCCATTGTACTAGGCACTGTAGATATATATATAATGAAAAGATGGTACCCAGCCCAAAGGTCATACAATCTAACAATGCTGGTTTAACGTTTGAATTTTCCTATGGACTCTTTTAAGCTGAAATGCATCTTATTGCTATCTACCAGCCAGATGGATAACAAGTTGTGATTGCTATGATATCTGTTACTGACTGGCTACAAATTGTGTATACATGAGACCAGATTCTCTAGCTAGGTTACACCCCTTTGCATCACTAAGAAGGCACAAGGAGGCTGTAATCTGACTGCCAATGCCCATCAGAGAATTCTTCTAGCACAGGTGAACTCCGTGCTGATGCCCTTCCTGGTGCAGGATTGGAGAGGGAGTGTGCCACTGATCCACCATGACAATGGTCCACCGAATAACTCCGTTGCCTGACACTCCTCCATATATTGAGACTACTATAAAAGACCCTATTATTTTTGTTATCCCTTCATTCTTCCCCTCCTGGCTCAAGCACTTGTTATCTCTCACCTTGTAGACTGTACATTCTTTGGGGCAGGGATTATACATTTGTGTAGTGCATGCATGGGTCCTCAACCTGACGGAGGCCTTGTAGGAAAGATTCTGATATCAAGAAAACTGGAAGGCCACAGCCCTGTGAGAAGGATGCTCCTGTGGAGAACCCTGAGTGAGTCTGGGCCTCAAACCCAGAGCCAGCAGGCTGAGCTCCAACTAGAAAGAGCTGGGAGAACTAGCTGTGAGACAGACCGGGACAGGTGGAAAACTCTGGTTGTGACAGAAGATGCCAAAGCTAAGTAGGAACTTTTCTGTGGTGGTGATGGACTTTACTCTGAGACCCTGAGGATTATTTTAAACTGTTTCTGATATTAAAACAGCCGAACATGGAGGTGGTTTTAATCCAGAGAGAAGCCTGTGTGCAGATATTTCAGAGGTCTTGATGACGGGGAGAGGCAGAGAGCTGCAGAGTGACCACTGACCACAAGGGGGATGGCTAATCTTGTTACAAGCTAGAAACTTAAACACCAGAAATGCCACTTTTTATGCAGTAGCTATAATTTTCTGCATTGACATATAAGAAGACAAGGAGAGTGAAAAATTAAATCCATTCAATTTGCTTGTGACATTTAAAAGTGCTAAGGGGGGAAAAAAGACTTTTGATTTTAAAAAAAAAAAAGAAAGAAGAAGAGGAATATGAACCAAGGGCAGGTTTTAGATATTTGGGCTGCAACAAAAGATGACTGAAGCCCTGTTATGTTACATTCTGTTCCCCCAGTCAGTCAAGATCCAGAATCGCAGCAGTATATTTTAGTTTCTCCCTCTAAATATGCCAGACACAAGCATTATCCTATCATCTTCCACTAACTTAAGGAATCCCTGCTGTTGGGACAATAGCTGCAATGCCAGGTTACCACTGTGAAGGAAGTGACAGCATCACACAGCAGTATTTCTGCTGTTAAGAGAAGTCAACAAACACTATCACTGTTGAGGAAGGAAGTCAAGCTCCATTTGTTCCTTTCAATTAAAAGAAATAAATACTATAGAAGAAAGCAGTAGCATGTTATAGCAATATTTCTAACCTGTACAATCTTTACCATATGTTCTATTATCCCTTTTTATTTTGCAAGAAAGAATGTATACCAATATTTAGACATTTTTGACACAGAACATGTGCTAACATTTATTCAGTGTTATTTGTCTTAATGAATGATGCGGAGGGAAAGAAATATGTGATTTTTGAAATGATAATTCTGCTTCTTGTACCCAGCATTACAACAAAATAAGCTTATATCTGAGTATTTTTATGAGGTGAATTTAATCACCTGATTTTATCTGTGTAACTAAGCCCATATTTTGCCATTTATAACTCAATAAATCCTCACTCTACAAGATCGTGCCAGAAGTGGACTGAGATACATTTTCAAAATAATTAAATTGTATTATTAACTGATATTTTTTATTGGTGATCAGGAATTTGTGCTTGTTCTTCTACTGCTTCTTTTTAATAGGCTTTTTATGCTATACATGTGATTAGTCTAGCTTTATTACAAATTAATTTTCTTTTCCAGAAATGGTACCTCAATTATACAAGCCATTGTGAAGACAGCTACTATCCTATTATTGATGGGGTTTGGTATCATTGGGAGCCACTGTACCTTTCCATTTAATTTTCATTTGGTGGAATACTTTTCTTTAGTGTTTCTTCATTTACCTATAATCAGTTTCCTGAAAGGACAATAATAGTTCTGATTTCTACATTACTTTTCACCTGAGGAGCTCAAAGAATTTGACAATAGTAATTAAGTCCCATGACACTCCTCAGAGGTAATTAAAATCCCCATTTTACAGATGAGGAAACTGAGGTATAGTGGTAAGAGTCTCATACCTTTACTCACATTGATTAGTACCATACTTTGCTAATAGAGTATCAGAGTCTGGCCCCAAATTATTTATCTAAGGTCACATAGAAAATCTGGGGAGGGAACCCAGAATTCTTGTTGCTTGAGCACCTCCACTAAATCATGCTTCCTGCTACTATCCCTATTGTCCCTCTATCACTCAATCAATCACATTTATTAATTGTATTATAGTAATGCTCTGACCAAGATTAGGGTCCCATAGATTTCCCACAGATTGCCTTGAAGAGTCTGCACTCTAAATATATAAGGCAAGGAGAAAATAATGCAGAAAGGTTATACAGCACATCAGTGGCAGAACCAGGATTAGAAAGTAGGTCTTCTGAATCCCAGTTTAATGCCTGTATATATTGGACCACACTGTCGCTCATTCAGAAGGTAAGCACACACAACATTAAGAAAAGTGAATGTATTTAAAATGGATTCTGCTCTTGTCCCCTCAGGGATCAGCCACTTAACTTGTTTCTTTCTGTAGAGTCTGCAGCGAGTGTCCTAAATGGCTTATTGATATCTTTTCTTCCTACCAGCATCACCTCCATTTTTCCTAGGTTGTACTTTAGCCAGTTGGTTTTCATCGAGGCCCTTGCAATATAATGTCAGTTGACATGGATATCTATGGCTGGGTTTTCTCAGGACATGCTGGCAGTAGAGTTCATAGTCTCACATGAACTTTCCTAGGGGTCTCAGATATATGTTGAAAAGGAGACAAAATAAAACTGACCTTTGCAGGACCCCACATGTGGCGGGAGCCCCAGGTCCTTTAAATTGCCACCAAAGCCCCGCTGCTGGAGCCCTGGGGTAGCAGCGGTGGAGTTCCAGGGGTTATTTAAAGGGCCAGGGCTCCCACTGCCTCTGATACCCTGGGCCCCTTAAATAGCTGCTGGAGCCCTGCTTTGAGAGCCCTGGGGTAGCAGTGACAGCTAGGGGCTCTGGCAGCAGTTTAAAGGACCTGGGGCAGTAACGGTGGCCAATCCCTGACCCTTTTAAACTGCTGCCAGAGCCTCCGACTGCCACTGCTATCCTGGCGGGGGAGGGCACTTACCAGTACAGGGTGGGCCAGGGCTGGCTCTGACCCCCCCATCCCTGCCCCTTCGGCTGGAGGCCCCGTCCATTCTGGGGGCTGGAGCCGGCCGCAACCCAGCCCCGTACTGTTAAGTCCTTATTTCTACTTTCACCCCTGCCTCTCCCACCTTCATTCCCAATTGTTAAAGCTCCTCAAAGCAGCATTTGACTTTTCAAATGAAGTGACCAGATTGTTTGGTGCCTGAACTTTCACATTAAAACAATTGATCTTCAAGAAAAAAGCAAAACAGACAAATCTTTTCCTCTGTCGATCTGATCACTTACATGACATTTATGATTAGATATGAGGAACTATCAGGCTGGGTTTCTAAGATAATATATCTCTTTGTTTCTCATTTCATGGGGTTCAAGCAGATTTGTACTTGGGGCAGCCATTCCACAGCTGCTTTTGGCTCCTGTGGCTACACTACTATTTTTTCACACTACATCAGATGAGAGCTAGCACAAGTATGTCTGTGAAGGCTGGGAATCACACCCCTAGTTGATAGTGTACACACAGTGTTACACAAGCGCTCCACTTTGCCAGCCAAACAAATTCCATGTCTGCTTTAAGGTCTTTGTCATTATCATAAGAGCCTAACATGGAGACGGTCCAAGCTATCTCAATGACCACTAGTCTGTATGCTCTCTATCATGTGTACTACATACCGGGGAGAACTTTCATTGGTCAGAGATAGGTCTGAACTCATGAGCAAGGCATTCTAAGTGGCTTGCCCATGATCACAGAACCAGCTTCACTGAAGAACAAACTGAGCCTGAATCAATTCCCTCTCCCCTCCCCACCTTCTGGCATGTTCCAAGATTAACATGCTTAATCTTGATTTTTCTAAATAACCATGTCATAACATACACAAGACAGCTATCCTGGAAAAGAGCCATTGGCCCCTGATCAGTGTAGAAAATTTGCTTAAAAGGAGGGGAGAAAGGCACACTCCTTTCTAGATGCAAAATTATGATTTTAAGTGCTACTGTGGCATTAGGTCAAGAACAAATCACGTCAAACCAACCTAATAGCTGTCTTTGACAGGGTAATAAGCCTTGTGGATAGGGGGGAAGTGGTAGATGTGGTATATCTTGACTTTAGTAAAGCTTATGATACTGCATGCCATTCTCATAAACAAACTAAAGAAATGCAACCGAGATGCAGCTATTATAAGGTGGGTACAAAACTGGTTGGAAAACCATTCTCAGAGAGTAGTTATCAGTGGTTCACAGTCATGCTGGAAGGCATACTGAGTGGGGTCCCACAGGGATAAATTCTTATCTTCATTAATTATTTAGATAATGGTACAGGGAGTACACTTATAAAGTTTGTGGACAATACCAAGTTGGGAGGGGTTGCAAGTACTTTGGAGAATAGGATTAAAATTCAAAATGATCTGGACAAACTGGAGAAATTGTCTGAAGTAAATAGGATTAAATTCAATAAGGAGAAATGCAAAATACTCCATTTAGGAAGGAACAATCAGTTGCACATATAGGCCTCAACTGGAGTATTGTGTCCAGTTCTGGGAACCACATTTCAGGAAAGATGTGGACAAATTGGAGAAAGTTCAGAGAAGAGCAACAAAAATGATGAAAAGTATAGAAAACATGACCTGTGAGGCATGACTGAAAAAAACCTGGGTTTGTTTAGTCAGGAAAAGAGAAAACTGAGAGGGGACATGATAACAGTTTTCAAGTACACAAAAGGTTGTTACAAGGAGCAGAGAGAAGAATTATTCTTCTGGAACTCTGAGGATAGGACAAGAAGCAATTGCAGCAAGGGAAGTTTATGTTGGACTTTAGGAAAAACTTCCTAACTGTCAGGGTGGTTAGGCACTGGAATAAATTACCCTGGGAGGTTGTGGAATCTCCATCACTGGAGATTTTTAAGAGCAGGTTAGACAAACATCTGTCAGGAATGGTCTAGATAATACTTAGTCCTGCCATGAGTGCAGGGGACTGGACTAGATAACCTCTCGAGCACTCTTCCAGTCCTATGATTCTATATCAGAACTGCATAATAATGGGTGAGGTTTTAAAAAGTGCCCAGCCTTGATCTAAATCTGGTTCTGTTGAAGTCAATAGTAAGTCTCCCATTAACTGTTACTGCTGTTGTTAAATATTTATTGCTGAAGTAATGAAAACAGTAATGTTTCAATAGTCAAGAACCAGATGAAAAAGAGGCATGCATCCACCTTTTTTTTTTATAAAAGAGGCAGCATAAAGCATACAATATTTGAAAAAATATATATATATTATCAACACCAAAGGGGAAAAGAAGGAAAATCCATTTTTTTAAATGCATGTTAACTTTCCAATAATGTAAACACAATCATCAATCTTCACTCACATATATATATATATGGATTAAAATGAATGCTGAATGACTCAGATATTGTCCATACATTGCAACAAAAGAAGGTGGTTTGCAGTCCTTCACATAGTGAATTATGTTTTTATTTCAAAAAACCCAGGATTTGCACAACTTGATCCAAGTTGTTTCAACGTATTTGGATGCCGGTTCCATTTTGGGATCTTGCTGACGAAAAGGAGTGTTACTGCCTGATTCTTTTCTTCACAGCATTTTTGGTCCATTTAGCTTAATTAGCATGCGAGTGTACAGAGACAAATGCATACTTGTTGAGAAGCATGCAGAACTAGATGAGCCGGGATGTTCTGAGACTTAAGAAAGTCTCTCAGGAAAGAAAAAAAAATCAACAAACAAAAATATACAATAACAAAGAATGGATAATAATGAGAATGAAAAGCTGTAAACTCCAGCTGAGGCAAGACTACAGGTACTTTATATGCAAGCATTTCTGAAAAACTGATGATTATATGCTAATAACAAAACAATCTAATAAAATAATTAGGATGACAATGTAGGAGTCTCTTAGTAAAGTAATAGCCATTATGTAGATTTTTGAAAAGAAACACAGAGGGAAAAAAAAAACAGCCGCATTTTATATTTGAAAATATTCCAGTTAAAACATGAATCATTTTTTTAAAATAGAAAATCCATCCCCTACAAAGCTAAGATAAATTGGTGTATTTGTTGCCATTTGTAACATTCCTTTTAAAAGGAGGCAGCATTAGACATATTAATGTGTTTTGTTCTCCTCTACTTTATGATTTCCTTCCCACTTTAATGAGATCTGCTCTACA
This sequence comes from Gopherus evgoodei, assembly GCF_007399415.2. NCBI lineage: Eukaryota > Metazoa > Chordata > Testudines > Testudinidae > Gopherus > Gopherus evgoodei. The sequence continues at coordinate 70,662,409 of NC_044322.1, forward strand.
GCCCATAAAATAATTGTTATGGTAAACTGACTTTTTAAAATTAGCTACACACCAGTTGGTCCAGAAACCTATTCCTCTGGACTATTCATGCACAAAATACCTTTGTGTGAAGTGCTTTCCAAATGGGTAATGACTGGAGTAAGTCCAGAAGTTTGCCTGCAGAGCCTCTCTGCATGATTACCAGTAGACGCAGTCATACAGTTTCTTTTCTCAACAAAGTTACAGCCAGAATGCCTGCAACACCACTTTCAGCCTGATGATGAAAATACTTCCTAGACATGGTACCATTTCAAATAAAAGTTAATATGCTTTAGTTAAAAGAAAGGTGTAACTGACTTCCTTGTCTCTACCACCATGTCACAACTTTCTGGTGGAGAATCTTTACAAGCATTTTCAGGAGTTAAAAATCTGATCTCCATATTTCATCTACATTATCATTGTCTTACCTCAACGTGCTACAAAACTGCACTTCGTCCCCCAGATCATGCATCCCACTGTGATAGTTATTCTACCACAGCAATTCCTGTTGGGAGTGTCAGTCTCGGTCATAAACAATGTTTACCAAAGATACTTACTAAGCAGCACTAAAAAAAGAGAGGAGAATATCATGATACTCTGTTCCTAGGAATAATCACTCTGGACCATCAGAGATAGCCTTTCTGGCCTAATGCAACTGAGCTATACCATATTTTAGCATTAGAGAGCAATTGAGAAAGCCCTGCCCAAGAATACCCCATAGCTCAGTAGGAGGAGGGAGATCAAAGTTCTAATTCCTGCTCAGTATTAGGCAGAGTAGAGAATTAAACCAATGTATACTACATCTAGAGTGAGTACAGTAAGCTAAAAATTGTAAGAGACACCATCACTTCTTCCTCTCCTAGCCATTTTGTGCATGGTGCCAAAGAACCCTTATTAATCAAGCCTGAACAACTTTTGGAGGCTGAAACTTTTGAATTTGTGCAAATTTGTGAACAGTTTTGGGTCAACTGAACCTCCATTTTCAGCAAATAATATTCTCCAAAAAATTCACCCAGTTCTACTAAGCACTCCTCCTGAACTGCTGTATGACCTGATTTCACCTCTTAATATCTCTTCTTTGTTTTCCCTTTTGGATATGGGAAAAAAATATAAATGTAGGATCTAGATGTCTGGATTGGCTCATGAAAAAAGCTAACCAAGGAGGCAGAACGACGTTATTCTTAAAATGGTCATGATATTAGAAGGTTTGGTTCTGAACATGACTTACCATTCACATTCACAACTCACCATTGATCACATGGCTCTGGAACCAGAGAACAAGTGAAGCTTGCTTCCTGGCCGTTAGTGATGTCACACTCATGTCTAAAATTCCTAATAAACCCACTGCTACATTTTCCTTACATCTCAGTATAATTTTTATCCAGCCAGTTCCACCTTAGACTGGTTGATACTATCGCTGGTGCAGGGACTGAAAAGAGAGGCTTTTCACCTTCATTATTCTAAGGACATGGGGGACTATGACTCTTCTAACTTGTGCCCCCTGCTGCAGAGCTCCATGTAGGCAGAATATATCAGTTCCCATGATGATCACAGCTTCATCTTTCTCTACTCATCTCCTGCACATCAACCCCGGCATTTGGGAGTTTCAGTGCAAATGGCTCAAAGCTGGCGCAAAGGTCACTTGTGCCACTGCTATTCCCTACAGGACCTGATGTCTTTCCAGTGGTTCCTTTGCATTGGTATAATCAATGCATGGGCACCATAGGGTAAGGCTAAATTTTGTCCTATGTAACTCATGAGATGTTCAGTTGGAGGAGTTTTTTCTGACCTTTATGGGTCACAGGGAGTTCTTTCACATGTTGCATTGTAGAGTGAATTGCACAGTAAAAGTCAATTAAATCCACACAAGGAATTGCTTGTATTAGCTTATTTGCATGAGTGATGGAAAATGTCCATAATGATCATCACAACAATAATCAAGCTTTTAAATCACATCAGAAATACCCTTGTGTTTAACAATTCAGTTATAACTTACTCATTTTTGTGCATCTCCTTTTCCCCAGGGAACAGATTCCCAGCAATGAAGAGGTTAAAAAGAAGAGTAACTGACTATTAGGAAAAAAAAGCACCTCTAAAATGGTAAAAATGCTATCCCAGTAGGATAGAGATTAAGAAAGTACTGCAGCAAAAGCCCTTGAGGGACTTCATTTCCCAGAAAATATGCTGAAAACAGAAATAAAATGAAAGTATGATAAGATTATCCAAATTGTCAATAAACATAAACATGTAGTACTCTTACCAAACCAGACACAAACCACGCCATTAAACTTCTAGACACCTCACATTTGCAACCAATCTATCATCATACTTTTAAACACAGCCTTAAAAATTAATCGCAAATGCATCAGGGTTTGTTTTTGGGTGTGGGTTTTTTTAAATCACCTTCAGGCAACGAAAGTATTTGCAAAGAGGCTCAGTAAGACGTTTGAAATTTCTCTCATTTGAATTGCCTAAACTTCAAGTGTTTTTAAACACATATGGCACCAGATTTTCTCTCTGCAACTCTCAATGTCAAATTGTTATGATAGGAAGAAAAGCTCACCCTCCCACCAATCAGGGAGGAAAAATCTGTAAAAGATATTAAATCTGTAAAATCTGTAAAATAAGTAAATATCATCTCAACCAGTCTACACAATCAGACTTTTCAATGCAGAATTATAAATCAACATAATTACAAAATTAGATTGAAAATGTAAAATCAAATTAATAGGGATAAAGACAATGGTCTCATCTACATACTTTATTGCAAATACAAACACAATGGATCATGACCTAATCTAAAGGACATTGAAGTCAACCTATTTCCATCAATGGGTTTTGGATAGGCCTTCATGCAAATGTACTCAGCCCAGCTTTGCCATTGCCTGCCTCATCCTGGGCAAGTCAAAAATAAATAAATAAATCATCTCCGTGCCTCAGTTTTCCTATCTGTAAAATTCCACAGGTGCTAATACAACAGGTTTCCCAACCCTTATATAGGTATGTGGGGAAAACCCCTGTCTTAAAAGAAACCCCCCACTTGTGTGCCTGTCCTTTCTGCATTTCCTTGCCTCTAGAGGAAGAGCAGTCAATCAGAGGGGATACATGGTGGAACAACCTGTTGTTCTTCCCCACTCCCCTTTTTGAAGTGCTGGAAGCATGACAGAAACACTCAGTCTCCTGAGTGCACAATAATGGGAAAGACTTAACTGGCTTCAATGGATTTCAGTGCCTTAGAACAGGGGTCGGCAACCTCTGGCACACGGCTTGCCAGGGTAAGCACCCTGGTGGGCTGGCCAGTTTGTTTACCTGCCGTGACAGCAGGTTTGACCGATCGTGGCTCCCACTGGCCGTGGTTCACCATCCCAGGCCACTGAGAGTGGTGGGAAGCCGCAGCCAGCGCATCCCTTGCCCGTGCTGCTTCTTGCCGCCTCCATTGGTCTGAGATGGCAAACTGCAGCCCGTGGGAGCAGCGATCGGTCAAACCTGCTGATGTGGCAGGTAAACAAACTGGCCCGGCCCGCCAGGGTGCTTACCCTGGTGAGCCGTGTGCCAGAGGTTGCCGACTTCTGCCTTAGAAATACCTGTAACTAAATTATAGTCTCACACATGCCTTGTATTCCATCCTGGTTTAACAAAATAACATATTGTACTCATGATCCTCAAATGAAATTTGTAAATTCAAAGGATTTCAATGTAATGTTTAATCAGTGGCTTTGACTTTTTCATTATGAAATGGAATCATGGAATGTGTTTAACGTGTGGAAATCATCAGTATTTTGACTCTAAAACTTCTAAAGATTAAAAGAACAGTAACTTTTTTCAGCCATTGGTAAATAGTAGTCACACCGTATCTCTTCAAATGGGCACATAATGGAGATGTCAGATTCTGTCATTAAGATTCTGTCATTAAGGGACACAGAATAAACTCTTACTTCTAAATGATCTGTCAGCAACATTTATTGGTTCTGCTGGTTGGGAGCTGGATTCAGGAGAATGGAAGTTCACAAGTGGGGATATACCAGGTATGGATTGGGGATAGCGGATAGTGATAAAAGCTCCACAAATAACTACATGTTCTGTTATAGGATACCTACTCATTTCCACCCCCTTGTCACTCTCCATTCACTTCCTCGCCCTTCAGAGACCCTTCCTCCAAAAGCCTATTATAAAGAAGAAGCGACCTTACTGTGACATACCCCATGGTATAGCCTGAACTGCTGTGCCCCCCTAACACTCTAGCTCAGTGTGCCTTTTACACAGCTTTGCTAGAGAATAGCAGATCTCTCCAGGCTTTGATCACTCACAGCCACTAGCATGCAAAGTCACTCCGAGCTGAATACATGAATGTTCTGCCCACCCATCCATGACTAGATATACCCACATACACCTCAGTCCCAGCCTTGTCCCTCAGAAATGTTCATTTTTATACCATTCAGTAGCCCACTGGACCATACAAGCTCATAAATTAGTTCATCGTTCCAACAAAAGGTAATGAATATGCTCCAGCCCCATTGACCTGAGTAGAGATTTTCCAAACACTTGAATCAAACATACTGGTTTAGATAAAACAGTAAAACAAGTGTATTAACTACAGAAAGTAGATTTTTAGGTGAGTCACAAGTGATAAAGCATTAAAATCAGAATTAGTTAGAAAAGAAATAAAAGGATAAAACTGCAATTTAATTTCTAAACCAGGGATCGGCAACCTCTGGCACGCGGCTTGCCAGGCTGGTTTGTTTACCTGCTGCATCTGAAGGTTTGGCTGATCGCAGCTCCCACTTGCCACAGTTCGCTGTCCCAGGCAAATGGGGACTGCGGGAAATGGTGCGGGCCGAGGGATGTGCTGGCCGCTGCTTCCCACTGCTCCCATTGGCCTGGAGCGGAGAACTGCGGCCAGTGGGAGCCGCGATTAGCCGAATCTGTGGACACGGCAGGTAAACAAACCGGCCTGGCCCGGCCTGCCAGGGGCTTACCCATTAGCTGCAATACATTTCACAGACTGTTTCTTTTTCCAGCCTGGGACCGTTCCCCTTAGTTCAGTGTTTTTCAGGTATTCGTTGATGTCATGGGAAGTGGAGAGAAGAGGAGAGGTGGCCAGAAGCCTTTTCCACCCTTCTTATATTCTGACCCTTTGTACTGTAAAAGTCTTTGCTGGGTCATGGGTCAGCAGTTTCATTGTGTACATACTCTGCACGCTGTCCTTCAGGTGAACTGTATAATACTTTCTGTAAAAAGTGACAAAGAGTCCTGTGCACCTTATAGACTAACAGAAGTATTGGAGCATAAGCTTTCGTGGGTGAATACCCACTTAATCAGATGAATTGTATATATTTTCTTTATAACTTCTCTGCAGGTGAATCTCCAGTTAAATAGGTAATGGCCTTTCCGCACCTAGCTGGCATGCCGGTGTGCCTTTGTCTTTGAGAAAATGATCTGAGGGTGTTACCCAGAAATACAATATATTTCAATAACAATCATAAGTATCTCATAGCTCCACATACAGTGTTGATACACACATTTTAACAAGACAATGAGATTTAGTGAACTACGTATTTTCAAATGATACTTCACAAGGTGGACTTTGTACAAGATATAACCATATAAAAGTGATGAACATGGGGTACATGGTTTCACAGTCGCTTCTTCATGTATGAACCATAGAAGAGGTACCTTGAGAGTAGAGGGGAATAGGCTTCTACTCACAATATTTCCCTATACCAAAGAAAATAAGGGGTCTTTGTCCTATCCTAGATCTGAGGAGACTGAACAAATGCATACACTGCCTCAGATTCAGGATGGTATTGCGTGCATTCCTCATTCCATCTTTTCTAGGCTCAAGATTGGCCCATGGCTCTCAAATTGAAGGACACGTATGTCCACATAGCCGTCCCTCTGACATGAAGTACCTGAGGTTTATGGTGGTACAAAATCATTACCAGTACATTCAGATACTGCCAAGAGTCTTCAAACAATGCCTGGACATGGTAATGGTCCACCTGAAAAGGCAAAGCATTCACATTTACCCGTTGCTGGAAAAATGGCTAATCTGAGGAGGAGACAGTTGTGAGAGGAAAACAGGAGTGAACCTGGAATGCATGCTATCTCTATTTGCTTGGTGCAGCTCATACTTCACCTGTGGCACCTTCAGCTCTCGCTCAGGTCAGTTTATTTCCTAAGAAGACATTGCATGCAGGTGTGAAGTCAGAGGAGTTCTGTCAACGGGAGCTGTGGGGTCTAGTCAACCATAATCTCTTTAAACATCCACAGAATTGAGTACAGTGCAAGTTGATGGGAGAGGAGGAAGGAAACTTGACAAGCTGCAGTAGGGCGAAGTAGCTTCTGGGTAGAGTAAATGAGGTTCTTCTTCCTGTCCTTTCACTTCCTTGGGTCTTAATGACTGCCTTCTATGCAGCAGGATGCATTCTGTGCGTATGCATGTGGAGGTTCTGCCATGACACGGCAGCCCCCACTTTCAACCCAGCTTGATGGAATGACACCAGGCCTGAAAACTTTTGCTTGGGCTAACCCATCTTCCCTTGAAATCAATGGGAGCTTGCACATTTACTTCAAGGAAGTTGAATTGTGCCCTTATAGCATAATGACTACATTAACAGCTTTGACAGCAAAATGGAATATTATTATAAAGTCTCCTTCAAGGGGAGCAGCAGCTCATCTTGATGCAAAATATCTTCCTCACAACTTGAGGATCTGTTCATTTGCTGCCAGAAACTAGAATCAATGTGATGGGAAGTAGAGGAGGTGAGAGAGTGAGGACAGTACAGTCTAGAAGCAGTCTTGGCTTATATGTGCCCATGATGCATATTCATTGATGTGTTCACTCTAGCATGAGCACAGAGCCAAAACATTGTTTGGGTAACTGAATACCCAAACAATTTTTCTGTGTCTTATCTCTGTCTTTCTTTCTCCTTCTGTTCTCTTTTTTTTAAATATTCTTCTTGGATTGTTTGCTTCAAATACCCCAAAGACATCAAAGTATGCCAAGAAGAATTGCTATAATTTTGAAAAGGTAAATTTTGAGGCCTAATTAAGTCAGCAGTGTCCTTTCTGAAATCATCAGTGTCTATGCCCTATGTTACTGTTGTTGAATTAATAATTGTGCAGTTGTTCAGGACCAAAGAATTACAGTCTGTGACTGCAAGCTTATTATATGCATATTTGATATTCTGAAAATGCAGAGAAACTCAATTTCTTTGTACTTCCCATACAAAAACCATATATTAATTGAACGAATATTGGTATAGAATTACTGCTTGTAAGCTTATTGTTCTTAGCCTCAGCAGTAGTAAATGAAACATATACAGTAGGACAGTCAAATAAAACAACATGCTAGCAGGATACTTTCCTTCAACTACCACTTTTGTAAAATAGACATTGTTCCAACTGGGCACACTCATTAGGTGACCCAGGCTTTGGGGACTGAAGATGTTTAAGCCTTAAGCTAGTTAAGGATGGCTGGCTGAGCCTATTATGAAGGTTTCACATATGGAAGCTCTAGAGTGCTATCTGTACAGAGATAGCTACAGAAAGATAGAGTGAAGTTGGCTCCGACTCTGCAAGAATATGCTCAAGTACTCTAGCAACATTACCCTGCAAATATCCGGAAACAAAACAAAAAATGGAGAAGATATCAGGACAATAAATGACATATTTGTTTAACCTGATTCCACATTGCAGGTTTATATTCCCCCCCTTACAAGCCCTCTCGGGGCTTCTTAAATCTCCATATCCATAAGGCCTGTGCCTCAACATTTGGAACATGTTGTGTTCTCAACTTTCCCGTAGTTCAGAGATATTAGGATCCAGGGCTACAGTCATTTTAGACATTTATATACATGAGGCAAATCATTAAGTTCATATCCAAATATGTAGCTAACATCCCCAAAAGTTCAGCAGTGTTTGGATCCAAAGATGTGGTTTTGGCCCATTTCTAAACATAAGTTTCTTCTTTCATGAATGTATGTATATCAGACTTCCTGATTTCATTCAAATTGGCTTGCGAAGCAGGGAAGTAACAATGTGTTGCTGAACTGCAGTCAGCAACAGTATGTAGTTTTGCTGATTGAATAGACAGTTGTACCTTTTGCTTTCAGACCACAGTACAGGTTTCATGTGTAGATAAAACAATTGTCTTTATGTGGCTGCCTGCTGTTCTTTTTCGTTTTGCTCTTGGGGGTTTAACACCACATGGTGGTCAGCAATTATGCATGATCTTTATCAATAATGTAGATACAACTTCACAAAGAAGATATAGTTTAAATGTCCTAGGAACACAAGATCATGCATTAAAACACAGGCCTTGAACATTCACTGCAGAAAACAATACATATGGAATACTTTAAAAAAAATCAAAAGCACATAAGCCAGAAATCACGTTCAAAGCCAAAAGAGGTAAAATACTGGAAAAACAGACTGGAAAACATATAATTATGCTGTGGAAAGCATAAAAACTAAGACCCACAATATTTGGCAAGGGTCAGCAACCTTTGGTATGCAGCTCGCCAGGGGAAGCTCCCTGGCAGGCCAGGCCAGTTTGTTTACCTGCCGCATCTGCAGGTTCAGCTGATCTCAGCTCCCCCTGGCCATGGTTCACTGTCCTAGGCCAATGGGGGCTGCGGGAAGCGGCGCAGGCCGAAGGTTGTGCAAGCCGCAGCTTCCCGCCTCCCCCATTGACCTGGAGAGGCCAGTGGGAGCCATGATCAGCCAATCTGCGGATGCGGCAGGTAAACAAACTGGTCCAGTCTTCCAGGGTACTTACCCTGGAGAGCCACGTGCCAGAGGTTGCCCACCCTGATGTAGGGGGAAAATCCACTCTTCTTTTAAGAAGAAATTAAAAGATTAACCAGAAATAATTTTAAGTACTAATAAAGATAATGGAGTGCTAGCCACGTATTAATTAATTGGAAAATGACTTGCAATAAGAAAAATAAACAGTATATAGTGATATTATTCTGCAATATAATGATATTCTATATCATCGTTGTACATTTTAGAATGTCAGATTAAAAGAACATCTCAATACATAGCTTCTTGAACTTGCATCACGTGAAAGTATATCCACTATCAGGGCATTCAAAATCTTACTCTCATCAACTATACTTTGGTTTTGGCTACAGCTGATCGAACTGTTAGTTATGGGCAATTTGTTTATTTGTAGATGGTCCTTTGTTTTAATCTCATTGCAAATTGGACACAGATCACAATTATAATTTCTTATTCATTGAGGCCCATGGGTTGTTCACAAACAGTTTGTTCCATGTGATTCTTTTCCTATTTGCTTAGATGTCACAGCTATCTCCTGAGTCTGGCATATACATTCAGCTCACCAAAGAATGTCCTGTGAAGTCTCTTATAAAAGCTTATGTCATATTGATCCTCAATCAATGTTTTATGTATATACAGCTGATAGTTAAGGAGTTGTTTATACGTACTGAAAATAAGTTTTAAAGTCTGTCAATAACCACAGAGGGAAAACAGGTTTTCACCCAGACAGGAGATAAGGTGTATATCTCTCTGTCAAAATGTAAATGTAGTATTATAAGCCGACTAGGGTGACCAGATAAAAGTGTTAATATTCGGGATGGAGATGAGGAGTAATAGGTGCCTGTATAAGAAAAAGCCCTGAATATCGGGACTGTCCCTATAAAATTGGGACAATTGGTCACTCTAAAGCCGATGCAATGGAAGACCCATTTTAGAGTTAACAGGAAAGGAACACGCAAGAAAAAACAAGCCATAGTATTTAGCCTGCCTATGTGCAAAGACAATTAACTTTGGTGGGGTGAGGGTCTATGTAGGAGGCAAGGAAGATACCTCTTTATCCTGAACACAGGAAGTAACAGGGCAGCGTAAGAACATGCTTGAAAACAGGATCTTAGACAGACTTTGTTGAAATGCTGCAAAGAACATTTCGGGTGAGTTGAACTTATTTAGACAGAAGATTATCCTGTTAAGTCTAGTCTGTCAGAATTTTGTTTTGATTTTGTTTTATATGCAACCCTTCCATTATTTTGATCTTTGATAAAAAAAACTGATGAGTGTTTTCACAATGTATCTCAGTGCTGTGGTATTATATGAGGAGCTGATCCTGAGTTGAATCAAAGAAGCTGGCATATATACAGACTCCATGGAGACAGTAGGCTTGGTATTACTGTGAGTGTTCAGTGGATAAGGGGCTGAACATTACTGGGGAGCACTTTGAAGGGGCTAAGGGACTGGGGTACATCTATTGTTAACCTGCAAGGCAAAGAAAGGGCTGGCATAGCTCAGAAGATATTGTTTAGATGGCTAACCAACAGAAGGTGTCAGGGAGATGATATCCAGTTAAGTACTAGCAAGTCTCCCTCTCACTGGAGACCAGGAGGTAACAAGGTGATATGCAGTCTTGGGTGCCCCCAGAACCATTACAATTGCTCTTTGCTGGCCCTCCTATTTCTTCCTTATAACAGCCATGGGAGTTAGTAGCCCTCTTTCATATCAGCACTCATTTGATACCATATTCCCAAGCCCTGTGTGGTTACAGGACCACATGGGTGCCCACCTTGGTGGAGATTGCTACTGAGAAATGTGTCTGTTAGTGTCACGAAAGAGGTGTTGTTGATGGTTTTGGCTTTACCTGACTCTTAGTATGCAAGCAGTGCAGGTGGCCTTCCAAGGATTGGAGAGGGGAAAACAAATACACGCGGGAAGGTGGCTGATGGGGAGAGGAGCCGTCTGGGATCCCCAAAGAGGAGTTATGAAGGAAAGGAAAACCATCCAGCACAGAAAGGAGGAGATCTGAAGCAACTAATTGCCTCCAGCCAACATTCTAGCAACTTCTTCGCTGTATTTTCCCCCTTCTCCACAAAACGCCAAAGGCAAGGAAAGTAAGGAAGGGGGTCCCTTCAAGGCTAGTGGAAGGGAGAAGAGACAGGAAGGAAGAAGGGAAATGTCCTGGAAGGAAATGAACATCCCAAATAGTTAGGGCTCAAATGATCACATCCTGGCCCCATCAGATGCAAGGGCAAAACTACTACTGACTTCAACAGAGCCAGGATTCAACTAAAATATTTCTGGCTTACCAGTGAGAACAACCTAAGTCCCTCAAAAAGGTCACCATTCAGGTTAACAGTTAGGCTGAACATCCCTAAAAAATTGCCCAATATATGAAATACACACGACAGCTTCTGTAAGTAAGGCACCAGATTCCCTGACTTAGCTAATATTAAGTCAGCCATTCACAATATTATCTTTTGGGTACTGTAGGCTCACAAAGAGGGACAATTGTTAATCAATGACCATGCAGCATTGGCGTTTCACAGTACTTGGGATCTGTGAAGTGGGTATTCACCCACGAAAGCTCATGCTCCAAAACATCTGTTAGTCTATAAGGTGCCACAGGATTCTTTGCTGCTAGTACTTGGGATGAGAACTAAAAAAAATGCATCCATTTGTGACATCTGCGGTAAGTGAGCCATAAGCATTGTACTGTGTGTTTGTTTTATGGCTTGGTTAAGTGTGTTGGTCACATCGAACTAGGGCAGCTTAGACATTTTTAAACAATTCATTCAGTGTTACACAAGGAACTACCTTGGCTCAACTTTCCTTTGAATTTGGGCTTATATACTAGACAACAATGAACACAGACGACACATTCTTAAAACTCGGATAACGACTTAAAATTGTCATAAGCATATATTTAGACAATAAATGAAACAGTTACAATGCCTGTACAGTACTTAGCTGTTTTAATTTCATTGCATGTTTGTACAAACAGGGATACAACACACAAAAGAAAGAACTTTATTTCATGAATAAAGGTGAGGGTTGTCTTCAGAATATGCTGTTTCATACAATTTAAAGTACATTGAACAAGACTCATAGATCCAAAAAATTCCATTAAATTATATTGAGCAATTATGTGCTTGATAATATTTAAATATATATCATTACAAATAAATAAGGTATCTATTCACATGTCATGCATTACTAGAATGTGTTTCAATACCTGGGCACAACAAATTGATTTCAAAGTGGCTGTGTTCTACGGAGCATGATGTTCGGAGTGAGGGACATTGCCTTCTTTTGAATTCTTTCCAGTCCTAAGGCAACCAGAACTCGAGATCCTGTCTGGTAGCTAAAGAGCTACTTTACACTCCATCAATCAGGCAGCAGTACAAATACTACAGCTGCAAATAGACTTTTACATTAAGTGACACAGTTAGCTGAGAGCATTAAATGCTTCAAAACTTAATGTAAAACATGCTACAACATGGGTCCAGTCCTAGCAGATGCTGAGCTTCTCCTACAAGGTGGTGATGACTGTTCTCAGCTTCCATTGACTGCAAGGTCAGGAGAAAGTGCTCAGCTCCTTGAAGGAGCTGTTCAGCATTTTGCAGAATTAGGCCACATGTCAGCACATATGTTCCAGTTGTCTCCAGGGAAGCTATGTGGGTAGATCAAAAAGAGAATGAGCTGCTAGATATGCACCTGTTAATTTAATTATAAAGCAGATAGTTAGGGGCACTGAAGCACTTGCAGTTTATTGTTTTTACTAATTATGGGCAAGGTCGGCTCTACCATTTTTGCTGCCCCTTAGCATGTGCCACCCCAGACACATGCTTCCCGGGCTGGTGCCTGGAGCCAGCCCTGATTATGAGCCAGACACCAATACCCACTAAAGGGCTTCCATTGAAGCCAATGGACTCAGACTCTGGCCCTCTGCTGTGTTGTCACTGTCCTCCAGGCAGTACAAAACAAAGACTGGTCCCTGCCCCAAGGAACTTAATAGAGCATAGTAAACAGCTATACTAGGGGAATACATTCCCTGAAAGCCAATTTTGCAGAATTAGAAAATGCAGTCAGTAAACTGAGGGAAAGTGAAGCTGAAGGCTTTGGCAGTGGGGCATAAACCTCTTAGGGCTTGAGGGACAAGGCAAGAAGCCAGAGGCACTATCAGATTGTGAGATAAACACATTATTTGCTAAAGTGATCAGCAACGAAATATGAATAATGCTAACAGTTAAATTGTTGTCTTTAGGATGTTTTTTTTACTCTGAAAGCTAAATTCATTCCTCTCTCATTTGTTAGTCTCTAAGGTGCCACAAGTACTCCTGTTCTTTTTGTGGATACAGACTAACATGGTTGCTACTCTGAAACCTGTGGTCACAGAGAATCTGTCCTGTCAAAGATCAGTCCTTCCTATGACCATGCTGTATATCATGGGAGTGTTCTCATGGCAATGGGAGCATTGTTTGTTACCTTCGTATGTGGCATGCATCACTGTAGTACTTTCCCCCTCCATACTGTCATCCTAGGAGTTATGCTTGGCCATGTCATCCCCTTCTTTAAATCCCTCCAGGGTTGCCGACTCCTCAAACTGCTTTAGAATTAAACTTTCAGTCAGTGCCTTTAAAGTCCTGCTTGATTCTGCCCTGCCCTACTTATCTGATCTTAAAAATAAACAAATATCAAAGCAGCCTGTGGTTTATCTTTCCAAACAGTCCTTTAAATGTGAACATCTGGGGGAGGGAAAACGCATCCACATTGCCCAACTGAAGGAAGCAGTCTGGAACTGACACGAGCAAGGCATCCACATACAGCCCAGCTTGCTCATCAATAATTGCCGGTAATGCTTGGTGCCGAGCCATGAAAGCTGAAGAAACATTTGAATAATTCTGGGCATTCATCAACATTTTAGGCCTCTGCAAGGTGGGGAGGGGGAAGAGCTCCTTGTCTGGTACATCAGTGAATTTCTCAGCATTTCAATTGTTGGGTTTTTTTGTTTGTTTGTTTTAAATTTATGGGATTTACACAAAAGTGCTAGTACCAGGGACTGAGCCAACCAATTAGTTGTAAATAAAAGAGTACTCATTGACTACATATTTAGGGCCAAATCCAGAGCCCATTGAAGCGAATGGCAAAGCTCTCATTTGTTTTAATGGGACTAAGACATAGTGTATTACCATATTAATGGTGAACTGATTATTTTTAAAATTTAAAAGCTGGTGAATATATTAAAGACTTACAATTACAAATGAGTAACTTGTTTAGAGTGAAATTAAAAAATAGATATTATTTCACCTGCCAGAATCCTAGCTTGTATTTCTGTGTTTTTCCTGCAAGAGCTGATGACAACACAAACTATGGAAGTATCAGTAGATTAAGGAATACGGCTCCTACTTGGCTGTGGAAATGTCATACTCAATTCTTACTGGCCAAAGAGGGATCTCTGTTCCTGATGGGTAAGCAAACAGGAACTAGTTTTCAAATAGTCATCTTAGAAAGAGCCCTTATTTTTTATTTTAAGGCATTTTGAGAGATGTTTAGGATCTCAAACAGTTTTTCTATTTTTAATTTGCAATTCATTTCATCTCTAAGTTTTGAAAGTCAGCACAATCAAAAAATAGGTTACATTTCTCATTACCCCTTTATCTCAGTGTGTTCTTTTACTATAAAGCAACAAAAAACTATTATGTGACCACAGTGACTGATCTTTAAAAATATCCCCATTTACTACATCACAGTATTTTGAGATTACTATGGTATCTTCTATACTTAAAGTTGAAAATACTACAGACTACTCTGAGATAAGATTAACAACTACAATGACGTGAATACAGGGTTTTTTTAGTGGCCACTAAGGTTACTAATCATTATGGGGAAATGCTTCCTTACTGCCATTTGCCAATGACTCCTGGTTACTCTGTGTGCATAGGTTTGCCTAACAAAGTAGGGCAGATGCTGACACCCTTAACTCCTGGTAAGTGGTACCTTGCTCCTGAAGTTCTATAGAACTCTTTTTCAGTTCGACTCACCATAGGAGTCACTGAATAAGGCCCTAAATGTTTGCAATCTTCTCTATGTACCTTCCTCATCCAGGACTAGGTGAACCAAATGAATATGTTTAGAAGAATAATTTATATATTCATAATGAACCACCAACAACACCAAAGGAAATGAATGGGAATAAAGTCCCTTAGGCATTTGCCCAAGAACTAACACAAGACATTTAGGAATTCAGAACATTTATTGCAAGAGCTGAATAACTGTAAATAACGTTGAACTGGCAAAGCAGTAACAAGGATAACTGTTTAGATATTTATTCTGTCAAAGTCATCAAACACCCCTCACAAACTGACATAAGTACTGCAATAAGCAATGCACTCCTAACCCATTTTATGTCTTTATACTGTGGAGGAAAAAAACTGTGAACTGCTATATACAAAAAAAAAAACCTTTTGTTTTTTTTGGTAAGAACAAATTAATCTTCAGACTACCTAAGTTTGTTATTTTAAGACTGATCAACTGTGGCATAAGATAATTTTCCCTTTTTTTTCTGTAAGGGCTTTTTTTTTCTTTTCTTTTTTTCTTTTTTTTTCTTATTTTTTTCTGCATGCTATTTATTTGTTTAAATCATCTGTCATGCCTTAACAAAAACCGCCTATGAATGTCCAGATTTGGATTTGTTTTACGTGCAACTTAGATCTTATTAATAGTAAGAGTCACTCTGCCGGTTTGACTGAAGTGACATGACGCCGGTACCTGCCAGGCATTGACCAACTATGATAACAAACAGTTAAACAGCAATAATTAGAGTTTTAACCCTTAGTTTCCCCAACTAGCCTACCAGGAGAATGCTCTGTTACATCATGAAGGCACAACACATTAAATATTCTGTGGCTATGGTCTAAAAACACATGTGTTACTACAACATTAACGCAGATGAGGATCAACACAAATGCCGCTTTTTCAGCAATACAAACTGTCTTAGGTATAGACACACACTTGCCCAATTGGAAAGAAAATGATCCTTGTATTTTGTTTCTCCAAATTTCCCTTCTCCTACTCCAGATTAGCTCAATGTTACTTTTCATTAATTGTGATATGACAGTTAACTGATCAGGGTTCCTAAATAAATGCCATCTGACGCTCCTTTGCCACCACCCACATAGCTAACTTCTTTTTTTTAAGTTCCTCTGCTTTGCAAAACAGAATGGAAGTGAAATTAAAGTTATTAAAGTTTAAAGCCCTTGCGTAAATCCTTTTGTTTTTTAATATTTGCAAACAGCTCTGCTTACTAGAATGCCAGCATCATCTGCTGTTAAACAGAAGCAAGAGGTTTTTTGTTTGGTTTATTTTTTAAACACAAGTGTTTTGAGTTCCTTGGAACTTTGTGTGTCAGACAGACTACTAACACAGAAACACCATCACTGAAATTAAAAACAAAACAACAGGAAGCAAATGAAAGAAAGTAAAAAGCAACTGTGAAACAAAGAATTATGCTACAGTATCCTTTTTAGGTGAACATTATAAGTACACAAATTTTGTTAGTAATAATTGTTCCTATTTACAAGTATTTTGAACACTGATTGACTTACAAGTGTCCACTAATGTTGTTAATAGCACAATAGGTTTAATATTTATAGTTTTAGTTGTTTTGTTTGCGGTATGATATCAAGTATAGCAGTCCCAGCACAGATCAATGACAGCAAGAGCACAATTTTCTAACTGGATATGCTTTTCAATCATTATAATCCACTGAACTCTCTCTCTTGGTCTATCACTCTCCAAATGCATCTTCCGTTGTTTGTAGCAGCAGTCCAGGGTCAAAAAACAAACAAACAAAAAGGATATTTGCAAACTGGAGAGATCTCTGCAGAGTTTAATCATGTCTCTTTAACAAAACCACACAACTAGAAGAAACACTCTTTTGTGTTGCAGAACATTATACTTTCCATTGGGCTAACACAAAGATATGTATATTTCTGCTATGTGAAGCATAGTTGTAGAGGTCTACCCAGTACATAAAGCTCTGACACACACACACACACACGCACAGTATTAGCAAGTCTAAGTAGACTAAAGTCATTGATCCAAAGTAGCCATTTCTTATAGCTGGTGCTCTTTTGGACTCTCAGCAGGTCCTGAGGCCTGTTTATAAGACTTCAAGTTAGCCAAAGGAATGTCAGTCATGTGATTGCCAGTGTTGAAATGGCCCTCACCAGAACCATACTGCTTTCGGTCACTGAACTGGTTTCTGTTGCTATCTTCTTTCCAGGTTCTTGTCAACGTGTGTCCATTCACTAGTTTGTCCTTCTTAACCCATTCTTTCTGAGGTGCAAAGGTGGAGAGAGGAGACTTTGCCTGCTGGTATGGACCCAGGCTGGGAGGCATCCAACAGTTATCTGAGTGTCCCAAAACCAGGCATTCTTGAGTACACATCTCTGTAGCTTCAGCTAATCCTCGTGGACCAAGAGGCCCATCTGCAGAAGACAACAAAGGGGACCGAAAAACAAAAAAAACAAAAAAGAGAGAAAGAAATAGTGTTAGACTTTCACTCTGAATATATTGCTATCAAAGCTGCATGTACTCTTGACATTTGCTAAAATGGGAAAAGTAATTGCAATGTTCTTAATCCTACAACCAACTATGCCACTGACTTAAAAAAGAGACATTATGTTAATGTCACAGTGTCAAAATATACTTGCATGCTAATAGAGAGTGGTTATCTGTTATTAAGGTCTTTGGTGAAATGTGACTTTTGTGATCAAAACATCTTCTATGTCATTGCCTGTATACTTCCCTGTTCCTCAAAAAGGGAATGATGGATAAATTAGTCATCAGCCAACAGGCTCAGACAACAGATATGAATTGGTTCCAATCAAATTTTTAAGAATTCCTTATTAAGGAAGCAAACACTTGGGCAGATGAAAAACAGTGATAAGCAAACACAATGACCCAGATTCTCTCTGAGACCTTATGCTGGGGTGAACTGGCATAGCCCAGGCATGCTCTCATCTCGCCTGCAATTTCCAGGTGTGGCCCTGGATGTAGGAGCAGAAATGCTAGAGAATTCTCAGCTGGCTAGTTAGGTCTAGATCAGGGATTGGCAACCTTTGGCACGTGGCTCACCAGGTTTGGGCAGGGCTGGGCAGGTTTGTTTACCTGCTATGTCCACAGGTTTGGCCGATCACGGTTATCACTGGCTGCAGTTTGCCATCCCAGGCCAACGGGGGCTGAGGGAAGAGGCACGGGCTGAGTGATCTGTTAGCGGCCACTTCCTGGCGCCTCCATTTGCCTGGAACAGCTAACTGCAGCCAGTGGGAGTCATGATCAGCTGAACCTGCAGATGTGGCACATAAACAAATTGGCCCAGCCCGCCAGGGTGCTTATCCTGGCAAGATGCGTGCCAGAGGTTGCCGATCCCTGGTGTAGATCCTACTACTCTGCAGCATCTGAGTGGTACAAAGTAAACAGAATGAGAAGATGAGAAAATTGTCCATTGTCAAATTGACTTGCCACATACAGATCACCATTTGGTACACTAAATAGATGAAACACATTAGTCCCCACTGGACATTAATACACAACTCAAAGATTTGCTATAGAACTACATAAATCAAAGGCTACACACAATGTGAACTTTCCATAACTCACTTGTGTTTTTATGGTTTTCTTACACGCATTAATAGGAGACCACAGGCGATGGACCGTGCAGTCTGTAATATGCTATGCATATTAAAGATCCATTGCATCTTTCACCCACTACAGAGAGCACAACTGGCCTGCTTCAGAGGCCTGACTATCAGCTCCGTGGACAAGTCACCAATATCTCCAGAAAGTGCTGACCTTCTCCCCAGTCTTAACATATTTCTAAGTGAGTGAACTTGCAGCTGAATCACTGATCGGATCAGACTGGATTTACACATAGGGTAAGATGTTCCAAAAGACTGATAAACTGCCACATGTCTTTGATACCTATTTCTCAACATCTGAGAATATATACACCTAATGATCAATGCCTCGTCATGATCCTTGCTAGATATATGATGATTTTGATGAAGACCTTCAATGGGAAATCCTTCCTTGACTTCAGAGCAAATCATTGGTCTAGACCTCCAGGCAGTCAAAGAGTTAAGAAGCATTTTTTTCTTGATTAAACAGTGAAGTGACAGGAAGGGAATTATGGATTGATTTTGAGAATAAGATGAACCAAATAGGCATGAATGCTGAAGTCATGAAGGTCAGCATTAATCAGAAGAAAAATACAGACCACAGAAAAACCAGTCTGTCAGGGCTGTGTCAGCACAAAGATACCTTCATAATTGTGAATTTGGGCCCGCAATTATCACTGAAGATATTTAAATGAAGATGTTTGTGCTGTAGCGAAAATGGAGATTTCAGTCTCTTCAGTTGCAGCAAATGCGGCATAGCAGGTTTATTTTCAAATCCCCAGACCATCCTAATTAGTCTAACTGTAGCTGCTATTTCTTTTAACATGCCTAATGTTTTTTAAATCTTCCTAAGCTAATGTCCTCATGAGATCCTGTAGTAGTGAGTTCCACATATTAATCATCTGCGGCATTCAGAGTCAGTTTTAGCAAATATAATTTAGATGCATTTTGTTAAAAAACATGTCAACTATTGTTTCCTTTATCCTTACCTCTGAATATCTTTTCTTAGACTGTGAAGTTACCGGCGCAGGAACAACCCTTTTTGCATATTAGTATCTAAGGCCTGTTGCACACTACACAGTTAAACCGATTTTAACAGCGTTAAATCGATTTAACGCTGTACCCGTCCACACTACAATGACATTATATAGATTTAAAGGGCTCTTTAAATCGATTTCTGTACTCCTCCCCAACGAGAGGAGTAACACTAAAATCAATATTAACATATCGGTTTAGGATTAGTGTGGCCGCAAATCGAAGTTATTGGCCTCCGGGCAGTATCCCACAGTGCACCACTGACCGCTCTGGACAGGTATCTGAACTCTGATGCACTGGCCAGGTATACAGGAAAAGCCCAGCGAACTTTTGAATTTCATTTCCTGTTTGACCAGCGTGGAGCTCTCATCAGCACAGGTGACCACGCAGAGCTCATCAGCACAGGTAACAATGCAGTCTCCTGAGAACAGAAAAAGAGCACCAGCATGGACCGCATGGGAGGTACTGGATCTTATCGCTATATGGGGAGAGGATTCAGTGCTAACAGAACTCCGTTCCAAAAGACGAAATGAAAAAATATTTGAAAAAATTTCCAAGGCTATGATGGGAAAAGGCCACACCAGGGACTCAGTGCAGTGCAGAGTGAAAGTTAAGGAGCTCAGACAGGCATACCAGAAAACCAAAGCAGCAAACGGAAGATCCGGGTCAGGGCCAAAAACATGCCACTTCTACGCTGAGCTGCATGCAATTTTAGGGGGCTGCGCCACCACTACTCCCCCCTTGTCTGTGGATTCCGAGGTGAGGGTTATAATCTCAACTATGGCTGAGGATTCAGCAGAGGAGGAAGATAAGGAGGAGGATGAGGAAGAGGAGAATGACCTTGCAGCGAGCACACAGCACTCCGTTAGCCCCAACAGCCAGGAGCTTTTTGTGACCCAGACGGAATTACCCTCCCAGCCCTCCCAAGCCACTAGCCCAGACAGTGAAGCCATGGAAGCAACCTCTGGTGAGTGTACCTTTGTAAATATAAAACATGGTTTAAAAGCAAGCGTTTTTTAATGATTGATTTGCCATGAGGGCTTGGGATGCATTCACAGCCAGTAAAGTTACTGGAAAAGTTTGTTAACACGTCTGGGGATGGAGCGGAAATCCTCCAGGGACATCTCCATGAAGCGCTCCTGGAGGTACTCCAAAAGCCTTTGCAGAAGGTTTCTGGGCAAGGCAGCCTTGTTCCGTCCACCATGGTAGGACACTTTACCACGCCATGCAGGTAGCAAGTAATCGGGTATCATTGCATGACAAAGCATAGCTGCATACGGTCCCGGTAATTGCTGGCATTCAAGAAACATCCATTCTTTATCTTGCTGTGTTATCCTCAGCAGAGTGATATCGTTCATGGTAACCTGGTTGAAATTAAGGAATTTAATTAAGGGGACAGAGATGGCCATTTTCCTATTAGGCTGTTGCTTAAAAGAAAGACTTCCTTGCATGTTGCAAAGCAGGGGTGGGGGTGGGGTAATGGTGCTGAGCTTTTTAGCGTTTGGCCAGCAGGAATCTTCCCAGCTACCAGCCATGCAGTGGGGGGGGGGAGTAAGGGGGATGATTAGCAGTGATCTTCCATGATACCAGCCATGCGGTGGGGGGAGGGGTAAAGCAATCCTAGAGAATTGGATTGGGGGGGGAGGGGTTGGCGACTGCTGCTGCTTGTTAACAGGAAAGAAGCATCAGAGGGCACTGTGTATATGAAAGCTGGAGAAGCTGTGGCTTACCATGACCGCATGCAAGCTGAATTGTGATGCCCGGACCTGCGTCTGTGAGATCTGTAACACCAGAGCTGCAGGCACTCAATATTAAAAGTTTCCAAATGTGACCTTGTAGTGAAATCACATGTGCTATGTAAGGTGAATAGTGTTGTTCACTGTGAAAGAGTATAACCATTGTTCTGTAAAATGTATCTTTTTAAATCCTTCTCTCCCTATTTTCCCTCCCTCATGCAGCTGCACATTTTTCAAGCCTCCCTACTCCATCCCGAAGGCTAGCTCAGATAAGGCGGAGGAAGAAGAGGACGCGAGATGAAATGTTCTCTGAAATCATGGAAGTAACCCGCAATGAAAGAGCTCATCTGAAGGAGTGGAAGGACGTGGTAGCAAAGTACAGGAAAGATGCCAGTGAACGTGAGGATAGGAGGGATGAACGTGAGGATAGGAGAGACGCTCGAGATTAGAGGTGGCAGCAGGAAGATCAGAGGTGTAGGCAGGAAGATCAGCGGTGGCGGGATGCAACGCTGGAGCCGCTGCGTGATCAAACTGATATCCTCCAACGTCTGGTGGATCTTCAGGAAGAGCAGCGGGGTCACAGAGTGCCGCTGCAGCCCATGTTTAACCACCCTCAGTACTCACCATGTTCTATATCTTCCTCACCCAGACGTGTAAGAATGCGTGGGGGAAGGCTTTGTGCACCCGTCCACTCCACCCCCGTGGACAGTCCAACCAAAAGGCTGTCATTACATTGAAATGTGCTTAATAGCCTTTTCCTTCCCTCCTATCCTCCTCCCAAACCACACCTGGGATACCTTGTTAATTCTCTTCCTCTTTTTATAATTACATGCTTTTTAAACGATAGTGACTTTATTTCCTTAAGCAAGCTGTAATTGAAGGGGGAGGGTGGGTTGCTTACAGGCAAGGAGTCAATAAGGGGGGGAGGTTCATGAAGGGAAACAAACACAACAGTCACACCATACCCTGGCCCATGATGAAACTTGTTTTCAAGGCTTTTCTGATGTGCACCGCTTCCTGGTGAGCTCTTCTAATCGCCCTGGTGTCTGGCTGCGCGTAATCAGCGGCCAGGTGATTTGCCTCAGCCTCCCACCCCGCCATAAAGGTTTCCCCCTTACTTTCACAGAGATTGTGGAGCACACAGCAAGCAGCAATAACAAAGGGGACATTGGTTTGGCTGAGGTCTGAGCAAGTGAGTAATGTGCGCCAGCGAGCCTTTAAATGGCCAAATGCACATTCTACCACCATCCTGCACTTGCTCAGCCTGTAGTTGAACAGCTCCTGACCACTGTCCAGGCTGCCTGTGTATGGCTTCATGAGCCATGGCATCAAGGGGTAGGCTGGGTCACCCAGGATAACGATAGGCCTTTCAACATCCCCAACTGTTATTTTCTGGTCCGGGAAGTAAGTCCCTTGCTGCAGTCGTTTAAACAGAGTAGTGCTTCTGAAGACGCGAGCGTCATGAACCCTTCCTGGCCATCCCAGGATGTTGGTGAAACGTCCCTTGTGGTCCACCAGTGCTTGCAGCACCATTGAAAAGTACCCCTTGCGGTTGATGTACTGGGTGCCCTGGTGCTCTGGTGCCAAGATAGGGATATGGGTTCCATCTATTGCCCCCCCCCCCACAGTTAGGGAATCCCATTGCAGCTAAGCCATCCACTATGACCTGCATGTTTCCCAGAGTCACAACCTTTTGTAGCAGCAGCTTAATGATTGCTTTGGCTACTTGCAGCACAGCAGCCCCCACAGGAGATTTTCCCACTCCAAATTGATTCCCGACTGACCGGTAGTTGTCTGGCGTTGCAAGCTTCCAGAAGGCTATTGCCACTCGCTTCTCCACTGTGAGGGCTGCTCTCATCTTGGTATTATGGCGTTTCAGGGCAGGGGAATGCAAGTCACAAAGTTCAAAGAAAGTGCTCTTACGCATGCGAAAGTTTCGCAGCCACTGCGAATCGTCCCACACCGCAAAACTATGCGGTCCCACCAGTCTGTGCTTGTTTCCCTGGCCCAAAATCGGCATTCAATCGGTAGAACCTCCCCCATTACCAGCAGGAGCTCCAAAGCACAGGGGCCCGCGGTTAGGGAGAATTCAGCGTCCATGTCCTCATCACTCTCGTAGCCGCGCTGCCTTAGCTGCCTCCTCCTCGCCTGCCTTTGCAGTTCATGGTTCACCATAGACTGCATGAGAATGCGCAAGGTGTTTACAACGTCCACAATTGCGCTATTGATCTGAGCAGGATCCATGCTTGCTGTGCTATGGCGTTTGCTCAGTTCACCCAGGAAAAAAGGCGTGAAATGGTTGTCTGCTGCTTTCAGGAAGGGAGGGGTGAGGCTGTACCCAAAACCACCCGCAACAATGATTTTTGCCCCATCAGGCACTGGGATCTCAACCCAGAATTCCAAGGGGCAGGAGAGACTGCGGGAACTATGGGATAGCTACGGGATAGCTACCCACAGTGCAACACTCCAGAAATTGATGCTAGCCACGGACCATGGACGCACACCGCCGAATTAATGTGCCTAGTGTGGCCGCATGCAATCGACCTTATAATAACTGTTTTATAAAACCGGTTTATGTTAATTCGAAATTATCCAGTAGTGTAGACATAGCCTAACAGTAGATTCTGGGTACTATGGCCAGCAAAAGTAATGATGTCTTTTTAACTAGGTGAGCCATGACTGGAAGCTCCTGCAATCCTTGTACAAGCAATTGGAATAATTTAAGAAATATATATACCGAATGACACTGGGGCAATATAAGATGAAATAATCAGTTCTGCAATAATTTAGGGTAAAAGAAGTGATTGCAAAGCAGAAGTTTAGCACAAATTTTCAAGGAGAGCCAATAATCTTGGGTTTAAAATAAGAGCTGTGATAATTCATGGGAAGAGAGAGATTCTTGTTCTATAAAGCCCCTCTTTGAATTCGGCACTACGCAGTTATAATCAAATTGAGGCAAGTATTTAGTGCAAAAATCTATAGTAAGTAAAGGAAGCAATCCCAGTATGTTGTTAACATTTCCAAACGTTATCTATAGGTTAAAAACTGATTTTTTTTCTGCTGACAACAGAAATGTAATTTTAATTAGGTTTTTCCCATTTTCACAGGAAGAAAGTAGACTCTTTCCAACCAGCCTGATCACACAGTAAAATGCTATCTTGCTGACCCAAGGAGGAAAGGTTTGGCAGGGATTAAAAGTTTCAATACACAAAGAAAAGCCTTCACCACAGAGTGACACAGTTCAAGAAATACAGTGCATGCACCCTGGGCTTCCAATTTGCAGTGTAATAGCAGGTTAACAAGAGAACCCTCAGCTCTACACTCATGAAGAGGATCTGTTATGTTGCCCTTTTTAGCTAAATAAAATAAAATAAAGTTCAAAGAGATATGGCAATCATTTAAGTTTAGAATTTAAATGGGTAATAAGCTGTTATGCATGTGGACCTACAAGCCATGTCAAATTAATCTTGGAGAGATTTACTTCATGTGTTTAGCTTTCCTTAGTCAGAGTCCTAGAGTGATAATACAGTTAATCTCAGAATGGATTTCCTCTGAAGTTGGTGAAGTTTGTGGATAATTTTGAAATATTTGGATGAAAGGTACTACTTAAATATCTATTACTAAGAAAAAGGGGCTGTCTAATAAATAGAGACAGGATGGTGCTGTGGAGATAATCACTTATTCTGGAGGAACTCGGTGGGTGAGGTAATATGTTTTAGTGGACCAACTTCTGTTGGTGAGAGAGACAAGCTTTTGAGCTACACAGAGCTCCTCTTCAGATCACTTTGGAAGGGCACTTCTTATATTTCTGGTTAGCCAAATGTCATTTTCTTACTTTGACTCTTACATTTTCTTACTTTGACTCTCAAAAGACTATCACAATCCAATTCATTTCAAAGAGGGATGTGTTTTTGTTCTCAACTTTCCTTATCTTTAGATTTCAAATGCAAACAAGCCTGACAGGAGTGTAGTCCTCTCTGTAGAAGGTAAATCTTGCTCTTTGTGGGGTTTCACCTGCAAATATATGAGCAGAGTTTGAGCTCTAGCACTCACAGTGCAAGCCTGGGAGCCAGGAGCACTCCTGTAATACTCATTCCCACTGTAGACTTGGAACAAGTCACTGATGCTCTCTGACTCAGTTTCCCCAGTCTGTAAAATTCAGAGAGTGTTTACCAGTCTCACTAGAGAATTCTGAGGATTAACTATGGAATAATTAGATAAAACGCCTTGAAGGACTCTATATAATTGTTAATCAGCAAATAACATTTTGATACTTTACTTTTAAGGCATCACAACATAAAAACAGCCTCTTACTTTTTGTTTGAAGTGATGCTACATTGTGTGTACACCCATGGGTACATTTCAGATTATAGACAATATCTTTTAATACCACACTAATGGAATAACAGTATATTCCATCTGGGACAAGGACAATCTCATTTATAATGTGTACATGTGACTATCATCATAGGCACCATGATCTCTGATTAGGGCATTTAGATGGAACCACAATACATTTAATAAATCATAATAATCATTATGATGCTTGGGAGGCTCTGCAAATCCCCCAATGAAAGATGCATGTGATTTAGAAGAAAAAATAATTAATTCTGGAGAAAATATGAGCTCAGCACAATAAAAATAAAGCACAGTAGCATGGTTTTCTTCAGCTCCTGCCTTGTGTAATTATGTTCTCTGTGAAGACAGTTCATTCCTTCTTAAGAGTCTTCTTAGTATTCAGTGGCACAAGTGAAATAATCATGAACAGTATGATGGGGAAAAGAACCTGTTGGGATATGCAGGATGGTAGCGTTAGCTGCTTTGTATTGAGAAAGCACAATGTTGACTTACTGGTAATTATCTTTCCCCTTCACCACTACCAAACAATAGCTTTCATCCGATTTTCTAAACTTGCTTCATTACTGCAAACAATGACACCACTTAAAAACCTATTCCTGATGCTTTAATTTCATAATTGCATTAATTTGTTTCCTTTCTGTCCAAAAAATGTCACTGGAATCTCTGTATCAAGTTTTTCCACACTGAAGTACTTTATTGATATGTTTTTTTCAAAGTATTTGTTCTCTGAACAATCTGTAATGCATGAGCCCAGTTATCAGTCTTGGCTGCTTGAATACATAATGACACAACTGCTGATAAAACTGTACAAGCCATCTGTCTCTGGATTTAAATGTTTTGAAAGCAAACACAAAAGTACATAACAAACACTCCCTTAAATTGTCTTTGTTACTATTGATACCAAATCTTATGCCCCCCCCAAGCCTTTTTTATTATTTTATTCTGTTAATAGCTGTCAGGCAACTGCATGGCTTGCTGCCTCAAAAGGAGACAGGTGCAAGCAGTTAAATGCCAGTCAAATGTTGGCTATACCCTAATTGTGGAAATTCAGAGTGGTCTTTTATCTCATTTTATTATGCCCAGAAGCTGAACTGTTATTTCATTGATTAACTAACTGCTGCAATTAGCAACTAGCTCCTGGCACATTGACCAGCTGCTTTTCAACCGGCTCCTTCAAAACTCTCTTGCTCAAAGCTGGAGGCTCATTCTTTAAATGTAAAAGAGTCAAGACCACAAGTTAAGTTGTATTCAGATGCTTTTCAGCCTCCTCTGTGAATTAGGATTCATTAGCCAGGATGCATTGCTGTTAGGTATAGTGGTGAATATGGTGTTCACCCTTTGCCCCTGACCTGATCTTAGGGAAAGTTATTATACAAGATTAAACTATATATCAGGTGTTAAAACAAATTAAAATGTTTTAAGATCATAAAATGGAGGCCATTAGACTTGTAATATAAGAAGGGAAAACAAATGTAAAAGTATTTGTTGTAGGTATTTCAAAAGTATGAGGCCTAGATAAAGTACTTGACCTAGGGTCATAAGATTTAGCAATATGTATACTGTGATAAGCAAGTAAAAGAAAAAAAGAGCAGTTTAACATTGAAATACCAAATTCCTAGGGGATTTTGGAATACCTGTAACCATGGAATAATCACATTACGTATCAAAACTGCTGGGAAATGCATGAAGCAAATAGCCTATGGTAGCAATTGGAACCTTAATTATGGTCCCCCAGAATGACAAATATGGGCAGGGTGCTTAGACCTAAATCATACATGGTCCTGGTTGTGTAGAGGATGCAAGGAAAAGGATATAAAAAGATGGTCATACCAACCCCTAGCTGGAACACTGGGATGACAGAAAGGTGATAACTAGCTCACCACTGCCCACTTATGGTGCTCTCCACTTACTATTGTCTTCATCTTAACGTCTAATGGTGTCCATAAGATTGCGAGTAGGCCAGTCTTGGAGGTGTTTTGTAATATGTATCTGTTTGTGTACAGTTATACTTATGCTTGGTTTTATTTGGATTTTAAGGTAAGTCTTCATGTTTCTGTTTGTGTGATTCACCAATCTCACTCAGTAATAATATTATGAAGCCCCTGCACACAAAACCTGTTATTAATGACTTGTGCAATTTTGCATTCCAATTAATGAGAGGCTACAATGGCCACAGCTTCATTTAAAAGTTGATACAATCATATTTATTCATCTTTTCACATCAGACCTTTAACAAAATTCAGCTCTATTTAACCTTGGATATAGAAAGCCTTTTGTTGACTGTGCAACACATTAATACGCTGCATTGTTAAATGACCTTTCCTGAAGAGACAACATATTACAAGTTTTATAAAACCTTCCGCCCCCTCCACTTATAATTACAGATCTGATTTTCCTGCATTTCATGAAGGTTTTGCACGTATTGTATACGATAAAAAGAGAAAAAATGGTTTATAATACAAAGATGGTTCTGACATATTTTTCTCTTCAATTAATTAAAGAATTAATGTGAAAGTGCTTTCTTGAATCCTAGGTTATGTTCCAAAAAACAAAACAAAAACTCCCAGGCACATGCTGTACAAGTTGCTTTTTCTGATTAGTAATTAAGCTAGCTTCTGTCACCCTTACATTGAAAGACACCATACTCCACAGCTAGTCCCATTTGGCATTACTGAAGCCAAAAAAGGTTGGCAGCAGAATCTGGTCCTTAATTGAGCTAGACTGAGAGACACATGCTGCCACCCTTACACATACAGAGTAGTCCCTTTGAAAGGAATCTGACTATTCACATAATAAAATACTAACCAAGAGGAGTTAAGTGTGGCAGAATATGACCATGTATATGATGACTGTAGCAGACCACTCCAAAAGCATCACTTTCACTCTGCAGAAGTAATTGTCACATTTCCCAGGTTCCCCCACCTTACTCTAAGAGAAAGTAATTCCTTTACCAGGTGTAGATTACTTTCTCCCCCACACTGCCTTAGTTGCACTGATAAGTGTGCAGGTTCCATGCTACTTGCCTTTCTCTGCCCACTCCCAGTTCACCTGTGTGTAGGGTGGGCGGAGGGAGACAAGATGGGAAGAAGTGCACTGTGGAACTTGTACTGTTAAGTGCATAAAGGGGTAATCTGGACAGCCTGAACAGGTGCTGCTCCTTTACTCCTCTGCATGGCAGCAAAAGGGCCAGATACAATTTGACCCATAATGAGGTCATTTTCATTGTACAAGTTTTTCCAGACTTGAAGTGTAGTGTACCCTATGCCCTACTACATATAGCTTTCCTTCGAGGAATCTTAGAGTATCATGGCGGTGTTTAACTACATCATCATCTTGTTTCCAGTTCTTTTACAACAGATATTGCTAACAGAGTTCATTGGGCACTGTTTTTGGCTATTAGATCAGCTCAGATTAAGGGTTGGTTCATAAACTTCAGTCCCTTGGGGCAAGATCCTTTTGTTCCCTCCATGGCCACACAGCTGAGCAAACATATAGCCCCATGTTATTTATCACATATGAGTAGTTAACCTGCTTTCAGTTCTTTACTACTCACTTGTTACAGGGGTAACTGGATGAAATTCCATGGCCCATTTTATAGAGGAGCTCGGCACAGGGGCTTGTTCACATGGGCACACTCAGCAAAATTAATCAGAATTAACTAAAGATGTGAATTTAAATTGCATTAGTTAAACCATAATAAAGCCTGTGTGGACACACTCATTCAGAATTAAAGTGTTCTTAATTAGGTTTAGCTTAATTAACTTCCAAGTCCCCCTGTAGAAAAGCCCCAGATGATCAAATGATCCATTTTGACCTTAAAATTTATAGATCAGCAAATATTAGCAGAAAGTGCTTGAACTTTTATTAACTTTCATTGATAAACTTAGACAAATGGGTGTGTGGGAGAGGAGCTGCTTTAGAAATGTGGAAGGTGTTTGCCGTAAGTCCAGATTTGGGAATATGATTCTGGTTTCTGACTAAAGGTAAAACCTCATTCTGATTAAAAAAAAAAAGTACTCTAACCTGGATTTAAGTGTCACATTGTGGCTGCAGAGAGAGAGTCACCTTGGGGCAGAACAGAAGGGGAGCAAATAAGATTTTGCAAAATGTTTTGTTAACAAATAAATAAGGATTAAATGTTTTACGTGTCTCTCATACTGATTTAATATTTTGGTGAGAAGTCAACATTTGTACATGGAGACAGTCCAAATACAATAACACATGGGCAGGCAAAGCAGCAAATTCTCTCCCCAGGAGGATAATGTTATTTAGACAGATTTTATAGTACACAAATAACAGATAGCATATCTTTATAAATCAGCACTCTTCCTCAGCATGATATGGACCTTATCCATCTTCTTCTCATCTGCACAAGCTATGGCTCAAGAGGGCATTATCTCAACTAATTCTATCTTCTCAAAATTAGCATTTTTTTCTGCAATCCATTCAATTTCTGGGGGACAATCTAACAAATGAGCTCTCCACAAAGGATACAAATAAACCTTCTAAATTTCACTGGATCGCTTACTGAGAACACAGCACACTTACTGTTAAGGATTTGGACTAGAATTTGTTTTTAGAATGAGTCTCTCTCCTTATTTAGATAAGATCCTGATGCCTAAAAAACATACAAAACAAAACAAACCTCATTCCCTAAAGATGGTGACAGATTATAACATATTTATAAAATATCCTGTGGTCATTTACAAGCTTCCCCCCCCCCCCATACCTAATATTTATGTTACTTGATCAAAATAGTTTGTTGAACAGATTTACAGGCAACAAGCTGAAACAACACCAGTTTTGACACGGTTACATTTTCTTCTCTATTAATTTACTCCAAATTTACATTACTTCTCTGTTAATTTATCCCAGCCTGCTGCCAGTCGAAATAGCTCACCTGAAGTCTCATTTCCAAATTTTCTATAGATTATTTCTTTATTATATATACGTTCTTAAATATTTCTATAATGTTTACTTAACTAGAGGATTTTTTATCAGGAACACAAATCTATCTGGTGTTAAATTGAGATTGAACATGTAGATATATTGGTTTAATTGTGCTAGATTGTGACACACTTACATTGGACGAAGGGTCGGCTCCAGGCCACAGCGTGCCAAGCATGTGCTTGGGGCGGCATGCCACAGGGGGCACTCTGCCAGTTGCTGGGAGGGCGGCAGGTGGCTCCGGTGGACCTGCCGCAGGCATTTCTGCAGACGGTCCGCTGGTCTCACGGCTCCGGTGGACCTCCCGCAGACACGCCTGTGGGAGGTCCACCGGAGCTGTGGGACCGGCGAGTGGCAGATAGCCCCCCGTGGCGTGCCACCGTGCTTGGGGCGGCAAAACTGCTAGAGCCGGCCCTGATTGAACGGTACCATACTCTATGAATAGTGCCCTGGAGTTCAAGAGGACTACTTGTGGAGAAAGGTAGAACTCAGTGTGAGCAAGCTTGGCTGAATGCTGACAACTACTGCAACTGAGATAGGTTAGCAACATTTATAGCATTACAGGAGGCCATTGCAATGTGTATTTTTTTCATTTTATTTTATTTACAGCTACTGTATGTTAGGCTTCACCACCACGTCAGTTAAAATAAATGTCAGCTTGAGCCTCAGTCTGATTAAGGTTGTTTTCTTTAAAAAAATCTGGATAAGAGACTTATTTTTCCCTGAGCGTCTCTCTATATTATGGCCAGATACTGATTCTCCATCTCATATTAAATACACATTACTCCACGAGGGCAGGATTGGTACTCTGTGATCTTTTCTAACTAAGGGGCAGAGTGTAACTGCACTACCCACAGGACAGGCAGGAGCCAAAACATGACTTGAGACTCACAATTCAGCCCCTGTGTTGGCCCTTTTTTTAGAAAAATCTTCTTCCCACTGTGTCAGACATTGGGAGGAGAAAAAGGAGCTGAGTCACCTTGACCAATTGGCCCATAAGCCCTCACAGAGAAAGCACCGATCAGAACACCACGTTCGTATTGTTCTAGCCATTCCTTCAGACACCTACTGGCCAGGCTGTCAGGGCCATCGCACACCCCATCGGAATAACACACTGGAGCCCAGAACCCCTGAGCTCAAGCAATTTGCCATCTTTAGCCTCCCAAATAGCCGGGATTACAGGTTAGAGCTGAGGAATCCTGTTAAAATCAATGGGTCCACTCATGGAGTAATTTGCTACTTTAACACAAATAAGGACATCAGAATCTGGCCCCTAATCTCCCTACCCCAAATATGTTCTCTCTGCATAAATTCCAGAAAGGGAGAAGGAGCCAAAGACTCCATGAAGTCCACTAGAGTTTGTCATTACCAATTTAATTAACGTGGAAGGTGCTCAGCTACTACTATGATGGGTGGCAATACAAAACTCTAAAATATATCCAAAATTCCAACAGGTTCCTTTGCCTATACAAATTATGAAGTAATCTAGGTGAGACTACTCATGTCTTGGAGAATGGAGAGGTGATAGGAGTAGAGGCCTAGAGCAGTGGAGACAAAAAGGAGTAGTGATTAAACCCTATGGACCAGATGCTACCACTCTTACTCTTACTGAGTATATCTTTCTCCATAAGGTGCAATATCAATGCATAAGGGTGAGAGAATCAGCCCCTATATGATGTACAATTTTAGACTGATAGAGATTGACATGTCTATATTGCACTTATCACCACGATATTCTGTGCACTAACATAATTAAATGCACAACAGAAGACCAGAAGACTT
This sequence comes from Gopherus evgoodei, assembly GCF_007399415.2. Taxonomy (NCBI): domain Eukaryota; kingdom Metazoa; phylum Chordata; order Testudines; family Testudinidae; genus Gopherus; species Gopherus evgoodei. The sequence continues at coordinate 70,694,741 of NC_044322.1, forward strand.
ATAGTTTCTATCCCACTCTTTAAGTAAGCTGTTTGATTGTACATTGAAAAGACCATTAAGTATGTTGGTTGACACACAGAACCACTGAAATCTGGGCTCAGCAATCACACTTTAATAATTATTAGTTTATATTCAGCATCCTTGAAGGTTCAATCAGTATTCCAGTATTACCTGTAGTCTGAGTGTGCATGATGACTAAAAGATACCTCTCTCCCTCTTCCATTTTCCTGCTGCATGAAAATATAATTGATAACTTAAGTCCAAGGGCTTGTATCTCCCATCACAGTGTGTTTTCTGATGGAAAATATTTTACTGCTGTTCTTTATAGATACAATGTAATTCTCTTATTAAGGATAACAAATCCCTGTAAATGCCCACAAAAACCATATTGTTTCTAACAGTGCCAAGAGTTGGAGCTGGCTGAGTTCCCATCAGAACATGTCAGAAAAAAGGATCAGAGAGCACAGGAGCGTATGAAGGGGAAAGCTCCTGCTGCCATCATTCGCCAAAGATAAAGGGAACATCCAAGAACTGTAGCAAGATGTAACTTAGTGTTTTAGTTCAAGCAGTGAAATTTGTGACCAGAGCAAATGCTTCTGAAACAGATTCTTTCACTCCATTCCTACAACTTGCTTCACTAATCTACAACTATTAAACTTCCATGGACTCCAACTTCCCGTGGTCTGCTCCCAGCTGGATGACTCAATTTCAATCCTTTGCCATATTCCTTCTGTCTGTCTCTTTCTTTGAATTAACCAAATCCACAAGCCAGCTGGCTCATTTAATTCTTATTGATATTGGTTGGGATGTCAGGTTGTTTCTCTCTAATAGAAGCGCCTTGTGACGTGAACCTTTTCTTTTTAATTTAGATAGAAGTCCAAAGTTCCTAGCTCTGAAACCTTTGGCAAGATTTATAATGTTAGTTAAGCTGTCATCCAGAACAATCAGTATGGCTTCAGTTCAAAATCAATCTTAAGTATACTTCTAATCATGTTGAAATATACCCCAAATACTATATCCATTGCAGTATATTAGCCAACGTAAACATCTTCCCATGACTCCTGAAAGAAATGGGAAAACCTACAGGTCACCTAAAGGAATAAATGCGGAACTGGAAAAGCAGACACTATTCAAAAATCATGGATTTTCTGTTCCGGTCAGCAAAGATTTTAACAGTAGCCAACGTCAGTTATCATATGACATAAAAGTATATTATGAAACCAATTCATTTATTAACAATCCTGCCTTATTTTCAGGTTCATTTTCTCTTTACTTATCCCAAATGATTTTTATATTCTCTCTTTAGTTTACTCATTCTACCTGCAACCTTCCCATTATGTTTCTCCTGCAAAGTAATTTGGTTTGACTATCCTTCCCAACCTTCCTTTCCTTCTCTCCTTTCTTTCTTTAGTTTTTCTTAAGCAGTGGAGGCTTTTCTCTGTATGTGTCCATTTTCTATTTACTCTCTCTCCTTGCACTATTCCCGAGTGGACGTGCAGTCTGATATGACTTTATCATTATGTCTTTTAAGATGTTCCAGGCTTCTGTTAAATTTGTATATTTTTAAACAAAAATTGAGATATAAGACTGACTTCAGCTTCTTTGCTTGCACTATTTCCATGGGGCTAAATTCAGCTGTGTCACATGGAAGTCAGAGGTGATATGGATTCTAATGCCCCAATTCTGCAATTGTTTATGCATGTAAGTGACTTTATACATATGAGTAGCTCAACTAAGTTGAATGAAATTAATGAAATATGCATGTGTTTGCAGAATTGGAGCCTTGGGGCTGGATACACAAAAGGATTTAGGTGCCTAAGTCCCTGTTTTAGGCGCAGGAAAGGGTGAGGAGTGCAGGTTCTGGGATGGAGTTTGAGGGTGGGAGAGGGTGCAAAGGGAGGGGGTGCAGGCTTTGGGAAGATGTTTGGGGATAGGAGGGGGTCCATGCTGGGGCAGAGGATTAAGGTGGGAGAGGATGAGGGCTCTGGCTGGGGCTGAGAGGTTCATAATTCAGAGGGCTCAGAGCTGGGGCAGAGGATTAGGGTGCGGAGGGATAAGGCTGGGGCTGAGAATGAGGGGTTCATGATGCAGGAGGGGGCTCAGGGCTGGGGCAGAGGATCAGGGTGTGGGGGGATGAGGACTGGAGATGAGGGGTTTGGGGCATTGGAGAGGCTCAGGGCTAGTTAGGGTGGAAGGGCCGGGTAAGGGCAGCCTGCCCTGCCATTAGTGGTTGGGGGGCACTAGGACCCTGGGGCAGCAGACAGCAGTTGCTGCCAGAAGCGGGGCTCCACATAGGAATGTGCTACACGGGCAGCACAAACAGGCATGGGAGAAGCGCGCGCCGCTTTCTTCCCAACAGGGATGCGGCGGGGCGGGGGAGAGACCACCGGGGGCTGGGGTCCACTCCAGGCAGGGCGGGGGAGAAAGCCAGCTCCAAATATTGGTGGAGCAGAGCCCCCGGCCCTGAATATTGTTGGAGCTCGGGCACCAAAAAAGAACATAACCTGCCGCCTATGCTCCCAGTCTCTCCTGTTGAAGCTGTTGCACTGTGACTACATAATTAAAGAGTCATTGCAGCAGATCCTGGGTCTCCTACCACCCAAATGAGTGTTCTAATCACCAAGCTACAGAGTCATTCTTGTACATGCTCTTTCTCTCTCTGATCCAAATGAGAGGAATGGGGTTTAGTACATACCTGCTGGACAGCCTCTCCCATTAGCTAGCGTGGGCAGCTCCCTGTCTAGCATGCTGGCTTTTGTGCATCGCAGTCTAAGGCACCTACCTCTTTCCATTCTTTGTATAAGAGCCTAGGTGCCTCACTCAGGCTTCATGAATCACAGTGATTTTCTAGGCACTAAAAGTTAGGTATTCTGATGCTTAGTGTCACACCACCTAAGCCCTAAATTTCTAAATTACCCACAACCTGCTTTCTTGAAAACAAATACAAACATTCTGTTAAGGTTTTTTTAACCCTTTGACTTCTCCATTTCCCTCATATTCTAATATGCTAAAAAGTATATAAAAGATTGTTGGCTTCTCTATTTCTATAACTGAAAAATCCCTTTGAAGTTCCATGTTTATTTTTATCAGTCACCTTATTAATACTGGGGTAGTTCAAGTCTCCCATGGGTACAATATCCTGTGGTTCGGAGTATTTTCATAGTACATCCAGCAATTTTTTTCCCACCTTCATTCCTTGGAAATCTGTAAAAAAAAAATGCTCCGAGCCATTTCCCCTTTGGAGTTCCTGCTATTTTAACAGACAGTTCTATGGAGAACATGAACAACAAAAAAGAAACAACAACTCTTTGCACTCCAAACTCTTGTATTTGCAAGAGCACAAACAAGATGGTGAGCACAGATGTGGGACTCCATGCAAACAACGGTTTATTGTGTCTTTTTGATAGCTCATCTATTATTTGAGTCTTTGGAAATTTGCTGCTTTAATAATGCTATTCTAATCTACCTCATGACCAAGGCCAGTATAGAGCTGGCCCTATGGAATCAAAAATGACTGATTCCTTTACGCTTCTCTCATTCCGTAACAGTACTGAGAAGAAGCTAATATACACCTCGACCCCAATATAACGCTGTCCTCAGGAGCCAAAAAATCTTACCGTGTTATAGGTGAAATCACATTATATCGAACTTGTTTTGATCCACTGGAGTGCGCAGCTCCGCCCTCCCCCGGAAGGCTGCTTTACCGCATTATATCTGAATTTACGTTATAGCGGGGTAGAGGTGTACCTATACTATCAGAAAGATTTGGGATCAGATTTTCAAAAACAGGAATCTAAAAAGTTATGCTTATGTCATATAGGCATCAGTGTATGCAAGAAAAACCTGCAAAATTACAGATATGTAATAAATGAAAGTAATAGTTTACTAAATTACTACAAATCAAGAGTTTATTTTCATTGCTAAGTCCTTGACATTGGTTTCTCTTGGGATCAAGAGTGATTTTGTTTTTTTCCCCTGATTGTACTTACTTTCCTTCCTATAAATACAACACTTCACCACACTGGCTACAAGTTTGTCTTCTGCCCTCTTCTAGCACAATTCAAAAACAAAACAAAATGGAATAAGATAAGATGACAGAGTTGCCATTAAACTATTCCAGATCTGAGAAGTCCATGACTTAATTCTGATTACAAATTGCTATTAAACTGTATGTCCTTCTACTTCTTATTTGTACATATCACATAGCTCAGAATTAGTGAAAAGGTAGGATTTGAAGGTAAAGTGCGGACAGTGCTTTCCTGTATTATGCCTAACTCAGATACATGCTATAATTTCTTCACTTTCTTGAATTTTAAATTAACTCACAAATTTTCTTTATAGGAGGTTCCCATTAGTTTCTAAATCGGTTTAGAATATGTATGGTAAAACTCCTATGAAGGTCATTAAGTAAATGCGCCAAAAGCCAAATAAGCAGTGAAAAACACATTTATTTTAAATGAATTTTGAAAAACTCCACGTTTTGTTCATGTTTACATCTAAATAATCAAATCTAATATATTGCAAATGAATATTAATGTAATATAAGCATATCCCATTTTCAGAATAATTTTGGTTAGGCATATAATTATATTATAGTCATTGGTAAGATTTATACTTCTGGGCTTTCAACTCTTACCTGGGAGAGAGCCATTTTTTTTTTTACTCTAAATTGCTTTCTCACAGAAACAAATGAAATCACTTTTCAACCAAAAATAGCTATATTTTAATGGAGAACTCCCTTTGTCTACAATTCATTTAACTGAACTGAAGCTTTGTCTTCTGCCTCAAAAACACTTAAGCAAACCAAAGAGTTTTCAAAAGTATAAGAGATTCCTCAAAATTCAAATACATGGGATTATATATTACTGAATAATATTTAAATTTGTAAAACACTTTTGGATCCTCTGGAATAAAATGAGTGACAACTGGGATTTCCAGAGGCCTAAGATAGTTAGGCACCCAACACCCATTGACTTTCTATGGTAAAGAGTTGAGCAGCTAAGTTCCTGAGGCCTCTTAGGAAACAGCAAACTGTTAGAAGTGTGAGCTGTTTTAAATTATTATTTTGATTATTTCCAATAGGCTTTTGAGATTTTTTTTCAGCCAACAACCATTAATGAGCTAATATCAAACTAGAGCTGGTTGGGAATTTTTCGATAAAATGGTTTTTCATTAGAAAATGCCAATTGTATAAACACAAACTTTTCACACAAAAGGGCTGGTTTCTACAAAACTTTCCTTGGGAAGGTTTCTAGGATGGAATTTATGGACAGAAAGAGAGCAAGAAAGTCACCCAGCAGAGCCTTGTGTGGGAGTATAGTTTAATACCACTCCCACTATTATGGCCGCAGGTTCTGCGGGATCCCAGTCACACTGCAAGGCTCGACGCTAGTCCTGTGCAGGGCTCTATCACCCAGCATAGCCAATAGCCTGGAGGTTAAAGCAATCACCTGGAATCTAGAAAACTCAGTTTTAAGTCCTTGCTCTGCCTGATTCAGTGAAGGTTATTCTTGGAGGAAGCAATCTTTCTCTAGTTTTTTCACAAAACATTTTGGAAGGTCTCTGTTTTGATCCAATCTGAAACAGGAGACATTTGAAATCTCAAACATTTTCTCAGAAATGGGAAAACTATTTTCAACCCAACTCTGCTTCAAACTGTCAGGCTAAAGAAAGGCAACAGGAAGCTAAAAATAAATACTAGAACTGATACAAACGGAGATCAGAATCAAATATAAGCATAAGGGGCTCCATTAAATACTGTCCATGCTTCTTTGCATCCGGATTCTCAAGTTATCCATAACATCATGCTCAAAAAAATCATATCTAGTCATTAAGAAATTTACCAGGGAAAGCAAAAAAAAACATTGCTTCATATCTGAAAAAAAATCTCAGCTCAGATTTGAATAGCAGTATACCAAGACAAAAAGCCATGGCCAGCACATCCCTTGGCCCGTGCCGCTTCCTGCAGCCCTCATTGGCCTGGAGCGGCGAACCACGGACAATGAGAGCCGACACGGCAGGTAAACAAACTGGCTGCGTGCCAGAGGTTGCCGACCCCTGACCTATAGCTTCAGTGGGTTTTTTATTATTATTCTCTCATTTTACTTTTGTCCCCATGAGATTGATACATTAATAAGTGGTAAGGAGTGCTTTGATATTAATGATTATATTGTTTTATTTTATTGTATAATAACAATTCAATTAAATAAAAATATTTTAAAACAATTAGCACAAAGCCTCTGAAAACAATAGACAATATGATCAACTTTGTTTATCCTTGATAAACCTTACAGAGCTTTGTAAAGCTATCAGACAAATCAATATAACATGAAATTCAATTTTTTTTCACAAGAGATCTATTTAGCTGATTTATTGAAATATGAAAATGAAATGAAGAATTCCAGTTGTCAAGTTTTATTAGGATTCATTTATTCAGTGTTTCACTTCCCTGACAGGAATAACAGCATAGATGTTACTCGTCATTTATAAAATGCCTTGTCAAAACACCTGGAAATCCTTCACCTGCTCGTGCTCTGTACCAGGTTTGGATTAGACAGCTACCATGAAAATGATCCCTGGTAGTTTAAAACTTTCAGCTTCACTCCCTCCAAACCCTTTCCAGTAATAATTGGCTTTGTGCCAACAATTTAGCTTTAGCAGAGGAACTGTTATATAATTGTAGTTATGAGCATTTAAGCAGATTATTACCCTTGCATTGAGTGAATTAATTTATTAAGTAACAATTTCAGAGTCAGCGAGTCATTTAGAAACAATGGCAGAAAGACATTCTGATGAATGCAACAACATTATCTGAGATGTCAAAATACTTCATTGTTAGAAAAAAATCTGCCCTCTCGTTCCATGGAACAAGAAACAGACCACTGCTTCTCCACGTCGTCATTGGGTCCAACCTTTTCTCCTTTGAAATCAATGAGAGTTTTGCTATTGACTTCACTGGGAGCAGAATTGGTCCCTTTATCTGTATGTAATATTTAGTGAATGCCAATGAGGTCACTTGAACTGTAGGTGAAGTAACTTGAACTGAGCTAGGGGTACAGGAAGCAGAGGAGAAGATGTCTTCTCTAACCAACCACAGGTGGTTCCTTTAGCATAGCTCCTCTCCACTTACTGTCCTTTCAGATGCTTACGCTCAAGATCCACTTATTTTCCAAGTTCCACACTCCTGCTAGTACCTGCTCTGATTCCCAGACCTCCCCAACACTCTTATTCATAGTAGTTCCATTCCTCTCCCTCCCATGAGCCCTCAGATGCTCAGACTAGCTCTCTGTTTCTATAGGGGTATGTGCTGAGAGCAGCTGATGAGACCAGCAGCCAGACTTGTGGCAAGGTAAAAGGAAGTAGCTGATGGAATACTGCCGTGTCATCTAAATTTCTTGGTGCAGATCACAATATTTATCCCATTTTAGGGGGATGGGGCAAAAATTTCAAAAGTGCCTTAGTGACTTTGGAGCCTAAGTCCCATAGACTTTCAATGAGACTTAGGCTCTTAAGATACTTTAGCTGCTTTTGAAAATTTTACCCATAGTTCTGTTTTTTTAATTTTAATAGCTATAAAATAACCTATGTCTGAGGTATCAGCATACTCTTGCTGTTGTGTAACAAATTATTCCTTGTTATACAGTTGTTGCCTAAATTCTCCTGTATTTTTCCGTTTAACATTTGCCCTATTACTTATTATGGGATACATTAAATTTAAATAATGATAATTAATAGAGCTAGTCTCAAAAAAATTACAGATCATGATTATATCAGCAGTTCTGTAATGCCCTGCATTGTGTATTTCACAGATTCCATATTATCAGAAATGATTCATATACAGTCATTCCTTAACTGAATTAGTCAAGTAACATACAGCAGTGGCTCTCATCCTTTCCAGACTACTGTACCCTTTTTAAGAGTCTTGTGTTTTTGTGTCTGGGGATTTGTCTTGTGAATCCCCAAGTTTCACATCACTTAAAACTTACAAATTCAGACATAAAAATACAAAAGTGTCACAGCACACTGTTACTGAACATTTGCTTACTTTCTCATTTTTACCATATAATTTTAAAATAAATCAGTTGGAATATAAATATTGTACTTACATTTCAGTATATAGCAGGGGTCGGCAACCTCTGGCATGCAGCTCTCCGAGTAAGCACCCTGCTGGGCCGGGCCAGTTTGTTTACCTGTTGCATCCGCAGATTCAACCAATCACGGCTCCCACTAGCCACGGTTCGCCAACCCAGGCCAATGGGGGCTGTGCGAAGCAGCATGGATCGAGGGATGTGCTGGCCATGGCTTCCCGCCACCCCCACAGGCCTGGACCGCAAACCTCGCCAGTGGGAGCCGCAATAGGCCGAACCTGCGGACACGGCTGGTAAACAAACTGGCCCGGCCCGCCAGTGTGCTTACCCTGGCGAGCCGCGTGCCAGAAGTTGCCGACCCCTGGTGTATAGTATACAGAGAAGTAAAAACAAAGAGTCATCTATGACATTTTAGTTTGTACTGACTTCACTAGTGCTTTTTATGTATGCTGTCGTTAAACTAGGCAAAGATCTAGATGAGTTGATGTACCTTCTAGAAGACCTTTGCGTACTCCCAGGGGTACACATACCCCTGGTTGAAAACCACTGATGCGCAGTATTGAGTTAGTCAAGGCCCTGAAATCTCTGATTGTGGCACAGACCACACTCTAAATGTTGCTATTGCCCACATCACTGTTGATACTTAACAAATATATAGTTACAAGAAGAACGTGTTCATGTTCAATGTACAAGGAACCAAATGAGGACATTCTATGCCCCACTTACAAGTGACGAGGATAGGACAGACTGAAAAGGCTCAGAAGAAGTATTAGTTTTACAGTGCTTTTATTGTTTGTGTGTGTTCACTTCCCATGGACATCACAGAACAACTGAGTCTGGAAAGTGGAGAGGGTGGTGGCTGGTTGAACCAGCATTAGGGGCATTCCACACATAGTAGGCTGTGTGGAAAAAGGCAAGGAGATAGCAGAAGAGAAGTATGAAGAGTGGCGATGGATATATTTGGTGCAGAGGGCATTACGAGTATAGTAGCTCAAAGACGTAGGCCAAAGTGGAGTTAAGAAGGTCCACTGAATGCAAGAATAAACATTTAAACTTGATGTGGCGGACAATGGGGATCCCACAGAAATTCGAGTAGCAAGTGGGTGTGGTGACATAGTTTGAATAGCTCAGGAGGAAAATAATGTTAGTAGCTGCATTTGGAAATTGCCACAGGTTGTGATATGAGTGTCCTTATGCTCAAGAGGCTTGCAGATCACTTACATGGATATAACTAAAGCTGTAAATTTTCAAAACTGTGCATGGGGATTTAGTTATATATTCATTGGACTGTCACATGGTGAAAGCTCTAAGTGCCAAAGTTTACTCCTGTAGTACTTGAGGCCACTGAAATAGTTTATATTTCTTCCAGTTGATCACTAACTGAAAATAGCTTTCTGCCTGGATGGAATACAGCCATCAAATGTGACAAGGCCTGCAGACATCCTTCCCACAAGTTAGTGCATCAGTGTGACTTTTATCCACCCTGAGACAAGGAGATTGAATAGACTTTCAAACAAATATCAAAACCCCACAATCTGACCCTCCAAGCAAAACATCTGGGTCCTGATTTACAGCCGTGCTACTCCAGTTTTACATCAGTGTAACATCCTTGATTTCAGTAGAATGATGGTGCCAGAAGAATAGCATTGCAGCAGTGGCTCAGACCCATAGTTTTAAAACAGAAAATCCCAGTAATAAGAATGGCAGGATTGTGGTCCATCCTATGAGCCAATGCAAGGGAATAAAGTTATCCATTCTAGGCATAGGTGCAAGGCAGAGAGATTAGCCTCCACAGAACACACAAAAAGAGTCTGGTGCAGCTGCTTGAAAAAAATATAGAAATTATTTGCAAAAATTGTTTTCAAAATTTGCAAAAAAATAATTAAAAAAAAATTCTCAACCAGTCTCAGTTTGTGAGCATTGCAAAGGCAGGTGAGTCTCACATTACTTTTGAGCCCACGCAGCATGTAAGTAGTGCAGGCATGGTGCAAAGGGGGTACGTAGGTGCATGTGGTGGGCTAAGAGTGGATGTATGGAGGAGTGTAAAATGTCAAGGTGACAGTTGAGTTTTTCTGGAAAAAAAAAAATCACTTCATGGGGTGAAAGGAAATTTGCTGCTGCTTTTGGACTCCTGCTCAAAACACATTTACATATAAGTATACTAAAGAAAAACCAACCCCAACCTTCAAGTGCTGATAACAGAAAACATCTGGTGCTTGCCTCGTTTTATTTTTACTAAATGTGTTGGTTTTTTTTACTGTGCAAATTAACCGATTTCCACACAACTGCAGGTATAAACACTTAGTAAGCACTCAGTAGCCATAGTGGCAAAGAAGCACTACACTTTGTCAGTTCATATATTGCATCCACTCACAGAGAACGGGCATGACATATGAACAGCTTGGAAACCAATTCAGGGATGACTCCTGCTTCCTCTTCACAATGTTGCTTTTCAGAAAAGAAATAACAGTAAAAACATTCTCTACTCCAGTAGTTATGCATCCACTAGGTATTCTCTGCTTGTCAGCTAATTTACAATGTAATTGCTTCTGGGGTCCTATTTTTGCAACTAAAAAAAGGAGGTATTGAGATCTCCCTGTTTTATGCTGATCAAGTGACATAATTGATTAAATAGACTGGGATGCACTGATCTACACAAGTGCCTGCCTCAGCATGTCCTGCAGCAAATCACAGCACCCACCATAAACACTTGCATATACTGCATATTTACAATATTACAAGCCTGAGAATCACCTTATTCTCCCTGTCAATACTGGACATACTTTGCTTTATTATATGTATTTCCTGTTGGATAGGCATTTACTGGTGCTGTACTAGGTCCATTATTGTGTCTTTTTTAAAAAAAATAATTCATGGTATTGGAGACTGAGAGCAAAATTAAAAACAAACAAACAAACCTACCCTATCCTACTTCACCCCCCAAAAAACCTAAAACATAACCCAGACACATTAAACCAACCAACCAACCAAAAAAAAAACAAATGTCACAGAAAAATTCCACCCTGATTTTTCCCATTCATTATAGTAGAAGTATAGCCTCCTTATAGACCTGTATTATTTTCACTGGCTAAGCACTGTCTACAATTAATGTTCAATATACTTCAGATATATCATGTATGTTAAGGAATCATGTCCTAATAGATTTTAGTCATCACCTACAATTCTTAATATAAAGCAGTTAATCAAATGCACACTATGAGAATCTGCAGTATTAAATTTGCTGGGCTGTTTTTTTCAGGCTGCATTCGCTCCACAGGAGCCTTGGGCATGGAGTCTAAGAAAATCTCACATGACACTTTCAAGCACTTTCAGTTTTAAAAGAAATTGAGAGCTAGTTCAATTAGGAGTGGGCAAAGTAAGAAGCGGCCAAACCTTCACCTTTCCCCAACTAAATCTTGACTTTTTTTTTCAGATTTGTATAAATTTAGGTAAATCATCTAGGAAAATTAGGCACTGGGCTCCTACAACTATATCTGATGTGCCAATTGATAGATATCTGAGAACATCTGGAATGCACATTCATATTTTCAGACTTAGGGAAGATGGCATAGTGGCGAAGGCATTAGCCAGAGACCAGGATTCAGTACCCTGCTGTGCCACAGACTTCCTGTATGACCGTGGGCCAAAGGCTCAGGTTTTCCCTACACATGAAAGTTAACCTGGAATACAGTATAATGTGAATTTAAAGGAGATTAACTATTCCTGATTAACTCCAGGTGTGGACATTCTTATTCCAGAACTAGAGTGTCTACACATGGGAGTTAAACAAGAACATTTAATCAGGAATAGAAATTCTGGAATAACTCCCCATGTAAATGAGCCCTTAGTCTCTCTGTTCCTCAGGTCCCCATCTGTAAAATGGGGATAATAGTACTTCATTGCCTTATAAGGATGCTGTGAGAGTGTTCAAAGTTGTAGGGCTCAAAGATACACAGTAATGGCTGCCATTTAAGTGTCTTGGGCTACGTCTGTAGTGATGCAGCTGCGCCGCTGTTAGATCTCTCTTGTAGACACCCTATGCTGATGGGAGAGAGCTTTCTGGTCAACATAATCCACCCCTAATGAGCGGCAGTAGCTATGGTGATGAGAGAAGCCGATATATCACTGTGCACACTAGTGCTTATGCTGGTGTCACTTATGGGGAGTGGAATATTCACTCACTGGGTGACTGACATATGTTTTGCCAACAGAAGTGGTAGTGTAGACATAGCCTTAAGATTATGACATTTAAAGAGAGTAGCACTAATGAAGTCTGGAAAAGAAGATAGACCGCACAACTAAAGTTGGGTGGCATTTTTTTGACAAATAATCAATTAATTAAAAATGTAGCTTTAGTCAACCCAAAACTATTCATGAACTTCACACACATTCATAGGATAGCTTTGGCCAGGAAAAAAAACAGAAACAAAAAAATGCACAAATTTGGGCTGGAGTCACAAAACGGTCAGAGAAGAAGGTGGTAACCTCCCCCCTAACCATTTTTAGCCATTGGTCTGGTGGTTAGGACACGCATGCGGAATGTAGGAGACCTAGTTTTGAATCCCTACTCTTGAGCAGAGATTTGACCCCAGCTCTTCCCCCTCCCAGGTGAGTGCCCTAAACTCTAGGTTATAGGCTATTCTGGTGAAGCTACAAAATTTGTATGAAATACTTGAGTAGTCATTGGGCCAGAGACAGAGAGAGAGACTATATCCTGGTGATTAGAGAACTCACCTGAGAGGTGGGGACACATTTAAATCCAAGACTAAAAGTTATAAGGTGGGCACCACCACTACCTCCCCCCCAGCCATTTTCTGGACCTAGACCTTTAAAAGTGTTCAGAAACAAAATGTTTTGGTCAAATGACATATTTCATTGGACTCCAAATGGAACTTTGATTCATCATAATTTTTAAGAATTTTCTGATTTGACTGGACCCAAAACAAAGAATTTTTTTATATTTTTTTGGAAATGTCAGCAAACAGAAAAATCGGTTGTTCTTCCACCTCTACTCACAGCAAACCAAGGAAAGGGCCACTCGAACTTTCTAAGTGTAGCACCCCACCTCCTTCCCCATCCTGTTCACTGGCCCAGTTCAAGATAGGGGAAGCTTGCCTTGCGACGTTTTACATAACTTTGGGAAACTGGGTCTGAAGCTCCTTTGTGTGCTCTGCATTGTGTGTCAGTGTGTGTTCACCTCAGACAAGCTACCAGGAACAAGGCTTTATTCTGTGAAGAATATAGAACAAGATTATAGTCTAGCCCAGAGGTGGGCAAAATATGCCCCATGGGCCACATCCGGCCCACGGGACTGTCCTGCCTGGCCCCTGAGTTCCTGGCCCAGGAGGCTAGCACCAGCCCCTCTCCTGCTGTTCCCCCTTCACTGCAGCCTCAGCTTGCTCACTCCGCCGCCAATGCAATGCTCTGGGCGGTGGGGCTGTGAGTTCCTGGGGCAGCACAGCTGCAGAGCTCGGCCTGACCCAGTCTCTGTGCTGCATGGTGGAGGCATGGCCCAGCTCCATCCGGATGGTGCGGCTGTAGCGCCTCCCAGGCAGTGCGGTAAAGGGGCAGGAAGCCAGGGGAGAAGGGTGGATAGAGGGCAGGGGAGTTCGGGGTGGTGATCATGGGGTGGGGTATGGATAGGGGTCGGGGCGGTTGCGGGGGGGGAACAGTGGGTTGAATGAAGGCAGAGGTCCCTGGGGGGGAGCATCAGGAGGGATTGGATGGGGCAGCGGGAGTCAGGGGGAGATCAGGGGACAGGGAGTGGGGGTGTGTGGATGGGGCAGGAGTCCTGGTGGGGGGGCAGATAGGAGTTGAGGGCTGGGCCACGACCCCCTCCCCTTACCAGCCCTCCATACAATTTACGAAACCCAATGTGGTCCTCAGGCCAAAAAGTTTGCCCGCCCCTGGTCTAGCAGTTTCCTCTCTTCTTGCCTGCCAAGAGCTCCCAGCTCAGTCCATGCTGAGACCTCCTGCTGGGAGGGCAGAGGGTACATCCTGGAAGAAACCAGGAAGTTCTCTCAACATGCTGCAGTTTGTAGTCTACAACTTGTAGTTCCCACGGCTTCTGTTGATGCACACTGAACCCTGGGCTACATAAGTAAGCCTGCCCCTGAAAGAAGGGGGCTCCTGCAGGAGAAAGGGCTGCGAAACACTCCATGAAAAGCCACAGCTGCCACAGTGATCCTCAAAAAAAAAAAAAAAGGTTGTAACCTCGTTCTTACTTAAAACAATTTGTGCATAATATGATTTTCTACTTTCACACAACGTGCTCCATTTGTTTCATAATTCAAGTGAACAATCACTGCAATAACAAAAGCTTCCTCTGTATAATCTGCCTACTGATATGTGATATATTCATTTTAATTATCTTTGCCCTCTTTCCAGACAGCTACCAGGAAAATGTTTGCCAGTGTTCAAATCTTGGATGAAAATATTGCAAAACGCTTCCAGTTTTACTCTCTGAGTCTTTAGACAAGCTATGTGCTCGTTTCATGTATGCAAAGGCAGAAAGCTGCATTCTGATCTTACACCGAACTCCATCAAATTGAGTCAAGTTACTCCCAGTATCCAGCAGTATGACTAATACTAGAATCAGCCACATACTTTCAGTTCATATTTCAACCAAAGGCTGAGTATCTCCATCACTACACTGCCCTTTTATTCCAAGGCTAGATTGGCATACATTCAGAATTTCCTAGGAGTAAAGATTTTAACAGCATTGATTCAGAGAAATACAGAGAGCTTATTTATTTAAAACCAAGGATACTAATATTACAGTAACAGCAGCAGAAGAGAAGCCATTAGAAATACTAAAATTTGCCTTCTAAAACAAATGGCGGATGCTGGAATTTGGAGAGTGCAGAGAAATAGGAACAGAGAAAGTGGTTTGCAACAAGAATAAACATAGCACTGTGTTTGCAATTCACAATTTAAAGCCAAATTAGATATTTTTCCCCTGGTATTTAAGAAGAGTTATCTGCATCTCACAGGCCTGAATTTGAGTCATTCTGTGCCACTCAAAACAAGTACTGAGATAACTGTGCTAGAGAGGATGGGCTAGTAACCCCCAGGCATGCCAGCCCTGTGGGCTGCCTTGTTTTCTATGTTCCTGCCAAAAGTAACTTGCCTGTTTGGGATATGCTCTTTTGTTTTTTGTTTTTCCCTGTCTTATTGCCTGAAGTAGACTCCCCATTGATACAATCAGCTATTTTTAAGTAATGGATAAATAGAGGGACTTTTGAGAGAACATGAAATGAATTTCCACAGGAATAAAGAACGCAGAAATATAGGTAGTTTTACATCATCTTTTTCCTTCAAAAAAGTTGCAAGTCGAAAAAGCTAAGGCAACACCAAACATTCACAGAGGTATTGACAAGTCAATGTAGCTAATTATATGGGGCAGATCCTCAGCTAGCGTGAGTTGTTATAGCCCCATGAAGTCAGCGAAGATCTGTCCGAACTGCATATACGGTGTGATTCAAAATAACCCAATATAATTTATTGTCAAAGGATGTAAACTGAAATTTTCAGTTTGAACATTTGGTTCAATATCTGGAAACATAGATGTTTAGGTCAGAAGGCCGGACAATAGTGATCATTTAGTCTGATCTTCTATACAGCACAGGTCATAGAACCTCCCTGAATTACTTCCTGTTTGAATTAGACCATCTTTTAGAAAAAATACCTCATACAATCTTGATTTTAAAATTGCCAGTGATGGAGAATGTACTACAACTCTTAGGAAGTTGTTCCAATGGTTAGTTACCCTCACTGTTAAATTTTGCACTTTTTTCTAATAGATTGAAGAGCCCTCTATTATCATAACATTTTCCCCCACATAGGTACTCATGGACTGTGATCGAGTCACCCTTTAACCTTCTCTTCTTGAATATCATATAAGGCAGGGGTCGGCAATCTCTGGCACACAACTCACCAGGGTAAGTTCCCTGGCGGGCGGGCCACTTTCTTTACCTTCCGCGTCAGCAGGTTCGGCAAACCATGGCTCCCACTGGCCACAGTTCGCTGTCCCAGGCCAATGGGGGTGGTGGGAAGCCGCGGCCAGCACATCTCTCACCCGCGCCACTTCCTGCAGCCCCCATTTGGCCTGGGACGGCGAACCACAGCCAGTGGGAGCTGCGGTCCGCTGAACCTGCCGATGCGAGCCGTGTGCCAGAGGTTGCTGACCCCGATATAAGGCATGTTCTTCAATCCTTTAATTAGTCTCATAGTTCTTCTCTGAATCCTCTCCAATTCATCAAGATCCTTCTTGAATTGAGGACACCAGAACTGGACAAAGTATTCCAGTAGCAGCCACATCAATGCCAAAACTAGAGGTAACCTGACTTTGCTGCTACTTCTTCATATTCCCCTGCTTATACCTCCAAGAATCTCATTTGCCCTTTTGTTCACAGCATCACATTGGGAGCTCAGATTCAGCTGAGTATCTACACTGAGTCTTTTCAGAGTCACTGCTTCCCAGAATAGAGTCCCTCATCCTGTAAGTATAGCCTAAATCCTTTGTTCCTAGATGTACAACTTTACATTTGACCCTGTTAAAACTCTTATTGGTTGCTTATGGCCAGCTTACAGGGAGATCCAGATCTGTCCTTTCCAGCATTTGCCACTTCCTGAATCTTTGTGTCACTGCAAATGTGATTTTTTTTTCCAGGTCAACAATAAAAATGATAAATAGTGTAGGGCCAAAAACTGATCCCTGTGAGACTCTATGAAAAATGCACCTGCTTGATGATGATTTACCACAGGGATTGGCAACTTTTGGCATGTAGCCCATCAGGGAAATCCATTGGCGGACTAGGATGGTTTGTTTACCTACAGCATCCACGTTTGGCTGATCACAGCTCCCACTGGCTGCGGTTCGCTGTCTCAGGCCAATGAGGGCTGCGGGAAGTGGCAGCCAGCACATCTCGCGGCCCACACCACGTCCCATAGCCGAAGCCGCAGGACCTGCGAACCCTCAGCAGGCAAGCCGCTGGAAGCAGCTTGCCTGCCGCCCTCGCGGAGCTGGTAAAGCGCCCCCCACGGCTTGCCACCCCAAGCTCACAGTTAGCGTGCTGGGGCCTGGTGCCACCCCTGCTGCTGGAGGAGGAAGCAACTGTGAAAACCTGCAAAAGACAAACTGCAACCTGGAAAAAAAAGTCCCATGCAAGGGAGACCAACACGATCATGACTTCAAACATTTACAGAGTTTTTGTGGTTATGTTATAAGATATATGCTGTAGGATATATCACTACTTTGAAGCATTTTGAAATATAGATTTACCTGTTCCTAATTCTATATTTCCCCAGTTCTCAGACCAAACCCTCCCATTGGAGCTATGCTGACATAAGCAGACCAGACAATGGGTTATACTAAAGAAATAATGAGCTAACATCACGTAAATTCTAGAACATCTATTATAGAGAATGGTGGGTGTTAGTGGACAAATAGGTGTCTTCCATTTCTATCTTCTAGACTTCTATGATAAGAATTTTGAAAAAAAATATTGTATCACTCCAATACACACACATGTTTGCCTTCCTCTAGCCTCCCTGCTGGTATACTATCTCACACATCATGCTCAGTCTGTTCAGCCTCACCTTTCATGCTCTTCAAGATTCTGCCCCTTCCTGCTTCTGTGCTCTATCCCCTCTGATTCACCGTCACGCACCTCATGATCTGCAAAATCCACTTGCCTTCATGCTTTCTTTGGGCTTGATTTTCAGACCACAGCTTCCTCCTGGGCACATGCAATATTGTTTGTGGCAAACTGTCATAAACAGATAGCTAAGGGTTAATGTCTCTTTCACCTGAAAAAAAAGTAACCTGAAGCACCTGACCAGAGGACCAATCAGGAAACCAGACTTTTTCAGGTCTGGGTGGAGGGAAGTTTGTGTCTGAGTCTTTTGTCTTGAATCTGTCCCTCTCGGCTATGGGAAGGATTTTTCTATTTCCTGCTTTCTAATCTTCTGTTTCCAAGTTGTGAGTACAAAGATAGGTTTGGGGTTTTTTTGTCTTTACATGTAAGTGTTGCTGGAATGTGTTAAATTGTATTCTTTTGAATAAGGCTGTTTATTCATATTTCTTTTAAGCAATTGACCCTGTATTTGTCACCTTAATACAGAGAGACCATTTTTATGTATTTTCTTTCTTTTTATATAAAGCTTTCTTTTTAAGACCTGTTGGAGTTTTTCTTTAGTGGGGAACTCCAGGGAATTGAGTCTGTGCTCACCAGGGAATTGGTGGGAGGAAGAAGTCAGGGGGAAATCTCTGTGTGTTAGATTTACTAGCCTGACTTTGCATACCCTCTGGGTGAAGAGGGAAGTGCTTGTGTGTTCCAGGACTGGAAATAGAGAGGGTGGAATTCCTCTGTTTAGATTCACAGAGTTTGCTTCTGTGTATCTCTCTAGGAACCCAGGGAGGGAATACCTGGAAGGGAGAAGGGAAGGGAAATGGGTTATTCCCCTTTGTTGTGAGACTCAAGGAATTTGGGTCTTGGGGTCCCCAGGAAAGGTTTTTGTGGGGACCAGAGTGCCCCAAAACACTCTATTTTTTTGGGTGGTGGCAGCTTTACCAGGTCCAAGCTAGTAACTAAGCTTGGAGGTTTTCATGCTAACCCCAATATTTTGGACGCTAAGGTCCAAATCTGGGACTAGGTTATGATACAAACATTCTCCAGGCATTAATTCTTGTATGAATTGTTGGCGGATTTAAACACCTATGCACATAGCTATGCCAGTGGTGTAAATTAGGGCTGCCTTTGTGAAGTCATAATTTGCATCAGGGCTTAGTGGCCCTATATCCAGAAGCAGCAGTTGGTTCCCTGTGTGGCTCTTCTGTCAAAGAACAGTGCAGAAAGGGTGGAAAATCATGCAACTGTCTTTGGTGGCTGATTTTCATCCTGTTTTGCTTACCCAGTGTTGGTCCTTGTTAGAAAGTGGAAACAAATCACTTGTGAGAAGGACCCACATCTTTAATGTTAAGGCTAGAGAAGAGACTTGAGCCATTATTGCCATAGATTGTTAACGCTTGTCAACTACATTTAAACAGGCAGTGGATATGTCCAGGTTCAATAACCACCTTCAGGTATTACTGACCTTGCTACATCCTTCCCTTTCTCAAACCTCCTATCATTTGGTCATTGAGAAAGTAGCAACGGGGCAAGTGGTTTCAGCCCAATCTGTGCAACAGAGATTTTATTGCTATTTCTATTGATATAGGCTTTTAATGTTGATTAGGTTACACTAGTGAGAAAGACATGGAATATAAAATACAGTAGACATTAAGACTATCACTCACAATTCATTAGACGTTCTTGTAAAGCTATTCCATAAACACAGTTACACAAGTTTGAAGATAAAAGCAGTAATACTGCTTTACTGCTCCCATAATGGGAAGGCTGTTCCCTTAGGCATAGCTGTTTTCTTAGCCTGCCAGAGCTACCTCTAAATTGACATATCTTTCCCAAGCTCCAGACGTCACCCTGTTAGCTCAATCCCCTAAAACAAACACATCCACTTTTGATCTTTAGCTGTTACAATAAAAAAATATCATTTTCTTTCTCTTAATTCACAGCACATTTATACACTGCAGAGACTGTTCTTAGAACATGCATCTTCCTTGAGAATTCTTTCCTTAATCATATAGGAGGTGATCCTGATTTATAAAGAAAGTGTTTGACTCATGTCTATTTCAAACAAACTCTTTGAACTAGGTTTGCAGGAACCGAACTAGCGTGTGAGATATATTTCCGTTTTCCATAAACACTTTTCAGCTCCTCAGCCCTGAATCAACTCTTTGAACTTTGCACATTCAAACAAAATAAATTTTATCAGACAACATTTTCTTTCTCTTAACAGTCTATAGGAAAAGAAGGAACCTGTGTACGTTTTTAAATTACCTCTCTCTGGTCTGGTCTGGTCTGTGCTAGGGAATTTTAAGAAATAATATTATGCTAGCACTCAATAATACTGACTAATATGGTGTTAAACATGATAGAAGCCTCCAAACACTTTTCCACATTGGGGCCTATCGCCCTAGGCACCCCTGTATTTACACCCTACAAACTACTTCCATATTTTTTGTACAACATATGCCTTCCGAGGTATCACTGAAAAACTAATAACTCACTGATCATTAATGTACTTGTGTGGTGTATCTACAAGGTGTGTACACAGAGCTATGGATATGTGCTAGGATTATGTTTCCTAAAATGTGTTTGGCTAATGATGCATAAGCCCAGTCTGCCCTAGACAAAGGAATGCCTTTTTGTTTGTCTGAGCAGCCTGGCTGTCAGGCAGAGATAATGAAAGTATATTTACATAAAAGGAAAACAAAGACATCAGAAGAGCGAGTGGAGAAAAAGCACCTCAGGATGCCTTCCTGCGTCTCGAAGTAGGATCAATTAACTTTGAAAGATATACTTTTGAGAGGTTTACTGGATTATAAAGATAGGGGCAGAGAACCCCTAAGTTATCCTTCACCCGAGGAGACAAGGAAAACCAGCACCTTGAATTCTGTGGGAATCCTAGCTGAGAACTAACCAGCTATTGCTGGGAAAGGGAAGATTGGTGAGAAAACTACCTTGAACAAAGCTGTGGCTTGTTAAATTTGGTCTTAGCCAAAGCATATTTTTAGAAAGCATATTTTTATTTTTGTTTGCTTGTAACCCTTTCTACCTTTATTTCTTCTACTTGGTATCACTTAAAATTATTACATTTGTTAAATTTGTTTTACTTTTACTATAAGCCAATTCAGTGCTATGGTTGAAGGGAAAGGTGTTTTTAGCCCCCAGTTAAATTAATATGCTGTAATGTACTGACTCTTTAACAGAGCAGCAAACTTAATACTTTCTGTGAATGTACAGAGAGATGTGCCAAGCACCGCAGAGAAACATCTCTAAGGAGCTCTGAGGCTAAAGTTCACTGATTGTTACCTGCTAGCAAGGTTGGGGCTGGGAGAGCCTTGATAAATTTGCTGGTGAAGATGATAGACCAGTGTGGCAAGGAGCTGACATACAGTCTAGTCTCCAGCAACGCTCACTCTTCCTAAGGTAACATAGTGACTCATGGATCTGAGTATCCCCAGCAGAGAGTGACAGGCTCCCACCAGTGCTAAGAACAGCTAAACCAGTGTTAATACTCGTCAGAATTTTTTCCAAGAATTCCAGAGTGTGGACAAGGTTTTTGTATGGCTGACGAGTGCCATTAACAAGTCTACATCAACAAGTTTCTACTCTCGTTAAGTAATATTTTAATTGGAAATGATATTTGTCTCTTGTATCATCAATACTGCAATGAACATGTTCATTCTCAGTACAGTCCAAATGAAACTAACAATATCAAAATAAATACACAGTATTAGTAAAAGTAGAAAGGCTTTTCTGGAATTTGGCAATAATTCATTTAGTAGATTTACAGATGCTAAGGCCATAAGGGAACATTGTAATAATCTAGTCTGATGTCCTATCAAGGGCGGCTGTAGGGATTGTGCCGTCCCAAGCACGGCAGGCAGGCTGCCTCCGGCAGTTTGCCTGCGGAGGGTCCGCTGGTCCCGCGGCTTCGGTGGACCTCCCGCAGGCTGCCTCCGGCAGAGCACCCCCTGCGACTTGTCACCCCAAGCACGTGCTTGGTGTGGTGGGGCCTGGAGCCGCTCCTGCCTCCTCTGCAACACAGGCCATAGAATTTCCCTCAAATAACACCTGTATGAATTAGAGCATATCTTTTAAAAGAAAAATCCAGGCCTGATTTAAGAAATTGTCAGTCATAAAAAATCCTCACACCCTTGGTAAATTATTTCAATGGTTAAAAGCCTCTGCTTACACTTTATTTCCAATGTCAACTTGTCTAGCTTCAACTTTCAGTCACTGGATCTTGTTTTACCAGGAATCAGCAACCTCTGGCATGCGGCTCGTGTGAGTAAGCACCCTGATGGGCCAGGTCAGTTTGTTTACTTGCCGCGTAAGCAGGTGGCGCCCACTGGCCACCGTTTGCCATCCCAGGACATTGGGGGCTGCAGGAAGCAATGTGTGTCGAGGGATGTGCTGGCCGCAGCTTCCTGCCACTCCCATTGGCCTGGAACGGTGAACCGCGGCCAGTGCTTACCCTGGCGAGCCGTGTGCCAGAGGTTGCTGACCCCTGTGTTATACTTTTGCTCGCTAGACTGAATAGCCCATTATCAAATATTGTTCTGTATGTAGGAACTTACTGACTATGATTAAATCAAGATAAGATAAGATAAGATAAGATAGATTGAGCTTCTTAACTGTATCACCATAAGGCATGTTTTCAAGTCCTGAAATCATTCTCATTACTCTTCTCTGAACCCTCTGAAATCTATCAACAGACTTCTTGAATTGTGGACACCAATGCCAAACACAGAGGCTATATAACCTTCCTAGCCCTACTCCAGATTACTCTGTTTATATATCCAATGATCACATTAGGTGTTCTTGTCTCACTGGTTGCTCATTTTCCGCTGATTATCCAGCATGACCCTAAAGTCTTTTCAGAGTCACTGCTTTCCAGGACAAAATCCCCATCCTGTAAGTATGGTCTACATTCTTTGTTACTAGATGTATAACTAAGCTTGCCAACTTTCTACTAAAACAAAATAGAACATCCTTGCCCTACCTCACCCCTTCTCCGAGGTCCCTCCCCTGCTCACTCCATCCCTCCCTCCTTCTGTCACTCACTCTCCCCACTCTCACTCTCTCACTCATTTTCATCGGGCTGGAGCAGGGGGTTGGGGTTCAGAGAGGGTGAGGGCTGTGGCTGGGAGTGTGGGTTCTGCTGTGGGGACAGGTGCAGTAGGGGGCTCTGAGCTGGGGCTGAGAGGTTCAGAGTGTGAGAGGGGGCTCTGGACTGGGGGAGGGGGTTAAGGTGCAGGGTGGTGAGGGCTCTGGCTGGGGGTGCACACTCTGGGGTAGAGTGGGGATGAGGGGTTTGGTATGTAGGAGGGTGGTTTGGGCTGGGACTGAGGGGTTTGGAGAGGGAGTGAGGGCTCTGACTGGGGGTAGGGCTGAGGATGAGGGGTTTGGGGTGCAGGAGGATGCTCTGGGTTGGGATTGAGGGGTTTGGAGGGCAGGAGGGAGATCAGGGCTGGGGCAGGGGGTTCAGAGGGTGGGAGGTGGTCAGGGGTGCAGGCTCCAGCTGGGGATGAGGGGTTTGGGGTGCAGGGCAGTGTTCCGGGCTGGGACCGAGAGATTTGGAAGCTGGGAGGGGGATTAGTGCTGGGGCAGGCGGTTGGGGCATGGGAGGGGTCGGGGCGCAGGCTCTGGGCAGCGCTTACCTCAGGCAGCTCCTGGAAGCAACGACATATTTGCCCTCTGGCCCCTACATGGAGGCATGACCAGGTGGCAATGTGCACTGCCCCATCCAAAGGCGCCAACCTCACAGCTGCAGAGCCGGCATTTGGGGCAAGGGCAATGTGCCTCTACATGTAAGAGCCGGAGGGCAGACATGCAGCTGCTTCCGGAAGCTGCATGAAGCCATGGCAGGTAGGGAGCCTGCCTTAGCCCCGCTTTGCCATCAAACAGACTATTAAAGGCCCAGTCAGCAATGCTGACCAGAGGTGCCAGGCACCCTTTTTGACTAAGCATTCCAGTTGAAAACCGGACACCTGGCAACCCTATGTATAACTTTACATTTTATTATATTAACATGCATATTGTTTCCTTGCAATCCAGATCATGATGTATGAGTGACTTCTCCTCTTCATTATTAATCCACTCCACCAATCTTTTTGTCATCTGCAAACTTTACGAGTGATGATTTTATGCATTATTCCAGGTCAATGATAAAAAATGTTAAATACTGTAGACCTGAGAACTGATCCATGCAGGACTAAACTAGAAACACACCCACTTGAAGATGATTCCCCGTTTACAATTACATTTTGAGAGCTGTCATTTAGCCAGAGTTTCATGTGTACCATGTTAACTTTGTATCATTTATTTTGTACTGTTTGCCAGAATATAATATTGGACAAACTCTCAGGAGACATAAAAGCAAGTAATTATCAATTGAATGAACATAAAAATTTCAGGTTTCTCAAGCACACATGTTCGAAGTAACTGTTTTATGCTGCAGTGCCATTTTTCTTAGTCAGATCATAACTAAACGTAAAAAAAAATTGACAAACGTCACTCAGATCATTTATTAACAGTAAACTGATTAGCATAACATACTTTATTTCAGTCTGAAATGCAAAGCCTGTTATGGATAAAAAATGTGAGTTTACAGGATTGCATCAAACACTGCTATGCTTGACCATGCTAATATAGCCTTTGTATTTCAGAAGCACAAAGGAGGGAACCATAAAATCATTAATAATGATATAAATATTAACACCATGCAACTGGCTGTATTAATGTTTTCTAATGGTAGCATCTGCAAATTCAGCTTGTTATAAACACCCATGCATCAAGAGGGAGAAGAGTGTTGACACATGAATAGGATGCTTTGTCAGACTGGCAATAAAATGTAGATGAATTGCAGAGAAAGAAAACCAAAGAATTCAAAGGGTTTCTTGATTGCCTTCTTCAAAATGCCAAGAACTTAAGCTGGTCTTTCTTATCTTCCTGTACATGCATGAGACACTTTAGGAGGTCTTTCTTACTGTACTATAATTCAGTGATTGTTCCAGCTCTGTGCACCATGCCTTTCTTCCAAAGGGCAGCATGAGATATATAATTCTGGTAATGAACAGCTGCGTAATTTAAGGGTCGAGCTAGGAGGGCACTATTCCTTATTTGTATTTCCTTAGCAGTTGCCAAGATATTCCAAGCCTATTTAGGAACACAACCTTTTGATTGCACTATTTCTCACAGATGATATATGTTGGGACTTGGTCATGTTCCAGAAAGCAAATTTCATCAGTAGAAGTACCAGAGCAAGCTTTTCTCTCATTTTACTCCAAAGGGCAAAAGAGCTGTAACTTTTTCCCAGCCATGCATGTTCTCTGTTCTATCATGCAGAGTTGTTTAAACCTGTAACTGTCCCTTTCTCAATCACAGAGCTATCAAAGGCATTTCCACATGACATCTCTCTCACACAAGGCCAATCTTCCAAATGTTAAAAAGGTCCAGGCAGCAAGGCCCTTCAAGATGAAAGCTGCATGCTGATTAATCAGCGGCTTTTTTATTCTCTCTTGGCAACTGTTCCCCTGTTTGTAAATAAATGGTTTACCCTGGATTTCCTGTAAATTAAGAAGCATAAGGCTGCTTTGGACCACATTCATAAATCAACAAAGCCTTCTCCTGTTGGATCCACAGGGATATGTTGTGCGCACTGTCATAAACACACTTTCAGGTGTCCTGAAGAGAATTAGCTCATCTAAAACAAACCTCATTCCTACATGAAGAAATGATAAGGTGGCCTGAAAGTTTGTCTGCTTAATAACTGTGTTCTAAGGCTTCCAGCAGCACTTTCATTGTTGCTTATTTGAACAGATCTGTCTGCAAACTATGCTATTACAGAGACTCAGGTTGGTTTTTGATGTGTGATATAATATAACAAGCCCCTCACCGAAACTCTCATATTAGAACACGAATACGTTTATTTATGGCTCAGGGTACTTTCTCCTTATTCACATGGTAAATAGCTAGCATGAAAGAAATGTAACAAAACCAAGAAAACTAGAAATCGTCTGCAAACTGGCAGCCACTGTGGTTCACTGATGGTCAGAATTACTTTCAGGCAGTGTGGCATGTTTCCATTTGTCACATTTAAAAGCTTAGCCAAATATATCCAATTAATACAGAATACAATATTTCTCCCTTTTTTTATTAGGGACAAATATACAAGTATTTAAGACTCACCACATGCATCATACTGCATACGTGCCACAAAGGGATGTAAAATAATAATATGTAAAGGGTAAATAATTTAACTCACATCACACACGTCTGGTCATCATTCACCTTGGATTATCTTCTATGCAGTATAGACAGCCACTATAATATTTATTCCAGACAATGATTTCTCATGCAGACTGAATCCCCCCTGCTGTAAATCATGCAAAGTGCCAGTGCACATATTTTGTGGGTATGAAAACTATCACAAAGTGTGCTTTTAGAAATAGCCATCTAATCCCAAAAAGTGAAACTATTTTTTACCAATTTTGAAGGCAAGTTGAAGGTTGTTTATTTTGAAAGTAGCAAAACCTTCATGAATCAATATCAGTTTTTGACATTACTATAAAAATCCATCCATCTCAGTATAACAATAACAGTTATACCTTTTCCTAAGACCCAATGTTAGTTTATGCTATCTGAATTATTGATGAGGGTCAGATTTATAGAGCTCTGATATTGATACAATTTTTGTGGACTTACAGAAGTTCTCTGAAGCATTTCCTCTGTCACTGAACATGTTCACAGTAGTCCTGTTGCAGCTAAATAAAGTACTTGGTTTTCAAGGATGTGGTGAAGAAAAAAATAGCATATTCATATAATATAAAGATAAACACCTTTCTAAACCAGAAAATCATGTCTGTGGCTCTAAGTTCATCCTCACAGTTTCTTGATGATAAATATGGTATGTAAGATCGACATACAGAGGACAAGACCCCTGCAATATCTAATTACAAAGGTGTGAAGTAGTCCTGTCATTTCCAAGATATCTGATGCTAATGAAGATAAATACTAAGCGTCTATTAGGTGCCTACTGCACTTTTGGGTGCTAGATAAGTACATAATATTGAAAAATAATGTCAAAAATACTATATATAAAGAACAATTCTCCTCAGCCCCCTCAGTTTTTTACCTCCCAGGCCCTACTCATCCCCCCTTTCCTTTGTGGTTTGAACTAAAAGTAGATTCATCACCTTCCAGACAGAAAGGTTAGCATGGTGCTTAGGACACTAGCCTAGGACTCAGGATTAATTCCTTGCTCCACTACAGTTTCTCATTATGACCCCAGGCAAGTCACTTAGTCACTCTATGCCTCAGTTCTTATGACTCCCATGTTGGGTGCTCAAAGAGTAATATCATGGCCCCTTGCTAGTGCTAATTAGGCAGCAGATAATATTTACTTCTTATAGGAGGTTTTTCATCAATAGATCTCAAAGTGCTTTACAAAGGAGGACAGCGTCATTCACCCCATTTTACAGGCAGAGGAAGTGAGGTATCAAAAGGGAAAGTGACTTGCCCAAGTTCACCCTTTAAAAGCTGACCCCAATCTCAGATTCCTTCTTTCCCCTTTTTGTCATCTTGGTGGCACAAAGCTTCCCTAAAACTGGCCTGGCAGCCCACTTCTGGTTTCCCCATGTGTAGAAGGATTCTTTGGCCACTGCCCTGCAACTTGGTAATTACGAACTGCTGGAACATTGCTAAACACTGGGCTATAAAATAATAATATTCACTAATGTATAGTTGAGCTACTGGCTACTCATTCACAGGGCTTGGTTTTGAACTCACTGGTCAAACTCCAGTGATGACAATGGAGTTACTTCCAATTTCCACTAGTGTGAATGTGATTAGAACCACTAACTCACTCGAACTGCTTTAAATACACAATAAGCATGTTATCTTATATTGCTATCTCTCCAGTATAATACCTTGTTACCCTTGAATTTAAGGGCCAACAATCAATAAGCCAAACAAATAATTTATTAATAAAATATCTGAGAATGAGTTTTAAAGTTAGAGTTTTGGGTGGACTGAGGGTTTTGAAAATCATACTGCTTTAATTATTCATCTTGAAATGCTTAGTCAGTTTTCCCTCTTTTCCCGCCAATAAATGAAATCAGGAAAGAATTAGAATTGGGGGGGAGGGAATTCCTTAAAATAGACCTGCTCAGGGTTATTTATTCTTATATACAATAGGCAAGAATTTCATGTATTTCTGAAACTTCACATCCTTCTCACTTTGCATTGTTATTATCTTCATCCATTTACTGGATTAGGTGTATAAAATACTATAGACTAAATTGTGATATAGAAAACACTAAGGTCCAGATTGTGACATGTAGCCATCTCCCTTAATTAGGTGCAGTACCACACCATTAGAAGAGCAACTCCTCACCTTGAAAGGCAAGAGGGCTTTGTCTAGACGGGGGATCAAAAAGGGCAGTGACTCCTTTAAGGGTCCTCTGACACCGAGGATTTGTGAGCGGGTGGCTGGGAGACAGATAGGTATCACTGGAGCTGGTGGGCCTCGGGTAAGCCCGTGGCCTCTGCACACCTGAGGAAGGGTATATAAACCCTGTCCTGCCCCAGCCTGACCCCCCTGTATTAGATGCCCCACCCTCCCACTCCTGGCATTAGTGGAGGGCTAGGTTTTTGTGGGCTTGTGCTTGTCATATTTTTGAGACTGGAAAGGATGTTGTCCTAGCAATCTTTCCCAAATCTGAACCTTAGAATCCAGAAAATGAGATACTAGCATGAATTTCCCTAAGCTTAATTACCAGCTTAGATTTGATAGGCTGCCACCACCCAAAAATATAGTGTTTTGGGGCACTCTGACCTCCCCACCTTCTCTGGGGACCCCAAGAACCCAGATCCCTTGGGTTCTTAAAACAAAGAGAAATAAACCATTCCCCCACCTCTCCCCCTCCCAGAATTTCACTCCCTGGGCTATTCTGCGATACTGATCTAACCTCTTAAATCACCATACAGAGAAGCATCTCCCTTCCCTTCCTCAAAGAGGCAAACAGATTCAAGGAAAATAGAGAGAGATTTTATCACTCCCTATCTCCCCCACCCATCCTGGTGAATTATCCCAATCCCCTGGGACAAAACAAGGGAAACAGAGAAAAACCAATCAATCAGGTTCTCTAAAAAGAAATCTTTTAATAAAAGAAAGGAAAAGGTAAAGAATTATCTCTGTAACTTCACGATGTAAATATTACAGGGTCTTATAGCTTACATACACCAGAAAGAGACTTTCCCACCAGTCCCAATACAAATCAAAATATTCCCAGCAACTACACATATAAAAGTTAACCAGCCAAATCCACAATTGCAAATAGAGTTAAAACAATTAAAAAGCCTAAACCGCCTGTTTTACTTACTCTATGAAAAGAAACTTAGAGAGCCCGTAGTAATGTCTGGTCTTTCTCAGACCCTCCGAGAGAAGAACAAAGAACAAAGAACTCACACCCAAACTTCCCTCCACTCAGTTTTGAAAGTATTTTGTCTCCTGATTGGTCCTCTGGTCAGGTGTTTCAGGTCACTGTTTGTTAACCCTTTTATAGGTGAAAGAGACATTAACCCTTAGCTATCTGTTTATGACAGATGTCCCTCACCCCCAATGGATTGGCCAGAATGGGGTGCATTTCCACACCTTCCCCAGAGCAGCTCAGGGACCTTGTGAGTAGACCAAGAGATATGGTTCAAGGTGTCACAACTCAGCAGGTGATGTGTGTCCACTGCAGGCATTCATTCTATAGGAGTCCAGTTCCCTGATCAACCAGAATTGGAAGTGGTCTTAAGAGAAGGCATGTCCTAAAGAAGCAGGAGAATGGGGCTAGGGCTCCTAATGTCTGGTACAAAGAGAAGAAAATCCCTTACTTAGCCTCTTCTTCTTCAGATGAGGGGGAGGTTGGTGAGGCCCCAGCAGTGGGCTATGGACGAGCTGTGGTGAACTCATGGCAGCCTTCACCAGAAGAAAACGATAAAGGAAGGAATCATGATCTGTACTGCACAAGCCATTGTCAGAAAGTTCCCAGATGAGTTAAGTTACTAAAGTTGCAGCCTAATTAAAGCACATCCCTTGTATCTTGCCTTTCATTCCGTGTGTCTGGGAAAACATGCCTCAGCAGGCAGTTTCCTCAGCGCTGCTCAGAGCATAAAGACGTGCGCATGTTCCACCAACGATTATGCTGGCACAGAATGTTCCCCCCATAGTGTGCCAAGAATATTCAGCCAATGCAGAGAGAGAGAGAGAGGTGCCAGCTTTCTCTCCAGAAAGTGGCAAGAGGAAGTAGTCCTTGTGTGCCTCATAGCACAGGAAAGCCAGAGACTGCTTTTTTGTGTACTGTCTTTGAGTAGCTGAACAGGACAGAGGTTAACTTCCCGCCTGCTCCTCCATACTTCAGCAAGGAGAGCACATTATCTGGACCTAAGATTCCAATCTTGGTCTCCCTGAAGTCAATGTATATTTTGCCACTGGCTTGATTGGGAGCAGGATCGTGCTCAACAAAACTGTTGCATTTAGAAGTAAATCTGAGGGATATTTATTTTATTATAAAGAAAAATATTGATATATTCTTTCCATACACATTTAAAATATATTTTAAGCAAAGAAAAGTCCTGTGCAAATATTAAAACTACCCTATCACTTAAAAAACAAACATAGATCACCACAAAATCATAGCCACTTGCTTAAAGATTATTTTTTTTCACATTAGACTTTATTATTGTGAATTTAGAAATCAAATGACATAGCTCTCTGTCTTTAATGAACACACCATAGAGAGGAATGGAATTAAAGTCAAATAGCAAATATAAATATTATAAAGCAATGACTATTAAATAGAATGCATTCTAAATAAAATATACTGTGCAGAGGACACAAAATTCTAATATTACCTCTGGAGAGAAAGTTTATTGCAGTGTTTTATAGATGAGACCCTGCAGTAATGTAAGGTAAAGGCTTTGTGATGTTGGCTGGATGCAAATTATTCCTTTCTGATAGTGTGATTTTACACCTAGAGTATAACACTTACTGTACAAATCAAGTTATCAGAGTCTGAATGAATGCTTCCCTGACAGCTAGCTAGGAGGGGGGAAGAGACTCTAGGTGTGTTTATGTAACTACAGTTTACTCCTGCTTTGCTGAGATTTGCTAGATATTCAGCTGATGCAGCGGTGTTTTGCTCACTGTAATCAACTTGGCTGGTGTTGGATCACAAATGTTAGTACTGAATGCAGGGGTAGTGAAATATGGTTACTAGTGTTTGTAATTATTGTGAGAATACAGAAAAGAAGGAATCATTTTCAGTTCAAAGAACCTTGGCAAAACAAGGGCTCGAATTTCCGAGCCCTAGGAAAGTAAGAGGGGTAGGGGCAGGAATACCAGCCAGGAGGCTGCACATACTCAAGGGTCCTCCTTAGGCTGGTTTTACCTGTTCCCCTCACCCACTATTCAAAGAATAGAGCTAAATAGGCTTCATTAGGAGGCACTTTTGTCATTTTAATTGCTCAATCAGAGCTGAAACTAGTTGGGATAGTAAGACTGTGTTTCTGCCCTGCCTACACAGAGCTGGAAATTGCTGAGAGCTGAAATCACTTGTGGCAGGACTCTGTTTCCTGCACAGAGTTAAAATCACTAAGAGACTGGCTGACAGGGACTGCTGGCGGGAGCAACGAGCAGGTGGCTGACAGTGGCGGCTGGTGGGCCAGCAGGGCAGTGGTGTAGAGGCATCATGAGCAGCCAGTAGGGCCAAAGGCATGATGAGGGAGTAAGATGCCTCTTACCCCTGCTTTACCGCCCACCCAGGGTGGGAGGTGAACTCTGCAGGAGCACCTCTGAACTCTGGGTCTGCACTGACCAAGGGCAGCAACTGTAAGTGGGGTGCAGTGAAAGGGGCTTTTGGATTGCTGGACTTAAGAACCTGAGGGGAATAGGACACTGCCATACCTACTTGTGCTGGGTCTTTTACTCATAGTTTATGTTTATGAACCCTGTTTGCGGTGTTTTCCCAAATTAATGCCAAGTTACTTGCCTCCTTTTATTAAAAAAATATTGTCTACACTGAGACTCTGTGCTTGTGAGTGGGGAAGTATAACCTTTCAGAGACACCTAGGGCTGATGCATAAATTTCCCAGGTTACTATGTCAGGGCTTGAGCTGGTTCTGTGTTGGATCAATGGAAAGGAACCCCTAGATATTGAACCCGGCCCTGGCTGCTGCTGACTCCAGGGTTTGAATAACCAGAAATAAAAAGGAAATCCTATTGCATTGTTCCTTTGCATTCACTCTTTAAGCTGCTGTGGGAAACAATTTGTTTAATAGTTCAGCCTTCTGTGTTTATTCAATATACATTTTAAAATAAATCTGCTAAAACTTTGTTACTTCACACTTTTAACCAATATGAAGTAATAATTGGGCATTAAGACCACCATCTATGATACATACTATATGAAAGAAATAGTGAAATCTTGAAAACAGCAATAATTTCACTTCAACTTTTTTTTAATGACCAGTTTATCTTTGATTTTATGATAACTCAGAGTCCTTCTTCTAATAAATCTAAAAATTTTAATAAATACTTGTTCTAATAAACCTATAAATTTATTTTTAACGCCTAAATGACAGGCCTGATCCTGAATCCACTGAAGCCTTCCTTTTGCAAATCTCCTACTAACTTTGATGGCACAGGATTGGGCACTATGTGACAACCGTTAGCACATATACCAAATATTTGTTACCGTTTGTCATGGAAAACCTAATGTTAATGATGGATGGATTGCAGTCGAGATGAATAGGCCACAAAAAGTTAGCAACTAATGAAAATAGTCTTTACTGGATTTTAATTTAATTCTTCCAACTGTGTATCCTAACTTAAATGTTATTGATGCAAAAGTATCCTGGTTTATGTAACATTCCATCCAGTTCCTGGAATTACTGACTAACCTTCACTGTTCTTGCAAGAAGTGTTTTCTGAAATATATTTATTCAATTATTTTTAAACGGGGGCGGGAATTGTTTTACTAGGAATAGTTAGAGAAAACTTCCAAAAGAAAACAATGTAATGAAATACTTTGTCATGAATACCAGCTGGGACTGGGAAGTGAAGGCTGAAAATGATTCATAACCCTTATCTGTTTAAGGGTGATTGTTTAAAAGGTCACCTGGGAAAAATGTCCCCTAAAGGTATGATCAACAAAGAAAAAAGGCTTTTGTGGGGCAAAAAATGGCTATGCTCACTACTTGTATTGAGAAGAGGAAGTTTTTCATTGCTAGAACTCTACCATGTAGTCTTTACAGTGAAAAAAAATGAATATAAAACATTCAGTGACTTCCTTCCTATTCATACAAATATAGTTATACGGTCTCTTTAAGAAGATTATTCTTGATATAAAGATATTGAACTCTAGCAGCCAATTCTACTGAAACTCAATATGAACATACACTACAATATGAATGTATTGGCTCCTAAATGCAGCCTGTTGAAACTGTATTATGTCTCGAAATTTGCCTTCTGCTACTTGTCTTGTACACCTTTGTGGTATATTCTCCAGTCCAGTCATTCTGTACTTCCCTCAGCATCTCATCTTTTTTTCCACAAATCATAATCCACTAAAGATAATTTAATTAAAAGATGCACCATGACATAGGACCTCAAAAGTCTGAGTATAAAACCAGTATTGCCATACCGGCTGATAAACAGTAATGTGAATTGAATTTATACAGAGGATTTGGCTCAGGGGTTTTCTCCTCTAACTTAGAGAAAATATTTCTGAACTAAGAAGAATTTTAAGCTAATGTGAACTATAAATAATATAAGGAAATTCCTCAATTACTTTCTCTTTCATGTGAAAGGGCTAACGGGGATGCACTGGATTTTGAAGTAAAAAAAAAAATTCAGTGGAGAATTTATATGAACTAATAGTGGACAGTGTCTTATTAAAAAGATATTCAGCATATTATTTTCCTTTTGGATATTACTGAATACCTTTTTATTGTATTATTGATAAGCCTGGGTCACCTAATTATGTACTCAATGTACACATTGCAAACCACATTTCTCACTCAATTGAAGTGGACTCGTTAGGGTTTCAGTATTGCCGGAAAGATCATCCAAATTATCTGGACTTCATGCTGCTGGAATCCTCACTAAGGACTCAGTCGGCAGAGGAACTCCCATCAATGTCAATGAGAGGTATGATTGAAGTCTAGGGAAGTATATGACCCTCAGAGCCAAGGTCCAAACAATATGTAATGTGGATCATCACATTACTTCCTATACACAGGCTGCAAAGATAGCTTTAAACTTGATACAATGAAATAAATGGGCAAATGAACAAGTGACAGGTGTCTTGGGGCTTTTGGGAGAAAATGCCCTTGCCAAAAATGTCACTATTTTGTTAATATCAGCTGTCAGCAGACAGCAATTCAGAACCAGTGCCTTTATTGTAAACTAGGTAATTGGTAAGAATAAGATTAGGACTAGAAGAGGAAAATGGATGCCATCTACACAAAAGCTTGTATAAATATACAGATGCACACTTGTGCACAACCCTATACCCATGTGTGTCCATGGAAATGCATATTTGTGTGTGCAAACACATCTGTGCACATAAACACACACCTAAATACGTACATATGCACAGGTACACATGTATCATGTTCATGAAACTGAGGAAGATGAGCTAAGCAAAAGTATTGCGACTTGTATGGCTGACTCAGACAAAACCTTGCCACCTGTGAATGCGTGATACTGTTTTAAGATCATCTTTAATATCTCCAATTTAGAAACACCATTTTATAAATTGCTTCATACTATTGTGGCTCCAGCAGGCTGCAGTTCCAGAATAAAACTGTTATTCTTGCATCAATTCCATTTCACAATTTATTACAGGGTCACAGTGCTCTGAAACACTTAAATTAATTCTTCCAATCGAACTATCCATTAAATAGTAATCATGAGCTGGTGCATGGCCCTGATCAATACAAATGCATATAGTTGCTGTAAAATAGCTTCTCTAACCAGGGAGGGTAATCCACCATTTTACAGATTTGAAGAACCAACAACTAAACAATTGGATAAGGTCAAATATTATTGATTGTAGAGTCAATGAAATCCCTTCTTCTGCCTTTCCCACTTTTCATTTGCTTGTAATTCAAGTATGATTTCCTTAAAATACATTTTTCCCCCCAGAGGCTGCACTTACATAGCAATAGAAAACAAGTGGTCTTGGAACAACATAATGATTCTCTGACATGAAGATCACTATTTCTGTAAAACCTTGGAGCCAAAACCGGAAGAGAATATATATTTAATATATATAATATTTTTAAAAATGGCTAAATTTCTATAGCATTTTAAAAAGCAGGATTTGAAAATCTAGAGAACTTTGCTAAGCATCTAGTATCCACATATTGGGCAATGGTTAGCTATGTTGTGGGGCAGAGCTTAATTAATTCTACTTTGTTATTTTCAAAATCTTCATAAGAATCCTCTCCAGATATCAAAAAAATGAAAAGACCTATTTAAGGCAACAGTATTCTAAAAGTTCAGTACTTAGATTTATCAGTGAAACTAGTTCTACTGGTACTACTTCTTTTACAGTTTGTTTGAAACAAAATAGAAATATTAAACAGAACGTTAAAATTATGTATTTTCCAAATATCTGTAAAATTGCTTTTTAGATGTCAAAAAGTGTTTGTGGTAAAGGAAGCATTTGCTGCTCTTCTGATTCTCTCTTGTTTTTTTCCATGTTTAGGTCAATAAAGGGCCATTTTTTATTAAATTGTTTTTCTTGTTATATGTTTCTCACTTCTCAAACTGTAGGAGATTACTATTTTCACTGTATTTTATTTTTGCAGCTATTTCTTTTAGTCTAGATATATTTCTCATTTTAGTTTTTAAATTTACCATTCTCTTTAATCTTTCTAAACCTTGTCTTCCAAAGCTAGCTTTTCCCTGGGTTCCTAATACTAAACAATTTTTTCCCCTCTACCTTTCAGCTTACCATTAATAAATTGTTGCTGTCCATTACATTTTTGGTCTGTAATTGAATTAGTCTGAGTCTTAAAGACACGCTCCTCTATCTGCAAGCACAATGACTTGCTGCTATATTTTTATCTATCTGTCTCCAGAAAGTAGTAAACAGAGAACTGGAAATATCATACTCTTGGAGAAATGCCACTTGGCACAAATTAGTCACTAGGTAGCTAAATATTGTGAACAGAAACAACTGGCAAAATAGAAAATCCACTTATTAGAATCCAACCGACTTTCACGTTTAAGAGTGAAACAAAATATTTGTCTTAGTTTATAGATTTGATGGCATTTAATGTTTTCAATTTCCTTCCTTATTTTTATTCTTTTGCTAATGCAATCTGTTGAAACTTGTCATATGGTGGGGTGAGGGGTAATTGATTCTATTTTTGATAGTTTTTATTTTTTCTAACTCTGTAGCAAAACAAGAATTGGAAATAGGTATGTGGGATGCCTGTGGTTTTCGTGGGAAACACAAATACCTTCTCTAATGGTCTTTTCATAGTTTTATCTTTTTATTAGATTTTATTTTTTACATGAAAGGAGGCATAGTATGAAATAGAAGGTTTCATAACTTTTGTAATGCTGTAGAATCTTCTAATGTCAACTGTTGAAATGGTATATACACCCACTTCCCCAAAATATGTGCCAGAAACTATTATAGGCTGGACAAGAACTGAAGTGAGATACCAATTGTCTGAATGAGTATCAGCCAGGGATAAAACATATAATATACATGTTAAGGATGGTTGAAAATTTCCCATAACTGTTTCTGAGCAGAAAATTCAATGTTCAACAAAAGGATTTTTTTTGCAAAAACCATTTGCTTTCTGTGGAAATTTTCATTTTTAATTGAAAAATCAAATGTTCAAACCCCCAAAATATTTTGGTTGAAAACTAAATATTTTGATTTTGATATGCTGCCATAGTTTCTGTGGGAGCATCTTGGCTGGACTATATTTCCCATGCTGGATCATGGGTAGGGAATCCCATGATGCAACTGCCTTCCCTCTTTTAATTAAAAGTACTGTAACATTGAGCCTACACATTTTTAATACGATCATAGTGC
Source organism: Gopherus evgoodei (assembly GCF_007399415.2). Classification (NCBI taxonomy): domain Eukaryota; kingdom Metazoa; phylum Chordata; order Testudines; family Testudinidae; genus Gopherus; species Gopherus evgoodei. The sequence goes on from NC_044322.1 coordinate 70,731,566, forward strand.
TAGCCCTAATACAGCAGCAACTGGCTTATAGATGACGGGTTGTACCTCCCATCAAAACCACTTTGCTTCAGTACTATACCTCCAGCTTTTCTCTCAACCCATGCCTACCTGCAACACAGGTAATGGTGGAAGGACAGCCCATTTCAATATCTAACCGTAAAAGACCATCCCATGAAAAGATGTGTAAGAGATAGCACAGACACAAATATGTGGTGACCATATAAATGCAGTAAACTTCACAGCTATGTGACAGATTGCTTTTACTGAGTACTTTTTGTTCTCTGCCCACTAATTCTTTTCTGCTGGGACTAAACATTCCAAAACCTTGAGCCATCAAACCTGGCACTTAAAGAAAAGAAGAACCTGCACAAAAATATGTTCTTTTTCCTCCCACATTGCCCTGCTTCAGTGTGTAGAAGACAAGGATTGTACTGAAGCATCTGCAGCAGGAAGCTACACTTTGTCATATAGATTCCAAATTTCAGTTAGAATCTGAGTAAAATGTTTACAGAAACAATGTATTTGACAATTTTACCCTTTTTTCAATTTGTGAATTTTCTACGATTTTTTTTGTAGTCCCCGAGCCTATGAAGACTCATGGACATGCTTAATTTGAAGTTCTGTGAGTTCCATGGGACTACACACAGTGCATATAAAGTTGAGCTTGTGTAAATCTTGGCAGGATTGTTTATAATGAGAATGTATAGTGTAAGTGGGCACATTTCAATTCATGGACTACTTTCATTAGGGTCCGTGAGGTTAGGTCTCATATGTCATATTACACTTTTTCTGGTCCCTGACTGTCTGCCAGACCCACAAAGAGATTTCAAGACGACAATGCAAATCTTCCACTGTAACTCTCTTCTTCCATAAACATTTTAGCAAACAAAACCCAATCATATATTGTTTTAATTTCACTTTCTGCCTTAGACTCACATACACAGATATATAAAGATACAATCATAGATTGGAATGAATTTGATGGTGTGACAAGATAGAATAGATAAAAGAAAGGCAATGGCATGACACTGACAATTATCAGTGGAAAAGACAGGGATCATTTAAGGAAACGTTATAGCTGATTTATAAAATTATTATTTGTTATGAGGATTCAATATAATTATATATATGTTAAGAAAGAGAGATATACACAGTTCTATAATCGCAAATTTGATTACAATGTTTGCATCATCATAATCGTTATTATCATTAGAACACTTGTTATGATATGTTATTGTTGAAGGGGATTTACAAAGAACATCATTCACAATATATAATTATGGCTGTTACAGACATTGTTTAATAGCAATTTGTTCTTAAAGAAGAGTGCCCATTTTCTCATCCCACTGTCAACCACGCAGCAGTATAATCAAATCATTTTAATCTGCCTGAGGCATCTTTAAGTCACATAATTTCTGCTTTACATTGCTTAATTATTTTACTTTGGAGAATATATGGAACAAAAACATGTTCTTTCCCTGTTATTTTGTAGGCTCAGTCCTGCACTCATTGAAGACCACAAATTCCCTTGGATTTCATGAGAAAAGAAATGCAAGATCAATATAAAAATTGGCTAGAATCATAGGATATACCTTGAAAGTAGGTGGAGTGTTAGGTGTATGTGCATGTGTGTGCACGCTTGTGAGTGTGTGCATAAGTCATAGTAACGGTGGAACAGCAATCATTACTCAGGCCAAATAGCTATGCTGAGTTATACCAGCTGAGGATCTGCTTCATTAACTCCATCCAGGATGAAAATAAACAGAACTGTTTTTTCTTGGCTTACATGACTGTGCCAGATTTGGCTCAGAAGGGGACCTTTTTTGAGAACTTGATCCTGCAATTGCTACACATACAGTTGTGAATGTAGAAGTATAGATAGCAGGTAGTCATCATATTATCTACCCCTAAATACAAAAAGGAAGAACAGCATTTAAAACATACGATGCATGAAATTGTGATCCCGAATGTAGTAAATTGAAAGCCTCCAACTGTCTTCAATGGGGCCAGAATCCACCCTTTATGTCCACATATACCACAGAGGAAAAGTTCTCCAAAGAAGCACACACATATGCAGTACTGCTAACTCCAAATGTTCAAAAATCATGAGACTACCTCCCCAATGCAAAATGAGCTCTTTTTCTAAAACAATAAATGTTGGGTTCTTTTTCATTGTCATTTGTGTCTCTTCTTCCCCCCTCCCCCACCTGCCCAGCCTTTATGGTGCCTTTACTTCATGTTTGCAAACTTTTCTTTGCAAACATGAGATAGAAATTTACTTTTTCTAAATAAAATGAAAGTTGAAATTCTCATGCAATAGCATGAATTCAGCAGATGGCGCTTTGAACAAAACACTAACAATTGGAAGATTTGGCAACACTGCATATTGAACCATGTTCTCCTTCTGCAAAAAATGCCCAGAAATTGCATATTTACAAGAAAAAGTCCAATGGACCAGAAATGAACAAATCTGCACAGCAGAATATTACTGATTCACACATCAATATTATATCTATATATCTATATATCTATATATATATAGATATATATAGATATATATAGATATATATATTTATATATATATATATAAGGGGAGAGGAAATCCATTGGTTCCGTACAGGGGCGGCTCTATGTTTTTTGGTGCCCCAAGCACGGCAGTCAGGCAGCCTTCGGCACCAGCGGACCTCCCACAGAAACACCACTGAAGGCAGCCTGACTGCCGGCCCCTATGACTTGCCGCCCCAGGCACGCGCTTGCTGCGCTGGTGCCTGGAGCTGCCCCTAGTTCCATACCTATTGCAAAAATATTAATCAGCAATACACTCTGTGCCATACATGCTAAAGTGTCATTCTAATTAACATTAAATCTAATATATGCAATGTATTTAAATTGCTTAAAAATAAATATTTAACATTGAGGATTGACAACACAGCTTCTCAGTTTTAAGTACTTTAGTTTCAATGTAGACGGAAATATTTAAGAACTTTCATTTCAGTGAAACTGCTGATTTAAGAAAAAACTGCTATTTCAATTCAATGAAAACTTTAAAATTCTTATTTTTTTAATTCAAAAATATCCAGCATACAATATTTAAAATGTTATTGATTTACTTTACACTTAATATAATCTGCATGATAATGGTGCACACATTACATTAAAATATAGATCCCCTATGACACCAGAAAACATTAATCTATTTCTATAGAAATATATAGGGCCAAATTCTGCTCTCATTTACACCAAGGCAAATCCACAGTAAAACCCTTGAGTTGAGTAGAATTATTCCATGCTTCACTGGTGCAAATTAGGCCAAAATTCTATCCAGTATGTCTATGGCTATACATGTACAGTCAACCACAGAAATATATTCTATGCTGTGTTAGATATCATTGGAGCCTGTACTTTTTCAGTATGACGATACGACTGAAGAAGTTTGCAACAGGGCCTGACCTTGCTCTTTTTAAAAGCAATAGAAACAAGACTAAGCAAAAAAGCTGACTTTAGAATTCAGAGAATATTTTTAAACAGGGGTCGGCAATCTCTGGCACGCGGCTTGCCAGGGTAAGCACCCTACTGGGCCGGGCCAGTTTGTTTACCTGCCACATCAGCAGGTTTGGCTGACTGCAGCTCCCATTGGCCATGGTTTGCTGTTCCAGGCCAATGGGGGCGGCGGGAAGCAGTGCGGGCCAAGGGATGTGCTGGCTGCGGCTTCCTGCCGACCCCATTGCCCTGGGACAGCGAACTGCGGCCAGTGGGTGCCGCAGTTGGCCGAACCTGCTGACACGGCAGGTAAACAAACTGGCCCAGCCCACAAGAGTGCATACACTGGCGAGCCGCCTGCCAGAGGTTGCCGACCCCTGCTTTTAAATAAATTGAATTATCATAATTAAAACATAATCACTGACAGTATTAACAAATACAACTTCTGCAGTTAGGAAGGCTAACAAAACATTAAGGGTAATTACATCATGTTCTCTAGTATATGTCTGTACTGTAGTAACACATTATTATTGTTAAGTGCATTAGGCACCATACTTGAAAATCCCCACAAAAATATTCACAAAAATGATACCAAACTACAATATATGGCTCAATGGCTTGTTCCATTACATTTATTCCATGTTACAAGAAAAAGTCTCATTTTTACAAACTCCCATATTTGTTACCTTTTTGTATTTGCAAGGATCTATTTGGACACTATGACTTTCATAGGGATGAGGTCAATATAAGCATTTTGTAGTTGCTTGCTCAATGTCTGCAATCTAAGGCCCAATGCTCCTAAAATATCTCCCTGGATGTTATTGTATGGTAAATGATGTGAATGACTTTGTTGCTAGATTCACAATACAGATGGTCTCAAATTCCGTATCTATGAGTCTACATTATGTGACCGAGTTCTCAAATGTGTTATTCTGCTATTTTATTAAATGTACCATGTAGAATACTTGAGTATTGCAATTCAGTAGATGGAGATCTTTAATTTGTGTCACGAATAAGAACGCTCATACTGGATACAAACTATACAGGGAGTGTAAATGAAAACATTCAAGGAGAAATAATCAGACATTGTGTTGTATCACAAAATATCTATTAATTCCATACTGTGTTTTGTTGTTAGCCATTATTTAATTGGAAAGGCTTTTAAAAACAATTAGGACAGATATAATGAGCCAACTTCATCCCTAGTGTAATCTCATCATCTTCAATGTGATTTAAATCAGGGATGATTTTGGGTCAGTATCTTAAAGGATATATGTATCTAACTGAAGATGTTTATTCCTACAACACTCGCATATAGACCCAAAAGTGTCTCCTTTGAAGATACTGTGAACACCCCACAAGGTACATTGAATGTGCAGCATAGGGAGCACCCGTTTTCTTTCAGAAGAATGATCGGGGCATGGTTTGGACTGAAACTGTTGTAATAAATCAAAGTGTTAGCGCAATCCATTAAAAATATACGCCAATTAAACTTTTTCCCAGGTATAGTTGGGTCATCATTCATAATAGTGAAAACATTCTGAATGTCTCTAAAAAAAATAAAATAGAAGGTCTCTTAGGATTCTTTTCTGAGCAACAATAAAAATATTGCTAGCTATAAAATTTGTAAGCAGGTTGTATCCTGTCCTCACAGAAGTAAAGGACAGGAATTGTGTACAAGAGGAAACATCCAGAAGACCCATAGTACTTTCACACTGGTGGGCCTTCAAACAGCAATGGTGGTGCAGAACAGTCCTCTTACCCACTGAATTGATAAACTCTGAACATGAACTCAAAACCAAAACAAAAAACAGACTACAATGAAAATTAGCAGCAAATATACCTCCTGTTGGCCTTATGAAGCAAAGCAGAAACTGTGAAGATTTGTCTTTCTCACCTGAGATCAGGGTTACTAAACCTCAGGGATCAATCCAAAACCCAGTGAAGTCAATGGGAGTTTTTCCACTGACTTTAATGGGTGTTGAATTCAGTCCTTTAAAAAAAAAAAAAAGGACTGTCAGAGAGAATCCCATGAGACCTCACGTAACCAACCTAGTGCACACAGCAGCAGCAGTAGAATTAAGGGTGTTGTTTTGTATGTGCTCTTATCTGATGTCCTGAAAGATGAAAGCTATAAAGAAATGAAAAAAAAAAAATAGGAAAGAGCTGGGTGTGTTATTTCATTGAAATTGGTGCTAATGGCAAATTATAAATAACATTCTTTTTCTTGCCTCAACCAAGGTCATCTTATGCAAAACAGAACTCTCACTCCAGATGCAGGAACCAGGAGAGTGTTTATTAATCCACAAATATGGAGCATAGGGAGTTATCAACTTCATGCCGGCTGCCATACAATAGATCACTCTAACTTTCCATTTAACTTTGCATTTCAGCTTTCTCTTTTTTGATTAATAAAAAAACCCTGGTAGAGTACCTTTGATCATACAATTGATTGATTGTGGCTGTATTTGATAGCGTGTGTATTTGATGATAGATTTGAAAGTTGTAGCATCAGAAAAACAAAAAACAAAAAAACCCCTCACAATCGATGAATGAGTTTGTACGCTTACATAAGGCTGTTTGAAAATACATAGAAAATCACTCTAATCCACAAACTGAGTTCCAATGGTTGACTGCCATAAAGGAAGACAGAATTCAAGGTGAAACAGAATGAATATTATTTGGAAAATCTGTTAACTATTTGGATCTTTAGTTACTGTCATATAAGCACATCTATATTTATTTATACTATAGAATTCTACTATAGACACGAACAGAATTCCAGCCAATTGTCCTATTCTCTCAGTCATATGCTTTTATTCTTTGCAATCTGGAAAATCCTTCCCTCTCCCAACTAAAATATTTCTGTGACATATTCCCATTGATAAGAGCAGATCACTTAGAGCAAGCTGGAAGACAATTCCTTCACATGAGGCTTCCACTTTGTTTCCTCAAATACTCCTGCTAAGATCTCATAGAGTCTAGCACTGGCTGGTTGATGAGATAATCTGCGTAATAACATGCCCCCACTGTGTGTTCTGCTGAATCTATGGAGAGCTGAATCTGTACAAAAGCACGACTGGAATGTATTAAGGGGACAGAAACTGCAGCCCCACAATGGCTTTCTCAGCTGACATGAAGGGTTGTACACTGATCTCATAATTATACTCCTAGACTCCTTCATTCATTCCAAATTTTGCTTGTTAGGAGTAAAATGTGAATAATTCTAAGCACTCTTTCTTCTGTATACAATAAAATGCATTGCATTGTATAGAGATGTAATTACTTGAATTTAATAGATGGATAAGAATTGTATAAATCAGGGGTCGGCAATCTCTGGCACGCAGCTCGCCAGGGTAAGCACCTGGTGGGCCGGGCCAGTCTGTTTACCTGCCGCAGGTAATGTTCGGCCTATCGCAGCTCCCACTGGCCGCGGTTCGCTGTCCCAGGCCAACGGGGGAAGTGGTATGGGCCAAGGGATGTGCTGGCCGCGGCTTCCCACCACCCCCATTGACCTCAGACGGAGAATCGCGGCCAGTGGGAGCCGCCATCGGCTGAACCTGCTGACGTAGCAGGTAAACAAACTGACCTGGCTCGCCAGGGTGCTCACCCTGGTGAGCCACATGCCAGAGGTTGCTGACCCCTGTTCTAATTGATAAAAACTGGACACCCCTGCCCCACCTCTTCACCTTGAGGCCACAGCCCCACCCTGCTTGCTTCTCCCTCCCAGGAAGCTGCTGTGATTGAGCAAGATGGTGCTGATTTATGAGACTTAGAACAGCATGAGATGTTTAAAATAAGTGTTTGTTCTTTGCCTTTTGGAAAACTTTTTTCTCATACTTTGATTTCTTTTTATACCAAAATCCTCCACAGAAAAATCATGTAGAAAAAAACCTCTAGCCTTACAAGCGTTCATCAAATAGTTTAACCTGTTCTGTAGGTAGGTTTTACTCACATACCTTTGCAGGGACTTTTTTATTTTTAAAAGATAAAACTAAATGCATACTCGAAGTAAACCTAATGAGCAGATTCAGTGTTGTATTATACAAATACATATTGATATTTACCCAAAGTGCAACTATTTGCAATTGTGTCCTAATATTTAGGGCTTCTCTATATTAGAAAAGTTGTACAGACTTAACTAAATTAATTTGAAGTCTGTGTAATTAAATAGGTGAGACCCCTTAATGTAGATATACTTCCACCTATTTAGTCCTTGTTTAGCATGTACTAGTAAATTACTAAATTAAACCAAATGGATTTAAGTGAAGGTTAAACAGGTTTAAGTGCATCTATATTAAGTGAGAAGTATCACCACCACTAATATCCAAAAACAAAAGTTTAAAAATCTTCCTATAACTTGATTAAAAACCCCTCCCACTTCTTTTCTATGTGTTATTAGATACCAAATGGAACAGGAAAGTGAGGTTTTTTTCTTGGGGTAAGGGCAAATGAGAAGTTCCACAAACTTAGAAAGTTTATGCTACACAAACAAGAATGCCTTGCTAAAACATAATATCCCAAGATTATGCCAAACAAACTTGGCAGCATATGTAATTCGTCTATATAAAGCAACAACTCATTTGCCAGGCTGCAGCTATGTACAAGGCCCATTTTTCATAGTCCTAATCATCGTTTCTGTTTTAGAATCTCTAAATTTGGTACAATTGTTATGGCTTCTGGCATATTATGCACATATTTGTTTTTCAGAAATTAAGTCTTTTTTGATGTCTAAATATTCCTTTGAAAAGATGACAAGTGATTTTTGGCTGTTTAAGAAAGTATTAGCAGCAAAGAATCCTGTGGCACCTTATAGACTAACAGACGTTTTGGAGCATGAGCTTTCGTGAGTGAATACCCACTTCCTCAGATGCATCTGAGGAAGTGGGTATTCACCCACGAAAGCTCATGCTCCAAAACGTCTGTTAGTCTATAAGGTGCCACAGGATTCTTTGCTGCTTTTACAGATCCAGACTAATACGGCTACCCTCTGATACTTAAGAAAGTATTGTAGTTTAAACCAAACTTATTTTAAAAATTGTCACTAAAATAAGCATCTCGGAACGTTGTTTGACTAGAAATGTATTAATTCACACTCTTGATAACTCACAAAAAAGTAGCTTTGCCCTACTTCCCAAAGATGGGGGGGGTCAGTAACTGGCATTGAGGGGAGCTGGGATTGTAGGGGCACTGTCTGGCATTGAGGAGAAATGCTGTAGGGGGCACTAAGATTTTTTGGGGGAGCAGTAAATGTCATTTAGGAGACGTTGGGGGTGTGGAGGGAGCAGTAATTGCCGTTGGTTGGGCATGAAGAGAAGACTAACAGGAATTGATGGGGCAATACTATATGTGGGGTGACTATCTGGCAGAGACAGGGTGCTGAAGTTAGGGGACCACTAACTAGCAGTGATGGGGGCAGTGTGTTGGGAGGAGGCAGTAAGGGTCAGTGAGTGGGTGTGTGCTATGTGTGTGCAGGGAGGCAGTAACAGGCAGCAGGGGAGCATGCACTGTGTGCAGTGCAGAGGCGAGGGTCGGTCCCTGGAATGGGGAAATCTCAGCACACCAGGGTAATGGAGGGAAGACAGGATCAATCCCCCCCCTCTTCCGGCAGCTGTGACACTGTTACCTACCTCTCCACCAGAGATGCTGGAGCCAGGCATGGGAACCAGCCAATTATCTCCATCAGCAGCAGCAACAGCAGCAACTGAGCTGCTTCGGCTCTTCCTGCCCTCTGGACAGGGAGGCTGATCCTAGATACTCTGGTAACAAGACTTTTAATAACTGATACTGCTGACTAGACTCCACTAGGTCCCCTTTCTGACTGGACTTGCCTGTCAAAAACTGGACACCTGGCAACCCTAGCCTCTGACCTCTCCTGGTCTTTCTGCATGCACCCTCACTAGCTCTCGGGCTGTTACTTCTCTCTTAGGATGGAATCACCTTATTCTCCCATTTCCAGACTGGATGCCTGGTGGCAGTCCCTTGTGTATCAATTGTGACCACCTTAACAGGTCTGGCTTATGCTCAGACCCAGTAGTTTTGTTACTTCTCAGGTAATGACTATGGTAATCCGTGACCAAACAGCCTTCTTTGAGTAAAGCATTGTGAATTTAGAACAAATTTAGAACAGCAGAAAAATATACCTTAAAAAGAATAAACCAGGCTAAATGCAGAGCTTGCATTCCCCAAATGCTTACCATCAGGGAAGGAGCAATTTCTTTAGACTGCTTCAAAGAGCCAGTCTCAAATCTGTGTCAGCCTGTCTCCCATAGACAGTTTCTGGGAAGTGCCCTCCGCATTCACAGGAATCAAAACCATTTTTAAATTGTTTGTAGCCCTTTGATCAGGTATTGCAAAACAAGGTTTAGAACGCATTTGAACCTAGATGCAGGATCTCTCATGCTAACAGTTAGTTGGGCACCATTGTCTTTCAAGTGTGTACCTAGCTATTCATATCCCGAAAAACATTATGTTGCTTCCCTGTTTGTTCTTCCCACAGTCCTTATTGACTTCAAGCATTATGGTGTAGACTAAACATTCTCCTGCCCCTATCTAAATTATACTGTCTCTCTCAAATACAGGTTACTATCAAGGTTGTTGCATTTTTACATAGCTGCTCCTTTAGTATTTGTAACATTTTTGTGCATTCACTTCTGTCACAGACCCACCTCACGGGGTTCAGAAATATCATTTGAGAAAAGAACACAAAGATTGAAGTGCTAATATCCAAAAGCTCAGTATGGCTAAGCAAATCTTGACATACCTGAAGCTGCATGTGACATACCCTCTCTCTCTCTCTCTTCCGATTAAGGATAGGTTGAAATACTGGTAGAAATGAGTAACCTTTGGGGCTGTCCATAAATGATGTAACACATTTTTGATGATTTCTAAGATCCCCTCTACCCCCTGCAACATATAACCAAACATACAACATTAAGGCCCCACCAATCCCCTGATGTGTTACATCATTTTTTGACAGCCCCTTGTGCTTCAGCACTACATGGATATTATCAGAGCTACTTCATGCAGGAGAAGAACACTGTAGCAAAAATCACCTGAGCACCATTATAAATCAGAATATATTTCCATTTAACATAGCTCTGGCCAGGGCATGCTACTTTTTATGGGTGTATGGGCATCCTGGCCTAGGGGTTAGTGTTGGGCACAGACCAAGGGGCCAGGAACCAATTACCAGGAATCAGACCAAGCAGGAACACCAGGAGATCCAAACTGACAGACAAACGGGAGGGCAGGAATCAAGAGTCAGTTACCAAGAGTCAGGGCAGGTCAGGATACCAGGATTACAGGATCAGAAGGCGGGAACAAGTGACCACGAGACCAACTGTATGGACAACTTCCTGTTTCCTCCTCCGGCTTTACTAGCAGCTGTGGCCCAATCAGGAACCTTGGATCTCTCCCAATCAGAGCACAGGGGCAAAGATTGTGCCCCAGTTGGGCTTCATGGACCCTGGTCTAAGCTATTGTTTGTGAGCTGCCGGTGGAGGGTTGGAGTGTGATGACTCCCATGACCCCCACAGACCCAAATTCAAGACCTGTGGGGCCTGAGACACTTCCTCTTTCACAGGATTCCTGAATCTACTGTTCCCCTAACTCCTATCTCAAATACACACAAAAGTCCTGGATGCATATTTTACCTAACCCAATGCCAGAGCCCACTAACCCCTCTAATTAGTGTGAAATAGAAGTCTGTACATGATGAAGGCAAAGAAAGCTAAATAATGGATCTTGGGCATTGAAGCCAAAGGAGACAGGGGAAGGAGGTTGATTTACTTGAAGCTTATTGGAGTCTCCAAAGTGTTGTTTCCTTGCTTTTTTTGCCTCGCATCCACACTTATAAAACAATATCATTGTCTTCCCCAATACTGGATCAAAATGCAGAAACACTCTACTAACACTACGGTTCATACACTATAATGTTCGGGCCCATTACTGTAGAATAATGCAGTATGTATTTTAAAAGGCCAGAGATCCTTCCCTCTTCTCATCATAAGCTTCACTATGCCACCATGTACTCTGAAAAGTCTTTCTCCTTCTTCACAACCTCACAAAATCAGTAGCCTTCCTCGTCCCCCTACACCCAACACTTTCCGCAACACTGTCACAATTTCAGGGGTATTCTCCCTCTGTGGTCTCTTGAGGGCACCTGCTTAAGTTTTCAGGCTCTCTTGGGTGGAGACCTGCAGCTCTCTTTCGCCCAACCCATAGGTTTAGGCTTGCAGTCCATCTGCACCTTACTGTGATTTCCCTAGGAGGTCTGACCTGGGTTCAGCCCTATTGTTAACCTTTCTCCAGGGGCTACAACAGTGTATATCAGTTACCAAACAGCCTTCACAAAGCAAAATATATTTTATACTTAAGGGAAAAGCATTACAGGGAAACCATATAAAAATACTTAACACTCCTATACATATGCAAAAAGTTTACATAAGAACATAAGAAATGGCCATACTGGGTCAGACCAAAAGTCCATCCAGCCCAGTATCCTGTCTGCCGACAATGGTCAATGCCAGGTGCCCCAGAGGGAGTGAAATTTACAGATAATGATAAAGTGATCTAACTCCTGCCATCCATCTCCGCCCTCTGACAAACAGAGGCTAGGGACACCATTCCTTACCCATCCTGGCTAATAGACATTAATGGACTTAACCTCCATGAATTTATCTAGTTCTCTTTTAAACCCTTTTTTCAACCTTTTTACTGGAGGTCACTCATCAGCCTTATGGGGCCCTAGTAGTATGGCAAAGTCTTTCTATGCCTTTTGCAAGATTTGCCCATCCCCTCTTGGACAGACTGTTCTGTCTGTCTGTTGAAACAAAAGAAGGACCCTGTGTTAACTTAAACCTCCTTTTTGTCCATTGTTCTCTGAAAAACCCAGTGTGAACCCGTACAAACAAGCCATCCCAGGGGATGGTACCTCTTTGGAGGTGTTTAGAGTTACAGGGAGTAACCTTAATTATTCTCCACTGTTCTTAGTTCCCAGAGGTACTGTGATAAACATCCCCCTGCCAGAATTGCACACAATTCCTGGCTCACAATGATACAAAACCATTCATAAACTTAATACAATATATTCTCCCCAAAATACTGCATAACATTGCAATTTCTGTCACACTTACCACTTATCACAAATTCCTTAAGGTCCAAGTTGCCTTTTCCCCCAACACATTTTTTTTAATCCTGTTTTTGGGCCCAGTAGATGTCCAGTACCTCTGCTGGGACAAGACTGTTTGTTTTTTTTTGAAAGTGTATGTGATCCCTTGTTAGATATGTCCTATGATGCACCATATATCACTGACAGAAAACCTCCAGATCATGCCAGATTAAAAAAAGGGCCCAGTCTCAGGCCCAGTACAGAATGGAAGAAAAAAAACAAAATTCTTCATAATTTACTTAATTATTTTAGAATTGTATGGCAGAAGATATGGCCAATTAGCTCTCTCCTATCCCTTTCTGAGGCTCACTCAGACAAGTTATTGGCTCTCTTTAGTGTTCTCACTTCCCTTTACAATCTTATGCAGACATATGAGGACATGATATTCGTAAGGGTTAGGCAAAATGAGTGAGTGAATACTGATTTCACATGGTAGAATATACAACTAAGAAGCACATCCTGTTCTGCAGAATTTTGAACTAACTTCATCCAAAGAATCTAAAACATTTCAAAGGAAAAGCAAACAATACAATAACGCTGGCACAACTTGTATATCTAATACTTTCAATGTCACTTCCTCAGTGATCACTGCAGTTAAGAGAAACATAAAACTGAGGTGTGAGCAACAAACACAGTAACTAAACTGTGTCCCTTTAGATAGATCCTCTGCTGTGCATAAACAGAATGAATTTGACAAATTGCTTTCTTAATACCAACACAAATAGTTAACATTGTTTCTTTTTCAGTTTAGCACTTTCACTTATAGTATTTAATTGATTAAAACGTGTGTGCATGCTACAAGACTGTAGAGCTGCTATCATAATCCTGGACTGATGAATGATTTTTGATATGATTACCTCCAGCTAATCAGATACTGCAAAATTGCAATCTTAGTTGATTCTATCATCGCTCTGGTTTAATACAGATGGGAAATGTGAAATGTTTAAGACCTTTACTGTAGAGAAAATGATTTTGTTCAGACAACTGACTGAAGTAGAGTCGTACCCACCAGCAGTTTTTTTTAAATTCTTCTTCTCTCTTTTAACCTTCATAGTAGAAATAATATATTTAGGATACAAGGAGAAATAATTAGAAATAGCTTTTTTCTGCCCAGTGCATTAAATTACTTAATTTTCTGAGAGAGAAATGAATTGCCTGTGTATATTGAGAAATGAGCAATGCGGGGAGTAAACATCTACTGAAGAGCAAAGGATTAAAAAAGAAAAAAAGAAGAAATAAAAAGGAAAAAAGCTATGTGAAGAAAGACCAAATGGCAAGATGCTGTTATAGCCTTCAATTGTGTGACTTGCAGATTGATTTCCCTACTTCCTTTGCATAGTAGATGCAAAGATTATGCTGAAAACTGGGAGAACATAATTGTACATGTTCCACAGTGAATTGAGGACTTGAGTCAAATGTCTGCCCCTTTTCTAACAAATTTAAAAGAAGAAAATAGCTCTGCAAACCATTTCCAGTAAACACATCCAACTAATTTTGCAGCAATACATTTTAAAAGAATGTAGGCACAAAGGACGAGTCTCCCTCACTAATTCAGTTTGTTCTTTTAACTTGTCTGAATTTGCACAGTTACAGCCTTGCTCTGTAATAAGAGAGATGTCACACATTATCTTAATTATCTCTCTATTTCCTTGCCGAACACCAATGCATAACCTTTCCCTTTTTTCACTCACACTTCCCTCTATGCAATTCATCAGTGTCAGCCGTGGTGGCAGATCCTACAGCAGAAGGTGGAATTACTGCAGGTTCTACTCCCCCCAGTAAAACTTCTCTTGCCATTCACATTCAGATTCACTGATATACTACCGCTGGAGCAAAACTCTCCACTGTTATTCCTCAGTCATCTTCATTTATATGAAACAGTTGGCTCTCTCCCTTCAGATACTTGTCAACATTTCCAAAAAATGTTTTAACTGGCACCCTGTCACCTGACATATCTAGAGTAGGAAGGGTGACTAGCTGTGAAAGATCTGACTCCCAAGCACAAGAGGACTCAAAGCACTGAAAATTGAAACAACTTCCTTTAGAGCATATGTTACCCTACTTGTCATGAAATTTTTCTGACATCTTTTTAATTGCAGCCATATGAGACTTACTTGTGAGCCAGAGGCACTGAGTATGAGTGAAAAGTCTCATGTGAAGCACTATGCATCCAGTTTTCAGACATACTTTCTATATAGACATGTTGTTTTCTTGCAAAAACAAGAAGATTTTTTTCACAACCAGCACTACAGAGAGTGGCCATATGACCACGTAATTTCCAAATGTAAATAAACTTTAATATATATTGCCAAGCCAGCATGTTAGGCCAAGAGGCACCATTTATAGAATGCTGAGTTGAAGAATGATTTGGGTTGGTGGGAACACAAAGACGGAGTGTTGCATGCAGGTTTTTAGAACAGTGTGATGTACTTATCTCTGATATGTAGGAGCTGGCAGTAGTGGGAGTGAAACTGTTTCCCCACTTCTTGCTGTCCTGTTGAGGACCGTGACTAAATCTAAGCTCCCCGAGGACTTTGATGTGGAGGCCTCATAGTGCCTCCTCCATAAAACCTGCTAAAGTAAACCGCCCATGATCTTTTGAAAACTCTCAAAGGCAAGGGTCCACCTGAAGATACATAATGGTAAAAGTAGCAGAATGATTGCATGGAAAGGGATATACAGAGCGCTCTGGAAAAAGCAGGATAGGAAGGAGGCCTAGTGCTGCATGAACATCATTCGCTAATCCTGCCAAACATTTCAGCAAATAGTCACAGGTTATAAATGGGCCTAAACCCACCCTGGCTTTCTAACTACAGAACTCATATGGCCCCCCATTACTGACCCCTCACAATTGCTCATGTATTTACCCTCACAACACTCCAGTGAGGTAGGGTAGTACAATTAACCTCATTTTGCAGAGGAGGAATTAAGGCACAAAAGGCAGAAGCCACAAAGGGACTTAAGCGTTGTAATACTGAGCTTCACAGCACCAAACTTTTAAGTGCCTAGAAAATCACAGGAACAACACTGTGATTCACAAAGCTGAATTAGGTTTCCTGTACTATGACTAGGGAAAGAGAGGTGCCTTAGCCCACAAAAGCCAGCACTCTAGGCACAGAGCTACCTAAGCTGGGCAATGGGGGGCCCCAATGTGCTGAACCCCACCCCTTTCTCTAAATTAGAGGAGAGAGAGAGAGAGAGAGTGTGTCAAGTCCCCTTAGTTCAATCATTCTTCATTTATTTATCCACAGTGGAAGAATTTTAATGGGAGAGACTGAGGGAGCCCCATATCAGCCTATCCCAGCTCAGCGGTTACAGAACTCCCCAGGGAGGTGGAAGACCCCTGTGCAAATCCTTTCTGCCAGGGAGGGGGAATTTTATGATGGGTTGTGGCAACAGCACCACCAATAGCTGGCTTTTGAATAGGGACAAATCTGGTAAGTGTGCTCAGTGAGCACCTACCAAATTGGGCCCTTTGGGCAAGTTAGGCAGCTAAATGTCTATCTTCCTCTCATTTGTGAATTGCTCTGGGGCTTATGTGGTAGGGGCATCCAGCTGCCTAGAGCAAGGCAGCAGTGCACATGGCAAGAGGTAGGAACATATGCTTCTAGGGAATTTTTACTTTGAACGATGGAGGCGTTGAGTGAGTTTAAGAACCCACAGGGTTTGGAAGGAGTTTTGTGGATCACACAGTGCTACTTTCGATCCTACCCAAAGAGACTAATTGATTTGTCTAAGGCACAAAGGATGTCTGTATGGGAGCATGACACTGAACCCAATTCTCCAGAGTCCCAGGCTAGTGCCCTAAACACTGGACCGTCCTTTCTCCTGTCCCCTGCAGACTTAAACATTCCATAAAGCTTGCACAGTCCTCATTGAATTTGTATTTTAAGGACTTCTGCCTTACAGGAAGATGCTTTAGCCCCAATGAATTAGTGTAACTTATTGTCAGTATTAACAAATTGCCTCTATTGTATTTAACTTTTATGCATTGAATCTTTTCCTCATTTTGAAATGAACATCTACACCTATTTATTTTCTTTCACAGACTCCAACATTTTCAGACTGGGAAACAATGGAATTTCACAAGTTTCCTTATCCTTCCTGTACATAATGGAGACATGGCCTAAAGGATCAAGCATATTAAAGTACTCTTAATTAGTTTAGTTTTTAATTGAATTGTTAGCTTTCAGGCTAACAAGCTGTTTAAATAACAGGCTCTTACCTATCAAATGAGCTAAACACCACTCTTTAACATACTATTGGAAAAAATTCTGGTAGGTGTGCTTAGATGCTGACAGAAAATCACTGCTCAACCAACTTCTAATGGCATGAAAGGTGGCCATGGCCTATTCTGCCTCTACCAGCTCCCGCAACAAAATTGAATCATATTAATAAACACATGCAAAAGCTTCTTCACAGCCCCACTGAGTCAGGAGCTGGAAAGTGAACCCATCTTAACATTTTTCAAATATATTATGAGACTTGTGGAAAGAGGACGCAAATTTGTTCCCCATCACCAATCATTTTCAGTCCCTGAACTCTGCCTTATGGGTACCAGTCTACAATCAGCTATTATTACTTTGGTCCGCTGCTGAAGGTATCTGCATCTCAGATCACATTCCTGGTCCTCTTCTCAGCAATGCTTCTGTTAATCTTATCAATCTAGAGTTTTCCACTTCTCTTCTCATCACAGTACATCCCCACCACTGGCACTTCCTAGTCTCTCCCCCATAACAGCTTTCACCATTTTCCTCCTTTCCTGCTCTTCTCTTGCAACCACTCCCTATCTCAAATTCTCCTCTCTTTTTTTATTCATCTTGCTGAATAACATGGTTATTGTGAGGCTGGCAGACCAGGTGCCAGCTCAAGTCAAGGTCCCCATGTCTTAACTTAACCCTAACAAATACACAGCTGAAACCAGTCTGGATCACCTGTATGCTAGTATTGTTAAAATAGGCATTAGGATTATAAGAATGTGTTTAGACTTTATTGAATGCTTTTGAGTTGCTGCATGCATTAATCTCACTTATATCATTTGTATCACATGTTGTAAGGTAATACTTAAGCATTTGTACTGTAAGCCTCTATGACTGTGTACATCACCAGACAGGAGAGAGACATTAACAAATGTAAAGTGCTGGTTTCCAACAAAAGGTGTTACATCCTGCCCAACAGGGATGGAACATCACACCAGGTGGACTATTCTGAAACATGAAAGAGGGCAAAAGACTTTCTTGCTCAGCTATTCTCCAACCATGAAGATGAGTCATGCAAGTGAATTACTCCCATCAGCTATTTGTGCAGCTCTGAGTACATGGCATGAGGGAAATAAAAAACCTTAGCAAGAAGGAACTGTATCTCCATTCTGCATGGACTTTTGGGGGCAAGATTTTCTAGGCATAAGCAAGAAAACCACAGTGCTAAGACTAGGTTAGCTCTAAAGAACATATAGATCTTACTTATTATAGAAGCTTCTCTTACCTTTTGAAACTTAAGATTATAACTCATTTTGTGTATCTATGTTTACCTGCATTACACTTATTTCCTTTTCTTATTTAATAAATGCTTAGACATTTTATTATAGAACTGGCTACAAGAGTTGACTTTGGTATGAGATCTAAGGTACAATTGACCTGAGGTAAGTGACTGATCCC
This sequence comes from Gopherus evgoodei, assembly GCF_007399415.2. Taxonomy (NCBI): domain Eukaryota; kingdom Metazoa; phylum Chordata; order Testudines; family Testudinidae; genus Gopherus; species Gopherus evgoodei. Next base: position 70,749,875 of record NC_044322.1, read on the forward strand.
TGGGGACTGGGAGTAACCTGAATATTGCTGTGATTTTTGGGGTAGGGGACCATCTTTCACAAAGGTCTGCTCCCCTGTGTGGCAAGACAGATTGGAGAACCCAGGGGGACTGTGAGAGTTCATGTTTAGGCTGTTATAGTACCTGAGGAGTTTATATTTGATAATTGTTTGCTGAAATCTAAGTACAGAACTCACAACCAATTTGGGTTTGTGTCCTGGTTCCTAACAATCTGCCCTAAGGTTGAGTACTCATGCTCTTGAGCCACAAAAACAATGTCGGAGCCTAATGTGAGCAGCTGTCCATCAATTTCCACTGTGCTTTAACACTGGAATTTCACTTAAACATTACAGTTCTTATTCGTGCTTGCTAAACCACAGTTAAAGGAGGATGGAATCTGGCTTATTGTTTGGGAGCTCTGCAGTTATGAAAAATCTTCATAACAAGTCATTACCCAGATGAAACTCATCTCTTTAGATGATAAAGAACACATCCACACAATTACTTTTTGCAATATTATTCTCCTAACCAGGGACTTTCAAACTGAGTGAAACTCTCAAGTATTTCAGACAAATATAAATCCAGATAGCAGCACCATTCATTAGATTTTCATAACTGTCTTAACGCCCAACATTGTGTAGGTTTGAACATGATTTTGTTCTAGCCCTGCCCACCTCTGCTTATTTAATTTTACGAAATAACCAATTGTTATTGCTTGTGAGACAGCTATGACAATTTTCTGCAATAGCCTTGAAAAAAATCTTATTGTATTAAATACAAAGTTTCTGTATTATTGTGGGCCAGGATTGTATGCAACCTCTCTAGGGGGAAGATGTGATCTGGGGCCTGGAAGTTTAAAGGTCTATATTGGTGGACCACAAGGGGGGAAATACAGGTGAAATTGCCCTGAACTCTGACGCTTGTATTCTAGTAGCATCCAAAATGTGACTTCTTATATGTTTGTAGAGCAGTTGTCACAAGGGGGAAAAAAATCATGCTGCTATATTTGTATCATCATAGACAGACAGATTGCCTTTCCCAGACCTGAAGATCTCTGTGTAAGCTTGGTGATCTCTTTCACCAGCAGAATTAGGTCCATTAAAAGACATTAGTTCACCCCTCTTGTCTCTCCATTATCAAAGTAAGATCCATGGCTGCAAACTGATGACAAAAGCTGAGGGTTACAAAAGTTGTGAAAAATAAGGTACTTGTTAAAACACAAATTTTGTTCAACTAGAACTTCTGCAATGGCATCTATTGGAAAGGGCTAACTCAGGGGTTGGCAACCTCTGGCACGCGGCTCGCCAAGGTAAGCCGAGCCAGTTTGTTGACATGCCACATTGGCAGGTTTGGCGGACCGCGGCTCCCAAGGGCTGCGGTTCACCGTCCCAGGCCAGTGGGGGCAGTGGGAAGCGTCACAGGCCGAGGGACATACAGGCCATGGCTTCCCGACACCCCCATTGGCTTGGGATGGCGAATCGTAGCCACTAGGAGCCGCGATTGGCCGAACCTGCCGTGGCAGGTACACAAACTGGCCCAGCCCGTCAGGGTGCTTAACCTGGCGAGCCACGTGCCAGAGGTTGCCGATCCCTGGGCTAACTGGTGATGGCTAGTTTAGAGGAACAGATGGGATTGTTAACAGATATTATGAATGATTCCCAACCATCGAGTTGGGCTCACAACTCCCCTATGAACTACGTGGTCTTATTATCTGTATCCTGATCCTCTCTCCACCACACCCTCATCTTGTCTGTCACACTCAATCAAGTTGTCGCATCTTGTCTTAGCACTTGGCAAGCACTTCTGGGCAGAGAACAATGGGGCCTCTGGGAAGGTTTTGTACTAAATAGTGTCTTTTACAAGGTTGCTCCACTGTGCAAATCCTCCTTAAAAACTTTGTGCTCACTATTGTTAACTCTGTGTGTTTGAAAGTTCTTGCTATGGGTTCTCTAGTTCACAGAGAGTACATCAAAGGAATGTAAAACTACAGTTATAGATATAATAATCCACTGGGGGAAAAAACCATTGGCCACTCACACTATGGCTAGCACTGCGCCTGAGGAGAAAAAATTGTAACTCTGTAATTAGGAGTTTGAGAGTCTTTAGTTTAAATGTGGAAATTACATAAAGGAGAATGCTTTTTACATCAGTCTGTCATACATACGGGTCATAGTGCAATCAATATGCAAGAGGTGACCAATAACCTTCAGTACCCACTATTTAAAAAGCAGCTAAGACAAGCAGAGCACTTAGCAGACAACTGGAAATCCTGTCAGCAGCCTGAGGGGCACTGAGTATTTTGGGATGAGAAGCAATACAATGTCAGAGAGAACCTCCAATAAAACACAACTCAAAGCAGGAACTAGAATTCAATGCATGCCAAATATGACCAATGTAGTCCAAAGTGGTTAGGTGTTTGTTAATAATTGGTTGTAACAGATTTTACATCCCTACCTAATTCCCAAACCTATAAAAACATGGGTCTGATTCACACTCTGTTCCTTCAGATGCTAATTCTCAGACCATGGTGTTTCAATGGCAAAAATGGAGTAATGTAGCAACAAACTGTGCCTTGTGGGTTTTCACTATAAGTCATACAAGAGTCTTTCTTTCTCTATATGTCAGTATTTCTGGAGGTTGTTTTAACACAATATTAGTAGCCATAAGACGGGTTGCTGCTGGAGGAAAAGTGAAAGTGGTCTTTCCTACAAATGACACTGTAGGATGATGTTATGCTATTCCATTGTGTATAAGTAAAAATGATTAGATATTAAAAATGTATTTCCTAAGAAAGCTAAATTACACAGAAATAGAAATATTCATGCAAAGTGTATTTCTGGGCTAAATTTTAAACTCCTCTTTATAGAAATAATTATGGAAATAACTTTGCTGAAAAGCTTCAAGGAAGAAGCAGAGTGCAAAACTGTGTATTTAAATGAAAATAGATTTAAACACATGAAATACTGAAATTGCTATCATTCAGCATTTTGGAGGTGTAATAATATTTTATAAAGGCTTCGCAGCACAGAGCCTCTTGTAAAGGAATAATACATCTCTGGTTCATTGGCGTTCTTAGCTCAGACTGCAAATGTGCAAGTACAGTATTTTCCCTTTCTCTTGTTACCATTTCAGGCACAAAGAAACAACACAAGTAACTCCAGCCTCAAGATCTGATCAATGTGAAACCTTTGCTTGTTTTTTTCTTTTCTTAACATCTTCACTACAGTTCAGCAAGACGTGGTTCAGCAGTGATAGTAAACACATTCAGATAAATGGGAAATCTGAAGAGGCTGGACCCTACACAAAGTGATGGACAACGCTTTCTAGATGTGCTGTACTAAGTATGCATCTGATTGTGAAAACAATGCTTTAGCTTCAGTTCCCATAAAGTGCAGGTAATTGCCTCCTCCACAGTTTAGGCCACCACAAACACATTAGGTTCCAATCCCCACCTTCATTACAAGACCAATATTTGACCCAGGAGCTGCCAAGACTGCTGTACTCCTCTGGGGTGATGCAGCTGACAAAGCCCAGGACGAAGTGTGTGAGAGGTGAGAACAAAGTATTCTTGGTTGCAGAGGTCTTGGAGCAGACTTTCAAAAGTGATCAGACAAAGCTAGATTCAAATATTGAAAAATCAAAACCAAAAAATTGAAAAACAAAACCCCAAACCCTCAAAAATTGATGAGTAAATCTACTAAACAAAACAACTCTACCCCAAGCAGAGTTTTTATACCCAAAAAACGAGAAGAGCAAGAGACTCTATGATGTCCCCGAGGGACTTTGTTATATGTGATTGATTTTATATGAAAGGTGCTCAGATACTGTGGTTAGGAAGGGCAGTATAAAATCCTAAAACAGAAGATAGATAGGAACATTGAAGGGACTGTACTTCTTATACAGTAGTTGCTCTTCATAGAACACAAACATTAAAGGATATTTGAAAACTATAACATATATCAAAATCAAACTCAAAATGAGCTACTATGTACTATGACAGTGAATACAGATGTTATTTTCTACAAATCTGTCAGATGAATTTAGCTTAATTTAACTTCAAAATACAATATTTGACAACAGTATTACCAGATTTATAAAGACACATACATGTCCAACAGGTTGAGTATGTTATTAATTGGAAGTTTAGCCAATTATTGAGCAACAGTAATAAACTTTTATTTGTATGACAATCCATGCAGCAAACAAAAATATAACTAAGATATTCTCTTTAAAAGCTAGACATCATCATCTGACAAACACACACTCAAAAAAAGGGGCAGCTCCAGCCACCAGCGCAGCAAGTGTGTGCCTGGGGTGGCAACCCGGAGGGTGTGGCCTGCTGGTCACTGTGAGGGCAGCAGGTAGGTGGCTTTTGGCGACGTGCCTGTGGGAGGTCCGCTGGTCCGGCGGCTTCGGCGGCAATTCAGCCGTGGGGACGCGGATGGTGCAGCACCAGCGAACCTCCCGCAGGCATGCCACTGAATCCGCATGATCAGCGGATCGCCCACAAGCGCGCCACCAAAAGCCGCCTGCCTGTTGTGCTTGGGGCGGCAAAAAACATAGAGCCACCCCTGCTCAAAACAGTAGAGAGTCAAAAAACAAACAGAAATACTCAACAAAAAAACCAAAATAAAGCTGAAAAGGTAACCCCTTTACCTTAATTACTAATGCCGAACTGCTCAAACTTGAGAATTACTTTGACATCTTGCTTCAGAAGAAATCCATTACTTGCTGTGACAATAGCTGATGCTCCAAAGAATCATAAAATCCACATGGCATCCTTTATTAACCCCAAAACCAATGGTGCATAAAAATTCACAGAGTAAATCTGCTTCCTTATGGCTTAATTCCTTACTTAAAAATGATACAAATAAAAGTAGATAAACATGCCTTTCTTTTTACATAGACAATCTGAAAGTGTACTCTAGTGTGTGTTAAGGGAGAAGGGATTCCGTAATTATCTGTGCTTGACAAAGTTGGTCATGAATCCTATTCTCTTGAGATTCTGCCATGAGACATCCCACCAATTGTAACTGCCATTAAAGGACACAGGACAGCAACTTGTCCCTCAGATAGATTGGTTCTCTATTAACTTGGCTTTCTTCATTAAAGCACAATTGAAATGCACTTGCTAGATACCAGACAACCAAAATGGTTTGGAGAGAATAAGCACAATGAATGCCAGATAAACTAAAAGACCCAGGAAAGCATAAATGCTAGGCACTACTACTACGGGATATCTCTTGCACTTCAGCATGGCCCAACACCAGGAAATGACTGTGACACTCCCTCAAGCCACCCAAACCTGTGGGTGACCATGTTTCCCCTTGCTTCAGAGAGAGAGATTTGTGTGACAGCTGTGATCATCTAGTCTGATCTCCTGCATAATACAGGTCATAGAACTTCCCCACAATAATTCTAGAGCATAAAAGTTGTTAATGATGGAAAATCCTCCACAACCATTGCAATGGCTAATTACTCTCACTGTTAAAAATCGATATCTTATTTCCAGTCTGAATTTGTCTCGCTTCAGCTTTCAGCCATTTGATCATATTATACCTTTCTCTGCTCCTTGTCATCCCAGTCTGTTAGCTAACCCAGACAAATTCTCAGGACTCTGCCAGTCTTTACTCTGCTTTGCAGGTAACATTTGGTGCACCCCAGATCCAGATCTTGGAAGAGTGTTCCCCTGGAGTACCTGATTGCTATCAATGACCATTCTCAGAAATTATCATGTTTGCTATCTCCAATGAGACAGTGTAAACACCAGCTTGTTTAATTCAACTAAAAAGACACACTTTGCTTGACATTACTTCAATGAGATCCACTTATGATGAAACAAGGAAATGTTTATTAACAAACAGAGATTCAACTGATACTGAGTAAGGGTAGTGGGAAAAAATATGGTTACAAATAAAACAAAACTATAATACGTTTATAAGAGACTAACCATCACTTTAGCAAGATAAAATCCTTGTCTAAATTAAGGTTTCAGAGTAGCAGACGTGTTAGTCTGTATCTGCAAAAAGAATAGGAGTACTTGTGTCTACTTAGAGACTAACAAATTTATTTCAGCATAAGCTTTCGTGGGTTACAGCTCACTTTTTAGGGTGCATCCGAAGAAGTGAGCTGTAGCCCTCGAAAGCTCATGCTGAAATAAATTTGTTAGTCTCTAAATAGACACAAGTACTCCTGTTCTTTTTGTCTAAATTAAGTTTCTCACCTAAAACAACATCATTGTTTCACCAACCCCTGGGACCAGGATCCAACTTTACTGGATACAAAAAGCACTGTCTCATTTTCTTCCTCAGTGATGGACAATAAAAATGTCTTTGCATCCTTTTTTATAGCCCAGTAAACCCTTAGCATGTGTTCTTTTGAAGTGTAGCCCTCAGATGAGAGTTTTCCCTGTTGGTTTCACATCTCCCCTCCAGACTCTTTATTTTCTATTGACTGAAAAAGCATGTGGGGTCTTCCTTTATGCCTGACTTATCTGCTTTGTTATCATCAGAGACTTATGCAGACAGGTGAATCAACATTCCCTTGTCTGGGAAAAGCTTGTTTTTCAACTCTTTCTGGTTACTTAGTCTAACAATATTTTTCATACATACAAACAACTTCTTGCATGACACTCATGCTGGCCAGTATGATATAAACTTTTATTTGATATCTTACATTGCTGTCATAGTATTTATCTGTAAAGAATCTCATGTGTCTAGGCATAGAGAGTTTGTTGGACGTGATAGGAGTTGCTATCACATGACAATGACTCTTTTGTCAGATGGCAGTGAGGGTCCCTTAGGATCACAATAATGTATTACCCTGGGTATGGGATACCTGACCCTCTCCAGGGAATTAGTCCTGCCATGGAAGCAGCCATGGGTAGCAACCTGTATGTGAAAACAATCCATTTCTTGAAGATGATGCAGTTGTCCCTGGTTTGTCATTAAAAATTTTCTCCGTCTGTAGATTTCTCTATTTGTTTCTCTGAGAAGTATGCATTAATAGAGTCTATTCTTCACGCAGAGAAGATTTTAATATCTGAAAGCATACAGATTTCAACTTCAAGAACTAAAAAGTCTTGTAATGAAACCCAATTGCCACCTTAACTATAGAGACTAATTATCTCTTAATCAGAGGTACTTCCAATTGTATAAAATTTGTATAAAATGAAGACAAGATCTATTAATAGCATATGTTGCTGAGAAAGGGGAAAAGCCTTATTCCGAATGAAACGTGTTATGAATATGACGATTGTTGACTCTTGATATTTAGCATTTGGAAGTTATAAGCACTGCCTCTGCATTACAGGCATTCACTGTAACATCATGGTAATGGTTATAATTTTAAAATGGTAACTGCTAATATTGAAATGGCAACCACTACAGGATTATTAAAAAAGTTTTCAGGGCTACTCTGAGCATCATTACCACCTGTGAGCCCAATACAGTCCTTGCTAAATTTCATAAGTTACTAAAAACTTTGAAACAAAAGTCAAATAATTTTCTCTTGCTGAAGACCTCGATTTTCAACAAGTGGTTCTATAGACATTATAACTTTCTAACTGGAACAGCAGACAGCATGTCTTATTCTGAGGGAACCCTAACAGTAATGGAGCACCTTATTAAAAACAAACATATTTTCATGGTCTGCAAGATATAGCCATATCTGTTTTCCACTCTAACTTCCTCACGCAGAAGCATTCAGCCCTTAATGAAGTTGGGAGTGTCATGTCCATGTCAGCCTTCTTCTAAGAGAAATAGGAAAGAAGGTCTATATCACCATCGAATTTTTCATCTAAAACCATCTACTTAAAAAAAACAAAAACAGTGGTGTGAAGCAACTTCCGATGTAGAAATAGATAAATAAATAAGAGCATGAAGAATCAAGCATGGTTATCACAGAAACTCAGCTGATGTAAGTCACTGAAATCAATGGTACTGCACTGATTTACATCAGCTGAGAATCTGGTCCTTTATGTCCAGATAATGGGGACTTTATTCAATATTATGTGTTACAACTGGAAATCACTCTAATAGTGAAAATGTTGGTAAAGCAGATAGGAAAAAGAATAGCATTAAGGTCAAATTTATCCACATGTACTCACTCAAGAGCAGAATATAGTCTTTTGAATATCTAGGTAAGAAGCAAATAGTTTGGGTTATGGTTATATCCCTTCCTATGCACCTGAAGAGAAGTGAAGAACTGTATCTCATACAAGTTGCTGAACTTTCAAATTACTGGAAAGCTCTGGGCACACCAGACTGGTCAGCATGGCCTTACAACATTGGAAAACAAATAAGTACTTTAAAAATAAATACTCTGAAATAGCTCACTACAGTAAACTGTAGACAGCTTGATCACTGGCATAGACTAACAAGACTTACAATAGTAGGACATCTACTGGGTATTCTCGAATGCGCATACATAGAGAGATCAGAAAAGAAAGACCAAAATTATGAAGACTAAAATAATAAGATTAAGGTAGATATATATTATAGGATTTTAAAATAAAATCTTCCATGAAAATCTGTCAGACACATATTTCAAGTTGGAACAAATGCCACAACATGTTATAATACAATAATTGATCTGATTAATAGAAAGCCAATTGATCAATCATAACAATCCTAAAAGCCTGAAATGATGAAGGCAGAGATTGTAAGGTGGTTCTATTCATGTGATTTTAATTATGCTGAGGGCTCATATCTCTTTCACTTCTCCTTGAAAATGAATTCACACTACACACACTGTTCAGTAAGTGGCTTATCCATCAGTATTTTAAAACTTTAGAACTCTTATCCAGATTCCACTTTAAAACTGCAGTAAATTAGACAAGAGTTCTTAAGTTGTCTCTAAATGGCTATAATTAAATCCTCACTTATAGCGATGCCATCCATACCAAGGACAAATTCAACATGATAAGAGGTGTACAGGAGGAGAATTATAACAAAACCCTGTGACTTGGCATAGAGCCATGTGTAAAGGGCATACATTAGCACTTCAATGATTTCTACATGACCTGCTGTTGCAGGAGAAGCAGTGGGTGTGGACAGGATAGGTAACTTTGAACCTTCAAACACCAAAGAATCCTGTGGCACCTTGTCAAACCGTAGTCCCAGATTTGGACCTTAGCGTCCAAAATATGGGGGTTAGCATGAAAACCTCCAAGCTTAGTTACCAGCTTGGACCTGGTACTTGCTGCCACCACCCAAAAAATTAGAGTGTTTTGGGGCACTCTGGTCCCCTCGAAACCCTTCCCTGGGGACCCCAAGACCCAAACCCTTGAGTCTCACAACAAAGGGAAATAAATCTTTTCCCTTCCCCCCTCCAGGTGCTCCTGGAGAGATACACAGACACAAGCTCTGTGAATCTAAACAGAGGGAGTCCACCCTCTGTAATTCCAATCCTGGAAACAAAAGCACTTTCCTCTTCACCCAGAGGGAATGCAAAATCAGACTAGTAAATCTAACACACACAGATCTCCCTCTGACTTCTTCCTCCCACCAATTCCCTGGTGAGTACAGACTCAATTTCCCTGAAGTTTCCTAGAAAAGAAAACTCCAACAGGTCTCAAAAAGAAAGCTTTATATAAAAAAGAAAGAAAAATACATACAAATGGTCTCTCTGTATTAAGGTGACAAATACAGGGTCAATTGCTTAAAAGAATATTGAATAAACAGCCTTATTCAAAAAGAATACAATTCAAAGCACTCCAGCAACTATAGACATGTAAATACATGATCTCTGTACTCACAACTTGGAAACAGAAGATTAGAGAGCAGGAAATAGAAATCACTCCTCATAGCTGAGAGAAAAGCAGGCAGACCGACAAAGACTCAGACACAAACTTCCCTCCACCCAGAGTTGAAAAAAAATCCTGTTTCCTGATTGGTCCTCTGGTCAGGTGCTTCAGGTGAAAGAGACATTAACCCTTAGCTATCTGTTTATGACACACCTTATAGACTAACAGATATTTTGGAGTATGAGCTTTCGTGGGTGAATACCCACTTCGTCAGTTGCATCTGACGAAGTGGGTATTCACCCATGAAAGCTCATGCTCCAAAACATCTGTTAGTCTATAAGGTGCCACAGGATTCTTTGCTGCTTTTACAGATCCAGACTAACACAGCTACCCTTCTGATACCTTTGAACCTTCACTCCTTTTCATCCCAAAACCTAGTATTGATCTTACAACTATCACCTAGAAATCCACTAATTTTTAAGTTCTGTGAAAATAAATATGACATTTCCAAACTGCTTTATAACCAAGTTTTAGGCAAATTGGTGACTCTAATGTACCCAGTTAGCAAGGGGATACAAGATTAATAAAATATGTGAATCATATCATCCCTTACGAAGAACAAGTGAAGACATGGATTGCCGAAAGTGTACAAATGTGTGGTAGAGAAAAAATTTAACAGATGGTTCAAATGTCTACTATGGTTCTGAGAGAGCTTCAACTGGAGAACCTTACTGAAAAAGTGTATATCGTACCCAGACCCAGTTTTCACAAAAATACAACGTCAAAATGGTTTTTGTTTATATTCTTCATTAAATCCCCACTTTTAGATAGAGCACATTATTTATATTTATATTTATATATATTTAGTTCTCCTTCCCAGTCTGACAATACTGGAAACTAAAACCACCAAACAGCATAGCAAAGGTAGATGCTGTGTAGACTTTTCCACACTCTCCTAGCAATGCTCCTCAACCCTGTTCTGAATGGACGGACTCCTTGGGTGTTGGGGGCAGTGCAATCATCATTCTTGTCTTCTGCCTAGACTTTGTGCTAAGAATAATGAGTGAGGTAACAATTAGTTGCAATTATAGTGGTAGTTTCAGTGATGGGGATATCTTCCCTCTTAACATATTTCACAAAGATCATCAAAAGCCATCAGATGATAATGACTTTAAGTTACTACTGACCAAAATTTCTGTTTTTTTAATTGGTGACCTAAAGGCAAAAGGCTATGAATCCTCCTACTAATGTTAATTATTATGTATTATTTGTATTACAGAACTTCTTGGCCCCAACCAAGACTGCATCTCTACTACTCTATACACTGCATATACATACAATCCCTATCTCAAAGAACATGCAGTCCAAATGGAGCAGACAGACAAAGAGTATGAGAACGAAAGTATTATTATAGAGACCTCTGTATTGTTACAGAGAGATTTGGCCCATCACCAAGAGTCACACAGTAACTCCGGGGCAGAGCTGGGAATTGAATGGGAAGGTATCCTTCCATTTCTTTCAATTCAGCTAGGCAGAAAGAAAGTTTTGTTGTCCTCCAATAATGGCTGTACCAATGTTTTTTTTCCCATCAAACACAGCGATGAATTTATCCCTGCTGTAATTCCATTGACGGAATATACAAGAGTTTAATTTGGCCCAGTAAGCTAGAAAAGCAGAGGCAGGGAAATATTCTACATACAGTTAATATTTCTTTTTTCTCTCTAAACAAAATAGAACCTTTATTATCTAACAAGACCAATTCAGGCATTTGTCAGTTTTTAGATGCATGTTGCAAAACCAAGGGAATTATGGCAGTGTAAATTTGCACCCTCCTCTTACAAAACACTCTCAATCCTCTGTCGCTGAGATCAGAGAGTGTGAACTGAATATAGATGCATGTCTCCTGATTGGGCACCCTCACAGTTCATGTAGGTTAACCATGAAAGGGACAATTCATCTGCACAGGGCAGAGTATCAAGCAGCTGTTGATCTTAGTATTGACTCATATTACCAGTGTTTTGTAGCTTTAATATGCACATTTCCATTGCAGAAGGGTGTAATATTACACATGAGAACTAATGTCTATCTTGTGACTGTAAATTATTCTTGTACATATACAAACTGGGTAATTGGATACATATTGTAGATTTCATGTGTCACTTTGCAGGTGCAACTGAGGCATCTATTTTTTTTAGATGGTCACAAATGTATATAAATAAATTAATACACCGTTTCTAAATGTAGGTTTTGAACATTTAATAAACTAGCAGGTGGATGTGGTAGGTGAGATTTTGGGGGAGGGATAGCAGGATGTGGAATCACTGAAATGTAATCAGAAAAGGGGTTAAGAACTACAAAGTTGGTGTATTTTTCCAGTCTTTTCCTTTCTTCACCACCACTTTTCAAATCCAGTGTTTGACTTTCTAGTACTAATCTGACTATTGACTGGCCGGATAAATGCTTGCCCTCATTGTTCTACTCTAGCAAATTAACTAGTGAGTGCCTCCGGTTATCTAAATAAGGTGTTGATTGATCTTGTGGAAATAATTAATCAGGCTAAAGCTGATATGATCTCCAGCCACATCAGAACTTTCTTTTCTCATTATGCTTACCTAGAATAGAATTTAAATTTACAGCCTGTGGCAAAAGGTAATGGTTTTTGAGCGGTTTCTACAAGTCAAATTACAAGGAAGAAGTCAGATTTCATTGTAATAAGACTTTAAATGAGTCCAATTACATTTTAGTTCAAACAGTCTTGTTTCAAATATTGTTCTGCCTGTCTAGCAGGATTTAATAGAAACTAACATCAGGTTTAGAACACTGGGGAATAATATGTCAACCTTCTTGTGAGGAATCATGGGAAGTAAGAGTCTTTAGTGGACAGGCACTTAAAAGTGTGTATTGAAGAAATTGGAATGCTGTTACAACTGTATTTCTTCTTAGGGAAAAAATTCTGATAGCTAGACAAGGTAGTTAGTGCAAAACCTTTTTCTGGACCAACCACTATATTATACAGAAGCTTACATGCCTCCCCCTATACTTAGAAAATTATCTATTTAGCCTGAAAGCTCAGATAGCACAAGTTATTACTTGAGCCGATTAAAAATATTGTATTCTCAATAGTGCCTTTTCTTGTGAACCAAGATAGTTAGTAACGAGTATTTTCCACAATATCTTACGTGAGACACTGCCTCTTGCATTGTGCTGTATTGCCACAGTTCTGATCAGCAGAGTGATTCAAACTGGAGTTCACTACAGCTGATAGGGATTTTTTTGATTAAACTTTTTTCATTGGCAAATGACAATTCACCAAAACTGAATTTTTTTTTTCAGGAATGGGTTGATTTTGACAAATTTATTGACCCACAATTCTTTTGGAAAAAAAAGTTTGGAAATTGGCGAAATGTTAAATTTTCACTTTTTGTTTAAAATTTATGCAAGTTTTAGTAGAGATGCTCCCCAACTTATGCAAGCATTCCATTCTGCGTAACTCGAATTTTGCATAAGTTGGAAATGTATACCCAACCATTACACAAAAAAACCCCAAACAAAACACCCCTGCCACACTATTTCTAGTGTACGGAACTTTTTCCCTAAGTGAGGATTTGCATAACGGGGGTGGGTGGGTGGGGAGGGTCAGTACAATAAGAGAGAAAAAAGAAAATCTTCCTATTTGGGACAGGATTTTTTTCCTGACAAATCTTAATTTTTGCAGGACAGGAAAACCAGTTCCAGCTTTACTGCTCATCTTCCTGGTTCAAAATAATTCTGGTCTGATGACCTTCAGAATATGTATGTTTAACTAAATTTCTGTAGAAAGAAGGGCCTTATGTGGGCTAAGTTTGCATGGGAGTGAGGAGTTTGAAGAGCATTGGCCTGTGGACTGAGTTGTGGTGACAGTACACAGCTCCTCATGGCTGCCATGTGTGTAAAAGAGCTGCCAGATCGTGTTTAGTCATCGAGGTGGTGCAGGTTATTTGATAATGGAGCTGGAAGAGACCACTCAATTCTACTAATAGTGGTGCAGGGAAGTTGGGCCCTACTGATGTTTGTTTTAAGTAGCAGGGAATCTTCAAGATGGCCCAGCCTCAGGAGACTGTTAAGCTCTACTAGAGATTGCCTAGAGATCAATAAACTACTAAATTTGCTAGTTTTCTTTACCCCTCTGTAATGGGTTATATAGAATATAGCAGAAGGAAGGAAAGCCTTCCCAGTTTACAAGCAATCAGGCTGACTATACCCAAGCACAGATGCCAAAACTGCCAGTCATGGACCCACGTATTCACAGCTGGGACCAAGAAGGAAGATAAACCCAGAAGGAAAACTTTAAAACTTAGAGCTTAAGGGATAAGTGATTTGTTTTTTATTAATTTCATGGACTGAGCTAATTTGAGTTAACTAGAGCAGATCCAGTTTGAGCCACCAAACAGGGACTACACACAGTACAGCTGAGACAATCCCCAATCTTCCCCCAAAACCCCTCACCAAAACAAAACACTAGCAGCAGGTTCAGGGTGGGCGATTACTTTAGATATAAGTAGGCAGTCTCATTTCTATTGCTTGTCCTGAGCCTGGTTAATCAGACTGTTGGCACATCCTCTCAACACAGAAACTTTCAGGGCCAGTTGGAGTGATAGAGTAACCATCCTCACCGGCCTCTCACCTCAACACTCATACATCTGGGCAGGAAGAGAAAGGATTTGCCACATCAGTCATCTCCATCATAGCCTTGTATCAGAAGAGGGAACCTCTCAGGGTTGATGTAGCTCCTACTGAAGTCAATGGCAGAATTATCATTGGCTTCGTCAGTACCTCAGCCATGCCCTCAGAGCACAAACTTCGATTTCTCACTTTAAGAAAAGGATAGACAGAAACTGAATTTCCTTTTAGCTGCATTTAAATCCAAAGGAATATTTTTAAGTCTTCTCAGCTTTAAGATGATTTTTGGGATGGTTGAAGAGAAGTAGACAGAGGATCTCCTCTATCAACAGCACCCAGGAACTGAAAGGACACTAGGAACTATGACGACCGTTAGCAGGGAGAGAGTATACACCAGCAGCTTCAGGGAGCAGGCTGTCCTGCTAATCACGTGGTGGGAGCATGAACCAAGGAGTTGGGCTCTTCTACAACTGGAGCCTTTACAGAAACATTCATGCAGGTGTTTGTCATTGAAATGTAATATTCTCATGCAATATCCTTAGTTTGGAATGATACTCTTGAATAGCCTTTTAGTGAAAAGAGTAAAATACAAATCTACAGCATTGCCCAAGTTGGTCATCTTGTTACAGTTAAACAGAGCATCACTGGCAGTGAACTGTGGTAGGGAAATATATTACCTCATTTCCAGGGGTAGACCACTAACAAATGCTAACACATATTCATCTCTATCACTGGTGTCATGAATGAAGATATGACATTAACTAGTTTTCTAGACCAAGAAAAGAAGGGCCTCTTCACCCCAAAGTTATTAGCCATGGGCGGCAAGTATAAGAGGCCAGGGGAGGTTAAGCCTCCCCAACAAATCCAGCCATGCAGGAGGGAAATGCTGTGGAGGTGGCATGGTTCACCCCTCCAGAAGCATGCTGGCCCACTACTGCCAGAACTCAAAGCTCTGTAAAAGTGGGACCATTCCCCACCCTTGCTCTGCCTCTTCCTGCCCCCACTATGCCTCCTTCCCAGAGGCCCCTCAGCCACTGCTCACTCATCTCCACCCACTTCCTTCCGTCACTTGCCTAAGGCAGGAAAAAGTGATGGGACCATGTCAGATGGGGGTGGAATGGAGTGACTGGTGGATTGGCAGGGCCTCATGGGAGAAGGTGGAGAGAAATAAGAAGCGGGTGGAAGGACCTCGGGGGAGGAGGCCAGAGAGGAACAAGTGGTTGGCAGGGCCTTGGGAAGGGGGCAGGAAGAGATGGAGCAGGGGCAGGACTTCAGGGGAAGAGGCAGAGCAGGGACAGGGCTTCAGAGGTGGAGTCACGGTCTGGATGCCGATGGCCTCCCCTACTTCCAGGTTGCTTCTGGCGCTCACATGTGAGCCTCCCCGAACATGTACCACCTACGTTAATGGTCCCAAAGTAAGCCTTGATTTTGAATGTGATTCTATGTTCATTCTGTAATGTACAGTTTGCACAGGCAACAGCATATGTGAACATTTTACTAGATGGTTTCTGAGGTACTGCAGAGGGCTGGCTAGGTGACTCGTGGTCTAATTTGCAAGGGTAATGTAAATATCTGGAGAGCAACCTCACTCTTAATGTTAGCAGTACATCACCAATAGATCTAATTCTTTGATATTTGATTCTGCTCCACATCTATAACCATTCGGAATAAAGATGAATTTCTCTAAAATAATTATGCTTGCCAGCTGAATGGAAGTTTTCCATTCTAATGGCAGTGAATATATGTAATTTATGTTTATGGAAGTGAGAGAATGCATGACTGTGTATACTCTCATAGAAATTCCACTCCTTACTCACTGGGAGAAGAATTAGTCTATATACAATAATGATTTTACATTCACTGAATTGAATTTGGATTGCATGTCTCCTGGATTAATGTAGATTTTGCACTGACAATGCTCTGTGATGCAAATATCCAAAAGCATATTTACAGAAGTTTCAACATTTTTTTCCTTGAACAAAAGAGGCATTGGTGATACACCCACAAAACAGTTCTCAATATAATTTTCAAAACATCTTTAAATTTGACATGTCACATATCCTCCGTTTTAGAAATGACCAGATTTGATTATGTTCTAAAAAGAGAAGTTGACGTTTTCAGACTGTATGGGCCACATCCTCAGCTGGTTTCAATCAGTCTAGTTCCATTAAAAAGTCACGAGAGCTTTGCCAATTTACAGCAGCTGAGGATCTAGAGCTTTTTTATGTTTTCTACTTTTCAGCCCTAAGGCCCTTTTCCAGCATTGCTAATTCTGAGTTTTTTCCTTGCGATTCATGGGATTTCAGCCAAGACTGGAGCCTGTCTTGCAATCACACCAGAACTTCAGCACCCTTACAAATGTCAGCCTGGGCTGTTGAAAATCACCCCTTTTGTTGGCTGCCTTCTCCCGTAACTACCCTCTGGGTAAGAGCAGCCAATCATCTGCTGCAGAGGAAGGCAAAGCTCTCTCCCCCACCTTCCCTCAGGAACTGACATTGTTATCACAGGAGGGGAGAGGCAGCAGAAATAACCCAGCAACTAAGGGTGGCTCCACTCTCTCCCATACTGTGAGCAACAGGACTGCTACTTGGCTTCACCCCCTCTCCACAACATCTAGCCTAGAAAATAGGCAAAGGAGGCTGAAGAACCTCTGGAACTGCCCACTCAAGCCTAGAATTAAGAGAAAAGGACCTCACTGCAGCTCCCATCCCATAGGAGAGGGGGTGAAGTCCCCAGGAACTGCAGGAGGAGCAGCGGTGAGGCTGGGGGAAGGACTGAGGCATAACTGATTTGGTCCCTGGGGGCAAAGGATTTATTTCAGGTTTAGGGAGTGGGTAGATGTGGTAGAAATAGTTCCCCGAGAAAGGGCCAAAATCACCATACCCAATATATTTGGTGGATGTTGGTGACAGTACTAGTCACATACTCACACTGGGGAAATGGAAAGTCCAAAAATGAAAAGACAGACCAAAAAAACCCACAATATAATATTTTTTGTTTTAAATCTCATGATTTTTTGGTCACTCTCATGAAGTTTATACATTTGGAGTTTGCAATAGTGATGTTACTACAAGCTACTATGTGCTTCAAAAGGTGCTGAGGACCTGAACTCTCAGTGAAATCAATTGCAAGTCAGGATACTCAGTACCTGGCATGAATGGCTAACTAAAAGGTTTCTCATGAAACTACATATTTCTTGTGAAATCAATTTGTTCCCCCCTTCCCTGCCAATAGATAGAGAAATCTTATGGATGTCTATGAGAGCAGTTCCACTCATAAACACACATACAAACAGAAAGCCCACAGGAAGCTTTGAGTCATTATTTTCATCCTGCTTTGAAGGTAATATAAATCGTTACTTAGAGGAGTTACAAGTTACATATTTTGAACACAAAATATTTTTCATTTACCTTTTTCCTCTTAAAATGGAATCTCGCTCTATTAAATAAATCCCCGCGCCACTTCCCGCAGCCCCCATTGGCCTCAGACAGTGAATCACGGCCAGTGGGAGCTGCAATTGGCCAAACCTGCTGATGAGGCAGGTAAACAAACTGGCCCAGCCCGCCAGGGTGCTTACTCTGACGAGCCATTTGCCAGAGGTTGACAATCCTTGGGCTAGAGGGAGACTGCTTCAGTTCCTGGCCCACAGCCTTCTTATCAGGGCCAGCTGGGCCCTGATTGAGCTGGCCACACCTGTGGTCAGCTACTCACTCAGCTGCTCTCACTACTTTTCCCAGCCGCAGCCCTCTCCAAGGCTTCTTTTAATCCCCTGCCTACTGGAGTGGGGCAGCCATCTCACTACACACACCTTCTCCAGGTTCACAAAGTCAAAAGCTTTGGGCTTTTGTCTGAACTTCTCCATGACGATTCATATCAGAAATATGGCATCAGTTGTGCTCCTTCCCAGCATGAATCCATATTGACCTTCAAAAATTCACACAGACACTTTTCAGTAGTCTTCTTCCATACTTTCACAGCATGCAATGTCAGCATAATTAAGTGATAGCACACAGTGTAATATCTCCTTTATGTTTAAAAATAGGCATCATAAAGCTTTTACGCCAATCATCTGGCATTTTCCCTTTAAGAGTATCATTGAACAATCTTGTAAGATATTTGATGCCTTCCTTTCCCAATGACTTCACTGGTACTTCATCTGGCCTAGGTGCTTTCTCCTTTTTCATTTTCCAAAGTGCCTCTGCATCTTTTTTCCTCTTGTACGCACTCTATCAAACCCCTGTTCATCTTGTTCTTAATTCCTTCATTTGCTTCTCCTCATTCATCTTTCTTTCAGAATAATCACTCTAAACTTTGTTGATGCACCATTTGTTTGCAATATACCAAACCCATTTCTAATGTAAGTAAACTCATGCGTTGGCAAGTCTATAGATGGTTTTCTCTCCCTCATGCCATCCTAGTTAGTTATATAGGCCTCCTTTTTTGCCATCAGTTACACCATCTTATCATCATTCAAGCCTCTGGCCTGCCATTTTTTTAAAGTCTGTGCATTACCCCTGGTTTGAAAGTTTTTCCATTCCCATCTTTAAGTGCCACCACTTAGGCCTCTCCAGTGCCCAGCAGTTCAGATGCTTCTGAGGTCTCCATATTCTGGAGTATATAAGCAGAGATCTGTGCAGTTTCAAAAGGCACTCACTAGGTACTCTCTTACAAATCGTTATTCGTGATGTCTCTTATTATTATTAAAAAGACACTAATTGGGGGCTGTGCCCTTCATGGGCATACATTATTAAATGTCTTTCCCTCTTCTGAAAATGTATGTTTGCAATTGCCAAATCCAGTTTCAGACAAGTCTGTAGGACTGATTGCTGCTCAGAGTTTTTGGTTCCAATGCCATCCACTGTTTCAAATCCAGCCTTCATTGCTCCAAAGTATGCATTTAGAGCTGCCCTGATAATTATCTTCTTATGGGAAGGTACATTTCCAATAAGGCACAACAGCTCGTAAAAAACCTCTCTTATCTCTTGATTCTCTCCTTACCTGTGTTGCACACTCACTCGCTATAAGGACAGTTAACTCGTATTGACACAGTTCAATGCTCAGCAGTCTGTCTGAACTTCTAGGAACCACCACCACATCCCTCTGCATGGTTTTATCAAGATTAACTGCAACACCATTTTGAGAGGTTGAATTCTGAGTAATAGATTTTGTAACTCTCCACCAGCATCTTGGCTTTTCACCTTTCCATTTAGTCTCTTGTACACATGCCACATTTACTCTTCTCCTCTTTAAGACCTCACATAGTTCCAAACTTCTTCCAGTCAGGGTCCCTACATTCCAATTTGCACATCTCAGCTTACTCACTTGCTTCCTTAAGATCAGTAGCCTGGCTGCTGTACATCACTTACAGGGAACACTCTAGCTCTCTGGGTACATTGGACATGAATATTATCAATCTAGTTAAAAACAATTCATCCTTAGCACAATATTACTGATTAAAATCAATACTAAAATATAGCAGTCTTAAGCTATGGTTTAGATTTTCAGAACTACTTAGTAATTTTAGTCTGTGCCTATAATTTGTATGGTGTTTTAAAACTGGTTTGGGTAACATGAGAATGCTTAGCAGTGCTTGAAGTCAATGCAGGGCATTGCATTGCTTTTCTAAGTAAATCAAGCCATGAGTCAGAAAGTTGAATGACCATTTGGTACTATAAATAATTAAAGAACTATCTTGAAATAATTTATTACAAATGGATTTTATAAAGGGAGTAACTAAGTGCACATGAGTTCCATGCTAGAAGCTCTCACTGATTGCAAGCACTGAATTAGCACATAATCGCTGAGATCCTGCTGGGAGAGAAGCACAGGGGCTGCTAGTATGAACTTCTTGCTTGCTTTTGGCTCCTTCCTTAAAGCGCATGTGAAAAGATTCATTCTCTCTATATATAATATGTGGAGGGGTGGGCTGCTATCTAAGATGGAAGATGTCTACATCAAGAGCTGCAGGTTTGGATTATGCTAGAGCAGGGCTCAGCAACCTCTGGCGTGCAACTTGCCAGGGTAAGCACCCTGGCAGGCCGGGCCAGTTTGTTTACCTGCCGCGTTCGCAGGTTTGGCCAATCGCAGCTCCCACTGGCCACAGTTCACTGCTCCCATCCCTCAGCCCGTGCCGCTTCCTGCAGCCCCCATTGGCCTGGGACGGCAAACCACGGCCAGTAGGAGCTGTGATTGGCCGAACCTGCCAACACAGCAAGTAAACAAACTGGCCTGGCCCGCCAGGGTGCTTACCCTGGTGAACTGTGTGCCAGAGGTTGCCGACTCCTAGCTAGAGGCATAGGCGGCAACTTCTCCTGGTGCTGGAGAGTGTTTGACCCCCCCCCGCCCCCTCCCACCCATGTCCCGCCCCCATTCCAACCCTTCCCCAAGTTCCCACCCCAAATCCACCCCCTCCCTGCCCCTATTGGACTCCTTCCCTAAATTCCTACTCCGGCCCCGCCTCTTCCCCACCTCCATTGAGCATGCCACGTTCCCACGCCTCTCCCCTCCCTCCTGGAGCTTGTTATGCTGTGAAACAGCTGTTTTGTGATGGCAAGTGTGGGACAAGAAACAGGGACACGATGCGCTTGGGGAGGTGGCAGAGGCGGAGCGGAGGGGGGGGAGGTGAGCTGCGGGGGTGGGGAGCTTGGCTGCTAGTAGGTGCAGAGTACCCACCAATTTTTCCCCATGGGTGCTTCAGCCCTGGAGCACCCACAGAGTCAGCGCCTATGGCTAAACTAAAATTTAAAATGTACAATTGAACTCAATAGGAGGAGGTATCAGTGGTAGCACTCATTTTGGGTGGGAATCTCACTTCCCATGTGTCATTACTGAGTTTATACACAAAACAATGTGTTCAGTTTGTTTGCTATACAATACAGTCCACAGGGCCCCTCACAATTAATTTACAATCCAAGCCCAAGCTATTAACAGCTACTCACTCCCATTTATGATGGTTTGCCATCTATATTGCCAACAGAATGTTGGCTGTGCTTTCCCAAGATAAAGCCTGTGCTTTTTAAAATTCATTAATTCCCTTCTCCCTTGTGTACAAGACAGCCCAGTCTCTCACCAACTTAACAGAAGTGGAGTCAAATAGAAAGGGATTCCTAGTTTAACTAGAGAAAATTCATATATTACAACCATGCTGTTTATAGCACTTTAGTTAAGGGGCTGCTTACATTTCTGCTCTTTTCAGGGGTTTATTATCCATAAAAATTCACTCTGGGCATAACATGACATTCAGCATATAAGCACTGAAGCAAATATATTAACAACATTTGAAAAAAGAAAGTGTTGCACTTTTTAAAAAAGAAATAAGTGCACCAAAATAAAAAAGACTCCATGGACTTGCCCAATAAAAGAGAGCCTGCAAGCTACAGTCTTAAACACATACAATTTATTTCAATCCCTTATGTTGTATATGTGATATAGAATACTTAAGGAACTGGCTGAAGAGATCACTGAGCCATTAGTGATTGTCTTTGAGACCTCACGGATGATGGGAGATATCCAAGAGGACTGGAAAAGGGCAACTATAGTACCTATCTATAAAAAACAGGGAATTAGGACAACCCAGGAAATTACAGACCAGTCAGCTTATCTTTGGAACCCAGCAAGATAATAGAGGAAATAATCAAAAAATTAATTTGTAAGTATCTAGAAGATAATAAGGTAAGTAACAGTCAGTATAGATTTGCTAAGAATAAATCATATCAAACCAACCTAATATCCTTTTTTGACAGGGTAACAAGGTTTGTAGATAAGTGGTAAGCAGTAGAAGTGATATATCTCCACGTTATTAAGGCTTCTGATAAGGTCTTACATGACCCTCTCATAAGCAAACTAGGGAAATATAGCCTATACGAAACTGCTATAAGGTGAGTGCACAACTGGTTGGAAAACCATTCTCAGAGAGTAGTTATCAGTGGTTCACAGTTAAGATGAAAGAGCATATCGAGTGTGGTCTCACAGGGATCCATGCTTGGCCTGATTCTATTTACTGTCTTCATAAATGTTTTGGATAATGGCAGAGTGTACACTTATAAGATTATGGATGATACTAAGCTGGGAGAGGCTGCAAGCACTTTGGAGGACAGGATTAGAATTCAAAATAATCTTGACAAACAGGAGAAATTGTTTAAAGTAAATAGGATGAAATTAAATAAGGACAAATGCAAAGTACTCCACGTAGGAAGGAATAATCAGTTGCACAAATATAAAATGGGAAATGACAGCCCAGGAAAGAGTACTACAGAAAAGGATCTGGGAGTTATAGTGGATCAAAAACTAAATATGAGTCAACAATGTAATACTGTTGCAAAAAAAAGCAAACATCATTCTCCAATGCATTAGAGAGGGAGGGATGTAGCAAGGCACAAGAAGTATATATTCCACTCTACTCAGCACTGATACGGCCTGACCTGGGGTACTGTGGGGAGACATGATAACAGTCTTCAAGTATGTAGAAGATTTTATAAAGAAGAGAGTGATACATTGTGTCCTTAAGCACTGAGGACGGGATAAGAAGTAATGGGCTTATAATGCAGTGAGGGAGATTGGGTAAGAGTAGTTAAGCACTGGAACAAATTAATTAAAGAGGTTATAAAATCGTCATTGGAGAACTGGTAGGACTAAGTATTGTCTAGACCAGGGATCGGCAACCTTTGGCACATGGCCCATCAGGGAAATCTGCTGGCGGGCCAGGACGGTTTGTTTACCTGCCGGGTCCGCAGGTTCGGCCGTTCGCAGCTCCCACTGGCCGCAGTTTGCTGCTCCAGGTCAATGGGGGCTGCAGGGGAAGCGGTGCAGGCCGAGGGATGTGCTGGCCATGGCTTCCTGCCACCCCCATTGGCCTGGAGCGGTGAACCACGGCCAGTAGAAGCTGCGATCAGCCAAACCTGCGGACGCAGTAGGTAAACAAACTGTTCCGGCCTGCCAGCAGATTTCCCTGATGGGCCATGTGCCAAAGGTTGCCGATCCCTGGTCCAGACAATACTTAGTCCTACTTCACTGCAATGGACTGAACTAGATGACCTATTGTGGTTCCTTCCAGTCTTATATTTTTATTATTCTACGAGTAGTTAAGTTTTCCTGGCTCCGGCCGTAAAAGAGCTACAAATGTCTGTTAACGGCACATCTTTTCTCTCAAGTGAACAGGTAAATTTTTCTAGTACGTAAGTGTCAACAAGGGTTATCAAGTAGAGTTATATGATTCATTGCTTTTATAAAAGAGAAACTTCTTGCAGAACACCTGGCATTTGCATTAATATTCAAGCTGGACATCTAAAGGCAGTGTTGCATGTCAAGGTTTCTATGCTTATTTTTTGGTGCTAAAATTTAGAGATATTTGAAATGTGAACGATCATGCTCTCAGCTTCATAAGTGGCCTACAGCAATCTCTAAATAATAGCATTCTCTAGTAGAATAATTCATCATGTACTAGTGTGAAACTCAGTTAGGGGCCCAGTTCTGCAAATAGTTACCTGCACGCACATAGCTATTCTGTCTTGGAGTCCCACTATACATGCATGATTAACTATTTGTAAGATCAGACTCATAACCTGGACATTTCAGAAAGCATGTTATTAGTAGTGATGGGTAAATCGATAGAGCTTTCTTGACTCAGTTCAGGTATACATCCAACAGATCCTCTCTTCCCATCACACACATATTCCTCCCTCCACAACGTGCCCTGTTTCCTGCTACCTGCTATGTTCTCTTTTTTACTGTAGTATCATGAAATCATAGAGCAAGTAAGAGATTAGTGGCTGTGCAAGTATAAGATCTCGCCCCCTATCCTTGTCCCAGTGAGACCAACCCGGAGGGAGAAGGCTAATCAGCTCTCCCACCCTTTTTGGAGCTACTCTTGTCTGGCTGCCTCTCACGAGAGGAAGGGGGAATCAATGCACCCCATTTTCACTGTCCTGCATCTAAGTAGAGCCATGCTGAAACATGCTGAAGTCCTCTGTTCCCTGCTGCTGCCTCAGTCTGCTCAATGTAAAAGGGGGTCTTCATACACAGGGCTGCCCCTTTTAAACCCTGCTACCCATCCAGTTCCAAGGGGATGAGTCAGTGTTGCCATGCTGGCCCCTTGTCTCCTTTTCCAGCAGTTTTCCTCTTCCTCCATCCCAGCCATAAGGCACTGTTCCCTTCCTTTGGCCAGCCACCAGCCGGACAAATTCCTCCCTGTCCCTGCTTAAAGGTGTGGTAATCTGGCTAGAGAAATATTTCATGGTGCCTGCATTTCTGTGTACTCAGGGGATTTCCATTTCATATCAGTAATGCACTGAGTTTGATTTCATATGAATGAGAAAACTAATTATATAAGTATAGCCTTCGGGAGAGTTTCTATTAAAAAATATTGATCCATGCAGGGAGTTTATATAAAATAGTCTCTTCAAAATGCCTTGAAGCCAGTGTCAGTGTGCCTTATGGACACTGAGGAACTGGAGTGTAGGCAAGCACTTACTGTTGGATGATAATTATCAGTAGCCCAAAACATTACCGAGCAACTCTTTTAGTAATAAGAAAGATTATGGAATCGGAGAACTAAATATACAATGTTACTGGTTTGGTCAGAAACATTTCAAAATTCCAAGTTTTGAAAAAACAATAATTCAGCCATATGAAGATGTGCTATCCATGGATACAGCTGTACTAGAATGGGATTAACAGTGGAAATGATTAAATTAACTCAAACAAGATTGTTTTGCTTTATCCTACTGAACCTACACATGGGAACTAAATTAGCACTAAGTTAGGTGAATAGATATTATGGTGATGAGGACTATATAAGTACCAACACAGATAGATAAAGGGATAGATGGACAATAGTACCCTATTTATCAGTACCTTTCCTGATGTGACTGTTCATATATATCACATTACCAGATATAAGAATTGTTGTTTTTCTCACTTGCCTCTTCTTTTTAACATGTGAACTGTTTTTATTTTATTTTTTTTAATTTTAAAGGAAGTATTAAGAATGAATGAATTAATAATTACATGGATAAAAAAAAGTAACTGAAATTTTAAAAAGCAACCACCAACAAAATGATTAGCCACAGCAGCATTAAAATTAAAAGTAAAAGCACAATAAACATTTATTACAATGGCAACCATATCTATAACTATATGTCTATATCTATTAATGCATTGTAAAATTGGTGTGGAATCAAAGAATTATTAGTAAATAAACTTCAAATTACTGTTCTTCAAAATACCATGAAACCCATAACATATTGTGCTGCACATTTGTATTATATGCCAGCAAAGAGAGCTCAATAGTGTTTTGTTAAACAAGTCATATTTATGCTAGATATGCATGGTCTCCCCAGTTTTGGCATTTAATAACTTCTGAAGGATTCATTTTGCAGCCCTAACATTATTTTAATGTAGTTCTTGGATGTAATAGGCTACGGATGGTTATAAGCAGATCATTAGGTGTTCTAGATGGCCAGAAGTTACCTATGGACCTACTGGACTATACAACAACTGACTATGCATTTACCTAAACAGTTATTAATCATTTATTATCTCTTTATAAACTGTGTTTAAATGTACATTTAATATAAGGTGTGCCAAATAGCATTTGAATGGCTAGTTTCCACAAAATACCCCAGATTCCTTATTAAGTTTTCATGTAGAGAGAAATGCTGTGGCTTGTTTTCTAACTTGACTTTTAGTAACTTGGTTTTTCAATTAGAGGGTGTCTATATTAGGATTTTTTGCAAATAAATACACAAAAATCTCACTGCCATCCATAGAAGGTCGCTGCAACATGATGCTTGAAAGAATGATGGCCACCAGTCTACATTTGTTCTTCTACCATTGCTACTACCAGTGATACTGAACTGTTGATAACAACATTTTGCAAATAGGTATATTGTACATCAGGCTTTAAATGGGTAAAGGAATTGCCTCTTTTACACTGTACTAGTGATTTACTTTCCACTCCACACTAGACATAGCTAAATGTGATTTTTTAAAAAAAAGAAAGAATTTATGGCCCTGTGCAACAAAACAATGTGGTCCCATCAAGTAGCAAGAGCCATAAAGTACTGTACATTCTCTATGGTATATCTTCAATGGTAATTCAATGGTTAAGAGCCCATACAACTATCAAAAAACCCCAACAAATTCATATTAGAACATGGAAATGTAATTTAATCCCTTAGATGTAATTTAATCAATTTGATATGCAAATTCAAACTATTATTACAGGAAAGGTGGCATAAAATGGAAGATCATTTCAAGACCCTTCTCTGTTTCAGCCTAGCACAGTTTTTTGTCCTTTAACTGATCAAGTGGTTCCACAGTCCTGCGTGACCTGAAGTAAAACTGCAGGACAATCCAGCCTATTCATCTCACTGCAGCAGGTGCCAGCTGTCACAGGCTGTCTAAACAAAAGCCTGATTTAGACAAATGATCACTCTTCTCTTGCCTGTACAGTCATTGTCTTAGAATCTGCATCTCTGCTTAAAAGCAAAGCATCTCCCTAACTCACTATGATCTCAGTGGGCAGCTTGTGCTACTCATCAGTCTCAAGATATGCATTACTGATTTACATACATTTTCTATTTCAGGACAAGAGATACACTCCTCCAAGGTTTTAAAATATACTTTTTTTTCTGAGTAATCAGAAGTGATTCTATTGAAGAGCAAAAGAGTAAATTTAAGAAAAAGAATTAAACCTTATGATCTGATGATTTAATTAAAAAAAAAAATTATTTCCCATTTACAACAGATGGGACCTAATTCACCTATGATGTAACTATATTAACATAGGGAGGAAGTGGACATAGGAACTGTGCGGTTAAAGCATTTAACTGGATCTCAGGAGATATGGTTTCAGTTCGCTGCTCTGCTAATAACTTCCTGTGTGACTTTTGATATGTTAGTTAATCTCCCAATGTCTCAGTTCCCAATTGTCTGCTAAAATTTTGCCCACGCTTTATATGCCTTCTCTAGTACCACTAGAAATGTTCCAGAATGAGAATCTCAATTATTTTTGGGCCATTCCTTGGACTTTATCATTATGAATTTGGCAATAAGGATATTATTTTAAATAAATATCTACATGTATGGTAATATAGATTGACTAGCATTAACAGGACATAAATATACCTGCATCTATTGGCAATTAATCTGTATATGAACTCTTCAGAAAGGTATAAGTGGATGCATTATCTACAAGCAATCGGTAATACAGAAAGGTGATTTTATTTTCTGCTCCAAAGAAATATAATTATTAACCAATTAATGTTGTACGGATATATGTATGGAAATTTACTGATTTAAAAGTTGCTTTGTAGAAAATGTGCTCATACATGAAGTGAGTCATTTGAGCTGTGGTTGTACTGGTATAAATTTAATAAGCAGCATGTCTGTCACTTTTTGACAAGTATTTCTTCAGACAGGCACATCTTTTATGTAAAAGTTATTTATGAGTATATTCATGTCATATAATATCCTATTATATGAGTAAGCTAGATCCAAAACAGTTTAGGTTACAAATTAAGATTTTGCTGAGTCAGGAATAAAAATCACTAAATAAATCAGACATTTTATCTAAATGGGAACACACAGATGGATAGACAAAAATAAGCCCAGGTCATTAATATACAGCAAAATGCTAATATACAGCATAACAGGAACAAAACATCACATGTTTCTCATGATAGCACATTTCTGCATGCTTTGAGATCACAGTTAGAAAACAGGTAAGCAAAGAGTCATATGAAATTAGATTTTATTTTATAATTGCCAAATCTAAATGGTGAAATCCAACAATCTGCTGAACATATCCAATCTGAGAGATCACAAATGTCAGCAAATAATTCAATACAAATAATAGTCACAACAGTTATTCAAAAGCTTGGCTAGTTTATACAGCACGTTCCAAGAAACATGCTTTTAAAAATTCCCACTGTCTTTGAGCCTTTATAAATAAATGTTGGCTTTATTATCATGGCTTATGCTGATGTACATGCCAAGGTAATTTAAGATAATCATTAATATTCATCCTTTCAGTTTAGGTATTTGAAAATCACAATTATTTGCAATATTGTTGTAGATTGACCTAGATTTTTGATTTATTAAATCTTGTTAATGGATGCAGTAAAGATTTAGCTATTAATTTTGTTATAAATTAAAGTTCTTATTAATACTGACATGCTGTGTGATGTGTAATATGTTAAATTCACCTTACTGAAATGTTTTGCTCCCCGATATTTTAAAGCAAAATCGTGGTGACTCTGAACTTAATCACGGAAAATGCACTTAATGTAATAGAAAACCAAAACTTAATGTAACAGAAAGCCTGTGAAACTAAACATTGTGAACATTAATATTCTACTAATAACAAAATTAATAATAAAAACAAAGTTCAGACAGGCTCTGCAATGTACATTATTTTTATTAACTTTCAAAACCTAAGGGATTTTGTTTCATCAAGGGTAATGTTATATCATTGTAGCCATAATATAGCGATTGATAATTTAGCAGAAGACCATTTAGAGGGGATCTCTTAAACTGCAACCTGTGGACTTTGACTTAAAACTCTACATCTGATTCTGAAATGTATCAAAATATTTTTATTTCTTTTCTAATAGTAATATCCATGAATTCTTTGGTCCACCAGATTTTCCCTTTTCCTAAACACAGACTCAAAAGTGCAGTGATTGAAGGCACACGGGGGATTTCTTGCAAACAAATCCTCTCCATAAAAGAAGTATTTTTAGTGATTGTGACTATCCATCTACCATAATTGTTGCTCCCATTTCCACCCACAGAAGTTATATATACCATATTTACACTTACTTTCTTAAAGGTTATTTCACAGATTTTAAGGCCCGAAAGGACCTTTATGATCATCTAGTCTAACCTCCTGCATAATACAGGCCATAGGAACTTCCCTGAATTAATTCCTAATTCAAGTCCAATAGCTGTGATTGAAATAGGGCATATCTTTTAGAAAATCTCTAATCTTAATTTACAAATTTCCACTGATGAAGAGGCCACCACAAAACTTGACAAGCTATTCCAATGATTAATTAACCTTACAGTTACAAATGTGTGCTTTATTTCTAGTCCTGAAATTGTCTAGATTCAAGTTCCAGTCCTTGGATCATGTCTGCTGATAAATTAAAGAATCCTCTACTATCAGATTTCTTAAGGATTGTGATCCAATAATTCCTTATTTACTTAGAAAATTTCAGTCAATGTTTTTAGATAATTTTTGTTAACACAGGGGATGGGGGGAGAGGGGAGCGAGACTGAGGTAACTTAACCAATTAAAATTGTATATATTAAAACTATCTTAAATTGTACCAGGAAATTAATCAGAAGCCAACGTGGATCATGGAGCTCAGGTATAACATGCTCCTGTAAAAAAGACCCTGTGAAGACAGGTAGCTGCATTTTGAAGCAGTTGAAGTTTCTTAATGATTTTTGGGTGTAGCTCTAAGTAGACACTGCAGTAATCAAATGTCATGACGAGAAGTGTAAAGGTGTTGCAATGTTAGCATCTGCAAAAAAACTTAACAACCTTCTGGATAAGTATAGAAAAAAAAGAAACACAATCATTATCAGAATTTTCAGGATAGAGCTGGGCAAAAAAATTCCAGCACAGAGCAAATTTGGCAAAAAATGATTTTTTCAGGGCACAGAAATTTTAGCAAATAATACAAAGAGTTTTGGCCAAAAAACAGGATTTTGTTTTCTTTTGGATGTTTCATTTCGAAATAAATCATTTTGACATTCTGTTCTGAAACATTTTAGAAACAAAATGTTGATTCAAACAAAGAAAATGTCCTTTTTAATCAACATTCAAAAATTTTGTTCCATGTGAAGGAATTTTTATTTTATTTATGTATTGGGTTTTCATTTTGCTGAGAAAATATTTTTAAAAATTCAGCTTCAGGTAGAAATTAACTGATTTATTTTGCCAGATTTTTCAGTTCAGCCACTGAAACAAAAAAACAAAAAAAAAGAAAGAAAGAAAAAAAATCAATCATTTGCTCCGCAATGATTCAGGGGCAATTGCCAATCAAACAACAACCCCAACCTGGGAACCCAAATAAAAAAGTGAATTTACTCCTGCAGATAAGCAATCACCCAACACCAGCTTTTAGGTCATCTGAAAAAGAAAAGAATGGAGACATAGAAAGGAGTGACTTTGCCCATTTCTGCTCAGGAGAAAAGGATTAATTATAGCTGACAGACCTAAAATAGTCAGTTTGACTACTTGATATTCATCAAAATTTAAAACTGATCAGTTTTTATGTGTATGGCATTAATTAGTACACTTTCACAAGGTGCTAGTAGTAACACTGCCTTTAAGTGAGCAGATCAGACAAGTGACTAGGGTAAATCTGGATTTTATTACGCATTATTAGATCTGTTTCTCACATGTAATCAGAGTCATATCAGCTTATTTTAGTGACAAAGTAAGCTTACTAGTTTTTTACTCCTGAACGTATAAGAGAGTACGCTGGGTTTTTTTCAAATTCATATATCAGCAACAAAACTTTTTATTAGATGACAAATGAAGGCTCTTTATTATAGTGGCATGCCATGACATTTTTATTCAGGCATGCAATTGTATACTTGAATTCAAAATGGCATCCTCTGTGCAGCGTGACTTTGCCTGTATGGTTTGTTCTACAAAATGGCATTGTCCATGTTTGTTTTTGGGTGCTGCACAGAACTGTTCCACAGGCACAGATGGGCCTGGGGCACACAATGCATGTCTGGCATATAAAGATGGTACACCACTGCTTTACTATTAACAATGTATATAGTGTGGTTGTAGATGTGTTAGTTCTAGAGTGTTAGAGAAAAAAGGTGGGTGAAGTAATATCTTTTATTGGACCAGCTTCTAAAGAAGAAATGTGTATGACTTGAAAGCTTGTTTCTCTCACTAACAGAAGCTGGTCTAATAAAAGACATTACCTCATCCACCTTGTCTCTCTAAGATCAGCCATGTGTCAGCCAAGAAGAAGCCAGAGTCTAGGCTGTCACTCTCAGAATCTAGGCTGACTTTGCAGGGCTGACAGTTAGAAAATCATCATTTTGATTGTAGACTGAGCACATCTGATACAGAGATGCACACTGACATTTTTTTCAGTCAATGTTCAGCTCAGAAACTCACTTTAATGTATTCTTCTGTTTCAGCATCACAATAATGGGTCATAGAGAAGATTGTATGGGTATATCATACAAATAACTTTGGGCAAAGGATCCCAAGGAAATCTTTTGGCCATGATTCATATGACCTACACATACCGGTTAGGAAAAAAGGCATCCAAGGGAAAGAAAGAAAGAAAAGAAATAGTGTTCCTCAGAAACAGACCTTCCATTCAACTCAGAAATGAGACACATTTAACTTACAACAGAAAAGACTCTACTTAAAGAATGCTAGAGAATAAAACCTCTCTACTGAAGCAGAGTCATATAATCAGATGACCTTCACCCTGTCACCTCTGATGTAAGGCATTACTGTACTGTAGTTTGAAGTGTTTGCAGAACTAACAAGGCAGGAGAAAAGAAGCAATTAGTATTCTCAGGCACAGTACAGGACAATTAAAACACACACAATACATCTAGGAAGATGTATAAAAGCACTGCATCACAAGTTTTCCTCTCCTCTCAACCGCCTCCTTATCCCCAATCCCCAACTCCATCCTCCCTGGCAGATTATACACTGGGTTCAAAATGGGACACAGTATTTGGATTCACTAATGGAGAATCCTTTTTTTTCATTCCAAATACATTATATAACTTTGTAAGAAGTGGAAGCCAATTCTACTGCCATGCCCTTGAGCAGCATTCACCTAATGCAAACAGCCATGGAGAAATCTGCTGCTGCTTCACATGTGATCCCAATATAGGGAAAATATAATTCAAGGCTTCGCCACACATCACAGCCTTAACCATTTGATTATGACACTTACAGATTTCATAGCAAAATGTTTATTTTCACTGTGCCCAGTTGCAAAGTAATAAAGTAAACTCCCTACAGTCATAGAAGATCTCCAGCCTAAAAGGTTTAGCTTGAATCACTGCAAGCAATCAGTTTTGCTTGAAACTCTAATAAGATTCACAATGATATTTAAAATAAAACAGAAGTTTAAAGCACTGGCATTTATCAGCCATCAAGATTTAATTTACTTATCTGACTCTGCTGACCACTTACTGTAGTTTATACGTTTAAGATTCTCCCAGTTAATTTTTGGTCTAGCACTGCAGGTAATGTCTCTGTATGCCCTGAAAAACACGTAATGATGAAACTTTCTTATCCTTTCAAGCGTAGTGTCAGATAACAAATACAGAGTTAAGGACAAATAAAGTTGTGAAATAGAGGAGTGGAATCTTATACGTCAATTTTTCCTAACATGAGGGGTTGGTCACCGAGGCAGCTCCAGGGACCTGCTAATCCTATGACTTAGGGAGGCCTTTCATTCTTAGGGGACAAATGTACACAACAGTCCCCTAACTGTTCCAGGTGCTATTTGAACAAACTAACATGCCATCTGCAGAGTTTGAAAGAAAAGAGAGAGAGTAATTAGAGGAAAGGGTTTGGATGAAAAAAAGGAACACCAGAGGGAAGAGTGAAAGGAAAGAAGAGATTAAAAAGAGGGAGGCTTCCCATAATGGTAAAGCTAGCCCAGAGTATTCATGTATAGAAAAGACTTGTGTATGTTGATCATCTACATTGAAATAAATACTGAATAGTTTAGAGCAAGCTTTCCTGGCTCCAATTATATACTATAATGGCTTTTTAAAACTGTTTGACCTTTCTTAATATGAGGTTATCATTAATTCTAGATTTCTGCAATAATAAAATGGTCTCTCTTAGGTTGCTGTAATAGCTGGCAATAACACATTAGTCACACATTGGTTGATATCTAATAAGGAAAGCCACATGCAAGAATCTTTGAAATAGGGCTAAGCCTAGAGATTGTTGTTTAGCACTAAACCTTCAGTTGCTCACCACAGGTTCTTAATGCTATACTAATCGTGAATGCAGTCCAACATACTCAATGGACTATACATAATATTCATTGATAAATCGGTGGCATAACACACCGATCAAACAACAACAAGCAACAAAGAGCTACCACAACATAGCCAACCCTGAACAACGAATAGCTGGTTCATATTTGCCTATTGTTAAAAGAGTCCCTTTGAGATTCCTCTTGAGCAGTGGAAGCTACAGATCTGGCTGGTGTTCAGCTTGGAGAACATCAGGAGACATCTATATCTTATTTAAATTTGTGTCTGATATGAACAGCTTTTAGGAACCCACGTGTGATGCTACTACTCAAGCCAGCAGCTTCCTGCAGCCATCCAACTGGAGATGTTCAGTAATGAAGCAATGTAAAGTGGACACAGTAAGGAATAGGCTTTATGAGCACATCTCCGTCCCTCCACACATGGTTGGCTAAACTCAGTACACCGAAAATAAATTTTAGATTTCTGCTCAGATCTCTGATAATAAACTGTAACAGTGAAGGAAGCCCATGCAAAAACAAACAAAACAAAACAAAACAAACAAACAAAAACCTCCTCACCTCCCCGCAAATCCCCAAACAATAGCCTTTTCCCTTCCTTTTTTCCCCTCTCTGTTTTGATAAGTATTTAAGCTGTCACATGAAAATCAAATTTTCCTTCACAGTTTTATTTTATAACTACACAAAGCTTTAAGAACATTGTCTTGTTAAAATTTTTAATTACATCAACTGGTTTTCAAAAAGGCCATGTGCATTGTTAGTTGCTTTCATGTCATGCCACAGCTGTTGCCTATACAATGTTTTGGAAGCAACCTAAAGATAGAAAAGTGAAACTACCACACTAATTAAATACAGTCCCACAAGTGTTAGTGAACTGACCTCAGCGGTCATTGTTAACTTAGGTTTGTGCCAAATTGACTTTGTTTAGTTTAGTTATTATTGCAGTTGGCAGGGCCAGAAACTGCCATTCAGAATGGATGAGTTCTGATATATCAGAATAATGGAGGTCTAGAGACACTTGGAAACCAGCCAGGTGTCACAACTTTACCTAAACTGCTTGCTGAGCAGGTCAGCTCCTTGAAGACTGTGATATTGCTGAGCATGAAGCTAGAAACTGGTTACTGAAAAGCTATAAATCACAACTAGGATTTGGAACTGCTACAAATATTAAGAGAAAGAAGCATGTGAAGTGCAGTGAAGATATGAAGGAAAAATGCTAGAATATTGTTTTTCCCCCCAAGACGGACCCCAGGGTTTATAATAATTAAAATATTTTCTTTATTGTTTACAAATTTTGGGGAATCAATCACAAGAAATAGAGCACTGACCCCATCAAGCAATAACCAAGAAGCTCATTAATCCAATAGTTATAATGGCAGACATTCCAAAAGCTACTGGGGAAAAAAATGTTTTTGATTTATGGAAGTTCCCGTAACAATAAAATGCTGACACAGTTCTCCATGCCAAGTGTGAGGTTGGTTCTTGTCAGCCCACAAAGACAAGGAAAGCAGTAGAAAATTCAGATACCTATGTGGATTTTAGAGCATTTAGAAACACTGGCTGTTAAATAGTAAGCTCATGTCAACCTTAAGTATAGCACTGCCACTGCTCAACTATAATATAGATATGCATAGA
Source organism: Gopherus evgoodei (assembly GCF_007399415.2). NCBI lineage: Eukaryota > Metazoa > Chordata > Testudines > Testudinidae > Gopherus > Gopherus evgoodei. The sequence goes on from NC_044322.1 coordinate 70,784,925, forward strand.
CAGGAAGAAATTAATATCATTACTAATAACTAAAGGCACCACATGGAGTCTTTTGTGGTGATAACATTCCTTTTCTATATAAGCAGCTTTCTCCCTCACATAGCTCAGTTTAATAAGCAATGGTCAGCTAAAACCTTGTAAAACTTAGAATGTTGAGAATATGAGAGAATTTACGTGTGAAGTGGCACCAGCTAAAATGAGATGGGGTCTGGACTGGCATAGAAAATCCTGAAGAAAGAAAATTTTCTAGTAGGAAAAACATTACATTCTATTTTTTAGTTCAGTCGAAATGATTGGGGATCTCTCAAAGAACACAAATAAGGATGAACTCTCAACTAGTCTGTAAGTTGCATCTACTGAATGCATCAGTTCATACCTGGGCATTGTATGGCATACAAAATCCAATTATTTGCAAAGCTTAGGATACGTAGCGATCTTTCCAGTTCCAGTCTTTTCCTCTTTATTAAACTAATAATATAGAGATGGAAAGGAAAAAGAAATATGGGAATGAGGTGAAATATTTGGGTGACTTCAGAGGAAGGAGCAAGTATGAGGAGGAATGTAAAGAAAGGTGGGGTAGGAGAGGATGGGAAACCAGGAAAAGAAACTGCATGTGTATAATGCTGAGCAATATGGTGAGGTACTGCAAGTCTTATAGGCATAAAGAAGTTTTACCACCCATTGCAAAGTATAAAGAGTGGGTGGCTGTGATCTTGTGTATCACTAGATCAGGAGTTAGCAACCTTCAGCACATGGCCAATCAGAATAATTCGCTGGTGGTCCATGAGACATTTTGGTTATGTTGACCGTCCACAGGCACGGCCCCCTGCAGCTCTCTGTGGCCGCGATTCGCCGTTCCCAGCCAATGGGAGCTGCGGGAAGTGGCGGGCCACAGGGACATTCTGGCCGCCAGTTCCCACAGCTCCCATTGAGGAGGAATGATGAACCGTGTTCACTGGAAGCTGCGGGGGTCCATGTCTGTGGACGGTCAACATAAACAAATTGTCTCCCAGCCCACCAGTGGATTACCCTGATGGGCCATGTGCCGAAGGTTGCCGACTCCTACACTAGATGATACCTGACAAACAGCTCATATAGGGAAACAACTAAAAACATCACTGTTTTCTAGGTTCCATTCAGAACATGTAGCTTTGAGGAGGTTGTAACAATGTTTCTGTCATACATAATGTTTCTAATAAATCTGTTTACAGCCATTTTCCTGGGGATCTGTGAGACCCAGCACATTCCCCAAATCCAGCAGTCATACAGAATCCCAAGCATTAAAATATGTCATTTTTTCTCCTCAGAATATCTCTAACACACCAAATAAGTAAACAAAGATACCCACTCTCCTCCAGAAATATCAGTATGAACACTTGTATTTCTTTTCAGATAACATGTATGATATATGCCTTTGCACTTCTGACCAATTTCACATGTTTTTTATTTCATATTGATTTAAATATGTTCTCCTGGCTACTACTAAGGACAATGAATCCTCTAATTAATCACTATGCACAACAATTTGGCTTGCTTCCATAGAAACAGAGATAATATTATTTCACTGTAGAGCATTTTGAAAGGATTACTTTTCCATTTCCTTAAAAAAAAGTTGACATACATGGAGAGCCTAAGGAAATACACAAAACACTTCAGTGTTCACCTTCACCTCACTGTGCAAGGAGGTTTAAACCATACTTTGGAACAAAACAGGAGGAAGAACAAATGATTCCTACAGATTTGATAAATTAAATTTCAAGCCCCAGAACCCATGTAAAATGAATGATAAAACACTAAAGAATTAAAAATTTGTGGGGTGATAAAAGAGGGTGGAGAAAGTGTTTGTGGAAAGGAAGAGGAAGAAATGCAGATAAATCCTCCTCCCCTCAAATATCTGGGTTGGGTTTTTTTTAAAAAACGTTATCAAATTAAGCAGAATAAAAAGGCAGATAATTCTAAATAAAGTGAAAAGACAGTGTTTATTTCCCCTCACCTATAACTTGTAAGTGGGGCCATTTAAACAATTCCCCCACAGTCTTAGCTGACTTGCATGTGAATAGGGCTGGAACAAGGAATGAACACTGGAAGTGGATATTGTTGTGCTGCCTTTAGTCAGCTCTAGGGGAGATGAGCACTTTTGTAGTTAGGTGGATGCATTAAAGATTGATAATAGAAATGTGGTCTTAACTCATTTATTTGTCACTAAAGGACCACCATGGATATCTATGGTTCTGTAATTAGGGTTTATCTTTGTTATTTCTTTTTTTAAATCCTGAGGTGTCTAGAGTAGCTCAACTGTCATCAGGAGATTGAAGATGCTTATACCAGAGCTAAATTTTACCCTAACATATCACTTTATTTACCTTATAGTGGTGTCTGATCTAACAATATCTGAGGTGTATACTCTCTTTAAAGCACATATAAAAGCCTGCTTCTATAAGTGAATAGTAAAACTTCAATATAAACAAGAGAGACCAATTTGCCTTATACTTAAGGTTCTTTTTTTTATGTTTTGGATGAAAAAGTAATGCCTAGTTAAGCAGCTTTGAGTTCACTGATGTGAATCACAACTCTCAGAATTTAGTAATGATGTGTTCCTCCTACTGCACGTCTGCTCAATTTTTACTTCAGTCTAAGACATAACGGGATAGAGATTCCAAGTTGCTGATGGAGATATACTCAGAAAATACTGTCTCCAGGTTTAAGCACTACTATCTCAGTATGCCTTAGGAAGCTTAGCCTGTACATGCTATAATTTGGACACAGTAATACAAAGGTGTCAAACACACAACTAATGGACCTGGCTTCCATCATGTGTTTATGGTTTGCATGATATGTTCAAATTTGGCAGACTTGAAACCATAAAAAAGTGAGACAAGGGCAAAATCCTGGCTCCACTGAGGTCAAAGGGAGTTTTATCATGGACTTCAATGGGGCTAGGGTTCCATCCTAAATTTCTAGTCCCCGTGGTTGTGAAGAAAGCCTTCCAAATAGGAATCAATCCTATGCAGTGATGCCATTCTGTGTCTAAAGACAGCCTGAAACAATGACTCAGAGGTATGAACTCCCTGCTGCTAAGTAACTGAATGGGATATTGACTCTACAGCCTGGGGGGGCAAGCTCTGGCACCAGCTCTTCAGGGTAAGCACCCTGGCAGGCCGGGCCAGTTTGTTTACCTGCCGCATTGGCAGGTTCGGCCAATCGCGGCTCCCACTGGCCGCGGTTCGCCATCCCAGGACAATAGGGGGGACGGCGGGAAGTGGCACGGGCGAGGGATGTGCTGGCTGCAGCATCCCGCCATCCCCACTGCCCTGGAACAACGAACCGTGGCCAGTGGGAGCCGCAATTGGCCGAACATGTCGATGCGGCAGGTAAATAGACTGGCCCGGCCTGCCAGGGTGCTTACCCTGGTGAGCCACATGCCAGAGGTTGCCGACCCCTGCTACAGCCAATTGATAACACTTTAGTGTAGTGTAAGCATTAACTATTAAACTGCCATCACTTTAGTGGAGAAGAACCGGAGAGTGGAAGCGTGGCCTACAGGAGATGGGACCAAGGAGTTTCTGTAAGGAAAGGAATGTAAAGGGAAGAATATAAGAGAAAAAGATAAGGAAGACAAAGAAAACATAGGATGAGGAAGAAAGAGAAACAAAAAGAAGAAATAGTGATAATTCTAAAGGAGAGCATATATTTCCCACTGATTGATGCTGAATGTAACAATACGATACAGAGCAAACAAGGAACAGTGAAGATAAAGCAGATGCTTTTTATATATAAAGGCCACTTGATCTATTCAAATCTTCCAGTGACATCACTGGGAACTTTTCTTTGGATTCAGGGTTCTATTAAGTCCTAAATTTAAATCCAATACACAAATTGTGATTAAAAATGGAAATTGACCCTCTATATAGAATGAGTATCTGCCTTTTTCATGCAATGATGTAATTAATCAATCTGACTAGATTAATAGATTTTAAGGGCAGACCAATTTTTCTACATCGTTTCTAAAATGTGGACACCAGAACTGGACAGAGTAGTCTAGTATCAATCTCACCAATACTGTACGCAGACGTAAAATCTAATCTCCCTAATCCTACTTACTACTCTCCATTTTATAACCCAAGGATGTATTGGCCTTTTTTTGCCACAGCATCACATCAATCAGACATACTCAAATGTCCAGTGCATCTACCTGCAACATCTGTAACTTTTGTACTACATTTACTCTTGAAAACAGGTCTTACACTATCCCCAGCTAGATTAGTACAGCAAGAAAAATAAAAATGGGCTTTAGGGTCTATTAGCATCATGGGTGGGAGAGAGGGGAGCAGCAAGGGGGACACAGTGCTGGCAGCCAACACTGACACTATGCTGTTCTTCATGAAGTTTTCTTCTGATGGACCCTACTGATACTGGACAGAGCAGTGGCAGCAGCTGAAGTGGTAGCCTGCCCCTTTACCTCAGGTACAGTTGCTAACCCAGTAGAATCTGTACGGCCTGTGGGATTACTTCTGTAGGAGTGGTTGTGATCATCTTTTGCTCTTGTTATTCTCCCTTTTCCATCATGCAGGACATTTTTTAGTAACAGAAAGTTGCTTTTCTTAGTGGGCTGAGGAGATAAGTATTTACTGAGATATAAAATAAACACAGAGAGAAGAGTGTTAAGGATATGAGATTCACTTTGCTGTTGGAACAGCTTTTGTTTTATAGTAAAACTGAAAAATACATATTTAGTATATCTTCACACTACAGATGTTTTACCAGACAAGCACCATAGATAAGCCAAAAACCTCAAGGACATGTGCCTTTTGGCAGACACTGAAGTAGTAGGTGCTCTCTACCTCTAAAAAAATATATATAATTATACAGAGGAAATCTGGTGATAGCATGAAGTATGGTAAATTATAGTATTTTTATTCTTTCAGAAATACATGCCATTCTTTGAAAGAACTTATTTAAAATGCTCTCTTTTGAACTCTATACTCCAAATTGTTCACACTAATATGAACAATACATTTATATTAATACGAATCATTTCAGTAGCATGATGGCTACGTATACTGTTCCATCTGAATTTTCAGGAACAATATACACTTTATTTTTACCAAGTATAGAAGTGTTTTTAGCCTAATATTTTTCTTATTTTCATTTATTTTAAAGAGTTATGAACTATATTAAAAGTACATAAATTTATTGCACAACATACTATATACAATAGATAAAATTTACGTAAATACAAGTGCATGTACATATATATTGCAATGTGACATCATCCCAGATGTATGATTTCTGCCATACAATATGTCATCATATGTAATAAATCAGAAGCATCTGTTTGCCTTGAACCTTTTTGCAAAGGCTCTTCAGCCTTGTAAATCTGATTACTTTACGGTTAAATATCCAGCACTCCACCGTGCGTTTACTTCATTCTACCAAGCAGTGACAGCAACTATAGCCATATATTTTTATAATGGTGGAAAATGAGAGTTACTGTTAAACTCTCAGCATAACAGACAGCCTCACATAGGGTTTAAGCTAAAACCCATTTAGTCAATTGATGTATTTCAATTGACATCAATGGGATTTTTATCAGTACCACACAATTTCTGGACAAGGAAAATTAAAATAAGCTAACATTTTAGAAACCTAAAGAAATTTAAACAGGATTTAACATATAGAATATGGAGACTGTATTTTCAGAAATAACAGCGAAGCTGGCTCAATCAGTTAATCTGTCCTCACAGTTAATTTTCTGTAGCTAGACCAATTGCTGTAAGTTAACATATCTTGAGAGAAAATAATGCACATAACTGGGCTGCAGCCTCAAGGGTCACATATTTTACAGCTCACACCTCTATCTCTATCTCTAAGCCTCAGGTGGATGAAGCTTGCTCAACACAAGCAGTTAACTGAGTCTTTGCTGAGGGGCACCAGAATGCCATTCTGCTCAGCTCCAACTGCACTTAACTTGTGTGACAGATTTAAAGCTGTTCTGTAATAATTTATGAACACTGCATGTTGACCTCGTTAAAGGGACATGTACAGTATGAGTATTGGTTTAGTTCAATATGGGGCTGCCTGGAAAAGCAAGCAGGAAGGGAAAGAGTGACTCAAGATAAGCCACCCCTTGCTTAAAGAATGTTAAAAGACAATGCCTGACCTATTAGCTTTGAAGATTCTACTTCCTCTTCATCCAGCCTACAAAACTGATTTGAACCAGGACAGGTAAAAGCCTGCGCAAACAGAAGAACAAAGGGTACCCAACACCCAAAGGGGATGTCTGAAGAAGTTAAAGATGTCTAGGCTAAAATCTAGGAATGGCAAACATTTAGGTAAGATAGACATGCATGTAGACTGTTTTAAGACCCCTTTTCTCCAAGAGCATTGATCCTACAGCTAAAATAAACAATACTTATATTTTCAGAAGGCTGTCTGATCACTGTTACATGAGGAGAGGGCATCTATGTATCCCCCCTTCTGGATCCATAAAAGTGGAGGTTGCAGCAGGAATACACTGAATATGGCCTTCTCTGGCTAACACCATTCACTTTTAGGGCAGCACAGAGCTCTTGCAAATCCCATCACTGAAGGAAGATTGCTTGGTCAGCAACCCTGAAACTTATGCCTTCCCTTTTTCTTTTCCTGGGATTATCGTACCATAGACAGAAAAAAAAAAATCTGACAGAGATAACTATACTAGAAATTAGAAGAGTTAATTCCAGTGTTATTACATGAATTTGTAAGATGAAAAGAGAAGAACTAGATGACCTTCTGAGTCCCTTCCAACCCTGATATTCTATGTATGCAATGATTAAAGGAAGATCTGGAGAAACTAAGTATTTGACACCACTCTGAGTTTGGATCTGAGAGCTAATTAATATCATGGAATGTGAGGACTCTGAGGAGTCAGAGAACAAGGCAAGGGAAAAATATTTCCCTTCCTGTCCTTCAAGTACTCTGTGCCCTTTGTGGTCTAGATATAATGGGTCTTTTCGCATACTGGGTGAAATTCATCTCTGTGAGGTTGGCCATCACAAAGCATATGCAAAGTGGGAGTTAAGCAGTACATGGCTTTGTGCATGCTCTCTGCATAGAGATGAATTTCGTGCATTATGCAGGGATGTCACACATGTGAATCAGCTCTGGTGCCAGCTCCCCAGGCATTACGGGCCAGATTCAGCTCTGGTATAAACTGGTGAAACTCCACTGTAGCTAATGGAGCCAAGGTTCAGTTTTGACCACTACGTGCAATGCTCTTACACAGATAATGAAAGATACTGAACACATTGAGAGAATACAGTGAAGGACAACAAAAATGAAATACAAGGATTGGAAAGTAAATCATATGAAGATAGATTGAATGATCTAATAATGTCTAAAAAAGTGAAGACTCACAGAACATGATCAGTGTCTATAAATTCCTTTGAAGTAAAACTACAAATGAAGGAAAGGATTCATTCACTATCGGAAGATGGTAGGACAATGAACAGTGACTTGAAGCAAAAAAAGGAAAAATGTGGGGCAGTTAATAAGAAAAAGGTCTTAACATTAAGATCAACTGGTTGGTGGAACAGACACCTTATGGCAGGGTTTCTCAAACAGGGATCACCGCTTGTGTAGGGAAAGCCCCTTGCGAGCCAAGCCGATGTGTTTACCTGCCCTGTCCGCAGGTCTGGCCGACTGCGGCTCCCACTGACCGCGGATGGCTGCTCCGGGCCAATGGGAGCTGTTGGAAGTGGCGCAGGCCAAGGGACTTACTGGCTGCCGCTTCCAGCAGCTCCCATTGGCCCAGAGCATCAATCCATAGCCAGTGGGAGCTGCGGTCGGCCGGACTTGCAGACGGGGCAGGTAAACTCACCGGGCCGGCCCACCAGGAGGTTTTCCTACACAAGCGACGACCCCTGTTTGAGAAACTCTGCCTTATGGGAAGGTAGTCCAGGTCCCGTCATTGCAGATAGTGAAGAAAAGAGGAGATATAAATAGTGGGGAATTATGTAGAAAATATTCCTGAAAAATAGGCAAGAGATCTGACTAGATACCAGTGTGAAGTGTTTTAGCCTTACCATTGGTATATGAAGATTATAGTATCACACATGCAGTTCAGTAGCCCTTAAGTGTCACAGTCTGTACATGCCTAAGAAGAGTAAAGCCAGAACAGAGGCCTAAATTTGTAAAAAAAACATTATGAATATCAATGTCAAGCTGCTTACATTTTGATTAGTTCATCTGCTGATAGTTTTAAGCTTTAACTTTTAAATGTTTTAGCATTTGATTGGATTGCTGCCAAGGCTTTAATTTTACATAAAGTTATTTTAACTCTCTTGCATAAATATATTTGTAAACACCAGCTGGACTCAGAGTAACCACAAATATAATTTTAAAAGGAACTTTTTTGAGCCTTAGTTTTTTAAATTTGTAATATCGCCAGTGAGTGGAAGGATGAAAGGATGTACAAAAATAATATTTTTAAAAAGTCACCATTAATTTTATTTTAATTTGAGTCCTAAGAATAATTCATTTATATGTCTTCATTATAGGCATCATATTTCAAGAAGGAGATTGAAACAAAGGGGAAGCAAACATGACTTCACTGAAACAATATTTTGGGTAAATTCTTGATTCCATTGAAGTTAATGGCCTAAATATCTGGAGATTAGCTCCCTATAAATTCATTTGGAAAAAAACAGTATAAAATCGATTGACAAAATTAGATAGACACAAGACAGTGAGAGTGGAATCCTGTGATTTTCTGCATTTCCATAGTAACAATTAAAATCAATTCATTCCCGAATACTTGTAATAAAGTTGATTTAAAAAAAACTCACAAAACAAAACCACCTTTGAATGATGTTTCCTTCTAAGGGGCAAGGAAGGTTTATTTCCCCCTAAAAATTTTACATTGTTGATTATAGGACAGGGGCATGATATGACACAGTAATCAGATGTATATAAACCGTTTATTAAGGCTTTTATCATGCAGCGATGAAGTAACATCTGATAACACAATCACTTGCTTTGTAATTGTGTTGTGTTAGTCTGAAAGGAAAGCTTATTTACAGGCTCCAGAGAGGCAGAGTCTGACACTAGCAGATAATAATGAACAGTACAATATTGCAATATAACAGGCCTAGCTAGGGTGATACGAGAAGAGAAAGCTTCTGGGACTTTCCGCAAACATGATAGATGAGCTCTGGGGTGCTTTCCTCTAAGCATGTGCTGCCACACTGCCTTCAAAGCAATATTTTGTTTAATACTGCTCTCACTATAAAATGTTCAAAAGGTAGCAAGAGCTACTTTGTCCTCTTCAAAAACATTACATTATATTCATATTTCAACCACAAGATCCTATTGCAAGACTCAGGGAAAAGTAGACACCAAAACTGTACTTTAGTAGGTGTTAAATCAAATAATGCTTATTATAAGAACTATAATATTTTTCCTCACCCAACACACAGTGGTGTCATCTATATCTTCCTCATATCCCCCACCCAACACTTTTGTTTCTGAGGCTCTTGCTGTAGTGATCCCTGCCAGATCTCCCAAAACCAAAGGGTAAAATTCACCTTCATTTAGAGACTCCTTTTAGAATGAAGTGCATGTGCATTCCTTAAATCTCACTTCTGCCCTCAAAATCAGGCATATTACATACAGTCCAGGTACTTAGTTACAGCCATATGTTTATTGCTCAGTATATCAGATGTGGTATTCATTATGATCTATCATTGTTAAGCACATTTTAGAAATGCAATAAAATTAGTCAAGTATCAGAGGGGTAGCCGTGTTAGTCTGGATCTGTAAAAGCAGCAAAGAGTCCTGTGGCACCTTATAGACTAACAGACGTATTGGAGCATGAGCTTTTCTGGGTGAATACCCACTTCGTCGGATGCATTCGACGAAGTGGGTATTGACCCACGAAATCTCATGCTCCAATACGTCTGTTAGTCTATAAGGTGCCACAGGACTCTCTGCTGCTTTTAATAAAATGTAGGTTGATATAAATATATCATTACTGGATTTCACTGTACATTGGATATATATTATAAGCATGATGGCAAATAAGATACTGGCAATTTATTGTGAACCACATTTCTTTCCTTTAAAAAACCCCCACAACATTTTAGCAAAAAAACAGTATTTAAAAACATTTTTGCATCCAACTCACAGAACTAATGTATTCCAACTTTTATAAATACAAATTAGTGCTTTAGGTTGACACCTTAATGCTCAATGGGAGGTCACAGAAAACATTTGTAAGTGGAGTATATGCCCTGAAGTTGAGATATAAAATGGGACTGTTGACATTTCACTATAAAGGAGCAGCACACAATCCATCTGCTTTAATGCAAAACAGAAACCAAGCTGTATAATTATGCCATCAAAATAATAACAACAGAATGTTAGGATTGCACGTTGAACACTCACAAATGAGGAAATGACAAATTTAAGGTTGCAGTCACAGTCTTAACCCCACCTGTCTGTGCATATTCTCTAATAGTCTTTAATTACATGATCAAATACTATGATCTGAATAATACAATACAATATACATTTTTTCTAAAGCTTTGGCATCAGAGTGTAGCATATTGTAATATTTGCTTTCTATTCCTTTCTACTTAGACTAATTTTATTTTCACAGGGGTTCTAAACACCTTGATTTTTTAGGGCTAGATTTACAAGGGGGACTTAGGTGGTGCAACGCAGAGCCCGGTGGTTAGGATACTCACCTCCATGGTGGGAAATCTATGTTTAAGTCTCTGCTCAAAATCAGGCAGAGTGGGGATTTAAAGAAGTAGGCTGACCACTCATGCATCTCCAAATACCAGACATTCTAATACATCTAGGAAGGTCAGGGCCCACTCCTGCTGGCATGATCTCATATGCAATGTGCATGTGAGGTCATGCTGCACAGGGACACCATTTTGAAGAGCACATCACCGTTCCCCTGGTGAAGATGGGGCAGTGCGCTCTTCACAATTTCATTCCCCCCAATCCAGTAATGGACCAAATGATGCCTCTTTGGATAGGGCACAAAAACTTAGGAAAGCAGGACTGTCCATCTTAAAATGAGACAAATGGCCTGCTTCTGAAGAGGGGACTGGTCCAACTACTGAGTTATTGTCTAAGAAGGGGCAGAGGTATGCAGACAAGATAGGCAGGGGAATGCCTTGTTTCTGAATCCAGGCAAGGCTTAGGCATGAATTGTGCAGCATCAGGGCTTAGACAGCATTGCATATGTCCACTGGCAGAAATGTAGGTGTCCCTTGTCTCATTCACTGAACACAGTACAAAATTCACAATGAATAAAGAGAGAGTTTCTTCAGAGACTGTCCTCGTTCTCTGCATGTTTACTTCATTTTTAACTATGGAGGTATGTTAACCATGCTTGTATGTGCACCACAGCCTGGTTTTGCTGTGATAAAAAAACCCCACATATACCAATTCTAACAAATGGGTGAAGCATACATTTAAATGCTCATTATTTATTTAAATCAAGAGCAATTTAAACCACAACATGCAAAGGCATTTCTTTTTCCCTTCTAAAATTAAAATGCCTACCTCCATCATCAGTGCTGTTTCAATTTTAATTTAAAAAAACAGACTCACAGATCTTATTTTACAGTGGGGAAAGTATACTTTTTCAAATCTCCTTAAATTCCAAAACAGCTGAGCTCAAATTCTGCAGAGATAAACAAAACAAAACAAAAACACCTTCAGACACAGACCAAGTGTAGAACTTTTCTGGCCCAAAAGTGACAGATTCAGAGATTAGTACATGATAGAAATCAGGGGGTTAGAATGGAAATGCTTATATAAGCTTAACTTTAGTATTTACTAGCCCTCCTTTTTATAACAATTTTAGACTAAATAAGCAACAGTGTATTGATTATTTACACTCAATGTACACTGAAAGGAATGCTTTGGAAGATAACTGTCATACAAAAATAAAAATAAGCCACTGTATATTTTCATTAGCACATTTATTAAATAAAAATTTGCAACTTTATCAACTAAATTAACACAGATTAACCTGAAATCACGATCATTTTAAATGCCAATTTAAATATATGCATTAACTACAAGTTTAATTTTTTAATATATGGGCAATTTTATGTTTTTTTGAATTTGTATTTAATTATACAGCAATAGGTCAATTTATCTTGTTTTCCATAAGTTTTCAAAACAATTACATGTAATTAAGAAAGAATTAAATGGACACTCAGCTTTACAGAGTAGCTGTGTGGTTCCCATACATAAATTAGTAGAGGAAAACCAAGTGTTTTATTTCAGTATGGAAAACTGGTTGGAGCTGAGGAGAAGAGGGCATCACTGCTATTACAACTATTGAGCAATGGATGAAATAATAGCATGTGATTATGCTCTCAACATTGATATAAATCAGGGCTAATTCTGTTGAAATCAGTGTATAAACAGTGCACACAAAAGTAAAAGGATGGTCCAGTTGTTAGGGAAATAGCCTAGGATTTTCGTAGCCTGGACTCAATAACCTGCTCTACCAGATACATCCTGTAGGACCTTCCTTTTGGTCAAGTCACTGAGTACCTCCATGCCTCTGTTTCCTTTCTGTAAATGGGGATAAAAGCAATTCCCTACCTTAGATTGCTGTTGTGAGGATCAATAAATTAAAAAACTGTGATGTAGTCAGACAGTAGGGTGATAAGGGGCATATAAATACCTAAGATAGAGAATAAGATGATTTGTTTAATTATTAGTTAGAATATAGACTTTCTATTTGCATTACATACACATACGCGTGCACGCACATACACACACACATTTTATATGTATACACAGACATGTAAAAATAAGCTTGGGGTTATGAAGAAATTTGTCTTGGGGGCGGGTCACTACATAATTGTTCACTGTGTTTTTATTTTGCACCTTCTTATAAAGTTCAAGGTATTAGGCACTATCAGAGGCAAGATAGTGAACAAGATGGATCACTGGTCTTATGTGTTATGGCAGTTCCTACCTATCCCCATTGATATTGTCATGAGTTTGTAAAGATATTAAATACAATCAGTCAATGTTACTCAACATGAGCTTTTACCCCCTCTAGGAATCTGGATGATGAGTTCAGCTGGCAGCTGCCACACTGATTGGCTTAGATCAGACACATGTGATTAAGACTGCTACTGTGCTAAGTGCTTCAGCTGATTGCTACACACTTGTTTGTGGGAATCTGGGAACAATGGATGCAAGGTGCATAAAATTCATTGTTTTCCCTCAGAAGAGTGGTTTCCTATCTCTTTTTTAACCCAACTCCACCACACAATCCTGAATCCCCTAGTCACAACCACCATCTTTCTGGCCAAAAACATTTTGACTGGTCAGCAGCTATTTTTAAATTAGTCTGAGATTTTACTGAAAAACAGGATGCCTGCTCTACATTTAGGGGTTTATCCAAAGCCTGCTGAAGTTGATTAAAAGAATCCCATTCTTCAATTGACTTCAGAGGCCATCAGATTATCCTTTAGACCGTGTGTATTTCCCTCACAGCAATCTCTGCCCGTTACTCCAGGAGCAAAAGGCAGGAAATGTGAATCAAAAGCTAGGTTTAGTACATGGCAATTTAATTGTTTTAAACTTTATATTAATTGACCATGAAAAAGAAAGCAGGGTACTGAAGGACTGGAAGGAAACTGTATTCCTATGAAGTAAAAGGGGTGACTGTGGATTTAAATAGTGTCTGTGGTAGTGAGCTGGGAAGAGGGAGATAGGAAAATGTATTAATTAAGAAAGAATGCAACATTTTAATACAAGGGGACAGAAACAGGAAAACTTTTTAAAAATCAGTTTCAGTAGCTACTATATGTAGAAGTTAAGATGATGATGTGACATTGACCCAGGAAAAGAAAGAGGTAAATGCTTTGGTAGTATTTTGTGAAAATATCAGCTTCCTTATTCAGAGGTAATAGCCATTTTGTGGAATAATAAAAGTAGTTATTAAGCACCGTCTGCCAAGACAGATACCATAAGAGTCTCTGTCCAGGAAAGCATATAATGTAGAAGACATGCCTGGAAAGACAAGATGGGCTGGAAGACTCAGAGGAAAAAGTCAATTTAGATTAGTTTCACCCCTTACTCATATTCAGTATGAAAGGAGCCATGCATTCTGATTATCCAAGAGCCTCTACCTGCAGTACAATATCTATCAGAATTTTAAAAAGTAATAAATAGTGTTACTGAGTGCCTTTGTCATGGATAGACAGACCAGCTAATTCTTGCTGTATCCTGTATCCCACAATTTTTGTCAAAAAGATTAAAAAGACACTAGTAACTTCGGATGAGCTTTCATGACCCTGGAAGAATAAACAGGAAAGCAGAGTACTACATTCATAACCTTTACATCCATGAATTTACGCATCACTGAAATGTACTTTGCCAGAGAAGGAATTAGAACTAGAAAGAACAACCTTTTAGAAATGGGGTATAGAAATACATTAAGCCTCCACTGGATTCCTGGGTGTTTCGGGGAGCCTCAACAACTTTGCTTTTTTCATTTCCGCCTCAGACAATTACAAGCTTAATGATGTTTAGAAAAAAAACCTAGTGAACTAAAAATAAGGATCACAAAAGAACATTGCAAAGAAAATATCAGAGGGGTAGCTGTGTTAGTCTGGATCTGTAAAAGCAGCAAAGAGTCCTGTGACACCTTATAGACTAACAGACGTTTTGGAGCATGAGCTTTCATGGGTGAATACCCACGAAAGCTCATGCTCCAAAACGTCTGTTAGTCTATAAGGTGCCACAGGACTCTCTGCTGCAATTCAAAGAAAATATTTAAGGAAATGTAATTAAAAATAGAAGTAATATACACAAAACAATGCCTTTATCTTAAGGTTCATCAAGTTCAGAATCTACTGCCAAAAGGGAAGCTTCATCTCACTTGGTGTGTTGGTTGAGGTTTTAATTCCATGCTTCAAGAAAGCAAATGAGTATTTAAGAATTTGATGTAGGCAACCAGTTTCAAAAAGTGGTAATTAAAAATATATGATAGCTTTTTTTCCTCCTTCATTCATGTATAAGAAGGGAACTCTGAAGTTCCCAATTTACCTTCTTTCTAAGGGAAACAGTCTTTTCAATCTCTCTTCATATGAGAGTTTACCCATCTTTCCTAAGCATTCTTGTTGCTCTGTACTTTAAACAAATTAAAAAAATGGAAATGTTTTTGACATACAATAAAAATGTGCTTTTCTTTGAAAATAGTTAAAATAAAATGAGTCAAATTCATCTCTGGAGCTAAACTAGGGATGAACAAGGCCAGCATTCTGGCTCTGCCTCATTCCTAGTGTCATCCAGGTAAATGTTTCATGTAAATGAGTGGTAGGACATTGCTATATGTTATTGCATTAACAGATTTCAGTCTCAAGGGCTATCAATCCAGCAACTTCACTAAGCACCTAATTCAGTTAAAACTGTTTTCCTTTCATTTTTTATATGAATTCCTAAAATATTCAGTCATTGATAAATAGTATAGCATAAAGAAATATAAATACTAACTAGTGATACACTAATCTCTAATGGTGGGAAGTTAGGTTCAATTAAGCATTCAGGTTCATCTGCTTATTCAAACCATATCCATGCTATCAATACTTACACTATTTGAACCTCTTGTGTTCCATATGTCCAGGAACATGCACAAGAATTTCAATTTGAATACTTTTGAAGGGGCACATTAAACATACACAAATGAAAGGTTTGTGTAACCACCCCCCATTTCTTGGGATGCCGTGCAGGAGAAGGCAGAAGCTCCCCCGGCAGCGATTCTCTGAGTCCCTGTAGCTCAGATAGGGAGGAAGCAGCAGGGTGACTGGCTGCCAGATGAGCCCCTCCTCCCGCAACAGCTGCAATCTGCAGCTTCTACTTCCCTGCTGCTGGAGTTCCAGCACGACTGCCTGCTTTCAGGTGCCTGCTGAGGTGAGTTGGGGCCGGAGGCAGGAGTAACAAATGGGACTCCAGCAGCATACTTGTTTCAATGGCAATTTGTCAGGGAGGGTTTCTTAGTGCCTTGATGTAAGTTCTTGTCAAACCAAGAGAGACAGTGAGCAGATGCATGTCAACAACCCCAGATTAGTCAACAGCCAAGTGCTTTGGACATTCAGCTGGGATAAGGGAGGTCCAAATTCAAATACCTGCTTTGCTTAACTTGGGCTATTGGCTATTCTAGGATGTTTTTCTTTTTTTCCATGAGAAAATTTAAAAGGTGTCAGGTTTGCCTCAATGAGGGCAGAAAAAAATTCTGAAGTCACAAAAATTTACACGAAAGGGAAAAAAACATTTCTCACCTAGTTCTATTTGAGATATTTGGATTAAGAAGAACAGAAGTGATGTATATCTAATTGCTTCCATGGTGGACCTCAATGAGCTATCATAGATACATTGGACAAGCTACTACTGAAAGACTGTTAATGGTTTTATCAAAGCTAGTAATTCAGTACAAAGGTTGTATCATATTACTTTCTTTTGTATTACATTAATTGCTTTCTTATCATATTAGCCAACTCCCCTTTCCATACTACCATGTGAGTCAATAATATGCTAAAATGTTGATAATACTTTAAGACTTATTAGCAACTTTCATGAGATTAGTTTATTTCATTTTCACTAACATGATAAAGCTTTCAGATCATATACAGCCAAGTACCTTTCATATCATATTAGTCAAAATGAAATTCATTAAGACAAAAGGGAGGCCGAAGATATGACACAAAAGTGTCACTGTGTAAGCAACTCTTTAAATATACATGCTTATGTTTTGCCACACCAAATTGGTGTGGCAAAACAGTATTGGTAATACTTCCCTCATATCATACATGGAACAGATAGATGAACATGTTCTATTTAACAGTATGGTCATGGCCACTCCAGTTATCCTCTCTCCACAGTACAGCTACTGCATTAACTCAATATTCTAGGATACAATGACTGAAGTACACCTACTGAGGTAACTCAGGATTCTTGTCTTTTTTTCCTATCACTTCCAGAAGGTTATTCCCCAGGGAAAGGGAATCCTTGGCTCACATAGCCTCCAGCATTACACTACCCACTTAGTCCCTTTGGCACAGGGGCATGTTGGAGGTGGGATAGGGTCTGTCCATGGGAATTTGGAACAAAAATGGCTCTAGAGAGGAATCATATACACAGATATAAAGAATATCCAGAATTAAAACTATTTTTGAAGGAATGTAAATCCTCATATTTCAAGGCATAAAGTAACCTCTAACTATTGGGACGTTAGGAGGAAATTGCAATGGGGACGGATTATCCCATAACTGCCTACACTGCAGGGTTTCTTACATTAATCTCTGAAGCAGCCAGTTGTGACCAGAGTAAGTGAAAGGCTATTAGACTAAATGGCCCCAGCTCTGACGTAGCATGTCAATTCCTATTTTCCTAAACCCCTTTCACCATCTTCCTCCCTCTGCAAAGTCCTGCACCAGATGAAGCTTGGCCAGATCTGAAGACCTATACCACCCAAAATAAAGATATGGTGGGGAGTTTTTAAATAAGTGATGGAATGGTGAATATAAGAGCGTCAC
This sequence comes from Gopherus evgoodei, assembly GCF_007399415.2. NCBI lineage: Eukaryota > Metazoa > Chordata > Testudines > Testudinidae > Gopherus > Gopherus evgoodei. Next base: position 70,802,486 of record NC_044322.1, read on the forward strand.
CTGCTGGACATAGCTACTTACAGCAATAAATGGAGTAAAATGCACCCTTAGGCCCCATCATGGACTATCCCTCATGGAGCTGCTACTTCCCACTTCCAGGCAGATGGTGGTGAGTGCATGGATGACAAGAGCTTTTACTCCAAACCACTTTTGTGGTGGCTACTGCAGCCCTGGTAGCACATAAGAAGTAATCTGCAGCAAGTTTAGGACTAGCACAGCTTACTTCCCTTTGAAACAAGGGGAAGAACCAAGGACAAGACTGTAATTTTCCAAGTCACAATCTGGTCTCTAGTCTGCTCCTGAACAGAACACTATAATACTGCCCCACTTAGTTCTGTTGTCAATGCCCCACTTTAGCCCTAACGATTTTTTCTGATATGTTTTAAATAAATGTGGAGGTACAGCACAGTAGGTCAAACTACAGGCTTGGATATTTGGACAGTGTCCTGTTATTAAAGGTTATTTGTTCTAAATTAGTATAATTTCTTTTGTCTAGTCTTTGTATAATAGAACTTACCTAATACAATTTTCCTCCCTATGTTATTTAGCATAGGACCAATAAATCGTTATAGTTGAGAAACCATCTATGATTCTCTCTCAGTAAAACTAATATTTATGTATTGAATAAAACAGAAGTGTGCAGAAATACCCAACACTCATGTGACATGCACTACAAGCAGTCCTCAGTATCTGAAACGTAAATAAGTTTATAACATCTGTTCTTTCTCAGATTAGACTGGCTCTGTTAATATTGACTGTAAATGTCTTTTTTTTTTTAACATACAGTATGCCTTAAATGGGAAATGCACCTGGAAATGGGTTTCCTACTCAATTATATTGCTTCCTGATTGCCAGTCTGCTGTTGCATCCTATAAATACAACATCTGCAGACTTTAAAAAAAATTCTCTCTGTCATTCTAATTCCTCCATACTCTAACATTAAAATTTCACCAATTTTGTCAGCTACAGAAAGTAGACCATGTGCACGCGCACACACGTAAATGGTGTAGATGAAAGTTTAATCCTTCTGATATGTTATTTTATGGAAAATAAGTATGGAAAACTGGGGAAGTATAAAATATTCTTGGTTTGGAACATTCATCTTGAATAATAGTATAAGCTCTATTTCTAAGAATACATACCTATATACACACACACATGCATTAATCTTGATGGTTTATTCTGGCACTACAGAAGACAGTATAAATCTACTGTGGTTCAAGTAGTATCTTTATAATATGATCATATTTAACATTGAAACCAAAGTCTAGCATTCGCTGCCAGTTCTGAAGTTACTCACACAGACTCTGATTCAAGAAACCATCTTAATTCAGGAAAACACTTAAAGTTAAGCATATATTAAATTCCTTTCCAGAATCAGTACCACAATTATTTCCACTGACTTTAGTTTTGGAAGAAGAATAGTTAATTCCTTTAAATTCAGTTGTCCGGACTATAAAATCAGTGGAGTTATTTCACTAATGTAAAGACAGCATGAGTGAAATCAGAATCAGGCCAAATGGAGTTACCCATGTAAGCCAGGTGAATAGGATTTGGTCCTGATGGGGTTTCATCTTATGAGTATGTATAATAATGGCTAGCTAATGGTTAGGAAAATTACAAAACATGAAAATGTATAGTTTAGTTAATTTTGTAAATTTGTTTTCCTAATGAGAGAAATAGAGTTTCTGTGCCATGCTAATTACGCAGATTAAATCCTAATATCATTTTCTCAGTAAAAAATACCCATACCACACAGGACTATCAAAGATACTATAGATTGTCAAATTAAAACCTGATTAATAGTGGGACAAGTCAATGTAAGGTATTTTACTATCCACAATTAATCACAATTTTTTTTCCCACGTAGAACTGTATTTTAATACATTTTAATTCTTATGGAAAAACAGCAGTAAAAGAATATGCCAGTGCAAATTCTTAACAGCTACTACTTTGTTTAGTCTCAGTAGAGTAATCCATACATAGAAAATCACATGTTCAGAAGCAGCAAAACTGAATTTCTAGTGTAAGGGGGGCTAATTTGTGTTTGCCTCTAGTAATGTCTGTGGTAGACAGAAGGAATGGCATAGCTAAGCTTCTAAAGGAAACCCCAATTCAAATATTTCAAAGGCAATAGTAGGAACACCCATTATCTGCACCAAAAGGATCAGAAACAAGTATTTAAATATTTACTTCATTTATTTAATTACAGTGTATCTAGGTGAGTGGATGTATGTTTGCACAGAATGCTGAATCTATTCATATATGTATGTATGGTTGTGAAGACAATACAAAAGGCCGGGGTCAAAATTCTGACCCCACTGAAATTAATGGCAAAGCTTCCAATATTTCACCACATAACATTTGGATTCTTATTTAGAAGTCTGCTCATACTTTCAAATCCCCATATCTTTTAAATACAACAGAATCTCCTAATATTTTGAAAGACAGAATTTATGAATTAAAAGGTATAAAAACTGTAAAACTTTTTTTTTTAACTTCTGCAGATTCCCATAATAAAGTCTGTTGTTGGCTTGCCATTGCCATTTAATAAAGAGATTTTCTCTCTCTTCAGTTAGTACAGATACATGAGCCAAGAAATATGGGAGTGGAGACATGCCAAGGTCCGAGCTTGTCCCTCTGAGTGAGACAGAAGCCATACCATTGATGCTGACTATACATATATGAAAAGATAAATGCATTTACTGACATTTGAGGTCATTGTGACTGCCAAGAAACAATATTAGAAGATTTTCACTAGCTTGACTTTTCCTTGCCTTATCCTCACACATGGCCACCATGCCAAACCAATCTCAGATGTTGAACTCTAGCCTAAATCAAACTTTCACTGTGTTCTGCACCCTCTCTCTCTTCATTGTACCCAAAGCAATAAACATTCAATTCTTCGACTGGCACCAATGATCCTTTTTAATTGGTCACCCAGGGTGTGAACTACCAACAAAGAAGAACTTTTTCTCCCAATGGGGTGACAGTGAGTGCGAGCTTATAAAATTCTACAATGAGTTTCAGAGTTTCTCCATGCCTTGAATTTCTAACATATTAGTGCTTATTGATGCTATGCAAATAGTTAAACTGGAACAAGAGGTTTTTGTCTTCATTTTTGTATTTATATCAAATCTAGCAGCATGGCTTTATTCACATAGTCAAAAGTAAACCAAACAAAAATAATCTTAGAAGGTATAATAACCCCCCAATGAGACCAATCCTCAACCATTTCCCTCTGTCCCAAAATGCTTTACGCCAAGTCCTGAAGATCATCAGGTTTAGAACCAGTCATGGGATGAGTTCCAAATCAAAGGTCTCTGACACAGAGTGTCCCACCAGCAGCACCCTGTTAAAACCAATGAGGCTCTATGTCCATTGTATTTTTCACTATTCCCCTCCCCTTCTCTTTACAACTCTCCCCCACTGTTTCCTCTTCCACACCTTTATGCTTACTCCAACAATCCTTCCCCCCCATCTCTACCTGCACACACAAAATACAAAAACAAAAAAACCACCTAAAACTAATGTTCTGTTATACGTAAATACATACTTAAAAAAATGAAGGGAAACAAAACAGGCCACCTGCCAATTGTCTCCCTGATCACTTGGCACGTACGTTGTTTTCCTTTCATCTTCTGTGTGCTTTTATCATTTTTAGATGATAAACTCTTTGGGGGCAGGGATTATGCCTTTCTTTGTGTTTATATTAGGACCCTGATCCAGACTGGGGCTTTTGGCAGTTACTACAATATAAAAAAAAAACAAATATAGAAATTCAATTTAGATTATAAACTGATGAGAAACTAGGAAGTCTCAGACACTCTAAACATTATTGTCAGCTTGTTTTGATGATAATAAAGAAAGGGTGGATTCCTGGAAAACTTTGGCCTGTTCTACAGAGCTCAGATCTCTTTAATAAGTAGAATAAGTTTCTATGTGTGTGTGTGTGTGTGTGTTTTGTAGGATAAGTATGCTTCAGTTTTCTGCAGCCTTCTTTAAGTCAAATTTCTGCAAACTGTTTACATTTCAAATTTCATTATGGACTAGATTATTGTCCCTGTATATCAACAGAGCAAAAGGGTCCCATTAAGTAAATTTCCTAGACACTTGAACACAAAGTAACCACATTGTGATGCCATCATTTGTCTCACTGAAAACAAGTCTGTTTACTACATTTTTACCCCCCTGTTCTCCTTGCAGCATTAAAGTTTAAACTGCAATTTGACTGTCCTTGAAATAGACAGATAATTTTGTTATGTCAGCTTTTCTTGTTGCATTTTTCCATGGACCAAACCACCTTTGTTTACCTCCAGTCCCTGGGTGGTGCAAGCCTGATCCTGTAATCTGCTAATATCTGATTTTGTGAAAGTCAGTTGTATCCCACCGAGAATAAGCCATTCTTGCTCTCTAGCACATTAAGAATTAATATTTACCCTTCCTGCCCCTTTCAGCCTCTACCAGAAACTTTAACAAAAGCTGGCCAAATCCCCATCCACTATAGACAGGGAAGATTAATAACAATTCCTTTTGATCAGAATTACTCTGTTGGCCAGCAATGGTTCCCATGGTAATCAGGTGGTAGACAGTGTTGAAGCAGATTTCATCAGTGGTAAGACATCATTAGAATTATCCTATACTTATAATTAAAACTTAGTGGGACTGACTTTTACATTTTGTAGCTCAGAGGCACACACAAAAGACAGCTTCCTCTAGGAAAGAAGAGAGAGTGCCCTCCCTAATAAAGTTGGGTTTTTTTAAGCCAAAGGTATTGTCAATTAGAAAGAGGAGTTTTATAAAAAAGGACTGAATGTGAACCCGAACCAGGCTAATGGTAGTCTTATAACAATGAGGTTTTTAGTGAGTATTTAGTGTGCTAATGGTGGTAACTTTTAAATTGCTCTAAGTCTTTAGAAACTTTATGCCAAAATAAGCTACAGTCCAGTAGTTTCAAGGAGAGTAGGGGCAGGTGATTCAAGCAGCAGGGACAATCAGTTTTTTCAAAATTGTGCTGTAAACAGCCGTACTAGAATTTTTTAAAGAAAGTCCTAGGGAACAGCCATTAAGAGAGTTTCATTCCAGTGCCCAGCTGGTTCCCCTAGCATAACGCTAGCCAACATACGATAAGCATGCCAAATCAGCACTTAATCTTTATTTTAATGGCAAATTCAGGAGCTGGTTGGTGCCTGTTCAGAATACAAATGAAAACTGCAAAGAAGGGAGCTGAAAAGGATGATATAATAGGCATTTACCAAGACATAGTTTAATTCAAAGGGTGGTGATGAATTTTCAATAAAGATTCCAAGAGGATCCAGGCAGACCTAGGGAAGAGAGAAGGTGGGAGATAGAAGGGGGAAATTAAGAGTTTGGAATGTGGAGTTTATTTTGCACGTGAGAAGACTTGGGGCGGGGTAAAAGGAGAGAATCAATGGGCAGGTCCAGACTACAGCTTTAAATCGATTTAAACAGCTTTAAATCGATTTAAAGCTGTAACCGTCCACACTACAGAGTGCATAAAATCGATTTTAAGGGTCCCTAAAATCGATTTTGGAACTCCATCTAAACGAGAGGAGTAAACCCAAAATCGATTTCTTAAAATCGATTTTATGATAGTGTGGACGGCCATCGAAGTTAATGGCCTCCGGGACGTATCCCACAGTGCTCTAGTGGCCGCTCTACACAGGTAAAGGTACTCTACTGCTGGCCAGGTAAACAGGAAAAGCCCCGGGAACTTTGAAATTCCATTTCCTGCTTGCACAGCGTGGAGCTCTCAGCAGCAGAGAGAAGAATGCAGTCTCCTGAAAATAGGAAAAGAGCTCCAGCATGGAGCACACAGGAGTTACAGGATCTGATAGCTGTATGGGGCGAAGAGTCAGTGCTTTCAGAACTGCGCTCGAGCAGACAAAATGAGAAAACCTTTGAAAAAATTTCTAATGCCATGCGGGAGAGGGGACATACCAGGGACTCGTTACAGTGCCGAGTGAAAGTGAAAGAGCTCAGACAGGCGTATCAGAAGACCAAAGCAGCAAAGGGCAGGTCAGGCTCTGCCCCCAAAACATGCCGGTTCTACGACGAGCTTAACGCAATATTGGGGAACAGCGCAACGACGAACCCCCCCTTGTCTGTGGATTCAGAGGTGGGCGTCGTGATTCCTGCCACTACGGAAGATTTAATTGATGGCGATGATCAGTATGATGAGGACCAAGAGGAGGAGGCTCCAGCAGAGAGCACAGAGCATTTTATCCCCCCAAACAGCCAGGATCTTTTCCTCACCCTTACTGAGGTTCCCTGCCAGCCATCTCAAGGCAGTACTCCAGAAAATGAAGCTGAGGGACCGTCCTCTGGTGAGTGTAATTTCTTTTAATAAAAGTTTTGGTTTAATGTAAGCCTTTTTTACTGGGTGATTCAAATCACTACCTGTACTATGAGTCACTGACCAAGTAGATTAAAAACCTTTCCTAAAACAGTGACCCATGAGGTGGTTTTTAGAAACGTCTCCATTGTAACAGGGCGGATTCATCCTGCTTGTTCGGGGAACGCGAGAGCAAACCGGGAAAGGAGACCAGCTTTGCCGCGGTTTGCTCTCGCGTTCCCCGAACCACCTAGCAAACCGCAGGGAAGGAGACCTGCTTGTTCGGGGAACGCGAGAGCAAACCGGGAAAGGAGACCAGCTTCGCCGCGGTTTGCTCTCGCGTTCCCTGAACCACCCAGCAAACCGCAGGGAAGGAGACCTGCTTGTTCGGGGAACGCGAGAGCAAACCGCGAAAGGAGACCAGCTTGATTACCAGTACAATCTACTACAGGGATTACTAGCCATTATTAACTTACCATTTTCTCGGGACACGGTCTGTGTGCTCCCCTGACCTGCGTCTGAGCAGAAATCTTTGTCCTCACCCACAAGCAATAAGTATTAAAGGAATCCTAAGGCGACCTTGTGGTAAAGTAAAATGTTCAAGGTTCGATAACAGGCAGAGGTCAGTGAGGAGAAAGACTGTATGCATTGTTGTGTGAAATGTGTCTCTTATGATTCTTTTATCACTCTTTCCAATCCCCACCCCCCCACACACACACACAGCTGCACATTTCTCCAGCCTCCCTCTTGCTTCTCCTCTACGTGGGGGGGGGTATCATAAGAAGACTGAGGAAAAGGAGGACGCGTGAGGACATGTTCACCGAAATTATGGCAGTAACCCGTACAGAGAGAGCTCAGCAGGGGGACTGGAAACAATTGGTCGCAAAGTACAGGGAGGCTGCCAGTCAACGCGAAGACAGGAGGGACGCCAAAAATGATGTCAGGTGGCAGGAAGATCAGTGCTGGCGAGCAGCAACTGTGGATCTTCTTCGTGATCAGACTGACATCCTCCGCGATATGCTGCAAGAGCTCCGTGGTTTCAGAATGCCCCTACAGCCCGTGTATAACCTCCCTCAGTACTCACCCTGTCCCACACCTTCCAGAACCAGGCGTGTAAGAACGCGTGGGGGAAGGCTCTCTGCACCAGCCCCCTCCACCGCTGCGGACACTCCAACCAGAAGGCTTTCATTAAATTGAAAAGGCCTTTGTGTCCTGTTTTTTCCCTCCTCTAATGATCCAAACTTCTCCCATGGCACCTTTGCCTCTTTTTACTCTCAGGTCATGCTATTAAGGCAGTGTGACTGTAGCTTGGTAATGAAGTAAAGCAAGCAGCTTTGGAAAGCTGCACGGAAGCTAGTTATCAGCATCAGGATTTGACAATTGGGGATATGGGTAATAAAGGGAAAACAAAGAAAGCAGCCATACCGTACCCTGGTCCATGAGAATTCCTGTTCTGTCTTCTCTGATGCACTTTCTTCTTTCCAACCTCCCTTGCCCTTCCTCCAAACCTCCCTCGCTCCGTCCCCCATAGAACGCTGAGTTATGAAATTTCATGCACAGTATTGTAACAACAAGCATGATGCTTGATTGATGAAAGGGTCTGATTTTAAATAAAGAGCACAATTCTTTTAACAAATAATAGCGACTTTATTTTTCAATAAAAAAGCAGTTAAGGAAGGTTGCAGGTACAGTGCCTAGCAGCAGACGGAAGCAGCTAATGGTGGAGGTAGGTAATAATTGGGAAATATAGAATTATATGTTTTCCAATGGACAGCTCTCGCAAGTAACCTAAGCACACAATTGAGTAATGCTGCAGGGAAAGTATCTTGCAGCAGCAACACCGCATAGATGGGGAGGGCAGCAATCAATTGAAAGGAAAATCAGCATTCAAACTGTACCCTGGCCCATGAGGAAGCTACTTTTCAGTGCTTCTCTGATGCGCACAGCATCCTGGTGTGATCTTCTAATTGCCCTGGTGTCTAGCTGCGCATAATCAGCGACCAGGTGGTTTACCTCAGTCTCCCACCCCGCTATAAAGGCCTCCCCCTTGCTCTCACAGAGATTGTGGAGCACACAGCAAGCAGCAATGACAAAGGGGATATTGGTTTGGCTAAGATCTGAACGAGTAAGAAGCGTTCGCCATCTCGCCTTCAGCCTGCCAAATGCACATTCTACCACCATTCTGCACTTGCTCAGCCTGTAATTAAACAACTCCTGAGCATTGTCAAGGCTGCCTGTGTATGGCTTCATTAGCCAGGGCATCAAGGGGTAGGCTGGGTCCCCAAGGATAACTATAGGCATTTGGACATCTCCAACTGTTATTCTCTGGTCAGGGAAGTAGGTCCCTTGCTGCAGCCCTTTAAACAGTGTAGTGCTCCTGAAGACACGTGCGTCGTGAACCCTTCCTGGCCATCCCACGTGGATGTTGGTGAAACGTCCCTTGTGATCCACCAGGGCTTGCAGAACCATCGAAAAGTACCCCTTGCGGTTTATGTACTGGGCACCCTGGTGTTCCGGTGCCAAAATAGGGATATGGGTTCCATCTATGGCCCCCCCACAGTTAGGGAATCCCATTGCAGCAAAGCCATCCACAATGGCCTGCACGTTTCCCAGAGTCACAACCTTTCGAAGCAGCAGCTTAATGATTGCTTTGGATACTTCCAGCACAGCAGCCCCCACAGTAGATTTGCCCACTCCAAATTGATTCCCGACTGACCGGTAGCTGTCTGGCGTTGCAAGCTTCCATATGGCTATTGCCACTCGCTTTTCCACTGTGAGGGCTGGTCTCATCCTGGTATTATGCCGCTTCAGGACAGGAGAAAGCGAGTCACAAAGTTCAAAGAAAGTGCTCTTACCCATGCGAAAGTTCCGCAGCCACTGCGAATCGTCCCACACCTCCAGGACTATGCGGTCCCACCAGTCAGTGCTTGTTTCCCGTGCCCAAAAGCGGCGCGGAACGGGTAGAACCTCACCCATAACCGTCAGGAGCTCCAACGTGCAGGGGCCCGGGGTGTCAGAAAAATCGTTCTCCAGTTTGTCATCGCTGTCGTCCCCGCATTCAAGCATTCTCTCTTGCATTTCTGCATCATGGGTCAGCAGTGATAGAACGACAATGCGTGAAGTATTTACAGTATTCGCGATCAAGGACAAGAGCAGACCTGGATCCATGCTTGCTGCAAAATGGCATTTCCCTCACTGCAGCCAGTAAAAATAGCGTGAACTGACTGTGTGCCGTTTACAGGAAGGGGGGGGGGGAGGCTGTACCCAGAACCACCCAGGACGGGGACTTTGATCCCATCATGCACTGGGGTAGTAACCCATAATTCCAAAGGCCAGGGACCCGTGCAGGAACTGTGGGATAGGTACCCAGAGTGCAACGCTCAGGGAAAAGATGGACGCCAGGGAACTGGACAGTCAACATCGATGTAAGTAGCCCTAGTGTGGACGCGCAAAATCGATTTTATAAAGCCTGCTTTATAAAATCGATTTTAATAACATCGATTTTACCCTGTAGTGTGGACGTGGGCAATGTGTATTTGGACAGAGAGTAGGAACAAGTAGTTAGCCAGTCTCAGTCCACCAACTTTTGGGTGTGGATCTTTGTGTGTGTCCTATCACAGGTAGAGTTGTGCATATGGAAATTTGATATTTTTTCAGACTTTGACCCTCTCACTTAGCCTTTTAGCAAGTTAGTGAATATTAGTAATTTGCAAGAAGGAATGATAATACAACTCTCTTTCCTAGTGGTAATTAAAGGAAGCCATCATTAAAGACTGAAGGTGCATGGTGTGTTGCAACTCTGTAGTTACTTACACTTAAAATTCCATAATGTAAACTTTAAGACTACTAAGATTTGAAGGGATTTGAATGAAGGGATGATGCACTCAAGAAACACATCCTGAGCCATTATATTATTATGTTGGCTTAGTGGATTGGGGGAAGCAGTAGATATGACATATCTTGATTTTAGTACGGCTTACGGAACAGCTCCACATAAGCAAACTAGGTAAATGCAGTCTAGATTAAATCACTATAAGGTGGGTACACAACTGATTGAAAGACCATACTCAGAGTATTGATCAATGCTTCGCTGTCAAACCGGGAGGGTGTATTGAGTGGAGGCCTTGAGGGGGTCAATCCAGTACTATTCAATATTTTCATTAATTACTAGGATAATGAAATGGAGAGTGGCTTATAAAATTTGAAAATGACAACAAACTGGGAAATGTTTCAGGCACTTTGAAGGACAATTCAAAAACAACCTTGATAAATTAGAGATTTGGTCTGAATTTATCAAGATGAAATTCAATAGAGATAAGTGCAAAGTACTTCACCTAGGAAGGACAAATCAAATGCACCTCTCCAAAATGAGGAATAAGTGGCTTAGTGGTAGTATTGCTGTAAAGAATTTGGAGCTTATAGTGGATCACAAATAGGGTGACCAGATAGCAATTTTGAAAAATCAGGATGGTGGGAGAGGAAAAAGGTATTAGTTGCCTTTATAAGACAAAGCCCCTAATATCAGAACAGTTTTGATAATATTGGGACATCTGATCATCCTAATCACAAAATAAATATGAGCCAACAATGTGACGCAGCTGCAAAAAAGACTAATATCACTCTCAGGTGTATTAACAGGAGTGTTGTATGTAAGACAAGGGAGATAATTGTCCCACTGTAATCAGCATTAGTGAGGCCTCAGCTGGAGTACTGTGTCCAATTTTGGGTGCCACATTTAAGGAAAGATGTGAACAAATTGGAGAGAGTCCAGAGGAGAGCCACAAAAATATACAATTGAAAAAAGGTTTAGAAAACCTGAAGTTAAAAAAAACTGGGCATGTTTAGTTTTGAGAAAAGGCTTATAACAGTATTCAAATATGTTAAGGGCTGTTAAAAAGAGGATGGTGATCATTTGTTCTCCATGTCCACTGAAGGTAGGAGAACATGTCATGGGAGTAAGCTGCAGCAAGGGAAATTTAGGTTAGATATTGGGAAAAAGCTACAAGAGTAGTTAAGCTCTGGAATAGGCTTCCAAAGGAGGCAATGGAATCCCCATCGCTGAAGGTTTTTAAAAATAGGTTGGAAAAACACTTGTCAGGGCTGGTCTAGGTTTACTTGGTCCTTCCTCAGCCTAGGGAGCTGGACTGGATGGACCTCTCAACATCCCTTCCAGCCCCACATTTTGATGATTCTATGGCAGGGGTTCCCAAACTTGATTCACGGCTTGCTCAGGGTAAACCCCTGGTGGGCCGCAAGATGCTTTTTTTTATCTGAGCATCTGCAGGTATGGCCGCTCACAGCTCCCAGTGGCCACAGTTCACCGATCCCAGCCAATGGGAGCTGCGGGAAATGGCGTGGGCCAGGACACCGCTTCCCGCAGCTCCCATTGGCTGGGAACAGCAAACCGCGGCCACTGCGAGCTGTCTCACGGCCCACCAGAGAGTTACCCGGAACAAGCCACAAAGCAAGTTTGCAAACCCCTGATCTAGGGTAAAAGTTGCAGAAGAGCTTAAGTAACTTAGGAGACTGCATACTGTTCTTTAAAGTGACTTAGCCACTTAGCAGTAGAACATGGCAACATTTTTCGCACATATAGTTCTTTCACTGAAATATACAGATTTGGGTCAACCAAAACTATTTGTGAATTCAGATTGATTTCAGCAAATTGTTACAGGGGGTGGGGAAAATCAGAAAAGTCAAAGCAGCATTTTCAAAATTAAACATTTTGACTTCGAATTTTGGGAAGATATTTGATTTGGAATTTTGCTAAATTTTATTTTAAAAATGAAAACTGCTTAATAAACCACAGACAAAACAAATGTTCCATTTAGAATGAAATATTTAATTCATCCCCAAACAATTTTTTTTAACTTTTTCATATCTTGAAAAATTTTCATTTCAATTTGTTCAGAATTTTTTTTTTCAGTTTTGCAATTTGGCCACCAAACTTCCCAACTTTACTGAGAAGCTTATCCCTCTTTGAAAGTCACTTTAAAAATGGGATGTCAGTGCTTTTGAAAATTTCATCCTTAGCCTCACATTTCAATCTTAATTTTGCCTAGAGGCGATGTGATGTTTGCTAAAGGTCCCTCACTGAAATGGAGAATTAAGAATATTTTTCAGAAATAGACTAAAATATCTGATAGTTCACTACAGATTTACAACAACTGATATAATCTGTACACAAATTATAAGTGTAATGTCATTTGAAAACTAAAGCTCTATGAGATGAATTATAACATGGTTAAGCAAGGAGTCAATTAAAACAAAACTGCAGAGAAAACAAGAATAAGAATAGTGAAATAAAACAACTGGGAGAACTGTAAGGGCCTGGTAAAGGGATATGCTGCCTATTTACCTATAATAGGCTATTTGTTTGTCTCGTTCATTAGTATGTCTAGGTCAAATGGCATTAACATCTGATGACTGCCATCGTATAGAAATGACTCCCACCGTATGGTATCTGTACCACAATCTACATTCTTGTTGGCAGTATCAGCAAAAAGACCATGAATACAGTGAATGTGGATACAACTTAAGGAGGTATTCAAAACATGTCATCTTTCATAAAGACTTTTTTTAAGTGGAGAATTTTGGATAATTTTTCTAATCATTTTCTCCATGCAAACAATCATGGGACTGACACTATCAGCAACTTTAGTGCAAGATAAATGCAGTCAGGAGATGCTCAGACTGGTTCCTATATTTGATGATCTTCTTCAATATATTGTATACACTTTTTAAAATTTGCCTATTTTACATTAGATGAATGGATATTCCCTGAATATTTGCAGTATTCCATAAATTTTCATAGGCTTCTAATAAGGTATACTTATTTAGCATGGTAATTAATACATGCCAAACTTTCAGCTTGAGTAGAATCATTGACTTCAATGGCTACTACTGACATGTCTGAAGTTAGGTGCATGCTTAAATACCTTGCTGAATGAGCACCATACTAAGGTAAACAATTAAATTTTCTAATGCAAACTGACAGGATTTTAAGGGTAACTGCTGTACACAAAACTGAGGAGCGCATAAAGGAGTGCATAAAGTTTACTAAATCTTATAAAAAACCTAGTCAGATGCTTATCACCGCATCTGTTTAACAGAGAGGACACAAAGCAATAAGCAAAGAAAGAAAATGAGTTCCAGATTTGCCTTGTAATTTGCAAATGTTGGGTAATTAACAAATTAAGTTTAATGTTGCAAGGGAAAGCAGAAAAGAAGGACAAAAGTGCAACACAATTAGAATCACAGTAGAGCAGGAAGCCTAAAGACCTGATTCTGTGCCCATTAAAGTCATTCGCAAAACTCCTATTAACCTACATTTATGCAGGATTGGACCTTTTAAAAGAAACACTGACAAATTTCCAAAATACCAAAACACTGAGGAAAAACAGCATAAAAAAAACCCCAGATGGTTCAGATACTGTGTTTAGAAAATAGCAAATAGAACTAAAAGGATGTCCAAACATACATGCAGTGCAAGACCCACTGCAGCAAATATTCTCTTCTGCTTCCAAGCCAAACAAGAATTTAGGCCAAATAAAAATGTATTTTCACACAAAGCCTACCTTCCCTGTAAGTAAATGAAAATTATTTCTTAGGACCAATTCTATGATTCTAAGCTGAAAAGCCATCACGGCAGAAACTGGGATGAGATCTTCAGCACTTTATTACTTTACTAGTAGCTGAAAGTCCACGCTATCACACAGGTGTAATACATAAAGTCATGTGTGTAAAAAAGCTATAATTGGTTGAGAACTTAAAAATTGGATGGTAACAGACTGTGAATCCCAGTTATGATTGAACCTGGCGATATTCTGAACAAAGAGAACTCTCAACCATGCTTGTAGCTTTCCATCGCTTCACGCTGACATAGACATTCTAGGCTTCAGAGTGATGATTGGAATTATTGTGTGTGCTGGGATTATTATGTTGTTCTGTGAGTGGTTGTGTCGATTTGTGTGTGGGTTGTGCTTTTTGCTGGGAGATTTGTATTGATTCATGTTGGTGGTGAATGAGAGGTGTGTGCTGCAGTGAAAGGCTATATGTGTTTGCTATTACTATGTATGCTGGTTGTATTGTATGAGTCGTTATGTTAATTTGTGTCGGGGGATTGTGCTGGGAAATTGGTGTTGATTTGTGCAGGTGGTGAATCACAGGAGTGTGCTGCCAAGAGAGACTGTGTGTGTTTGGGGTTATGGTGTGTGCTAGTTGAGGTGCGCGGGTGGTTTTGTAGAACTCTGGCAATTGGGCCAAGTAATTAACCATCTGAGCAGTCTCCCTCATATAACCAATGAATTTGTTGCATGCAAATTAGCTGTACAGTAAGGGTAGTGATTGAGTTGCTTCTGATAACGCAATCCTCTAGGATTCTTGGCATGGCATGAATAAATATCTTGCTGTAGCTTGGCACTGCACAGGTGTAATTCATAATGTCAAAATGGCTGAGAATTTAAAAACTGGACAGTAACAGACTATGAAACCCAGAGATGATTCAACCTTGTGAGAACATAAGAATGGCAATGCTGGGTCTGATCAATGATCCACTTAGCCCAATATGTTATCTTCTGACAGTGGACAGTGCTAGGTTCTTCAGAAGGAATGAACAGAACAGGGCAATTTTGAGCAATTCATCCCCTGTCATCCAGTCCCAGCTTCTGGCAGTTGGAGGTTTAGAGACACTCAGAGCATGGGGTTGTGTACATGACCCTCTTGGCTAATAGCTATTGATGGATCTATCCTCCATGAATTTATTTAATTCTTTTTTTAACCCAGTTATACCTTTTGGACTTCACAACATCCCCTGCCAATGAGTTCTATAGGTTGACTACGTATTGTGGGAAGAAGTACTTTCTTTTGTTTTAAACCTTCCAGCTATGATTTTCATTGGGTGACTCCTACTCCTTGTGTTACTTGAAGGAGTAAATAACACTTCCCTACTCGCTTTCTCCACACCATTCATGATTGTATATACCTCTATCATATCACCCCTTAGTCGCCTCTTTTCTAAGCTGAACAGTCCCAGTCTTTTCATTTCTCATTTCATGAAAGCTATACAATACCCCTAATCATTTTTGTTGCCTTTCTCTGACCCTTTTCCAATTTAATGTATCTTTTTTTTTGAGAGAGGGCAAACAGAACTGCATGTATTATTCAATGTGTGAGTGGACCATGGACTTATAAAGTGGCATTATATTTTCTGTTTTATTATCTATCCCTTTTCTAATGCTAATTGTGTCAGCTTTTTACTGAACCAGAACACTGAGCACATGTTTTCAGAGAACAAGTTCCACAATTAATTCAAGATCTTTTGCTTGAGCAGTAACACCTAACTAAACTCCATTATTTTGTATGCACAATTGTTATTTTAATACATTATTCTGCATATATCACCATTGAATTTCATCTGCCATTTTGTCATGCAGTCACCCAATTCAGTGAGCTGCCTCTGTAACTCTTTGCAGCCAGCTTTTTGCTTAACTATCTTGAGTAATTCTGTACCATCTGTAAACTTTACCACCTCACTGTTCACTCCACTGTCCAGACCATTAATGAATGTTTTAAACACTGGTCCCAGTACAGATCCTTGGGGGACTCCCTATTAACCTCTCTCCATTGTGAAAACTGAGATTTATTCCTACCCTTTGTTTCCTTAAACCAGTTATTAGGTTACCAGACCTTGCCTCTTATCTCTTGACAGTCTACTTTCCATAAAAGCTTTTGGTGAAAAACCATGTCAAAGGCTTTCTGAAAGTCCAAGTACATTATATCAACTGAATCACATTGTCCACGTACCTGCTGACACTCTCAAAGAATTCTAATAGATTGGTGAGGCATGATTTCCCTTACAGAAACCATGTTGACTCTTTTCAAAAAATCATGTTTATCGGTGTCTGATAATTCTGTATTTTACTGTAGTTTCAACCAATTTGACTGGTACTGAAGTGGGATTTACAGGCCTGTAATTGACAGGTATCTGGAATCTTTTTTAAAACATTGATGTTAAATTAGCTACCGATTAGTCATCTCGTACCGAGGCTGATACATTCCACAGTTAGTAGTTCCGCAATGTCCTATTTGAATTCTTTCAGAACTTTTAGGTGAATATTATCTGGTCCTAGTGAGATATTACTGTTTAATTTACCAATTAAATATATTCTCAACCATGTTTGCAGTGTTTTCCATCACTTTAAACTGATTCAACAGACATTTTAGGCTTTGGAATGAAACACAAGAGTGATAATCCTGGAATCTTATTATATAGATAATTCTGTCCACCTTTAGTAGGCTTCATAACCCAGAGAATTGCTACCATTCAAAAGTATGTTCCGGGATGATAAAATGTAAGTAGTTCCTGATCAGCCTTTGGGCCAGATTTAAAGAACTAGCTCTGAGTGAGTGGACATGCATGCTTACATTTCCCATCTCAATAAAGAGAGAGACAGACACTGTTAATCAGAATTTCCAAAACGTTCATCTCCTTCAGCCAAGGTCATTCATGATTCCAGTTAGACACTAAAATCAGCATCAAGAATTTTCAAAAAATCTCAGAACATTTGGGACTGATCTCTTTTAAAACTGTAGCATACATGTCAATGGGAATTACTACAAGCTGAGCTCTTTTGAAAATATGGCTCTGTGTGTGGGTGGAAGGGGTAGGAAACAGATTGCAGGAAGACCTCTCTCCATTGTCCAAGATCCCCTGTGCGTATTCTTTCTGCTCGTTACTCTTCTTATTTTTATTCACACTCCCTGATTTCAGGAGCTGGAGAGGGGAAAGTAAGTCTTTTGGCCAGCTTGTTAAAGGTATTTAGCTGACTAACCTGGCCCTTTGATCTGAGGGATGTTGTCCCTCCATCTCCCCAGCTGATATTTGGGAAGGGCTTGATTAATTCAAGATGAGTCCCTCATAAATTCTTCTCCTGGCAGGGCAAAAGCAAAGGCTACACTCCTGAGGTTTAGGATGGGAGTAACTAGAGAATGCCTCTTTTTACATTACTTAGGAAGTACTGCAAACTCCAAGCTTTCAAAAATCATAAGACAAGCCCTCCAAAATCATTAGAATGGCTTAAAACTCATGATTTTTTGAAATAAATTGTGGGAGTTTTCCACTTCACATTCTAGAATTCTTAGGGTGCACACACTCTACATTTTCATGGTTCTCTCTGCAATCATGAGGACTAGGAAAAACCTTGAAGAGATGACAAGACAAGAGAAGGCTGAGATTCTCATGTAATCTTTTGATTCCAGCAGCTGGGGCTTTAAGAAAAAGTGCTAAATATCATAAGAGTTGGCAACACTGCAAGAAGGGATCAAGAACATGCTGAGGGAGCCAGAGCCCCCACAGAATTTTCATTGATCAGCAGCTGTGGAGGTTCATTCTAGCTAGATTATACCCACATTTCTCCATTCACTTTCTTAATAACACGATTATATAGTATGTGCGGCAAATGTGTGTACCTGCTGCCTACAAGTATAGCATATTACAAAAAGAACATGTGCTTTCTTGTGCATTTCGGATGGGCAAATCTTAGCTGAAGTCCTGTGCTTTTTTCACCACTTAGCAAAAAAGATATTGCAGTAGTGAACAGCAAGCAGGTTAATCCCTAGATTAAGGGGAATGAAGTATGAGGACACATTAAAGACCTTAATGTAAAAAAAAGTCCAAAACCTATTTACAGCCAGCTCTCAGTGATGTGGACAAATTCATATTTAGTATAGATAAGGCCCCTTCAAAGAAATTGGCTAAGGAGACATAAATGAGTCTAAAGAAAAATAAACTTGACCCAGACTTAAAGCTACAATACAGTATTTTAGACAAAAGGAAATAAATATTTGGAAATAGGACTGTGAGGAACAGATACAGACTTATTTAAGGAAGTATTAGATACACAGCAGAGTCTGTTTTTGGAGGCAGCAAACAATAAGTTTCAATGTGATTTTGTATTAAGGTAGTCATCCATTGAAAATATTGCACAAGCCAAGCTGAACAGGTTAATATATTTCATCTTGAAGTACAGCCAGGTAACACTGCCTGTTCTTTAGCAAGACTATAGAAAGCATCTTATCTTTCAGACTCCCACAGAAGCCCATGTTTGTTTGTTTTTAGTCTACTATCAGCCTGGCCTAATTCTTTTTAGTTTCTTTTTTTTTTTCTTTTCAACCTCATGGCAGAGGCGAAAAGCCGGATATAAATAAATGAAAAAGTACAGACAACCTGCTTAATGCAGTTCAGCAGGAAATATGGGGGGTAGGGTGAAGGACGCATCTGTTCTTCTCAATGATGCCTCCTAAAAATTTATCTTAGGCATAAAGGGGCTATTTGTGTAGGGCTATTACTAGATTTTTTTAATCTCACTGAACATGTAGACAATGATAATTGCTTTATGATGCTCCTGAACTGACAAAGGAATCTGAAAATTGTGAGGTGCTTGTAACAGCAGTTTCATGATTCTACTATTTACACAATGAAACAATGACAGCTTCCAAATTAATTTTATATTTATAGCACAGGACAGGACAGAGTCAGAGGCTGTCCTATGTCAAGAACATAGACTTTTTTCCTTCTTGAAGTTGTGATATGGGGAGTAACTACTAACAGCAGGGTTTAATTCATTGGAATTTTTTTAATCCCCAGTAAATTTATATATCACAATTAACCTTCAGCATCTTTTGACACAATCAGCACCAGAAATATTTTTTCTAGAAAATTCCAGTAAATAAAGAAGGACTAGATTTTGTATCCTTTTGGTCTTACGCATACAGTGCAACCATTAGAGTTCACATTTGCCAGGTAATAATGAATGGAATTATTTTTCTTTGCAGTTCTCACAAAATCATGTCCCTTCTTATCATGAACATATATTAATATCCATTCTTAAGCCGAAGCATACAAACTCAGTGCACAAATAATTTGCCCTACTTTATCATTCTATCCTTTCCTAAACAACCATTTTACCACTGGAACATTGCTTTTTGCAAATAAGAGCATAAATTACAAAATAGCTCATGGAGAAGCAGCCTTCAGCCCTTCCAATAATTCAATAAACAACAATTTTATTATTTGAAGGGTAGTGAATCAATAAAAATGTAGCCTGCAAATCACTTTTTAGAAAAATATCGGTATTATCCAGCTATATTATGCAGAAAAGCTACCCCTTTTGCGAGTCAGCACATTGAGTTTTCTACAGCTTTCCTTCAGGCTGGAGAGACAGATATCTCACAACAAAACACAAGTCTTTTCTGTAACCAGACATTCTAGATATGCAAGCTAACAAACACCTGTCCCTTCACTTAACGACAACCCTAATACTGCAATATCTGAGCACCTCACAATCTTTAATATGTTTATCCTCACAACGTCCCTGTCAGGTAGGGAAGTGCTACTATCACTACTTTATAGATGGGGGAGATAAGCCATAAAGAAGCTAAGTGACTTGCCTAAAGTGGCCCCAGAAGCCTGTGAAAAAGTAGAGAACTGAACCTGGATTTCCCAAGTCCAAGACTAACCACTGGTCCATGCTCCTTTCTAGCCTATCAGAGACCTTTTCTTTTACTGAAAAGTTAATTGACTTTGGGAAACTGATAATTTTAGTTATTTACAAGCTGCACTCCCATTTCAGGCTTTGCCTACACACAAACATTCACCAAAATCACTATGTTGGTTTTTAATTACACCTTTTGTCACTTCTGTGCAAGCTTTTATGCAGACCTTGTTACTGTATTTTGGAATAAAAGTCTTCTATTTCAATATTGCAAAGTAACAAAATACGTGCATTGCACTAATTTAGTTATTACAGGTGAAGTTTATGTGTAGACCAGCCCTGAGATAGACATTACTAGAAGCAACATTTCACGCTTTCTTACACAGAAACTAAGGGCTTGATTCACCACTACCTAGCAACTTTTGCAGTTATATACACCAGTGCAAATTCAGGAAAGGAGAAAGCATGTTATGTCATACTTCAGGAACATCACTGATGAGATTTGGAAGAGAATCCTATATCTAATGATTATTTTGCCTTTCAAGGTTTTGTGGGCAGGCAGAATGAACCAGGATGGCAGAAATGGAGAGAGATACTTTAAAACTAAAGAAATAATTAGAGGATGCTCCCTCTTATTAAAAACAACACACACAGGAGGGGGAGAGAGAGAGAGGACGCATGCACAAAAAAGTCATGGTATTATATTTTAGGTAGGGCTATAAATACAGGTTGAGGTAGCAAGTAATGTTGAGTTCTTTAATAAGATACACGTAATAGTCTATCAGATTTAAGTGTGGATTCCCTATCAGATGATACACAAAAATAAGGTCTGTTTACATTAACTTGTGTTAAAGGCATGCATCAAAAGAAGAGACTAGATAGAGACTGGTTTCTTGAAAAGAAAAAACCTGATTTTGTTAGTCTGTTTGTTTGTTTGTAGTCGCAAAGGAGTGAGTCCCATTTCCATGTTCTCAGCATGAGATCCTAATGCAATGGACAAAAACTCAGGGAAAAATCAGGATTCATCCTTAGTTTCATTGTAGCTTTGTCAACTCTGATAAGCAGATGGATTTGTTTTAGCTACAGTTCCAGCTCTCTGCGGTCTGAGCTCATTGACAGAGAACTGATAAGTTCGAATTCTAAAACACAAGTGATACAAATAAATAAACAAACAAATAAAATATACTATGACAGTGTCTTAATTATGAGCCTGCCCAATGTGCTCTAACTCCATTTCTTGCAGAACACAGAGTAGATGTTTTAGACCGGTAACAGAGACATATACTGCATAATAACTGTATATGTATCTCTGGCTGGTGTACTGACTTTCAGAAGATAACAGGTGTAATTTGCATTCTATTACACATATAACAGAGTAAAATGTAGCAAGCTGAAAATTCATTCCTGAAAACTATTAAATATCCTTTGTGCTATATCTGAATGACTCAAATTGCCACATGCACATATTTGATCTATAGATAACTCACTCTTTAACCTCTTAAGAATTCCAGAATATAGTGTATTTTCAATGAACGGCCATTCATTTGGCCCACACTGTATAGTATGTAATGCCATTACTTCAATTATAATAGGTTTGCCTCTTGTGCAACCAGGTCCCCTGAGGCACAGCAGTCACAAGAGGTTAATCTAGTTTTCTGATTTTTGATTTACTCAAAGTTATATCATCTCCACTTCTCTGCAAGTTTCCTAGAGGCTGTGCATTGGAGTGGACACATGCACAACCTCTCATCTTTCTGAGCTCAGGCATGAATTTAGAACAGAAGGAGTAGCTGTGGTAAGATCACAAAGACATCAAAATTAAATTGAATTTGTGTAAAAGATGCGCAGTTGGAAAGCATATGGAACATGACTAATGCATTCCTCCATAATGCTTAGATCTAAGCCATTTTCAGAATATTTGTTACATGAAAGAATCAAATTCATAAAACAAACAAACTTTTCCATCTATCCCCTACACCAGCATAATTATCGCCTCAGCTGAAGCAGCTCGGGTACCCTGGGAAAAGCCTCCAGATATAAAGCACATATATAATGTCAATATCACCAACATCTCTCCTGTAACAAATGTGCAATACTCTTTTTTTTCCAAAGAAAAAGGAAGGGATACAAGATACTACTAACAACCTGATATTAAACTCAGAAAACACATTATGTGTACACACACACAGAGAGACTTGGAGGTATAGTATCTGAAGTGATTAGCCATCAAGAATGCATTTCAAACCACAATAAGTCCATTTAAATAACCATATGAGTATCACCAGCTAGAGATGTGGTTTACTTTGTACAAACAAACCATGATTTCGCTGATGGTAAAATCAGAACAAAATAAAAGGGCCTAACTAATATCTTATTAGGTGATCTCCTTGGACCAGCAGTTAGGGAAGATTATTTTATTCCTGTCTAGCATAAGTGGAAAAGACAAATTTAAATATAGCTAGCGAATCTTCCATACATTGATAAGCATTTTTAAGATAACAACTGCAATAAGGGAAGCTGCTTTTAAATGAGTGTCTCTCAAGATGACATTTGTAGATTTTTTTCTCTCTCTGTTGTTGTGATCCTCCTCTCATCTCCTCATATCTCTACTCTAATCTTGTTTTGTTACTCTTTCAGCTCTTCTTTTTCTATTTCTCTTCAAGTCTATAGTAAATTAAATTGTATGCATCATTACGTGGATTTGTTAATAAGTTTCTGCAAACCCAAGTAAATTTTTAGTAGCATTGACAGACACATTGTTTGTTGCATTTGTTTCTCCTGCAGTGCCTCTATTTTTAAAAAAAATCTCTTTTTTCTCAATAAAAGTAAAGTAAGCTAATCCAGCTAGTGTCACTGGGCATCAATGCAATATTAATTTTCATTTCCCTCTCTTGATGATATGGTGATGATCGAAAATAGTACTACAACAAAACTTGCACTCTATCTGAAACCCTGTTAAATGTGATAACATTGTCAATGAGAAAAGGTTTCATGAATAATGCTATTGTTTGAATCAATGGCAAGATAATTACTATTTGAAAAATATGGTAATATATTTATTTTCTATCTCCAATATCCCCCACATACCCTAAGTATGGTAGCTGAGTCATAGGATTCTCTTGTGCATCTAATGTTGAGTGCCAGCAGTCTGGTTCCACTTTGATTTAGGTGAAGCCCATCCCTCCTGTATAGGCTCCTCCATCCCCAAAGTTTTCCCAGTTCCAAATAAATCTAAACCCCTCCTCTCTGCACCATTGTCTCATCGACGCATTGAAACTCACAGCATTGGGTATTAAACTCAATAATATCAGATATCAGAGGGGTAGTGTGTTAGTCTGGATCTGTAAAAGCAGCAAAGAATCCTGTGGCACCTTATAGACTAACAGACGTTTTGGAGCATGAGCTTTCGTGGGTGAATACCCACTTCGTCAGATGCATGTAGTGGAAATTTCCAGGGGCAGGTATATATATGCAAGCAAGCTAGAGATAACGAGGTTAGTTCAATCAGGGAGGATGAGGCCCTGTCCTAGCAGCTGAGGTGTGAAAACCAAGTGAGGAGAAACGGTTTTGTAGTTGGCAAGCCATTCACAGTCTTTGTTTAATCCTGAGCTGATGGTGTCAAATTTGCAGATGAACTGAAGCTCAGCAGTTTCTCTTTGAAGTCTGGTCCTGAAGTTTTTTTGCTGCAGGATAGCCACCTTAAGGTCTGCTATAGTGTGGCCATGGAGGTTGAAGTGTTCTCCTACAGGTTTTTGTATATTGCCATTCCTAATATCTGATTTGTGTCCATTTATCCTTTTCCGTAGAGACTATCCAGTTTGGCCGATGTACATAGCAGAGGGGAATTGCTGGCATATGATGGCGTACATTACATTGGTGGATGTGCAGGTGAATGAACCGGTAATGGTGTGGCTGATCTGATTAGGTCCTGTGATGGTGTCGCTGGTGTAGATATGTGGGCAGAGTTGGCATCGAGGTTTGTTGCATGGATTGGTTCCTGAGCTAGAGTTACTATGGTGCGGTGTGCAGTTACTGGTGAGAATATGTTTCAGGTTGGCAGGTTGTCTGTGGGCGAGGACTGGCCTGCCACCCAAGGCCTGTGAAAGTGTGGGATCATTGTCCAGGATGGGTTGTAGATCCCTGATGATGTGTTGGAGGGGTTTTAGCTGAGGACTGTATGTGATGGCCAGTGGAGTCCTGTTGGTTTCTCTCTTGGGTTTGTCTTGCAGAAGGAGGCTTCTGGGTACATGTCTGGCTCTGTTGATCTGTTTCCTTATTTCCTCGTGCGAGTATTGTAGTTCTGAGAATGCTTGGTGGAGATTTTGTAGGTGTTGGTCTCTGTCTGAGGGGTTAGAGCAGATGCGGTTGTACCTCAGTAGTTGGCTTTAGACAATGGATCGTGTGATGTGCCCGGGATGGAAGCTGGAGGCATGAAGGTAGGCATAGCGGTTGGTAAGTTTTCGGTATAGGGTGGTGTTAATGTGATCATCACTTATTTGCACCATGGTGTCTAGGAAGTGGACCTCTCATGTAGATTGGTCCAGGCCGAGGTTGATGGTGGGGTGGAAGCTGTTGAAATCATGTTGGAATTTTTCCAGAGTCTCCTTCCCATGGGTCCAGATGATGAAGATGTCATCAATGTAGCGTAGGTAGAGAAGGGGCGTGAGTGGAGGAGAGCTGAGGAAGTGTTGTTCCAGGTCGGCCATAAAAATGTTGGCATATTGTGTGCCCATAGCAGTGCCACTGATCTGGAGATATATATTGTCATCAAATTTGAAATAGTTGTGTGTGAGGATAAAGGCACAGAGCCCAGCAGCCAGTTGTGCTGTGGCATCATCAGGGATACTGCTCCTGACAGCTTGTATTCCATCTGTGTATGGGATGTTTGTGTAGTGAGCTTCTACATCCATGGTGGCTAGGATGGTGTTTTCTGGAAGGTCACCAATGCATTGTAGTTTCCTCAGGAAATCAGTGGTGTCACGGAGATAGCTGGGAGTGCTGGTGGCATAGGGTATGAGTAGAGAGTCCACACATCCAGACAGTCCTTCAGTGAGAGTGCCAATGCCCGAGATGATGGCGTATCCAGGATTTCCGGGTTTATGGATCTTGGGTAGCTGATCTTGGGTAGCTGTTCGTGGCTCTAGGGTATGTTGATTTGTTCCAGTGTTAGTGTAGGGAGTGTCCTGAGTAGATGGTGCAGTTTCTTACCAGCACCTCCTTTATCAGCCTCTTTGATGATAAATGTCAGGGTGGTTTCTGAGGCTGTGGATGGCATCGTGTTCTGCCTGTGCACATCAGCGGACGCATTCAATGTATAGGTCCAGACTATCATTTCGACCCTCAGGTGGAGTCCATGTGGACTCAAAGAATACTTTCAGGACAACACTGAACAGCGCACTGATATACAGGTACCCTCCCACCAACAGCACAAGAAGAAGAACTCCACATGGACTCTGCCTGAGGGTCAAAATGATAGTCTGGACCTATACATTGAATGCTTCCGCTGATGTGCACAGGCAGAAATTGTGGAAAAACAACATTGCTTGCCTCATAACCTAAGTCGTGCAGAACGCAATGCCATCCACAGCCTCAGAAACCACCCTGACATTATCATCAAAGAGGCTGATAAAGGAGGTGCTGTTGTCATCATGAACAGGTCTGACTACCAAAAGGAGGCTGCCAGATAACTCTCCAGTACCATATTCTACAGGCCACTTCCCTCAGATCCCACTGAGGAATACACTAAGAAACTGCACCATCTACTCAGGACACTAAACAATGTTTGGCTGAAGAATAGTTACAAAGCAGCTTTATCCTTGAGTGAACATTACAATAATTTTTGAAAACTTTTTTTAAAAAGAGAATAGTAAAACTGTTTTTTAAGTGTACTTGATTTTTTTTTCACAAGACCTGTGCTAATAGTTATGTAACTTACAGGTGACAAGTGGCAGGAAAAAATGGTTTAAAATAAGAATGATGCATCAATGTAGAATTTTGCAAAAGCAGCAGCTATGAAAAACATCTCAAATTTAAACCACAAATAACACATTAAGCAACATTTCCCCCACTCACTGATTTCCAGCTGGTCCTGCTGCAGCTGAATTTAGCTGAAGCATTTCAACTAATAGCCTATCGATTTATACACTTGGGGGTTGGTTACATTGACTGTGGAAATCATTTTCTCCCCCTAAATTAACCAAAGCCCATGCCAGTTGACATGCAGGGCATAGTGTAAATCCATCCCAGCAGAACATGGTGGTTATCTTTAAAGTTCTATTGACCCCAGATAGGAATGCGCCAGGTATACAGGTAAGTATACACATACTAGATCTGTTAGGCAGCAATGAGGTATCTAATGATAATGAACAAATGCTGCTTTCATATTACTCCTTTTTCCTCCCTTTACATATTTTTTTAAAGACTGTAATTCACCACTTAAATCCTTTTAATAAGTGGGTCTCAATTACAGAAGCCAGGTATTCATTTCCCTCAGGATATACTCAGTGATGTTGTACTTGATCAGAAGACTCTCAAACTTAACCTTTATACTACTACATTGCTGTTGAAGTTATTGCTTTATTCTTCTAAAACATTTGGAGCCTGAAAGAATGACTACTGCATGGGTCGCTGGCATTTTCATCTCATGACCCTGTATTTCACTATCATAAATTGATGGGACAAAATGGCTTTTTTTTCTGTTCAATGCTCACTGGAAGATACGCCTCTACCCAGCATATATGTAGATTAATACCAGATCTTTGTATAGAAACCAATTTGTCATCATTGTTCAGTAATGGAAAGTAATTGCAATGTGCAGGCTTCCAGTAAAAGACATGGACATATTTGGGGAGAGTAAATAGATTTTTTCTATATACTTTTTTTTTAAACAAAAAAAAAAACAGAAAAAATCTTTTCCCGTGGAGGACTGACTCCCAGCTCTGCTGCTAATTTTCTAGAAGTGTCCTTGGAAGAACATGTAGGAGGATTACTTTTGTTTAATTTCACTACTTAACCTTCACAGCATTTGCTTGTGTCCTTGTCAGCAAATACAAGTCCTAAAGAACACACACTGCTAGAAAGACGGTTAAGTGTGACGTTAACTAACTTCTCATCATCATCTAATCTCTGTGCAGATCAGGACGGAAAAAAGAACCATATTGCACATGCATAAAAGCATCTGAAATGAACAAGAACTGATATGTGTAGTTAGTCAGCAGTGAACATTTCTTATTGATGCAAGTATCCACAAATGGATGCAAGCCTGATTTGATACAATACCCATCAACCGTGTAGTGACGCTCAGCTATTCATCATTTAACAGTCCTGATCTATACTTAATTATATTATTTGTTTGTTTTATGGATGCTCTCAGAGATGTAGAACAATGACATTTTTATTTCTTTACCTGTGAAAAATTGGTCCATTTTATATTTCATTGGGTAACATTAAAAACACTGTTGTAGTTATTGTAGATGAAAGGTTAAAATCCATGTGCATTTTATATAACAACCTGGTATATGGCTTGTGCCAGCTCTTTCTCAGACCCAAAGTCCAGAGTTTGGTCAAGAGACCAGAGGCCTAGCAAATAGTGATTAGTTAAGAGAAAGCTGGGGTAAACAAATAATCTTGTTTTGCTAAAATAGGCCTGGTCAGCAAATTGCCAGGTGTTGGAGCTAAGAACTAAATAACTGTTCTTAGCTCCAGCCAGACACTAAATAACTGTGTCTTATTCAGAGTTGCAAATTGAACAAAGGATCCCTGTTCCTATTGGGTCAGTTTCTTCTGTAGAGAACATTCTTCCCACAGATCCAGCCTTGAGTTTATGAAAAGTTGGCACATGTCAGTATAAGATATGACATCCTTCCACCTCCCTTCCCAGGCACCAGTGCCTGCCTTAAGACATAAAGAGGACAATCTTGAATGTCATATACTTTCACTGTTTCTTTGCTTTAACCCCTAGGAATGTACCTGGTGGACAGTCAAAGGAGTTGCTCCATTCCTATGGACCCCAAATCAGAATTCAACATATATATTTTATACTAATAACATTTTATCAAAATATTAATTAATTATATGTTAACTTGCTAACTTGAGACCATGGGCGGAGACATTATGTAACCTTTTAACCATTGGCTAATGTGCTATCTTGTCTTGCTGCAAAACCTATCCCAGGGTGTGGAACTGCCTACCCTGTCACTTTCCTCCTCCCATGGAAAATCTACATATTCTATTGTAATCAATTGATTGACAGTGTCTCTGAGCCTAATAAGCTAGGTGACACTCTGCCAGCGCTGTGTGTAATAAACTCCTACGCTTGGCCCTCTACCCAGTGTGGATTTATGTCCTTCATAGAATTACAAGGAGCATAAAAATATTTTATAGCAATTAGCTGACCTTGATAAAATTGAATATGATGCCCAGGGTCTCAAAATAATAATGTTTTTAATGTACCAGAGATCCAGGAAGCTGGTAAAATACCTATCTGGATTTTACCTATTATTTTAAAATATGCTTTTGTTCAGAGGAGGGAAGGTTATTTGCACAAGTTTCTTTTAAATTTATTATTTCCTGTGTTGTCATAGCATTTTTTCTCAGATCTGAACCTTAGAGTTCAGAAAATGAGATACTAGCATGAGTTTCCCTAAGCTTAATTACCAGCTTAGGTCTGATATGCTGCCACCAATCAGGAATTTTCCAGGGCCTGATACCCTCTGGTCCCCCCAAAACCTTCCCTGGGGACCCCAAGAACCCAGATCCCTTGGTTTCTTAAAACAAGGAGAAATAAGCCATTCCTCCACCTCTCCCCCTCCCAGAATTTCCCTCCCTGGGCTATTCTGAGAGATACTGATCCAACCTCTTAAATCACCATACAGAGAAGCATCTCCCGTCCCTCTCACAAAGAGGCAAACAGATTCAGGAAAACAGAGAGAGATTCTATCTCTCCCTCCTCCCGTCTCCCCCACCAGTCCTGGTGAGTTATCCCAATCCCCTGGGATAAAACAAGGGAAACAAGAAAAAAATCAATCAGGTTCTCTAAAAAGAAATCTTTTTATAAAAAAAAGGAAAAAGTAAAGAATTATCTCTGTAACTTCAAGATGTCAATATATAGGGTCCTATAGCTTACAGATACCAGAAAGAGACTTTCCCCCCAGTCCCAATACAAATCAAAATATTCCCAGCAACTACACATATAAAAGTTAAACAGCCAGATCCACAAACGCAAATAGTGTAAAACAATTAAAAAGCCTAAACCGCCTGTTTTTTACTCACTACTTGAAAAGAGACTTAGAGAGCCTGTCTGGTCTCTCTCTCAGACCCTCCGAGAGAAGAACAAAGAACAAAGAACTCACACCCAAACTTCCCTCCACCCGAATTTAAAAGTATCTTGTCTTCTGATTGGTCTTCTGGTCAGGTGTCCAATTTCCTGCTTGTAACCCTTTACAGGTATGAGACATTAACCCTTAACACTCTGTTTATGACACGTGTATTTAGTCAATACATTTGCTGGGGTGAAAAATTTGTATTAATTTATGACAATTGGCTTCCAGGTGTGTCAAACCATGTCCCTTCATACAACACAGAAGGAAGCAGAGCTGCCAAAATTCCCACTACATTCCATCATAGCATTAATTGAGAAAGGTTTGAACAAAAACTGTGCCTTCTAGTTTTTACTGAGTAAAGACTTTCCCTTCCAGTATGATTAGCAGAAAGAAATGAAATCCAGTAGCTCTCCCCTGAGTGGGAGCTTCATCCCCATGGCAGTCTTCTTTTCCCCCTCCCCCATCCCACAGTGCCTTGTGAGAGCCTTTCTGCTGAGGATCTAAGGGGAATTGGAGCCATACTATTTTGGGAGTGAAACCAGGGACCAGCCAGTTTCTGCAACACCATCCGCTGCTCTTTCTGTAGATTTCCAGGTGGAAACCCAGGCTGGCGTTAATGCTGTGTCACTGAGAGCCACCTCCATGGCTGCTACTTGATTGCTACAAAGCAACTAAAAAAAGTTACTCTGCTAATACTGTATCAAGGTTTGGTAAACCTATTAGTGCAAATAACTTCTTCTGACTTCATGGTGCATTGGAGCAGGAACATGACACTGTATGGAAAGCCTTGCTTTTTTAGTTTCCTTGTGGCAACCCAGTAAGCCCTTCAGAGAACTCTCAACTGAAGAAATCAGTGCTTGAGAACTCCGTGAGCTGAACTAGGTTATTGTTTAATCCTCAAATCAAATTCCTTGTTTGTCTTCCTCAAATCCTTTGCAAAGATTCTGGCTTCTCCATATATTCTTGACAATCTGCTGATTTCTATTGCTTAACTTCCATTTCTTTCTTTCTCTCATTTTTCCTTTAAAGAGGAGGCAAGGGACAATGAGTTAGTGCTCTACACTTACCTTAATTTAATTGAAAATTCAGTAGAACACAAGAAAGCTACATCAGCAGAAGAATAGGACAAAGCTTTGATCTTATCTGGGAAGTAATCAAAGACAGTTTGCACTGCTATATCAAAGATGAACTGTGACATTCAAAAAGTTAGATACTATCTTGTAGTGTAGGTGATCACAACACACATGACCTTCTCTAAGATGCTACACAGCTTGCATATACTAGAACTGTATTTGTTAGATCATTGTAATGAAAAAGAACTGATCAATTAAGAAATCTCTAATTTAAGTTGTGTTAAGGACAGTGTAGCTAAATAAAAACAAAAATCCCACCAGGCACCCAATGTGTTAATGTTCTGCTGATACTATGCAATACTAACTGTCTATTAAAATATAATTTAAGTTCTATTTAGACTAAAGTAAAAATCTAGTACGAAACTAAAGCAATGCTCTCTATTTGATTGTTATGGGTAAAAGGACTAATAGTGGAGCCTCCAGTTATTGAAATCATCAGTTTGATTCCCAGTATTCCCCATTTATGTAAGCAAGGTCTGAATGAATCTCCCCGGACAGTCAGTTGGGGAGGGCGAGAGACTTCAGGAGCAAGCTGTATTTACATAAACATACCTACTCTGCATAGGTATATAGCAGACAAGAGTTGTGTAGCTCCAAGTGATCAACTTTGGCTGAAGCTGAATTACAAATCACTTTAGTACCGAATGCAGGGGTAGTGAAATGTTGTTATCAATGTTGTTGTCTTTATTGTCTGAGTAAAGGGGTGCAGAACTGTTCTTAACCTGTCCCAAATGAGGAGGCCACCCTCAGCTGAAAGGACCTCATTAAGCCAGAGGCTCAAATGCCAGAGCCCCGTGAAAGGGGAGAGGGGCAGGGAAAGGTGTTCCAGCCAGGAGGTGTGGACTCTCCTTAAGGATCCCTGGTCTGATTTAACCCATTCCTTCTCACTGTTCAAAGACAGAGCTAAATAGGCTTCATTACAAGCCTTTTGTTTATTTTAAATGCTCAAAAGAAATGACAATCACTTGTGGTGGTGGGACAGCATCTCTGCCCATCCTCAGAACTGAAAATCACTAAGATTTGGGTGGTGTAGCCCAGGGGGCAGCTCACCTGTATTACACGGGTCAGCAACCTCTGGCATGCGGCTCACCAGGGTAAGCCACTTTGTTTTACCTGCTGTGTCCACAGGTTCGGCCGATCGCAGCTCCCACTGGCCACGGTTCGCCGTCTCAAGCCAATGAAGGCAGCAGAAAGTGGCGCAGGTGAAAGATGTGCTGGCTGCAGTTTCCCACGTGCCAGAGATTGCCAGCTCCTGGTGTATTATAGTCATTGCTTTGTTATTCTGCTTTATTATATTTAGTAGTAATGCAAGGAACCTACAGGCTTTATCCTGTAAGATTTGGCTTTAGTTGATGGCGTAAGGCTTGAGGCCTATAACCTGTGGCATAGATAAATTGAAGTAACTCATAAGATATAGGGAACTGAAAGTAGCATGTAAGAGGGGGAATTTTGTCCAGAATACTGACATCAGCCACCCACAGAACATAGCTGATGCCAGCATCTGGAAGGTTCCGGACAGAATGTCTGACCACAAATGTGCCATGATAACAAATTGACGTGTATGCTAATAGAGTAAAATCATAACCTATAGAAAACAGACACCTTAAGGGGAGGAAATACAAATAAGGACCTCTATTGAATATGCATTGGACATGATAACATCAGCATAATCTAGTATAAAAGTAACATCCCAGGGGTAGCGAAGAGAGAGATGTAGACCTTGGGAGGGGCCAGAATGATGGCCACTGAGGAAGATGAGGATGGAGACGGTGATAGTGATGAGAAAGATAATAGTTAAGTATGTAAGATAATTGTTAAGTAGGTTAAGAAAAATAAGGGTGTAAATATGGCCATCCAAATGTACTTTCTATAGCATCTCTATCTGCCTTGTTGAGTTTAAGTATGCTTATAACTTTGCTAAATTATAATAAATCATTTATTTGTATAAATATATATATAAAGAGTTCCTATAATATAGCTGCACCTGTGCACATCAGGGTTCCCAAATTATATGATAATTTTACAATAATCTTACTGGGTCTGATCTTAGGACAAGAACCTATTAATCTTCATGTTATAATTGTATACACCCAATTTTGGGTCAGGCTACAGAGGCACCTCAAGAGACTGACTTGCAGAGATCACAGCAGAAAGACAAATGGCAGAAGGTGACCAGTGAGTGGAACCACAGCTGGTGAGGTGCAGAGCAGAACAAGTGGCTGGCAGGGCGGCCAGCGGAGAGGAACAGCAGCTGGCAAGCCAGCCAGTACAGAGGAACCTCAGCTGGCAGGGTGGCCAGTAGAGAGGAACCAGGACTGGTGAGATGGCCAGGAGGTGAGGAACAGTGGATGGCGAGGTGGCCACTGGAGAGGAACCAGCAGGGCAGCCAGCCAGAACAGGTGGTCAGATGGTGGAGCAAGCCAGGTCCCTTCTTCCCCGGGCGGGAGGTGAACTCATACAGATGCACCTCTGAACCCTAGGTCCTCATTAACCAAGGACAATCACTGTGAGTGGGGTACAGTGAGGGAGTGGAGAGGGGCACAGAAAAGAAACTGTTGGTTGTAGAACTCAAGAACATGATGTAGAAGATTCTGCCCCATGAATTCTGAGGTTGATGTCCTGTTCACAGTTTTATTATTATAAATCCTGCTTGTGGCATTTTCCCCAGTTAATGTCAGGTGACTTCCCTCCTTTAAAAGTTAACAGTTATTTTTTACACTCAGACTCTATGCTTGTGAAGTGGGGAAGTATTGCCTCTCAGAGGCGTCCAAGGATGGTGTGTAATTTTCCCAGGTTATTGGGTTGGGGCTCAAGCTAGTTTTGTGTTGTATTGTTGAAAAGGAATCCCTAGATATTGAACCTGGCCCTGCTTGCTGCCAGCTCCACCTGGCAGAAGGATTACATTCAGAATTGACAATGGCGACAGTAGTATACTGTGTAGAGGTGAATCATTCTCCTCTAAATGGCTGCCTGTGTGCAGCAGTTGACATGGAGCTATATATTCCATCCAGCTGAGTACAACAATAATGCACATACTCAAAGGACTCTGCTCTAGGGAAGGCTGTATGACATGACACTAACTACAGCTTTCAGAAAGCAAACAAGTACAAGGAGGAACAACCAAGTGAGTGACTAAAAGTATTAATGATCTGTAGACTTGGAGACAAAATACCTGGATTTTCACTGTCGCCACAGATGAACATATTTTAAAGCCTTTGCAGTGACAAAAGGCTCTAATTTAAATAAAATAATAATAATCTGGTGTGTCTTGATTCAAGTTTTCCCTAGACCATCCACTAAGTTTTGACAGATACTATATTTTATGACAGAGACAAGATAGGTGAGTAATAATTTGTATTGGACTAACTTCTGAAGAAGACAAGCTCTGTGTAGTTTGTAAGAATGTCTCTTCCACCACCAGAAGTTGTTCCAATAAAATATATTACTCCATCCGCTTTGTCTCTCTCATCTCTTGGGACCAAAATGGCTACTACACCACTGCAAATAACTATATTTTATATGCCAGACTGGAATTAGCTCAGTTAAAATGATGAAGCAAATTAAAGTTTACACAAACATAGTTAGCATGTGGTGTTCTGTATTTTATTATTGCTTTTTAAAAACAGTTTACTGAGTCATTATCCAGTGGTTTCATCACCAGTTAATTTGACTTTTTTTTACCAGCATAATATACAGTATTATCAAGCATAAAGCTTCTTGGGTAATATTTAATATTGCAGCATTTAGTAAATATCTGCATGTCATATTTGGCAGCAAATTCAGTATCACATACTTTGTGCAATATCATATCTACAGCTTTTATGCAATCTGCATGACACAGAGATGATGCAAGACCAGAAGGAGAGAAGGTACATATCACAACTACATTTGTTCATCTAAATGTGGCCACTATCTGTACCAGACCTTAAACTGACCTTAAAGTTTGCTGGCTCCAATGACATTTATGATATAGCTTTGAGAAAAGCCACTGAGTCCAAAAGAGTACTGTACTATTAAATTACACATTTTACCACTCTTAAATCTAACATCGCTTTTTATATCTCTTCACTATAATTTTTGTATTTTCAGAGATTTAGTGAAATATACACTGCGGACAGCGATTTAAAACAATAAACATTGCATAATTTTTTAAAAAGCATCTTTTAGGGAGATCTACATATCAAAAATCAATATTAGACTCTAAAAAAACTGAATTAAACTATGAAACTAAATAAGGGACCTATGGGTAAGATTAAGAGAGGAAGAGAGAAGTGAAATGTCTCATAACTTGTAAAAATTAATGGCAGGAGCCAATTGCAGAGGTGCAGCATTTTCTAATTTCTGGGAATAGCTGAAAGGTTTTATCAGCCTGCAGCAATTCTAGCAGAAGCAAGTCACAGAAGACTAATATATAGTTTTCCAATAAATACTGAATGGCAGTGGCACCTTTTAAAACACTGACACAGTGGTGCCAGGAGTGATGGGGAACAGTGGTAGCAAAACAAGTTTGGTTAGGAGAGGGAATTATAATGGCCAAAGTTAAGATAGAGCTCAGAATGAGGAATTAACTTTTAAACTACCAAACAAATAGATCAATTTTCATCAATCTGGTCTTTTAAAAATGCAAGAATCACCCAAAGTAACAGCTGTTTCTTAAACCCCTTTTGTCTCATGAAACTCCTACAATTCTCTACCCCTTCCACTACTCTCAACCTAGGCATATTCTTCAGACTGCAAATATTTTATTATAACTGTTCTGAGCCCTAGTTTTTAGTCTGTCTAGGAGGTACCTCAGGGAAAGGGTGCAATATGTAAATACAGTGTTCTCAGGTGTTTAGGACCAACTCTGCTGATCAGGTCAAACCAGTATAGCAATAGAAGCTGGAGAGGTCTTGCCATCTTTCATTTGATTACAATTGTCATTAGATAATAATCATTATTACAAGTGTTTAATAATAAGCAATTAGTGCACTGCACAATATTTTTATGGGTCATTGTGAACTACATACATACTAGGGCTGGATGACTATTTCAAGTACAAACATGCACTGGCCCAAATTAGGTGCATCTATGAGTCATATCCTTAACTGGTGTGAATCAGCATAGCTCCATCAGTTTCAATGGGACTATAGTAGTTAATACCAGCTGAGATATAATTCACAGCATATTGTTGATTTACACATGCTGTATTCTTCTGGAATGTATATGTAACTTTGATTACTTGTAACACAACTTCACATAACAAATGGGTATAAACAAGTGGTGGACATGGGCCACACGTGGTCCAGCAGGGTAATCTGATTGAGGGCGACAAGACATTTGGCTGACATTGACCGTCCACAGGCACGGCCCCCTGCAGCTCCCAGTGGCCACAGTTCGCTGTTCCCAGCTGTTCCCTAGCTGTTCTCAAACTGTGGGTTGGGACCCCAAAGTGGGCTGTGAACCCATTTTAATGTAGACACCAGGGTTGGCTTAGAATAGCTGGGGTCCAGGACCAAAGCCCCACCATCAGTAGCCAAAACCGAAGCCTGAGGGCTTCAGCCCTGGGCGGCAGGGCTCATGTTACAGTCCCCTCTACCTCCCCAGCCTGGGGCTGAAGCTTTTGGACTTTGACTTCTCCCTCCCTCGGCCTGGGGTGGTGGGGCTCTGGCTTTGGTGCCTCCACCCGGCGTGGTGGGACTCAGGCAGGCTTGGGTCTCGTCCCCCATCCTGGGGTCATGTAGTAATTTTTGCTGTCAAAAGGGGCTCATGGTGCAATGAAGTTTGAGAATCCCTGGTCTAGATAATACTTAGTCCTGCCATGAGTGCAGGGGACTGGACTAGATGCCCTTTCCAGGTCCCTTCAGTTCTATAATTCTATGATTTTACACCTCAAAAGAATGGCTCAGGTGTGGGAACTTTCCTCACATCCTCTGCAGTGAAGACCAAGGCAAAGAAATCATTCACCATCTCCACAATGGCCCTGTCTTTCTTGAGTGCTCCTTTAGCACCTCAATCATCCAGTGGCGCCACTGATTGTCTGGCAGGCTTCCTGCTTCTGATGTGTTTGGAAAAAAAATTGCTTTTAGAGTTTGAATCTTTGGCTAGTTGCTCTTCAGATTCTCTTTTGGCCTGCCTAATTATACTTTTATACTTGACTTGCCAGAGTCTATGCTCCTTTCTATTTTCCTCAGTAATGATGTTGTTTTCAGTGGGACTATTTAGCAAGTGAATTATTACTCAAGGTTTCTTCCTATTTTATGTCCTCTTAGGGGGGAAAAGAAAAAAAAAAGATGAAGAAGTAGGTGACTTTCACTGTGCTCTCTAAATTAGCTACTGCAAAGTAACCTTAAGGGGGAAAAAAAGGTAGACAAACAAGCTGAACATGGCAAATGTTAAAGAAAAACATCCCTGTGCTCAATTACATTGCACAAAAAAAGTTCAAAAGTCATTTGTTTGTGTGATGAAAGGACACTTCAAATGTTAGTGAGATCCAGAACAATTTGCTGAGTAAGCTGCAGCCACACAAGTTAAGACTAAATACCTTGCTTGGGTCACTTCCTACATGCAATTAGTGAGCAGGTTACCTTCCCAAAACACATACGTGTTTTTAAAAGACAACATAGGTTTAGGGTGATATAAACTTGAGACACATTTTGTTATCTCACATAATAATAAATAATAAATAATAATAATAATAATAATAATAATAATATCATGAAACCCATCATATAAACAATATTAAGCAAGGGAAAGATAACATTCTTAAGGCTTGGAAAGAACAAGCGCTTTTTTGCCTCTGTTTGAGTTCCTCCCACACAAGCACCCACACTGGCCTTGTCTTCACTAGGACAAAAAGGTGGATTTTTACTAAGTGGTAGTTCACACATGGTAAAATCCAGTGTGAACAAGGCGGTGTGTAGTTTTCATATGAGTAAGCTCATCACGTTAAACCCTCATGTAAACCCAAATTCTAACATGTTGAGTAGTCTTAGAGGGGCTTCTTGTGGAGTAAGGTACTACTCAGCATGAATAATGGTGGCAGAATCAAAAAGCTTTCAGGAAATTTTTTAAACCCATGTACAATTTTGAAATAAAATCTAAATATACATGGATACGGCACAGGGAACACGAAAACTGTTCATGAGGTTGAGCCAATAACTCCCCCAAACCTCTGTTGTTAATTTTTGACCTATGTGAATCCCGTGGGGAAAATGCCCCAGCCATACACCACTTGTGAGAGTTAAATCAACATCTTGATACCACTTTTTCATCAATTAAAAAGAAAAAATTATACCCTAATATATTGATATCCCACCCTATGGTAATTGTGGCCCAGACTCTCTTCCTCGTGCTTCAATCCTAGACCAAGGGGCTATTTTTATAGGCTTTTTGTTATCATCCTGTGTCACTAGTTATTTGCCCTTAGGCAAGAGGACTCCGTAATCTCAGAATTGACATCTTAGACAAATTCAGTCTAGAAAGAGGATACAATGTTGTAACAGTGAGGATAATTAGACACTGGAAAAATTTACTAATTGATTGGGTGGATTCTCTATTAAATTAAATTTTAAAATCAAGATTGGATGTTTTTCTAAAAGAGATGCTGAGTCAAACTACAGCTATTGGACTTAAAGCAGGAACTAATTCAGGGAAATCCTATGTACTGTGTTATGCTGGAGGTTAGACAAGATGATCATAATGGTCCCTTCTGGCCTTGCAATCTATGCGCTACACCTCAACCCACAATTCTGGTCAACAGTTCCCATACTCCCCATCTCACTTTTATAGAATTCTGGAATATTCCTGAGCTCAACAGTATTTGAAGTTTTGTCAGATGAACGAATGTGCCTATTTCCTGGTTGGTAGGTCTCTGAATCACAAAAAGCACCAGCAACAACTAAAATACTTTTTGTCAGTCTGGGCAGAAATGTCAAATTTTGAATGAGCACAGAGAATGAATTACTCTCTCACCCATAGCAGTAGCCTTTCAACATCAAGGTTGTTGCACATTGGCTGAGCATTGGTAGAGAAGTTTACATATACTGCCTTTGCAGCAAATAGATGACTAGCATCCGCAGGCTACCCATGTATGGTCACTTTGTATAAGAACTAAATTCACATAAAATAAACAAAGATGCCTCTAGACTGACCAATATTCTTTAAAACATTTTTCAATAAAAAAATGCATTTTAACTGAAATTGCTTTGTTTGAAAATTTCCACTGATGCCTCTGTAAGCCAACAATGTTGGATTGTTTGGAAATTCCACTTGTATAAAAACCCAGAGACATTTCTCATTTCCTAGTCAAGGTGGCAGTGAGTCCAATAGGAACCAGAACTCTTAGAACACCATTACTGACTAGAGGTTCCTCAGCCCAGTTAAGATCTTCATGTTAGCCTGAACCAACTGTAGTAAATGTAATGTCATCTCAGATAATTAATATTGAACTCTTTTAAAAAGAAATATCTGAAAGCATATGAAGTAGCTGAAAAATGGAACTCAAAAAGTTCCCAAAAGGTTTTCTCTCACTCTTTCATTTAAAAAAATCCGTCAACTGTAATCTGAGGAGTAAGGCAGTGAACATATTATTCTCTGCTTTCAGATGTTTATTCACACTCTTTGTTAACAGTCAATTCTCGGCCCTCAGATGCTCATCTCAGGGCAGATTTGGGGTCCAGAGACTTGCTAGATCATAGTCTCTGTTACATTAATTTTCTTTTAATACTGAATTTCAAATGGAATTGCAGCCCTCCCACTTATTTCCTGAGATATAGTTCTGATTTTATATCATACAAGTTTGCATCATATGCTATTAAAGCAAAGCCTGTGGCATTCCCACAGCCAAAGATTATCTGTTCACTCCTAACCATTATGCTGCCTTTCCCTAGGCATCACAGCATAACATGCGAAAGGTCATGTTCCTCAGTTACATTGGACCCATCAAACAAATTCAGAACTAAAGGAGTCAAGAAGGGCACAGTGAAGGATAACTGTCCTCCTTTGGGGGAATGGAGTCTACTTTTGTTGTTAATACATGAAGATAGGATTCAGGAGATCTGGGGTCAATTCCTTGCTTTGCAACAGACTTCCTGTGTAAAGATTCAGTGGCTCTAAGCTGATTTACAGAAGATGAGGATCTGGACCTTAATCTCTCTTCTTCCTCTATGAAAGTGTAGATAATAATATTTCTCTATCTCTCAAGAGTATTATGAGCATACATTCATTAGGCACAATAGTGAAGGAAGCCATATAAGTAGACATTTCAGTGAGAAACAAACTCCAAATTCAGTCTCTCTCTATTTTCCCAGGGGGAAAGGAAGTGATTCACTACTAAACTGCACAACCTGTCATCACTGCACAAAAGTTTGTATACGACAAATCTTTCATACATTTTAAGTTATAAGAAATGTAAATAGATTTCCTGAATTCCCCCACTGCACTCAATTTCAAGTATATTTCTGATAATCAGGCAGTTAAAATATTCTGCAAAGCTTCCTCTATTTGATTCTTAGAATGCACTTATTTTTCAAGAGTTGTGCAGCTACAAGCTGAAGGGACAGTGCTTTCCATCCCTTAGTTTTCTATTTTATTGCATTTTTTATTAAGATACATCATTAAGGAATGTTGTAAAGAGGACAGTGATCAATTATTCTCCACATCTACTAAAGGAAGGACAAGCAGTAATCAGCTTAATCTGCAACAAGGGAGATTTAGGTTAGACATTAGGAAAAGTTTCCTAACTATAAGTACAGTTAAGTACTGGAAAAGGTTACCAAGGATGGTTGCAGAATCCTCATCAGTGGATATTTTTAAGAACAGGTTAGACAAACACCTGTCAGGGATCATCTAGGTCAAGGTTCCCAAACTTGATTCGCGGCTTTTTCAGGGTAAGCCCCTGGTGGGCCACAAGATGCTTTGTTTACTTGAGCTTCTGCAGGTATGGCTGCTTGCAGCTCCCAGTGGCCGTGGTTTGCTGTTCCCAGCCAATGGGAACTGCGGGAAGTGGTGGCCAACACATCTCATAGCTCCCATTGGCGGCCATTGGGAGCTGTGGGGGGCTGTGCAAGTGGACGGTCAACATAAACAAAATGTTTCATGGCCCGCCAGTGGATTCCCCTGATGGGCCGTGTGCCAAAGTTTGCTGACCTCTGGACTAGAAAGAGGAGGGATACATTTAATTTAGCTGCCTTGGCCTTTCGCATATCTCTTTATAAGGTTCCCATTTTATCACTGTGGTTTTGCTCCCCTCCATCCAACCCAGCATAGGGGACCATATAAATACATGTACTATTCCTGCTGATCCATGAGCCCTCCTGATTATGTTATAAAAACCTGCCACCACAGATTTCAGCTGGAGGCACTTGGACTTATTCTTTACTAAATGGGCCTGGAAATGCAGTTGTCTGAGAAGCTGGCTGGGCAGAAAGCATTTTTTCCCTTTGTTGTACATTTCCACCTTTGTAATGTTAGATTTAATCCTCAGATTATTTGAGCAGCCTCGAGTGAGAAAGCAACGTCTTTAACTCTCTATTACTCTTGGCTCTCAAATTGTTGAGCTGGAGTTAAGCTATTGTAACAGCTTTTTCAATCTTTTCAAACGTGCACTTGAATTAAAAAGTGCAGTCAAGTTGGTAAATTTAAATTGCCTTGACTCTGAAAATGTCAGTTCAAGCTGAAACAAAATTGTTTTGAAAACTAGTAATTTAATACAAATTGAGTACTGTATGATGTAAGCATATATTTGACTATGCAAGCCCCATCTAATGCTATTCTTTATACTCCTTGAGAATCTGTGAAATGAATTAATATTCCACACAAAACTCTTCTCTAAGAAAGAATATCGTCACTCCAAAAGAGAGGGAAGGTGCATGGTGCAAGACCATAAATTCCTAGAGACAAAATGTTCCTTATGCAGATTATTCCTAGGCAGAATACATGAAAAAAACTTCAATGTTTATGATTGGTAGTTTGATTGGCATAGAATGGAGTGTCTTCATCACTACTTCCGCTTCCACCTGTTCCCCTAGTCTCATCTCCTCAAAGAACTCAGAGGGGACTGCCCCAGAAACCTTCCCCATATTTTGCTGGAGGCCCAAACCACGCACACAAAAACCTTGCACATTTTCACTGCCTCCCAGTGCCCATTGTCAGGAGCTATGGTCACTGGCTTCCACACAGCTCTCAAATTCAAATATGGATTATGGCGATAGGACAGGGAGTTTTTTATATCATTCTGGAGAAACTAGGATAAGTTAATGTTGAGAAGATGAAGCTGCGACCCAGGGATCAGCAACCTTTGGCACGAGGCTTGCCAGGGTGAGCCCCCTGGCAGGCCGGGTCAGTTTGTTTACCTGCCGCATCGGCAGGTTCGGCCAATCGCAGCTCCCACGGGCTACGGTTCATTGCTCCAGGCAAGGTGGTGGGAAGGTGGCGGGAAGCCATGGGGGCAGCGGGAAGCCATGGCCAGCACATTCCTCATCCCAGGCCGCTTCCCATGGCCTGGAGCAGCAAACTGCGGCCAGAGGGAGCCGCGATCAGCCAAACCTGCCGACACGGCAGTTAAACAAACCAGCCTGGCCCTGGCGAGTTTACCCTGGCGAGCTGTTTGCCAGAGGTTGCCAATCTCTGCTATAACCCCTGTGAGTCAAAGGGGACATCCTGCTGCATAGATGGGCCTACATATGGTGCTACTCTGCCCATGTTCAGGGAGTCTAACACTCACAGAGTACCTACAGCGATTCTCCTGAGAGGTCAGAAGGAAGAGAGAGAGCATAAAGCAGATCTAACTCTCCTCTCACCATCGTTAGCCTGGGTTCACTATTTTTTCTCTCCTTTGCTCTTGGAAGAGGAGTGTAACATTTGGTCTTACAAAAAATTGCAGTAGAGATTCATTCCTTACAGTCCTGCTGTGTCTCCCATTTTAAATGACTCAAGCAATGGGGTTTCCATCATCTACCTTGCATGACTATTACCATTAGGGATTCCACTTTGTATCACTTGTTTCAATATTTCATTCTGTTCATTAATATTATGCATTGCTGTAATAATATTTATTTAGTACTCTTTTCCTTCAAGACTTGACTTTCTCTGTTTGGAGCTGTTTGGTTACTAATATTTTCATATGCATAGTATTCAAAGTAGTTATTTCTTCACTATTGTACTACCTGTAGTTTTCTCATTTTTTATCCGTTTCTACATTCTTCCTTGAAATAATTATGGTTTTGTTTAGCTGGATTACTGATAATAGTATCAGTGTAATTGCTAACATATGTAGTAATTGTTTATCAGTAAATGTGGATGAACAGATGAAAATAAGACATAAAAATAATGTACTGAGGAGCAATTTGCATGTAATGGAAGGTACTATGCAATTGCATGAAAGAATGAGAGAGATTTTTAATCTTATACCCAACACCAGAAAGTTCCTCATGACAATCAGGTCAAGTCATAGGATCACTGTGTGCAAATCCTGCTCTCAAACAAAGACATACCACTGCCACTGAAGTGAATGAGAATTGACCATTTATCTGGGAGCAGAGTATAGGGCAGGGGTCGGCAACTTCTGGCACATGACTCACCAGGGTAAGCACCCTGGCGGGCCGGGCCAGTTTGTTTACCTGCCGCGTCGGCAGGTTCGGCCAACTGCAGCTTCCACTGGCCACGGTTCGCCGTCCTAGGCCAATGGGGGCTGCGGGAAGTGGTGTGGGCCGAGGGATGTGCTGGCCGCGGCTTCCTGCCACCCTCATTGGCCTGGGATGGCAAACCGCGGCCAGTGGGAGCCATGACTGGCCAAACCTGCTGATGCAGCAGGTAAACAAAGTGGCCTGACCCACCAGGGTGATTACCCTGGCAAGCCGTGTGCCAGAGGTTGCCAACCCCTGGTATAGGGCTTGATGCTAGAAGGTTCTTAGCACTCTGGCCTGGATTCAACAAAACATTTACAAATGTGCTTAAAGATAAGCAGATGCTCAAGCTTAGTACCTTGCAGGATCCAGCCAACTGCTCTTTGACCTCAGATCCTTTCTTCTAACAAAGCAAAATTTAAAATCTGCCCAGGGGAACTATAGAAGGACTCAAAAAATATTTGCTTCATTAACAGAGAGAACAACGCCTCTGTATCTGGACATAGAGAGTTCAAATCAGGATCCAAAATATGCCAGATTTTCCTGATTTGATCCATAAAAGTGAGAAAGTCTTGAGGTGAAAAATCTGATCCTAACTCAGATCTACAGACTGGATGTGGAACTTTGGTTTAGGCCCATTTCTAATGCAAACCAGTAATTGGTTATAATTATTATAGCAAACAATATCTGTTTGGATTGTTAAACCAAAATCAAAAGAGTTAAAGGACCAGATTATCAGATGATGTAAACTACTATGCTTCACTAAAATCAGTACAGCGTGCTGATTTACACCATAAAAGGATCTTTCCCCATTTGTGCTTACTGTACAAACACATGGAATTTTCTTAATTGTGTTTACTACAAGAATTGATGGGAATTTTTGTTCAAAACTTTTTATGACAAAATGGACTTTTAAAATTTAATTTTCTGAGAATATTTTCATTCCACCCCACACAAATTTTGCATGTTTTGGTGAAAAACAAAGTCCAAAAAATGTTTTTGCTCAGTTTTTTAAATCATGTTCAATTATGTTTTTTCTTTGTTTGCTTCCCACCCTTCTCTCCCTTCATTAGTTTTTTGCCCATTTTTCAGGCGCAAAAGGGAAAAATTAATTCAAAATATTTTGTAAAATATACTTACCATTTTTTAAAAACCTGTTGTATTTCACAAGGACTCCTGAAGCCAGAGCCTTAACTTGAAGCTAACTGAGCTCTGTCAATTTATCTGAGTAAATGATCTGGCCCCAAGCATCTTTATTTTAGAAGAGATATAAGGTGTAGAAAATACCAACAACATACACACATATCCATACATACCTGGCACAGAGTGCTAAGAAAGCAGTATTTCAATCAGACTCACAAATAATTTCCATTCACTATATCTGCTTAGAAAATTCTGACAAATGAAATAATTAGATATACACTTGTGGTTGACAATTCAATTTTGTTTTAATGAGGACAGTAATACACCTATTTTCAGCACAAAGAAACATGCTTTGACAAAACCACATTATGTTGTCTCACAAAAAAAAGCAAAGCAGATAAACATTGCGAATATAACAATAGAAAGTGAAAACATGACAAAGATCTTTTTCCAGTCTCATTTTATTTATGTATTTCACACAGAAGAGGTTGCTGGGGCATTGTACTCTTTTTCTTACTGATCACAAGAGAGGGGAAGGATCATAACTTAAAAGAGACAAAGCTTCAAACATGTTCTGCAGTTCCTCCCCTTCATGCATGAATGAATAAGTACTAATCTGCTTCCAGCTATTATTTCAATTGCTTAAATGGCAGTATTTTTTATTCATATTTTTGTCACAAAAATTAAATAATAGAATTTGCCGGTTGCTATTTGTTTCTACTAGAGACTGCTATGGTTACCAAGGCAACAAACACAAGGCCAAATTCTGCACAGATTGACAACTTGTGTAGTCCCATTAAAGTCAAGAGGATTGTACAGGAATGCAAGAGTCAGAGCAGAA
Source organism: Gopherus evgoodei (assembly GCF_007399415.2). Lineage (NCBI taxonomy): Eukaryota > Metazoa > Chordata > Testudines > Testudinidae > Gopherus > Gopherus evgoodei. Next base: position 70,847,376 of record NC_044322.1, read on the forward strand.
TTTGGCCCAGAGATATTGACTGGCTATAGATACAAGATGTCCAAAAAGCTATCTTCAATTGAGAGATTTCTATTGGCTGAGCCAAAGAGAGGGTCCATTTTGGCTCTCTGGGAAGGGCACTACTTGGGCATGTTCCTGAAAGCTGCTGACTATGGGGTTCACCAAAGTCATATAAAAGCAAGAATGGAGGATTCCAGTAACTGGCTGAATAAATTATTCTGGCTGGCACCCCCTTGGCAAACACTGTACCTTAACTGTGGTAAGCAGTGTTACCCCCGCTTCAAGTTTACCAGGTCCTGGAGTGCCAGACTGAGCCTCTAATGGTACATCTACACTGTAGTTAAAAACCTGCAGCTGGCCTATGCCTGCTGACTCAGGCTCGCAGAACTTGGGCTAAGGGGCTGCCTAACTGCAGTGTAGATGTTTGGGCTGGAGTCCCCCTTCATGGGCTCCAGCACAAGCCAAAACATCTACATCACAATTAAACTCCCCTAAATCCAAGCCCCATGAGTCTGATACCACAGGCAAAGGCCAGCTGCAGGTTTTCAATTGCAGTGTAGATATACCCTGCGGGGCCCTATCAAAAGGGCTACAATTATAGTGGTTGCCAGAGTTCTCTGCGAGCTTTAAGTAGAGGTAGAAGGGGCAGCTCTCATGGGCACATAAAAATGACAATTTAAGAGGATTATTTAAAAAAAAACCCACAATTTTAGAGGAGAGAAATTATTACTTATTATATGTATTACCGTACCACCTAGGAGCCCTAGTCACTAGGTCTCCATTGTGATGAGCACTGTAAAAACACAGAACTAAGATGATCCCTGGCCAAAGAGCTCACAGTATAAGAAAAGAGACAACAGATGGACACAGACAGATGGGGCAGTACAAGAAAACAATGAAACAATATTGGTCAGCATGAGAGGCTGACCACAGTAGCATAACCATTGTCAGGTTTTCTGCAAGCATCAGAGCAAAGGACAATTTGGAGGTAGGTTTTGAAGGTGGATAATGAGGTACCTTTGCATCTTCTCTGAAGCATAAGGGGTAGCAGCAGAGGAAGCACAAAGGAAGCTTGTTAAAAGTTTAACATGTGAATTACGAAAGACGGATCAGAGACAAAAGTCGACATCTCAATAACAGATGAGAGATATTAGGTAAAATGGGGACAGACTGTGCTAGGCTTTGAAAGTGAAGACAAGCACCTTATGTTCAGTCTAACAGAGAATGGGGAACAAGTGGAGGGATGCAAAGAGAGGGGTCAAATGGTCTAAATGATGAGCTAGGAAAATGAATTTTGCAGCAGCATTTTGAAGGGATATGAGTAGGAAAAGGTTGCATTTGTCAAGGCCAGAGAGAAGGATTTTGCAGTAATCAAGCTGTGAGCTGATGAGAGCCAGGACCAGAGTTTTAGCTGTGCAGATGGATAAGAGAGACTGTATCTTACAGATGATATACAAAAAGAATTGGCAAAATTAGACATAGCCTGGATATGAGTATCTAGAGAGAATGATTCCCACATTATAGGCCTGAGTGACAGGCAGGACAGTGATACTGTCCATAGTGATTGAAAAAGGAGTCATCAGAAAGGGTTTGAAAGGCAGAGGAACTCCCGGACTGTCAGCGATGAAGTAGGAAAAAAAACATTCTGTGAGATGCAAGGAGGAATTGTTATCTAACAATGTGGTCTAAGGTGTCTCTATGCATAGAGATGGTCACAAACAACAAGATCAGATAAAGAGTGGTAATACTGAAAGTGTGTTTTACGGAGTCCACCTATCACACCAAAACAATATTATATTTCTTTATAGAAATTCTACACATATAAAAATAGCAAAAGAAAAATAAAAGTATGTAGGAAAGAAGAATTCAGGGATCAAGCCAGTTCCCCATTGCCCTATAGTTTGTCACTGTCATTCTGTTTGACTTGTTTATATTCTTCCCACACATTCTCTGAGCCCCTTCTATGTCCCTTCAACTTCTGAAACTCCCCTCCATCCCTCTTCCATGCCCTGCAATAGCCTGTCTCCACTCCACATAGCCCTCCTATTCTTGCCTCCCACAGAACACTCATTCCAAGGCTGGGTAGCCCAATTTTGAGCCACCCAGTTCCCTACCTCAGTCTATATCCCTCCTAGTCCAGTACACTCTTCTCTATGTCCTGCATTCTTGGTCCACCAGACTCCTTCCAAAGTATTAATTCCAAATTATATCAACTTTATGAAAATACTTTTTACTTGAAAAGGAAGACATTTTTAATTACTGTGGTATTTTACTAATCTCTTAAGGAACATAATGAACATTCCTAACAGATGCATATTGAAGTTCAACTTGTATTACTTTATTAGAATTCTACCAATAACTCCTGAATAATGCATTTATTAGACTTCATGCTACAATATAGCCTGCAATTTACTGCATAAGATATGATAAATGACAAAAGATGAGCCCTTCAGAATCTTCCTGAGTGCCATTAGGAATTTGCTCACGTGTTCTACAAAACATCTTACAACACTTAACATCCTTGTAAAAGAAGTCCTAGCTTCAGTATTAGTATCTTTATTTAAATGCAGCTCTTTAGATTCCCTGGAGATTGGTAAAACTCCTTGCTTTTCTCCTGGCAGTTATATGCAAAAATTTCACATTATCCACCAAGAAAGGACTTCTCTAGTTTCTGTTTCTTTTGTAACAAGATCTACATTTGTTTGTACAAGTCTGCCTTTAATATTGTAACTGTAGCCAGGGCTGGCTTCAGGCACCAGCTGAGCAAGCAGGTGCTTGGGGCAGCCAAGGAGAAGGGGCGGCACATCGGGCTTTTCAGCAGCAATTCAGTGGCGGGTCCCTTGGTCCCTCTCAGAGGGAAGGACCTGCCGCCGAATTGCTGCTGAAGAAGAAAGCGGCGCGGTGGAGCAGGTGTCAATCGCGGCTTTTTTTTTTCCCCCACTGCTTGGGGTGGCAAAAACCCTGGAGCCGGCTCTGACTGTACCTGCAATGATGGGTCATAAAACAGAAAATATTTATACTACAAGTGAATAGGCAGATTATACACTACAATCATGTTACATACAGAACAATTAATCACAAAATCACCTAGTTCTTATATAGTGCTTTACATCAGTAGATCTCAAAGTGCTTTATAAGGAGGTAAGTATCATTATTCTCATTTTACTGATGGGGAAACTGAGGCACACAGCGGTTACGTGACATAAGGAATATGAATTCAGCCCACATAAAATGTAGGGATTTTCTTCCTTAAGCCACATGGTTGGGCCTAGATATTTAAGGAAACTGAGATAAATTTATAACATTTTGTGCCATAGCTGCAATGCAGCTAACTGAGAATTAAGATGCAGTAGTAAACCTGGAGTCAGGACTCCTGAGTTCTTTTCTTCACACTGTCACAAGCATATAACATGAATTTCTTTAAATCATAAAATCCCTAATTTTAGTTTATGCATTTATAAAAACTAGTATAAATCATCAGATATTGGGCCAAATTCTGCATTCAATGACACAGCTGTAAAAGCCAGTACAACTCTAGTCTGGAATAATTTAGTGGAGTTAACACAGGCGTCACCTAGCATTGAATTTGTCCCAATGACATCAGTTGCAATGATAATCAAGATTTATTGACCTGAGAGGTAAAAATAATTACCTAAACAAAGCTACAATCAATGCAAAGGAGGAAGTGCAGTCTAGAGAAATGAGCACTGGACTGCAAGATATGAACACCTAAATTCTCATCTCTGCGGGACCATTAATTTATTCTGTAGTCTCAAGCTAGTTAGTTAACCTCTCTATTTCATTTTCCCCATCTATAAAATGGGGTAGGAATATTTACCACACAGGGTTGTTCTGGGGTTATTTAATATTCGTTATGAACTTCAAAGGTGTTACAGCAAAGTATTACTTCTTAATTATTATTATTATCATCGTCATCATCACTCACTGATTTTTGATCTGATGATTTATACTAGTTTTTATAAATGCATAAACTAAAATTATGATCAATCATAATGTGCTTATGCCTTAAGACCTCTGAACACCTAGTCATACATAACAGCAAAAGGCCATGAACTTCAAAAGCACATCACAGAAATATAAACAATGAGTCAAAATTAATCCCTGGTATAATATCCTTGAAGACAGTGAAATTACACCATGGTCACAATTTCCACCATATTCTTAGACATCCATAATACACAGATTATTAAATGTTGAAGTAAAATTAGGCACATAAAAGTAATAAAGTCAGTGAGAATACACGTGTGGGAGAAAAACTCAGTTCTCACTTTTTGTTTGGGTGCAGCAAAATCAAATACTTTATTCTGTTTAGCAGCTACAGCAGGGAGAGAGTGCACTAGGACATAGGGTCTCCCCTTCCTAGACAGGTCTCTCAACAGGTAAACAATTTCAGCAGCATTTATACTTTTGTTACAGACAATACTAAGCAACAGCTGCATTTTGTTTATACATAGGTCATCCTGATATCTTGTTTTTTCTCACTTAAGAGACTCCAGTCTACATTTCATATTATCTACACAAGGTCAAAAAACAACTTCTCACCCAGTTCTTTTCCACTCGCCTCAAACAATCCTCGCTTCTACAAATCTCGCATTATTAGGGTTACAGTTACTCTAACTCTTGCTAACAGAGACTGTCATGCATTAAGATCCCCCTCAAATTCCTGTCAGTTCTTTCTGTACTTCTACACATGGAAATGTCAAGGAAAGACAACCCTCTTCAAAAACAGTAGTATTATTATTACTACTTATCAGGGCCGTAGCAACAAAGAATGTGGCCCCCTCCGAACATATGTCCGGGGCCCCTTACAATGCAGAAACTGGAATGTGGTATTTATTTTATACAATATACAGGGTTCATATTATGTATACATAGGCCTACAGTGTACATGTATTCCGAATTTACGCAAAGCGCTTCTTTCGAGCCTTGTTCTCCGCAAATTGGTTAATCAATGCGTCATAGTCCAGAGATCTGGCAATCTTCTTTTCGATTGAGATAACTGCAAGCGCAGAAAGCCTGTCATCTGTCATGGCTGAGCGCAGGATATTCTTGATCAGTTTCATTCTGCTGAAGCTCCTTTCAGCACCAGCGACAGTAACTGGTGTGGTCAGAAGAATTCTGATGCAAATGCAAAGATTCGGATATATCTCCTGAAGGCTGTTCTTGTATATGTACGTTAAAAAAATTGTTTGCCGTGACAAGTCCTCTCTCTTTCTCGATGACATAAATAAAACCATTCAATTCCATTCTGAGTTCGTTGGCACCAATGTCTCCAATTTTTCTTTCAAAATTTTTGCTGTGATTCTCCAGTTCATTTTCTCTGTGACACTGCTTCAGGCTGTTAGCGTTGTACAGAAATCCAAACAACTTATACCACTCCACGAGTCGGTCAAATAGCGACGAAACAGAAGATATGGCCTGATCAGTGAGAACAAGAAAGAACTGCGATTTGAATTTTTCTTCGGCAGAAAGATGACTCGAATCATCAGCACATTCGTAATCAAACATTCGCTTCTTACGTCACAGCCTGGTTTCTGGAAACACCTGCTCAACACCCATATGCTCTGCTATTTCACGTGCATTTGTGACCACAGAGTTATATCCTGTATTTCGATAGTCTTCCAAAACCTTCATTGTAGCACCGACTTCTGCCTGCAGTACGTCAATTGACACATCTGGTGACTGAATTAATTTGCTGGTTTTATTGACGTGAAATAGTATATCGTACCACGTGTACACAGTCAGAACAAAAGGCCACGTAGTAACATGGTCTTAAAGCGCACCGGCTTCTGTTGCTGTATTGCCATCTTTCTTTTCGAGCGCATATTCTCGCAAAAATGACAAAGCATTGCACAATTCTTCAAGGTGATAACGCAATGGCTTCACAGCATCAATTCTCGACTCCCAACGAGTGTCCTATAACCCTTTAACAGATATTGGCATATGTTCTTGAAGTATATCCCAACGTGAAGTTGAAGAAGAAAAGATAACATATATTCTGTTAATCAGACCGAAAAAATCAACGGCATATTTCGATGACTTTGCTGCGTCTGAGATCACAAGATTCCAAGTGTGAGCTCCACATGGTACATACAAGGCATGGTCATTTATTTCTAGCATGCGGGCTTGAACTCTTTTATTCTTTCCTCTCATATTTGCGCCGTTATCATAAGCTTGGCCTCTCATGTCAGCAATGTCTATTCCTAAATTGTTTGCCTTTTCAAGAAACACTTCCAATAAGCCCTCGCCAGTTGTATCATGAACATTAAGAAAACCAACAAACGCTTCATGAATATTGACACCATCTTCACCGTTGCATTCAACAAAGCGTAACACCACAGACTTCTGTTCTTCATGTGAAACGTCGGGAGTACAGTCCAGAATAACTGAATAATATTTTGCTTTTTTAAGCTGCTCTATGTTGGCCTCTTGAATGTTACTGGCAACAAGTTGAATCAGCTCGTTTTGGATCTGTGGACTGAGGTACTGAACATGTGTCTCTGTCGTCTTAATCCTCTGTAAAAGTTCGCTGAGGACAGTATCATACTTTGCAAACAATTCAAACAGTCCCAAAAAGTTGCCATTCGAAGGATTGCCGAGCTTTTCATTACTTCCTTGAAATGCCAAGTTTCTTTCGGACAAGAAAATAATGACATCAACCATGCGTTTGACAACATTTCTCCAGAAATCTCTTTCTTTCAGAAAAGCCTGCAATTCGAGTTGGTCAATAGATGTACGGGTTTACTATGCCTGACCGAAGGTCAAACCATTTCACCATACAGTCTTGATGACCTTTGCCTGTTTCATGCTGCTGAAGTCTTTTTGACAGTGCTTTCCAAGCAGATGTTCCACGACGTAGCGGTATGTCGCCAGTGCCAAATAATTTACAACAAAAACAAAAAATGGCATCTTTCTGAACTGAGTACATTAACCATGAACGTCTTATTTTCTCGCCATTTGCCATGGTTCGATAGAAATGAGTACTTGTGAACCTCCGTCTTTCCTCGTTAAATGGAAATTCGTAACTTTCATTCTGCTGCGGTGGGCCACGTGCAACGATGTCACACACTTGCCTGTCCGATATTATAGACGGCCAATCTCCTGGATCATCAGTCAGTAGTTCAGATTCAGATACTTCTTTCCCGGCAGCAGCTGGAATATCTGTCACAGTTTGTTTGGTAGAACAACTGGCTTCACCTTCGACCTCACTTGAAGCACTTCTGGATACTTCTGGATACGATTCGTTGCTGCTAGCGCTGTCCGTTTCATGTGCCTGTACCTGTATGTTGGATTGCAGCGCAAAATACGTTGACAACTTTGGAATTTTCTCAAGTTCCTTCTCGGCATCTTTTGCTGTCTTTCGTTTACTAGCTCAGCTCTTATACATTCTCTTAGACATCACAAAGCATGCTTCTGCATTGGAAACGATAAAAAACTAAACAACTAAATTAATAACATTTATCCGCCGACCGCCATTATGAACGCAAATACACATTCTTTGAATGGGTCTAACTAAAATTCAAAACTGACCGACAGACAACTGATGTAGCCAATAGCATTATGATGTATCATAATGACTTCACGGTTTTGTCAGTAAAACCGACATGGATTGTGCAATAGCGTCAATAAATGTCACTTAGCTAGTTATACCTTACATTTTTTTTGCCATTTTTAGGGGCCCCCTTCCTTGCGGGGCCCCCTCCGGTCGGAGGGTACGGAGGGCGCTGGCTACGCCTCTGTTACTTATTATTCATAATGCAGTAGACTCAAAGATCCCAATCAGCATTGGGGCCCTAGTGTGCTAAATACAAACTTCTAGAAAGACATGGTACCCAGGTCAATGAGCTTACAGCTCAAAATAAAAATGAACGATAACAAGGACTGTGTTTTAGTCGTGGTATTTTTAGTAAAATCATTGACACGTCACAGGCAGTAAAAAAAAAATCATGGTCTGTGACCTGTCCATGACTTTTACTATATATCCCTGACTAAAACCTGGAGGGGGTGGCTTGGGGTAGCAGCCAGGGATGTGTTGCGGGTGCTGAGGGGGGATGGCCTGGGGGGCACTGCAGATCCTCCAGGGGGGGTATCCACAGCCCAGGGATGGCATCATGGGTGCTTGAGTGGAGGTGGGGGCACAGTGCAGAAAGCATCGCAGGTGTTGGGGTTGGGGTGGGGTTGGTGGGGCTGGGGTCATTCCCTACCTGGCTCCTGGGAAGCGGCAACCTCCAGATCCTAACTCCATGTGCTGCCTCCACTCCGCCCCAAGCCATGGTTCTGCAGCTCTCATTGGCTGGGAACCACAACCAATGGGATCTGCGTGGGTGATGTCTGCGGGCAACGGGAGCACATGGAGCTAGGAGCCGAGGGAGGGGAGTTCCTGTTGCCCTTCTGGGGAGGCCTCCCCAGGTAAGCACTACCCCATACCCCAATCCCCAGCCCTGAGCTTCCCCCGCCCACAAACTCCTGCTGCTGGAGAGCCGGGGGTGGGGGGCCAATACTGCCCCAGCAGCAGTCAGTGCGACTAGTCCAGAGGCTTCCCAAGCTGCTCAGGTGGCTCCCAGGACAGCCGCATAGGCCGGTACAGAAGTCATGGAGGTCACAGAATCCGTGACTTCTGTGACCTCTGTGACAAACACAGAGTGTTAACGATAACCAACACATTCAGAAAATAAATACAACAAAACTAGCCATTTTTTTTTACTTTTAAAAAGAGCAAAGTTCATATTGAGTCACTGAGAAACCAAACAATGTCATTTCTGAAATTACTTCCAAGATTAAAAAAAACACCACACTTTAATTTCATCTTTTTTTCTCTTCAATTGGGACCAACACCATCACACTGACATACTGCAAAAACTAACCTTCAAAAAAATCCCCTCTTTTGAGCAGGAAGCAACAGAGGAAAAGTCCTTTAAACTGAACTGACAAACCACATGAATCAGACTCAATAAAAGGAATTTGAAACATCCAGAAGAAGCCAGGTTTATTCTACATAACTCCCTCTCAACCAAAAACACCCACCAAACTGGGCTGTCTTGAATTATTACTCATGAATCAGTCACAGAGATAACTTGATTTTTCACCCATTGAGTACAGAATTCAGGATAGCATCCCTTCACTTTAAAGTGAAAGCCTTGTAATATAGGAATGTTCAATTAGTCCTTTTAAATCAGGTGCCCAGTCCAAATGACTTTTTCCCCAAGAGAGTAAGAAACTGTATAGAGACGCTGTGCAAAAAGTGCAGTGAAAATGGGTGAACTTTGTGGAATAAGAACTATTAAGTGGCAAAAGGCAAAGGGGGAAGGAATAATTCAGAACAGTTGAAAACTATCAATAGAAAAAAATCTATATCTCTTAAATAATACAGATGCTATTGATAAACAATTTGGCTTTCAAAGTGGATGAAAAACAGGAAAAAGCTTTTTGAAAGTGGTCAATTTTTTCCTTCAGTTCTTGATATTTGGTTGTAAAGAGAGATGCATGAAACGTTCACATAACTTTTTATCATAAAGTCAAAATTCATAATATTTTGATTGGATTTTTTTGATTGAGTGTCCATGTGGTTTAAGTGAGTTTCACTGTATATATCAACTGAGTTTTAAAAAACTCTTACTCTACAATTCTTGGTTGCTCAGCGTTTATAAAAAAAGAAGTGTCAACAACTTTGGTGAGTCATTCTTGGGGCTGGTCTATACTGGGGGAGGGGTCGATGGAAGATACACAACTTCAGCTACGAGAATAGCATAGCTGAAGATGATGTATCTTATTTCAACTTCCCTCCCATCCTCAAAGCGTGGGATCAATGGCCATGGCTCCCCTGTCGACTCTGCTTCCACCTCTCACCCTGGTGGAGTTCCGGAGTCGACGGGAGCATGGCAGGGATCGATTTATCGCGTCTAGATGAGACACGATAAATCAATCTCCAATAGATCGATCACTATCCACAGATCCAGCAAGTAGTGTGGATGTGCCCTTGTATAGTACTACAAGAAAGGGAGAACACCTCCTTAAACTAGCTAACAGCCTGAGAGTATTCTTAGAACACCTAAGCACAGATCCTGTATTCTTCCAAAAGAGCAAAGTACTAAAAAAGGCTAAAAGTAATTGTCAGCTGACGTTTTGTTTAGACCTAGTTCCATTAAATGTTACAATAGTAATCAATTGGTAGCAAACCTATAGGTAAAACAATATTAATTTCATTAAATTACAGTTTTGAACTGTTTGAGCCCCAAACCAGACTATTATTTTGTAAAGAAAGCTGTGACACAGAGAAGTAAAGCAAAATACACAGTTAATGCCACCAATGACAGATTAAAGTAGAATCAGAATGATCATTGGATTTTGGCCATGCTCTTAGACAGGGCCCATATTTTCACAAGGGCATCACAGATTTGTAACTCTAAGCAAGATCGATCATAAAAAATCTCCAAGTACAACATAAGTTATGTTCAGCCTTCATCTTGCTTTAAATGGTGACATCTGCCAGGTATTAAATTCCTCATTACAAGGAAACTCCCTACCTACACTCTATGATTCATGATATTAACTACAAGTTTGGTCTGGAAAAGTTCACACTGAATCATGTTAATTTTGTTGCTAAAAATTGATATTAAACTTACTGCAATAAAGATTCTCTGTATCATGTAACGATTAATCATGTTCATTAGACACGATGTCACATAGCCTCAAGGAGAACTTGAGGGGCTATGTGCCTTAAGGTGATGCAGCATGCGCTCTCTGGCCTGGCCAGCAGAACTGGTTAGTGTGGATGGAGGGCAGCCCCTGGGCATGACTTCTCCACTGCTTTTGTTGATGGAGCTAGGAAGGAGCAGGCCTTCTTCTTATGTGAGTGCAATGCTCTCTTCTCTGAGGGATGGGGGACAAAAACAGGAGACAACTCCTTATACCCCACCCACCCTTCAGCAACCTCAGAGAGGCCAACATCAATGTGACCCCAAAGTTTGCAGTACGGGATAAATCAACCAATAACTGTAAGTCAAGTCATTTTGGATCATTTCTCAGTGTTTTTTCTGTTGAATTTTTACTTATTTATTGTTATTTTGAGCTAATTGCTCTGACCTGAGGGATCCTGAAGAATGAAAAAATTGCTGTCAAGCAATTAAAAAAGAATAATTGTGATTAATTGTGCTGTTAAACAATAACAGAAATACCATTTATTTAAAAAAATTTGGATTTCTACATTTGAAATATATTGATTTCAATTACAACACAGAATACAAAGTGTATACTGCTCACTTTACATTTATTTTTATTACAAATATTTGCACTATATAAAAACAAAATAGTATTTTTTCAATTAACCTAATACAAATAGCAACAGCGCGATTAATTGCAATTTTTTTTAGTTAATCACATGAGTTAACTGTGATTATTCGACAGCCCTAGTAAAAAATAATTAATTTAGCAGGAAGGCTTGCTGAGTCAACAGATGACTGGACAAGCTTAGTGCACAGTTTTGCATGAAGAAGGTGCCTCACTTGGTGGAATCAACTGCTCTATGGGACATAAATAGTTATGATGAAAATGAGATATACTTTAACAGACTGAGGATAGTATAAAGACTTCCAACTGATTCTTCTTAATTCTGCTCTGTGCTTAAATTAAGAAGGAGAAAACAATCTGAACTTTAAATTCATGTATTTTACTGACAGGGAAATACAATTCATTTTGTTATTTTGTTAGTTATTTTTGTTATGGCATTATCTATTGCTTCGGTATTGCATTTTTGCTGGCCAGAGATAAGCTGTTTTTATTGTAGGGTGTTCCATTTACAATTCATCTAAGAGAAAACCATTCTGTTTTGCTTCACAATCCCATAACTTGGAATCAGAACTGCTCACCTTTTAAAACAACAGGAGTTTCCCTCAGGGTACAATAACTATATAAATTGATAGAACAGTATATACAAATTAATTTCAGCCTTGGGAGACTTGCTTTCTATGTTTCACGCACAGAGACACATACAAACATGGGTAATTCACTCTGATTTTATTAATGTGTCACTTGACATTGTGACTGGTGAGTGACGGCAGGCCGTGCTAAGTAAAAACATCTAACACAGGTTGGGGATGACTGCAGCATGTCTCTAAAGATAGATGAGTTGGCAGGTAATGTTATAAATTACCATCAGGTGCCAGTCACAGAGGGTAGGAGTCTCATCCTGCATGACAGTCATCGATCTGATGCAGAACGGAGATGCAACCTTTGATGCCATTCCTTGAGGATAAAAGGTTATGCTTCACATTTAGTTATGAATAATAAGGTCATGTTTTAATTAAAGTAGCATCTCCATGGAATATTAGGGCAGGGAAAATGTACAAATTAGTATGACTGTTACAACAATTGTTCCTATAATAAGAGCCTAGTGCTGAGGATGATAATGCAGTGCAGCAGTGCAATTATATTAACGAGACAAACATCCCATCTCATTAAAATGATCAGAACTATTCACACACACAAATAATTTTTTTTAAAAAGGTTAAGGTTGAGATCCAAACTAGTAAAGCAAGGAAATTCATTTCCATATGCAAAATATATTATGCATAATGTATCCTCCAATATCTATGGACATTAATTTCAGATTATTTGATTTGAGAACCATTTCTCCAAAATATTAAGGACTCAAACCAAAATTAACCTTGAGACTGAAAACCCATGAAAGTTTTGTGGGTCTTCTGTGCTCAGCAGTTGAAGAGGTTTTTTTCCTAAGGAAAAAAAAATCCTTTTTCAGTGCCCACAGAATGCTTGACTGAGTATCCTGAAAAGAGAGCTCGTCAAATAATGGAATAAATATATTTTCAAATAGTTAGTTTATGAAAATTAATCAAAACTTGTAACAAATATTTCTCACAAACACTTATGGACTCCATCCAGCAAAGTTTAAGCATGTGCATAACTTCAAGCTCATGAGCAGTCTCATTAATTTCAGTGGGACTGTATGTGCTCAAAGTTAAACACATGAATAAGGGCTTTGCTGAATCAGGGTCTCCATTATCAGCGCTTTCCAAGACAATGTGATGTGGGGCCTCATTCAGAGTATGATCAGGAAACACCAAAGCACAATGCAAGTGTTCTTCCTTGAATAACCAAACATCAGCCAGGCAGTGGAGAATTCTGCTGGCTAAAACGTTTTCTTCTGAGTAAGCTGATTTTCTGTGGTATTCAGGGGAAAGCAACTGAGGCTACTTTTTTATATTTACCTCCCCTTACACTGCTAAATTACAGACCAACACCAGAATTAACCTGTCACTCAACAACGAACGTAAAAGGACCCAAGAATGGCCAAAAGATTTAATAGCAAATGACAAGAAAATACCATTGGCAAGACATGTAGGCTGTCCGCATGATAAATTTATTTATTTATATTTCATCAAACAGCAAAAGACTGGCCACCAAGCCGTCCTTCTCCCCACCAACAGCCACTCCTGTCAAAAGTGGCTTCAATCTACACTAAATATTCACATTGCAATTACTCGGCTATCAGATGTTAAGTAAAATATAGAATACGTAGTAAGTACAATAAGTACTTAATAGCTTTAAAAACACTTTCCATCATAATGTCACCAGTTGCTTGTCAGAATTATAAAAAAATTAAAATGTTTAGCACTCAATCTAGCAGAAAACATCCACACTGGAAAGTTGTGGATTCTGACTCCACAGAAGGCCACCCATATAAACTCATAAAAAAAAAATAATCAAAACTGAAACAGCTCTCAGGTTGAAAATTGCAGAGCTGATTGGGAGGTGGAGAGATTATGCAAATGAGTTGTCCACCTCCCAGGATGCACAACACCAAATATTCATTTTCTTTACACTTCCTATCACCTACAGCCATGAAGCAAATGAGAGCAACTGCAGACGTATTAACACTTCCAGCATGGCTGTAGGGCTGTTTGGGCAACTAAATATAATCAGGGTCTGCATGAGTTTCCCCTTGACATCTGGTGACAAGCTGGGGGAACAGACTTCAGGAACATTTGCAGATACATCTACTCTGCCCTGGTGTTCAGCAGACAGGGCTGCTTTGCCAAAATAATCCATTTTGGCTTGTTTGGGGTTGCAATTCACTTTAACACTGAATGCAGGCACAATGAAATATAGTTTTCCTTATTGTATGAACAGCAGAACTGTAAATAGTTTGCCCTGACTGACGGTGTCACCCTAAACTGAACCTCTTTTGCTAAACAGGGAATAGGGATGACAAATCCTAGCAAAAGTTAGATGGAGTGGGGACAGATGTTCCTACCTGGTGGCGTGGATTTTGCTCAAAGAGTGCTAGAGACATCATTTGACCATCCTCTCTCCAGTGTTGCTGATAAGAATCAGTTATGAGCCCTTCTTTCTGTTGAAATCTGTTATTGGTGAGATTCAGGGGCTAAACTTTATCTCTCATGTGGGGACAGAATGCAGTGAAAGACAATGCAGAGACTACACTAGCTGTGAGGTTCCCTAGTAACCAGTGAAATCACTAAGGGCTGGGCTAAGTGGTGGAACCTCAGAACATGGCATTGCAGGATGGGCAGTGACATGAAGCAGCAGCCTCAGAGGGCTGGTCCACACTACGGGGGGGAAATCGATCTTAGATACGCAACTTCAGCTACGTGAATAACGTAGCTGAAGTCGAATATCTAAGATCGGATTACTCACCCGTCCACACCGCATGAGATCGATATTCGCGGCTCTCCCTGTCGATTCCGGAACTCCGTTGGGGTTGCTGGAGTTCCGGAATCCATATAAGCGCGCTCGGGGATCGATATATCGCATCTAGATTAGACGCGATATATCGATCCCCGAGCAATCGATTTTAACCCGCCGATACTCCAGGTAGTCTGGACGTGGCCAGAGATAGCAGCAGAGGTGGCAGTGAGCAACAAGTGAGGGAAGAGATAGCGGCAGCAGCAGAGGCAGTGCTCACCCCCACACCGCTTTTCAAAGGTTGCAGGTGAACCCACGTGAATGCATCTCTGAAATTTGGGTCTTTTCTGACTACTGCTGACTTTGCAATCTACTGTGAGTGGAGTGCAGTAAAAGGAAAGGGGACTGGTGTGTTACAGGAACATTCATTATTCAGACTTTCAAACCACAAGGTGGGAAACTGATGCAAAGGACAATGCCCAACATCCTGTGAGCTGGGCGTTTGCTTATGGTTATATGCTTTTAAATTGTATTTATGGTGTTTTCCTAAATTAATGCTGGGTTCCTGTTCCCTTTTAATAAAAGTTCTCTTGTTACACTCAATACTTCTGAGTGGCAAAGTATTACCTCTTAGGCCACATCCAGACTAGGGTATTAAAATCTATTTTAGATACGCAACTTCAGCTACGTGAATAACGTAGCTGAAGTCGAATTTCTAAAATCGAGGTACTCACCCGTCCAGACGGCGCGGCATCGATGTCTGCGGCTCTCCATGTCAATTCCGGAACTCCATTCGGGTTGATGGAGTTCTGGAATCGATGTAAGCGCGCTCGGGGATCGATACATCACGTCCAGACTAGACGTGATATATCGATCCCCGAGCAATCGATTTTAACCCGCCGATGCCGTGGGTTAGTCTGGACGTGGGCTTAGAGGCGTCCAGGGGAGGTGTTTAGTTTACTGGCTGGGGGCTCAATATAGTTCTGTTTTGTAAAACGGACCCCTAGATATTGAACCTGACCCTTGTTGCTGCCAATACCACCTGGCAGATGGGTTACATACATAAATGAGAATTTGGTCTTGTGGATTGCAAAAGAGAGGTGCAAATTTGTATGAAGGTTCTACTTCTGAACTGAATCCACAACATCCAGCTTTAAAGCTGGGATTGAGATGCTGTCAATTTGTATGTATGGCCTCCTCTGTAGCCACAATCCACATCTTCCCAAGACAGATATTTTCTGCTGAACAGAGCCTTATCATTTTACAGTTTGCTCATTATAACAAGCAACCAGTGCGATTCTGATAGAAAAATGAAAATCTATTAAGTGCTTCATATATTTTATATATTGCAGCTAACAGGAGACAGCAGTTGTGATTGCAAAATTAACACACAATCTGGATTGAGGCCACTTCAGAAGGCTACATGATGTGTTCAGAAGTGTATACTATTAGCTAGCCTTTGAGGTTACTATTTGCTTCCTATAATTTTGCATTCAACCTAATTTCATGACATCAGATGGATGTGCAAGTAAAAACACATTATTTAGCAAAATGCATTACTGATCTTTTTTTCTTTCCAGATTTAGTGGGAGAAAATAGATTCCTTTTTTAAAATAAAAATATTTCTGGTAGGCATTAAGACATACCATGGGTATAGACAAGCATATGCCATGACGTAGATTTTTGTATTTCCTGGAGGCAACATTGTTTTTCATCAAGGTTTTTTATTAACATGCTGCTTGATAGCTGTATCTATGTCCAACCGCTGGGTTAGTGATCATATTCTATGTAAGGGCATGTCTACCTTGGGGAATTTGGATACTGCAGATGGGAATACAAAACATCAACCAGTATGTACACATTGCTAGTTATGGCCCCAAGGCATATACTGACAAAAGAATGGAAATACAATTTAAAAAATATGAGACTCAGTTTGTGTGTTATTTTTGAGAATTTTATTCTGCCTTCACTATGAAATAAATATATTTCACAAACAGCTAAGCTGACTTCAGTTTTCAAGGAACGTGCATCCTCACCTGCTCTGCATGTATTTCTTTTCCTGTACCTTCTTCCAAGGTACTTTGACTCTTCAAAAACACTATGTTCCCAAGTAATTTTCTTGAACTTCAGACTAATAATGACCTACTTACCCTGTAATTGGACACTCTCTCAGTAGGTGCTAGGAGGGCATCCAAGTTCAACAGATGGAAGAGAATAATGAAAACGTAGAGGATACAGGATGATCCTCATTGTCTGGCATAAAGACTGGCGTTCTACACAGTGCCAAGTGTGAAGTCCATCTTTTTCCTCTCTCTTATAATAAGGCATTGTTGCTGTCTCTCATTGCGCTTGTGTGCCCACATGCACTCTCTCTCTCTCTCTTTGTTTCTATTTGGCCAAACAATAAAAATCCAACTATTCCACAAAAATACTTTAAATATGAGAAGAATTCCATATTTACAGTTTGCCAAAGCCTGAACAGATACTATTAGTTTTACAGAAGCTCTTCTGGTTTATTTTTATGACCGTTCGGATTGACCATTTCAGCACAGAACCACCTCTACTTGCGAGAGAAAATGGATCACTAAAAAGTATCAAAGCCCAACTGTGCTTGCATTGAAGTCAATGGGAATTGTGGTACTGATTCCCATGGGACTGAAAGGAATGACAGTCAGGTTCCACGTATGGATGATTTTTTCAAGTACACAATTTGTAGTGTCATTAATAGTTTTATTATTAATAATAATAGCCACTAATTTCTTCGCCTAAAATGAATGTTCTATATTTAGAAGGATATACTAGCATTCCATGAGTGAAGTCTTGCAAACTGAGTATCTTATTATGCGTGAATATCATAAGCACCAGGCTAAATCTATCATATACATTAATTTACTTTTCATCAACAAAATGTAAGCTTCCGGAACAGTGTATATTTATCTGAAAGACACGTGACTAGGATTTGGTTCTCAAATGCGACATGGCTAGGGTTGCCAGATGTCCGGTTTTCGACGGGAAAATCTGATAGAAAAGGACACCTGACAGTGTCCGGTCAGAAACACTGACTGGACACCAAAAGTCCGGTTCCCACCTGCAGGAGTATGGGCAATGCATGGGGGGGCATTCGAAAGTAAACACTCCCTGAGATTGGCCTTCAGGAGAGAGAGGGGCTCTGTCCTTTCCCACTGCCGCCTCTCAAAGCCAGGCGCTCTCTCTCTCTCTCTCTCGCAGGCAGCCGCCCCACTGGCTGGGTGGCTTAAGGGCTCTCATGCTGACCCCGACCGGAGCAGCTGGTGTGAGAAGTGGGTGGTCCCACCCATTCCTCTCCCCACCTGGGCCTGGCTGCCAGGATCAGAGGCTAAGTGAGCTGGAAATGTGCCAGGGAGGGAAGGGGTGGCACACTTCTCCTGCCAGCTGCTCCGCTGTGGGTCATCATGAGAGCCTACCTGCCCAGCATGGTAGCAGGGCTGCCTGAGAGAGAGACTGGCTGTAGGAGGCAGTGGCAGCAGGCTGCCTCCTGCCCAGGCCCAGCTGCCAGGGACAGGGGCTGAATGTGCCAGGGGGCAGGCACAGTGGGAAGAGAGATTCTCCACTCCCTCCACCCTGCAGGTAACTGATGGGGTGGGGAGAGTGCAGCAATCCCCAGGCTGGGCGAGGTGCAGGGGGGAAGGTGTGAACGGAGGTCGGGATCTTGGAGGAGGCGAGATAGCAGGGGGCAGGCCTCAAGGGAAAAGGGGTGGACCAGAGGTGTCCAGGTTCCAGAAATTGGAAAGTTGGCGACCTCACGTGGCAGAAACTCAAGAAGCGACTTGCAGGGAATTCAGCATGACAAATTATCAGGAGATAGAATGACATTAGATTTAAATGTTCTTTGCCCATACTCTAGTCAAATCACAAGAATTCCCAGATATGTAGCTAAAATTAGAAGAGGATAAGGTAGACAAGGGGTTAAAAACAGAAGACAAATAGCTGAATAGCAAATACTTTGCAATTTGAACTCAAAGGAAGCTTGAAAACCGTATTTCTGGAGTGTAGATACAGCAGTGGAAATATGTTTGTTGTAGACACAGATAGTACTAGTGGTTTAGTAGTTAATCTGGCTAAAATAATAATAAAGGCTATGAGAATATAGGAAAATTGCAATGGCAATAGCATAGCCCCAATAAATGCGAACATTAATGAAAACTTCCTGATGGCAAAAAAAAATGGTTAAAATTATAGGATTTAGTAATCGTAGTTATCACTGATCCTTATCACCTGTGCAAATGTAAAAATGTAATACAGATCAAAAGTCTACATAATTATATACTAATTGATTCCAAAATTATATTCCTTACCAG
This sequence comes from Gopherus evgoodei, assembly GCF_007399415.2. NCBI lineage: Eukaryota > Metazoa > Chordata > Testudines > Testudinidae > Gopherus > Gopherus evgoodei. The sequence goes on from NC_044322.1 coordinate 70,866,392, forward strand.
CATTCTCACTGCAGCTTATCCCTGCAGTCCATATTTCAGTGATACACTACTACTATTTTAATATCTTCACTTCAATGCTAATAAGATGCACTCTTCAGTTGAGTCTATAATTATCATACTGTGGGGTCCCTCCTCGCTCCTACCCCGTAGACGTAGATGATAATCTACTTTGTTTTCTTTATTGAGACACTCACTCTTCATAGAACACAATCTCAATACATTTATTAGCATGGAACTTGATTTTTAAAAGCATAAAATTGACCAATGGGATTCAGTCTAAAAATATCAAAAAGCATTATAGATGGTATTCATGATCATGTTTAAAGGCCCATCTAGATATAATATATTCAGTTCTATGCTAGAGTTAAAACAAACTATACTGAATCCTTTTCTAAAATAAAAACTGTTATATGCAGAAGATTATCTAGTCCCAAGGCTATTAAGAGATATTAAAATTAACACATGCATTATTTGCGAGGTCTGTTCTCTACTTTCCTTTTGGATTACATTTCCTCCACTAGTTATGAAACATGCAAGAGATAGTGGGCAGGCACTGTTGTATGCATAAAGGATCTTAATCAGGGATACACCTGATTTAGGTTCAGAGATCTCTTATCTCTGTGTGATCCATCAAACAGTGACTTTTTTTTCCTAGTAATTCCAAATCTCCTGTTCTCTAATTGACAATTTCACAGATCTCAACTTAAAATGCTGACACAAATCTTGCATTCTTTACTCAAGCCAAGCTTCCCATTAACTTCAGTTAGAGGCTTGCTTTTGAAGAGAACAAGCCCCGTATGTTCCCTTCCTAAGCAAATTAGGTCCTGATAAAGCAAAGTATGTAAGCCTGTGCCCAGCTTTAAATGTTCAGGTACTCCACTAACATCAGTTGATCTTCTTGTGTGCTTAAAGTTATGCATGTGCTTCAGCGCTTTGCTGAGTTTTGAAGGCAAAATCCAAGTATTTTCCACTCCCATACATGGTGGAACAGAGAGAAATTCTTTTCCCATATATATATTGGTCTAGTTAGCCTTTTCCACATATTTTTCTCCCTTTCACCCCATGCAGTAGCCAGACATAAGACCATGAGGAAGGAATTCAGCATTTGGCCTATTGTTTTTTTTTTTTTTAAGTACTTATCTTTCCTTTTTAGATGCTGTTCTTTGTTCTTACTATTCCATGTCTCCATTTCATCTCCACAGCTAAATTAAGAAAGCCATTTTGTTTAATTTATTAGTAATCTTAAAGAAGAAACTGTGAATCTCTCTGCTTGGAAAATGTTATAGACATATGTTTTATAGATTACACATTCATACATATAGACAAGTACATTTTCTATCAAATAAACTTAAGCTAAGCAGGGAATGAGTGGGATTCTGATCTGATGAGATTCAGGCAGAGATGAATTTCTAAACCTACATAACTTACAATTTATTAAGTCCACTCACAAAGTGAATCATCTTTTCATACTTTCTGATAAAATTGCTCATTTTGAAAAACTGACAGTGTATTACTATAATTTTATAAAACGTTAATTTAATTTAGGTAAATAGACATTCTCTCTTTGTTCAGGGCATGCTAGATCATTGATATTTCCAGAGAGAGAGAACATTATTGTGACAGTGTTCTGACATTGCAGTATTTATGTTGTGACACTGCATTGTTAGGGCACAGTATCATCTTTTGGGAAGCCTACATCATAAGGAAAAAACAATGCAAAGCCATGCCAGAGCATTATATTGCAATCTCCTGTGCAACTCTACTTGACAGTGCCTCATCTGCCTTCAGGGAAAGTTGATAGCAGAGAGGGTTTATCTCCCTGCCATCCCACCATTTTCAGGATCCTGGCAGAGATGAGTAAGGGACCCTAGAGACCCACAGCATGTTCCTTTGACTGGCACTCTGCTCATTCTGTGTGACATTAGGGAGAATGAGAAACTTTGATCTGGGGACTCCATGAGAATGGAGAATGGGGTCTTCAAATACATGGATGGCTCTAGGGCTATAGGTTGAATATCACTGGTCTTAACCATTAAAAAAAGGGAGTCATATACTGAGATTTTTAGAAAACATGAACAATGCATTCACCCGAATTATTAGGCAGTGCCTCTAGCTATGATTTTACATATGCTCCTTGTTATGATTATATTGATTATTAAGTCAACAGAAAGCCATCACAAGGGACTGCAGATCTCTGTACCACTGCTCTGTAATACTAAAATGTCATTACCGAATCACCAAGTTTTTGCCCTGCTGCAATATTATTCTCTGTTGATTGCCTGCCTGAGCTGAAATTTGAAACTGTCACCCACAGACTAGCAGAAATGATTCAACTTCACTTATAAGGGAAGTGAAATTAAATATTCATTCAAAGGCTGCATTTCAAGTTCAAACTGACTGAAGCTCCTTAAGGCAAAATGTGTTTAAATTGCAGCAGGTTTTTTTCATTTTAAAAAATTCCGGATGTCTATTTATTGGGGCTGGACAAACAGTCAAATAACCATATATTCTGAACTTTAGCATGTGGATTATTTTCCCCCTGCTTTCCAACTAGCTGGCTATTGGCTCAGCCAACTTAACTACTGTTTCCAGCCTGATTATATTTTTACTGATAGGCACGGCAGTACTGCAGCCAACAACTGGTAGGTGCTGTTATGCTATGGAAAGGAAAATGATACAAGAATTTAGGGCTAGACTGGACTGTGCAACCCTTAATCATGTAGTAGTTCTCATTTAACTTAAAGGGACTACTTACATGAGTAACTGCGTACCGCTGTAAGTAAGACGTTCACAATCAGGTCCTTACGAGCAGCAGTTTCAGATACAGCAAAAATAGCAATTTGCAGACTCTCTTACTTCAAGGAAAAACAGTCAGATGCCCATAAAAATGAGTCCTAAAAACAGTAACTGGAGATCTAAGACTAAATTTTCTCCTGTACCAGACTCTGCTTGGCATGGGAGGGAACTGGAGGGCTTTGTGTCAGGAAGCTGACACAATTAAATATACCTACTGGACTGCTGTAAAATTGCACCATTAATACAGGAAGCTTAACCGGCACTGCTCTACAATACCCCTAACAGATCCATAATGTGAGGAGTAGGAGGTACAGGGCCCAGACAGCTGATTGTTTTCCACCAATACAGAAATTCTTTGCTTGGTATTTGCAGCCAGTTTATAGCCGTAACTATGTAGAGAATCCAGACCCGTAGTCTTGGGCGTGGCTTAATCAGTGTGCTCAAAGAGGGAAGCACACTAGCCTTGTCAAGCATTGGTTAGCAGCATTCTTCTTAAACTACCCCGTTCTATTACCACCATTGTTGCTCCATCCGTGCAAGCAATAGTATAGACAGATCTCAGTCATTTTAAGCACCATATCACTTAATCCTACCCCGAGCAGGTCATAAGAACATGAGTGCCAGTACTTTACCTACATTACTCTTCTCATTGCTACCAGTTGTGAAGCTGGTGGTAGTGAATCTGAGAGAGATTTTTATAAAATTGCTGGTGTAGACAAGGCCAGAGAAAACATCAATGCAAATGCAGATGATGGGAAATAACAAAACCCAGCCTCCCGTTAAGAGAACAATAAAGGGAAAATATACATTTCTTCAGAGGCTGTACAAGACAATCTGCCATTTTACACAAAACCTCACTGTGCTGCCTCACTTCTCATCGGCCTAGGGCAGCAGATTGGGCCCAGCCTCCCCTTTGACGGTACAGAGGGGCAGACAAGAAATCTGCCCTACACCCAGGTAGTTGCCTAGTTTGCCAATAGTTAAAGCAGCCCCTGCATTTCCTGATGCTCCCATTAAATTCAATGGGAAACAAAGGGCTCTGCTCCTATATGATTTAAATAATATCCACTGGCTACAGTGATGGCTGTGGTGAATAGCTGCTACCACTAGTGAGAATTGGTCCCTTTACTACTAAGTAAATCCTAGGTCTCAGTTAAAAAAAAATCAGCCTATAGCTGAGTGGACTCTCAGACAAGGATTCTGGCTCACAGTTCAGGGATTTCCTGACTTGAGCAATGAGAAGTTTATTATATCAGGCATTTTCATTCTTTGTTGCTCAGCTAAGCAGATCCAACTAAGCACAAAAATTTGGTCTGAAAATCTTGAATTTTTACCCGTCTTGCAGAAAGGGTAGTGCCCATTTTTTATTGTAGGAAGTCAGTATAATTCAATGGAACTCTCTTTTCAAGACATCCTGGGCTACACGGGTGAAATTCCGTGATACCAAGACTGCAGAGTCAATTCTTAAAACACAAAACATCACAGTTCAGGCTTACTCTCTGTTTAGGGAAGTTCCAACTCCCTTGAAATTCAATATCTGATTTGTCTTCATTCCACATTCTCTATTAAAGCTTCATTTTTCTTGGAAATTAAAACGCTAGAGAGCCCTGCATGTAAAGTTAGGACATTCATGTTTTTCTTCTTTTTTTTTCTAACAATATTCCTCTCCCTAGGCTTCCCTTCTACATGAAAGCATAGGTCTTGACCCAATAGTTTTCTTCTGAATGCATGGTACTGTGTAGTATAGTTACTTACAGATTAAATATAAGCAGATGTCTTATCCCAATTATGTAAGATAGAACTCAGGGTGCTAACTGCAGAACACACACATTTTTTTCTCTCTTTTTGATGAACAGCACAGCAAGATATATTTAATTATTGTTTAAACATGTTTACTAAAAGTACAGACAAAACCTAGAATCTGCCAAGAATACATCCTGGGAAATATGTATTAATCCATGCAGTAAACATGGAGAATGTAATTCTAAAACTTGTCTAGCTTTACAGAGCCCCTTTATTCATTAATTCTTCTTAATGACAAGAACAAGGCAATTGCTGTTGGTTTCTCATGGATCAAAATGCCTGTTTCAAAAACTGGAAATCAGCTCAAGAGGATAAACATAACAAACAATGTGATTAAATTTCTTTATTCCTCTGGGATAATTGTGGGATATGGCAGGGGCCTAATGATGGAAGAAAGCTGGTGTGGCACACAGTACTATATGTTCACTGGTAAATGGGATATCTCAAAACTCAGTTCTTCATACGAAATCTACCACTTATGACTCATTTTCATTGTCAAACACATTTTTATTATTTGTTATAATGAAAGAGACACAAATCCTACCCTGCTGAAGCCTCGTATGTTCTGTCTGCATAATGGCTAAACGTTGCATATATGGCCTCAAATCGTAACTTCCCTTCAGTTGCAAGTGTTTCTTTAACTCATTGCTGAAATCCTAGCAGACCATTTACCTTCAAGGCAGGTTTGCATCAGGGATACAATTAATTCTCTCATTGTGGGTTTCAACCCAAAGTGTCAAAGTGATAAGAACTCTGCAGCTGAATTATCCATTTAGTATGCTGCCACTTACAATTCCACTCAATTACTTTGAAAAGTTTCAGCACATGACCAAAACCTTTCCATGGCAAGGGAAAAAACCCAAGTGTTACAACAGGAGGATAAAAATTTAATAAAACATTAGGGTTGTTGTCTACATCATTATATTAATTTGTAAATTATATTTCATAATTGTCTCATTGTCTTGGAGCTACTGAATCACTTTCTATTCGAAACTTTTACAAGCTCCAGAAATGACATTTTATCCAGTCCTGCTGGTAAAAAAAAAAAAAAAAAAGAAGACACACAACTGATCAACATTCTACCAAAATTAAACCATCTTTCTTCCAACTGGAACAATGCTAAAATAAAATTGGCAGGTATCAGTAAGCTCCTTTACTGTGAGGGACAGGAAAAGGTAGGGATGATTTCTCTGTAACTTATATCTGGAAGTTTACATGCTCTTTTTGTACCCTTGTAAATGCAAGCAATTAAAATTATTAATGTAATTTTAAGTTATTGCATTTCTGTTTGCCCAATGCATATGTCAATCCCTTTCATTTCTTTGTATATTTAAAAGTATGTCCTCCTCTCATCTAGTCTCAATGCATAGACAATGTTATTTGAATCGTACTATTCTACCATGCATTTCAGTCTCAAAGTGAGATGGTTATAGGAGATAAATGTATTCTTTTGTGAGGGACAATTAATACTGGAACTAATAGTTGTAATTTCATTTTTGGATTCACTATTTAAGAATGTATGGATTCCTGCATATTTGTTCAAATATCGCATACTAACATTGTGGGAATCAAGGTAGTAATTTAAGACATACTATATCACTCACATACTGTCCTAATAGAATCTTTTTGGTCAAATAATATCAATGTTATAGGAAATAGTATAGAGTCATAAGTTACTGGCTGAGTCAGAACTATTATTTGCTACATGAATTTTTATTAATATATTGAACAAACAAATCATTTAAAATGGATTCCAAGTTCCTTTGGTTGTGCAAAAACCTCAGTTGTCTTCCTTTTTCAAGTGAAATTAGCTGAATTAGCTCAAATTAATACAATCTTTATAAAATTAATGACAAAGACTAAATATTTGTGTATGAAATTAGGTCAATTTTAACTTTTCTAATTGGAAACAGAGGAGAGGTACATGAAATTGCTATGGAGTTCATATAGTGATTTAACAGTTAAGGATCCTGCTGTTTGACCTAATCTCCATTATTCTTATGTGTTTTTACCTATATAGACATTGCTATATATTAAAAGCTACTTGAATGAAGACAAAAGTAACAGATAGGAACTCAGCATATTAATAAAATCACATTTTCACCCAGGCTTTACGAAATATTTGCTAACAGCAAGAAATCAGAGATAGCAAATTTTTAATGTATGGACTCTTCCTTTTTTAAAGATGGGTTTCCTCTGAAATAGTTCAAGGAAAGTGGGGGAAAGGATATTTAAACCCCCCAAACCTTAAAAGTAACTTAATCCATGAAAATAGATTCTTCCATTTCATCTTATCATTTTTATCATATCTCAATCATTTAAAACTAGAATCTGACAGGCTATAATCAATAATATAGCAATTTGTTCAAGTAGCAGGGTGTTTATGATGGTACTTAAGCCATCTGTAAATCTATGAAAGTCGAAAATTATATTGACAGTAAATGGTTCAAAATTGATTTCTGTCATCTTCCTTTAGTGTTGTGATGAAAAGGCCAAAAAATCTGTGAGCAGACAGATAAAAAATGTGAACTTTTCTGTAAGGAAATGTTACAGCTCATCTAATGTTAGTTCTTGATCAATGAACGCTACTATAGTTTTAAATATACAGATTGACTGCCTTCTCACATACTGATTGCACAGTACCCACTAACAAAAGAAATGTAAAGCTTAAAAACAATAAATGTAACCAAAATGAAAAATGTGGAATGATGTATAAAATTTACTCCATAGAAAACCTATGCTCCACTAAATAGATTATTTTCCTCTCGGTGTTTTATATTTCTTACCTCCTGCACTTGTCTACCTCCTTCCATAGTCATTTGCCATTTTATTCTGTTCGTGAAGCAAATTGAACTTTGATCCTCCTAATGCAATGTTTCTCAAACAGGGGTCACTGGTTGTGTAGGGAAAGCCCCTGGTGGGCCGGGCAGGTTTGTTTACTTGCCCCATCCACAGGTCCAGCCGACCACAGCTCCACTGGCCGCAGTTCACTGCTGCAGGCCAATGAGGGCTGCTGGAAGCAGCAGCCAGTAAGTTCCTCGGCCCGTGCTGCTTCCAGCAGCTCCCATTGGCCTGGAGCAGCGAACCGCGGCCAGTGGGAGCCACAATCGGCCAGACCTGCGGACGGGGCAGGTAAACAAACCGGCCCGGCCCGCCAGGGGCTTTTTCTACACAAGCGGCAACCTCAGTTTGAGAAACCCTGTCCTAATGCACCTGCATGGGCAGTACCTTACTTTAAGTGTGGAGTCCCATTGCAATCAATGGGGCTCACCATGGGCAAAAGTGCCCACACGTGGATCTGACTGCGGGACTGGGACCTTAGCTTGTGAACTCCTATGGACAAAGGAGTCTTTTTCTTCATCTGTAAAACATCACACCCCCGTGATTTATATAATCAACATTGTGATTTATATAATTTCTCCATAGGATGGTTAAAAAATAAACAGAAAGGAGCTAATTTCCCATTAAATTGGAGTTATTTCTATAGAACATTATTAATTTGTACAGACCCATATGGGTTTCATCCCTATGATATTCTATAGAAGTTTGTGAGGGATGGTTACAGCAGGGTAAATCAAAGGCTAATTGAATCAATTTCAGATTTAGACTCTGATTCAGGAAAGAACTCTATTCAGGACAGCTCTTAACAAATGCTTAAATCCCATTGAAGTCATGCTTAAAATTAGAGACATGCTTAAGTGCTGATCTGAATAAGGATGGACTTAAGTATGTACCTAGGTATTTTCCTGAATCAGGCCTTATTGAGATGTAACAGAGACAAGAATTTGGCTTCCAGTAGTAAGATTATATCAAATATACCAATATAACCAGTTTTACTCAAGATGTATATATGAGTAAATAAGTATATAGATCTTTACCAGACATGAAATTGGCCATGTTTACCAGAACCCACTGCTGACTGTATCTTTCATTTGTGTCAAACCCTATCTCAACTTTCATCATGCACAGTTTCTTGAACAAATGAAAATCCATTTTTCCTATCCAAAGGCACCTTAATAACATATCTTTTGGGAACCCATGAAAGCTTTAACAACATTTGAAATATTCCTCACTCTCCAGAAATGTTGTGGAAAATCTGTGTGTCTGGTTGTTTTTGTTTTGTTTTGTTGATTACTATAGCAGCCTTTGAATAAATATTTGTGTTATTATACTGTCACATTAAACAGCTTACTGCTAGCTTCGGAGGAGGTCTTTTTTGCTACTGTTATCCCTGCTGGTATGCAACACTGCAATTTGTTTCGTGTCACAAGTGAGACACAAGTGAGTATAATAAAACTTTTTTTTTTAAAAGATGTCCATTGAGATCTCTCATTGAACTAATGTCGGATATGATTTGGTCAGAAAGGGCTAGGCACAAAACTTGTAGATGCTGAAAAAGATGTTCTGGATGCTGTTTCTCTGCTTGGTCTAAGATAAAAGCCAATGTCATATGCAAAGCTTTTTATAAATGGTGGCAAATCAGTGAATCAATAAAAAACAAAAAGCAGACAGGCTTTAAAAGTGTTGGTGGACTCCATTATTAATGATCTAAAAGGCTCCTGGTGTTTAATCAGTGTGTAGAGAATATGTAAATAGCATCAGTGCCGTAAAGGTTCACCAATGCCCCGCCTCCCCTGACACCAATATTTCCATTGTTATGTAATGAGCATGGTCAGCAAGGTTCAGCATTACAATTCTGGACCATATTTAGCTGCTATGGTAAAAAGGAGTCATTGCCCAGGGTCTTGTATTCAGTAGTCCATTATTTTCAATATCATTTCAGTGTTACCGATTTCTCTACAACAAACACATATGCTCTGCACACATAAGCTCACATTATACCTTCAACAAATGAAGGCAAGTGCAGGAAGAGAATCCTTTCACCAACAGAATCTCTTTTCCATTCTTCATCCTTCCGTAACTCCTTTTTCCTTTTATTTGTAATGCCTAATGTACTTCTTAACTTCCACAGATAGGTGCATTTGAAGATTACTCAGTATTTCCTATAAATTAAGCAGGGTGTTGTCCGAGACCAATGCAGGTTCAAGTAAGTTTTTGACTGAGAGAGGAAAATTAAAATGAAAACAGACTGTAATTCAAAACCAAGTGTTTATTAATAGGGAATGAGTTGCAACTTGGGCTGGGGAGGAGCACTTTTACCAGCTAACAGTACTATCAGAACAAGAATATACACACAACTTGAAACAATCTATTTACATCCAACAACAAAAAAACAAACAGTCTATAATCAATTGCTTATTAAAATCCAGAACAGATACACAAAACTAAGTAAACTGTGCGCACATTAACCGTATATTGTAAAATACAACAATTAACCACAATAGCAATCAATACAACAATTCAACTTTCATATACTATATACACAGCTTGGTATCAAGTAAGGGAGGGGAAAAAGGGAAGAAGTTAAACAGAGTATTTATGGCACACTCCAGGCGCAGCTGACCAGCAGTACAGACACCAAGGACATGACGAATTGGGGAGAAAATAATCCAAAAAGAAAGCAAATCTACATGACCTGAGCTGGCTAAATCCGGAAGAGACCCTGGCTGAAAGGGTGATCTGGCCTTTCATCTAACCTGCAGATACTCCTGAGATTCTGGCGCAAGACTTAGTTTTATTCAAAGACTCTTACTCGTGTCAGCGTCTGATTGGTCCCTAGCTCCTTCACCAACCACGTTCTGAGCTGGTGCCCTCTACATCAATGGGAGCTGCACCCAGCACACTACTTTTGCACACAGCCCTATGCTTTTGCACACATCACCAACTGACCTTTTGACTGACAGAAGATTTGAGAACAGGCACACTGGTATTTTTGCACATGGCACTAGTCTGACCCTTAGTTGACCAGGGAAAAAGAGCAGGAATAGGCACACGGCACTATAATGTTGCACACCGCACTCCGGTGTTACACACGGTACCAATGTGACCTTTTGACCGACAACTGGCCAAACAGATGCCATGTTAGAGCATAGGCTTTAGGACTGCGACAGGTGTCTTACTATAGCACTTGGCAGAGTTCTAAAAATCCAAGGATCTTTGTGCATCAGCTGCTGGAGTGGTTTGAAAAGTGTGTCTCGTATCACACCAGGATGTTCTTAACCAGATCACAAGGTCAGAAAGCACACCATATCCTTGGGACTTTGATATGACAGAGGATCTTCTTCGCTGGTCACTGAAACCTGTTTTTTAAGGTGCTATATCACTCCATAGATCTAACTGCTAGTCTATCAAAAGCTTTTGTGGACAAAACCTATTCTCTGATTAAGAGGTCAAGAATGCTAATCTACATCAGACCTATGCTCTTGTCTTGGCCAGACGTGTGTGTGTGTGTGTGTGTGTGTGTGTGTTTTCCCCTAACTTCATCATAGTTTTTTTCTCTTAGCATTTAAAACTAATAAAAGCATTGTGTTTAGAGGAATAATGCATAAGTTGTCCCACCAATGGAGGTCTTCTACAGGTACTGCCAAATACTACTGGAAATTTTTGAAGTGAAATATTACTCTAACAATTTACACTTTTGAGAGAGAGAGAGAGAGAGAGAGAGAGAGAGAGAGAGAGATTACACTGTCATCTGGACATTGATAATGGGACGGGTGAACTGCCTATGAAATTTAAACTACACTCTTAATGCAAGACATATTCTGCTGTCAACTCAGCTCAGACATCTTCAATATCTTATACTGCAAAGATGTCTTTTTGTGAGCCTGATAAAAAGATATGTACAACATTGTCAATTCAGTAAATACGCATATGCCAATGTGAGTAAACATGTTCATTATCCTACTTCTCATTATTTTCTCTCTCTCCCCGCCCTGTAATGACAGATATACAGATGGAGCTAAATTTTCTGGAATATCTTATATTCATTTATTCTGTGGAAATAAGTAAATATTGTTTTCCTTTGTTTCAAACATGTTAGTCATAATGCTTTGTTTAAAGTTTCCACTTAAAACAAAATTGAATACATTACCTAGTAATTAAAAAAAACAAAAACATTTTACTATATTGCAGTTCTGCCTTCCATACTACCTGTCCCTAAATCTTGCCGTATTTTACATAAATTTGTTCTCCAGTAAGAATTTCAATGCCCTTGTTCTGAGGTTTTAGACAAAAGATGAAGCCTATAAGCACCAGGCATATCAATCAGAAACATCACAGTCAGCACTAAGTCTAATAATGAAAACCATGATTTCATAAATCATCTTCCACAGGTTGGGGTCATCTTTTAAAAAATTTTTATCAGTGCAGCTGGAAGATTTCTCAGTCTCTCATTTGTCTTTTTTAATGAAAACAATAGCAAAGATGTCAGCATACAAATTATGTGACCCTTTTTTTGCTTTAAAATGTGCTGGAATGGAGAGATTATACTTTGCCTTGACCTTGAAGTCAGGTGAAGTCAGGATTTTTTTCCTCAAAGTCCAAGAAAAACTTCCTTTCACAGCTCAATAATGAAATACATTTTTATAATCAGATGTGGGTTTAATTTAATCAGATGCAGATTTAATTTAAAGGACTTGGTGCTTTACGAGGCTTTACCCTTTGGAATCACTGCCCACCAATCAAATACTACTAATTGCCAAAATGTCCCTCATTACTGCAGTTCCTTAAATGAGTCAGGAGCCCTCCACTTATAAAATCAGGCATTTAAATTTCAATAGACAAGTCATTGGCACTCTAAAAACAAAATCCTATTTTCTTCATTCTGCTCTGCTACATGAAATGAAGACTAATGTCACGTTTCTGAATTACTGATCTGAAAGGCAGATGTTTCTGACTGAAAAATATAAGTCCTGATTCACTGTTGTTACTCTAGTTTTATGCTAGGGTACCTTGCCTGGATGACTTATGTAGTGACTTTCAAAATTCAGTTTTGTAGCCTTTTTTTTAATAATTCAGTCCTCACCACCCTTTTGATACAAAAAAAATCTTATTTAAAAGAAGTCGAATTGTTTCACAAAATAAATTGCATGAATATAATGTAGTATAGATGATAAAATGGATTATCATGATACTGACCAGAAATGACGAGTGGTTATCAGCGAAAAGCTAACATTTCTCAATAAGTTTCACATTTTAGTATCTGCATTTACTAATGAGAGCATCAACAGTGTTTGCGAAAGTTTGGTCACAACTAAACGAGGAACGAAAAAGCACAAAGGAATTGTGTGTGTGTGTGTGTGTGTCTGTGTGTGAATTTCAGAGTTCAACTGTAAGCAAATTAAATTTATTCAGGTACTGGGGCAAATCATTTGATTTCCAGAGAGCTTCTCTAATTTATTTAGTAAGCAATAAGCACCTGAGGGGAAAAAACATCCTTTTGGAAAAAGAATACTATTTATAGACACTGATATCTTTTCTACTAATTTTGCTAAATTTCAGTTGTAAATCTGCTTCCTAACATAATTGCGCTGAACTCATGTAATGTGTCATCTGTGTTGCTCCACTAGTTAAGGGCCTGCGACCCACTGACATTCTGCAGTATATTTCAATAATGAATCTTGAGCTGCCAAAATCAATATTAAACATACATTAAAAGTCTGCCATTGAACATACTAGTTTGAAACTGATCTAGAAAAAGGCTACCACAATAAAAACTAAACCCCGCTCCTCAACTGCACGTGCATCAGTGTCAGGAATTGTAAACAAGATAATCTGTGTTGTTAAATCCTTGGTATGTACCCTGTGTACAGGGGTGAACTTTATATTTCCATTTTTTTGGATGAATAATCCATTGTGCAGATGAACTACGATAAAAAACTTGATGAAATACATAGAAAAAAAATCTGTCAAAGCAACAGCCAGTGTCCAAAGCAAACCCATGAAGACTGTGGAAGCCCCTTTATAGATGTGATGCATGGAAGATACTCTGGTTCCACAGGGCAGATGGTTGTGGAAAAGGACATTAATTAGTATCTTCTGCACAGCCTTTGGTTAGCCCTGTAATTCCCATGTGGAAATGTCATTGGGAGTATCAATAACGGCCAAAAAACGTGCTCTGTAGCTAATTTTCAGCAGTCACAAGTGACTGATCCTCCTGAAAGGAGTCATGCTCACAAAGGAAGGGGATACCTGTAGATCAGCATTTATCAAACTTGGGACACTGCTTGCATAGGGAAAGCTCCTGGTGTGCCGGGCTGGTTTGTTTACATGCTGCACCCTCAGGTTCGGCTGATTGTGGCTCCCACTGGCTGTGGTTTGCTGCTTCAGGCCAGTGGGAGCTGCTGGAAGTGGTGCGGGCCAAGGAATGTGCTGGCTGCCGCTTCCAGCAACTCTCATTGGCCTGGAGCAGTGAACTGCAGTCAGTGGGAGCTGCGATCGGCTGGACCCGCAGATGTGGCAGGTAAACAAACCGGCCCGCCCCGCCAGGGGCTCTCTCTACACAAGCAGCATCCCAAGTTTGGGAAACACTGCTGTAGAGATCAACATGGAGAACAACACCTGTCTCCTTAGATCTAGTATTACCCTTCCTTGTGGATCCCTTAGATCTAAGAGCTGGGAGATGCAGCCTTTTGACAGGTTTGTGGCCTCCAAAAATACCTTATACCTTGAGAGATGCTTCCAAAGAAACTCCAAAAGAGGAATCTTTTGGATTTGTATGTAGGAGTAAGTGATCTAGCCCACAGAACATGCTAAAACCTCAAAAATACTACTAAATTTAGCTTGGTACATCAATACTGATCTATCCCCATGACTGACATAGATGTGCATGCTACAAAGCAGGTGGGGCTGCTAACCATGACTTGTTCTGAATCCCCTACAGAAATCAGTGGCAGAATAACCATTAAATTTAACTGCAGCAGGCCTGGTCTCTTACAGTCTCATCCTGCAAAGGGTCCAGTACCTCATGAAGGGGGTTCAGAACCTTCAACACTGATTAAAAGCAATAAGCACTGAAGATACTCAGTCTCTCAGACAATAAGCAATTTATGGGCAAGGACCTTCATTTTTTTACTTGTTTGTAAAATGGCACACGCTCCTATAAGTAATATTTTAAATAATTATAATAGATTCAACAGGATTTGCAGTTTTGAAATGATGTTCTTAATTTTACCACCATTAATGCCCACACAATCTTATTGAGTTCACTCATGTTATGCTGGTGCCAGTTAGGGCAAAATCAGGCCTCGTATTTTTAAAAGGATTATTCACCTTTAGAAAAAGATGAGAAAGCCAGTGCAGTATCTGTTTTCATTCTTATACACCAGCTGACGTGAAATATTTTACAGTTAATTTGCTTTATTTTTCTGCATGTGGTATTTCATAGATAATTTTCTGTTAAGGACAATGACATAACACAATTAAAAAACAGGGATACCTTTTAAAATATATAATGAAGATTCAAGCTCATTGTTCCTATCCTGAATAATATCCTTGGAGAAAATTCTTAAAACAAAGCATACATATGTGCAAGAATATACAATGTGCAAGTTTATGAAGTGTTCGCTTAACTCCACAAATGAATGGCAGATTCTCTGCAGGACTTGACCTTGTGAATTGTGGGAGTCCTGCTTGGATTATCATAAACGAACACATATTTCTTGAGATTTGTTGTATACAGGAAAACTCTATTCTCAGAGAGCCTCCCAGAGCTTCTTTTTCTCCCTTCCCTTCCCCCTGCAAGTAGCCAAATGCACATTAGCAGGTCAGCAGGACCAGCTTGAAATTTCACCTCTGTTGGCTCCTACAGTGTATGTGTTTCTGATCTAGCTATCAGAGGTTTTGAAAGATCTTTATTTCCCTGCACAAGGACCTAAGAGTTGTGTGTAATTACTTTTACCAAGATCAGATATCAGTCATCTTTTCTACCACATATTTCAGATCGTATAACTTACACACACACACACACACACACACACACACACACACACACAGAGCTATTCCATCTACATTTTTCTATGGCCATTTTGCTGCACTCAGGAAGGAGAGTGTACTGCACTAAGAGTAACATGATGAAGTGAAAATATATTGAGGAAACATCAGAAACAAGACTTGCAGGTTTCTGCTACCATTGACTAAAGTTCTTTTATATTATAGATTCTTGAAGTATCATCCTAACCTGATTTAAAATCTACTGTTTTAAAAGGAATTAGTGTATCATCAGAGATTACTTCTCTTCCTACTTCTCATTTATTGCTAACCTGAGGAAGTTTGTAATAATTCAATTTAATTTATATTTCCCCAAAGTAATTCAACTCAATGGATAATGCATACAGTGCTTCTGTATTAATAACACCAAGCTGGAGACAGTAGAGCATATATGGCATACAGTGGTTACAATTAAGTAGTAAGACCTGAACAGAAGCATTTAAATCAGTAGCTTTGCATTACTTAGGAGAGTATTTTTTTATCTAATATGATTAAAACTATTGATAATTTGTAAAGTGCAGGCTTCATCTGCTGTTATACACTGCATTGCTCTAGGTATTAACAGAAAAGTAGGAACACTGGCTAAGCAATATATTTAATAACTAGGGACCATATTCCATTTTCAGTTACAAGTAAACCAATAAAGGTCCAGAATGGGACCATTGACTTCTTATGAGATTGAAATGGTCTATGTACCTCAGTTTTACTCATCTGTTAAAATGCCTGCCAGGTGTGTTATGAAGCACTATAAAATTCTCAGAGAAAAGGTGCTAGAAACCAATTATTCATTATTAAGCCAGAGCCTATAACCCTAAATCCCTATTCACTGTTTAATTATCATTAGTCAGGCAAATTGCCATTAAAGTCAATGAGACAGCTACTTGAGTAAGGAGAGAGTTGAGACGTCAGGATTTAGTCTATTATTAATTTTAACATTACTAATATTATCACTGCTGGCCACAGTGGAACAAAATTATCCACAAAGTCGAGGGTGGGGATGGCATTGGGCAAAGACCCTCACCCATAGTTCTTTTTATGCTGGAAGAAGTTTATGGCTGCTATCAAGCGGATTTTTGATCTATGGACCATCACAGACTCAGTTAAAACTAAGTGGAGTGCTAAACACCCTTCATTCAGGTTAAATGGAATCAGCAATTAAATGTCATTTATGCAGTGACAGCTGGAAACTGTAGACATCAACACCCAAGGCAATGAGTCTCTTGGCAAGGCCTGGTCAGGATCTAAGCCATGTGGCCTGAGGGGCTGACCTAAGGTCTTGTCTATATTACCAGCTGAATTGACAGGCAACAATCGATCCAGCGGGGGTCAATTTATTGTGACTTGTCTAATCTAGACGTGATAAACTGACCGCCAAGCACTCTCCTGTCGACTCCAGTACTCCACCAGGGGGAGAGGCGCAGGCGGAGTCGATGGGGGAGCGTCAGCCATCGACTTACCACACTGAAGACACTACAGTAAGTAGATCAGTAAGACACTACAGTAAGTCGACTTCAGCTACGTTATTCACATAGCTGAAGTTGCATAACTTAGATCGATCCCCCCCGCCCCGCCCCAGTGTAGACTAGACCTAAGACTGGTGACTAATACAGAAGCAACCACATGGATGCAGTTGGCTTCCAAAAAGCTGTGTTTACTAACTATAGGCAAACATACAAGACATAGCTAGATAATGCTGCTCTGTTCTGGAGGCTTCTGCAAAAACTCAGGGAGGCCCATTGGATGGTTCCCAATTATCTGAAGGGATACTGACCAATTCCTAATACAAACACCCTCTTCAAGGAATGACCCAGGTTTATGGCAAGTGTTGCGCCCTTGCCTGTTCTTGCTACTTTTTTACATGCTTAGGTATATTTTTGCTACTTGAATCTTGTAACTCCATTTACTGATTCATTTTTCCCTCCTCTTCTCTTGTTTGTCATTGATAGCTTCTTTCCCACCCTATCCCAGCTTGAAATCTTCATTCAATTTTCCCCATATCACATTTCAAAGCTATTATAATTAATGACCAGGACACACACAATATTCTGTATTGTGCATCATCAGTGCACTTGCGGTACAAACAGAGAAAAGACTTTGGGTTCTCAGCAGTGAGGACCTTACAAACTGCGTGAGTGGGCAGAGGCACCCTCAAAAATTCTTCATATGTCACACACAGCTGAATCACTCTCACTTTAAGTTGGCATGATGCCACTCAAGTTTGGCCCAGCAACCGCTTCATCAGGGTTGCAGTGTTACTCAGTTTGGTGGTCCTATCAAGGGGTGTCTGGGGCAGACTGCTCCCCCTTCTTCCCCGGCAGCCCTGACACATCCAACGTATACACTGTGCATAATGTGCTAATGACTGTGAATGTCACTGTGCATGAGAGGCAGAAAGCAAGAGAATAAATGGACACAAACCAGACATCGAGAATTATAACATTAAAAAACCAGTTGGAGAACACTTCTTCCCTGGTCACTCAATTACAGACCTAAAAGTCGCAATTTTCCAACAACAAAAAAACAGACTCCAACGAGAAACTGCATAACTGGAATTAATGTGCAAACTGGACACCACTAAATTAGGCTTGAATAAACACTGGGAGTGGATGGGTCATTACACAAAGTAAAAACTATTTCCCCATGCTAATTTCTCCCCTACTGTTACTCACACCTTCTTGTCAACTGTTTGAACTGGGCCATCCTGATTATCACTACAAATGTTTTTTTTTTCCCTCCTGCTGATAACAGCCCACCTTAATTGATTAGTCCTGTTAAATTTGGTATGGCAAAACCCATTTTTTTAATGTTCTCTGTGTGTATATATATACACACACACACACACACACATATATACACACACACACACACATATATACACACACACACACACACACACACACACACACACACACACATATATATATATCTTTCTACTGTATTTTCCACTGCAGGCATCCAGTGAAGTGGGTTTTAGCCCACGAAAGCTTATGTCCAAATAAAAGTGTTAGTCTCTAAGGTGCCACAAGTACTCCTCGTTCTTTTTGCTGATACAGACTAATACGGATACCACTCTGAAATCTGTAATCATGAGAGTGGCCCTTTTAGGGAGCAGAGCCACAGAGCCCCCTTGGGACACAGAAGTCACTGGAAAGGCAAGTTTTGAAATGGTCAAGGAAACTGCCTGCTGTATGTTCTCTGTATTCAGGGAAATGGGACTCTGTGTACATTCTTTGTATATAAATAGGACTGCACCTGTCAAGAAATACCTCACTCTATCATTAATTTCTCTTCACAATTGCAAAGTCCTGAATATTGGCTAATTGTTCAGGTCAATGGGCCAACAGTACCGTGCCTCCCTATTCCCACCAATCTCCAAGCAATATAAATTTCCTCCTATCCTCCACCCCTATAGTGAGATACACACCCTGGTACTTACTTCAGTATTGATTACCCTACTTTGACCTGCATGAAGTTTCCCAGAAACCTTTGGCCAGATCTCTATTGAGCTTCTTCAGGTTTTCCCAATGCTGGATGGTATTTTTAGGCTACAAATGTCCTTCATCTCTGCCCCAGACATCTTTCTATTCCACTCTTCATTTTTCCCTTAATGGTCTCCCACCCTCTATCTTCTCTTGGCTGCCAGCCCAATAAATCCCCAAATTCTGTAGCCCCACTGGACCTACATTCTGCACATTATTCCTTTATACTATCAAGAACCAGCAGGCATAGAGTGTACAGGGGGTCAGGCTAAAAGAGGCAGCAAATGACAGAGATTCTTGTGGATCTGGGTCACAAAGTGGTAGATCTCAGGAAGTTTTTTGAAGGCTCTCCCATATCTATCTCATCTTTTGGCTGGTGATAGATTACTCATCCAAACAAAAAAAGAGAGCACCAGGATCACCTTTAATCCATTGCCCTTACTGTTCTCTTGATTCTACATAAGGGAACAAGAGAACATGCACAGGGAATTAGTGTTTTCTGAAACATCTTTTAATTCTCCACAACCTTTCCTGAGGATCAACCCACAGTTTAGGAGCAGCAGAATGACATACTGCCTAGTGCAACTCCACCCCTCAATTCGGACCACTTTTTCTTTTTATTATTATTTATTTTGCAGAGATAGAGATGAAGAGCTTTCTTCCTAACCAGACAGCCACAGAAAGCACAGGGGACATTATTATGCTAGTGTCTGAGTTGCATAATTCTTTACTTTGCAATTGTCTGCAACTTTACTCTGCAATTGTCTCATTCAAACTCATACCAAGACAACATATACCTATCATGTCATAGGACCCTATGAGGACCTGGAAAGCTCTCCTCTGTATTCCTAACCTTTGGAATGACCAAAGTTAAGACCATCCTTAAATAATACAAATCAGGACCCAGTAAGTGTTAGCACAAGATTTCTCATATTTCAGTTAATACCACATAGACA
Source organism: Gopherus evgoodei (assembly GCF_007399415.2). Taxonomy (NCBI): domain Eukaryota; kingdom Metazoa; phylum Chordata; order Testudines; family Testudinidae; genus Gopherus; species Gopherus evgoodei. The sequence continues at coordinate 70,886,313 of NC_044322.1, forward strand.
TCCAATAATAATGTATTCAATAAAGCTGTCAGTTCTTTACATTCAAAGCATAAAATCTTTGGGAGAAGGACTGCATCCTCCTGAATGTGCGTGGACAGTGTCTAGCTTGTTGGAGGAACCTCAGGAATACAAATAATAATAGCAACAACAGTGATGAATTTCATTAAAACTCTTTGAAACCTGAACTACCATAGAGCAACCCCTACAACCAAAGATTTACACGATTCAGGAGAACAAACCATAAAAGGTCAAACACAAGATGCTGCTTTCCACAAAATATAAATAGATACAGTATGGTGTATTATGTACTCTGTACATTTCCAAGAGAACATGAATGAACAATCAGTTGTGTCTATAATATGGATTTGGTTTTAAGGGTAAGTTCTTAACTTCATAAAATGAATGCAGGTACCCCTTTAATATATGGTTAAGACAGACAGAGGTCAGAAAAGGAAGTAATTTTCATAGTATTTTTTTCTTCATTTAAATATGCCTGTTTTGATGTTTGCAGAATGTTTGCAAGAATGGACCAATTTTTCATTTTTTTAAAAAACGGATGAAAGCTCACCAAAAAATTTTTTGGTAGTAGGATGTCTGGGAATGTTACAGCAATTTTTTTTTTTTAATTTCAAGCTGTTGTCAAGCAGCAACTGGCTCTATAAGTCGCCTGGTATTGCTCTTCACTCCCTGTTTGAATGGGCCTACCCTGATTAGTACAAAGAGTTGGCATAAGCCATTGTGACTCATCCTCTCTGGCTATGTCTATACTGCACAGCACTACGGGTGGTGTTTAGGCTATGTATAGCTATAGGCTGCTGTGAAAAGCAGGCTATATCCACACTATGGTGTGTAGCTACACATGTCAGTGAAAGGCCTCTGCAGAGGGGGAAAGTAATGACTTTTCCCTTGCCAGAGCCTTTCGTTGTTGCTGTGGCCTTTCTGTGCACAGCATGGGTATTCCCAGGAAAAGATCTGCACCATTAGAAATCAAACCAACCACTACCTCTATTATTGCCTTCATTCAGCTGCCCAAACTCTTGGATTAAAGTCACACACCTCCATGGCAGAGTGAGTGTTTGGGAGTCTGTTGCAGCCACACAAGTAGGGGTGGATGAATTGCAAAGGAGTTAAATGTGGCAGAAGCAGAGTAGGTCCAAAGGTGGGACCAGAACTACTGAAAATGCACTATATGAGATGCTGAGATTTACTGCTTCCACCTCCATGGGTATACCAACCACTGGCAACACATCTGCCACTGTCTCCACAATGAACGGATGAGCCTGTGCCTCCTCTTGGGAGCAACACCCCCCTTTTGTCTATAGACTATTATCCCTGGCTTCTCCTTTCCTTGACTCACCTAGAATGTCGATAGCATGTCTGTGTACAGTTTATCATTCTCTGTGTTTAATTACCTTCATATTATTCCCTCTTTCTCCCCCACCTTCAACTTCTCTCCCCAAGCCAAAACTGCTAGTGATGGTACACGGTACTTCTGGATGCCACTATAAATGAGCAAAATTGCCACAGCACAACATTTTGAACTAGAGGTGGATTTTGTAAGTTCATGTATGTGTTTATGTGTTGGGATGGGGTGAGCAAGAGGGGTAGTGGGTTGGGCACTCAAAAATTTTGTAAGTGGAATATCAAGAACACAGAAATAAACCAATGAAATATTTCACACACCAGCAAAACTGTCATCTGTTTTCCTAAACCTCAAGTTTTATGTATGGCACAGATTCACAGCTGATACAAATGGGTGTATCTCCACATAAGTCACAGAAGCTATACTAAATTTACACAATCTGAGTATCCATCCCTATATACCCATACACATCTAGACACCCACACTAATAGTGAATGGTTAGATTGTTATACTTACGCTTGCACTGAGCAGTATCTTTCCTTTGCAAAATTTTATGCTACAGTAGCAAAGCCCACATCGGCTAAAATTCTTCTCAAATGGACTGTCTGCATCACATATCACCTATTGGAATTTATGTGAACTTCATTAGACATTTTGGTAACGTGACTTTAAGAAACAGCAACAGACTACATTAGAGTGTCTTTGCATGACAGAATGACTAGTGTTTAAAGATGCACAACTTTTTTTATGTGACTGATCTGTGGCAGTCCCATTAAAACAAGATATATGCTTTCACATTATCCTGAAAAGGGATTACATTAAATAAAACATTTTTGACTGATATGAGTTTCCTATCACTCAGTTTGTCCTTTGCTGACAAAACAGGAACACAATAAGAAGGAAATCCTTATCCTCAGGCTTTTTGTAAATACTTGGAGACATACTGTATTATTCAACTGTTCCTGAAATTCAACTGTCCCCTAAATTCTTGACTTAGGCTCTTAATGTTTGTATCTATCTTTTCTGTTTCTCAAAGGATATATTAGTGTTAAGATTTTCTTGACAATAGGTTTATACTGACATTTTTCCACTTTTACAGAATTATTCTTTCATCTCACATTAATTGCACTTTTATTGCCATATATATAATTCTTTAGTGTTTTAGTTTGGTTCCAGGAAATAAAAAGATACAATTAGATGAACTTCAGTTATTATATATATATTTTATGAATAATACTGTTGTACCTGCCAATTGTGACCATAATGGAATCAACCAGTTAAAGGCCCAGTCCTCAAATGGATAGTCAATGATCTGGATCTAAATATGTCTGTCGGGGCTTTATGCACCCTATTCCACAAGTTATCATGTGGAATCCAAAAACACTAGGCTTTTTCATTTGAGTTAAAGAAGAGTAAAGCAATAATGCACAAATATCAGTCATTTAATTATACCTCATATGTCAGCCTCTCTCCATTAGGTGTTCAAAAGGAAGGCTTCCACCTGGCCAACATGCTACATGTCACAGCTGGAAATCACACTGTCTATACCTTATATTTCTGCCTTATCAGAAGCTTACTAGAGTTGATCCCATCCATGTTTCCACCTGATATATGTACCAGCTAGAGGGTAGGAACTAGAATAGACTTAACCAGTTATTAGAATCCTTCAATCTACTGTTACAAGATATTGCCTGTTTATCCCATAAATTACTGCAGTGCAGACAAATCAGAACCCTGGTGGCCAAGAGGCAGCAGTTCTACCAGGTGAGCTAAATGGGAGGGAAGAAGGAGCTGAGCAATGCTTCTCAGCTGGAAGCTGCTCTTTGCATATTTTATCATTGAGTCTGAATCAGCAGCTCAAGGAGTTCCTCAGCCTAATATTCAGCATTTCCATGGTGTCTAATGTTTCTGCTTCACCAAATTAAACTGTGAAATATTAAATCTAACTAGCCTTGTGGATCAAGTAGGCTAAACATTTGCAGCCATTGAGTGTCTAACTGTCTTCATCCAACTATATCAGCTCATTAAGCAATATTTTTCTGTAATAATTTTATGTAAACACTGAGGAAAAGGCTAAATAGCGTACTTAAATAAATAAAAAAACTGAATACAGCACAGCATGGTTTGATGTTAGCAGCCAATTGCCTCCCCTGCAGTTGGAAGACAGCTTGGGTAACTATTCCAAAGATTAATGAGTAATCACTTCTAAATTAAGCCAAGACCTATGTTTAAATCTCTCCCCCTCCCACGCCCTTTGCAAGTTTGAATCTGAGTTATATTACTACAGATAAAATGAGCTGGCTTTGTGTGTTGTGGAACATTATTAGCAGTGTGAAAAAATTGCTTCTGAAACATTTGCTTCACATTTTTTCCTCATTTATTTTTCTGAGCAATGTCAAAGGAAATGGGCCATGATGAGGTTTGCAGTTTCTACAACAGGATATAGACACAAGCTTTCTGTCAGTCATTCCTAGGAATGGTACACTATTCTTCTTTGAAGCTGGAACAAAAGTATTGGATTTGTTAGTATCACAGCTGCTTTCGTAGGCTACTGTGACACTGAATTTTGGTTGTTAGCCATTGAAAGAACATTTTTGATAAGAGGACACAGCTTTTTCTTAGTGACCATCATTAGAGGTAGTCATTACTCTTTGATGGCTCTTTCTTACAATAATAATAATAATAATAGTAATATGCAACATTTCTACAACTATTTGTCTCTTCCAGGAACATTGTAGGAGCAGATAGGCAGGATTCATACTGTCACTTTCCATGCTGTACTTCTTTTGTGGAAAAAGAACTTTAGTCTCCAAGGACGTCAATATATTCCTCATTATTAATTTAACTTTATCATTGTAACATCCTCACTGCAAGGAGCCCAAGATCCTGCCTCTCTGTTTGTACAATTTCTAGTGCGCTGATGGTGCACAATGCATTATATCAAGAATGTGCGTGTGTCCATGTGTGTTTCTGTGTATTGGTCATTAGCTGTAATAGTATGTGATGGTATATGGGGAAAACTGAAGGAGCATTTCAAGCTATGATAGAGTGAGGGGAAAATCCATCAATGATGAACAAGAGAGAGGGAGGGGAAAAATAATCAGATAATAGAGTTACAAGATACAAGACGGTTGCAGAAATATACCTAAGTATGTAAAAAAGTAGCCAGAACAGACAAGAGAACAAACACCCATCATGAACCTGTGTCATTCGTTGGAGAGAGTGTAGTGTATTAGGAATAAGTCAGTATTCCTTCAAACTGTCAGGGACCATCTAATTGGTCTCCTTGTCTTATTGCAGAAGCCACCAGAATCTAATAGAGCAGCAATGTCTAGCTGGGCCTTGTATGTTTATATATAGTTACTAAACAGTTATTTGGAATGAACTGTGCCCATGTGGTTTCCTCATATCCCCAATGTTGTGTAAAAGAGCAAAGACACAACAGACTCTTTCTTTTCTTAGCTCTTCTAAGTTGGAAGCTAGACACCTGCTAAGAATGTTGCAGAGACCAAGATGCAAAGAATCGTAGTATTAGTAGTGCTAAGGAAAATTTAGTGCAAAAGGGAGGTTTAGAAGATAAAGTATCCCCAGTGATGCTGACCCCTACAATAGTATGAATAGTCAAACCCTCCAACAATTGTGCCACTCTGAAATTCAGGATAATCTTTTCCTTTCTGATCTTCCAACATCTGTCATGCAGGCATACCATATGCTGTATGTGAGAGGCTGAAGTAGCTCAGCCAACTAAGCAATCAGACCCAAAATTAAATATGATTTTCTCTCTATATATATTATATGGATAGCAGCAATTCTGTCTTTGGTACAAAAAGTTGCCAGTAAAAAGAAGTTAAATCAATAAGGAAATCTAGTCTAAAAAGAAGCAGGCAATTTAATTATAAAACCTGTGCATTATGTATAAAAATTCACTGCTATACTACGTGGGGATATGATAGGTCAGGGGTTGGCAGCCTCTGGCACGTGGCTCGCCAGGGGGGCGGGCCAGTTTGTTTACCTGCTGCATTGGCAGGTTCGGCCGATCCTGGCTCCCACTGGCCGTGGTTCGCCCTCCAAGCCAATGGGGGCAGCAGGAAGCTGCGGCAAGCACATCCCTCGGCCCGTGCCACTTCCCACAGCTCCCATTGGCCTGGGACGGCAAACTGCAGCCAGTGGGAGTGGCGATCAGCTGAACCTGCTGATGTGGCATGTAAACAAACTGGCCCGGTCCACCAGAGTGCTTACCTGCGTGAGCCGTGTGCCAGAGGTTGTTGACCCCTGTGATAGGTCAACCAGGGCAATGGCAGCTAGACAAGGAAATTTAGGTGGTTAGAGTAGAGTTCAAGCATTATGTAAAACTAGACTGTCCAACCACTGGAAAAATACATTGCAGGGAACACTTCTGCATCATCAGGGAATACATTAGATGACCTTATATTATTTAGTATTGCCTATGTGCTTTGAGTTGTATGTAATTCAAAGAAAAAGATGGCCTCTTCCCTGAAGAGCCGACAGTATAAATAACAGACAAATAGACAACAGGACGGGAAATCCAAGGAAGGGAGAACCATTACTCTCTGATTAACGCTTTTTCATTGTCCTCTATATTTGAGCATTTAAAATTTAAGCACATATGTATTACATCTGCATATATACTTGCAAAAAACACCAGTACACTTCAGTTAGAGTGGAATGTGTTGCCACTGACTTCCCTGGGAGAAGAGTTGTACCTAACATGTGTCAAGCTGAGCACCAAAACGAAGACATCCATAGTCACTGGCCATTTTGGAGAACTTGGGCCCAAGTGACTCATACAGAGCCACAAAGAGAGCCACTAGCAGAGCAGGAATAAAACCGAGCAATCATGACTCTCAATTTCCTGTTCTAATTATTATATTGAACAGACAGCGTATGTACATGTGCATATATGCATATTGTTTATGAGACTAAAACCATTATTCTTTCCTTGCTTTTCCTCTCATTTTAGGGTTCTGAATTTCTGTTTGCTACTCGAATTCCCTTCTGCTTCTGGGTTCATGCACATCTGCACAAAAACCCAATACGAAAAAAAACAACCCTCTGTTCATTGTAGTTTAAGCGATTTCTCACGGAGCAAGGCATATCAGGAGAATATTGTACTCAATACGTCCTTTTCTGACAGGCCTCAGATTATAGTTTTTATTTTACTGTTTATCATTCCTCTTTCTGCTTATTGATCTTGGATAATCAGACATCCTAATTTACCAGCAGTGCCCCAGTTTGCAAGGTCAGTTTCACTGCCTCAGACACAGTTTTACAAAAAAATGTGTTTTGTCAAGGTCTCACTGAAAACATTTGGTTGCCTGCTCATCTTACTACCCAGCTACCCTGTGTCCCCTCTCTCTAACCCACAGCAAGTGCTGTGCTTCCTCTTCCATCTAGTGCTCACTGGCTATCTCTCAGTGCTTTAGTTATTGTGACACTGAGCGTGATTAGGCGTGAGGGAGAGAACAGCTGCACTGAAGCATCATTTTAGTGCGCACTCTCTCTCTCTCTCTCTCTCACACACACACACACACACACACACACACACACACACACACAGAGTACAATACTCTGGTGTCTCCAGTAGTAGTAAATGAGCACTAGGGCAGAAAAGAGGGGCAAGGAATTGTTGAAGAAAAGTGGAAAATGAGAACTGAAGCAGGAAAAGAGAAGAGGGAACAGAAAAAGAACTCAGAAAGAAGAGTAAAGAAAAGAGGATTTACAGAGATAAGGAATGGGAAATTAGGAAATTTGGGGTAACAGCTAGAGATTAGGAAAAAGTGGAAGAGGAAAGGAGAAGTGATAGAAGAAAGGAGGAGGGGAACTTTTCAAAACTTTTTCATGGCACCACTAGTTGAAGAGATTTAAAACAAACAAACGAACAAACAAACAAGGAATATGGAGAAGGTGGCAAAAGGAGAACTAAAAACAGATAACACCAAGGTAAAGTATATCAAGATAGGCAGATTGTTGGATGAAATCATGAGCTTACATGAGTGGTGGTAAGGGCACATAAAAAACGAAGTGAATGGGGCCTGCCAGGGTACAGGATGACATATGCATTAGCAAGAGGCAGGGGAAACCGGAAGCACAGGGCACATTTTCCGTTGTTTTGAGGAATGGCCACCTTATATTTATTCCACTGCTGCCATTGGAATATTTGACCCCCAGTTGCAATTGCTTTAGATATAAGGAATGTAAACAACAACTTCCTATCCAAGAAATTTTAGGGCATATCTACACGGAGTCACTCAGGAAAATTAAAGCTGAATTAACTAAAGGTGTACTCAATGTACTCATGAGTTTAATGCACATTCATTAACATGCTTTAAATTCACACCTTTAGTTAATTTAAACTAACTTTCCAGAGAGTCCCTGTGTAGACATATCCCTAGATATGATGCACTCATCTTTCTTCCAGTTTGGGATCAGATTTTTGAAACTCAGGTTTCTAATATGAAGTTGAAATAATCTGCGAACATTTGTTAAAATGGGGACCTGGATTCCTGTGAGATCATGTGAGAAATTTGGAAATATATACTTAACAGGAAAGGTTAATTAAAGGTTAATGGTTCTGAAGACTTAGTAAAGATGAAACTAAAGGACTGAGAAGGGAAAGTAGGGACACTTTAGCAGTTTTTTTCACATTAACTCATTTCAGCTAGCAATCTCAGAGGAAGATAAAGTGGCTATCCTACCTCTGTTGCTTGGACAAAAATAGTCTAGGGACATACCAAGACATTAGTGTCTAATCAATTTGACATCAGCTGTGGGGAAAGCTAAAAAACTATATTTAGAAAATCAAAAGAGGAATACTGAAAAAGTACAGCTTGGACTGGAACAATGGGAAAAGGGAAATCAGAAAAAGGGAAATCAGGCCTGCTGCAACTTGGCAGAATTCTTGCCTCTCAGAAGTCAAAGGTAAGGTATAGCATACTGTTGAGTTAAGTGATCATTCACAGAGATAACATTTGGATTCCATACAGTGTGATGCAACATCTGAAAAAAGTGAAACCACACAAGTAAACCTCAGAGCCAGAACTTCAGCTGCATAAAGTCGCCCTGAAGATGCTTATCTGGCTACTTGAATATTTCCCCTGCTCAAGGGAATCCTCAGATTGCTCAGATATGCCATAGCAGCTCTTGTGCCCCTCTCTCGCCACCTCCCAGGGCAAAAGCATGGCTAGACAAATAAGATGATGACTGGCCATCCTTATGCCCCAGTAATGGAAACTAACACATGATGAGAGCGGCCTTTTATGCTTTTCTAATCTCCACCAGGGTAATGAGCCAGCACTGAGCATGCCAAGGATCAGCGTGAGTGTAAACCACACGTCAGTCCCCTTCTGATATTCACAGAAACCTCCTCCACTACAGCTCAGAATCTGGCCCTTCAAAGTACCCCTCTCTCTCTCTCTCTCTCTCTCTCTCTATGCTATCAACTGAGAAAGTGTCATACATGAAGTCTGTAAAGGCAATATGCCAGACTACCAAAATGTGCTGAAATCACACGATGCAGAAATTTTGCCGAGCTCCTCTCAGTGGAAAAAAAAATGTTTCCATGTAGAAAGATGAGACGCATTTCTTCTTCACCTTTAATTAGCCTTATAGGTGCTAAAAGAAAAGTGTAGGTCTATGAAACTAAGTTTACCGAAGCAGGTGTTGAATTCATAATGGGGCCTTGAAATACACAGTTCATATTTTAGTTTTATCTGTCCCAGAAGCAAACAAATAAGTTTTGCCCGACTGTAAATTTGTATATTAGATACATATGCTGAGTGCTGACTTTGGTTTACAAATAACTAGCTATTTCAGAGTTTTTTGAAGTGAAGTTGCAAGTAGGCAAAGCCAAAAATTGCTAGAATGATACATAGACCTTTGTTACAAAAGCTTTAGCATGTGTGTAAAGTACTTTTCTTGCTATAAGATCAAAGTGGGCAAAATGCAGAATTACTATTCCCTCAGAAGAGCTGCAAATTAATGCCATCAATTCCAAACATCCTGCCTGAGGTTAAATGTGGGTCTGAAGACACCTAAATCCATGTTTTCAAGGCCAGATAGGAATATTGTTGAAGCTGACCTACTGTAGCATGGATAGGCAACTCTACAATAATTGTGCTAGTCTGATTCCTGGGATATTTTTTCCCTCTTTTACCTCCCATATCTGTCATTCATAAAGCTTTCCTTTACTGTGAGATAACTGAATATGAAGGAAAGAGGAAGCTTCTAAAAAGGCAGTACCTCCCAAGAATGATCACCCTGATACCATAGTTAGTTTCTATTATAATCAAATGGTAAAACTGTGGTCATCTGAAACCATAAAGTTGCAAATACTGGCTAGTGTTGATTTTTTAATATTGAGTTAATGATTTAAAGGAACACCCTCTCCTTTTTCTCTAACATGCATAATTTTCAAACTTAATGACAATGAAAAAACTTAAGCAAACAGTTCTTTACACATGTAAATTCAATGCTTAAAGATCTTTTCCCCTACCTTTCTCTATTTCAGGAAACCAATTTTCTTATTCCCATTCCCCTGCATAACTAAAATTGATAAAGTTTCAAAATTAAAAGAAAAGGGTACATTTGCACTTTAATCACTTGTCTGGGTTTGCTGAACATAATTCAGACTTTCACACCACACCAGCATGCCAGAAAAAATATTCATGCAGCAGTAATGAGATCGTTTAACTGTCTTATACATAACATGCTTTAGGCTGCAGAAATTCACTGAATCTATTGGTCTGATTGTTCCTGTGGCTTAGAGCACGTTACATAAGGAGAAAAAAAGAACCTTAAAGAGTTTTGTTTCCTGAACAAAAATCATGCAAATTGTACACTAACAATATAGTCAATTACACTGGCCTCTTAAATGAGAAAACAAAATTAGGCTCTAAGGTTATCCATGCAATATTAGTCAACAGCACAGCCTATTGCTTCCTTACAAAAACTTCATGGATCTTCAGTTGTCTCTCCCCATGCCTAGAGAAAGGGGAAGGGCCAAAGAAGAGTCAGCATTCTGGGACTCACACGGCCCCTGCCCAAAAACCCACTGACATATATAAAGGAGGCCTGAGCGCAGGGCGATGGATCAGTGATGGCAAAGGGAATTAGAGACAGTCATGGAGACCTCAGATAATGAGAGAGAGTGGAGCAGAGAGGAGGAAATGTGGCAGCCCAGTAACACCCCACATCACCATCCAACTTACTGCCCTGAGACCAGCCATGCAGAGGGAGCCGTGACTACCACTGGCCTGGGGAGTTCTCAGTGGCCCCTGAGCCAGGGAGAAGGTGGCAAGTCATGCAGGGTAGCTGCAGCCAGATCTGTGAGGCTTGTCCCGTCTGGTCCTTCTCGGCAAAGGCCTGTGTCAGCTGTGGTCAGCCTGGGCAATGGTGGCCCCACGTCACAGCAGGCAGGGGAGTGCACTGCTCAGAGGAGGGTGGTTTTTCCATTTCGCTCTTCTTAGGATGACCCTTGACCACGGGGAGTGAATGATTGTTCCCCTGGTGAGTGCACAACCAGTGCATTCACCCACCTTGGAGGTGGGTCTTCATTCACTAAAGCCCTGTGAAAAAGCACCTAATGACCTCTCAAACCAGATTCTCTGTTGTAGGGGGTGATTTGGGGCTTGCACAAAAAGAGTGGGTCTGGATACTGCTCTGATAGTTTGTGTGGAACACCAAGTGAAGCTGAATTCCAGGGGGCATGGCATTGGCCTCATCACATGCCCCTATCAAACCAATGGGCCAAGTTTCTCCACCTCACGGAAGAGATTGGTACTGTTTAAAGTGGGTTAATTTGTACGTATAGGATAAATAGTTTGGCATGACTTTTAATTACTTAGTATGTTTTGAAACCTGCTAACAAATTTTCTCCTGTTTTCAGGCTGTTCCTGAAAAAGGCAAATCTGTTTGATTTGTTTCATGTGTGTTTGCCCTTTTTACCAGTTTAGTTCAAAATAAAGCTGCTACCCCAGTTAGGGGTGTTTTACTTATTGTGAATCTATCTAGTAACCAGGTGGAATCACTCCACCTCACAGACACATCTGAAGTCGGTAAGAGGAGCAACTGAGGAAGAGGTACCATGGCAGGAGGGCAAGGTCATAGTCACCATAGTCTCCAGTGTGCACACTGAGGCCCAGAGTCTCACAAGCAGCTGTAACATCCCTGAAGAGGGAGGGTAATTAAGTTGCAGCTTTAAACAAAATCCCACAGTGTTCTGGGATCCAGCAAGCAAGGTCCTGCTGGTGTAGACTTGCTAGATAGCTCTGGGGAAAAGACGTTTCCCATAGTTATTATAACCACTCCCAGACTATCCCTCTGGGTAACACCAGGGGTGGTGAGAGATGGGTTGCTTCTCATTCCACCAAGGTAATTTAGGGTGGGGGGTAGGGTCCCATTTTACAATACTCCTGCCCCAACCTCGTTTCAAGCACTTTGATAAGAAAGATGAATATATGAAATATATCTATGGTTTAAGAATGGCAGATGTATTTGAATATGCTATGTGTAGGATTTACTCTGCCCAAGACAGGACTACTTCACCACAGTGTGTCAGCACTGACACCCACTAATCCTCAACAAAACTTTTCTGACAAAATAGCTATACTATACTGGCTACTCTTAGGGAAATGTATGTTTACAGAAAACTTCTGTTGTTTAATTCTGTGAATCCTGTACAAGGTGTACTTTTTGTGTTAGTGGGAGATTTAGTTGATCATCCTGTTTATTCATGTAACTAAAAGAAAGAATGGCAATTGTGGAGCAGAAAAGTTTCTGTTATAGCTGTGTTTTTGCTTGTTCCTTATTATTGGAGAGAAAGTGGAGTGGCCCTCTGAATTTGAAAATCAATATTAAAGCTACTTCAGTGCCTCAAGGCTAATTTCCCTTCTACCTTCTCAGTTTTATCATAATTTCTTCTTACATTATCCTTATAATTAACACAAAAAATACTTCTAATTTCTTACAATTTAGTTGAGTTTTTCTAGAGGATGATTGATTAATATACACATACAGAGCTCTCTCAACATAATTAGTCAGCTCCATATCACAATTTCCTTCCAATATCAGAGATCCCCTTTATATTGACTAGGGATCTGGATAGAATTAGAAGCATAAAATGGTTTAAATTCCAAAAGAAGATTATATATTCTATGAAATAATGTCTTCTTAATCTTTGGAAGATCCACCAAGCTCTCCCATCATTATGTAATGACAAAACTCTGGAAGTTTTTTCACAAGAGAATATTGTGGTACAAAACTGGCATTCCAGGTCAGCAGTGTAAAATTACCTAAACCCATTGATTTTTAAGGCCAGATAGGACTACTGTGATCACCCAGTCTAATCTTCTAATTAGCATAAGCCATAAAACTTCACCCCGTAGTTGCTACATCAAGCCTAATAACTTGTTTTATCTAAACCATATCTTTCAATAGAAAACCCAATCATGATTTAAACATTTCAAGCCACATTCTATGGTAAATTATTCTAGTGATTTATTACAATCACTGTTTATATACAACACATTCACTTCCAACTTGAATTTTTCCAGTTTCAGACTCCAGCATCTAACCTCTGCCACAGCCTCATAAAAACACAAAATATCTCCCATCAACAACAGAGGTGATATAAGGCCATAAATATCATGCTTCTCACCACAACTAAGATTTTTGAAAAAACAGTGATAACACTTAACCAGAATTTACTGTGCCAGATACATAACTTTATCAGCTCAATTCTGTTAGGAAAAAGCCACCGAATGTTTCTCACTGTGAGAACAATAGCACTAATTGTCATAAGCATTCATTTAAAGTAACATAACTATTTTGAAACTGCTATTTAGTAAGATACTAACTACGAACTCTAAGTATAAGTAGTGCCTGTCCAAAAAAATATGACAGTCTACATATTTTCCTCCTACGCACTTTAACTCTTCCCCTGTAGCAGAGCTTCTGAAAACTCACATAACTCCTACTGAGAATTAAGAGCCTGCTTCCTCTGAAAGACATTCTTCTAACAGCTCATCATTTCCACAATCTCCTGGCTCATAGAGATAGGTTGGGATTAAAATCTGCCCTGCAGCCACACATTCTAATTCCACAGAGGAGTGGCACTGTCAATTGGCATACCATTGCCAAGGCTTGAATGGCACTGCTCCCGTTCCAGCTCAGTCAGGTTCCCTTGGGACTGATTGCTACCATAGTAGCAGAGAATATCTCCGTTAATCTCCTTTAACTGCTGTTGACCCATCTCTGCCATCCCTTCCCAAGTATGTAGTAAATCAAGTGCATTTTACATGAAAAATGAAGTAATTACTCAGTGAAACCAATGGCTAATTGCACACAGAGGCCTCTGGGAGATGTGGGACAAATCCGTGTCAGATTTGAAAAGGCAGAAAAGGAAGCTGAAGTTAATAATTCCTCAAATACTGACAGGTTGAAGAGGACTTGAAATGCACCATTTCTTCAGACACAAACTGATTCTCACTTAAGGGAAATGAAAAATTCTAGCTATACATGTAGTTTTTTTAGCAATAATAGCACTGACTTTTGAGGAAACAATGTATCAGCGCCAGGAATAATCTACTGAATAAAAGTTCTCTTTTGGCCACAATTTCATATTTTGGAGACAATAAGAAACTTTATAATCATATATATGTATACTAGATCTAGTCAAAAATTTTCTATTTTTTTAAACATATAATTGGGGTTTTGACTAAACTAAATTTTACGGAAAGAATGCCTGCATTCTGCTGAAAATTTTGTCTTAGAAAATAAAAAAAACACCTGAAAATCAAAATCTTTTCAGTCAATCAAAAACTGAAATTGTTGATTTTGAAAAATTCAGTGCCTCATGTCCCTATTATGCTCTATGGGCTGCGTTCCCATGAGGCACTGCAACCGCTCAGCAAGAGGGGAGACTGTGGTACATTATAGGAGATGTCCAGCCAGGGAACTTGGCTAATAGAAAGAATTGAGGCATGAGGCATCCAAACTACAACTCCCATGAGGCATCACAGCAGCTCAAAATTTCAGAATCAAAAGCTTTCAGCTGTAAGATTTTATCTTTAAAGTCAAAATTGAAGTAAAAAGAAAAATAATCCATTTTCCAATGAGCTCTATTAATAAAATCATAGAAATGAAGGGCTTGAAGGGACTTCAAAAGGTCATCTAGTGCATCCCCCCCATGCCAAATATACCTAGAACATCCCTGAGAGGTGTTTGTCTTCTTAAAAACCTGCAGTGATGAGGATTCCACAACTTCCCCTGGTAACTTTTTTCAGTGCTTAATTATCCTCATAGTTAGGGGGAAAAAACTAAATATACAACCTAAACCTCCCTTGCTGATTATAATGTTTACTTAAAGAGAAAAGCTTAAATACCAAAATGAAAAGAAGATGAGGCTCTTCTGTGCTGAGGATTCTAATCTGATTTAATCAGATCAAGAAAGAAGATAGTTATTTACATAATAAAAAAATTGCAGGAGTAAAATGTGTCATAGACTCCCATTTTAAGACCATCATGATCATCTAGTCTGAATTCCAGCATATTGCAGGCCACAGTAGCTTACACACCCTCTCCTGCAATAGGCCCATAACCTCTGTCTGATTTACTGATATCCTCAAATCTTGATGTAAAGACTCTTGAGTGACAGAGAATCCACCATTTACTCTAGTTCAAATCAGCAAGTGATCTGTGCCCCTTGCACCAAATCTTGGAAAACGAGTCAGACATCAAGACATTACTTCAAAGGAGTCATATTTTTTTTCTACTTTGGCTTAATCAAAATTCAGGGGCCTGGCTGAGGCCCTCAGATATCAAATCTTCATTGCTTCATTTTATGCCTCCTTAAATCCTCCTAACCCAAACAGTTTGATTTAAAATCAGTCTACATTCAGCAAAGCAAACACTTTGCTTCTTCTCTCCTATTTTATATAGTAAAACTTTAGTGGCAAATGTCTGCAATATGATAGATGATATATAGTATTACAGTTACAAGAACAAAGACATAAAACAGAAAGGCAAGCCTGCACCAATCAATACTACAAGGTGAACAGACAGATTTATTCTTTCACTATAGAGAGATGTTATACCACAAATACATGACAGTAAGAAGGGCAGCCTCTTTTCAGAATAAATAGTTTCTATCTTTTTTCAAAAGTGGCCACAGATTTTAGTTGTTCCAGCTTTTTGGGAGCCCAACCTGAGACACCATTTCAGACCTAAAGTTGCCAAATCTCCGGGACTGTCCTGGAGTCTCCAGGAATTAAAGATTAATCTTAAATTAAAGATTATGTCATGTGATGAAACTTCCAGGAATGTGTCCAACCAAACTGGCAACCCTATTCAGACCAAAAACTGAGTCACCCAAGTGCCCCCTTTTCTCCAGATGCCTCAGAATTGGGCCAGAAGCGGAAAGAAATCCTTGAGGCTTTTAAAGATTGCACACATACCCTTTCTTTGTGGACACTACATTTTTCCATGGGCTTGAGGAGGGGAGCTTCTTGGCTGATGGCTTGGGTGGAAGGTGCATCATAAAGATAAAGGAAACGCAGTGGATCTAATTTACCTCAATTTCAGTAAGGCATTTGATACAGTTCCACATGGGGAATTATTATTTAAATTGGAAAAGATGGGGATCAATATGAAAATTGCAAGATGGATAAGGAACTGGTTAAAGGGGAGACTACAACGAATCATACTGAAAGGTGAACCATCAGGCTGGAAGGAGGTTACTAGTGGAGTTCGTCAGGGATCGGTTTTTGGACCGAATCTTTTTATTACTGACCTTCGCACAAAAAGTGGGAACGTGCTAATAAAGTTTTGGATGACACAAAGCTGGGAGGTATTGCTAACACAGAGAAGGACTGGGATATCATACAGGAAGATCTGGATGACTTTGAAAACTGGAGTAATAGTAATAGGATGAAATTTAATAGTGAAAAGTGCACGGTCATGCATTTAGAAATTAATAACAAGAATTTTGGTTATAAATTGGAGACACATCAGTTGGAAGTAACAGAAGAGGAGAAGGACCTTGGAGTATTGGTTGATCACAGGATGACTATGAGCTGCCAATGTGATATGGCTGTTAAAAAAGCTAATGCGGTTTTAGGATGCATCAGGCGAGGTATTTCCAGTAAAGATAAGGAAGTGTTAGTACCGTTATACAAGGCACTGGTGAGACCTCATCTGGAATACTGTGTGCAGATCTGGTCTCCCATGTTTAAGAAGGATGAATTCAAACTGGGACAGGTACAGAGAAGGGCTACTAGGATGATCCGAGGAATGGAAAACCTGTCTTATGAAAGGAGACTGAAAGAGCTTGGCTTGTTTAGCCTAACCAAAAGAAGGCTGAAGGGAGATATATTTATAAAGAGCAATCATATCAGAAGGATAAATATAAATATAAATAAATCTTAGTACCAATGTGGACGTGTCATAAACAGATAGCTAAGGGTTAATGTCTCTTTCACCTGAAGCACCTGACCAGAGGACCAATCAGGAAACCGGATTTTTTCAACTTTGGGTGGAGGGAATTTTGTGTCTGACGTCTTTGTTTTCTGCCTGCCTGCTTTCTCTGAGCTTTGGAGAAGTAGTTCTGTTTTCTAATCTTCTGTTTCTAAGTGTAAGGACAAAGAGATCAGATAGTAAGTTATATGGTTTCTTTTCTTTGGTATTTGCATGAATATAAGTGCTGGAGTGCTTTGATTTGTATTCTTTTTGAATAAGGCGGTTTATTCAATATTCTTTTAAGCAATCGACCCTGTGTTGTGTCACCTTAATACAGAGAGACCATTTGTATGTATTTTTTCTTTCTTTTAAGACCTGTTGGAGTTTTTCTTTACTTCAGGGAAATTGAGTCTGTACTCACCAGGGAATTGGTGGGAGGAAGAAATCAGGGGAAATCTGTGTGCGTTGGATTTGCTAGCCTGATTTTGCATTCCCTCTGGGGAATAGGAAAGTCCTTTTTGTTTCCAGGACTGGGAACGGAGAGGGGGAGTCACTCTGTTTGGATTCACAGAGCTTGTGTCTGTGTATCTCTCCAGGAGCACCTGGAGGGGGGAAGGGAAAAAGGATTATTTCCCTTTGTTGTGAGACTCAAGGGATTTGGGTCTTGGGGTCCCCAGGGAAGGTTTTTCAGGGGGACCAGAGTGCCCCAAAACACTCAAATTTTTTGGGTGGTGGCAGCAAGTACCAGGTCCAAGCTGGTAACTAAGCTTGGAGGTTTTCATGCTAACCCCCATATTTTGGACGCTAAAAGGTCCAAATCTGGGACTAAGGTTATGACAGGACGCAAGAACAAATGGATATAAACTGGACACTAGGAAGCAGGGCCGGCCTTAGGATTTATGGTGCCCTAGGCTAGATTATTAAACTGGTGTCCCTGTGCCTGATCTGCTCTTAGCAACACAAACAAGCTTACAGTATTGGAAAGCTTGCCACATTCACATTATTAAAACCAGTTTAAATTAATTAAGCACACTGTAATGCTGATAGACTAGAACTAAAGAAGCAGCACTATAGAAAAAATTCTGATATGACAGAATGATGCAAATAATATATATTTTTTAATTTATCAAAATTTTATTGGAAATTTATATGAAGAGGTATTGAAACAAAGATTTGTTTTTAATTAAAAGCAATCTTTCTGGCTTTTTTGGCTGCAAAATCAGTAATAATGTCATTGTATGACAAAGACAAAGTCGTGTCTTGTTCGATTGCAAGAATAGCAAGACCAGTTAAGCGTTCCTGATTCATTGTAGAGCGGAGATAGTTTTTAATGAGCTTTAGTTTTGAGAAACTCCGTTCTCCTGATGCTACTGTTACAGGAATTGTCAGTAGAATACGAGTGGCAATGTACACATTAGGATATATGTCAACAAGTTTGCGGGTATGAATAAACTGTACAATGTCCATCGCCGATTTTGCATGTGGCAACATTGATGACAGTGTACTCAATTCTTCGTACAGTTCAAGTCCATTTAAATCAAAACTATCACTGTGCTTTAGGAGGCTCTCTAGGTTCTTGCACTTTGTCATTAGTTGCTCTTGTTTTCCTATTTCGTTGAATTTAGTTATGTCATACAAAAATCCAAACTGTTCGTGGTGTACTTGCAAGGTATTAAACCTTTCATCAACAGCAGATACTGCTTTATCCATCACAACATTAAAAAATTCAATCTCAAATTTCTTTTCTGGATCGTCTATGGGCATGATCTGCTGTACAGATTCTTCACAAAGAAGTGTCCCTGTCCTTTTTAACTCATATTAACTATGTATTTACTTTATGAAAGTTGGAGAAAACATTGTGAAAACGTAAAACATTGGCTGCCCAACTTCTGGGCTGGCAAAAGTTATACTGACTCACAGGGAAAAAAAAAGCAGAAGAATCTTAGTACAACATATGGTCACTCTATACCAGGGGTCGGCAACCTTTCAGAAGTGGTGTGCCAAGTTCACTGTAATTTAAGGTTTCTCGTGCCAGTAATACATTTTAATGTTTATAGAAGGTTTCTCTCTATGTCTATATTATATAAATAAACTATTATTATCATCTGAGGTCTTGGCCACCAGTCCTGCTCAGGCCATTGCCAGCTGAGTAAATGAAACTCCAAACCGGCAGTGGGCTGGTGGCTGGAACCCTAAACAAGGATCCCAGGCCCTGCTCAGCCCGCTGCTGGTCTGGGGTTTTGACCACCAACTCCTGCCAGCCAGGATCCCGGCCGCCAACCCCCCCTTAGCCCGCTACCAGCCTGCGATTCTGCTCATCCAGGCTGGCAGGAGGCAGAGTGGGGCTGGCGGCTGAGCTCTTGACTGGCAAGGGGCCGGCAGCCGGAACCACAGAGTAGCAGTAAGCTGAGTGCTGCTGGCACCCCAGACTGGCAGCAGACTGAGCCACTCAACCCCCAACCGGCCCTGCTCAGCCCGCCACCAGCCCACTCAGCCCACTGCTGGCTGAGTGAATGGAACCCCAGGCTGACAGCAGGTTGAGTGGTTCAGCTGGCCTGCTCAGCCCACTGCCAGCCTGGGGTTCCTTGGTGGTCCCCAGGCCAGCAGCAGGTGCTGAGTGGGGCTGATGGCTGGTTTCCCAGCTGGCAATAGGGCAGCAGCCAGAACCCCAGAGCAGTGATGGACTAAGCCGCTCAGCCTGCTGCTGCATACCATCAAAAATCAGCTCACTTGCCACCTTTGACACGTGTACCGTAGGTTGCCGACCCCTGCTTTATAAACTAGTAAGGAGATGAGCATATTACAGTTGTTGGAGGGCTCTTATCAGGAGTAACAGGCTATAGGAAAGTCAGTCAACATTTTTGGTTTCTCTGATGAAAACTGGCCCATTCCCTGCCTCAAACCAAACCTGTCACTAATAACTGTCAACAACTTAATTTTCTGTTTTTGGCTAAGATATTGATTTAAAAAAAAATATTGAAATTGGATTCAGGATTGTTAGCAAGAATATTTGGCAAACAAAGTTGTTAAATGACAATCTAAATGGCCTTAGATGGAGTTTACCACCCGCTTTGGGCTGCATTCCCAAGCAACCCGACTCCAAGAAGACCCGGTCCCGGCGCGCCGGGGGCCGCCACCGGCCTCACACCGTCCACGGGCACCTCTTAACGGTTTCACGCCCTCTTGAACTCTCTCTTCAAAGTTCTTTTCAACTTTCCCTTACGGTACTTGTTGACTATCGGTCTCGTGCCAGTATTTAGCCTTAGATGGAGTTTACCACCCGCTTTGGGCTGCATTCCCAAGCAACCCGACTCCAAGAAGACCCGGTCCCGGCGCGCCGGGGGCCGCCACCGGCCTCACACCGTCCACGGGCACCTCTTAACGGTTGAGTTGGTGGTTCCAGAGCCACAGAGCCTGCCTCACCTCACCTCAGCCGGGGGGAAAGAGTCACACTCACAGGTGAGCTCCTTCCCCAACCCCTACCCCCATCCCTTCCCAGAGACCCCAGCAGCCAATCCCATTCCTCAGACTGTGCTGCATTGGGCTCTCTCTAGGACCCAGCAGCCCTGCTTCTACACTGTCTGGGCTGCCTGCAGAGTGGTGCCCCCAGGCAGAGTGAGGCCCTACGCAGCTGCTTATTCTGCCTATGCCTAAGGATGGCCCTGCTAGGAAGTTTAGACTTGAAATTAGATGAAGGTTTCTAACCATTAGAGGAGTGAAGTTCTGGAACAGCCTTCCAAGGGGAGTAGTGGGGGCAAAAGACATATCTGGCTTCAAGACTAAGCTTGATAATTTTATGGAGGGGATGGTATGATGGCATAGCCTAATTTTAGCAATTAATTCATCTTTGATTATTAGCAGGTAAATATGCCCAATGGTCTGTGATGTTAGATGGGGTAGGATCTGAGGTACTAAAGAGACTTTTTTCCTGGGTACTGGCTGATGAGTCTTGCCCACATGCTCAGGGTTTAACTGATCGCCATATTTGGGGTCGGGAAGGAATTTTCCTCCAGGGAAGACTAGCAGAGGTTCTGGAGGTTTTTCACCTTCCTCTGCAGCATGGGACATGGGTCACTTGCTGGAGGAGTCTCTGCACCTTGAGGTCTTTAAACCACGGTTTGAGGACTTCAATAACTCAGACTTAGGGGTTTGTTCCAGGAGTGGGTGGGTGAGATTCCGTGGCCTGCATTGTGCAAGAGGTCAGACTAGATGACCATAATGGTCCCTTCTGATCTTAAGTCTATGAATAAGCCTATTGGCTCTTGCACATTCAAAGGAAATCTTATAAGGCCTTCCCCCTGCCCAGAGTGACGTGAGAAAAATCTCTTCCACCACCATCCTGAGATAAGAATAAGAGCAGGTTTGGGGTTTTGCGATAGGCTGGAAATGACTTACTTAGCATGGGCACTGTGGGGTTCATTTGCCTTCTTCTCAGCAACTCGGGGACCTGGTTGGGTAAGGTAGGTTGCAAAATTTATTCTGACACCACTTTGCAAGTGCTCACTGCAGGTATTCATTACTTAGGGGGCCCCTGGAAGTGGATTTAAGGGAAAGTATTTCCTAAAGAAGGCAGGGAAGGGTGTCCTAATGTCTGCAAGGAAACAAACTCATCTCTACTAAGTTGGATCATAAAGAATTTGAACAAAAATAGTCAAGTTTATATATAAATCTCTGACTTCTCTTCGGGAATTATTTTCCCTTCTTCCTCAAAGGAGCGTTTGGTAAAACCCTTTAAAAATATTATTTCACAATATTAGCTATCAGCTTCTATAACTGTCACTTACAAGGGAAGTGGCTCTTTCCCATCTTTAATTCTGATGAGTCTTAGGGACTTGATGGCCCCATTTATGTAAATAGAAAAATAACTATTAATACTGCGAGAAATAAAGATATATTTTACAGACACAGTCTGCAGAAGAGAAAAATGAGGGGGGATTTGATAGCAGCTTTCTACTACCTGGAAGGGGGTTCCAAAGACGATGGATCTAGACTGTTCTCAGTGGTAGGAGATGACAGAACAAGGAGTAATGGTCTCAAGTTGCAGTGGGGGATATTTAGGTTGGTTATTAGGAAAAACTTTTTCACTAGGAGGGTGCTGAAGCACTGGAATGGGTCACCTAGGGAGGTGGTGGAATCTCCTTCCTTAGAGGTTTTTAAGGTCAGGCTTGACAAGCTGCGATGATTTAGTTGGGAATTGGTCCTGCTTTGAGCAGGGGGTTGGACTAGATGACCTCCTGAAGTCCCTTCGAACCCTGGTATTCTATGATTCTATGACACTGGTCCCCCTGTTCAACAGCCTTTCAGACTCCATTATTTTTAAACAGTAGATGGCCTCTTTCTTAGAACAATATAAATTAAATGAAGCCTCAGTAATGATGTATCAATACTTTAATTACAATTAGTTTTAAGAAGCCAATTAATTTTCATAGGACATTGGGGGGAAGGGGGAAATCAAAAGATATGGGCAAAACTTACTCAGTTTTTTGTTACAACTAATTCTTTTGTAAAGAAGATGTGTTTCATTTTGTTTTTGTTTTTCATCACCATTATGTTTGTGATTATTGAAAACTGAAATTTCTTGACGAAAATGAAGATTTTCCATTAGTTTTTACATTAGTAAAAAAAAAATTTGTAAAAAATAGTTTAAAGAATTTTGACCAGTTCTATATAAGACGGTATTAATCAGAATACTGATTAATGGCCGATGTGCAATTTTAAAATATTTTTTGTATTAAATCCTCTGTATATTTATAATGTCCTAATGGCCAAGTATTTTGTAATAAAGGAAGTGAGAAAAGAAATTAAAATGCATCAAGGTCCTTTAACTTTACTCACCTTTAGCCATGGAACAAGTATATCATTGAGAATAAGACCTAGAAATCAACAAACTTATTTATTTCCATATATCAGTGTATATCCTAAAGTATGCCATAAAAATCAGATCCAAAATAAAATATTTGATGTTTATTTTGGCATTTTATTTATTCTATATACAGATCTTCTCTTTCCCCAGTCCTTGGCCTGACAATGAATAAATTGTATGCTTTATCCAGTTAAATACCACACATCTTGATCTCAGCACTGATTTAGTTGCATCATAGTCCCAGGAAGTTTACACTCTGGGGAAAGTATGAAATGCTGCCTTCTGAAATACATCACTAATCACTTTGTATAGACCTGTGTGAAACCTCTCTGACTTTTAGCAGAGGTCTTGCCCTTTGGCCAGCACTGTTGTACAGCCTCAATGGGAGACAATGTTTTTTCTTCTCTCATTTCACATTTGTTTTCTGCGTAGTTATTTGCATGCCAGAGGTGTTCTTTAGTTCTTTCAAAGAACAACCTTACATCGCTGAAGAAAAAACAATGCTGCTACACTTTGAATTGAGTTTTCCACCTTTGAACCACTTGTGCCTCACATTCTTGGCATGTTGCTGGTATTAGACTCAGGTGGTAATAAGGCATTGAGTTCAGGGGATGATAAAGAACTGAGTTTGACACACAAAGGATAAATGAGAATTGCTGATAGAAAGCTGTTCTACTTTTACATTCAATGTGAGGGGAGGTGGGTGTATTTCCATTTCCCTGTCAGGTACCTGAAAACAACAGACCTTATCCCTGCTTAATCTCAATGGGTTACCTTCATAAGCTCTTTAAAAAGTTATATATGGAAGCCTAGAATAAGCCGATTAGCAATTGTTGTTTGCAATCGGACATCAGCAAAGTACATAATAAGACTGAAACATCACCAAGAATACAGAATGAAGGGGGAAAATAGACATAGTGCTGTCACTTCAAGACTTGGCAGACATAAGGGTCACACAAAACGCAAATTGCTCATCCACACAAACAAACCCCTTCCACTCAGAGACAGACATCTTAGCTTCTCTCTCTCCTTGAAGAGGGCACCTCTGCTGCCACTACTTAAGCAGCAAAAGCTCCATTTTTTTAAAAAGCATTGCCTGCGTACACATTTATTCCTCTAAACTCAAATTCTGACCTTCAGGGATTATGAAACAATAATTGATCACAGTCAGTTATGTTTGATCACGATAAATGTCTTTATGATGGCAGATTCATTTAAATGCCAGCTACATGCCAACCTGCTAGATCTGAGCATTTTTTATGTTTACTGCACTAATGCAAATTTATTAATGCATTATGACATACCTGCCAAATTTTTGTATCGAACGGTTAGCATTTCAAAATTCCTTCCTCAATACTAATACTTGTGCAACAGCAGTTCGGTTTTGACAATATGTCTTTTTTTTTAATCTAACATGGCAGAGATACCAGTGCTGAGCAAGCTACAAAGCCTAATATCATCTTCTGAATAGAGTTTTAGCTGGCCTTGTATCTTCTATGATGACATATTGAGTCCTGATAGGCCATTTGTCAGTCTTAAACAACAGTAAAGATTGAGAGAGTGCAGAAAGAGGGAGAGACTTGATTAACAGTAAAAGTAACACAAAATAGCATGTAAGCTATAAAGTTATCCCCTGAGATTAGACAACCATTTGATTTAATTTTTCCTGACAGTTCAGTATAATATCACATTAGACACATTGTCCTTGGCTATCACTTGTTTCTTCCCCCTGTTTGTCCATAGGAATCTTCTGGACACCATCCTATTTCAGACAAAGCAAATAAACCAGTAACTATTGGAAATACAGGTTATGGTGCAAGCAGGGTTCCTTATGATTTGTGGGTCCTGTAGATGCTGACATGGGAAAAGGGGGGAGGAGTAGGGAGATATATCTGTTTAATGGTTTCTCACTTCAATCCTATGCCCAGATGTGGAATGTGATTTTTCCAAATAAACCATGACCATAATGGTTGCATTATTTGTGGTCACGCAACTTGCCCCATAGATAATGTTGGTATTTTCCAGTAATATCTGGGAAACTATAGTGTTTGAATATGTTTGTTTTCAGTAAGCTCTTTTTTTGTATGCAGTAACTCCACATTACTGAAACATCTTTAAAACTATGGTAGCTTTTCAGATTGATTAGTAACTTCTTCATAATAAGATGGGTTGGGTTTATAATATAGTTCCTATACAGGCCATTTCATCCATAAATAACAAGCTATTTACTATGGAAATATCTCTATCCTAATTTTAGAGGTGTGGAAACTGAGGCAAGGAGCAATGAAATATCTTGTCCAATGAAACACAAATCAGTGGTAGAGATGGAAATAGAACTCACGTGACTCAACAGTCAGCCCAGCAGTGAGGTATTCACCCTAGCTCCCTAGTACTTCCTGAATTTTAGTGGAGTCCAAAGAGTCAAACAGTGAACGTCAAAATTGTTGAACAGGAAGCAGGGCTAGATGAAGCAGTCCAATAAACAAGAAATACAAACCAAAGTTGTGTTGAGGCTCATAAAAGCTCATATCCCCTTCTTCCCTTCCCACAGTCCACTTAAAATATTCCTGCACCTCTTGAGCACATTCTAATTTCTGACAGTAAGTAGTGACTCTCCTCCTCTGGGGAAGCTCAGCCTTTTGATCCTGAAACATTCATCACTGGATCTCTCAGCTGCTTCCTTCCTAGTCATGGTGGTTGTGAGGGGTCCAAGAATGAGGCAATATCTGATAAAGAAAAACTACTCCACTGAGGCTGTAAAGAATAGAAATAGGACATTGGAGTGGATCCAATAAGCCAGTGTAGGGTGGATCAGGCTCCTCCCCTTTCTGTAGGGCTCCTCCCCATTTGTATTTTCTATGCGCAAGAACCGCAGCATCCCTCACCTGAAGAAGGGAAACTAATGGACTGCAGTGTAAGCCACAAAATCAAATTCTCTCAAGAATCCAGCTTTACGTTTTTTAAGTACTCTGACAGCCAATTCTCTCTGAGACTGGTGGCTGTTAATCTGATTCCTTTACCTTCCTTATCCTCTTAGAAGGACAACATCTACCAATTAGTTAGCAGTACTCTAAATCTGAAAGCAAACATACCAGTACCACAAAGAATCTATAACACTATCTCCATAGGATGAAAAGAATCCTGCTGCTTAATTTAAATCAATTTTAACTACTATAGGAGGTGGCGCAACTAAGACCTCTTTAAGCTCTGCAGGTGTATTCATGCTTTACAATTTCAAGGTAAAAAGAAACTGTTGTAAATGAGGATGCTGGCCAAACCTTTTGTATGTATATGATTATATACAAAGTCATCTCACACATCACAAGAACATCCTTTTCTACTCAATTCTGCACAATTATGTAACTTTCCCCCCACTCCCTGAACGTGAGTCTGAACAAAAAATGAATACAAATGGTGCTGGATGGCTGCCCCCTGCAGAGGCAAATTCCTCAAACTTCTGATGCAGAAGTGTAGCTCTGCATTCCCTGAAAACATAGGTGCTGCTTATTTGGCCCTATCCAGTTCTTTGTATGTTAAGATGGTCACAAAATATTTATTAATCAGGGTCAATACTGTTTAGCTTTTAATATCAGAACTTTCTCTGCATTTTGAAAGTTATATATAAAAATTAATAAATCAATTGCATAAGAAATATAGACTATATGAGCCCTCTGAATACTGCTAAAGGAATCTAATCTTAAGCATTCAGCTAGTGTCCCTTTAACTGAAATGTACTGTGGCACCTATAATGTATTCATCCGAGGAAGGACTTCAGCATCTGAAATATCAGTATTTGTTATTTCAGCCCACTTTTGACTTTGGTTTGTTGGAGGATGAGGAAAGAATTTATTAAATAAAATTTGGAAAACAGCAACCTCTCTGTGTTTGAGTTCCCCAACTGTAAAATGGGGATAAAATACCTTCTTCTCTTACCTGATTTCTGTTGTCTACTTAGACCATAAGATCTTTATGGCAGAAACTCTCTTATTCTCTGTTTATACAACACCCATCAAAATGGGGCTGCAATCTCAATTAAGACTATCAGTGCCGCTGGAATACAAATATAAATAATAAATTGGCATTTGTTTTTGCTTTTTCCCCCACATGCTATAATTCAGGGCTTGGCAACCTCTGGCACGTGGCTCACCAGGGTAAGCACCCTGGCGGGCTGGGCCAGCAGGGTGGCTCCAGACACCAGCGCAGCAAGCGCGTGCCTGAGGCGGCAAGCCGGGGGGTGACGTGCCGGTTGTTGTGATGGTGGCAGTTCGGGAGCCTTTGGTGGCGTTTCTGCGGGAGGTACACTGGTCCCAAGGCTTCGGCGGCAATTTGGTGGTGAGTACGCTTAAGGCGCGGGACCAGCAGGTCACCCGCAGAACCGCTGCCGAATCCACGGGACCGGCGGACCTCCCGCAGAAATGCTGCCGAAGGATCCCTGACTGCCGTGCTTGAAGCGGCAAAAAACAGAGCCGCACCTGCGGGCCAGTTTGTTTACCTGCCACTTCAGCAGGTTCGGCGGACCCCAGCTCCCACTGGCCGTGGTTCGCTGTCCCAGGCCAATGGGGGTGGCGGGAAGTCATGGCCAGTACTTCTCTCACCCGCGCCGCTTCCTCATATATCTGAGGAAAATGAAGAGGCACGTGAGTACCTTGAGGATGCAGTATGAAGCATTCTTTCTATGCAGAATTGTGTAGGTCACATCATTAGTAGGGCACAGGGCTTTCATTACAAAGGACATTGTCAGCAGGTGGAATACGAGAGGATTCTAACAGTTTACTTTAACCGCCTGAGTATGTACTGGAGTCTTCACCCATGCTACCCCAGCTACACTGCTATTTTTAGCATGCTAGCTAAAGCAGAGTTAGTGCAGGTATCTGTACATCAGCTTGGAATCACATTTCCCAGTTCAAACGTACACATACCCTGAGGGTAAGGGAGTTACAAATGGCTGTGAAGTGCTTCTTAAATTGTACACCTGTGCAATTCTTTCTGAGGAGTTGTATGCACTCCAGGTAAAGTGAGTGTGGTCTGTGTCAGGTGTAGCTGTACTATTTTTTTTCTTTGTCCTCTCAGAGTATGTCTACACAACAAAGAAAAATCCTTGGCTGGACCATGCCAGTCGATTCAGGTTTGCAGGGCTGGAACTGCAGGGCTATTTCATTGCTATGTTGATGCACAGGCTCAGCCTGGAGCCAGAGATCTGGGACCCTCTCACCTCTCATGGTCCTAGAGTCCAGGGCCCAGCCCCCACCCCGCCCCGTCCCCAAACCTCCACCCTGCCCTGCCTCTTCCTCTTCCCACTCCACCCCTTCCCCAATATCCTCACCCACAACCCGCCTCTTCCTGGCCATGCCCCACCCCCACTCCACCTCATTCTGCCCTCTCCCCCGACCATGCCCTGTGCTTGCTTCTCCCTCTCCCCCCAGTGCCTTCTGCACACCACGGAACAGCTGATAGCAATAGGCGGTAGGCACTGAGAGGAAGGGGAAGGCGCTGATTGGCAGGACCGTGGGAGGCACTCAGGGAGGGAAGCTAGCCACTGGTGAGTGCTCAGCACTCACCATTTTTTCCATATGTGCTCCAGCCCTGGAGCACTCACAGAGTTGGCGCCTATAGCACTCTTCAGTAAGTGAACTAAAGCAAGTCGGGCTCCTGATTTTTATCAACAGGCATACAGTAACTCACTTTAGGATGGGTAGCTCAAATTCCTCCTTCCTTTGAAAACACTTGGTGCTCAATTTTGAAGCATTAATTCAGTGGCCAGTTTGACTCTCAATCAATGTACTTTTTGATAGAAACTAATCCTCATGTTTTCCTTATTATACATAGAAGGAGAGAAATAGTCATTTGATTGCATCTTTCTTTTGCCCCTGCACTTCATTTAGCTATAGGCAGTGCTGTGAAACTGAAATAGCCTGCGAAGATTCAGTCACAGCACTGTTACACTGAGTGTAGCATACATCAGCACTGACAGAGCCTATGGTGCTTCTGTGAATATTGCCAGTGTAATCTGTTTTCAGAGTTATTGAAATACATCAGAAATTTAAAAATGGCTTTTTGTGAGGAGTGACAAAAATATAGTTATTAACACCTAGTGTCACTTTTCTTTGTTTTTGGCTGCAAAAACAGATGCTTGGATATTGTTTTCCATACTTTTTTGTGGCACAATATTTTCCTCCCACCACTCCTATAGGCCAGCTGTTTTAAAACACACTTCTGGCTAAAAAGTGGCTGCAAGAAAGATCATCCATTAATAGACCAAGCTGGCAAGTCAACAGTCACTACCTAAATTCAGGCTGCCAGCTGAGAGAGGATTATACTTGGTTACCCACTATACAGCATAGAGAGACTGACACGACTAGCTCTGAACCATTAACCTTTTCATGCTTGAACTAAGTAAGTAGCTAAGAACAGGAAAATGCTTCCTCCCCTGAAACACTGCTCTTTGGAGCATAACAAATTAGAAAATGGGATCTTCTGTATTCTGTAATCACAAGAATATGTAATAGTTTGCATAGAGGGTACTTTAAAAAAAAACCTGTTAGCTAGACTGCAAATACACAGTGAAATCTTAGCTTGTTCAAATCAAAGATAGAACTCTCATTTACTTCAACAAGATCACAATTTTACTTCTTATACATGCACAAAAAAAAGTCTACTTAATTTTAAAGTAGATATGTACAATGCTATTTGCTTCATTGAACACAAATATTGAAGTTAATATTTACCTGTTTGGATAAAATGGCATAAACCAGAATTACCAGTTCAAACCTTCTGAGGCTTACAATAACCCAACTGAGTTTTTTCTTCCTATTTAACCATTATTCAAACATTATTCTCTGTTGTACTGTTTTTTGCACAATTCAGTATTTTGTAGCAGGCCTTAAAAAGTAGATTCTTTAGCTCTTTGAAGAAGAGCTAGTGAGGAGGCAAAGGAAAATCAAAGCAGTTTTTTTCCTTCTTTTATCTCCAATTTTAGTAACTTTGCTCTGGATCTCCCATCGAGTTCTATGGGAGTGGTGACTGATTCAAGACTACAGGATACTGTAGAGAGGAAGGATGGTCCAATGGTTAGGACACTAGCCTGAAAATCTGTGTTCAAGTCCCTTTTCTGTCACAGACTTCCTGTCTGTCCTTGGGAAAGTCACTTAGACCCAGATTTTTAAAGGTGTTTAGTCACTGAAAGATTCAGGTAGGCAGATTTTCAAAAGGTCCAGGCATCTTACTCCTCTGTGCCTTAGTTTCCTATCTGTAAAGTGTGCAAAGTAATACTTCCCTACTGGACTGTGTTGTAAAGATAAATATATTAAAGGTTGTGAGGCACTCAAACACTTACAATAATGGGGACCATATAAGTAATTTGGATAGACAATAAGGGCCACAATTGTGCCATCCTTATTCACAATGAGTAATACTATATTACTCAAGGAGTCCTACTGAAATCAGTGGATCTACTTATGGCATAAGATATGACAACTTGAATAAGGACTGCATAATCAGCCTGCAAATTATTTTGTTTTAGTGGCTGACATTAGTTTTCATTAGGAGTGTAGTGTCCAGGTTGTTGTTATTTGGGGTGGGAGGCTGGTACAATTATTATAATTCTTTCACAATGAATTGGCATGCTCTACATGTGTATATTGTTTAATTTATGAGTGTAAAAATCCCATTTGCAAACTGCTGAAGAGTTCATTTCATTAATCTTTTAGGAAGAGTTTCTGTCAGGTATTTTAACTATCGGCTCCAAGCTACTTGATGGATTCAAAAAGAAAATATTAGTTGGATCACTAATTAAATAGCCAGAGTTTTGGTTTTAAGGGCTTTTTAGTGGGAGGGGGGAAAATGATATTTTTCTTGTTAACCTTGCCTGGCATTGACTGGTGACTTTAGAAATCTTGTTACAGGACAAATATTTTACCTTCAATTGGCTATTTACTTAAGCTTTAGATGTCCGGAACACCGTCCTTTGAGAACATGCCTTCAATCTGCCCTTTAATCACAGTTGCATTAGCCGCTGTCAATAGCCAGCAGCTTCCATGAATGTTTAATTCAGAGATGACTATTCTTTACTGTATGTATACTTTAGGTCAGCGGTTCTCAAACTGTGGGTCAGGACTGCAAAGTGGGTCACAACCCCATTTTAATGGGGTCACCAGGACTGACTTAAGACTTGCTGGGATCCAGAGCCAAAGTTCAAGGGCTTCAGCTCTGAGCAGTGGAGCTCAGGTTACAGGCCCCCTGCCTGGATTTGGCCCCCACCAGGCGGGGCTAGGGCAAGCTCAGACTTTGGCCCCCCCTTCTGGGGTTTGTAGTAATTTTTGTTGTCAGAAGGGGGTCGCAGTGCAACAAAGTTTAAGAACTCCTTCTTTAGGTGAATTGTGGACAAATCAACAAGTACAGTCCCCAGAAGCTACCGGACACCAGTGATAGGGCAGCCATTGCATCATGTTAAGTTTCTCTTTTACAAGGTAGCAGAGGCTCATATTTGACTTCTGTTCTGTGATGGAGTTAGTCAGTTAGCTGTCCTGAACACATTTGACAAATTTAGGGCTGGATTGTGAGTAGCATCTTTTGACACAAGCAGTCCCATTGACATCAGTGGGACTATTCATGGAGTTAGGTGGTATTCAGAATGAGTAAGGCTAGTAGAATGTGAGAATCTTTTAATGGATATTATATATCATAGTGTTAATAGCTACTGATACAGTTTTCAATTAGGTTGTTTTGCTGCCATGTCAAAAATGTAATATACAATGGACTAAACTACTTCAGAAAGGTTTCCATCAGTAGAGCTGAAGTGGGTAATTTGGACAATATTCCATAACTAATTCCACACAAAGAGATAAAAAGAGAGAAAGATAGGGAAAAGAGGGAGCACATAGGAAATCCATTAGTGCAGGTGTAATCCACACACCTTCTGGGTGCGGTGTTCTGTCCCATCTAGTGGCACCGAGAGAGAGAGAGGCTCATGCACTAAACTCCAAAGATCTCAGGTTCAATCCCGCCCACTGAGAACTGGCGTCTGTCGGTCTTACACAGGACTAGTGATATATATATTTTTTTTTTGGTCAAGGTCTAAATTTCTTGGTCAAGGTATAGTCAAGGTCCAGACTCCAGAGAAAATAATAAAACAAAACAACAATAATAATAATTAGTTAATAAAATGATTTTGGGGTCCATTCAAAAGCATCTGGCAGTAAGGATTTGGCCTGTGGTCTGCCTATTGACTACCCCTGCACTAGTGTTTCAGCCAATTAACAAAGAACGAAGAACTAAATTCAGCTTTGCTTTAAGACAGTACAACTCTCCTTTAATTAAATGGGAGTTGGTAATGATATGGCTCAATTTGGTCTCTGATCTACAATGCACTCGACCTAAGTTGGACGTATGCATCTGCTGTGGAATTTCCAATATGCACTAACAACCAGGAAACAATTAATAGTATTTTTAGAGATTTCTAAAAAAACAAAATGTAGTAGCCACTAAAGACATAAAATTATATTAATGGAGACTACGTTAAGGGAGGCAATGGATGCACAAATACTAAGCCCCACAAGAGATTTGCATATGATGTGGGAAGCTTATTGAAAGTTAGGTAGTTAGACACATCTGTCTGACAGAAAACTACACTCCAAGTGACTTCATTGATCTTGCCTTTATTAATATAGACATATAGCCTAGTATACAGATAATTTATTGGGGGTAAGAGCACCAACCAAAACAAAGCATTACATTGCACACACAATTTCCCCCCTGGGTAGAAGATGAGAAAAGACTGAACTACATGTGACAGACATTAGTCACATCACTACCGCAAGGCACTCAGATACCAGTGTGATGAGGGTAGAATAAGAACCTGAATAAAAAGGGAATAGAAGTGAATCTGTCCACTGCTCAGCCCGATATTTTGAAGCAATTCTGGTGGTGTTGAAATTGCTGAGCAAGCTGGGTAATTCAGGGTCAGCCCATATCTCATTGTAAGGAAGACACATAATTATTTTGCAATTTTAAAAAGCCAGATAATTTAAAATTAAATATAAATAATTTGCAGGACATGACACACAGAAACTAAAATGTACCAAAAAAAATCAATATACCACAGAGTTGGTTCTGATTGGAATTAATCAATCAGACTATCACATAAAGCCTGCCAGTGTGTGCCTCTCCTTAATGAAAAGGAAAGCCAGGAGCATGGAGAAATCACAGTGTTTAATGTCATTTCTCATCCTTGCATTTTCAACTGTAATAACAAACACAGTGTCAAACTATTTGGCCAAAGGCCAGCAACCCAGTAACTGGCCACTATCTTCACCACAAATGAGATAAAGAAGATATAGACTACTCATAAAATTCTAGTCTTCCTATCTTAAACCACAGTGCTACTGCAAATAGAATGTACTATGCCTCTTTTTTACATTTTAAGGTTACCAATTATTCCTTAACTAGATATACATACTGTAAAGATTAACCTATAAGAGATTCGAACAGTTATTTTAATTAAAATAAATGAGTGTTTTAGTCTGGATATCTTTGATCATTGTCATGTTAACTAACTGAATACCAATGAAGTCTTTGAATAGCAAGCTCTGTTGGGATTTGTGCACCATGCAATGTCCAGCAAGGCTAAAAATCCAGTAGGCTAATGCTTTTGTTTCTTTATTCAGTTTCATCTTAAAGGTAAATGTTATCCAGTGCAGTTTTACATTAAACACCGTCAGTACCTGTTAAGTCTTTTATAGTGAATTGCTACTGTCAAAGGGCTAATCTTCTTTCCTTTTTATCATTATTATTCTACCTGACAAAAGGCTCAGATAGGCTTTATACGGGATACAAGCAATGAAATGAGTTGGTTGCTCATACTCATTAGAGTCATTCTGCTTGTCTAGGTGAGAGACAAAGGTTCACTTAAGTAAAGCTTTCCATCCTAATGACACATGAACAGACAGTGCAAATGTTTTACCTCTGCTTTTCATTAATTTAGCTCACTTACCTCTCCCCTTTCAAAGAGAGAATGGAAGGAGATAGCAGCAAACAATAGCATAAACTCACATACATTTTAATGTCCTACAACTGTGAGTACTTGTCTCTTAAAGATACTGATATTTCCATAGCAAACATCTTCAGATCAGAGGGAAAGCTGTTTGCAGTTTCCATTCCCAAGCAAACTTGAACTGTGTGTGTGGTCTCTTTGATTTAAAGAAAGCAAAAATGTGACAGCAGGACTTCTTATCAAATAAGGGCACTAATTTAAAGAAGAAGCTTTCATGGTAATCCAGAGCCTATCATTCCTCATGATGCCCACATGCAAGAGTCAGAGGTAAGAGTGACTTGTGATGAGCAGGAGATACTAGGCTTACAGCAGGGTATACAAAAGACAATTAAACCTTCTAGCTAGCAATTAGAAACAATACATCCCTTAGCTCTTCTAATAGTTAAAACCAATTAGAGCTCAATCTTGCTCATATAAAGAGAAAAACAGATCATCAGATGGAGTTGACTCATCAAGCCACAGAGTGACCTCTTGACATTGTGATTATCATCTCTGCATCACTCCAGGTCCATCACTGTTGGCACAACATTGCACCACAGTGACTCATTGTGTCTCTCAGCAGCTCCATTTGATGCAATGGGCATGGTGTACATTTAATTACTTGACAGGAGCTACAGAAAGGATAGCTCTTGCCCAATAACTCCTTTCTCTCCTCTTTCTACCACCACAATCCTACTTCTCATTGCTTGGAACATATGGGGAAGAAAGGGGGATTTCTCTGCTTTTTGCTCCTTCTCTCACCACCAGCTGATCTGAGGAGACTGTTGGCCGAGAACAGTCTGAGGAGACTGTTGGCCAACTGAGCTGACTCACATAAGTTTCCATTTCAAGAAATGGAACTATGTTGAAATGTGTAGATTATGTACTGATTTTAACATAGTGTCTAAAAAAAAGTTATAGTAATGTTAAAAACTCACTCACTCACCCTGACCCTCATCCTCTCCTCCACCCTGCTCTCTGGAATTCCATATTGTTCACTTATGTTTAATTTAATAACCCAGCAGGAATTATACTAGTTATAATTGCCAGAAAAATACTTTCCAAAGTCTGCAGAATAAATAAATATAGGCGGACAATAAGGGCTGGCATAGTCTACTGACTTGAGTGGAAATGTTAAGTTTTCCTGAAGATATGGCCCTGTACTATTCAGTGGAAGCCCCTAACAGAGGATTTAAGCATAAAACAAAATTCAAATTAATACTGAAGAATAATAATACTAAAATAGCTCAATGTACCATTTGCAATTCTGGTTATAGACACTGGGACTGCTCCTCAATTAGTGTTAATCAGTATACCTCCACTGTGTTCAGTGGATCTGTGGCAGTTTAAAGCACCTCAGGGAGGGGCTTTGAAAGAACAGCAGGGGAAAGAAAACTCATGGTGCCTTTACACATTGCACACAACCGCGCTTGGGGCCACAACTTGCCTGTGGGCTTGAGGGGGGGGGGGTCTTTGCCTGATTTGAATCCTTCTGTCGAGACAGTTAAGCCTACTGGCTCTCATGTACCCAAGGGAGGACTTATAAAGTCCTCCACCTGCCCAGGATGTCTTTCCCCCCTTGTGATTAGAATAGGAGCAAGGTTTGCTTTGGGCATCATGGGGATAGGAAGAAGTTTATCCTTACTGCTTAATTGGACCAGCAGTTGTTTCAATTTTTATTTTTGATAGATAGATAGATAGATAGATAGATAGATAGATAGATAGATAGATAGATGATAGATAGATGATAGATAGATGATAGATAGATGATAGATAGATAGATAGATAGATAGATGATAGATAGATGATAGATAGATAGATAGATAGATAGGATTTCCTCTCATCATCCCACGGACTCAGTAGGTAGGTTAGATTGTAAAATCTGTCATGTCACAACCTGGTAGATGCTCAGAACATTTGCTCATTCAGCAGCGGGACTGGTTCCCTGATAAAATGGAATTAGAAGCGGATTAGGAGATGCCATCTCCTAAAGAAGGTGGGGAATGGAGTTGGGGCTCCTAATGATGGTACAGTGAGGAAAACCCCCTAACCTTTCCCTTATCCCTCTGACTAGGGGAGGATGATAGTGTCCCAGCAACAGTGCTAGTGTAGGCCTGAGACCTCATCAACCCCCTCCTACCCCTAACCCCATATTAAACCAGCCTTGGGAGAAACTCAGGCCTGGTCTACACTACGCATTTATACCGATTTTAGCAGTGTTAAAGCAATTTAACGCTGCATCTGTCCTCACAACAAGGCCATTTATATCTATATAAAGGGCTCTTTAAACCGGTTTCTGTACTCCTCCCGGACAAGAGGAGTAGTGCTGAAATCAGTATTACCGTATCCGATTAGGGTTAGTGTGGCCGCAAATCTACGGTATTGGCCTCTGGGCGGTATCCCACAGTGCACCACTGTGACCGCTCTGGAAAGCAATCTGAACTTGGATGCACTGGCCAGGTAGACAGGAAAAGCCCAGGGAACTTTTGAATTGCATTTCCTGTTTGCCCAGTGTGGAGCTCTGATCAGCACGGGTGGCGATGCAGTCCCAAATCCAAAAAGAGATCCATCATGGATTGTACGGGAGATACCGGATCTGATGGCTGTATGGGGAGACAAATCTGTTCTATCACAGCTCCGTTACAGAAGACGAAATGCCAAAGCATTTGAAAAAAATCTCCAGGCTATGATGCAGAGTCCACAGCACAGTGCTCTGTGACAAGCGTAACGGAAAGCCAAAGAATCAAATGGATGCTCATGGAGGAAGGGAGAGGGGACTGAGGACTCCAGCTATCCCACAGTCCCCGCAGTCTCTGAAAAGCATTTGCATTCTTGGCTGAGCTCACAATGCCTGTAGGGTCAAACACGTTGCCTGGGGTGGTTCAGGGTATATCTCATCAATTTACTCCCCCTCCCCCCCATGAAAGAAAAGGGAAAAAAATCGTTTGTTGACTTTTTTCCAATATCACCGTATGTCTACTGCATGCTGCTGGCAGACACGGTGCTGGGGCAATGAACAGCAGCATCCTCTTCCCTCCCTTCCCTGGTGGCAGACAGTACAGTGCAGTAGGACTGGTAACCGTCCTCGTCATCAGCCCGTGAGTGCTCCTGGCTGGCCTCAGGTGAGGTCAGCTGGGAGCGCCTGGGTAAAAATAGGAATGACTCCCAGTTATTCCCAGCAGATGGTATAGAACGGCTGGTAACCGTCCTCACCATAGCAACTGGGGGCAGTACTCCATAAGCCCCCCCCCTTCATGTCTAAAGAAAAGATTCTGTACTGCCTGGACTATCACAGAGCGGGATGCTGCGCTCCTCTCCCCTCCACCATTTAATGTCCTGCCTGGACTATCATAGCAGCTGGAGGCTGCCTCCCCCTCATTTTATCTCACTAAAAAGTCAGTGTTGCTTATTCCTGCATTCTTTATTACTTTATCACACAAATGGGGGGACCCTGCAATGGTAGCCCAGAAGGGTTGGAGGAGGAGGGAAGCAATGGGTGGGGTTGTTGCACAGACACCCCCTAGAATGGCATGCAGCTCATGATTTCTGTGGGATCTGACAAGGAGCGGCTGTGCTCTCTGGTTCTCTGATACGCTGGTTCTCCAGTACACTTGCCCCATATTCTAGGCAGGACTGACTTTATTTTTAGATACAACATAAAGGAGGAAATGACCTGGGGGCTCATTCCCATTTTTGTCTTTGTACCCCCGGCCGACCTCAGCGAAGGTCAGCCAGGATCACCTATGACAGCAGCAGACGGTACAGAATGACTGATAACCATCATCTCATCGCCAATTTACAATGGCACAGCAGACGGTACAGAACAACTGGTAACCGTCTCTGCTACCTTGCAAAGGCAAATAAATGCTGCTGTGTATTGCTGCAGTACCGCCTCTGTCAGCAGCATCCAGTACGTATACGGTGACAGTGACAAAAGGCAAAACAGGCTCCATGTTTGCCATGCTATGGAGTCTGCCAGGGCAACCCAGGGAAAAAGGGCATGAAATGATTGTCTGCCGTTGCTTTCACGGAGGAAGAAATGAGTGACAACATTTACCCAGAATCACCCGCGAGACTGTTTTTGCACCATCATTGGGATCTCAACCCAGAATTCCAATGGACGGGGGCGACTGCAGGAACTATGGGATAGCTACGGGATAGCTACCCATAGTGCAAGGCTCCAGAAATCGACGCTAGCCTCGGTACATGGACACACACCACCGAATTATTGTGCTTTGTGTGGCTGCATGCATTCGACTTTATACAATCTGTTTTATAAAATCAGTTTACGTAAAATCAGAATAATCCTGTAGTGCAGACGTACCCTCAGAGAGTTCACCACTAAAATTGAACAAAGGAAATGTTCTGCTGCTGATAAAACCCCCCTGCCCTCCACCTTAGGAATGTCCCTAATGAGAGTTATAACCACTAAGCTTGTAAAGACACTGGGAAATTAGGGAGGATACAGAAAGAGACTCAACAAATGGTAAAATAAGCTCTGACCAGTATTTTATGCTGATCATCTGGACAAATAGAGAAGGTCAAAATTAAGTTACAATTTGGGCATGAAAGATAAAATGTAAAGAACTTGTGCAGCAAGGAGGACACATGGGTGCTGGAACTCTGACCCCTCTGCACGACCATGACGTACACAGACATCATTGAGAACTCCCAAATGAATGAATCCTGACTGGCCATCGCGTGAAATTTGTCCGTATATTGGGAGTGGTGAGCATAAGAGATTTGCTTGGTATACGTATTCTGTGTGTATTGCTAATAAATAGATGTTTTGAACACAACCATGTAAGGCTCTTTTGCTGGGAAATGATTCCACAGACCCGTAGAGCCCTGAGCCCCAAGGGATAGGGTGGATACTTAAATGGACCAGGTTTCTTTCTGAGCCCCATGGGTAAGGATAGGTGCCTTTTACACCTTGAGCCCTCAAAAGGGAAAGGGTGGCGGTACCTAAATTGATTGGGTCACGCCTTGAGCCCTCGGTAGGGTATAGGTGGGGTGCCTTAAATTGAGCGGGAAAACCGGCTACCCTTCTCCTTACTTCTTAGACTAGGGGAGGGTGATAGTGTCCCAGCAACAGTGCTAGGAACAAATTAATGGTGGGGGGCGGGGGGGTTTGGAAGCAGCCCTCCACCAGGTAATACAAATGACAAAGAAAGAGTGACCTGCATTGGACAAGTGATTGCTGGATACTTCCCAGATGTAGTACTTAATACAGTTGCAGACCTAATAAACCACATTTCTGATGGCTTGCTGTTGTTCTTGCCTGGGACACTGTTCTATGGAGTCAAAAATGCTTCATTATAGGCCTGATCCTGAAAGGTACTGACAACTCTCAACTCCTCCTGAAGCCTCATCTCCTCACAAAAAATTGACCACCCAAGAAAAATCCCTTCTACTCCCCACCTTGCCAAAAAAAAAAACACCCAAATCAAAACAACATTCATTTAGATAATTTAAGAACAAATAGAACATGAAATCCATGCTGCAAACCCAGTCTCCAGCTCCTTGAGCGAACAGAAAGCAACAGGAAGAAGAATAAAAAAATATGCCACGAGGCCCACCACTATGCTAAGAAATATTTGGAAGATTAGGGTACAGCATATGACATGGTAGTGCTGGTTTTGCAAATTTTGTAATATCAGCTGAAAATTAAATTTGACCTGAACCACACATCAAACTGTCAGTTCCATTCACCTAAATTAAATATAACTTGAGCTGCCTGAACAATAAAATCAGCAAATTAGTTATTAGGTATTTCTCACATGGTAACTAAAGTTAAAAGGTCTCTGAAAACTCTTGAGGCTAATCTTACATGAGATACCACTGAGGACACAATTAAAAGTGTATGTACACTTACACTGTTGATAATTGTCAAACAAACAAACAAAAAATGCCTATGCGAACTTTAAATTTTGACTACTTTTGTTTCTCTCTAAGAGCAATTAATACCTGTTCCCAGAGGAGCAACTGGACTGGAAGGAGGAAAGAAACCCAGGACTCCCTTTGGGGAGATAGTAACAGTAGCATGCATTAAATATGCAAAAGACCATTAGGTGTGATTAAAGATTAATTCTGTGTCATAGACAGAGCCTGAGATCATTACAGGTCATGAATTGCATCTTAATTATTTGGCTTACTGTTTTTATTTAATTAGCTTGGCTTAATGAGTATTTAGTTATAGATGTCCAGGACATCAGAACATTGTGGAGCATATTATTAAGTGACAGGCTCAGCTGCTGACTCTGGTTCAGATAAAAATCTTCCATGTATCCACATATAAGATTGTTTGAGAATAGAGAAAAGTAGGTTCTATATGCCAAAATATATAGTGGGTAAGTTTAAATTCTACTTTCAGGGGAAAAAAAATGGGGGGCTTGTAAATGGGAGCTATGTGCTCATAACCAAAGGTAGAATTTGGCATTGAATACAACAGTTTTCCAGACATAATTGCTGAAGTGCTGTTTGTTATGCCAGATATATGGGGCAAAATACTCTAACTTTGCCCTGCGTACTATACCAGGCACAAAGTACTATCAAGTTTCTGTATTCC
Source organism: Gopherus evgoodei (assembly GCF_007399415.2). NCBI lineage: Eukaryota > Metazoa > Chordata > Testudines > Testudinidae > Gopherus > Gopherus evgoodei. Next base: position 70,926,604 of record NC_044322.1, read on the forward strand.
AATAACTACCAAGGTCTAACATGACGTATTCACTTGGAACCAGTAGCAAAGGGATTAATTATAAAATAACAGCAGCAACAACAACAACACGGCTAAACTTAATAATGAAATTCTGCAATGAAGCATTGACAAGGCGTCTATAAACTTTTCAAACAGAAGTTATTTTCCTCTGACAGAAAAAAGTAATAAATTAAAGTGTTTTAAAAACATATTTTAAAAAGATATTTTATTGTTCTGGGAACTAGCTGTCTTTTCTGCAAAGCCTTTGAATGACTCTATTCTCCTGCTGTCCCTGACCAATGACAGTCCAAACCAAACATGTTTGGATCCATACGCAGATGACACCATCTCAATGGCCTGGGGTTGTTGGTCGGACTGACAGTCAAGAGACACACAGTCCAGGAGGGAGGGAGAAGTTGTGCTGCCTCCCATTGTCCAGACTCAGCGGGGAGTGGGCAGGCAGACTCTCCCTTCTAGAGGTTTACTCCTTCACTGAGCTTTGCAAAGAAATCCCAAACTTCAGACCACCTCCCTGGGTGGGGACAGACTTTCAGTACCCACAGACAGAAGGAAGGGGGTCAGGACTCTCTCACCAGGTGAAGATTGCTGGACATGTGTGAGTGAGAGGAAGCATTCTGAGGCATGGCAAGGATCAAATGAGAAACAAACTGCCACAGCCTGGAGAGAACTCTGGTCTCCCATGTTTAAAAAAGATGAATTCAAACTGGAACAGGTGCAGAGATGGACTACTAGGATGATCCGAGGAATGGAAAACCTACTTTATGAAAGGAGACTCACAGAGCTTGGCTTGTTTAGCCTAACCAAAAGAAGGCTGAGGGGAGATATGATTGCTCTTTATAAATATATCAGAGGCATACATACAAGAGAGGGAGAGGAATTATTAAAGTTAAGCAACAATGTGGATACTAGAACAAATGGCTATTAGTAAGTTTAGGCTTGAAATCAGGTGAAGATTTCTAACCATAAGAGTTGTCAAGGAACAGCCTTCCAAGGGGAGCAGTGGGGGAAACACACCTAAGTGGCTTCAAAACTGAGCTTGATAAGTTTATCAAGACAGAGGGCTCTGATTTACTAAGGGAATTCTTTTCCAGAATTCTTGCCTGGTGGATCTTGCCCACATGCTTAGGGTTTAATATCACCATATTTGAGATCATCAAGGAATTTTCCCACAGGTCAGATTGGAAGAGACCCCAGGTGGGTTTCGCCTTCCTCTGCAGCATGGGGCACAGGTCACTTGCAGGTTTAAACTGTGTAAACAGTGAATTCTCTGTAACTTGAAGTCTTTAAACTATGATTTGAGGACTTCAGTAACTCAGCCAGAGATTAGGGGTCTATTTCAGGAGTGGGTGAAGTTCTGTGGCCTGCAACGTTCAGGAGATCAGACTAGATGATTAAAATGGTCCCTTCTGACCTTAAAGTCTATGCGTCTCTACTGATGGAGGCAGGCTGTCCAGAACCAGGATTCCAGGAGCAGATGGTGAGTCAATGCCCCCCATTCAGAGGATTTCAGAGGGGAATGGTGAATTCCTCCAGTCAAGGGGTATATGAAAATAAGTTCTCTTCTCTGAACTACAAAGAGCAGCGGAAGGGGCAGATTGTCTGATGTGCTGGGGTGTGACCCTGGATGCCTGTATCAGGAAACACTGGACTCAGACACGAGTCCAGTGTTTCCTGATACAGGCATCCAGGGTCAGACACGAAGGCTAAGTTGAGGAAAAGTGATGATTAAAGGATGAAGGGGTCTGGGCCTTCCCGCAGGAGTATACACGTAACCCAGGTGGGTTGCAAGTTTGAGACTGCATAGGATGGAGCCAGAAGCACAGCTTCCAACTCTGTAAAAGGAGCAGCTGCAGATATGCCCCAGCCTAGAACAAGGGTAGCAGACAAGCAGCCCTATAAGAGGTTGGGGGAACCTGAAGAATCTCTAGCACCTTTCATTCCCAAAAGGCTAGAGGGCCTGCCCAACTTGGGTAGTTGCTATTCAGGAGGAAGTGCACATTTTGTGGTACTGACAGAATCCTCCAGCAAATTACTATTTGCAGAGACAGACACCTGAAAAGGGGTGCATGGGATTGAGGCGAGATGCCCCAACAGTAAGGTCAGTGCTCCCAAGATGGCACTGGCCTTAGCAGAAAAACATGGGCTATCACGCGCTGGACCCCTCTTTACTGAGAAACACAAATATCAGACTTCAGCTATTTGTATTTGTTTTCAGGGATCTTCACAACCCATATCCATCATACCTATAATTTCTCACTCAGAAATGAAAGGTCCATTCCCACCTCCGATCAACCATTGCCCTGTCCATCACCCACTTGTTAAATTTTCAAACAAGCACCTTTGTGCTTTCTCCCATTTTGCTGCTCATGCTAGAGAGAAGCTCCTCATAAACATCCACAAAACAAATGCATTCTTCAAAGCCCTCCTTAAAAAATTATCCTTGGCTGTGAGGCCTACAAAAAAAAACCTTGACAGCAGCAAAGCAGTTGGTTTGTTGAGACCACTGCATATTATGCTGACCAATATAATTTCATTGTTTTCTCTCTGTGTTGTTTCTTGTCTTATACTAAGCTCCTTGGGGCAGGGACTGACTTTTTGTTCTGTTTTACAGCCCCCTAGGACAACTGAGTCCTCGTCTATGACTAGGGCTCCTAGGTGCTACAATATACAAATTGTAAATAATAACACCATAGGGGATGCAGGTGTTGATGCCTGGAACTTATAGTCCACTTCAGCCATCTGTCCCAGGCTGTAGCCTGCTAAAGAAAAACTTTGGAAGGGGGATTATGTAGACGAAATCAGTCTTCTTTTGTAGAAAACTGGAAGGAGGATGCTGGGAAGGAAGGAAGACAAATCCATCAACCCGAGATTTTAATTTGCTATTGTAACCCCCTGCTTGCTTGACATGGTGTTCTGTCCTCCTGTAGCGGTGGCTAAGGGCCCTAGAGAATGGTGAGCCTGCTACAGCCTTGGCTAACAGACGTGTCATTTTGAAGCTTATTACTACAAGGTAAGGCTGGGCCCACGGTTTCTCCACATTGTGTTCAGTCTTTGAAAGGTTTAGCACAAGGTAGAATGCATGAATGTGAAGGAAACAGGCTTGCACCATGCACCTACTTATCTTGATGACTTTCTCTTTACAGATAAATCTGGGATGGGCAAATTGCCTGCCTATTAAGAACATTTCAGAAGCTGTCCCCCTAGCCTCAGAAAAGACTGAAAGCCCACACAGAAGTCAATGTATTTGAAAGCTGAATTGGATATAAAGAATAGTTAGACAATGAAAGGGTGTAGGGTGTAGATAAGGGCAATTAAAGGTTCTAGGAAAGTTACACAAACAGTTACAGGTAATCACGGGGTATCTGAATTTTGCATGTAGGGTGGTCACTCTGGGTAGGACCTTTTGTGCCCACTAGAGCGCTGCCACCTTTAGGGTTGAGAAGCTTGCTCATTACATTAGAGTAATCAAAGAAATGAAAAGATGATTTGGTGGTATGGGAAACACTATTAGTTGTTTCAGATATATATCTATTAGGCGATCTGACTGGAGGCTGAGAACAGAACATATGATACAATCTGCTGCCGCTGTGGGAATCAGTTTTGGAATATATTGTCAAAGGAATTGCTTTGCACAGACATGACTCGAAGAGTGGGCAGCAGAGGGTACAACTAGTGATATTACTTTTCTTGATATTTTTTTTCCACTATTGGTGGCAGTCACTATTTGGGAATAACCAGGTTCATTTTTTGTGTGTGAACCAGGCAATGGTTCACATTATCAATCAGTCAGCAAAGCTGGCACAGGGAAAGTGGCTGTAAGGGCATTTGTTTTGTATTGTCTTTTGTTTAACATTTTTGTTCTGTGCAGTGCACAGTCCTGGTAATAACAACACTGCTCAGGCTATGTCTCTAGGATGATAGATTCCAGAAGCTCACATACTTTGCCAGCTGAGACCTGCAAGTGAGGCCTCATCAGTTGAGGAATTCTGGCTCATGATTGATGGAAAACGTCATTGCCCCTCAGATTTTAGAAGGTCCATTTTATGGATTCATATAAATTAGAATTAGGGAAGGACTCCAGTGCATCTGGCCCATCCCCACGCTTCAGATGACGAGATATGAGGTGTGTCTGATCCACCATAGATTGGATTTGGGTTCATCCTGGATTGAGTTGCCATGCTGTCCTGGCCAGTTGTAGTAGGTGAGCAGGATTTGCTTACCCTTGTAGGGGATTCTAATTAAGTTAGCATCTGGACCATCCTTCCATGAGCTATTGATGCAAAGAAGATAAAGACACTCTATAACCATACATATATAACCATGCATAGGTTTACTGGAAGCTTTACCCAGAGTGTAAAGTTGTGGGGTGGTCTTATGGGAGTAGCAATGCTGCAACCCTCTGCTTGTTCACCTGCTGACAATAGCTTACCTGGGACCCACGAAGCCCAGCCCCAGTATGCGGTTCTACCTCAAGGTCTGTTTGGAGGAATCCCCGAGCAGCTGATTAGCCCACCGGCCACTCTTAAGCCAACAGCAGGAACAGGAAGCTTCCTGAACAAATGAGCTCTGAACTGTATGCCTTGTTCTTCCTGCTCCTTGCTCCTGCTTCCCCAGCTTGATTTACTGGCATCCCAACCCAGCATGACTCCTGGCATCTGACTTGTGGTTCCTGACCTCCAGTTTGTCTCCTGCTTTTGACCTCCCAGTATTCTGACCCAGACTCTTGATTCCTGTCTAATAATGATGGACTCTGGCCCCATCCACTAGGTCTGATTGCCCATGGCCTGGTCGTGACACAGCATTTGCTGTGGCCTTTTTTGGTGCTTATAAACTTAGGGAGCTTGTGCTGCAGGCAGCAGGACTGCTCCAGTCATGAATTAGAATTGGCGGCTGTGCAGCTTATGTAAGGAGAAATATCCTTGAAACTGAGATATTTAAAAGCTGATCAAACAGGAAAGGGGGCCACAATAGAGCAAAAGGAATGCACAGATGAAAGGAGTATGTTCCAGGAATGCCGTCAAAGCTTTTTAGCCATATGGGACAGGGAGCCAGGTACCAGGTTGTGACATTATGAGTGTAATATAATATCTCATTGAAAGGAGACAGGGCCAGAAAGAGTTAATTAACTCACAGATGGACCGACCCATGGACCAACTTTAGAGACTTGTTAGGAAGATCTGTAAATGAATAGATCTTTGGAATGCAGTCTGCATTGTTAGAGATAGAAGGGTAAATGTTTGCTTAGGTCTTGTGATGTAAGCAAACAAGTCTTGTCTATTACTACAGCTTTGATTCAAAGGTCAAGAAAGGAGTATTAACATTTAGGAAGACATTGGAGTGAAGTAGATTTATTGTCTATATGTCTCTTTAAAGATCGTGGTAATCTGTATCTGAACTGTTTAATGGATACATTATCCTGTGCTAATTGCTATGATGGTTAGAAGAAGGAAAGTTAAGTCTATTGTTTTCTCAAGCCAAAAGGCTGCTGGAAATGTGTAAAAACCTTGGGACATGATCCTACTTCATCTTAGATCTGCTTTGGGTTTCAAGAAGGGGAAACCTTAAGACATAAGGATTGAGATCCCCAGTCATTGACTGGAGTCACCCTGAACACGGACCCTGGACTATAACCTATGGACTATTTCTAAGAGAACTTTTGGCATCTATAAGCTCATCTCTACTATGTATCTGAACCTCAAGAATTAAATTCAAGTCTGTATGTATACTGATCTTTTAACCAACTCTTTCTCCCTTTTCTTTTTAAATAAATTTTAGCTTGGTTAATAAGAATTGGCTAATAGCGTGTATTTTGGGTAAGATCTAAGTTATAATTGAACCTGGGTATGTGGCTGATCCTTTGGGATTGGAAGAACCTTTTCTTTTAAATGATGAGATAAGATTTTCAGTAATCATCATCATATCTGACGTGTGTGTCTGGACAGAGGCCTGAGGCTGGGTACTTTAAGGGAACTGAATTGTTTGGACTTCTGAGTAACCGATATGGTAATACAGAAGTTGTTTTGTGCTGGCTTGGTAAATCTAAGTATTGGAATATCCACCAGCATTTTGGGTTTGTCTGCCCCGTTTTGTTTGCAGTTCACCCTGATTGAGTGACCTCAGTTGACTCCCATGGGCAGCACCGTCACACAGGTCATTATTAATAAATAATGCTTTAGCTTACTTAGATCTCAATCTGGCATATTTTGGCATGTATTCCTTTACAGTGACATCAGTAGCATCAAATGGTTTCGATCCTTGGAAGGTCCAGGCAACTGGGTCCTTGAAATTTGATTGTTACGAGGACCTATGTTTGCCCTCCTGATGGGGCACTGGGGCATGCCCTGGCTTTGAACTAACTCTGTCACTTACGATTGCAGGAGACATTGGGAAGAGGGTTGATGTCTGGATCTGCAAGCACTCTGTTGTGCATTGGTCCCACAAACAGGCAACTAGATCAGAAAGTGGATCCCAATGGAGTGCCAGGGTTCAAGTGGTCTGTCTTTGATGGTTCAGCAGAAGACAGATGTTGTGGAATCAGCTTATACTTCTTCTGCATTTGTTGTGGCTGAACTAAAGCCACCAAATGTCACCATGGTAAAAATGACCTTGGGGCTTGCACTGGAATAATCTTGGGAATTAGGATTGAGAAAGATGTGGAATTGGTTAGGGGGTCATGGCCACACACAAGGTTGTTTTGGCCAAAAATGCTTGTAAGGCAAGTTTGGTGGAAGCTATCGAGCCAGCCCCCATGGGTTGGACTAGAAGAATGTGAACCATAAGGCTGCCAAGATAATTTTGGAAGAAGTTGATCAAACACAGAGACTTCGGATACACTGGTCCTGAGCTTTTTAGCGATGATAGAGTCCACTGGTCAGATGCAAGGGCTTACCAAGCTATTTTCTGGCATCCCAATGGACACTGAAGATAAATTCTGAAAGAGCCAGCTCCCTGAGGTAAATAAGGCCCAGAACTTTGTTGGTAGACCTTGTGTTTATAGGATAAAGGCAGATCTGAAGTCCTCATGGGCTGAAGTCACCCTTCAGTATCCTCTACTCTCCCCATCACCATGCAGTGGGAGAGAAAGAGGATTCAGAAGTGAGCTGAGTCCTAAGGGTAGACCAAGGAGATTTTATGATGGAAACTCTGTATCCCTGTACTGGACCCAGATAAATGTCTGGTGTATGAGAGCGGTGGGAAGATAGCCGCCACCCTCCCCCCTCCCCCCGCCTATTAAATTAATAAAGTTTTTGCCTGCTACAAAAATACAACCCTGAGTCTGTTATTTATTCACCAGCATTTCCTACCCAATTTCCCTGAAGTTCTTACATATTTAGATTCAGGGTTTTGATTTGGGCTCATCTGTTATGATCCCCTCTCTCTCATTCCATGGTCCATTCCCACCTTTACTTTGACTCTGAATGCTGAATTTCCATTACTAAAATATTTAAAGGATTTGAAACTCCACCATAAAAATCTGCACCAGTGGTTAGTATTTATAGAACACCAATAAAAAAGAGGACATAGCCCATTAGGAAGATAGGAGTCTAAATAAATTATATGAACTAGTTCCCCTTTATCCATCATTTTTACATGTTCAAAATAATTCTAAGAGAGATTAGTGAGACACTATTTTCCTTTACAGAAACTGTATTGTTAGACCTTATCATACCATAATCTTCCAGAAGTTTTATTATTCTGCTTTTAATTACCATTTTAACCAATTTTCCAGATGCAGATGCAAGATTTATTGGTTTACAATTCCCCAGTTCATCCCTAGAGCCTTTTTAAACTACAAGTACGAAATGTGCTACCCAGCTATCCTCTGGAACACTGACTGGTTTTAAAGAGAGATAACATTTTTGTTAGGTGTTCAACCACTTCATACTAAAGTTATTTCAGAACTTTTGGATGTTTCCCATCTGAGCCTGGTGACTTATTACTTTTTAAATTATCAATTGGTCCAGCACAGTAGAGGTCTCTGCCCCCAAAGAACTAACCATCCAATTCAATCAAATATTCTATGTGGGTCAACAGTGCAAACAAAAGAAGGAACTGAGGTATAGATGGTGAGGAAATCACTTCAGGAAAGATTTCCTAAAGGAGAGGTTTTAAGAAGGAAAACAAAAGAGATGATGGGTTTCTGGGACATAGCAAGTGAAAGACTGACTGTTCTAAGAATAAAAGGAGGCTTGGATACATCACAAAGATGAATAAGGGATTGACATTGACTTTGAAGGACTTGGATTAGACCCGAAGAGTAGAGGATAAAGATTGAGATAACAAATAGAAATAACTATCAGATTACTTATTTCCGTGTTAGTCTGGATCTGTAAAAGCAGCAAAGAATCCTATGGCACCTTATAGACTAACAGACGTTTTGGAGCATGAGCTTTCATGGGTGAATACCCACTTCCTCAGATGCATGCATTCACCCACGAAAGCTCATGCTCCAAAACGTTTGTTAGTCTATAAGGTGCCACAGGATTCTTTGCTGCTTATATAGAAATAGGAGCTCAGACATAGGAAATAGCAGCAAACAAAGAGGAGTTTTAACTTCATGAAGAGAGAGGAAGTGAGCTAAGTAATTCATGTTTCAAAAGGGCTGGAGAGAAAGATGGCTTTTAGACTGGAGGAGGGGAAAATAAGAGGTAAGGAATTCACATTGCTAGTAGTAATAGTTAGGACCTCATTCTGCAAACTCTTATGTCCAGGTATAGTGGCTGGAAATGCTGTGAGTAGACCTGTTGACTTCTGCTAGAAGAATGAACAGCACAGTCTAGCGGATAGGGTACTAGACTGGGAATCCGGAGATCTGCCAGTGACAAGGAAATCATTTCACCTCTCTTTGTCTCAGCTCCTGTATTTATAAATGGGGAAAATTGGACTTACTGTCAGTTGTACAGCATTTTGAGATCTAAGAATGAAATTGTCTCTACAATATACAGTACTCTACAATATACAATACTATTACTATTTTCATAGTAAGCACTACACCTGGCAATATTTGCAGGATTGAGACCTTATTTGGCAAATTTTAATCTTCTAGCACAAAATATTTTCAAAATTAAAAGGAATATTTTAGGAAAAAAATAGATTATTGTTGGAATATTGCCATTACACAGAATCAGCTTTCTGTTGTTTCAGATCTTGCTAAGCTTCCCATATTCTCAAAGAAATCCAGCAGTGAATCTTGATGATATAACTGACTGTAGTTGCTTCTAGTTTTCTATTATGATACAACAGATAGACTTGTTTTTAGTTTTCTCCACACGAGAAATCTGGAGGAGCACGTAGGGGTAAATTTACAGCAAATTGCGCTGGGAATTAGCTGCACAGCTCCTATTAGCAATAATGGGAATTCCATGGCTAATTCCCTATGCACAGTACTGGAAACAGAGACAATTTTCTTCTAATGTTATTTTAATTGATAACCAAGTAGCAGCCAAAAGGCTTGTTGGCAGGTTGTGGAGGTTATGTCACATTTTTTTCTGGTTTCCTCTTTGTTGCATAGGTAGTTTGTACTGAGAAGCTTCCTAAACATAAACAATGGAAAGAGAAAGCTTTCCGTTTTTGTGAACCATGTTTACATTTAGCAACCACTTTAATACACTGTTATAGACATTTTAACAACCAAATGCAGAGTTTCTAGGGGGGAAAAATCTTCTATTCACACTCATTCATTTTGCATAATGCTTTTCCCTAAGGGAGTGGCATTAGGAAATGGAGAAATCAATTGCATATTAAATTGTAAAATCACTGACACATTCCCCTAGATCACTAGAAGATAGTAGGAAATAACTGAGATATAAATATAATTTGCCAATCAGAATTTGCCAAAATACTATACAACAAATTATTTACCCACGACAATTTTAATCAGGATTGGCAGCGAAATCTTTTAGTCCTGTCAGTTACAAGCATGCCAAATTTCTAGGAGGATAAAAATAAACAAAGTAAGTAAATATATAGATTTATTTAGGCAAATTCTGCTCACCTCTACCAATGTAAATTCAGAGTAAATTCATTAAGTTTGCCAAAATTGCCCTGGATTTCCTGATGAGTTAACTAGTGAACTGGAGTCATCACTAGGAAGAAAGGGAGCCTATATGTACACACACACACACACACACACACACACACACACACAGAGTTATGACATAACACTGGAGAGATAATGGAGTAACATTAGCAGAAAAACAAAAGATTTCTTGAAACACATTTTTAGATAATTAATCCAGCTGGTCACATAATAATAAAAAACAAACATGAATTCAGTCTACCACTACTCAGAAGGACCAATTTTTTTGTTATTCGTGAATACTGATACCATGACCTGTTCTCAAAACCCAAAAGTTCATTTAAAACAAAACAAAAACAAAAAACAGGAGGCATCTGATTTTATACTCAATATCTATTAGCCTTTATTCGCCCTTTAAAAAGTTTTAATCATCTACTCAGAAAGCAGAAAATATACTATTCACCTTAGTATTTTTTTTATTGACTCCATACACTGTACTATAAATGCCTAATGCATTACAATGGCAAAGCAAAGGGGAGATCGGGAACACTTCAGTTCTTCTCCCTTGGTTATGGGAAGCTCTGTTTACAGCTTTTGTTTCTCTGATGGGGGAATTGCTCGTGGCACTTTAGTAAATGTAATTCTGACGTTATGTTAGAAAAAAGAGGATCTTGCACCATTTTGTAATAGTGGTAAGTCTCTGGATTTGTCTAATCTCTGAAAGTCTATATTACCATCAGATCTCCTTAACTGAAAATACTTTCTTGCTGGATATCAGATGGGAAAGTTAACAGGACTTGTGCTCGTAAGTCATTTAGATGCTGTTGAAAATCCCATCCCTCATGCACTTCTTCCTGGTACACCTCTACCCCAATATAACACTGTCCTCGGGATCCAAAAAATCTTACCGCATTATAGGTGAAACCGCGTTATATTGAACTTGCTTTGATCTTCCGGAGTGCGCAGCCCCCCCCCCCCCCCCGAGCACTGCTTTACCGCATTATATCCAAATTCATGTTATTGTGCTATATCAGGGTCGAGGCCTATTTGTGATCTGCATTATTCCAGAGAAGCAGAACTTTCTTAATGGTTCACAGATGGAGATATGGTGTATGATGTTGCCTCATTCATGGCTATCATCTAGGCTCAGAGTGAAGTTAAATAGGGCCCCACGACTCTAAGCCTTGGGCCATATGACTTCAATAGAAGGGAAGCATTTGCTCCTTCTAACTAGCATCATTTTGGTCTTGCCTGTGTTAAGGGATTCCAAACAACAATCACCAAAACACAAAGTCTAAATTGGTCTAATCTGTGATTCGATAACATTAGGGAATGATTAGCAGGTGTTTTTTGATTATTTTAAAATAGACTTGGCTAAAACACTGCTGTTTAACAATGCACTAAGTTAATTTACATGCACAGGTTTTTTTATTTTATTTTTGATATATTCATGTTATTAGGTATTAATTATTAGCTTTCAAATAACACTGTATCTGATGCTGTACAAAACAAAAAATAAGGATGTTCCCTACCTTAATGAGTTTACGGACTGGAAGACAGATATGTGGAAGAAAGAACTCATCTATAATACTAAAAAACTGGATTCTATTTAAATAATATGTATGAGAAATCATATAGCTATTAACTGTGAATACCATGAGCCTTAAACATTGCAGGAGAAAGTATTTATCTATCAATTAAATCACGAACTCTTTAAGTAAGATCAAGAAGAAAAATGAAAGAAAAATAGGTTTAACATTCAAATAGCTTCCTCAAGGGCCAGATTTGTGTGCTCACAGCCCTCTACTGGCCCCCCCACACACGCACACATTGTGTTGTACTGAACTTTGTAAGCAGCTCTACTGGTTCCTTGCTCAGGTTGTAAAGGGAAGGGTTGAAGTGAGCCCTAACTCATTTCTTTCAGAATTAAACATTTTAAAATCACTCAAATATGTCACTGGATCTTGCATAGGTCGGGTATCTAAAACAGTGAGTGATTCTACACAGCCCAGAGAATAATGTGTTGCAGTATGCCAGGGTGAGTTAAGGACAGAGCTTTATTCTTAACTCTGATTGTCTTTGCTTTTGTGTATTGAAGTCAAACCCTTAATGTGAGCAGAATGTGGCTTTTTATTGTTTAATATTAGGATAAGTGGAGATACACGGGCACACAAAAGCATGCTCAACATTTATAAAACTCTTTTCTTCTCTTCATATCTAATACTTGCCTTCACATCCCATTATGTCAAATCAGGTACTGTAGAGCTACATGATGAATATAATGTAATGTGATAGGTTACAATGCAGTACATTATTTGGAAAATTGGGGGGGAAAAGACACTTGTTTTTATGAAAGTGGCTATTAAAGATGCCTTAGATTCATTTTGTACTTTTAACTCTTGAAGGAAAAATATCTTACATTGGCAGGGAGATGGACTAGAGGAGCTAATAAGCATTTTTTTTCACCTCTAACATCTATGCAACAGGATTTAGGAATTCTGTGTGGCAAGAGCTCTGGCTTTCTCAACAAAGCAAAAGTTTACCATATGCAAATGTTTAGAGATGGGAGCCCTACATCACCATTCTTTCTGAGGAGCCAGCAAGAGCTCTCAGATCAGCAACAAAAGTATTAGTGCAAGTTGAGGAGTAGTGTGCACCCCACAAAATTATACAAATGTAGGGCTGGAAGGGATCTTTAGAGATTATCTAGTCCAGTTTCTTGCACAGAGGCAGGACCAAGTTTACCTAGACCTGCCCTGACAGGTGATTGTCCAACCTACTCTGAAAAGCATCCACAGATGGGGAGTCCACAACCTCCCTTTGAAGCCAATTCAGTGCTTCACTATACTTATAGTTAGGATGTTTTTTCCTTGCTTCAGACTAAGCTCATTATTTCTTGTTCCACCTTCAGTGGACATGGAGAGCAATTGAGCACCTTAACACACTGAAGATTGTTCACAGATCTCTCCTCAGCCTTCTCTTCTCAAGATTAATATAACCAGTTTCTTTAGGTTAGGTCAGGTTTTCTAAAACTTCAATTATTTTTGTTGCTCTCCCCTGGTCTCTCTCCAAATTGTCCACATTTTTCTTAAAGTATGATGCACAAATCTGGACACATTATTCCAGCTGAGACTTCACCACTGCCAAGTAGAGTGGAACAATCACTTTCCATGTCTTACATAGGACAATCTTGTTAATACATCCCAGAATATTACCGGTTTTCAATTTATCATATTGTTGGCTCATAGTCAATTTGTGATCCACTATAAACTCCAGATCCTTTTCAGCAGTACTACCCCCATTTTGTAGTTGTGCATTTGATTTTTTAGTTTCGCATTTGTTTTTATCAAATTTAATCTTTTTATTTCAGACCAATTCTCCAGTTTATCAAGGTTATTTTGAATTCTAATACTGTCCTCCAAATGCTTGCAAACCCTCCAAGCTTCGTGTCAGCCACAAATTTTATAAGCATGTTCTCCACTTCATTATACAAGTTATTAATGAATATATTGACGAGTACCAAACCCAGCACTAACCCCCGCAGGATCCCACTAAATATGCCCTCCCAGTTTGACAGCAAACCACAGATAACTAATCTTTGAGTAAGGTCTTTCAACCAGTTTTGTACCTGTCTTCTAATAATTTCATTTATGCCACATGTCCATAGTTTGCTTAAGAGAATGTCATCTAGGGCTGTGTCAAAAGTGTCACTAAAATCAAGATATATCTACAGCAACTCCTTTTCCACTAGGCCAGTATCCCTAACAAAAGAGGGAATTAGGAAGGTATGACATGATTTTTTCTTAACAAATCCATGTTAGCTATTACTTATACTCCTACTATCCACTAGATCAGTGGTGGGCAATCTGCGGCCCGCATGTGGCGCATCAGGGTAAGCTGATTGCGAGCCACAAGACATTTTGCGGATGTTGACCATCTGCAGGCACAGCCTCCCTACAGTTTCCAGTGGCCGCGGTTTGCCTTTCCCGACCAATGGGAGCTGCAAGAAGTAGTGGCCAGCATGTCCCTGTGGCCTGCCACCTCCCGCAGCTCCTAAATTGGTCGGGAATGGCAAACCATGGTCACTGGGAGCTGCAGGGGGCCGTGCCTGTGGATGGTCAACGTCCACAAAATGTCTTGTGGCCTGCAGTCAGCTTACCCTGATAGGCTGCATGCAGCCTGCCGGTCGCAGGTTGTCCACCACTGCACTAGATGCTTGTGCAATCATTTGTTGCAGGATCTTTCCAGGTATCACACAGTTAGGTTGACTTGTCTATAATTCCTCAGGTCTTCTTTTTCCCCTCTTTAAAGATAGGTACTGTGTGTACCCTTCTCCAGGCCTCTGGGACCTCACCCATCCTCCATGAGTTCTCAAGGAGAATCACCAGCAATTATCAGAATGCTTTAGCATAAGTACCATAGGACAGAAGATCTCAAGCTTTTTTCACCTGTGGACCCATAAAAATTTCAAATGGAGCTGGGAACCCCTTCAGAAGTCTTAGACATAGTCTGGAGAACCCCCAGGTTGAGAATTACTGCCTTGCTGCTCTTACCATGACTGAAACAAATCATGAAAAAGAAAAGGTGTGTGAAGAGTTTTCCATCTTTTGCTGTTTTATAACTGTAGACAGATGTTCCAAAACAAAAAGAAAATCTAAGGGAAAGAGGAGTTCAAGAGAGTTGCAGTTTCTCAAACAGACAATATTGAAGAAGCAACAGTAAACTATCCTGATGCAAGAAATTATAGGAAGAATAATCAGAAGTCAATATGGCTCCATTAGGAGCTCTTTAATGACCTATAAATCAAAAATTCTTTCTTCAAACAGCAAAAATGTGGACAAATTGCAAACAATGAGTACAAAAGAATAGCACATGCATGTAAGGACAAAATCAGAAAGAATAAAGGCACACAATTAGTTATGTCTAGTGCGGGATGTAAAAGGCAATAGGAAAGAGTTTTTTTAAATCTATCAGGAGCAAGAGAAAGACGACGGAAGTGTAGATCCTCTACTTAACAGGGAAGGAGTGCTAATAATGGACAACATCAAGGAGGCCTAAGAATGCAATCTAAAAGAGAGAAATAACTGATTAAAGAGGTTTAGATAAGTTACATGTGCGATTTAGCCACGTGTTCTGTATTGATTTGGCATCATCCCTTGCTTTATAGCTGGCTTGGCAGTGTGTTCCACTTTCATTATTACAGTTATTACGTGAATTAGAACCTTTCAGCCTAGAGAACTTAGCAGGAGTGTTGCATACATCACTTCCTGCACTAAGTACCCTTATTCTTGAGTTGAGGAGCAATCCTTATTTATTCCCCTTCACCCTCACAGAAATTATTGAAGTGACTTCATGAATGAAACTGTTAGTGATTAGACCTGTGAGCTACATTACAGATGTTAATCATGTTGCTGAATGCTCTACCAGAAGCTATTCTGATACTATGGTGAAAAGGGTGATATAAAAACATATACAGAATATAATAGATTGATAATTCACTAGAAGAATATATCATATTTTCAGATTTCAGTCATACAAATATATAAATTAATGTGAGGGCCCTGGGATGTATTTTTTTAAACTTTGAAATGGTTTCTACACCATACAATGTTTCATTTCAGATCTACTATAGCAGTGAATTTTGACATCACAGTATTATGGTAATTTCATTGTAATTCTATTCTCTGCATTTCTGCCATTAGATACACTGTTGAGCATTGCATCTAAACATGCAGACGGCTAAGTGGAGCTGCGGGGCACCGTCTATTGTGAAACATTAAGAAGATGCTCAGAGCAGAGGGTGTATTGGAAGTTCCTGTCTGTGTGTGTGATGAAGCAGAAAAAGTAGTGGGAGAATCCCCTGGAAACAGCTAAAAAAATAAAGGATCAAAACATAGATTAATAAAAATATCTTCCCTGAGGGTTTAACATCAACAACATTTTGGTGACTGCACCAGCTAGGAGGCTGGTGTGCATAAGAACAGTTGAGTTAACAGTTCTCTGTCATCTAGTTCAAGGAGGCATGAAGAGTGGTGGTTTCCAGAAGAGGCATTATTTGCTATCAGGCAAGGAGGCAGTTGCTTCACCCAACTTTGGTTTGCCTGCCCCTCAAGATTGTTCATAGGACTATATGATTCACATCCGACCCCGAACCCTCCCAAACACTTTGCAGAATATAATATGATCGATCGCATATGATGGCCTATAAACTGATACTATAAACTCCCCCTTCCCCTGAATTTTTCTGAAATGATGCTTCTGGTTTCCAGGTATATACCACAAAAAATGGAATTCTTAGCTCAACTGATCCAGAATGACATACCATATGCTGTTATCTATACTTCCACCCATCTTTAATTAAGGCTATGAGTCTGTCACGGAGGTCACAGATTCTGTGACTTTCCGTGACCTCCATGACTTCTGCAGAGGGGCTGCCACATGTCAAAGTTCAAGGGACAGCAGCAGCAGTTTGGGTGTGTCGGGAACTAGGGGCAAGAGGTTGGGGGGCACTAACCTTAGGGAGGAAGGGGGGACTCCCCATCTCCCATGGCCCTGAAGCTCCTAGGTGACAGGCTGCTTGAGCCCACAGGCCCTGCCCCCACATCTCCCATTGGCTATGGTTCCCAGCTACTGGGAGCTGTGGAAGCCAGTACTTGTGGCGGGAGCAGGGCGCTGAGCCCCCTGGCCCCTCCGCTGCCTAGGAGCTGCATAGACATGGAGCCGGGTAGGGAGACCCTGCCAGCCCCACCAGCCCCCCCAACTCCCAGCAGGAGTCCCGTACCACAGCCTGCTTCCTCACCCCCCACCAGCAGGGTTCTCCAGGCCTCCTCCCCCAGCACCTGCGGCGCCCCCAGAATGCCCTCCCCCCGAGCACCCACGGGCCCCCGCCCAAGTCTTAGTCATGACAGGTATTTTTAGTGAATGTCATGGACTGTGATTTTTTGTTTACTGCTCGTGACCTGTCCATGACTTTTACTAAAAATATCCATGACTAAAAAGTAACCTTATCTATAATAATTCTAAGGCATTTATCAACTTAGGTTTCTGCAAGCCAATCATTTTTATTTGTATATAGTTATATACAAAATGCAAAGTGAAACAGCATATAAATAAGAAATGTGGGGAAAACAGAGTGGGAGAAATGACTGACATTTCAGAAAACAGATCTATGTAAAAACTACACAAGTCCCATTATGATAACAAACCTAAAAGATATTTTTAGAACATTGAACCTGTTAACCAAAAAGCGTAGCCAACTTTTAGCAAACGCACATAAAAAATAGCATCTCAAAAACTGAATGAAGACTGACAAGATACTTAAAGCTCATGAAAAAGACATGCTTGTCACCAGAGACAGCTATTCTGCGAGCTGATATAACAGAAATAGGATTTTGGTTTTCAAATATTGCAAAAGAGGTTTTTACCTTTACACACATGTTTTTCATAAATATAAACCCATGCTTGGAAAAAAATCCCTCTTTTATTATTTCTATTATTGCTAAAGAAGGATAAACAAGCCATTTATTATGCAGCTTTTCATAATCTTTCCTAAATTTTTGTCATGGTTTTGTATCTATTCAAGCATCACAGTAGGGAAACAACATTATTACATCCATGAATCTTAGGCCATGGCTACACTAGAGAGTTGCAGTGCTGGTGAGGGGGTTACAGCGCTGCAACTTAGGATGTGGCCACACTTGCAAAGCACGGCCAGCGCTGCAACTCCCTGGTTGCAGCGCTGGCTGTACACCCGGTCAAGCCTCGGGTGTAGGGATTCCAGCGCTGGTGATCCAGCGCTGGTCAGCAAGTGTGGACGCCCACCAGCGCTTTTATTGACCTCCGGGGTATAAGGAGGTATCCCAGAATTCCTGTCCACAACAAACCGGAAGAAAGGGAGAGCTCGGAGTTCAGCCAAACTGCTTATTTAAAAAACAAACACAGCTCCTGTTTGCTGAGCGAGCGGAGGCAGGCAGGGGAATTACTTTGGAATGTTCACAGCTGTTTGCTTGAAGAGAGAAACAGCACTCTCACACGGCAGAGGGGGAGGGGGAAGTCCGTGTTGAGCAGTTGCTTATCTGGTCTGACGGGTATTTAATTTGCATTTAGTGAATGAGAGAGCAGTGGGGGAAGGGAGTTAGAACTTTTTAAATGATTGAAGGTAGGCACTGTGTGTCTTCCAGTCCTTAGAACTTGCAAGGCAGGGAGCTGAGAACAGTGTCAAGTCCAAAAATCCATTCTGTCTGTCTCCTCCACGCTCCCTGTCACATTCCACCCCACCCTCCTCTTTTGAAAAGCACATTGCAGCCAACTTGAATGCTGGGATAGCTGCTCACAATGCACCACTCCCAACAGCGCTGCAAGTGCTGCAAATGTGGCCACACTGCAGCGCTGGTAGCTGTCAGTGTGGCCACACTGCAGCGCTGGCCCTACACAGCTATACGAACAGAGCTGTAACTACCAGCGCTGCAAAACTGTAAGTGTAGACATGGCCTTTGGTGGCATTTCGCAAAGGCTCATCCATTATTACCTTTCATTAACACCCAAATAATCCAGTACAATTAGCTGTGTGTCCCCTGGAGAATTATTTAAAATGCAGTATTGTGGCCTTATCTAAAGCTCTAATAATTGGGGTAGGAAAATATAAATTAATTCTGAAATGATCTTAAAACACCTGGTGCCAGGGCTTATCTTGGATTTATTGATTGTTAAGCTTATTATTTCTCATAATTATCAGTGCTGAGTCACAGCTAAAGCAGGCATTCCTCAAAAGATATGCCACATGTCAAATTTCAAGGGACAGCAAAAGTTTTGTATCTACCTATAGCCTGGCTTTTAACATTTCCAGAATAGCCTCACACATATTTCGCGTCAGAAAGAGAACTGTGAAAACTTCTCATTCACTCCTCTAAATTAAAAACATTTCAAAGGAAAAAGAAGAATGAGTAGAAAAATATTGGAAGAATTACCCAGTGGTCTTTTAACCTACTCAGTAATAAAACACTTAAAGAATAACTGAACATCTAGTCCCCTCCAGGATTTTATTAAAAAAATAATTAAAAATTCCAATCTTCCTTTAATAGATTTGGGGAAATCTCTCAGAAACAAAGAACAGAGAATTTATACTGCAGCACCAGACTGACATTTCATAGTAGAATGATCTTTCGTTACAGTTTAGGTCATTCATGAGCATACCGGAAAGATGTTGAATAATGTAGCAGCATGAATGTTTACATCTTTATGAAAGACACTGACTACTACCTACCATCCCTGCATTCTTCTATTACCTGATGTCTAATTAAGCCCCATGACACCACTCTGAACTCTGACAAACAGAGAGAATTCTTGACATTTTCAAAAACTTGGCTAGACTCCCCTTTCTTTTTACAGTGACACAAGCTGGGATTTCATACTGAAAATGACATTACAGCAAGTTTCTGTTCCTTAAGTGAGTCTTTTTCACACAGATGTTTGCTTGGAGAAGGGAACCAAACTAATTCTGGTTTACCTTTGCAATCATCCACCATAGTGTATACTAACAGCACAGTAGACAAAAGACCCAATTCTGCCCTTACTTGCACATACTTTCACTCTCGCTGAAGTCAATGGGAATTGTGTATATATAACCCAGGGGTGATTTTGGCTTATAGGATATGCACACCTGAGATGTGGGGTCATGCCAATCAATTGTCCTTATCCATTCTCTTTACAGAGAACAAAAGACAATCATCAGAAAAGAGACACATGAAAATAGGAAAACAGCAATAATATTACTCTCTCTCTAGCCGATCCCTCTGTCATTGCTACTCCTCCTGTCCAGCTACAGAGCAGAGTTCTCTCTACCTCATGCAGTGACTCACATCTAACTTTGCTGAGCAATGAAACAGATGTGTGGTTGAGTGGACTTCGTACAGTGCAGCAGCAAGAGACAGCAACAGCAGGAGGTTATCTTTAATTTAAAAGATTCATATCTTTAATATGAAATGGTAGCTTTTTAGGAAGCAGGGTGAGAAAGAGGATGAAATGTATTCCAATCCTGTTCATGCTGCTACAGTTATAAATGATTGAAGGAGGGAATGTGGTTTCCTTTTAGTAAAAGTGGGGGCACTACCAACCATTTGTGTTCACCAGTAAAGTATATAACTTGCTTGTACATGCCCTACAGCAGTGGTTCTCAAACTTTTGTACTGGTGACCCCTTTCACATAGCAAGCCTCTGAGTGCGATCCCCCTTATAAATTAAAAACACATTTTTATATATGTAATACCATTATAAATGCTGGAAGCAAAGTAGGGTTTGGAGTAGAGGCTGACAGCTTATGAGCCCCCATGTAATAACCTTGTGACCCCCTGAGGGATCCCGACCCCCAGTTTGAGAACCCCTGCCCTACAGGGTCACAGAGCTCCTAGTTGTTTTGTTGTGCTCAGTATAACATCGGCCTGGACACCATACAAAATCAGTAACCTTGCTGAAAGAAACAGTACAAAAATGCAACAATGACCCACACAACTTTTGATACATGTGTTATCATGAATAAGAGGTGGTCAGACCTGTGAGTGGAAACCTCAGCATTGCGGTATATAGCCTCAGTGATCTCGCAATTTTTCATTGAAGAGGAGAGTAAAAATTAAAGTTCAGGATAAAAGAAAATCTATTGAAATCTCTCCTTGTCAATGGTTTAAGAGAGCAGCATATACTATTTCACTCCTCAGTCCAAAAGGACTGATGCATCCAGAGTGTTAGTGCAAACGTCATTAATATTTTGAGCTGTAAACTTCTGAGTCCTCCGCCCCAATAGCTTAGAGTGTTTTGCTCTTTCTACAGTTTTCTTCTACAAATTGCTTTAGTACAGTTTTACAAGAAACATAATTTGCTCAGGTTGTGCCCCAACCACCCTGCAACACAGACAACAAAACAAATTATTTTCTACCTCAACTCTTATCCAACTATATATTTTGAAGGCAGAAACCAAATTGGTGGAAAATTACATCTTACACTGGATTTCATGCTTATCACGATTTTTTACTTTCTTTCTATCTATCTGATCAAATCTTTTCACATCTTGCAGAAATCCAAAGTTAGAAAAGAATAGTTTAGCCAGAGAGAGAGATATAATGTCTATGAAGACAAGACATATTATAAAAGTAGACTTAGCCAGTTGAGTGCCTAAGATAAAGAAGACACAATACCAGTGTCCTCCCTGGAGTAACACCACTGGAGTAAGTGGTATATCAAGAATTATTTTGTCCACTTTAGACCTCCCTGGCCTGTGCCCCTTCCTAAATGGAATTAGAAAAGGAGGATAAAGTTTATTCTTATTGTTTTTGTTGATGGTTATTTCAATATTATAATATTACAAATGACATTGAGGTCTCAAGTACTAGGCACTGTACAAACGTATAATAAGAGGCAGCCCTGCCCCAGCAAGTTTGTAATATAAGCAAAAGAGACAGTGGAGAAACAGAGGCACAGAGACATGCCCAAGGCCACCCAGCAAGTTAGCAGCAGATCTAGGAACAGAAGCCAATGTGCTAAACTCTGAATTCAGTTTTCTCTTCATGAGGTCACACTGCCTCTCTAATTGCCTGGCTTAACTTAACCATTCCAAGAGCTAATATATTTTTGGAGATTTATATTCTTCCCTAATATTTAAGGGGGCACAGAACGCTTACTGAAGTCAGTGAGAGTTGTGAGAGAGTCAGACCTGAAAAATCAGACACTCAAATAGCATTACCTGTTGGATAAAGACTCCAGAGGCTTAGAAAAATACACAACCAAGCAATCCTCCACCCCCCACATTTTTAGAAAAAAATCCATCTCTGTTTTTCACTGAAGTGTCATATTTAGCAAACTTCTCTGACCAGCTCTAATGAATCTCATTTATTTACATCATCTTTTGTTACAGTCACACTATATGTTGACCCTTGTACGATGAAGGTTGTGAGAGATACAAGAAGATTGCTGAGCATAAGTGCTTTGTTACCTACGACTCAATCAAGTGCAGTAACCTGAGCAGAGAGAGTACGGCAGACTGGTTTGCTGGGAGAAGGAAAAAAAAACAAAAAACCCAGATTACAGTATGAAGCAATGAAAGGCTGACAGTTAGATATATTGTTTTCTGAGAACTAATGGACACATTGCTATGTCACTGGCTGGCCTCACGGCTGCCCCTGATATTAATTTCTTCTAAGTACAGCTCGTAAACATGCTCCAGTAAGACACAAGTCCTAGCTTTAGTAAAAGAATATCCTAAAAATGGTCTGTAAACTGTTGTGCAGATTACCAGCAAAGGAGGGAAAATAAAGTCCTGGCTAAGCATAAGGATTTCAAGTCCCTGCCCTCAACCAATGTCCTGAAACAAAAAGCAATCAACTCAATTCAAAATACTAGCTACTAGCCACCCAAGGCTTTCTCCTCTTCTTTCAATAGAAGGAGAGGAAATATCTGACCTGTTTGTTAGCCTTGCCTTGCCTGGCTACTATGGAGAGCCAGGCAGGCTCTACTATGGAGAGATCCAGACTAGGACTTTTTTTTGACCCTGGGTGTTTTCTCTCTGTTTTCCCCGCAGAAAACTTTAGTCCTGGTTTCCTATATGTGCTTGCGCCTAATCTTATGCCCTGTGACTACAGCTCTCATGTTTAGAGGGCTCAAGGGTGTACCATGCAGTTATTCTCCAAATTTTCACTTGTTATCTACACCTCATCAGCAACTCCCAGTATGTCTATGTTCCCTCACAATGACCAAAGTTCAATTCAGTGCAGGCATGGGCATTTGTGTATATATCTCTGAAGATGAGCTGAGGAAACGCTGAGTGCTGACTGCTAGTACTTTAGTTCTCTGGGTGTCTTCAAGCAGCACTCAGGAAATTGCAGAATTTTAGCTCTCTATGCTGTTGACCTCAAATTAATGGAAACAGTAAAATACATAGGGTACAGTCTGAACTTATAGTGATGGTCAGAGTACAGACAGCCAACTAGCACAGGCATAAATAGCCCAGTGTAGACAGTGTGGCACTGCTTAGGCAAGTGGAGAAGAGTAGAGTGCCCTATACGCCTTAAACGGCTCTCTACACACCCAAGCAGTGACTCTCCTGTCTACATTGGCATTTATAGCAATGTCACTATCCACTACCTTCTGGCTGCCAGAGCCTTTCCATTCTGCAGTAAAAAAATGCTGGCAGCAAGGAAAGTTTTTTCGGGGGGTTAGAGGGGAGGGGCGAGGAAGGCAGCAGGGAAAGTCTCCGGCAATTCCTCACTGCCGGAGCCTTTTCCTGCTGCCTTCCCCCCTCCTGGAGCCAATTGTAGCCACAAACCACGAGCATTGACATAGGCTGATTTTCACTGCAGCGTGTCGTTCCATATACCCTAAACTCTGCCACAAGTATAGACGAGGCCATAGATAGCTCTATATGTATGTTAACAAAGCTGATTCTGCTCTCATTGAGATCAATGGCAAAATCCCATCAATTTCAATGGTCCCACAATGCACCTGAGAATAATAGTTTCCCTCTATGAGAGTTATATACTGTGTGCATCTCTGTTTCATAAGATGAGGTGAAGCCAGGATTGATACCTGTCTGATTTAATACCTATCTACCCATATCTGGGTGAGAACAGATGAGTGTTAAAAAACATATGTTACACTTTGAACATATTGTACTGAACTTCTTTCTTAAGTCTTTCCTGACAAGCTGCTAATAATGAGCAGTTTTATTTGACAGCTTTTCTATTGTCAGGTAATGCTGAATGACAATCAGCCACAAAAGAGTTTGATTAGTTTATCATTAACTATGTCTTTGTTTAGCAGATGTTTTTCAAGTACTCTGCCATAGTGCTCTGCTTAATTTGTCACCATATAATGTGAAGAGGGAAACTTCTGTTCTTACAAGCTATTGCTAAATTCTTTCCATATTTTGCAGCATTTTTCTTAGTACTGGAGATACAGTTAGAAAAATCTATAAAGTAAACTGGTTTGGGTATGTCAAATTTTCAAGCTGAGATACAGATAGTCATCTGTAAAGTTTGCTGGAAAGGTCATTTGCAATAACTAAAGTGCTTAGGAAGCAGGGAGATGGTGTGCAGATAGCATAAAATAGAATCTTTCTAAAGAATCCATATGTGCATTAATTATACATCAGACACAACAGGCAGTGCATTTCAGGGCAATTACAGCACTCCTTAGATAGTGTTATAATGCACATAAATAAAGTAAATTACTGTCACAATTGTGAAACCATAGGGTTTAGTAGTTTGCCACTATGTGGGAAAAAGCCACACAATCAACAACTTCAAAGGCCAGGACAGATACTTTATGCCACAGTATATCATATCACCTAAAGAACAGGAATCCATGATGATCAATATATCTAGAGAAGCATTTGAAAAGTAATTTTATCTAGTTAAAAGAGTCTTTAAAGATATTTTACTGTAAGTAAGCTTACCTGAAAGGTGCCAAAGTGCTAGAGAAAGCTGCTGAAAACTGCTGTCTTATCTTCAGAACAAGTACTGCCCAAATATCAGTAATGGAGTTACTCTCTCCCTTCCCAGCCAGCATACCAAGGGACATCATTTCAGCTGTGGAGGCCCCATGTCAGAGAGGGGGCTTGTCTTGACTGCAATTAACTAAAGATATAACTCAAGTGTTGCTGCAGACCCAAGTCCCATCCATACACATAAACCCTTAACATGAGTGTGGTGATGGTTTCAACTTGAGTTGACAGGCCCATCAGAGGGGATTGGCTAGTGCTTCAGCTAACATTACTCAACAGCAGCTAATTCAATTGTTCTGTGTTGTTAATATAATTAATCTGTGCAGCTCCAGTTGTTATTTCACAGTGTTACTGCTCTTTTTTGAGCTAGGCTAACTTGAAAGGAGTTAGCACTAGTGTTCATAACTCAAGTTAATTCTGCAGCAAAGACAGAGGACAGAATCTTCCAAAGAGGAAGACAGAGTATGAACAATGTGATAGTTGTTTTGGTGATAATGCAGATTTGTTTATTAGGATCTAGAATGAGACCACCAATTTAAGCTACTCAAAAACCTCTAGACAATAGTGAGCTATAATTGTACCCTATGGAGGGCAACCATTGTGCTGAATTAAAGGGGCCCACATTTGTTCCAGTTCAGAAAGGAACAACACAGGTAGAGTATTCAGGCAATAACTGACACCCCCTCCGCTCTGTTCCCAAAACATAGCCACCTCTCT
Source organism: Gopherus evgoodei (assembly GCF_007399415.2). NCBI lineage: Eukaryota > Metazoa > Chordata > Testudines > Testudinidae > Gopherus > Gopherus evgoodei. The sequence goes on from NC_044322.1 coordinate 70,951,845, forward strand.
GCAGAAACCAGAGTGGAGAAAGAAGTCCTGGATGCAGGGAGATGTTGATGAAAGGGCTATGCATGCTTCTCTTAAATTTACGACAAGTTATGGCTTAGTTAAAGATTGTAAAACATTGATATTGGTACAAATCTTATACACATTGCAGAAGGGACATATCACCATAGTTAGGAGGTGAGTGCAGCATGAGTCAGTATAGCAAAACTAGGGGTATGTCTGCACCAGAGGTCAGCAACCTCTGGCACGTGGCTCATCAGGGTAAGCACCCTGGCCAGCCGGGCCAGTTTGTTTACCTGCTGCGTCGGCAGGTTCAGCTGATTGTCACTCCCACTGGCCACTGTTTGCCATCCCAGGCCAATGGAGATGGCGGGAAGCAGTGCGGGCTGAGGGATGTGCAGGCAGCGGTTTCCCGCCACCCCCATTAGCCTGGGACGGCAAACCGCGGCCAATGGGAGCCGAGGTCGGCCGAACCTGCCGATGCTGCAGATAAACAAACTGGCCCGGCCCGCAAGACGCGTGCCAGAGGTTACCAACCCCTGGTCTACACTGAATCATGGAGGTATGATTCACAACATGTGTAGACAGACTCCCATTAACTCAGCTTGAGCTAGCATGCTAAAAATAGCAGCATGGACTTTGTGGCACAGGTGGCAGCTAAGGTTAGTTGCCCAAGTCCAAGTTTGCCTGATACTCTGGGTTCAAGCTCAGGCAGCTAGCTCGAGCCACTGCCAGGGCCACCACAGCCACTCTGTGGTTTTTAGTGTGCTTGCTTGAGCTGAGCTAGCACGAGTCTATCTGCTCACGCTGGGAATCACACCTCCCAGGTGCAGTGTAGACACACCCTAGCGGAGACAGAGTCTGAGTCCCACCATAAAAAGTGCCAGACCTCTGAAGAGATGCCATTTGTACCACCGAGTGCCCCTAACTTCTGCAGGCTCCTCTACATTTCAGATCACAGGTCCTGCCTCCAAGGGGAGCTACAAATCTGTCTTCTCTTGTTAACTTTTTAATACCTAATTTCACTCTGTATGCTCTTCCTCTTTTACTACACTATACAAAGCAATTTTGCAAACATTACCTCATCTATTTTGTTATTTTAAAAATATTATGGACAGTGGCCTGACAATTTTGTTTGCTGTTTTTCAGCCAAAGAAGTACTATACAGTGTCCATTCTCACTACCTGAACAGACTGATTAAAAATAATGCACTTGGATTTGCTATTACAATTTTCAGCCCATAGCAATTTTTTTGCAGCCAAATCATAATACCCTAAGAGAATGCTGCTATAATTAGTCAAGACTTCCAAACTACATCTAAGCAACTGGAAAAAAAGGAATTATTTTTTTACACTAATGTTAGCCATGATGCAATGTGTTTTATGCAAGGATATCTGATAGTCGGGAAAATTAAAACTACAGTGTGTAATTCCTAAATAACACATTTGTAAGTTCTAATCTTATTTACAGTTCATTTACCAAAAACTATTCCTATAATATGAAAGAGACAATGTGGGTGAGGTAATATTACCCACCTTATGTCTCTCTCATATCCTAGGACCATCAAGGCTACAACAACACTGCAATCATATAGTATAAAGCATTTACAGATGCTTTATTTCCTCTTCCACACAAAAAAAAAGAAAGAAAGATATCTTACTGGTATTAACAGTGATCATATAGTTGAACAGTTTTTACACACTCTTCAGAAAAAGATACATTATTTGCAAATAGTAGCAAAGTAGAAGTGTGGACATAAATATTATATGCACACATTTTACTGCCATAAAAAATCTACTTGTAAAAAATCAAGATTTAGGGTCAGATACTCTTTTGATTTTCAGTCCTTTAACACAATTCAGAAAGTGTAAATGGGATGGACTCTGACCACAAACTGATAGCAGGGAGTTCACCTGGCCAAGGGATGCTCCTTGTTGGCACATCTGGGTCAGAACTGAACACTGTGCCTCTGTCCTCACCTCCCTCCAAGTGTATAGGGGCAGGGGTAGGCAACCTATGGCAGGGGTGCCGAAGGCGGCATGCGATCTGATTTTCAGTGGCACTTACAGTGCCCGGGGCCTGGCCACCGGTCTGGGGGACTCTGTATTTTATTTAATTTTAAATGAAGCTTCTTAAAAATTTTAAAAACCTTATTTACTTCACATACAACAGACTCATAGAAAGAGACCTTCTAAGAACGTAAAAATGTATTACTGGCACACAAAACCTTAAATTAGAGTGAATGAATGAAGACTGGGCACACCACTTCTGAAAGGCTGCCAACCCTGGTATAGGGTGTCCTGGGGGCAGGGAGAAAGAATCATGAAGGAATGTAGAGTTCTGCCAGGGCAATCCTCCATTGGATTATGGTCCATTAAAGAACTTCATTGCAAAGGTGGATCTTAAAGTTGCCTAGATAGGAAATAACCTATCATTGGAACTGGGACTGGTCCCGAGAATGGCTGTTTCTCCTGTACCAAGCAAAGCTCCTCATTTATTAAATGATTAATTCATTCATTCAGTTTGATCATTCAATGCTTTGAGTATCTTTTTGTAGCAGATCACCTGTTATGATGCTCTGGCACAAGATGCCTCAGATAAAGAATGCCACTAAAATTTAACTGATTTCAGTGAGACTCAGGCTCCTAAGTCCCCAAGATGCTTTTCAACACGGACTTAGGCTCTTTTGAAAATTTTATCCAAATTCACTAATATTTGTTGACGTTTTCAAATATGACAGTGATGGGTGCCTTCCCAGTATGTACATAGACACAATTGGATTGCATCAGTGAAGTGAGAACAGAATTAGTCCTGTGATATGAAAATTTCACTGCCATTTCAATCCAAGTTTTCATCAAACTCCTTTCTCTGTAAGTTGTATATGCAGGGCCACCCAGAGGATTCAGGGGACCTGGGGCAAAGTGGAGGAGATGTGGCGCTTATACTCACCCGGCAGCGGTCCAGGTCTACAGTGGCATTTCGGTGGTGGAGGGCCCTTCAGTCTCTCTGCATCTTCGGCAGCACTGAAGGGTCCCCCACTGCTGAAATGCCGCCAAAGACCCGGACCGCCACCAGGCCAGGGCCCGGGGCAAATTGCCCCACTTGCCCCCCTCTCCCCCCTGGGCGGTCCTGTGCATATGTTTATGAAACATTCCTTGACAAATTCTTTCCTGTTAAGAAATTGAAGTGACAAATATGAGTGGATTAGCGGGGATATCATTTTTGCTGAGTCCAGTATATTCTTAGCTCACTGCGAGGATTCTTTGACTGAGAACACAAAGAAAAAAAGGAACATGTACTCTCCAGTCCCTTGCTGTCACTTTGTTATCACAGACGATGAAGCTCTGTAAAGGATAAATATTGCTGTATGATCTGACTCTTTAATCATTACTTTGTAAATGAAACAGCTTTGAAGTTTTATTTGAGGACATAGCCAACAGTCTCTGCTTCTGGGCAATTCCCTTCCCTCCGCTCCCCTCCTCCCCTTTAACTAGCTAAATGTTTTTTGGTCTTTCAAATCACTGAGTATAACAAAACTCCTGAGGATCATAAGCAAAGTTAGGAGGACATTTCCAACACAGGAATGGTTACTCTAGGACATATGAGGGAGTACATGATGTGTTCGGTATCACTTTGTACTGCACTTGAGGGCCTTAATAACCCTTCCAGCAATGTTGTAGCAACTGCTAATCAATAGCAATTATTTTCCTCACCATAGAGAAAAGGTTTAGAGAACCCCTTGAGTGCCTTATCCTGATGCAATAACAATACACTTTTGACACAAATAAAAAAAATGGTATATCCACGACAGGTAGAGTATTCAGGCACCCAGTGACATCCCCCTTCCCGCCCCCCCTTCCTCCCTTTCCATATGTTGGATGATTAAAGGGAATCAAATAGCTGTTCACAAATACTGTAAATTAAAAGAAAGCTGTCAAGTTAAAAAATATGTATGTCAACAAACTTTAGTTGTTACTAACAACCTATGTCCCCAACCTGCAATTGGATCAGTGATAGCTGAGGCACTCATGGAGAGCCCTATTGGTTTCAACAATGCTCCAAGCACCCCTCTGGGTCTCTCTATGCAGATTTGACAGCAGGACTGGGGACTCTGTTTACTAAAGCAAAAAATCATTTTTAAAATGGGGTTACTCTTTACTATTTACTTTCATATTGCACTCAACTATAGGACAGTGAATCTAAACTGACATGTTTCTAGTTAGAGAGACAAGGTGGGTGAGGTTATATCTTTTAGTGGAATAATTTCTGTTGATGAAAGAAACAAGCTTTCTAGCTCACACAGAGCTCTTTTTCAGATTGCAAACAAACACAACTCTATTTAGTGTCACTGCCTGCTTCTCTCATACAATAATTTTCAGACTGCATATATGCCAAGGGGTTATTTAAAAGGAGATAACATTTTACTGAAAGTTTTTACACACACACACGGAAAATCAGGGGTCGGCAACCTCTGGCACATGGCTTGCCAGGGCCAGTTGGTTTACCTGCCGCGTTGGCAGGTTCGGCCAATCTCAGCTCCCACTGGCCGTGGTTCACTGTCCCAGGCCAGTGGGAGTGGCGGGAAGCCACAGCCAGAACATCTCTCACCTGCACCGCTTCCCACTGCCCCCCATTGGCCTGGGAAGGCAAACTATGGCCAGTGGGAGCCACGATCGGCCAAACTTGCCGACTCGGCAGGTAAACAAATTGGCCCGGCTCGCCAGGGTGCTTACCTTGGCGAGCCACCTGCTAGAGGTTGCCGAACCCCGCACTAAAGTAAATTATAAACATTTTGGAGTAATTAATTTCAAGGCAAAAATGGACACTTATCTAATACAAACTAGTCTTAAAGTACAAGGAATGTCTGTTTCATAGCTATTATATTCAATCCTGTCCCATTGCTATTATATTCAATCATATATTTTAAAATTAATGGGTAAATCCTGGCCCAGTTGAAGTTAATGGCAAAACCCACACTGACTTCACTAGAACCAGGATTTCACACTATATTTTTTAAAATGTTTAATTAACACTTCTAAGACTAGCACAGTTTTTATATGTTCATAGATAGCAAGATGCCATCATAAAGGAATAAGGTAGAGTATAAGATTATTACTTTTATAGAAGAAAACAATGTATGACATTTCACAAAGATGCTATGTTTCAAAGAGTTTAGAATTGGAGAACTGACATAATGAAAAAGGTGGAAATACATATTCTTTCTACAGTGGGTTTGTGAACAATATATAAGAATTTGCTTTACATTGCTTTTCCCAAGTTAACTATGGTGACATATCACTTAAATGATTGTTTTGGAAAACCTATTTTGTGTAACCATGAGTTAAGAGATGATTACATAAATAATCACATTACAATATCAGTATTGCGGAAGTCACCAGGTCAGTGTCATATTCTTTTACTCTCAGTGCAACACCATCATAGGACAGTCTAAAGCAGTTTACTCCAAACAGTTTAATCAAAAGCAAAGAAACAGTGGTGATAACAGACCTCTGTCCCCTGTCCATTCATGAACAGTTCTGCCAAAGTGTTCACTGCATCATTACTTTTTTCTGTCTCTCGCAACAAATAAGCCCATCACTGTTATTACTGTCCTTACTCACGACATGTCTGACTCATTGGAATTCATAGCTGCTATAAAGGAGTACTTTTTACAGCTGTTTGAAACTGCCCTCCTTTCTTACATTGTTCTGGAGAAGTTCTGCAATTAACCATGGACACTGAAGATTTCAGATATGGCCCAGTAAGTGCAGCTTGGTGGAACCTGGAACATTTGAGAGTACAGATGCCTCTGTTATTAACGAACATTTATTTCTTTAAACATTTATTTCCCTAAAAAGGGACAATCTGACTCTATGCAGACACACATTGGCAAGGCCTCAATTCAGCAAAGCACATAAGTACATGTTTCAATCTAATCCCATTTAGCAAACTACTTAAACACATGCTTCAGTACTATTAAAATTAATAGACCTTAAAGGCTTTTATATAGAACAGGGATTGGCAACCTCTGGCACGCAGCTTGCCAGGGTAAGCAACCTGGTGGGGCGAGACAGTTTGCTTACCTGCTGCGTCGGCAGGTTTGGCAGACCGCGGCTCTCACTGGCAACGGTTCACCGTCCCAGGTGAATGGGGGCAGCGGGAAGTATCGCGGGCCGAGGGGCGTGCTGGCCGCAGCTTCTCGCCACCGCCATTGGCCTGGGACAGCGAACCGCGGCCAGTGGGAGCTGCGATCATCTGAACCTGCCGACACAGCAGGTAAACAAACTGGCCCAGCCCACCAGGGTGCTTCCCTGGTGAGCAGCATGCCAGAGATTGCCGACTCCTGATATAGAACTTCTCATCCACAGATCTCAAAGCTCTACATAAAAGAGGTATGAGACTCATTGTCCCCTTTTTAGAGAGAGGGAAACTCGCATACAGCGTAGTGCCATGTCCTGTCCACAGCAGGCAATGTCAGAGCTGGAAATAGAACCCCAGCTTCCTAAGTACCCATGCAATGTTCTATCCAATGGGCCCCTCTACCTTACTTAATTTAAATCTTGCATTCACATACTTTGCACAATAGAGATGTCTGGCTGAAGTGGGACTAGAGAGATGTGAAACTAGTTGGGAAATTTCCATTGAATTGATGTTAATAGGAAATTTTAAAAAACAGCTTGCATTTCTGTTTTTCATTTTCTGACCAGCGCTAAAGAGAAGACAGAACAAGACTTCTTTATAGTTTCTCTGTACTATAGTCCCAGTGTCCCTAATTTGGATATTATGGCCAAAAAAACATTTAAAAGGAGCACCAACAGGTGCTTGTACGATGCTGGCATGCCCTCAGCCCACAGAGGACCCACTCTCCTACCCAGAGTCTCTCTGTAGGCACGGTTTGATTTCACAAACATAGATAAACACTAAAACAGTTCCTCAGCCCATCCTACAGCTCTCAGGGATTTTCCCCTTTGCCTCTCCCAGTCCCTCCTGCTGCATGGCCTATGACAGGAATCTTCTGTGCTCTATTAACTGAGCACTGCCTCTTAGGGCTTTCTCCCTGAAGGCCCTTTTTCTCCAGCAGGTTGCCCCTATCTCACCTCCCAGGAGACAACAAAGACAACTCCTCCTCCTCCTTCCTGACACTCCAGTTCTTTATAGTCCCGGTTGATGGCCTCCCTTCTTAATTGAGCACACTGGGAGCATCTGTTCTAGCACGGAAGCCCTGGACCTGCTTCACTTAAAGAGGCCAGTCACCAGAGCTCTAATGTGAATCTGCACCCAGAACTGGAAGAAAACCAAGAACTGTCAGCAGAACTGACAAGTTTGTCCATTACTTTTTCCACTCTCTCTTCAGCCCCTATTCCCATAAAGGTAACTACATCAGGTTTCATTTCTCCACCAAAGTGTTCCTTTCTGTACCCTACACTGAGTGATCTTTAGCCATTGTAACTTTTACAGCAACATGGGATTCAATTATTATCTTTAAATTATCATCTAATAACCCAAAATAGCAATGCTTCTCTTTTCAGAGACTAGCATTGAAATGCTAGCAAATATTCTGTATAGGACTTTAGCACCTCTTGCATCCCTATTCTCAATCCTTCTTTTGAATGAAAAAGTGAATACAAAAATAGTAAGAACATCCTTCAGTGGATTTCAAGGAGAAGGTTTTTAATCTAAAATTTGAGGCTGAGAGATAATGGGATACAAATTGCATGCAATTCAATGAAAACCCTTACGGGTACTTCTTACACTTGCTCTGTTCAGCATATTATTATGTTTCTATTTATATTCAGCAGCTGAGATTGAACAAAAGCCATATGTCTCCTTCCCTTCCCGACTCCTCGCCCCCCACAAAAAATGTGTAGGGTATTAGACTAGGAAAATGATAATTTAGAACCTTATACAACTTCTTAAAAAAATATTCAGAAACATTTCAAAACTCTACTTTTTATGAAAAGTGGATCAAATAAGTTATAAAGACAAGCAGTTTTTTCCCTCTGGATTAGATGAACTCTTATAGCTTTGTTTATTGAATTACATCCATTGTATTATTCTCAACTTCTTTAGTGAGTTGACATGGTTAGGATGGTTTGGTGGTCTAACAGAGGAACAGGAGAAAAATCCCTATAAAACAATGACCTTCTTAGTAAGCAGCAATTACCCTCTAATTTAGCCTATCATTTAATGTATTATTACACCATGAGACCTCTCATGGATGACACAGGAATTGGGTATTACACAAATATTTGACTTGCTAATAGTTGTGTAAGCTTATATGGCATAAATTAATTATTTAAATTTAAAAATAATCAATAGTGAGATTAAACCTAGCACTTTGCTCATTAGTGGTGTTTTGCCCCAGGTCTATGCTATAGTTTCACTCCATATGAATTGAATACTGAACTAAATATTGATTGCTGTCTAGATGCAAGGATCACAATCCTCTTTCATTTGCTATTCATTTGCAAACAGAATGTGATTCTGACCATTAATATATATATGTACTTGGTGCTTTAATATAGCACAATTTCCAAAAACTGAAAAAAATTATGAACAAAATTGAATGGGAGGTTAATATTTAAACATAAAAGCATGAATGGGATATAAGAATTGTTTAAGAATGTCTTATTAGAAGCTATGAAAAAACACAAATCCACAGTCGTGAAAGAAAAGTACTTTGGTTAAAAAAATGAAAAACAAAAACTGGTTAAGAGGGGAGGCGAAGGAAACTTTTCTCATACCAAAAGTACTGTTTATTTTGCAGTAGGAGCTGTGATGTTGCACTCTATATGATTTTATGAAAATATGCTAATGAGTATGAATGTAATGGAATATAATAGAATATGCTTCATGCAAAAGGTCTCTTGTAAGGTATCAATACAAAGCTTATAATCTACTGAGTGTGGCCATCCTATTTGTATAAAGGTATCCCTCTTGTATCTGAAACTAGAAATATAAAATATAACTCTGAGGGTCTATTGTAATTATGCAAAGTGTGGGCCATTAGTGGTTTGGAATCTTGATGATTCCCATTAACCCAGAAAATTGTCTTTAAATGGCTCTGTTTACCTGTAAGTCTTCCTGTATACCTGTGTGCTGGCAAGTGGGTAATGAAGTCTTACAGTGACATGTGATCATGTCACCTGAACTGGAATCCATCTTTAATCTGGTGCTTTTCAATTGAGAAGGAGGGGTGGGAACCCAGAGAGGGACAAAGAATTCCCGCCTTATGCAAAAGATATATAAGTGGGTGGAACAGAACAAAGGGGGCAGCCATCATGAGAAATCCCATAGCTACCACCTAAGCTGGAACAAGGGCTGTACCAGGGGAAAGGATTTTGCTCAGACTAGGAAGGCGTCCAGTCTGTGAAAGAAACTCATCTCTGAAGGTGAGATTTTATCTGTATTCAGTTTTATTAGTGTACTAGGCTTAGACTTGCATGTTTTGTTTTGTTTTATTTTATTTTGCTTGGTAATTCACTTTTTTCTGTCTGTTGTGAGTTGGAACCACTTAAATCCTACTTTCTGTATTTAATAAAATCACTTTTTACTTATTAATTAACTCAGAGCATATATTACCTGGGGTGGGGGGGAACAGCTGTGCATATCTCTCTATCCGCATTAGAGGGTGAACAATTTATGAGTTTAACTTGTATAAGCTTTATACAGGGTAAACACATTTATTTGGGGTTTGTACCCCATCAGGAGTTGGGCATCTGAGTGTTAAAGACAGGGACACTTCTTAAGTTGCTTTCAGTTAAGTCTGCAGCTTGGGGGCACATGGTTCAGACCCTGGGTCTGTGTTGGAGCAGACTGGCATGTCTGGCTCAACAAGATGGGGTGCTGGAGTCCCAAGCTGGCAGAGAAAGCAGGAGCTGAAGTAGTCTTGGCACATCATTTGGCAGCCCCAAGGGGGTTTCTGTGATCCAACCCATCACAAGAACAAAGCACTTACAGAAAAGAGATTTTAAAAGCACAGTCTACCCTCATCTTTTCACCTGAAGGTTTAGCATCCCCCGATGATAACTGAGGCAGGCCTAACTTCTTCAGACACCCCTAGCAGGGCACTGTATCCAAGTCTGGTTCTCCCAAATGATTCCCAACACCACTCTCTTGAGAGAGTGTTCTTTTCAAACCTGCAATATTTCTGTTGACTCCTATATTTACATATCTTATTCCTTCCGAGCTTTGTCTCTTCACACACTCTTAAGTGTTTGCAGAAGGGTGGATTATGTCTGAACCATTCTTTTATTTTTCTTCTTCTTGTTTTTCCTTGCCTCCTATTAAACTAAACAAACAAATTTCTCTAGTAAACATCCCAATAACCAGATCAACAGACATGATCCAGAAAATATTACAGAACAGGTCCATATCCATCATACATGCATTTTAACACAGCCAAATGCAAGGTCTTACATTCAGAAACAAAAGAGGTAGGCCACACGTAGAAGAGGGGAGACTGTATCCTGGTAAAGAGCAACATTGAAAAGGATTTAGGATCATGCCATAGGTAACCATATGAATATGAGTTCACACTGTGATGCTAAATGAGCAAACACAATCCTTAGATGAAAAAGTAGAGGAATATCAAGTAGAAGTTGGAAGCACCAATGAGTCCGTTACTATAATACTCTGTTCTATTTTGATGTAAACCCTTTAAAAAAAGGATGTTGCCAAATTGGAAAGGGTTTGGCAAAGAAATACTAGAGTGATTTGAGGTTTGGAAAATCTGCCTTATAGTGACAGATTTAAGAAGCTCAATCTGTTTAGTTTATCCATGAGAAAATTAAAAAGCAACTTGATTCTGGTCTAACATGTACCCAACATGGGAAGGAGATTTCTGACAGTACACACTCGGCAATCTATCAGAAAAAGGCATAGGAAGATCCAACAGTTGAAGCTGAAGCTAAGTAAATTAAGACTGGAAATAAGGCAAAATTTTAACAGTAAGGGTTATTAATCATTGTAACTAGTTCCATGGTGATGGGATGGCTAATCCATCACTTAAAGTGTTTAAATCAAGATCAAATTCTAAAAGGCATGCTTTAGCACGAATAGGAGATGTAGTCTTGATGCAGACATTATTAGGTGAAATTCTATGACCTATATTGTGCAGGTCAGACTAAATGATCATAATGTTCCCTTCTAGCCCGTCAATCTATGACTATCCTATTGCTGACATAGAAACCGGTTTCTACGCTCCATACCTAGACATGCGTGCTAACACACACACTCAGTGTTTAGTAAAGTGGTTACCTATGGAGGATGTTAGATTGTAAACATACTATATGGGTATTTCTGATGGCTAGATGTAAGAGTTTTATAATTTCAATGAAGTACTTAGGAAGGACTTTTTGTATTAAAACAAAGATGAGGGAGGGGAATGCTGTTAGTAAATGGAGAATTGAGTACTTAACACTTTTGTTTCAGTTTACAGGTCGATTTTAATTTTGTATTACGGATTACAGAGAAATCAGTCAATAAGACAATGGTACAGAAAACACCTGAAGGCAGTACAAAAAAAACCCACTCTTATTATTTAATTTAAAGTCTCAACGCAAATTCTAACAAAAAAAAATAAACTGATCTAAACCATGCAAAATATTGAGATTTTCCCTGCTATCATAGACATCCAGTCCCCATTGCAATCAAAAACTCAGCCATCACATATATTCTTATGATAGGAAAACCATTACAAAAAATTCTATGACAGTCAAGTGAGTGGGGAGAAGGCATGTTATTATGGTGAAAAATATTTATTGCAGAAACTCATTCCTTCGGTGCTCTACAGTCTTTCTTTTAAAAGGTGCCAACAAAATCTTGTAGACATCACAGAAACTGATAAACTAGCCATTTACATCTGCCAGTTATGCTTATTACTTTGAAATCATACTCATTGCAGCAGCAGTCATCAGACATTTCAATTACATCACTCTGACAGGAACTGCTTCTTGACAGTTGTTTGCTGCTTTGTGCCCTTTCTGTACCTCCCGGGTTTCCGGGGCGTCACTTCAGAGCACAGGCTACAGCCGCTCACCACCAGTATGCACGCTGTCACTCACACCTCTTCTACTTGCCCCCAGCAAGAGAACAGGAGTGATGTTCTCTGCTAAGTCTCAGTAACTGTTCCAAACTAAATTAACGACAGCAAACACTACTACTATATCAAAGGAGCCATAAGACACGAAATGCACAGAAAATGAAATATCTGATTAAATCAGTGATTAATACTACTAACTTTAATGCTTATGCCTGTTTCCTCCCTTATGTTTTTCCTTCTCCTCAGAAACCAAAACTTAAACATTAACATTCATTAGGCTATTTACAAAATGTTTAAAGCCCAGTGATTTACCTGCACAGAAAATGTTTGTATTCCAGTCTAGACAAGATACAATAATACTAGGTCCATCAATTAATCATAGTCAATTAATAATAGGGCTGTCAATTAATCGTATGACTCATGTATAACTCATGTGATAAACGCAAAAAAATTAATCACAATTAGAAAAATTAATCACGATCAATCACAGTTTTAATTGCATTGTTAAACAACAGAATACCAATTGAAATTTATTAAATATTTTTGATGTTTTTCTACATTTTCAAATATTTTATTTCAGTTTACAACACAGAATACAAAGTGTATAGTGCTCATTTTATATTATTTTATAACAAATATTTGCACTGTAAAATGATAAACAAAAGAAATAGTTTTCAGAGTAGCAGCCATGTTAGTCTGTATCCGCAAAAAGAACAGGAGCATACAAGTACTGTAGTGCCATCTCTTTATCGTGAAAGTGCAACTTAAAAATGTAGGGTTTTTTTTACATAACTGCATTCAAAAACAAAACAATGTAAAACTTCAGAGCCTACAAGTTCACTCAGCCCTAGATACAAGCCTATATCTATTTATTTTATGCATTTGCAATGCATTATCACCCTGATATCATGGTAGCATATGCACACACACATTTACTAAGCAACATTCTTCCAAAAGGATCATATTTTTCATCCCTCCATTTTGCTGTTTTCCAAAAGGATAACTGTTGATTGTTAAGGGAAAGCACTGTTGGACTTTCTGTAGTTATATTTAAGGAAGGAAGGCTTCTGCAAAAAACAAGTCTTGGATCACATCCTACAGACAGTGAGACTTGTGCCCATACTGATCTCAGGTGGTAAGGAATTCTACACTCAAGGACCTACCACTGAAAAAGCTTGATCTTGGCTCCTTTGAGGTTCATTTTGGCTTCTTTCAGCTTCACTGTCCCTGTTGTTCAGGTAAAAAGGTTATCTTTGAGAAAGCTAGGCTCCAGTCTATCTATAGCTTTAAATACTAGCATCAGGATCTTGAAAATGATCTGATACTGGATGGAGAGCCAATGGAGTGTCTTCTGTCTACACTGCCTAATTGTTGTGAACAGACATATGTTTTTAAGGCAGCTTTTGCAGTGTCTCAGTGCAGTAAAGTAGCTTGGAAGTGACAAAGACCTGAAACTGAGTGGCTGAGTCAACATCTGATATCTAAAGTGGCAAACCATCACAAGCCAAAGAAGGGGGAAAAAAGAATTTCTGGCCACTGCCACTATTATGGATGATAAAAGCCAATTGCAACTAAAAGATCCTGAGTATCTCCTTGATAATTAGAGAACAGATATTATCAATGGAAAGAAAGGTCTTGAAATTTTCCCCTATTTCTAACAATATCATTTCAGTTTTATCTCAGTTGCACTTGAACTGCTGCTTTTCAGCCAGTTACTGAACCTAGTAGTTGCTCTACATACTTCAATAATGGAACATTGTTATATTGAGAGTAGCTCAGAGAGGGGGAATAAAAATAAATAGGGCCTGAGAAACTGAATCATTGAAAAGATTAATTGTAAATTCCTCCTTTCCAAGTACCCATGAGTATTTCAATTCTGATAATGTGTTCCGTCTACATACATGGAAGCTCCACAGATGAAGGCGGAGCAGGCTTATGGAGTCAAGATAATCTGGGTAGATCAAAAGGGAGAGTTCTGCCATAAAATAAAAACTCCTCAAGAAGCCAAATTTTGTCACCCAGTTGCAGCAGTGCAGTCTCATTCACTTAGGAATGTGAAATGTTTGGAAGAAAGAATTAAAAAAAGAGAGAGTAGAATGTTGCCCAAATATGCCTAGTTTCTCTAAATGATAGCTATGAAGGAGATCGGGGGAAGGAATACAAATACTCAAAAGGTACAAGATGCAAAGGCCAGATTCCAATAGACAGAGTACACCTTTACTCTACAAATAGTTTCACTAAAGTCAAAGGAACTATTTGAGAGAGAAGATACTTAGTCAACATCAGCAGAGATAGCACATTCTGGACTTCAGGAGGGAGAGGAATTTTTAGAGTGGCTTGGAGAAGTATAATTATAGCTTAGAGGATGAAACTGAGCAAAAGAAAATGTTGGCAGAATATAAGAAAACATTGCTCACAAAGTGAGTTATGTTATATAGCAGAATAATTTCCATAACACGGTGGTGTAAGCCCGAATACTATTTTCTGTTTAACATATTATCAGGACTTTGCTATGGTCTCTGAATAAATGATACCCTACCTTTATAAAGCAGTTTGAGAACTAAGGATGAAACACTTTATAAGTAATATTTTAGGTCCAGATTCTGAATTTTTTACTAATATTGAGTAAATAGCACCTTACTCCATGACCAGTTTCACTGAGAATAATGGGACTGTCTAAGAAATAAGGTGTTATTCAACACAAATACGAGATCAGACTCTTGTACTTATTTCTGTATTTATTTATTAATTATATTATTATTTTATTATTATTATTAACATTGCATTGCATTTAGTGGGACTAGTCAGTGTGTGGTATTATACAATTTGGACAAGCATGGCCCCATAGCAACAAAGTGTGGTGGGGGTGATAGATGACACAATATACACACTTCACGTCTCTCTTTTAATTACTTTCCCATCCCATATAACGCCTTGGGCTCTAACAAATTTTTTTTTATATAAATAAACAAGCAAACAAAAATGCAAAAACTTTAAAACTGCAAAAATATGCCTGCTAACTGAAAAAATGGTGACAAAAGACCATAATTTGCATAAATATATATTTTTTAAAAAGCACCTGGGGGAAAAATACATCATCACATTGCATAGAAATGAACATGTAAATTTCCACCCCAGAGGCACTACCGTTCACCCCTAGCAAGTTATGTAGATTCTGAACAACTGCATTGTATGTTCTAATATTCTATAGGAAACAAGTTATTACCAAGGCAACCACAGCAAAATGTGGTGTTTATGGTACTTCAGCTATGAAACTTAAGTATTTGCTAAAAAAATTCTCTACACTTACCAACCTATTATTAGACTACATTTTAAGAGAAAAATGTATTTTTTCCCTCTGACTTCCACCAGCACTTTGCCCTAGATTGTATAAATGCAAGATGATGGTTTGTATGAAGAAAAAACAGGGATTTAAATACACTGTAAAAAGGGGGAAATGATTATGGAATATCAATAAAGAGAAAACATATTTCTATCCAAGCAGAATAATAAAAAAAAAAACCACATAGCAACATTCAGCAGAATCTAATAGTTTGTGTAGTATTCTTAATTGGACTATTAGAAGTGCTTTGGCTTGGATTCTGAAACCCTTATCCATATTGAGAAACACTGTACTTCATAAATAACTGCAATAATTTCAATGGGGCTACGCACCGAATAATGTGCACAATCCACATAAATGTGGCAGAATCTACCCATTAATGCCTATCAATAGTGAAAAAAAATACTGTTTGTATTATTACTATTTTAATCTATGTTCAAGACCCACCAATATTTTTACTTTGCTTGATAGGCAAGCCAGAGGGCCTGAATTCCTCATTGAATGGTTTCTACAAAACAGATGAGTTGCATTTAACATGGACTATGAAACCCCCAGAAAGGCTAGTCAAAACAATTAATATTCTCAAGGGAAAAACCTTCAGGGATATTGATTATTTTGCCATAAGCTTACTCCTTTTCAATTTTCCATTCTTGTATGGCATGAAATCCTTAGAGAGATGGAACTATAGAATTCAGTGCTATAGCATAGGTATCAGAAAGCATTACTATGGTTAATTAAAATAAAAACAAATACGTTTGATAGGTGAAATGTTCAGTTAAAGGCATTATTATCACTAGAAAATGTCTATTTATTTCTTCATGTTGATTTTGCATTGTTTAGTTTCTTTTTGTCTTAACTTCTAATCACTTATTTCGTGTACTTTAAAAAAACAACACTTCACTAAATAATTAGCTTGCAAAATTACTTGTAAAAAAGTACAGACTTTCACTTATGTACCAATATAAGATGGGATAACTGTTATCAAGTTTAAATTACAACAACATATAACTGTATTTCCTTAGCAGAAAAAAATAAAATGATTCACTATGGATATACTACCAGACACATTTCTGATAGTCAATCTTATAAAATTAAAGGCAATATATGCTTCACCTGATTCCATATTTTATCTAGGCTTTAGCTAGCTTTTTCTAAATCTGATTTATGAACATGTCCCTGAACAAAGGAGTAAAAATTGACTGCCTTACAACCAGCATTTGAATTTATAACAGTCAGGGTTTGTCTACACTTACAGTGCTGCAGCAGAGCAGCTGCACTGGAGCAGCTGTGCCAGTGTATCACTTAATGAAGCCACTTCCTATGACAACAGGAGAGCTTCACCCTTTCACCTCCCTGAAAGGTAGTAGTGATGTCGAAGGGAGAAGCCCTCCTATCAACATAGTGCTGTCTATGGCGTGAGGTCAATATAACTACATCACTCAGGGATGTAGTTATACTGATATACATTTGTAGTACTGTATAGACCAGAGCTCAGAACTGGTGATGTGTTTTTTTTTTATTCTTTCTGTCCCAGAATGCCAAATGAAGCAAAGTCAAAGCAAAGAATGAAAAGCAACAAACAAACAAACAAACAATCCTCCTAGTCTCTCCCCCGCAAAAAAATAAAAGTGCTTACAAGGAAAAAATATAAAGCCCAAGATAACAAAACTGAACCAACTACAATAGAATGTTGACAGTCTGTACAAACGTATAAATAATTGTACAAATGATACAAAAACAAAGGTAATAATCACAAAATGTGCTAGAGTCCTTTAGTTTTCATTTTAGATACTGCTGCAGGTCCAAAGCAGTTTCCTCCGTTAATCCCAAGAGCAAAATGTGGCCCTTTCCAGGTAGAGCTCTCTGACAAGAAGGAAAATATTAACTGTACTGTTCATAATTTTTTTTCTGCTGTACTCATATTAACTTTATTTGATAAGCAATTTTAAGTTGGTACTAGTATGACAATTCAATGTTACTAAATTGCTAATACCCCAATTTGATTTATTTGTTTGAAGTTTTGGACTTCTAGAGTAAGGGAGTATAGCATTTTTACCTGCACATTTATAGATTTGGGGTCCCTAGTCTCTTTCTGGAACACATGAGGTACAATATGTGATATTTCATGTCTGCATTTTCATTTCTTGTACAGCTCCATAGCAACCAAAATAGAACTCACCTGCTTTAGAGATAGAAGATTGCTTTCCTATTTTACTAAGATTAGGTGTTCCACTTGAGTTGAACAGTAGTCTGGGTGAGTTACTAGTTAAAAAATATTTTCAGATCCTTAGGTTTTTACCTCTTTGTAAATGAAGACCTCTGAGATTGAGTAACCTTAGGTAAAATCCAGTAAGGTGTCGGGTTTGGGGAGGGAGCAAAGGGGGGAAGGAAAAGTAGATTACCCCTGTATTTTAAACTAATAAATTACCATTAGGAATTCAGTTTTACTTACAACAGGACAGAGATAGTGGACATGTAAGATGTAGGAGAGGGAGAGAATAACAGACACATGATGTTGATAATGATGATTTCCAGTTCCTATACAGCACTTTTCATTGGTAGAGCTCAAAGTGCTGTACAATAGAGGTCAGTATCATTATACCCATTTTAAAGTGCACAGTTAAAAAAGCAGTATAATCCAAACACAATGGTCACATTTTCTAGAGGCCAAACCTACCTCTCCAAATTGAGTGAGTGGAGAGATTTAAAGTTCCCCTCATGGAATTTTCATCAAATTGTTCCATAATGGGGGTAGAGTTTGCTGATCAACCCTCTCCCTCCCCCCAAAAAGTTTGAATTTAGGGTTAATCCCAATTGATTTTGCGGAATGTGCAGTAGGTGCTGTGCCTCTGTACTGACAATGGTACTCCCGGTCTCCCTGAATTTTGAGCAGGAAGGTTTGGGGAGGGAATGATTAATGTCTTCCATCCCTCTCCAAGCAACTCCTCCACATATGTAGATTTCAGACCCGGGGAGCATCCACTGTGGGATTTGGTATATTTGTGTGTATTCAGGCATGTGGGGTGTAGGCATCCTTGAAAGCAGCCCAAGCTGCCCATCATCTGGCCAGGCAGAGATCCTCACATAGTTGGCCCTCTGTGTGTGCAACCAGAAAGTCATGATAGGGCCCTAGAAATGTAATCTCCATCACGAAAGTCTCAATGTGTTTCATGCAGAGACTTTTGAGTTACAAAACCCTTCTCTGTATTCCAATCAGATTGCATTGGGCACTTGGTTGAAATAGTTTTCCTGCTATTAGACATGGGCAGATATTCTTACTAAGCAAATACAACTCTAAGAAAATTTTCTTCTCCATCAATTTCCAGATTTCCATAGCTGGTAACAACAGTTCCCATAAAGAAAAATCTCCAGCGGAGCTCTTAATTACAAGAACATGTGGGGAGGTGGAGAGGTAGGGTGGAAATTTTTCTAATGGAAAATTCTACCCTGCAGTGACCATTAGCCACTCTATTCCAAGCAGGAGGAAGAAATCTGCTCTTGTTTGTAAAGTCTACTGAAGAGTGGAATTAAGCTTGTGGTTACTTTAAAGTAATATTAGTGTCATCAGTATTAAGTAGCTTATTTTTCCCCTCAGCATGTTCTGTTTACGAAAAACATGCAAGTTTCATGACATCTCCACCCAAGAGCTTACTAAATACTATTAATAATAATTGCATTATATTAGAGCTTACAAACACGCAGTGAAAGAAAGTCATCATCATCAAACACACATAATCTACTAAGGACTGTTGCACCAGCCAGAATGCCAGGACTGATGGTGCCACACCTGGCATTATGTAGTAAGAGAAAATTTATGCCGCCAAAGCTCTAAATAAACAAAACATACAAATGATGGAATGGGGAACAGAACATGGAGAAATGAAAGGAATTGCCTAATGTCTCACCTCAGGTCAGTAGCAGAAATGAATCCAAGTTTCTTGTGTCTAAGTCAAATGCCCTATCTACAGGACCATGCTGCCTCAGTTGGTTCAGGAACTTCAGACAGGAAATTAAAAATTATAATCTATGGACATTTAATTTTCCTTTTTCTAAGGAATGTTGATAAGCTAAAGCTATTTTATTAAAAATCAACAACACACATTTTGTCACATGGGTAGAGTTTCACATTTTTGTGAAACACAAGTGTCAACATTTTGTGACAAGGACCCTTTTTTGACAACTTACATTCTAACCAACTCTACTCACTTTGTCCTGCCCTACATCTACACTCCCTCTCCTCTGGCCTTTTACCTTGTCACCCTGTATACTGGAATTACTGCCTTCTAAAGCCTCTTTCTTCAATTCACTGCTCAAAACCCTCCTCTTTCACTTTGCTTTTTGCTGTTGATCTCCATTCCTGTGCTATCTATTCTTCCCTTCTTGTCTTACTACCTCACTCACCATTTTATAATATCATAATTTATAAGCTTTGTATGTATTATACTATAACTCACAATATTTGTATTTGTTTCAACACTGCTCATTTATCTTTACACTTTCCTTTGTCCTTTTCCAACACTTGTCTATTTTCAGTAATGTCTTCAACAGGAGACCTTGTAATTGATTTCAACAAAGTACCATGCAACTTTATGGTGCTAGAGTATACAAATCATTAACAGCAGTAACCACTTTCCAGAAGTCAGTGGGTGCCAACGACTAAGGCTTCAGACCTGTAAACACAAGAGTGCATGGACGTGTCTTTATAAGAATTTGCAAGATAAGGATCAAAATGTGCATATTTTTAATCAAACACACTTACAAATACTATTAATAGTTTAGAATTAAAGGCCACGTTTTGCCATTGGTTACATGTGCATAACTCTGAGGAATTTCAATAAGAGTGGCATAACTATAAATGAGAGGAAAATGTATTCCTTAAATAATTAATCACAACTTATGTATTATCATATATAGTAAATATTGTAATTTAAAGTCTGTTCTAAAGCAATTAGGTGTTAATCGATATCACACAAACTGCTGGGATGAAACAGATTGAAGTTCAACAGCTTGTTTATTATGAATGCAGTATTTATATTGCTGGTCTTTATATTCAGTAATTGCAACTTAATCAAATTTAAAACTGGGCTTTTGACCTCGGATGGTGTTATCTCACAGTTTTCCTCAAACTTTGAAGACACAAGGCAAGACTCTCTCTTGTTGATACAGATGATTCTATAATTGGTAGAGCATTTATTCTGGTTTTAATGTAAACTTTTTATAGCAGCACAAACCCTCCACAGGATTTCAGCCTTCAATTCTATGGTTTCAAATGAGGCAGATATTATTTTGAGTGATAGTTCCTTTTAATGTAAGGGGAATGCATACTTCTCTGGCTTTACTTTGTTTGTGGCAGGCCTTCAAAACTCCTACTGCTAAATCTGAATTAAGTATCTTTAGTATGCATGATGTTTAACATTTTCAGAAGCTGCACTTAAATCTACAGCCTAAAACTTTTAGTCTAGGCATGAACCCAGCATGTCAGGGTTTTACATAATTTTCTTTACCTTTAATTCCACTTGCCAAATGGCTGTTTAAGTGCAACATGTATATAAGTGAACTGCACATGGATCCCACAGGATTAGTCTACTACATCCTAGTCTGAGAGTGGTCTCTTTCTTCCCCAGATCTTCAGACTTTGAACTTTGAGGCTTGTATTAAAAATGAAGATGGAATAATGAGTTTTTAATTTTAAAGACATTACATACCCTGAACAACTTGGTTCAGAATTGTACAGACCACAAAGGAGCTTAACAAATCCAAGATATTACAAAATCTAATTGTGTGTGCATGAGAGAGAGAGATCAATTTCTAAGAATATGTGCTTCTTATTTCAAACTGAATTTCTTCTGAAAGGTGCTAGGTGCTGACAGCAATGGAAAATGAAGCCCCACACAATAGCCTCTGTACTGCAAATGGTACTTCAAACTTTCATGTCCTACTTTTCCATGGTCTTTCCATCCTTATTCTGGAGGAGACATCTACCAAAGTGAGACAATAAAGATCTTCATTCTACTAGCATATGGTTAATCAGTTTTTTTTTCATGGTTGCCACCCATTGATCTTCCCCCAATATTATTCAAATTAATTGAATTGACTGCATCAGTGGAATGGTCCTACCTTTTTATTCCCTTATTCTTATTTCTAAAAAAAACCCTGGACTCTAGTTCCTTGTATAGTTATCAAAAATGCACAAACTACATCCACATATAGCTACCAATAAGAACTGTATTGCTCCAATGTGCTTTTTATGAGGCTATTCAAACTTCTGCCAATCCAGCCCCATTGTCTGACTGTGATTAATATTTATATTGTGAACCCACTGAACTAACTGCTACAAAAGCCATTTGTGAGAGACAGTTCCTGCCCCATACTTTGTGAGTAGGTGGAATGGGAGTCACACAATCTCTCTCTATGCCTTTATGTATATATAGTTGATTAAGGGGTGGATTATAGGGGGCAGAGGAGAAGGAGGGAGGCCAGAAGCCTTCATATCCCCATTTCCTACTCTACATCCTGTGTCAAGGCTTGCCACTTCTGCATTGTAGAGGTTGAAGAGGGGTAGCTAGAAATGGTAATGAGCCTGTTCCAATAGTGTACACATTCCCGCCCCAAGGGAGGGAGAAGGGTGGTGATGAGATTAGATCCTGGCTCTTCTCTCACTCTATGCCAGCCTGCTGATCAGGTATGGCATACTAGAGAAATAGGCTGTACCATGGCACAGCTTACATGTCCCCACCACAAGGCAGATTCCTAAATAGAGACTGTGACTAAATTGATTGTATGATTTGATTTGGTCCAAAATAATTGAAGAAAAGCCAATTAATAGCTTATAGCAACAGCAAACTGAATTAGACCAGTGGCTCACTGGTGGGCTCCGAGCTCTCAGTTGTAGTGCATGGAGAACTGGCAGGTGACAGGCTGCCATCTCTCCTCCTGGTTTACAGCTCCTTCACAGCAGCTGCAACAGGAGTATTATCTGACAGTGAATGGCAGCAGAAGTGGTCCATGCCATCATGAATGAGGCTGGTGATAGTCCATGAGACAATCTCTACATAAATATGTGGCTCTCATGATAAAAACAAACGGACATGAGACCACATAACGACCCACTACCACATGGCTATGAACTGTGTATTAGTAGACAAGCCTAAAAATGGCATTTCTCAACAGCATGTATAGCATTTGTTCTGAAATGGGATTATAACATAGATTACACTAGCTGCCGTTCTCTCCAGGCAATAACTTAAGGCATACTGGGAAAGGAACATATTCTCAGGAATATACTCAGGACTATTTTAATACTCGTTTTACATGCAGTTGCTGTCATCTCAGCAACATATTTCCAGCTGTGAGAGAACACGCAGCTTCCTGCAGAGTTTCCAATCCCAGGGCTATTTTGCAAAGCAGCCAGAAGGATGTGCTAGTGTAATGAGAAGGTTGGTAACGATTGCCTAGAGATATAACATTTCACGTCTGCTCTGTTCTTAGGCTCCAGCAGTCTGAAACAGGGATGATCTTGGGTTGGCTTCTAAATATCTCCCTCCCTAGACAGCAACATTACATTCACACAGGATAACTTAACTCGTAAGTTGCTAACAGAACCCCTGAGATCCTTTTAATTATATATAAAACTAACACACAGGGTCTATAAAACACTGCCAAGTCAATCAAGAGTGCTAACTACTTGAATTTAAAGTGAATGTGCTCATTGCTACATTACTAGTAAGCAGTGAGTGCACCACATTGGCAAAGCTGACCATCAGATGGACAGATCTTCTCAGTGGATAAATTAACAGACTTGGTGCATTCAGAGGACCACGAGGGGTCATTTTTGTTGGGGAGGAAAAGGGAGATGCCTGAAATAGATTTAAAAAAAAAAGGACACTATTTCAGCACTTTGCCCCCACAATAAGATACAAAAAAATCTTTGTCTTGCTTGACATAATTTCCCTGTGGCATTGGGCCACCTCTGCACAGCCATCCATAATTCTTCTCCTGCTTGAAACAATCTCCAACCTGCCACTCTCATTAATGACTGAGATACCCCCTGATGGTGCTTAACATTTAATAGTGCTGGAGTTCCACGTTTGCCCAAACAACCTTTTCCATTTACCTTACCTCAAAGGCCTTCTAATTTTTCTTCGGAGACAGAAATCCTTTAAGCCCATTGTATCCTTAGGTTACAAATTTACTGAGATTTAGGTTTCCAATAAGAACGTTGAGATGAATGCCACCTTCTCATTTATGAATCAATTTTTGCCCATCGGCTTTTCAGTGTTATTACTTTTTTATTTTATTTTGCACTCAAAGGGGAGAACCTCAGGAATATATTTTTTCAAACTGTTGAGAACCACAAGAAGACAAACTTAAAACGGTGCTGAAGGAAATGTGTGACACATGTCCCTCCATGATATCCTCCATGCAAACATCTTACATACCATGTATTCACAGATACAATCTCTCTTTTTCATCTGCAGTGCCCTAGTTGTGATCGTCAACAGTTCACCACAAAAGCAAATATGTTATTTCTTAGCTTCATGTGTAGTGTTTTTATGTTACGCTTGCAAGTGCTTAAAGAAGTACTTTTCTTATCTGTAATTCATGCAACACTATTCAGCTGACACCCTCATTTATCTTCAGCTGATAGCGTGTTTTTGGTTTAATGCAGACAATGTGGCAGTTAGCAAAAACTTGTAGGGAGGGAGGAACCGAAAAAACACATTTATTTGCCAGAACCAACTACAAATCTAATGTTGTGGAACTCCTCTTTCCCCCCACCCCGTCTTTCAGCTACATTTTCATCCAGATCAAATGATAAAAGAAATGATTTATCTGACTAATTTTCAGCAATCATGGCTTGTGAAGGTCTTTTCCCACATTCAGATTCCATTTTATTTTAGTTGTGTTTTGACTAGAACAGGGGTCGGCAACCTCTGGCACGCGGCTTGGCAGGGTAAGCAACCTGGCGCTCTGGGCTAGTTTGTTTACCTGCCATGTTGGCAGGTTTGGCTGATCACGGCTCCCACTGGCCGCAGTTCACCATCCCAGGCTAATGGGGGCGTCGGGTTGCAGTGGCCAGCACATCCCTCGCCGCTTTCCATTGCCCTCATTGGCCTGGGATGGCAAACCACGTCCAGTGGTAGCAGCGATCGGCCGAACCTGTCAATGTGGCAGGTAAACAAACTGGCCCGGCCCGCCAGGGTGCTTACCCTGGCAAGCCATGTGCCAGAGGTTGCCGACTCCTGGACTAGAATGTATATTTAGCTTCACCTAAATTTCAGCAGGCTGAAGAGCTCTAATTATGAGCTTTAATTATGCGGTCCAGATCATATATTAGGTCTAGACAAACCATAATCCAGTTAAAACTACTTGTTGGAGGCCACATGTAGCGCCCAGTGTGCAGCTCAAATAAGGTGAGCTCTGAGGAAGTCCATGAAGATGATAGGAGGGAAGCAATCATATATTCCAGACTGCTCCTGCAGAAGTCACCATGGTTAGAAGAGCACCCACAGTGGAGGGAATGGCAAGACTACCGGTCCCTTCACTGCTACTCCTGGTAGGAGCACTAGCTCACTGAATCCTGTCCACTTCTGAAAACTGAACCATGTGAGTTCAGCTGCCATTAGGACTATCCAGGTAGAGAAGCTGCAGTATTATTCCTGTTGACTTCATGGAGAAAATAACCGAAATATGTCCATTTATATGTAATATCCAGAATGCCCTTCCATCTCACTGGTATTCCATAGTAGCTGAAGTCTGAACTCTAGGGCCGCCCGGGGGGAAGGAGGGTGCAAGGGGGGCAATTTGCCCTGGGCCCCACAGGGGCCCCCCAAGAGAATACTCTGGTCCTGGCCCCACCTCACCCCATCCCCCGGTGCCTCAGAACGCTGCATCCAGGAGCGGCCCTGCACAAAGCTAAAGAGGTGTGGCTCAGGTGGGGCCTGAGCTCCTCCCACTCAGAGTCACATGGTAAGGAGGCGTGGCTGCGAGCTCCAGTCCCGCCGGAGCCAGGCCACTGCAGTGCTGTCCAGGAGCCAGGGCCAGTCCTGGGTGCAGCGCGCTGAGGCTCTGGGAGAGGTGAGGGTAAGCAGCATGGCAGGGTGCCAGGGCTCGGGGGGGGGGGTTGGATAAGGGGCAGTGAGTCCCGGGGACAGTCAGGGCACAGGGAGAGGGCAGTGGTTCTGGGAGGTGGTGGTCGGGGACGGGGAATGGGGAGTTGGATCATGGACGTTCCAGGAGTCTGTCAGGACTTGGCAGGAGGATGGATGGGGTTGGGGCAGTCAGGGGATAGGGAGCAGGGGGGATTGGTGGTGGGTTGGGGTGGGGTGGGGTCTCGGGGGTGGTAGTGAGAGGACAAGGAGCAGGATGGGTTGGGGATTCTGAGGAGGGCAGTCGGGGGGCAGGAAGTGGATAGGGGGCAGGGCCAGGCTGTAGGTGACCAACTTCCACATAACAGAACACAAAAAGGATATTTTAAAAGAATAAAAAAAATCAACACAGCTAGGCCACTTCTCTAACTCTTTCTAAGTTCTAGGCATGATTTAATACTATTTTAACTTTCCTTTATGCATTCCCCCCTCCCATTTTTCTGTACCCTAAAAAAGATCCTTAGCATAAATGACAAATCATGACAACCACATTTGTATTCTGTATTATTCAAGCTTGCTTAGCAGACTGATATATGGGAAGGGCTTACTGGCAAGGAAATTCCCAAAGTCAGCATAAGAGGTTCTTTAAAGGCATGCAAAGCTTCAACTCTAGGGTGGGAGGGGTGTCTAACGAGATTGGTATGTCTATTACAAAGATCCTTAGAGCTCATAGGCAGCCTGGAAAGCAGAGATTCCCAACCAGACTCTTTTTGGAGGTGGTGCGTGAGGTGAGAGGTATACATTCCATAAGCTTTGGAACGTAGGAAGGCACCCAGGGCCGTCCTTAGGATTTATGGGGCCCTACGCAGTATTATTAAACTGGTGCCCCTATGCCGGATGGCAGCCCAAGCTCACAGCCTGGTGCGGGAGGGGGAGGAGGGACTTGACAGCAAAGGATAATGAGATGCCTGGCCTGCCTCATGGTGGCGGAGAGTCACAGTTCCCCGCAGAGACTTCCATGCCCTCTCCCTCATGCAGAATGGACATGAAGAAAGTACCTAATTAAAAGCACTAAAATTTGGGAATAAAAAATGTCAGTCACAGGTTTTTTGATATGCCCTGAAGTTTGTCAGAGATTTATTTGCAAAAACTTCATAGTAAGGGTGAGTCAGCTGTCCTGATGAATATAACATTACATATAATGGAATACATGATGCAGCTCTTCTCTGTTTTACATTTTCTTAATCAGTATTTCTAAGCTGAATTTATATTTTAAATGTACTCAAATCTTAAGCCAGCATTCCAGATTACTACATATTTAACTCACTGAAACAAAGACATTATTTTAAATTAATCAGAGAGGTTCAGTGTGTTCATAACAATGTTCATTGCTTTTAGAAAAAGGGAACAGTAATTTACTTTGTGTGATCATAACAAGAGACATGGTTATGAAATTTCAACAACTTTAAAAAAATATGTTTCCAAAGATTTTAGGTATAACAAGGATTTTGTCTTACTAAGGTACTGATTTTGCTGGAGGGTTCTTTTAAAACTAGTTCGTCGGATAGTCAGAAGTAAAGAAAGGGAAACTCTTTGTCCAGCTATCTGGAAGGGAAGGACTGTTGTCCCTTTAAGGGCTCTCTTCAGTGGGGAGTGGAGGGAGAGGTGGTGAAGGGATGGACAGAAAGGACACAGGAAGACTTGGAAGCACTTTTTTTTTTAACTATAGTAATTAAAACGTGTATTTAAGCCCTCGTCCAGACTAACCCGCGGCATCGGCGGGTTAAAATCGATTGCTCGGGGATCGATATATCGCGTCTAGTCTGGACGCGGTGTATCGATCCCCGAGCGCGCTTACATCGATTCCGGAACTCCATCAATCCGAACGGAGTTCCGGAATCGACACGGAGAGCCGCGGACATCGATGCGGCGCCGTCCAGACTGGTGAGTACCTCGATTTTAGAAATTCGACTTCAGCTACGTTATTCTCGTAGCTGAAGTTGCGTATCTAAAATCGATTTTAATTCCTAGTCTGGACGTGGCCTTAGATAAGAGAGGTCTTTTGAAGGATTTATTTAAAAAACTGTATGTCTGAAGATCCACACATTTAAGGCTAAAGATGATTGTGCATCTAAAACTCTATGCAAGCATTTTTTAGAAATGTGATTTTATAATCTTCACCAGCTCACTAATGAAATATTTTTAAAGCAAATTTTAGACAAAGGTCCTGTAGACTGACATGTTCTGTGTAAATATTACATTAATGCACAACTGTTTTTGTCAGTAACGTCAGAAACTGACAGTATAAAAATGTATTTGGGCATAAGCTTTCGTGGACATCTGATGAAATGGGTTCTAGTTCACAAAAATTTATGCCCAAATAATTTATTAGTCTTTGAGGTGACACAAGGACTCGTCCTTGTTTTTGCTGATACAGACTAACAGGACTACCACTCTGAAACCTGTCAGTATATACCTTGGGGTTGGCAAATGCCTGTTAAATGGCTTTATTACCCCTTGAATGTCTCTTTAACAGTTTCAATGTTGTGCTAATAGGTCTGGCAGGCTGGAGGTTTTTTCACTTTTAACTACTAGATTCCCTCCCAAGGAAGACTCATCAGGCTAGAGCAGCCATCTGTGGGAGCCTATAGGAAGGGTCAGAACAGGGATAGGAAAACAATAGGGTGGACACTAAGACCCAGTGGTGCCCCAAATTTTCAGGTGCCCTACGCAGCTGCCTATGTTGCCTATCTCTAAGGACGGCCCTGAAGGCACCTTCCAGTCTCAGTAGGTGAAATAAGAATCCATTTGAAAAGATTCCTAGTGTAACTCCATGGACTTTAATGTAGTTACACGAAGGATTAATTTGACACATTTTGTCCTACATGTGGATTTTCTTGGGCAAAGATGCTGGGTACAAGTGATAAGAAATTTGGCCCTCAGCAGAGCATTCTCCTGAGTAAGGCTTATGTCACACAAGGAAAACAAAAATAACAAAAAACTTGAGGGTGTTGGGGTTTGTATTTGGGGAATGGTGCTTGCTTAATAAATACCAGGGAAAGACATTTTCAAAGGTTATCCGAATTTATGTTAAATAGTTGACTATTCAACCAAGTGAGAAACAGCTCCAAAAGGATGAAATAATAATGCACTAGGGACAATAGAGCCACACACTATTTAGCAAAGAATGAGGCTCTCTATAAAGAACACATAAGCAGTGTCTCTTACGGTACTTTGGGAAAATGATTGCAAGCCAAGCCTAGTGAAACATTAAACTATTCAGTGACAGCTGTTTGCAGCTCATCGGTTTAAACTGAACAGAGCTCTATTTCAGTGTGGTAGGTCTCCCTCTACAAGCCTTTTCTTCAGACAGGTATGCAATGAAAACATGCTCACTGGAAACATATTAGAATTCTATTGTAAGCAACTGTTTTGTTTAGAAAAGTGCATTCCACTATAACTTAATTAAATCTCACCTTGGAATTTTCTGAAATGCATTTGCAAGTTTAGAAATAAACTACCGGTACTTAATATTCAGAATGAATTTAAGTAGTTTCCAGACAAACTCTTAAGAATGATAATTTATTTTAGCTGGGGTGGGGGGAGAAACATCTATGATGCCTCTATTTTCCTCCCCCCCGGCCCATCCACAACAAAACTGTATTCTTTTAACCTATTTGTTGCCCCTCTGAAGTTAATGAAAGATTTCGCATGCAGTTATGCACTTAAGATAATGCCACTATGATATACAAATCAAGCAATTGGGACACACTTCATGTAGCTTTTGGCCTTCTAATATTTTCATTTCATGTTATATTTGCAAAGCAGGATTTTTATTTATTTATTATTCCTATTGTTTTTCAAGAACTGTAAAAATCCATCCTAGAAAAATAAATGTTAAAAATGTGAAAGGTACTTTTAAAGCAATGGTAGAGTCTAGAATTTTGCAAAACTGGATATTTCAGTTTACAAGGATTTCCTGCTAACCTCAGTAGTTTGTTCCAGTTTGCAGGGATTTGCACTGTTTAGGTTTCAGATAAGAACAAACGCTCAATATAAAAAAAAAAACTCAGCCAAAACCCATAGAGTTTTGTCTATATTTCTCCCAAATATGCCTCTCAGACACCTGAGACATGGTTAATCCAAAGGCTTAGAAACGCTGGTGCACCTGGCCTGATATTGGGGTTTATGACAACACGTATTTGCGTTGTTTCAGATAGCTACACATGATTTGCAAAACTCCTCCTTTCCTGTGTGCACATCACTCTCACCTAACATTAAAGGGTCAGAATTGCTCTCTGGGATCTAAATTTAAGATATTTATTATTGCTGATTGAGATTCAGAATTTCTGTTCTGTGGGAGATTCCAACATTTTTGGGGGGGGGGAACGTTCTGAATCTGAATAAAAAGTTGAAATTTTGATTTTTTTTACCTATAAAAGAAATAGTCTAAATATCTGATTCATTTTAAGCTTTATTACTTTGATTCATCTTGTTTTGACTTTTACAATATACTAAAACATTATAATATGTATACACACACCTAATATTAGTTATAATACTAATAATATTTAATCTAAAAGTCAAAACAAAATTAATCAAAATGTTTCAGAATTGTCATAACAAAATGTTTCAATATCTTCCCGTTAAAGCTTGTTAAAATGAACATGTTCCTGCAGAAGATTTCTATTTCAACAAAACTGATTTTTTTCATACAAATTGTTCCATCACAAGTTTTGTGACCAGCTATACTACATTTTTATATATATATATACTGTGACAAAGTTCCCCCCTCTACCTTGGTGGGTCTTGTACTTATTGGCAGATTTGCTCATCTCAGTGATCTTCCCCACAGTCTGGGTCAACACCTCCTGTGTCAGATCAGGAGTTGGGAGGTTTGAGGGGAACCCGGGCCCGCTCTCTAATCCGGGTTCCAGCCCAGGGCCCTGTGGATTGCAGCTGTTTATAGTGCCTCCTGTAACAGCTGCATGACAGCTACAACTCCCTGGGTTACTTCCCCATGGCCTCCTCCAAACACCTTCTTTATCCTCACCACAGGACCTTCCTCCTGGTGTTTGATAACACCTGTACTCCGTAGTCCTCCAGCAGCACAGCCTCTCACTCTCAGCTCCTTGTGCCTCCTGCTCCCAGCTCCTCACACACAATTCCTCTCCTCTAGCTCCTCCCTCACTGACTGGAGTGAGCTCCTTTTTAAACCCAGGTGCCCTGATTAGCCTGCCTTGATTGGCTGCAGGTGTTCTAATCAGCCTGTCTACCTTATGATCTCCCTGTGGTTAACATGGAGTCATGAATAAGTAGGAAAGGGAGGAGGCAGTGGGTGGAGAGGGAGCTCTCCTGTTGTATGATGATTGTATGTTGGATTACCATAGCATCTGGGAACACCAGTCATGGACCGGGAGCCCATTGGGCTAGGCACTGTACAAACACAGAACAAAAAGATGATGCCTGCCTCAAAGAGCTTACGATCTAAGTGTAACACCCCATCCTATAACTGAGAGCTCATCATTCTGGAAGAGTGGTAAAGCTAGTGATAAGGAAGAAAATCATTCACAATCTCAGGACCTCAGCACAGGATTATACAGTAATAAATCATCTACTCGGTTGCAGTGTAATCCCCACATTTGACATTCCTGTATTTACCTCAGAATTTGAGAGTACCATAGTCAACCATATTTTATGTTCAACCATGGCCAGCTGAAACATCACATAACTACAAATAGTTTTAGGACCCTGAGAGGAAAGGCTGTACAACTGCATGTTTGCAGTTTTGCTAACAGAATGGGAGGTTGGGGAACAGAGTTAAGGTTCCATGAAAACAGAAGGAATGTTTGGGCAGCCTTGGTATTAGGTGCTTCTGACATGTAAGTTCTATTGACTAGAAATGCTTTGCTGATAAGGCGAATAGTGAATTGTTATTGCCCGTTGCTAGGGAAATTGTTAGCCTACTAGGGGTTATTATGAGTTATGTGCTTTGTTTGGATAAAATTTATAAATATAGTTAGAAAGTGTGCTTTGGAGCAGTCCAACCAAATTTTCTTTGGGCATGGATCTGACATCTAACTTCTCCAGCAGCAGTGGGGAAGGAAGATAGCCTGGCTGCTAATTCCTTGAAACCATCTTAACTTTGGTAAATATTAAAGGTTTAACATGCTCTGAACCTACTGCTACAACATGTGTGTGTGTGTGTGTACACTTTAGTAAAAGTACTTTAGTTTGTATCAATCATATATATTAGAAGAGGAACTGCATCCCCATTGATTTATTCCTGACACTACCTGGAGAAAAACAGTTAAGTTACCACTGCTTTGGGTTCTAAAAACCCTGGGTAACAGCAGAAGCAAGAAAACTGTGTTCAGGCCTAACTTGATTGCATTCTAGTAAATGTCAGAGCTTTGCTCCAAGCTCTTGTTGTTTTTGATGGGAAATCACCTGGAAGGAGAAACCACTCTGTTCAGCTGTACAAGGAAGAAAGACCAGCACCCAAATATTCTGTCAGAGGCTGCTCTGACCAGATCTACAGGCTGTACCTGAATGAGTCATCTGAGAACCAGGGAGCTATTGCTCAAAGGTAGGTTGAGAGGGGGAGAATTGTTAGTCTGTCTATGCAATGTGAGAAGCAGCTGGTCTGAGGAGGTAAGTGTGGTAAGGGAATTTTTTGGGAATGGGTGGAAGGATGTGGAAAGTTCTAATAGGATCCTGAAAAGGGGTAGCAGCAGCATCATAGTAAATATAATTCAGCAGCAGTGAGCGCTTGAGAAGAGCAGAACAAAGTGTTTTGTGTTTTTTTTTTAATAAAAAAGGAAAAGTAAAACCCAACAAGATGTAAGTAGTAATCTACACATTATGGTTATAGTGCTTGTGGGAAGGCATAATGAAATGGCAGACTAAAAAATTAAACTGTGAGGAAAAAAAACCAAAAAAAACAGTGTACCTGTTTTTAACAGATTTGTAGTTGCACTTGGTGTGATCTGGTGAAAGAAGTGTAAGTGTTTGAATTACACTGTAAACCTCCTGGCGCAAACAGCATTTCTTCCTTTATATACTCAGTCCTGCAAATTCTTATTCATGAGAGTAGCCACACTAAAGTCAGTAGAATTTGCTTACATAAGGACTCCTGAAATGAAAAAGATATATGTCTAAAATATTTTTTGCACAGATCCCCTTACACATGGGTTAAGAAGTGAAGTGACATTTTCTGCCATGATTCATCACATTCTCCTGTAGAATAATGCTGCCAAGTTAACATCCACCAGTTCTCTGCTAGGCATTTTACATATGATTGTGTTTATTAATCCACTGAGGGCATCCTCAGAGATACAAAACAAGATGAAGAGGAGATGGCTTAAACTGAAGATGTTTTTAAAAAATCCAGAAATGGTCTATATAACAGCCTTAACATTATGCTTCTTGTTTCAAGTGAACCCTTCATTCCTCACTGTGGAATTTCAGGATAATGACTATTGATTTATCTTCCAAATATGAAACTATTTTCATATATATATATATATACACACACACACACATAAAATTAAAATGTAAAAGCATATACATTAGTTCTTGGGATGCACACACACCACTGGAAAAAATGATCAAGAGAAAAATTAGAAGAAAGGATAGAAATAGCAAACAAACAAGTTTATAAAGATATTAAATATTTAGCAGTAAAATAAAAATGCATACATACATAAAATAAAAATGCATACAGTCATTTAAACTCTACTTTAAATGACTGTATTGGGAGAGCTTCCTTTGGTGGTTAGAGAGAACTTTTCATGCATTGTTATGATTTACAGTCAATATTAAGCCTGAGAAATGAAATAGTACATATTTATCTTTTTTTTTTTTTAACTAAATTGCAGTACTTGAGACAGAAAGGTTAAAAATGGCTCAGGGAACAACCACACTAAACAATGCTTTATTTATGCAACAAGTTCAGTTCGATAATGAGCAAATCTACTAATCAGTGCCCACAGATATTAGATAAACTCAACAGGGTGAAATGGATATTTGCAGCATAGCAAATGCTAATTTAATGATTTAATTAATCTAAACATACAGAAATTCATGCTTGTTAAAATCTGTTTAGCACATGACATATTAATGGAGACAAAATGCTAGGGCTCCTTCCTCTCCTCCTTCCCCTTGTCCCCTCAATAAATTAAAAGGGAGATTTTGGGGTGAGAGAAAGTCACAGTTGCCAAAAAATTTATAAATTCCTCCTAACAACCTCAGCAGAGAGACAACAAGATCCAGTAATTGGTCAGGTAATAATTCTCCTTACATTACAGAACAGAAATTACTTTGATTACTACAGTATATCTATGAAACTGCTATGCAAGACAGACCTACTGGTAATCGAAGTACTTTATAATTAGCAGATTATGCTGGCTTTCCCTATAGCTACATTTGTTAGAGAATGAGATATGCTCATGCACACTTGGTTGGGGTTTTGCATCTTTAATACCATGCTAATTACTTTTTTGTCCTGTCCATCAAATTAATCGTGACAACTCGGGGAGCATTTCTTCACGTGTTGACAAAGAAACAACATCTTGGTAATAAAATAAACCAATGCCTTTTCCCCTCTAATATCTTCATTTTATATTGAAGGATACAATTGATTAAAAAGGTGGAAATGCAATATTTCCAAGCCACTTCAATCCCAGCACTTAGTACACAGATCAATGGGCCATTCTTAAAGAGAATTCAAAAACATCCTGGAGAACCGGTTATCTGAAAAGCTGATCCTTAACTACATAAAGAAGTTCAATAATCTTTTCAACTACTTTTTTTTTTGTTGGTAAACACCCAGGCACTTACTTTAAGCTAGATTTTTTACTGTAGTATTACCCAGAGACATGCTTAGCTACAGGAATTGACCCTTGTCAATTGTGGATGGCTGATTCAAATTATCATAACTATGGAATAAACGCAGAAAACAAAATTCACTCTGAATTCTTTAAAGACAGTGCTAAAGCCAAATTCACATCTGACAATTATCTCCTTCTGCACTATCTACAGACTTAAAATCCTAGAGGAAAAGATAATTTAGACGACTCCCTAAATTAACCTGGACTGACTAATTCACTTGATAATGATTAAATAAAATTAAAAAAAGAGAAAGAAAAGAGAAAAAAAAATCTCTGTCCACCAGATATAGCAGGTTAATTTGCAGGTTAATGAAACTTCAGTTAACTCGGTGTGGAAATATATGAACTAAATTATTTTCAGTTGCATCGAACAGAATCTGCATAGAATTCACGTATTGGGAGCATTAGCATTTGGATAAAATAAAGAAAAATAAGAAAAATAATGTTCACAAACAAAAGTGTTTCTACTTTTAAAGTTATTAAAGACTCCAATGTGTAAATATTTCCCTCAATACATGTCTCTGGCGAGTGCCAGGGCCCTTTTCACATCAAGCATCACATCAACAAAGTTTAGTTCCTCTAGGTAGTTAATATATATTTACCAAAGCTCAATTTAATCATATAGACTTTACTGGTCAACTGAAGAGAGGAGGACATTCTCACATTAAAGCAAAGTAGTACTATGAGTTGTCAGCAAACTGCCAAACCTAGGCAATGCAATTCATATTACACACACAGGAGAATGCTACACTAAACAGGCTGACAACACCTTTTGATAGGTGAACAGCTGAAAAGACCAAAAAAGAAAGGTGCTGACATAAGAAATATGGCACTCATTCTTCCTTCGACTAAGCTCTCTTATTTTCAATCACATTGAGTTCAACCCTTCTTTGGCCCAGGTTCTGGGATTCTGAAGCCTTCTGAGGACAACTGTTCCCTTCAAGCCTATACAGCAAGCAGAATGATTCATGGATATCTTATGAGCCATAAATAAAATAATTGTCTGCCTTCTGGCCTGCACAGAGTTGTCCTCAAGTTTTTCAGTATATATACAAGAATTACCTAGAAAGGTGCCAGGTCCCACGCACAGAATCTCTCAGACCCTACTCCTACATCATTATCCATCCAGGTAACACGAACACACATAAAACCTGTCCCCCGTCTTCCTCTTATCCTGTTCCAAACCCCCACAAAAAATCCACATTCATTCCAGAATACACCAAGCAATGTCCTTCTTTAGTCCACCCCACACAAAGATGATCCCCACCTCATCATCTTGGCACCTGATCCTCTTGTGATGGTCTATACAGGTGTTTATCCCTTTGTCATAGTATCTTTCCCCAATCTGAACCTTAGAGTCCAGAAGTTGGGGTACCGGCATGAATTCCTCTAAGCTTAATTACCAGCTTAGATCTGATACACTGCCACCACCCAAAAATATATAGTGTTTTGGGGCACTCTGGTCCCCCCAAAAACCTTCCCTGGGGACCCCAAGACCCAAATTACTTGAGTCTTACAACACAGGAGAATAAACCATTTCCCTCCCCTTCTCCTTTCTTCCTCCCAGATCTTTCCCGCCCTGGGTACACTAGGAGATCACCGTGATTCAAACTCCTTGAATCACAACACAGAGAAATCAGGTTGATTCCTCCCCTTCTCTCCCCCTCCCCAGGCGTCCCCTCCCTGGGTTATCCTGGAGAGACAGTCAGATTCAAGCTCCGTGAATCTAAAACAAAGCGATTCCACCCTTCTCCCCTCCCTTCTCCTTCCCTGTTAAGTACAGACTCAATTCCCTTGAGACTCAACAAGGAGAAAAAAATCGAACAGGTCTTAAAGAGCAAAACTTTTAATAAAAAGAAAGAAAAAAAGTAAAAGTTATCTCTGTAATTTAGATGGTAAAAATTACAGGGTCTTTCAGCTTATAGACACTAGAAAGAAGCCTCCCCCAGCAAAATACAGTTTAAAATACTTCCCGCAAACTACACATTTGCAAATACAGAAAACAATCAAAAGACTATAACCGCCTGTTCTACTTAATACTCACTATTCTGAATATATAAGAGACTGTAGCAGGGAGATTGGCAAGAACCTGATTGCACGTCTAGTCCCTTCCAGGACCCAGAGAGAACAAAGCAAAACCCAAAAAACACAAACAAAGGCTTCCCTCCACCGAGATTTGAAAGTTTCTTGTCTCCTGATTGGTCAGGTGTTTTTGGTTCCCTGTTTGTTAACCCTTTACAGGTAAAAGAGATATTAACCCTTAACTATCTGTTTATGACACCCTTGCACACCTTTATGATAATTTTTGTAATTCCTGGTGAGGTATCATTTGAAAATTCATAACTCACTGGTCAATACTGTCCTGATAAAATATGTGTGGTAATGTATATAAAGTTACAAGATTCCACTGTATGGTGTTACTAAGACATATTCAAAGTCTGTGAAACGGCCAAACCAGTTCCTCACAGACAAAAGAGAACTTGGCACCTCAGCCAGGTGTAAACAAACCAAATGGGCCAACACCTGTTTAAGTGGCTATTTATGGCAGAAAAAGAGACATGGGTGAAAAGTCTACATCTTAAAAATAAACAGTGTGAGGTTCCTGTCCACACAGACCTTTTGCTTGGAAATCTCAGCTATAGATGCTCATCGAAGAAGGGAAAGAACTATAAGAAGTGAGGGCAGATGCTCCAAATCATTTCTCCCTTTCTCTCTGCCCATGGCATTCACAATATCTGAAGAACAAAGGAAACAACATTGAACTGGGAGCGGAATCCTGAGTGAAAGAAGTTCAACCAGTAAGACTGCTGAAACATAGTATGAGAGACCTTGCTTTGAATTCATTCCAATTTATGTTAGACATTAGTTGTTTTACTTTTATTTTTCTTGTAACAAGTTCTGACTTTTATACCTCATTAATTATATTCACTTAAAATCTATTATCTTGTGGTTAATAAACATATTTTATTGTTTGAACTGAAGTGTTTGGGAAACTCCATTTGGGATAACAGGATTTGTGCATACCATTTTCTATTAATAAAATGACTTCACATGAGCATGTAATGTCCAGGAGGATGCTGGGCAGCACAAGATATACATTTCTGGGGAAAATCTGAGACGAGGAGTTTGCTCTTGTTGCTCTGTAGTGTAATTTAAGAGTGGTTGGCTGCAACACTCATATAAGTGGGAGTGACTTACATGCTGGAGGCTATGTGGGAGAAGACCAGGAATGGTAGCTCTCACAGCCAAGTAGTTAAAAGGTATCTCAGGTTAGAGAGCTGAGAGGACACTGCTGTTCATCAGTCCAGATTGTATGCTATGTCACACACCTATACAGCTGGTCTCTAAATGGAACAAAAGGGAAGAGATTTGGACACATATGTACTCCAAAGATCATCTTCCTCCTGCAATAGAGAACTACAGACAAGGCATATATATATCACCTTCTTCTTCCGTCCATTTCCTAGCTGGATCTGCTTCTGCTACCTCATTTCAAGTTCGAGTGTCTCTGCTTCCTTCCCCAGACCTGAAGAAGAGCTCTGTGTAGCTCAGAAACTTGTACTTTCCAACAACAGAAGTTGGTCTAATAAAAGATATTACCTTACCTGTGTCTCTTACATCCTGGGACCACACAGCTACAATAACATTGCAAGAAACTGTGTTGTTATGTACACACATAAGAAAAAAAAAGATTCTCACCATGTATAAAACCTTATACATGGAGGAATAAAGATAATGCTTTGATATATATCCAAATATAGGACACACCAGGAGACAATTATTCCATTTGACCAGTGAACATATACTGCCATCTCTTCCTGGTACAGGAACAGATTAGTCT
The DNA here is from genome assembly GCF_007399415.2 of Gopherus evgoodei. Taxonomy (NCBI): domain Eukaryota; kingdom Metazoa; phylum Chordata; order Testudines; family Testudinidae; genus Gopherus; species Gopherus evgoodei. The sequence continues at coordinate 70,990,048 of NC_044322.1, forward strand.
GGCACGTCAACTCATTATTGTATAAAACAGTTGCACTTGTTTGTTCAGTTAATTGGATCTAGATGTTTTCTAGATCTAATGGTCAGAAAAATTCTCTAAGAGTTAGCTTAAGGCTTAGGTTGGATAGACCACCATGCGGGGCTTTACATTTCAGAAGCCATCCAGCCAAACACTGTGCTCCTGGATGGCATCTCTGTGAGCAGAAGCTGTGGGGAAAGGCCATCCTAGAGACAATATTCCTAAAGTGGGAGAAAAAGAAATGATGAGAGATGGGGAATGAAAGGTGAGAAGAAGAGAACCTGGGGTGTGGAAAGGGTTGGTTGTTGGCTAGAGAGGTAGGAGTATCAAGTAAGATGCCAACCAAATTATTTACTTAAGATGCAAATACCTCCTGGTTGGTCCTTAGTTCTTACTGGTAAAACTGACATATTTGAAACTGAAGTCTTTTTTCTTTAAAAATTAGCAGCCCAAATTCTTTGCTGGTGTTAATGCAGCTGTACAAATACACTAGCCAATAATTTGGCCCAACCTTTGTAGGATTTCTGCTGGCACCCTTTCTAAAACTGAAAAGTGTCAAGAGTTGTGACATCATCAGATTACAAACCAGTTTTCACTCTCCTTTAATACAGGCTTGAAAAACAAACTCATACTTCAACATTATATGGAGGAAGGGAGGGGGAGGAGGTGGACAAGAGGAACTTGCACACCCCTGCACCCAAACAGGAGCTGCCCCAGGGAAGTGCTCTGCACCTCCCGCCTGCCCCAGCCCTGAGCCAAATACAGTAACTCTTCACTTTAATGTTGTAGCTATGTTCCTAAAAAATGCAACTTTAAGTGAAATGACGTTAAACTAATCCAATTTTCCCATAAGATTTAACGTAAATGCGGGGCATTGGTGCAGACAAAAGGCATTATATACTGTACAGTATTGTACTGTACTGTGGTGGGGAGGTGCCCCGGCTTACCCTTGGGGCTCAGGGATGTGGGGTGCAGGGTCTGGGAGGAAATTAGGGTGTGGGAGGGTGCTCAGGGTGGGGGTGCAGGATCTGGGAGGGAGTTAGGGTGTGGGAAGGTGCTCAGGGTCAGGGTGTGGGAGGAGGATCAGGGCTGGGACAGGCAGGACGTACAGAGCACTTCCCTGGGGCAGCTCCTGTTTGGTGCAGCGGGTGTGCAGGTGGCTCTGCGCAGTGCAGCACCACCCCCCACGGTCGCAATTCTGGGAACCATGATTCTGGGAGCTGCCCCTCCTCCCCCCGCAGGTAGGGCCACCCAGAACTCAGGGGCTTTAGGGGCTGCAGGACCCTGGGATAAGGGGGCCCCAGGGCCTGGCCTGGAGCTCTAAAGCCCCTTTCAGAATGTGGCCCTGTGAGCATGGGCTGGAGGACTCAGGAGGAGCAGGGACAGCCACACAGCCAATGGGGTGGGAAGGGGGCAGCTTCCCCACTCGTTCGGCCTCCCAAGAAATCCTAACCGCCACCAAACAGCTGTTTGGCGAAGGGGGAAGCACTGGGAGGGAGGGAGGAAGGGAGGGGGAGGAGGCACAGAATAGGAACTTGTGCAATGTTCCCTTGTAAAGTCAGCCAATCGATGTTATAGGGGAGCATTGCACAACTTAAAACGAGTATGTTCACTAATGGAGTAGCGACGTAACTTCGAAACAACATTAAGCAGGAGGACGTTAAGTGAGGAGTTACTGCACAAATCTCAGTTTATAAATGATGAGAAAATCTTTCTAACGAGACATAATTATGTCGAGTATTGTAAAGGAATCCCCCCACCTCACCTCACCCCAAAAAAGTACTAGGACCTCAATTTGAGGGTCAGTGCAGAAGGACACTGGCTATAAATGATGCTCCTCCAAAAATGAGATAGAATGTGGAGCAGAAGGTTGTATTGCATTACTAAAATATTCTCCAAGGGGGCAAAATGCATTTTTAACCGCTACTTAGAAATATTAACTTCTACTATGCTTTTATAAAGATGTTTCATTTATTTAGTAAGTTACTGTGACTCCAGCTGCTCACCCTTCAGCCAAAGTGTAAATAAAATATCCAAATGGTTCGTTACTTTGGCAGTTACAGTACCCCTCGTTATTTATTAAAGAGTTTCATTACTTAACTAGGCAGTTTTCCATATAAAAATGGCTTCTAGTCATCATACAAAGCTACTGTTCATAAACTGGCATGAATACATTCAAAATAATTACCAACATTTCTAATATTTTTCCTTCACCCCTGCCTTTTGGTCATCACATCTTCTTCACCCAATTATCCATGTAGGTATCCTGAGGTGCTGGCTGACTTTTAGAAAGGAATAGAGCTTTTGAGTCCTAAAGGGATAACTGAATACCTTGTTTTAATGTCTATGGGACTTAAGTATGTGTAGTAAGGCCAACAGAGACCCCCTGCTTTATAGTTCTCAAGGTGAATTGCACAGAAACCATGGACCCAACCCACATGCAACAAACCCTCTCAGTGAAGCACAACAGAATCTGGAGACCATGAAGTTTTCTGTAACAGGATTTGTGAGCAGAGCTTCTGAGACTCCAGTTGGAAAATGCGACCATAACAGTTTGATTGGACTGTACGCAGTGTCACCCAGATGACATTAACTGAGACTTCAGATTATTATTTTTTAAACATGTCCACCTCTAACATAAGCTACTATGAAAAAAAAATAGGTGACATATTCTCGAGTAAATGTTTATGGTCTCAGTTATGCAATCCCCATTATTGCTGAAGAGAAGCTGGATAGCTAAAGGTCAATACCATCACTGATAAAAATTTAGACACTAAAAGCCTCTGTTTTATTCAGAGATGGGCATTAAGTCTACACGTCAGTGTATGCATTTGCAGTTTGCAACTTGCACATTGATGTTTCTTCATCTATGTATAGATTACTTATTAGATGTGCAAAAATGTATGCACAATTACATAATTTTCACAAACGTGTATGCAAACTGTGTAACTGTGCATGCAAATAGCAAATAGTTACGTTTTTAACTGCATGCACATGAAGGGATCCATAAACACAGTTTAAATGCATAATTATGCTTCACCAGTTTTGGGAAAAGAAACAAACAAAAAAGAGTCCCATGATTATTCCTGGCATAATACTATCAAAATTGAGCTCACACAATTTCTCAGCTCAGACTGTTCTGTACATAACAGAGAAAACATGATCAATGAAATTGCACCATCCAGAGTTAATCCATTATGTTATGTTTGAACACCTTTGTAGCACTGTCATAAACAGATAAGTAAGAGTTAATAGAACAGAAGTACTTCATATCTCTTTTGCCTATAAAGGGTTAACAAAATCAGTGAGCCTGGCTGTCACCTGACCAGAGGACCAATCAGGGGACAGGATACTTTCAAATCTTGAGGGAGGGAAGTTTTGTGTGTGCTGTTAGTTTTTGGTTGTTGTTCACTCTGGGGGCTCAGAGGGACCAGACGTGCAACCAGGTTTCTCTCCAATCTCTCCGATACAGGCTCTTATAAGTTCAAAATAGTGAGTTCTAGGTAGATAAAGCGAGTTAGGCTTATGTTTGTTTTCTTTATTTGCAAATGTGTATTTGGCTGGAAGGAGTTCAAATTGGTATTTGGCTGGAAGGATTTTAATTTGTACTTGTATACTTAGGCTGGGAGGGTATTCCCAGTGTCTATAGCTGAAAGACCCTGTAAAAATATTCCATCTTAAATTTAAAAAGATAATTTTTACTGTTTTTCTCTCTTTAATTAAAAGCTTTTCTTGTTTAAGAACCTGATTTTTTTTTTATTCTGGTGTGAGATTCCAGGGGACGGGGTCTGGATTCACCAGGGAATTGGTGGGGACAAAGGAGGCAAGGGGGAGAGAGAGGTTAATTTCTCTCTGTTAGGATTACTGTCTCTCTCAGGGAGAGTCTGGGAGGGGGAGAGAGAAGGAGGGGGGGAAGGTGAATTTTCCTCTCTGTTTAAAGATTCAAGGAGTTTGAATCACAGTGATCTTCCAGGGTAACCCAGGGAGGGGAAGCCTGGGAGAGGCAACGGTGAGGGAAAGGGTTTACATTCCTTGTGTTAAGATCCAGAGGGACTCGGTCTTGGGGGTCCCTGGGCAAGGTTTTGGGGGGACCAAAGTGTACCAGGCACTGGAATTCCTGGTTGGTGGCAGCGCTACAAGTATTAAGCTGGTAATTGAGCTTAGAGGAATTCATGCTGGTACCCCATCTTTTGGACGCTAAGGTTCAGAGTGGGGAATTATACTATGACAAGCACCATTTAGCTCCTTTTCTGAATGATCCAAATTATCTGCAGTTAAGCCTCCTTTCAAAAGGCAAGAGAAAAAAAATCAGTTTCAACTTTTAATTTCACAAGCTAACCTACAAATGACATTAAAATTGATGGTAATGCTAAAGCACTACTAGCCACCTACACATTTTTATTGAAAGACTGCAGCTACAATTCATTAGTTAATGACTAAGCTCTACTTGCCAGGTCACATTCATGCTCAGGACTGGGAAGTGGCTGGGTTTCAAGGGCCTTGCAAATAACAGTAACAATCAAAGCAGCCTCTTTTGCTGCATTTTTGCAAAAACAGTATGCTTAAAATAACACTTTAATTGTATTGGTTTCTCCATGGAGGTTTTTATTCTATACCATTAGTTTGTCAGTGTAAATTTATTTAGTGTTACTCAAGTATATGAGTGCACATCTCTTTAAAATGATGTGCGTTAACTTAGGTGACTCAACTAAGTAAGCACTTGTTTAAGATAAAATTCAATTAAAAGGATACCTACACTGGATCTATTACCTCTCTGTTTGATACAAAATGTACTCAGCGAAAGCTAAATGTCAAAACTAGTCAGTTATTCCAAGGCGGTATAATCCCGTCCATGCATATTTTTACATGAACAAAAAATAAGGCCTATTTAATGTGATAATCATGCCTGTCAATAACTATCTGTGTACAATCTATGCTAATGAATTATGGATATGAGAATGCTCTTATTTATATATTTTGTTTAAAAAATGAAACATTTTAAATTAAAGGAACATTTATAACTAATATGCTATGTTAATAGCCAACAAAACCATCCCTCCGATAGCAAGCCCAGTGACATTTTTTACATGAGCACACCTAGATCCTTTAAGTACTATACAGCACTTTTAATCCTGATTAATTGGGAAACTAAAAGGAAAAAAATATTCACCCTTTTTGTTCCTGTCTAGTGCTTAATCACTGACTTCAAATCCATAGGTCACCAGAGAGCTACTCTCAAAGAGGAATCAGGATATAACTAGGATGATAGAAGAGTCTTTTCTGTGCAGAAATTGGGTTACCCTCAGAGAAATCACATTTCAAATCATGTCTTGAAAATGAAACTTCTGATTTGTCAGGTTGTGGAATTTTGGGGGATGCTTTCAACTGTTAATACCATGAATTTTTAGGAACTAGTACAATTTGATTTTTGACGAGAAGCAATGAAAATCATTTTTAAATGGTAAGCTCTCCCTTGGAGAAATACAAATGTGCACCTGGGAGATTACATCAGTCTAGATTTTATATGATAGATACATAGATAGATAGATAGATAGATAGATAGAGAGAGAGAGAGAGAGAGAGAGAGAGACAGAGAGAGAGAGAAAGAGAGAGAGAGATAACATTTCTCCTACTTTAATACAAGCAGCAACTTCTATACTCTATGAGGATTATTTTTCTTTAAAGAAGGAGATATTTCCTCAGAGGAAAAATTAATAAGGTAGCCTTGAAGATAACAAGCTACCTAACTGCATGAACCAACTCTAGTAAAATTGCCTGTGGCACATTCTCCAGGGAGAGTCTACCATTTTTTATGTGACTCCAGTAAATATTGTCTAGAATGTATCATTTTAGGTTGTTATATCACGCTTATCACCATGGTATCTGAATGCCACTGACTGCGGCTACAGGTGCTGATTTCCTGCATGTCTGCAAGATGCATAGACATAGCAAAACAAGAAATGCTTTTCAGAGTGTGTTTTACATTGACACAACCCCTTCTTAAAACTGCAAAACTTTTTAAGAATAATGCACAAGCCTACGGCACAAGCCGAAACACTGGATTTTGTTATTATGATTCCAGAAGAACAAAAATATCCATCTCGGGCTGTGGTAAATGTAAAGATGTGTGTATTCTGCCCCTCCACTCTTCCCCACACACATGGTAAATAAGCACTAACTATAATAGACTAAGATATTATCACATCTGAGTAGCAAGGCATCTCTACTCACTGTGATTGACAGAAGTAATGAGTATTTTGTTGTGGTGGTGGAATCACAGTGTACTGTACTGTACATGTCTGAACATTGAAAATAATCATAGAATGCTTGCAATCTGCTTACCTACTTTTTTTAACCCTGTATTTCTCTGGATCCATATGAGAGTAGAAAGCCACAGCCACAAAATAATATTCCTGCATCTAGAGAATTTATTCATTCATATTTTAAAATGTTAATAAGTTGTCCTTTGTATTAAAAAAAAGATTAGAGGGTTTTTTTCTCTTTTGGGTAAGGAGAGCAGTCCAAGTTTGTGTATTGACAGGCACAACTCTATTTTGTTTGTGGAAAACACAAATTTTTAAGGAAAAATACATTGTAGTGGGGTGGTCACCTGCTCCAGCTTTAAAGGGCTTAAAACAGCCCTGCGAGTGGTCTGTGGCTGGGAGCAAGTAGTTCCCAGGCTGATTGGGGAAGCAGGCACAGCTTTGGCCATGCCCCAATCAGGGCTCAGCTGGCCCTTATAAGAGGGCAGCGGGCTCAGAACAGAGTTAGTCTCTCTGTGTCTCTAGTGGGAGAAGGGCCTGGCTGCTGAGAAGCTGAACAGAGTATCCGAGGGGAGCATGGCTGGGAAATAGGGCAAGGGAGCTGGGGAGATGCACCCTGGAAAAGCCCCAAGCTGCAGCCTTGTCAAAGGCCAGAAAGGTACTAGGGTGCAAGGGTGCAGCCCAGGGTAGGCAGAGGCAGCCGGTCCAAACCCCCCTTGCCTATGATGAGTGGCTTTTACACTGCAATCTGGCCCAGTGAGCGGGGGCTAGATGGTGACTGAGGCGAGGTGGGGTTAGTGGGTGGGGGTTCCCCTGGGTGGGGAGATCCTGAGAGTTGGTGTACTGCCAGGGAGAAGCGCTTGAGGACAAGGGGCACCAGGTCCGGGAGGGACATGGGGGCAAGCAGGACACCGGCCGGCAGAGGGCGCTCTGGGTCAAAAGAGCTAATTCCCAGGATGACTGACAGGAGGTGCTGCACGGGTGAGTCCTTGCCTTGTTACATACATGTAATATTTATTTTCCCAATGTTAGAGAAACAAAATAACTATTGAGTCTCATAGGTTACATAAAGGCTTGTTGTCAAGTTAATGTTATGAATTAATAACACATTTCTCTACTCTAAGACACTTCCATGAGAAAGCGTGGTTACATCAACCCATTGGTATCCTACTTGTGCAATAAAATAAAACCTCTCCCCCGAAAAAAGTAACAAACAACAACAAAACAAATAACAAATCAAACAGTGATTTTCTCTTCTCTGTACAGGGGTTGATCAGAGTTGCAGACACCTATCACATACATGTGAATTCAAAGGGCACCCATTATAGTGAGTGGAGAACTCCACTATAGCTAAGGCAGAGACTAGCTTACTGCTTTACAACTGAATTTTCCAGGTCTTCTATTAATATTATATCACAACGACGGTAGGAAGAGTACTAGGGTAAAGGAAGATATTAGAAGTAAGTTTTCCATCCCTGATGTGGAGTTTAAGTCATATGGTAACATGTCTATGTGTTGGTACAAAGAGCAGGCCTTCATCATTGAGTAATATATAATTATTTTAGCATTAAACCAAACAGTAAATGGAGACAAGTTAATACAGTTCTCTCTGTTTCATTCTAGAAATGTAGAACCATATCTACCTTCAGGTAAGTGGATACCACTTCAACAGAAGTGCAATTCATTTCAATGGAAATTGCGTGAACTTATCTGAGGACAGAGCTTCACTTAAAAAAAATCCAAACAAGTACTTGAAATTAAGAGTTCTTTTCAAATGTCTCAAAATGCCCTTCCAAATTATTGTATGGTGCCTCTACACTGTCTATAGAAGGGGATAATTCACAATTTTGGGAGGCAAAAGCTCATTTTGCTATTTACTTGATGAAGCATTTCAGTTTCTGACTAGATGGTTTTCCATTTACGGCACAAGTATATAGTCATCAGCATTCAGTAACACTGTAGAATTTCTGAGCACCAAGATAAATTACCTTCTACTCCTCCAATGTCATGGCACTCAATAAGATATGCTTACAAGCTAGTACATCTGAAAAGAGAAAAAAACACAAAAAAACAACCTTGTGTGGTGCATAGGTACTCAGAGAAGTAGGAATCAAACAGAAACTATTATCCAGGAAGCGCAAAAGGACAAAACAAAAACAGTTGTCTTTAAACAGAGGTACACTTTACAGGACACTGAAAATGAATGTCATTAATTGGTGTATCTGATTAGCATGGTAATAAAACAAAAGACTGGAAATTAGACAACAACCTTGTTCATTCAAAAAATGCCATTTAAAAGTAACAAATATTGTTTATTCTCTAAAGGAACAAGATTACTTTCTAAGCGGATGGAATTGGAGTCACATTCCCATTATTTCTCAAAACCAGAAGCAGGAATGATTTTGTGGATATATACATCTACAGAATAATATTAGCTGTCAACTCCATATCTTGTAAAAGAGTACGTGAAAGACCTAAAAAAAAGCATTGCCTCGCTTAGTTCAAGAGTTGGCATATCTTGTGATCAGCCTCTTTTAGACAAAGCTGGGCATGAAAATAATAAGGATCACAAATTAGTTTTGTCCCTCAGAATATTTAATGTAAGAAAAATTACAGCAGCAGAAATAAGAATTAAATATGCACAATGTCCAGTCTGTCTAAGGTGTGCTAAAGACTAAGGAAAGCTAACAGGAGCATCAAAACAGCATTAATTGCTGCTCAAAAATTCTACCACTCCATTGGTCATTTGTACCCATTCAAGTGTTGCAAGTGAGATTTCCAGGGACTCAGCAGTGCAATCCTTTTTCACCAGGGTAGTCCTATTGAATGAGCAAATGCTTACCAACGAAAACAGAGATTGCACAGTCAAGTCCACCATTAGAAACTGAATTTGACTAATCAGATAATCAAACTCAGTACTAATGTAACAAACCAAGATATTAATCAAAAACCCTAGAATACTAATTTCCCTAGAGTTTCCTGAAAGAGTCTCAAAAACAAACAAACAAATAACAAACTGTATGTGACATATTATATGCTTCACTGCCCTAGGATTTTGGAAAAATCACCACTATCATTAATTGATTTTGTGTCACACGATTAGAACTAGTTTGCCTTCTGGAATACCCCAGAATTCACACACAGTTCTCCCGATCCATTCAATTATGCCTGAAAAATTGGATTTTATTCAGTTGTTCATCTTATTTCTATTTTTTACAGAATGATAAATGGGAAAAGAAGACAAATCTGGCCAACTGGAGAAATCATGCTAACTGGCAGAGCATCTCACTGAAAATACAGTGGCTTCCGACTTTAAACAACAATCATGCAATTTAAAATTTCTACAATGAAGCCAAATATTTGGGTTTTTTTGTTATAGAACTGACATTTGGACTAGACATTTCTCAGAGATTCATAGCACTTGCAATGAAACTGAAGCAAGTTTCAAGCTAGAGTGGTTAGTAAAAAATCAGTTTGAAATTCAGTGGTTTCAAATGAAAATCTTACAAAATTCAGTGGTTTTGACATGAATTCAGGAAAACTATAACCATTTCAAGCTGAGCTTGCTTGTTTGCCTCTTTCACCTTATATTTTGGTTTCACTCAATCTTGAAAATCAGCAAAAAAAAAAAATAAAAGGATGCCAAGACCTACATATATGTACAGAAGGAGATAGAAGAGAAAATAGATCACCTGACTTCCAGTGAACTGAAACCACTGACTTTCACACAGCTCTAAGATTAAATTTAGCCCACTGAAGCAGATGCAAACTCCAGTGACTTCAAAAGAGTTTTCAACTGCTTACGCCAGGCCTGGATTTAACCCTGGGGATCAATGTATAATATGTAATAGGTGGTCAATAAATGAGAAACACAGTTGGCAAAATTTCCTCCATTTTTAATTAAAAAAAATTCTTATATAGATATTTCAAATAACCCTAGTGATGTGAAAGATGGTACAAGTCTTATCTCTTCCATTCTCTTAGATTTCCTCCCATTTGTTCTCCATTCAGTCATTGACTGTGGCTAAGTGAAAGGAAATCTAAGCTGATGTAACTTACATGCTGAGGAGCCTGTGTCAGAAGATAGCTTTAATAAACACCACAATGTTAGTAGTTGTTCTCTCTTCTCCGAGTCAGATTCTTCCATCACTGAAGTCAGTAGAGCTATTGGATTTATGGCAGTGTAATTAAGAGCAGAGTCTAGCTCTGGGTGTGTAAGATACATCCAATGTAGACTTTTAAAATTCACATTCAGTGGATCACATTCAGAGGTGATGTGTAAGGGTAGTAAATATTGTGTTTGTATGTGATTGTCAGTCTAAATTTATATGTTAGTGTAACTTACATGTCCGAGAGATCATTTGAAGATGCATGTTACTTATAATGCTAAATTCTCTCTGTCTCGTCACTGGATTTGTCCCCTAGTGTCTGACTTTTGCAAATACGTTTATCAAGATATCTATTCAAACAAACTAGAGGATAATACATATAATCTTGTTTATGGAGATCTTAATTCCTTCTGTTTATAGACTCCAAGTTAAAAATGATACTGGACCAATACTTGGCAATTTTCCAGAGATGAGCACCAGCTTCTAGGGGGAAGGATAATGGTATGTATGAATGTAATTTAAATGAGTCAGGACAAGTTTTACATTTTAATTAAGTTGAAATATGAGCTATAAGTAATATCAGATATTTCCCTACACTTTCACAAATATGTATTAAAATTAAAGCACACAGCAAGTCTTGACATAGTCAGTAATCAGTTTTTCCTCTATTTTGACACCCTTCCATAAAAATCTGGAACTCCAGTTTCAGAACAGGTTAGAGCAGGGGTCAGCAACCTCTGGCATGCAATTCGCCAGGGTAAGTACCCTGGCGGGCCGGACCAGTTTGTTTACCTACCGCATCAGCAGGTTCGGCGGATCGCGGCTCCCACTGGTGTGGGCCGAGGGATGTGCTGGCCGCCGCCTCCTGCACTGGCCTGGAATGGTGAACCGCAGCCAGTGGGAGCTGCGGTCTGCTGAACCTGTCGATGCAGCAGATAAACAAACTGGTCCGGCCCGCTAGGGTGCTTACCCTGGCGAGCCGCATGTCAGAGGTTGCCAACCCCTAGGTTAGAGTATGATGGAAAGTTGAGCTTCTGTATCATAATTCACTAATTTTAGTTTTACGTGATGCCAATAAACTTTACAGAAATTAATTTTAGTTTAATAGCCTGCTGTAAATAGAGAAAAGTATTTATTCTAAATCACTGTGGCCAATTACAGAGGATCTGTGCAGCAACATGCCCTCCACCTTTGCCTTTATTCCACTCATGTTACATTTTTCTACTAGTTGCCTGCATGCAGCTCCACAGGGAGAACTTTTAAACATGTGCTGCAAAGTCAGGGAAACTATTTACATGAAAAAGGGTTTTCAGGATTGCAACTTGCTACTGTTACCCATTTTGTAAAATCTGCATGATTATTTATAAATAAACCTAAAATTTAGTCATAGAGGTTATGGAATCACAACATCCGTGACTTCCATGACTCCAGGACTCCAGCCTGCGGTGGCTGGGAGCTGCAGGATCCCCCGCCACCCATGGGGGCTGGGAGCTGCGGGGTACCCCCGCCGCCTCTGGCGCCCCCACAGCTCCCAGCCCTCAGGCAGCAGGGGAACCCCTGAGCTCCCGGCCCTCATGGTCAGTGGGGGTATCCCACAGCTCCCAGTTGCTGTGAGCAGTGGGGGATCCTGGAGCTACAGGCAGCAGGAGAACCCTGCAGCTCCAGCTCCCATCCGCCATGGGCCCCTGGGGATGTGGGCAGTGGGAGTACCCTACCACTCCTGGATACCGCAGGGGCACCCCACAGCTCCCAGACTCCACAGGTGGTGGGAGGGCCCCCGTAGCTGCAGGTAGCAGGGGTACCCCACAGGCCCCAGCTGCTGCAAGTGGCGGAAGGTCGCACAGCGTCCAGCCATGGGTGGCAAGGGGTCCCTGGAGCTCTGACACCTAACCCACAGTGGGAGCCTTGGAGCTCCTAGTTGCTGCACAGCTTCCCTGTTTCAGGTGGTGTGGGGACCCAAAGCTCACCATTTTGGCACATATATTTTTAGTAAAAGTCTCAGATGGGTCATGGCTTCCATGATTTTTTCTTTATTGTCCATGACCTGTCCTGACTTGTATTAAAAATATCCATGACAAAATCTTAACCTTATTTACAAATGATTTCCAGCATGGAGTGTAGCATAAGAAACGTAACTGACACTGAAACTGCAATTTTCTTTTGTTGCTCTAATTTTTATCAGTTACTGGGATAGCTATAAAATTGGTTTGAGTTTCTCTGTTTTAATCCTAATGTAAAGAGACCTTTGTGTTTAGCTGCTGAGGCATGAAGAAATACCCGCTGACATCAAAACATAAGAATCTGTACAGAAGGAAATCAATAAAAGCACTGCCTGTGTTTTAGGGGTTTTATGAGGAGGGATTTTCCCCTGTTGTGGGCATTTAAGTTGAAATTGTGGTTATGTCATTTTAACCTTGAGACTATTATAAAAGGTCTGGATGATTAAGTGGTGAAGCATGCAGCATTTGTCACTTTTCTCTTATATAGTGTCCAGATTTGGAGTCCACACTTAAAAAGGATGTTGAAAAACTGAAAAATGTTCAGAAAAGAGCTACCAATATGAGTCAACATTTAGAAAACTTGACTTACAGTCAGGTTAAGAAGCACAGTCTGCTTAGTTTATCAAAGTGAAGGTAAAGAAGTAACTTGATTGCTGTCTATAAGTAACTGAGTGTTGGATAGATTTTTCATCACTTGAAGTCTTTAAGTCTGGATATCTTTTGAAAATGTGGTGTAGTTCAGGGGTGGGCAAACTTTTTGGCTTGAGGGCCACACCTGGGTGGGGAAATTGCATGCAGGGCCAGGGCAGGGCATTGTGTTGTGGAAGGGAGTGCAGGATGTGGGAGGTGGTGCGGTGTGCAGGAAGGGACTCAGGGCTGGGGAAGAGGAGGGGTGGAGGCTGTATGAGAGGATACAGAGAAGGGGATTTGGGTGCAGGAGGGGTGTGGAGTGCAAGGGGGGCTCAGGGCAGGGGTGCAGGGAGGGGTGCGGGAGGGGGCTCAGGACAGGGGATTGGGGTGTGGCAGGGGGCTCAGGGGGCAGGGAGTTGGGGTGTATGAGGGGTTTGGGCTCCAGGTCAGCACCACTTACCTGGAGTGGCTCTAGGGTGGCAGCAGCGCACACCAGGGCCAGGGAAGGCTCCCTGCCTGTCCGCCCTGGCCTTACACTGTGCCACTCCGGGAAGCAGCTGGCACCATCTCCCTGTGGCTCCTGGTGGCGGGGGCAGAGGGCTCCGTCTGCTGCTCTTGCCGTGCCTCCAGATACCTCTCCCGAAGCTCCCATTAGCCGTGGCTCCCCATTCCCGGCCAATGGGAGCTGCCGGGAGCGGTGCCTGGAGGCGAGGGCAGCACACAGAGCCCTCTGCCCCACTCCCACCAGGGGCCACAGAGATGTGGTGCCAGCTGCTCGTGAGAGCAGCGCCGGGCCTGCAGCACCACGGGGGTGGTGATCCTGAAGGCCAGATCCAAAGCCTTGAGGGCCAGATCCAGCCCACAAGCCGTAGTTTGTTCACCCCTGCTGTAGTTATAACAGACATTAAAATGATCACTTTTGGTCTTAAGAATCTATGAATCTGTATAATGAAAAGATTTCTGAGTGTAGATGGCTTTTTACTATATCAGACATTGTCCGGCTATCCTGACAGGAGGACAGGAGACATTGCATATGTGTTAATCAGGCCGCAACTTTATTATTGGATTTCTGGGACAAAGCAGCAGATAAAAGTGTACAGTGCGGATAACCCCATTTCATTCAATATCTACCTGGTGGCTTCTGCCAGCCCCCCTCTCTTTCCATTCTAGTCCCCAGTCAACCCATTGCTGGGACCTTACCATCCCCGCTCTCAAATGAGGGTTAAGGTGTGCTATCAAGGAAACAGGGCTTGGCTCCCTGCCATGCAAGTTACAGAAGCCTCTAGGCTACCCTCCTCATTCCTCTCCTTTAACAAACACCTCCTTTAAGTCCTTTACCAAGCCATTTATCAAGTCTCTGTATCTCTTCCCTATGGAGTATCTGCACTAAATATCCACCCCACATTTACGAAATGAGTTGCACAGATCAGATTCAAACCTGACTCACATTCCACACATCCTGAATTGGTGCATGGGGAGAAGAGAAAGGAAAACAGGATAAAATTTGGTTCTGTGTCTTCTTTCTAAACTAAGAATGCTGTAGAAATCTTAATAAAATGTTGATACATATCATGCCTCTCAGGGTTTTTTTTTTTAAGAAACAAATACATAGTGCTAAGATTGAATCCAGTCTTCAGTCTATTTTTTAGCTGTTCAGTAGGGTAATTCAGCCAGCTTGTCTCCAGTTCCTCTTGCTACTATTTGCCTGTAGCTAAATGCGACAGTGTAAGATTCTGTGTGAGATATGAACTTGTGTTTAATGAAATGGAGGAAATGTCTCAAAGGCAAATGTTCTTCTTTCAATTCTCAGAATATGAAACACAAAAATAGCTATGGACAGTGATTTATCTAGAGAGAAAAAGTTAACATAGAGGCCTCCCTGGCTACATGTTAAACTGTAAATTCTCTGCTATGAACTTCAGTCTAGCCAAGTGGAACAAGCAACTTTGGAGCAGTAAAGAAAAGCAAGGATTATACAGTGGCAATAGACTGTTAAGGTTAAAACACCATCACCCACTGGCCCCTGTGATAGTAACACTGTAAACCAGAGTTCTTTGCATGAAAGGATTAGCTTCTGCACATGGGACCCTGTCATATGACCAAGCTTAATACATGTGTCTGATGAAGTGGGTATTCACCCACAAAAGCTCATGCTCCAATACATCTGTTAGTCTATAAGGTGCTACAGGACTCTTTGTTGCAAGTTTAATACAAGACACTCTTGCCATAACTCTGAACTGTAATAATAATTAAACCATGCCACTGAAATATTCCTGCTTATTACTGGAATTATATTATAATTTAATTCCCCTGAAATCATTTCACTAAACAACTGTATCATTAGGTTTATTCAAATGTGTGGTCTCGTGTTTTGTAAGCCACACTGAAACAATTTTTTTTTAATATACTGGAAATAAAAAGCGTTGTAATTATAGCATTAATGGCAGACTTGAGTTATTTTAGACATTGCTTCCAAGAACATGGAATTACTTCCAAATTTTTATTTTTATTTTGAATACCCTCGGGCATTATAAAACAATTTTCTTCTTTTTATATTTAGAAGTGAAACCTTTAAAATGCCAAGGTTGTGTTACAGTTTTTCACCCAAGCCCTGTTTTCCTTACATAAAGGCATAATTTTGGGTTATGTAACATTTATATATATTGCTTATTAATTATGGGTAGAAATTAGGCAAACATATGAAGGACAAATATTTTTTCTCTCTGCTTCTTACTTATTTCCACAGACGCACATCTGAAATGTATAATAGGCTTTCTCCCCAGAGCAGTTCCCACAGTCGGTTAAATATATGCTATTTCTCTTTATCTCTTTGAGGGAGAATGAATCACATCCACAGCTTGAAGCTATCAAAATGTAATTTCATCAAGCAAGTTCATGAAAGTAC
Source organism: Gopherus evgoodei (assembly GCF_007399415.2). Taxonomy (NCBI): domain Eukaryota; kingdom Metazoa; phylum Chordata; order Testudines; family Testudinidae; genus Gopherus; species Gopherus evgoodei. The sequence continues at coordinate 71,005,973 of NC_044322.1, forward strand.
ACATTTCACCTTCTTTACACTAGGAGGCACATTTTTCCTACATACAATTCTATCATTCTGTTAACCCATCTAATGGTTACATTCAATATAGCCAACATTTCCAGTTTAAATGAGAGTACTTAGTAAAGGCTGCTAAACGAGCAGTGAAAGCAGGATCCTTAACTAATAAGGGCTCGTTTAATGCTGATGAAAATCGAAACTGTACTAGCAAGAAAACAACACTGAGCACCTGCCTGCTGAACTACAAAAGAAACATTCCAGATTAAAATACATCCAATTCTACTCTTAATGTCAACAGGTCATAAAACAGGATGTTTCTGTTAACATTACACTTTGTAATAAACACATTAAAAAGCCACAAAGCAAGCAGAAGAGATGCAATAAAGTCATGTTGGTAATATGCAATTTCTACTAGACTTTAGGGCAATTTGGTGGTTTTGCAGGTTCGTATCTGACATACTGAGAGATAAAATCTGGCAACAATTGAAACCTTTGGAACTATTTTCCCTTTTAATAGCTTTCTTAGGAAGAGTGAGAAGTGAAATGAATAGTCTTTTAAATTCAAAAATATTCTTCATTTAGAAACAGCTTGGGTCAGAAATACATACACCAGAAATCAAAATGTGGCCGACTAATATTTAAACCTCTACTTTTGCAAATTCCTTTAAAAGCTCTCCTTCTTTTATGTCAAATTACAGGGTTGGGGGGGGTCATTATTTTTCTCTTTTTAATTATATATTCTCAATGGAGCAATCAGAAATCCCTGTTCTACTTCCTCTTTGGGCTTACACATAATACTTCATTTTATTATGTTTCAAGATGGTTGCAAACAATTGACTTATTATAAATTGACTGATTTCAATTTGTCCTGGTCTACACTGACCACAAAGTCATGGTCAACATGGTGTCATTTTACATGGCTGTTCATAATTGTGTTTAAGAATGGCAACATTTTACAAATTAATGTTGTGTGTGAAATTAAGTCATCTCAGCCATAACTCTTGAATTTGAATTAGTTGTTGTTACTAACCTATAATAATGCCACAGAGCTCATGAAAATATATGGAAGGATGCAATTTTTCACCCACAATATATTGCTCACTGACAGAAGAGTTCTGATAAAATAGGATAACCTTGGGATATACTGGTGCATCAAGTGAAAGGTGAACTTTTATAGTTGTTTAATTGTCAATTATCATTGATCATACAAGTCTGAGATGGCAAACACCTATAGGTGGATTAGATGAAAGTTTCAAGAATAAGATATTCATTCATCATAGCTTTGTGAGATGGCTGGAAAAAAGGGGATTGTTACCTCTTTAAAGGCTCCCTCTACTACTGGTAGCAGAGGTAGAGGAAGGAAGAAAATAGACCTATACAGAATAGGGAGGATAAGAAAATAGCTTAATCAGGTTGTGGGGTGGGGAGGGACACTGCCCTTCCTGCTGACTGAAAGAGTGGGAGTATTTATACTACGTGCAGTCCCAGAAAAGCTTGCTTTTGCCTAGATTGGGCTGGCAGTACCCATCCTCCAACTCATAGAATCTAAAAAAGAGTCAGGTCCCTTTATGATCTGCTGCAGGCATCATGCTAGTTGTCCTTTCTTCCTTGAGGGCTGGGGAGTAAGTAATTTGTCCCTCACTTCCAGACCAGCCAAAGTGAAGTGGAATATTTTTTTTCCTTCCCCATAGTGGGTCTGGGATCCAGTGGGTGGGGCAGGGAAGTTAGGTTATAATGTCACAAATTAGTACATAAAACTTATGGTGGATGTCCAGTGTGGGTATCAGTATGGAAGGGTTACTGTTATCAGAGAAAATGGATTAAAAAAGGATGTAAAGCAAAGCAAGCCCCCTCCTTTTTAGCGCCCTTAATCCTCTTATAAGGAGAGGGTGGCAGGGTAAATGATTAAGGAAATATGATGCACTGTACAATTTGTGGTTGGTTACTCCCAGATATCTTAAGTGAATAAAATTGCAGACTAATTAAACTAAATCCATTGCCTTCTGTTTTTCTTCTGGCATGGCTGGAAAATGTGAGCCTACACAAAGTTGACAGGTTAAGTGTCCTAAACCAATCTTGGAGTATGCAGATCCTGATTAAAGTGCTTATTTATTTATTTTCTATTTATCCTGCCTCTCTTGTCTGCCCTCCAGTAGTGGTGACAATATTTAGCTAAAAAAACTAGTGTTTGTAATCTCTCTTACTTTCATAAGATATTGGTGTCTTTAATATTAGCTAGGGGAATTTCCTCTGGCTGTGTATGCCCTTTTCATTAGACTAGTGTAATTATAACTCCCTTGTCTCTTCGTAGGCTGGCAACACTTACAAAACATAACAGTGAGTTTCTAATGCAGTAGATCATTCAGCTATGAGAATATTTAACTGATTCTTCAACATTGCAGGCTGTCCAAAACTGCCCCTTGCCTCCTGTCCAAACTTAATTAAAGCAGCAACATACCACTATCAGGAAACAATGGCTACATCTTTATTTACATAAATTTATGGTATGCAACAATAAAAACACACCATTCACAAAAAAATTGAAGTCATTCACCAAAATGGTTGTCAACATTTAACAGGTCTTTCCGGGCAGAAATAGCATCCTGCTTCAACAAACTGAGCACACCTTGCATTAGAACTCGCTTTGCAAGGGATAGTGAAGGACAAGTTTGGCCCCACATGTACAGATACATTATTAGACAATCATTACAAATAGTCCCATGACTATGCTTCTTTTCATTTTTGTGGAAACAGTTAAAGAGCACTACAAACCTTGCTCTGTAATATTTACCACACTACATTTGCAGCAGTATTTATGCATGGGAACACTAACATGAAATTAGATACTAGATACTGACTAAAAAAAATCATGAAATTGCCTAGTCTGTTCTCATTTACACCTGAAGAGAAATAATAAAAATAAATAAATAAACAAATACACAGTGCAAATAGAGAAAAGTTAATTGGAGTTTCAAAATTTCAAATTTCAAAATGGAGCCATTGATCACTACCCGTTGAGCCTGATGATTCTATGAACGTGTTATTTGTTGTAACACAAATAAGGAACTTTGAAAAAAATAGAATATTCAGACAATTGTACTACTACCTACCTAGTACAATTCTTATTACACATGATAGTGTCATTTACTGTTGTGATTACACAAGAGAAAGAGTAATGGAGAATGAGGCTTTTTATTAAAGAAATATTGAACTTTGATGCTATTTTTGAGGTGTGGATGTCTAACTTGTAATTATTATTACACAGTTTTTTGTTTTCTGAGAGACTTTTACATATATAACACCTCCAGACTAACATCAAAGTTACAGATTTATTTTAAAAATCCTCATTTATGACCTCCTTATATTTTCTGTAAAATGGATATAAATATGACCATTCTGATTTGGAAACATTTTACACTCTCTTTTTGAGTATTTTGTTCCAGTGTAAATCATGGGTGTGTTGAATGAGAGAGGAACATAAAGCCCCTCAAAAGTCTTAATGTGTCCATTTTTTTCTTTTGACCACAGATATGGTTAAATATTAGGATTACAAAGAAATCACAAAGCTTGTCTGTTTCTCTGTATTTTTAAAGATTTAATCTAATGCATATGTTTCATTAATATAACAATATGGGTTTTCACTAAGATCCTCCCCCACAGCCCCCCCGCATAATTGCACCTGTCATCCCAAATATTCACAATGCTTTTAAACCATGCACACTATAGTAGGAATCACTTCAACAACCACTGAAATCAAACTACCTCTAGGGTTGAATGCAACAACTCTTTAACATTGCACAGCAATAATACACTATAGATTAAGACAGGAAGTGTCAAAGATTACCATATCCAATTGACACAAAATCAGTAATTTAGGTAGGCAGAATGTAATTACTCACATCCTAATTTTACCCTAACGCTGGGTAGAACTTCTACTCCTGTAAAGATGCCATAGGATCTTTCAGGCCCATAAACTGTTGCAAACTATTTCACATATCATAATAAAAAAATAGGCATCTTCAGCCACACAGTGACCACTTCATTGTTGCTTGGGCAATAACTAAGTAAGGACTCAAGAGTTAAGAGTGGAATCTACATAATCACCAGTGCCTCATAACCTTGGTTTCCTGGAATGACGCCTGTGAAATAAATTATTATGGTCTGGTTAGCTTCTAAGATCTGATGAGATATAAAAGACATTATTTAAATGTATGTTTTAATTCAGTCTGATAAAATAATTAGTATAGGAAACTATATTCCCATGCCTCACTAACCTTCAGTACAGCTTGACCACTAGTTTCTCATAGACTTGCCATGAATTTAGTGTCCCCAAAGACTAAATTGTGTATAATCACATCGGTTACAGACATCACTAAAACAGATATATTCATATGAGCTTTAAACACATCTGCCGACTTCGGTGAGTTAGATAATTTGTAATTAATATTGCATGACTGCACGGTGCAGTTGACACCTATTCACTAATGGAGAAACACTCTCATGTAAGACCTTTGTACAGAGTTTACTGATCCTGCTCTTTATTCAGCTTTGTTTGATGGACTTGTATGCTATGTGCTATATAGAGATATACAGCTCAGTATCAGCAAAGTCCATGCTACAGTGCATACAGGTAATGAATGAAGCCTTAAGACAGCCCTGTACTCTAGTTAAATATGTCACTCTTCTCTTGCATGGACAGGGAATTAACAGGATAATTCCACTTAAACTAATCAATTACATATACTATACACATTTTTCGTTCTCACCGGTCCTTGTGTTTTTGTGGACTTAAGGTCACAGTTTGGGCTGGCCAGAAAACAACATTTCCATTTTGTGAAAAATTTCAAGCTTTGGGAATTTGTTTTTGCAGAACAAGACCAAGACCATTCAACAGTTTTAATGAAAAAACAACAAAAACATGTATGTGATAGAGAGACAGAGACTACATAAACTCCATAACAGCCAATAGCCCAGTGGTTAGCATGCTTACATATGATATGGTAGGCCCAGCTTCAAATCTCAGCTTTAAATTAAACTATTGGTTATTATATGGAGTGTCTGTCTTTCTGTCTCTCTCCCCCTTGAGAAATGTTCCCAGCAAACATTTTGTCAAAACCAATGTGTTTCTGTGAAGTTTAGGTTTTGATGAATCAGCATTTTCCAAAGACAAGACACTGTCAAAAAATTCCCAAGGAGCCCTAGTCACATTACCTGTAGAGTCCTCAGTTCAGATGTATGATTCTCCCATTATCACTTGCTGAGCTGCATCTATAGTGCAGGATGCAAGCATTATATTTTCAATATACTGTAAAAATTAATTAAAATTAAAAAGAAAAAGTAGTTTACCAAATATATAGACATGGTGGGTGCCAGCCAAACTGCCCATGTGGAACATCATAGATGAAACTCATATCCATTAGAGCCAAATATGAGCTACCCCACCCTCTCAAACTAACAGAGAATCTCCATTTACTTTTGCAAGCAGAAGGGCTTTCAATGTGACAGCTATAGAAAGAAGTGGTATCTATATGCAAACTAGCCAGAAAACTATATGTACCCTATTTTGCTCCATTTTTAAACTTAGTTCAATGAAAAATATCACCTACAATTGATTGTTCCTTTGATCTCCAATAGGTATTTAGGATGATTTCAAATCCCATCCCACAGTGAAGACAGACGCATCATTGTAAGAAGAAAGTGCATAGGTAAATACTAAACAACATTGCAAATGATAACAAAGACAAGCAAACTACCTTGTAGAACTTCCTTCTTTCTTGTTTTTTCTACTCATCATGTAGTCTGTTTATACGTTTCCCAAATAAGCACAATTTTTTTTAACATGTGGGTTTTTTTTTACAATCAACATTGCAACATGATATTTCAGGCAACTAATTTAACATGCTGTAAATTCTACCGAACTGCTGTGACTAAATATCCATGCACATGCTCCACATCCCTCAGCTTAAACATTTTTTTTTAAAGTAAAAAGGGAAAACAAAACAAACAACCTCTACAAAAGACTACCAAAGCCTTGAAAGTCAACTCACCGGAGTTGGGGTCAGAGTTGCCATCAGCTTCAGTCCTCTTGTCCGGTGAGGCCTGGTCGTAGAATTCGTCCTGTGGCTGAACCAGAGGGAGAGGGTGTGAGATCAGGGTTCCACTACCCACAGGCTCATGGTCTCCTAGACCACTGTCACTGCAGCTTTCCTGGGAGCCATCAGGGAGGTGAAACGTAACACGGCGCTGGGACTACAAAGAAGAGCACAGGACATGCTGATTAGTGCTCTTTTTTTCTGTTCTTTCTCTTAAAAAAAAAAAAGACTCTTGTGGCACTTTTTTTTAACCCTGTACAGCAACCCAGGGAAGAAGGCATGCAGGAGAGTGGAGGTTCAGAAGTTTCCATGAGCTCATCTCTGAAGCAAGCGTCCCAACAGAAAGCGCTTTTATGTGTTTTTTGCCATGTTAAAAGGGACGACATACAAATCTTGTCTCGAACAACAGAAATCTTTGGGAACTATGCTAAGAAAAGTAGGCAATGGAACAGTGACGATTGAATCATCCACTGAAATCAGCAAACAGTGTGAACATATCACCTACACAATCAGTGTGTGTATCTTAAAACTTTTCCCCACTCTTTCCAGAACCAGAATGATAAAAGTCTATTTAATTATATTATCCATTGTTGTGTGCTGTGTTGTTGTAGACATGCTGGCCTGAGGATACTAGAGAGACAAGGTGCATGAGGTCATATTTACTGAACCAACTTCTGCTGGTGAGAGAGGAAAGTTTTCTAGCTACACATATCTGAGGCAGAGATCTGTGTGGCTCACAAGCTTGTCTCTCTCACCAAAAGAAGTTGGTCCAATAAAAGATATTACCTCACCCACCTTGTCTCTCTATTTAAAGATACTAACACTTAGCATTTATAACATTGCTTTGAAATTACAGTGATTAACTAGGATTCACAGAACACATCCATGGAGTAGCTGATTACTACAATAATTTTACAGAGGGGAAGACTATGGTTAGATGCTTTGCTCAATGGAACAGCGTGAGTCAGAGCCAGGATTAAAAGTTATCTCAAATTACAGGACAGGACTAAGGGAATCTGACCAAAATATTTGCACAGGATACACCTGAAATGGTTAACAATCTTTTAAATAATAATAAATCTTGATTTTTAAACAACTCTCGACTAAGGAAGTAAGCTAACTTTGTGAATTGAGACCAAAAAATGATCAAGTAATTCCTCATGAGTCACATAGTGTTGCAAGATGCAAACTCCCCCTTTTAGCAGCTAGTGACTACGGAAAAGAATGAAGTTTTTCATAAAAGCAGTATGATCATAATATTAAGTGTATCATGAGATAACGCTACATTCTCAGACACTGGAGGCAACTAGAGCATCCTAAGAGAGGAGATACTTTAAGTTAAGCACATATTCCCTCACAATCTGAATTGTAGTAGTAGACAGTTTGAGTGATCTGGTTAGATAAGATGGTATGGGATCCAGGATAGATTCACAATCTTAGTACTGAGCTTTGGAAGCCTTTAGATTCTAATGCCGCCCCCCTGGCTTGTCTGACTGAAGTCAATAGGAGCAGCATTGAGCCCATATTCATTATGATGTGGAGAAAATCTAGAGATAACACTATTAATTGTGTGTTTACTCATTTCAGCCGTTTGAAAACAGTTGTGCAAGATAATCAATATCCTCCTCCGGACTTCCTTTTTATTCATCGTACTTGGTCAAACCTAGATGCTTGATTGAACCCATTTTGTTGGATTACTGCTTAATTTAGTATCAAATAAGCTTTTTTTTTTTCACTTTTAAGATATTCCTCACACTGTAATACCAGTTTCCCAGCTGTTGCAAAGTGGTGTAGTTCCATTGAAGTCAATGACCTTTGCCAATTTGTACCAGCCGAGGATTTAGCTCTCAGTGTTTTATGACTAGGCCAAATTTTACATCAAACTATACCAGTTAGTTTATTTTTAGACGTCTTTCACTCTGTAGTTGATTCTCTGAACATACTATGTAATCAGTATTGCTAGCAGATTCTTTTTCCCTTAGAGATGAACAGAATACATTTCAATTCTAAACAAATATAGCTTAATATCTTTTCCTTGTTACCTATCAGCTCTGAGTTCTTGGGGAACCAGGGCACAGTACCAGCCTATCTGACTCACGAAAGACCTCCGACCCCTCCCCACCCCCACCAGCCTCTGCTTGAACCAAAGCTGATCAGAAGAAAGACTTACAAAAAGCAATGAAAAGGAAGGGAGAGACATCTAAATCCCTTTGCATCAATACTGCTCATTCAGGAGGAGGGATAGCTCAGTGCTTTGAGCATTGGCCTGCTAAACCCAGGGTTGTGAGTTCAATCCTTGAGGGGGGCATTTAGGTATCCAGAGCCAAATCAGTACTTGGTCTTGCTAGTGAAGGCAGGGGATTGGACTTGATGATATTTCAAGGTCCCTTCCAGTTCCATGAGATGAGTATATCTCCAAAAGTCGGACACCGAAGCATCTCCATTAGCATACAAAATGGAGAACAGAGATTCCAAGGCAAGAACCACACTGAACTCTGGAACCAGAAAAGTACTGCATGATGGGTAACCTCTGCTCCAGACCTTAATGAACCCACACCTGTACACACCCAGCCCAGTAGTATCAGACCAATTATAGTAATAAATCCTTTATTGGTATCCAAAATACTGAAGCTGCCTAATTGCATTTTGAGCTGCCCATAGCCAGGAATGGTCTGTTCCCATTGTCTAGCCTGTATATTCCCTTGAGCCATCAGTTTACCCACAAACCCATCTAGTGTTCTCCCTTGAACCACTGTTCTATCCCTACAGAAAACCCTACCCATGCTCAAGTAATACTCTGATGCCTGGATCCAAAATCTGCATCAGTTCCATTGGGACTTCATCTTCATCTGACTGATCATACTAGGGACTCTGCCTGTCTCCAGCACTCCAGACCCACAGCTACCACCACTGCTTGGGAACCCTGATCGATTCAAGCTTCACGGAGTGGTGAGAACCCAGCTCGCTCATTCTCTCTCTAGCTAGGTATAGCCTTCTGACCCTGACTTGTGTGATCAGTTATAGTTTTGTAAACCTAACTTTTGTAATCAAATTTAATTTAGATTTAATATCATAACTGTTTTGTTTGTTTGGCTCTCTTTGTATGGTTATTACTTGGCAATAAATAACTTTCATGGTCAGGCTGGTTGCTTCTCTCTCGCTCCCCGCTCATGGGTGTTTTTGGCTTCCCCATTCGCTCTGCAGCAGCACTTCTCATACCTAAGCTAAAAGATCCCTGCAGCACCCAAAAATCCTGTGGTGTTTACTACCAGAACAATTGTAACATGAAAATGGGGATAGGGATGTGTGGAACCTGGGATATATGAGGGTAGCAGCTTGGAAGTACTACTTGACCCAGTCTGCTGAGTCCAGCGGCACATGAGGGTGGCAGACTGAAGTGCCGCTCAATCCAGCCTGCTCAGGGCAGCCTCTCTTCCGGTGCAGTGCCCATGGTATATGAGGGTGACAGCCTGGAGGTCTGTTCAACCCAGTCTACTGAGTCCAGGGACATATAAGGGGTCAGCTTGAGAGTGCTGATTAGCCCGGTCCTCTCAGATGCACTCTGTTAATGTGTGTGCAAATGTTCGTCTGATTCTGGGGCTGGAAGAACCCAGCCCTGGAGAACCTAGGTCCTGCAGGATAGCTTCATTGGGAGGGGACTTGCAGAAGGGAGAAGTAGAGCTCCACATGAAAACACAAGTGACTCAAGCAGCACATTGATAGAATTACAGACACCCCTCCCAAGAGTAACCCTAATAAATGAGTGTACCCCAAAGTAACAGGCAAATCTGGTAATATTCTGCCTTTATCTCCAAACAACCACATTCAGAATTTCCAAAACAAGAGATGATGACACCAGCAGGACTTTCAGCAACACAAGAAAGGCATATTCTTTTAATATTTGTGAAGTAAAAGGGCAACATAAGGCAATATCAATGGTTGAGGAAAACAGATCTCTAAATTAGGGAGCCAATAAAAGTCCGTCTCTTCAGGACTATATAAAATAGTTAAGAAACGATAGGGTTTGACTCAGCTAAACAGAATCATCTGCAATTCCAAGAGCATTCCAAAGGCCTGTAGGGTTACATAGCAAAGAAAGCTGATTGTAGTTAAAACAATAATTCCTGATACTAACAGGCATACACAATCCATTATGGCTGCTTCCATTCCATTGTCATGTCGGGGTGTTATAACAAGGGGATTGGATACATAAGAGTACCTAGATCAGTATGGGTCAGGCTTTTCCTGGCTGATTAATCAGCTGAAGATACATCTCACAGCCTCAACAATGACAGTGGGAGCTCCTTAGCTGACAGCTCAGTTTTTGAAGTTGTCCAGTGAAAGAAGAAAGGTTTCAGCTGTAGTATTGGAGCACCTCACAAATATCAGTGGAATTATTCTCATAACTCTGAGGTCAGCAAGCATTATCTCAATTTTACTGATGGGAAACCAAGGCATATGACCATATGAGACTTGTGAAAGGTCGATCAGGAAACTTAAGGTAGAGCCATGAATACAACACAAGATCTCCCAAATCCCATTCTGGTTCATTAACCCCAAGACAATCTTTCCTTTCCCTACAGCCCAAAATGTGATCCATCCTAACACATCAGGCACCCAAAATAAGGAAGTATTGTGAGCATGCAACATTCCAAGCACCTTCCCAAGCAGTCTTTCCCTCACTTTGTTAACCTTGTTCGCCTTCCAAAACATACTGAACTTTCCTTGAGGAATAACAGCATTGAGGACCACTGTGCTTTTGTTTTGAAAGGAAAGCTGCCCATATTTCTTTTCCTCACTAAGTTATGTCAAACTGTTGGCAGCCAAGGAACTCCCAATATCCTTGTTCCATCTCATCTGTACAGTCACTAACTACAGCATTTCAAATGCATTTTTCCTCCAGATGGGATCAGTCTCTGCTGAATAACAAGCTTAATGATCAATGTACAGCACACCTAAAACATCCTGGTCATGGATGGCAAGCCCTTATGATCTCAATGCAAGCTTTTAGCTGTATTTCATGCACATATATAATACCTCTACTAGCTTGTTAGCACTTTTCACTTTTCTATTTACAAAACTTGTCTGCACTAAATTCACTTTTTAAAATATATGTATTTTTAAATGAGTGACTTTTTCCATGGAGACTGTATTAATAACCAAAACTATTCTAAATATACATTCTTAGCAGATACCATAGCCACTTTGAAGCAGTAAGAAATGGTCCAAGAAGAAAGCAAGCTGGGAATGTACAAGTGTCAGAAATTAATCAGCAACTAAATTTTTGCAGTGACTACAGCAAAACTTAAAGATCTGCGTAATATATAACCATGTATCTTGTGTGAGTAACATTCTATCGTTTAACAAATCCATTAGATCTTGACATCATGGATTTCAGTCCCATTTGAGGTCAACCATGCAACAATCTACATGTGATTAAGTCATCAAATGAGCCTACAAATCACTAAGGCTGGACAAACCATTTGAAAACCTTTCTGCTCTCTAAGATTCTGCTGAGCTGAATCCAAATGTTGCAAGTGAAGGTTCAATATACACCATGACAGTGTGGAGGCTGTTTGTGTCACAACATTGATGCAAACTTGTTTATATCACATCACATTTTGAGCGTTATTTTAGGGAAATACAACTTAGATGGAGTTACTATAAGGTGGGTACATAACTGGTTGGAAAACCATTCCCAGAGACAGGTTTCAGAGTAGTAGCCATCGTAGTCTGTATCCGCAAAAAGAACAGGAGTACTTGTGGCACTTTAGAGAGTAACAAATTTATTTGAGTTATCAGTGGTTCACAGTCATGCTCGAAGGGCATAACGATGAGGTCCCACGGGGATCAGTTCTGGGTCTGGTTCTGTTCAATATCTTCATCAATGATGTAGATAATGGCATACAGAGTACACTTATAAAGTTTGCGGACGAAACCAAGCTGAGAGGCTTTAAGTGCTTTGGAGAATAGGATTAAAATTCAAAATGATCTGGACAAACCAGAGAAATGATCTGAAGTAAATAGGATGAAATTAAATAAGGACAAATGCTCTTAGGAAGGAACAATCAGTTGCACACATTCAAAATGGGAAATGACTGCCTAGGAAGGAGTACTGCAGAAAGAGATCTATGGGGGTAATGTGGATCACAAGCTAAATATGAGTCAATAGTGTAACACTGTTTCAAAAAAAACAACAACTCCATCATTCTGGGATTTATTAGCAGGAGTCTTGTAAACAAGACACAGAGAAGTAATTCTTCCACACTGATTGGACCTCAACAAAAGTATTGTGTTCAATTCTGGGTACCACATTTCAGTAAAGATGTGGACAAATTGGAGAAAGTCAAGAGAAGAACAAAAATGACCTATGACAGAAAATTGAAAGAAAAAAAAAAGGGATTGTTTAGTCTGCAGAAGAGAAACCTGAGAGGGGATATGGTAACAGTTTTCAAGTACATAAAATGTTGTTACAAGGAGGAGGATGAAAGAAAAATTGTTCTCCTTAATCTCTGAGGATAGGACAAGAAGCAATGAGCTTAAATTGCAGCAAGGGTGGGGTAGGTTGGACAATAGAAAAAACGTCCTGTCAGGGTGGTTAAGTCCTGGAATAAATTGCCTAGGGAGGTTGTGGAATCTCTATCACTGGAAATTTTTAAGAGCAGGTTAGGCAAACACCTGTCAGGGATGGCATAGGTAATACTTACTCCTGCTACAAGTGCAAGAGACAGGACTAGATGATCTCTCGAGGTCCCTTCCAGTCCTATGATTCTATCAGTTTTGCTGCCATTTATGGTCAGAATTGAAATCTAAACTTTTCTTCATATATTCAATCCTAGATTATCATTAGAACTTGGCAAAACTCCATAGTTTAAGAATTCCTTTCAATTTATCTCATTCCTGATGTACATGTATTTGCACTGCATGTGTTTGAGTTTCAGATGGACACAAAAATCAAAATTCAGCTGAAACCACCCATGTAAATCTATGAAGCAGGCCAGGTTTCCTCAACTGCTTTTTGAACCTGGGCTGAGTTTTAATTAAAAAAAAAAAATTATGCTGTTTCAAGTGTCACTGAAATACAGCCCCCTTTAGTCACTTGGTGCAGGAGATTCTATACAGCTCATCCCGCTAAAGGATTATTTCACATATGAGAATGATACAGAACATTTTTCATGCCTTTGATATTGTTATATCAGGGATCGGCAACCTTTGGCATGTGATCCATCAGGGAAAGCTGCTGGCAGGTTGGGATGGTTTGTTTACTTGCAGCATCCGCAGGTTCAGCAGATCACAGCTCCCATTGGCTGTGGTTCGCTGCTCCAGGCCAATGGGGGCTGCAAGAAGTGGCGGTCAGCATGTCCCTCAGCCCATTGCCGATCCCTGTGTTATAGTATTGTGACACTGGCTGACCACATCATGCTAGAGTGTATTCTAGTCAGTTCACTTGTGCAGATTAAAGTAAGGGATAGATGTATACGTGCGTATTCAGATGTTTCAACTGAGGCCAGGTCCACACTAGAGTGTTAAATCGATTTAAACAGCGTTAAATCGATTTAACGCTGTAACCGTCCACACTACAAGGCACTTAAAATCGATTTTAAGGGGTCTTAAAATCGATTTCTGTACTCCAGCTAAACGAAAGGAGTAACCCTAAAATCGATATTACTAAATCGATTTAGGGTTAGTGTGGACGGATATCGAAGTTATTGGTCCTATTCTTTTACTGAGCTACCCAGAGTGTACCGCTCCGGAAATCGATGGTACCCTGGGACCATGGACGCACACCACCGAAGTAATGTGCCCTAGTGTGGACACGTAAAATCGATTTCATAAAACCTGTTTTATAAAATCGATTTTACTAATATCAATTTAAAGCTGTAGTGTGGACGTAGGCTGAATGAAAACTAGTGAAATTTTACTGGTATTGTTTTTGCTTATCTGTTCCTGTCATAATGCAACAGCAAACACTGTATGGTAAATAGCCTTGTTACTAAATTACTCATCAAAGAAGTCTTGTAAAATGCTAATGAAGGACTTAAGGACTTTAAGAGAAAATGCTAATTTCAAAGCAGTTGTCCATCATGTATATGGTCGAGGTCAAAAGTCTAAGTGCATCCCTCACTCACAGTCATCAAAGGAAAAGCCCACACAAGTAGAGAGACTTCTTTCTTTGTGAAGATACTATAAATATGGATTCAAGGAAAGAGCCTGTATTTCTGAACTGTTTGGATTCTAATGGGATAGAATAACTGAATGAGAAGACAGCGATCCCCAGAGTTATTATGGATAGTGCTGAAAAACATTTGGGAGACTGGCAGTTTAGTACATCATTGCCACCATTTGGAGTTACTAACTGATTTATCTCTTGTTACATTTTAGCTGCTTTAAACACTCACTAACTCATTTCTTTTCTAAGTTAACAAATCCTTAGTTTACTACAGAGTTGGCTGCCAGCATTGTCTTTGGTGTAAGATCTGGAGTACCAACTGAGCTGGGGTAAGTGGCTGGTCCCTTGGGACTGGAAGCAACCTCATGGTGTGATTTTTGGTTTTAATAACCTTTTATCACAAAGTTCAGTGTGCCTGGGTGGCAAGAGAGACTGAGAAGTCCAAGAGGACTGTCTGTGATTCCATAGTAAGACTGGTGCGAAGATCCAGGAGCTCACATTTGTTACCTGCTCAGTGAAATATTATTATAGAACACACCACCAGTTTGAGGTGTCTACCCTGACAGTCTTCTCACAGTCTGCCCTGAGGTAAGTATTCAGAGTTGTGAGCCACTCTAGACAGCATGACAAGTATCATCAGTGTTTTCCAACATGTAGAGATTATTCAAGTTACACTGTGAATGCAATTTGGTTCTGGGGAAGGTATTTGAGACTAGTTGGCCAGCCAGCTATGCCTTTCATCATCACAACAAAAAAAACTACAGCACACAACAGCAAAACAGCCCTGAGTTAAACTGATTTAGTTGCCTATTGCTCATCGCAAAAAATGAGAGCTGATTGTGGCTTTCCAAGAATATGAATTTCAGTTTGCTTAAATACTGGATATCAATAATAGTTATAATATTTTGTGAATGTCAACAGCAACAACAACAAAATGCCTTTCTTTGAAAATATTCCTAATATTATTGTTCAGGTACAGAACAATAAAGCTGTGTTTGCCACAGCATATTACATTTTCATGGTAAACTTGTTTTATTTCAAAGCATTAAAACCTATTTAAAATACCCTTTAGTCATTGCTTATCTTTTCCCCCCATATATTCTACTGTCACAGTTTTTCACACTTTTGTTGCCTTGATGTCATGAGTCGTAATTAAAAATGAACAAACACAAATTTTTAAAAAAGTAAAGTAAAAGATCTGGAGCTCTTTGGCTGCTTTCCAAATGCTGTAGATTGGTATGAATGTTAAATGTATTGTGCCTAAGTATTGTATTTTCAGCAGACAGGTTTTGTAAATATAGGTTGATACTAGATTTACATTTGGGATTTACTACAGTATTCTTCAGTAAATAGCACAGAACAATCTTAAAGTCCTTACTGAGGCAAAACAATTGACTTTAAGTGTATTTTGACTTTTACGGGTAATTTTGCCTGAGCAAGAATTTTTGAAACCCCTGTAAAAATGTAGTAAGCTTTAGGGACTGATTTTCAGAAGCGTTCAGTGCCCTCTCCACTGGGCCAGACTTGTCAAGGTAGCTTAATTTAAGTATCCAGTTTTGAAAAAAATGATCAGCAACCCAAAGCTCCCATTGTTCTCAATAAGCACTTTTTGAAATCTGGCCCCTTTATATACATGCCAAAATGGTAGTTTTCAGGTGCAGAGCTCTTTTGAAAATTTGACCTATGGTGTTTTGTACCATTACTGTATTATGTTTATTAATAAAGTGTCTAAGACAAAATTTGTATTACTGTTCTGGGTCTCTGCTTCCCAGAGCTACAGAACTGCCCACAAATTCATCCTTTGCCTTAGAATGTGTCTGCAGAATATAATCTAAAATTTATAAAGAAAAAAATCCCCTAGCCTGTATTGTTGCACAGTTAACATGCTGAATGTAAACCACGTATGAAATGACATAGTGTTGTCCTCGTTAGTTGTAAACCAAAAGCCTAAACAATGGACCTGATTTTCTTCTCAACACAACTGTAAATTAAGGACCTTGATTACTGTTTCTCCAGACAAGTAAGAGTCACCAAACCTTGTTGTTCAACCAAGTTGAAATAAGCAATGCAGAATGGCCAACCATTGTCACCTATTATATCCAACAAGGGAATAGATCCTCATTTGATGAAACTGTCAGAAGTATTGAAGTCAAATTTGGAATATATTTGCATCACCTCACAATCTGTCCCCCACCCCATTCCCTGCAATCCCAGTTTTGGATTTGACCATGCTTTGTGAAAATAAAGGCAAGAAGAAGATTAAAAAAGAGAAACAACGGCGGAGAAAAAAAAAGCAAAGCCAATCTGACATTTTTTCTGATGACATGACAGAATTGCTTAATCTACGGAAGCTCAGAAAACAGCATGAAAACAGTATATTCTGAATGAGAACAATGAGGGAAAGATCTGTAAGCCACATTGTCTACCGATTCTAAAACCTACACATGAACAACAGACAAAGTCAGATCAACAGAAAGAGGAAAATATATTCCTGAAGGACAGGGAAAAATGGAGAAGAGAAGAAGTTGTATGTGTACATTGTTAGAGGAAAATGTTAGGTAATAAATATATGTGTGGAAAGGCTATGTTTCTACTGTGGCTCAGGTTGGGGCTGTTTTCTGTAGATTGGCCCTCTTTGGGTTCTATCAGATATTGTCATTTATTGCATTGCAGCACCCAGTGTACTCTTACATAATTTGCTTGATAGGACTGAGCCTGTAATTGGAGCAGAAGAGATGAAGGTCAGATGTACTGAAATAATAAAATAAATACTAATAAAATAATAATAATATATAAACCCAGAAAAAAACAGATTGACAATTTTAGCCTGAAATGACAGACAGGTTTCCAAAGTACCATTAAATTTAAGTAGTGTAACATAACACAGGCAATGCATGTTTACTTCTTAGTCTCTGCTGGCCAAAGTCTTCTCCGGGCTGGAGATATTTGGAGTATGAATTCTAATTTGATCATGGAGTTGTGTGATGGGGGACACCCTATTTATTTCTTTTATTTAAAGCCAAAAGAGGCCAGTAAATCCACAGACATATATCTAAATTATTTTAAGAACTGAAATAATATTTCCCTCAGGGTCGAACTAGACCAGATACTTCTAAGAGGCAGGTTCTCTCCAATAATATAAAGTAACTCTGATAAATGAGTTTACAAGAAGGATTAAAAGTCTCCAAAAGTTCATATATATGTATGGATTTTCACTAGCTTTAAAAAACATATTAAATTGTGTAAAAAAAAAAAGCTTACAACTCAGAAGGCCAGTTTTTGTTGTTGTTGTTGTTGT
The DNA here is from genome assembly GCF_007399415.2 of Gopherus evgoodei. NCBI lineage: Eukaryota > Metazoa > Chordata > Testudines > Testudinidae > Gopherus > Gopherus evgoodei. Next base: position 71,023,533 of record NC_044322.1, read on the forward strand.
TGTTGTTGTTGTTGTTGTTTAAATTTCCTTTAAACAAATCACTCCTCTACCTTGACCTTCTCTGTAAGCCTAGAATGTACTTCTATGAGCAGACTGAAAAGTCCTCAAAACAAAGATTTATATAATTTAGATCAATCAACATCCAGAAGTACTCCCCAGCTCCCTTTCAAACAGAATTGTAGGGCAGTGTCAGGCTGGGCAGGGTTTGCTAGGAATTTCCAAGAATGAAGGGCTCCTTGCTTCTCTCAGCCAATTGCGGATCAGATTTGTGTTGGACCAAGGCACAGGTTTGTCTATGGAGCCCCCTCTTTTGTAAGAGTAGGGGAGTGCTACCTACCTCTTCTTTAAGACTGAGTTAAGGGATAAGTGGATGGCTATTCAGTCTCTCCTCCTGCTGCAGCAGTGTTTTCCCTTCCACCCACAAGCTGGGGCAGGGTCTTAAGCCAAGCATTCAGACTTTTTCCTCAAACTATATTGGTGTTGAATTAGAGCATGCATCACTGTTGTTATGCCAATTAACCTTACTGTTCAGCTCAATGCAGAATCTCATTTGGGTTTCCACATATTTTGGAATGTTATATTGTAACTTTGAAGATGGACATACATTTAATCTCCTGCAAAGTGAGGGAGGGCGATCTCTTGCCCAGAACTGTGGGACTCAATGGCAGCCTTAGAGGTGACCTTAACCTTCTCATTGGGAATGGAGTGTGTGGCCAAAGCTGGCTGGGTAGTGGTTTTGACTTTGAGTCCACCAGTCAGAATAAAGGGTGGCTCATGGTCACTCTGAGTGACTACAGCTACTTTTTGCTGCACTATATTCAGCTGTCCCCTTTTCTCATGTTAATATTGTTGTTATTTATCTAATAAATGTGGCATCTTTGGGTCTAGTTTGTAAGGGCTTTTTCTGGGACAATGGAAAGACTGATGTACATTTAACTACAGAAAATAAACACAACTCTGTCAAGTATTTAACTTCAAGTACTGCCTTCCTAATTTCCAATTAGAATATAGATATTAGGTGCTTATTAGGAAAAGGATTATTTATCTACAATTGTCTTGACTCAAAGTAAAATAAATTTGACATAAGAAAAGTAAGTGGTAAAATTTAATCTCACTTAACTAATGGTATTGCCTTGCTCAATGTGTGAGTCAGCTAACAATAATACTTCTATTTCATATTTTAGTCTTTAAAAACAGAATTAATGTGTCTAAGGATTAGGAAACCAAGTGAATTCTAGGCCCATGGATAGGTAAATTAATATCTCATTCAGGAGGGAGGGAAAATCTATATGCTGTATAGAATATGGCAACACTCTACAATAGGAGACATCAATAAGGTTTCCTTGGTAGGCAACTAAGCTAACATGTTAACAAATCTTAGGATACTGGTCATCAAATTGCTGTAATCTAGTAAATTTTAATTCTTTCACCAGTACCATCAAGTGATTCTCTCTGGACATATAGAAGGGTGGCCAAACTTCCTGACCCTCCGAGCTGCATACAACAATCTTCAGAAATTCGAGAGCCGGGGTGCACCTGAGAGGCTCAGGGCTTCAGCCTTGTGGGAGGTGGCTGATGGGACTCAGGGTTTCAGCCCTGCTCCTTCTGAAGCCCCAAGCACTGGCAGGTGCATCCCATGGGGCTGAAGCCTCGAGACCTCCCTCCCCACTAAGCAGAACCCTACCCCACTACCCCACAGCAAAGCAGAGATCCTGAGATTCCTCCCTTCAGTCTGTTAGGTGAAGAATGAGGGAGGCATGGGGGTCTCTGCAAGGTGCACTTGAACTGTAAAAGAGCCGCACGTGGCTTGCAAGCCACAGTTTGGCCAAACCTAACATATAGGATAAAAGTTTCAAATTGGATGTCTAAAGTTAGTTTAAAAAATCCATAGATAGATACTGAGGACAGTGTTTTCAAACTTAAGAGCCTGATGGTAACCTTCAAACTTTAGTTACTCGAGATTGAAAATCTTGGCCTACCAGCCCTACTATGGATTCAGCAACATAACTTTAAACACCTAAGTTTGAAAAGTCTGGCCATTTGCTTTTTAGGTGGGATGCCTCAATGGGGTGGATGCCAGTGACAAAAATGTAATACACTAACTCTACATTACTTCATCCTGTTACTCTTCTATAGTCTATTAAATTGGTTGTTTTTGCAAGACAGAACACAAAGAAGTCAGATACAAACAATTATGTTTTAATGGAATTATGTTTTATATGCTCTTTAGAGGTTGAAAGACTTAAGTGTTCGGTGTGATTTTGGTAACTAGCTGCCAGAACTGAGATGGCACAGTATAAGTGCCCTAAACTGGAGAAGAACCACAGAAGTACTGCACCACTTACCATACGCTCTCCACACCCTTACAAATTTTGCAGTAGTAAAAAACATATGTGGACAAATAATGCATCCTGATTGTTAAAAAGTTGGGGGCAATGCTTCCAATGCAACAAGGGCTCCAAACGCACCAGCAGAACATGCACAAACACCTTCCCTGGCATGGAAAACAAGGTGATTGGCCTGTAGCTCTTACATTTACTGAGCAGTCCCTTACCCTTATTAAGTGAGATCAGAATACTTTCCTTCCAAGTGGTTGGCAAGGTTCCAGTTCTTAGGGGAAAGATAGGCCAGAAGTGATTCCACTACTAGGTCAATAGCACATTTTAGCAGCTGGGTGGATATGCCATCAATGCCAGTTGCGACTCCGCTTTTCAGTTTGCAGATGACTCACTTCAGTTCATCTAACATTGGTGCATCAGTCCAAGTGTCTGCGTCCGAAACCACAGCGGTGGCCAGATCATCCAGCTTTGAGAACGTGGCAGCTGGAGGGTGGTTCAGGGCTCTGTGATAATATTCCAGCCAGCATGAGTGAATGTCATCATTCAATTTACCTTGACAACCTTGGCTGCTGTTCTGGATGTCGTTCATAACAACTACCTCTTGACCGCTGAGATGGTGGATCGCATGGAATGCCAGCTTTAAGTCTCCATTGGCTAAGCTGAGTTCAACATCATCCACCACTTGATTATAATATGCCTTGTGATCACAAGGTGCCAGAGTGTTGAAATTTTACGTCGGTTAATTATGAGTGAGCTTATCACTATGCTTGCGGGCTGTGGCCTTCAATTTAACTATCTGGAAGGCCTCCTCTGACAGCCACTGTTGATGTGCTGGGTGCCTATAGCTGATCATCTGTTTGGCAGATTGGTGGAGGATGTAGTTGAACAGAGATCAGGAGACCTCGACATTGTCTGGCAGGTCATTTAAAGCCAACAAACATTTGCTAACATTGATATAAAACCTGTTGGCTAAACCTGGAGCACAGAGAAGGGGATCAATGTCAAACTTCTACATAATTGCAGAGGGCTTACTTGCTCGTTGAAGCATCAGTGTCGTGCAGGCAACCACTATGTGGTGACTCATGTTTGTGGCACATTCTGCACTGCAATACGCTCTGCAGGAGGTGAAGAGAGGCCTGTTATATGTAATGATGTGATCCAACTCCTTCTGAGTGGCGCCATCATGAGAGATCCAGGACATTTGGTGTATGTGTCGCCGCTTAAACCATGACCCAAGAATCAATTTTGGGAGGTGCAGAATGTGCCCAATTTGCAGGGAGTGCCAGTAACTGCATTTAGGTCACTCAGGATAACAAGATCATCATGTGGAAGGATGGTGCAGAGATTCCAACTGATCATAGAAATTATCTTTTTTTACTAAATCAGCAGATTCCTCTGTCAACACATGGGTTACTATGACAGTGAGGTGACCATGCCAATGTTTAAGACATGCAATAAGTAATCAAGAAAACTTGGGCATCCAAGTTATCAAGGAGGACTTGGCAATAGTAATGCTACCCCATGTGAGTGATTAGAACTGCTGGAATACAGAAATAATGAATCTTCCACCTTGCACCATCCATGATCTATCAAGTCTTGCTTCCATTAGACCAGCTATTAATATCCCAAGATGATCCATTTCATGTGAGACAGCAATCTGATGACCATGCCTCTAAAGATTTATAACTTTCCAGGTTGCAATTTTGAAGGCTTAGCAGAGATTCCAGCTATGTTTGAATACATATACTGCAGACGCCATCTGCTAACATGCATCGGAAGCATCGTCCACAACAGTCTGGCTTTATGAGGAACAGGTCCACGCTCGATGCCATTTTGGTCCTCTGTTTGTTTTCAGAGATACATCATGATTTCAAGGAGCCTCTGCACATGGTGTATGTTGATCTTAAGGCTTGAGTTTGATTCAGCTGATGAAGTTGCACTATGGAAGGTCGTAAAGAGTGTAGGTGTCCTAACCACTCAGCTGGACTTGATTATCAAGCTGTATAATGGAACCAGTGCCCATGTATATCTTGGTAATCGGATGTTGACATCTTTCACATCTGTATTTGGTGTCAGGCAGGGCTATGTGTTGGCTCCTGCACTCCTCTTGTCGGGCAATGGATTTCATAATGTAGCATTCCATCAGATCAATGGGCATTAAGATTGGTGATATCACGCTCTCAGACCTTGACTATGCAGATGACATTCTTCCAGTGCAGAGCCCTGACAGGTCTCACAAGGCACTCCAGCAAATGGAGGAGGAGTTGACTAAAGTTAGCCTCCATGTTTCGTGGGTTAACACAAAGCTGTAAAACCTACGATTAGATCTACCTGTGACCCCAATCTCATTGAACAATTAAACGGTTGAAGCAGTCTCCAGCTTTTGCTATTTGGATTCTATACACCAGTTCCTCCAACTCCCACATGGAGATTCTCCACTGGATTAGCATCACAGCATCTGCCATGGGTCATTTACAACTAATATGGAATCAATATCATCTTGGCATGCCAACCAAGTTCAGGATCTATTCAAGCTGTATCCTCTCCATACTGCTGTAGAGTTGTGAAACATGGACATTATGCCATTCAGACTGGGCAAAACTAGAGGCTTGTAAGATTAGGGATACAATTCCACCAAACAAGGGCGAGAGGTGGCCCAGAGGCAAGCTCCCTATTAAATGGGTGCATCAAATCTGTTCCAGTGTTGGACTTTTGGCCCGTCAAGCCCTTGTGACTGCACAGAAATGAAGCAAATGTTGAATGATCGCTATGGCCCACCATTTGGCTAAGCATTGAAGAAGACGATGACGACTGTTAAAAAGTAGCAGCTGTTGCTGAAATTTTACAAGTTCAATAGGCCAGATCATGTCCCTATTTGAATCCTGTGGAACTCCACTAGGTTCTGTGAAGTGCATGGGGTGTATGCCAGGATATCATTTGGGTCTTTTATCTTTATGTTGCATTTTAAAATGTGAGCAAGAAAAATAAATAATGAGCAAGAATTTGTCCTATCTGAAGAAGATGCATAATCTGGAAGTTAATATATCAACAAATCTATTATAGCGCCATCTCCATGAAATGAAATAGTAAAAATGTTAACTGTTATGATATTTGTAATGATATTTATATCATCAACATAAATTAAGATTATATCCATTTAATTAATTACACTTGCAAATTATCAGTGTCATCAACTAAGGCTTACTAATTATATTGAGTTCAGTAATATATTACATGGTCTAATGCCAATAACTATTCTTGATGTGGCATTTTCTTGGCCTAGCTGCTAATTCATCTGCTATACAAATGAACTCTCTGTTTATGGTTTCAACACTATCAGTCACTGAAGTACAAATGCAAATTTATGTGGTGCCAGAAAGCAGGAAACTTCCCAGAGATCTTCAGGTAAAAGAGAGCTGATGAAAATCCCTTTAGTATTCTGTTCTGTTAGCTTTCTTTAACACAGTGTATGACCTTGGAAATCAAGCAGGCCATGGCTCTTGTGTAAAGGTAGCAAGCTTGTGTCTGATGGGATGTGGCTTTCACTATATATTATGATTAACCTCAGGTCTTGAACACTTGGCTTACAAAATTGTTAACTTGAAGAGAGTAAAAAAGGTGCTTTAAACTTTTGCAATGTGCTGCTTCAACAATACAAGACCAGTTAACCAGTAAGAACCTCTGTGACACTAGACATAAAAGTAATTCAGGTTAATACGTTTTTAAAAGGAAACTTTTTTTAAAGGTTGACTATTTAATTGATTCACTATCTCAAATGATCAGTAGGATTAAATTGTCAGTATAAACATCAGCAATTTAGCATTAATCTTCACACTTTAGCAATTTGTGAATAAACAGAACTGCAGAAAATACTGCATTATTCCTAGATAAAACAAACACTAATCTGTGCAACAACAACTTTAATCCTCACAATGGCTCTCAGGATATTTTAAAGTGCAAAATGTAGAATCTCAGTTTAAGGCTGCTATCATGGGAACAGTACATTAGAGCATTGCCTCTTGAACTAGTACTAGTGCATGTAATGGATATCTGTCACTGACAGCTCACTGGGTTACATTTAATTCTGAGTCATCACTCACGTCTTCTCCTGAGAGCATTGGAAATGGCAACAACAGCAGGATTGCCCTTTGAGGATAAACCCTTTTACATGCCGTGATTCTCGTAAGCAATCATACATCTATTGACACAATGGACATCATAACAGTCATGTTAGACAAATGGATCTATGTGGAAAAGCAAAAAATGGACATGACTGTCAAAGATATTTTGGTTAACTAAGTATGTAATGTGAAATATGTGCTTTATGCAATATTTTAATGCAGAAATGAATCTCTTGATTATCCAGATCTATTGTATATATTATATGCTAGTTAAAATGCCTGATGACACTGTTGCATTCCTATTGTCTAGAAAGTTCTGGCAAGAATGCAGTGCTGCAACATATGTTCAGCATGCACCTCTGTTTAGCCACTGTGGACATGGAGCAGTCCTGAAAAGCTGCTCAGGAGTCTGCAGACTTCTAAACTGGTCACACCACTGCATTGAAATCCAGCATGTCAGAAAATGTTTGTTTGCTTAAACAGAAGTTGTGGAGTTTGGATAAGATATCCAAAGGGTCTCTTGTGCTTCTTGACTGTACAACACATATGACAGGAAGCAGCAGCTACAAAACATCCCCTTCATTTGCCTGTGTATGCACATGTGCACACAGAAAGATCCCTACTTATAAATATCTCCTGATGTCAAATCTTGAAAAATTAAATCCATAAGAAAGTTCAAGTCTTTCAACAGTTGAACTGTGGTTTCTCGCTGTGTGCTTTTTTCCAGTGTCATGCTCATTACATAGTGGAAAAGGCTTGTGCTTGATACAAGATCTGAAAATACGTGAAGAGTAACCTGTTCAGCCCTCTCTGTGCAAAGAGATTTCTTATAAATTTGAAAAAGATGCATGTATATCTGTATTTGCATTTTTTAAAAATACATCTGGAATCTCATTTAGCAGCAGACCATAAAGAAAAAAAAAAGCAAATAAGGTCCGTTGGTCCACTTGTACAGTGGCATGCACAAAACAGGGCTCCTACCACAACAGTAGAGCAGCATAATCCAATATAATCTCTGTTTGATTAGGAGAGAATTAAAATGGGGAGCAAACAAACCGTTGGGGACCACCACTACCACCAAACACTTGACCCACTTCAGTCATTTATGCAGCAGATGGTGTGCTCTTGCCCTGTTTAAAGTTATAGAGAAAATAAGAGCTCTCTTACCAGCAGGCTAGCTTTAGAAAATGCCGCCAAATCTGCAGCCACGGGGTCTCCAACAGACACAGACTGAGATATTGGACTGATATTCACTTCATATGCTTTGGTGCTATTAGTGTGGATCCTGAGCTGATTTTGTACTTACTCAGCTCTGTGGTGATAATCTGAACCCTTATGGGTGAATCTTTGACTTTGCAGGTGTGGGGCACTATAGGAATAGTTAGGTGGAGTCTCAGGGTATGTCTACACTACAGGATTATTCTGACTTTACATAAAAAGGTTTTATAAAACAGATTGTATAAAGTCGAGTGCACGCGGCCACACAAAGCACAATAATTCGGTGGTGTGCATCCATGTACAGAAGCTAGCGTCGATTTCTGGAGCCTTGCATTGTGGGTAGCTATCCCGTAGCTATCCCATAGTTCCCAGTTTCCCCCACCCATTGGAATTCTGGGTTGAGATCTCAATGCATGGTGATGCAAAAACAGTGTCGCGGATGATTCTGGGTAAATGTCACTCATTCCTTCCTCCGTGAAAGCAACGGCAGACAATCATTTCACGCCATTTTTCCCTGGATTGCCCTGGCAGACGCCATAGTATGGCAACCATGGAGCCTGTTTTGCCTTTTGTCACTGTCACCGTATGTGTACTGGATGCTGCTGACAGAGGCGGTACTGCAGCGCTACACAGCAGCATTCATTTGCCTTTGCAAGGTAGCAGAGACGGTTACCAGTCGTTCTGTACCATCTGCTGCTGTCATGGGTACTCCTGGGTGACCTTCGCAGAGGTCGGCCGGGGGCACAAAGACAAAAATGAGAATGACGCCCCAGGTCATTCCCTCCTTTATGTTGTATCTAAAAATAGAGAGTCAGTCCTGCCTAGAATATGGGGCAAGTGTACTAGAGAACCAGTGTATCAGAGAACCAGTGATCACAGCCGCTCTGTGTCAGATCCCAAAGAAATGATGAGCTACATGCCATTCTAGGGCATGCCCCTGCAACAACCCCACCCGTTGCTTCCCTCCTCCCCCAACCCTTCTGGGCTACCGTTGTAGGGTCCCCCCATTTGTGTGATGAAGCAATAAAGAATGCAGGAATAAGAAACACTGACTTTTTAGTGAGATAAAATGAGGGGAGGCAGCCTCCAGCTGCTATGATAGTCCAGGCAGGACATTAAACGGTGGGGGGGGAGAGGAGCCCAGCATCCCGCTGCTATGATAGTCCAGGCAGTACAGAATCTTTTCTTTAGACATGAAAGGGGGGAGGCTAATGGAGTTCAGCCCCCAGTTGCTATGATGAGGACGGTTACCAGCTGTTCTGTACCATGTGCCGGGAATAACTGGGAGTCATTCCTATTTTTACCCAGGCGCCCCCGGCTGACCTCATCTGAGGCCGGCCAGGAGCACTCACGGGATGATGACAAGGATGGCTACCAGTCCTACTGCACTGTACCGTGTGCCACCGGGGAAGGGAGGAGAGAGGATGCTGTTGTTCAGTGCCACAGCACCGCATCTACCAGCAGCATGCAGTAGACATAGAGTGACATTGAAAAAAGCCAAGAAACAATGTTTTCCCCTTTTCTTTCATGGGGGGGTGGTAAATTTACGAGATATGCCCTGAACCAGCCCGGACAATGTGTTTGATCCTACAGGCATTGGGAGCTCCGCCAAGAATGCAAATGCTTTTCGGAGACTGCAGGGACTGTGGGATAGCTGGAGTCCTCAGTCCCCCCTCCCTTCCTCCATGAGTGTCCATTTGATTCTTTGGCTTTCCATTACGCTTGTCACAGAGCACTGTGCTGTGGACTCTGCATCATAGCCTGGAGATTTTTTTCAAATGCTTTGGCATTTCGTCTTCTGGAACAGAGCTCTGATAGAACAGATTTGTCTCCTCATACAGTGATCAGATCCAGTATCTTCCTATAGTCCATGCTGGAGCTCATTTTGGATTTGGGACTGCATGGCCACCTGTGCTGATCAGAGCTCCACGCTGGGCCAACAGAAAATGCAATTCAAAAGTTCGCGGGGCTTTTCCTGTCTACCTGGCCAGTGCATCCGAGTTCAGATTTCTGTCCAGAGCGGTTACAGTGGTGCACTGTGGGATACCGCCTGGAGGCCAATACCGTCGATTTGCGGCCACACTAACGCTAATCCGATATGGTAATACCGATTTCAGCGCTCCTCCTCTCATCGGGGAGCAGTACAGAAACCAGTTTAAAGAGCCCTTTATATCGATGTAAATGGCCTCGTTGTGTGGACGGGTGCAGCGTTAAATCAGTTTAACGCTGCTAAAATTGGTATAAACGCGTAGTGTAGCCTAGGCCTCAGAGTTGCTTCAGCTGATTCTCAAAACTTCTGCTTAGTTTCCTCTAGTGAAGGGATTCCCAAACTTGGTTCAAGGCTTATTCAGGGTAAGCCCCTGGGGAGCCACAAGACACTTTGTTTACTTGAGCTTCTGCAGGTACCATCACTCACAGTTCCCAGTGGCCACGGTTTGCCATTCCCAGCTGATGGGAGTTGCGGGAAGTGGTATCCCGGCCCATGCCACTTCCCGCAGCTCCCACTGGCCAGGAATAGTGAACCACAGTCACTGAGAGCTGCGAGAGGCTGTACCTGCGGACGCTCAGATAAACAAAGTGTCTCACAGCCCACCAGGGGCTTACCCTATACGAGCCATGAACCAAGTTTGGGAACCCCTGCTCTAATGATACATTCATTCAAGAACATACAGCTTTAAATGTTCTTGGCACACAATGAATTCTCCATATTGCACACATATAACCACAAGGGGCTGAGGAAGCAAGACACTGTGGGTATCAAGTTTGGTCAGAAAATATTTTCTGATGGGTGCATTTCCACCCCCCCAAAATTTACATGCTATTGTTTAAAGAAAGTTGATGTTTTTAATGCACTATGAACCTCCGGTCTTTGGGTCCATGTTTATGACAGACAGCCTAGCTCCTGATGTGGTCATTCATCATACCCTCATTCTATATTTATTAATGCCATGCTAAACTATGGTACTAGCCAGGTAAACTATTCTTAGTGTGAGCTTCATGCCTTATTTCACGCAATTCATCTGAGGCTGCAACCTGAGTCTAGAGTTTAAAGTGGATCGACCCCTATTTGTATGTGAACCACAACACCTATTTCTATTCACTGTGATTGCTCATTAAAAACTTTCCAGTTGTACTGACAACCTACCAATGGTAATCTCTACCTTTTGTAGTTGCTACCCCCCTTTTTTATGTACTTTGATGAGATAGCAAAATCCCCAATGTAATATTTCACATTTCTATTTTGTGATAACAATCATATTTTAAATTAAAGCATTAAAAATCAAGCTGGAAATACTGAAGGATTTCATACACAAATCCATACAAAGCTATACAACTGCACCTTGTAAACGGTGGAGAGCTATACATGACCATGACATTTCAAGGTCTTTAAGAGTGAGTAAATACAGAGCAATCTATGCACAGAAATGCACAGTCATACATAAAACCACTGGTGTAAATGCATTATAGTTGTGGAATGCTCAGTATTTGCAATACATGAGATTACTCGGGTTTAAGGAAGAATGGACAAAGCTCTTTTTGACTTTAGAGTTCAACCTTAGTATGATTGCTAAAATAAACTGGATGTATTTAGAAGAAAATTTTACCAAGTTGGCCTCATCATTTTGAAGTTAAATGTTTCTTATATCAAAAAGAATCCTGACATACTACATGTCCTCCCCCGACAGATGGAAGAAAATATGATGGTAGTTTTGGATTTAAGGTGTTCGCTCTCTATGGAATACATCACAGAGCTTAATGTCTGTAGAAGCCATCTTATCTCAGGCTTCACGGGTTGACAAAACACACAGAATGAAGCTCAGACTCCTAGTTTGATCTTTAACTTTGACAGATCACAGATAGAAACATTTGAACGGCCTGTAGGTACAGTGATAACTGATCAAACATGCAGTTAACCATTGCCTACTTCACAGAAATCTTGAAAGTGGAAACTTTTTTATCATATGAGCATGAGCATAGGCTTTCATTTTTTCCTAAGATGCAACTTTGCATGGTCATGAACACAAGTTTTTAACGCTGCAGGAGAACTTGAGACTTCCCCAACACTTCTGAAAATCAGTGAAAGTGTACAGCTGACTGAGCCAAATTCAAATCTGACCTAAGCAGACAGAATTTGGTTGACTTCAATAGAATAAAGCCTGTTTGCGCCAGGAGAGATAAACATCCAAAAAAGAGACACAAACTGAATGGAAAAAACTCATTGATTTCAATGGGCTTTGGATCAGGCCCTTTACCACTATGTCCACTAGCATAAAGGCTCAGATTCTTATCGATAGCTAGTAACAGTATCTCTGTCCTAAATTAACAATGATAAAATCATTTGTATCGAGATGCCAGTTGCCTTATTTCTCCTGAATGAGTATTCCCCTAGATGCTTTTTTTACTATGTGATAATAAATTGCTATTTTTATATTCAAAACACAATCTGATTAGGACTTATTAAATAAGCTTTAAATATATCTAAATAAACTTTCGAGTATGGCATAGGATTTTGAATCAGACACATTCTCTTTTAATAGCGTATTTTATTGAATACTTCTCCAGTTTCCAAACGGAGACCATTAATTATGCATAATTAATGAAGCATATGTAAAATATGCCTTAATACACTTGAATTATATCTTGACCAAAAACCCCGTAGTCAAATAGTAACTGAAAAGCGAGGTAAACAGTACAGTACAAAGTGCTACTTGGTAATGTCTTGTTTCATTAAAGACAAATTCCTGAAGTCATTACTCAGAAGTCAGTGGGAATCCTGCCCCGCAAAAGACTGTAGATTTGGCTCAATAGCAATTCTTCTACTGGAATTTCCATTGTTAAAAAGAGAAAGAGAGAGAGAGAGAGAGAGAGAGAGAGAATGAGACTATGGTGGCTGGCACAAAGTATTAATGTATGGGCCACACTAGGCCTTAAACTTTCATACAGTGACTGTTTTATCTGTGCACTGCCTAGGGTGCAAAGGCAAGGGACAAGAAGCCCATGGCTGCACCTTCCCAATGAATCAGATAGTAGCACTGAGAAGACACACAGTGAGAGAGTATATTTTGCCTTCTGGAGGAAAATGGCATTAGGGAAGCTCTTCCCTGCCTGCCAAGACTTCCTCATAGAGTACAACAGTACCCTGTGATCCTGCATCTCTTCCAACACAAGGCTGTGCCTTTAAGATATAGCTGAGGTCCAGCTCATCATGTGAAACGCATATGAAAAGGAGTGACTCTAGAATTCCAGCAATAGTTGGGACTTCTACCCCTACAGAGCAAGGTTAGCATGCATTGTATCACGGAGCAGAGCAGCAAGTATAATTAACAGAGGACAGTAGAAATATGGTGGGAAAATGACAGTCCAAAATGATGCGGTGGGTGACAACTTAACACCTACCTAGATCAAGCTCTTCTGTCTGCTTCACTCCTTTGGAAAAGAACAGTTTCCTGATGTGGAATAGGCAAGGCAAAGTTAAGGGCACATTTGAACATCTTAGGTCTTGTCAGAGAGACAAGGTGGGTGAGGTAATATCTTTTATTGAACCAACTTCTGCTGGTGACAGAGACAAGCTTTTGAGATTCTAAGACAAAATGGAAATCTTAAAAAAAACTGGAATTGTCATAGGTTGTTTTTATTATCGGGATTATTCAAAAAATCTAATTTCTGAGATAAATGTATTCAGTACATAATACAAATTGCAGCCTAAAAACACACACACACATACACACACCACATTAGCCAACCTAGCCAGGAATATGTTGCAAAAGATCAGTATGTACAGTCTTGACCCCTTGTTTTCAGAAAAAAGTTAAAACTGTTTAAAGGAATTTCAGGGGAAACTTTATGGTTCAATTATCTAAACTTCAAAATGTTATTACATACTAATAATAATAATCCAGAATCTAGCTGCATATAGTTAACTTCATAATGAAGAAGCCAAATGCTTCCCATGCTAGAAAAAAAAATCAGATCTAGTGCATGCTCTGGGTTGACAGATGGAAGGGAAAGAAAGGCAGATGTGCTCTAATTTCTTGATTTAAAAAAAAAGTGAATATCAGGCACAGATGAAACTGTTTCTTCAATATATTTGACTGAAGATATATACCAGAGCAATAATGCCGGATTTTTTCCAGGATTTTGCCCACTGGTGTGGTCTCAAATGGAGTTCAGCAATGAGTAAACACCCAACAGCTGTCACTTTCCTCAGGAACGGCAGAACACCAGACAGGTCGCAGTTTGTGCATCCTTTCACCACAGAGGACCATAGGGAATGTTAGCCTGAATTTTAACAATGAAAATCAGGGGCCAGGTCAGACAAGAAGCACTTTAAACAATTCATGATACTGAGTTTCTAAGTTAAACTCAAAATGACAGACCTGCCAGCATTTGAGGAAATATAAGGAGTCTCTCTCACCCAGAGGAGGTGTGATTGAAGTATAGACTGGGAGACAGGAGGTCTATAGCTTCCATTATTCGCTCTGTAACAGATTTCCTGAGTGACCTAACAGAAGTCACTTAGGGCCTGATCCAAAGCCAATTCATTTCAATGGGCTTTGGATCAGATCTTTAAGGCTTGATCCTTCCAGGTGTTGGGTACCTCCTGAGAGGTGCCAAATGTTATCAGCTGTCACTGATTTAAAACTGAGATGCACACATTCTTTGTTTGTCTGTAAACTGGTGACAGCATCACCAGAGAGACGCTGGGGAACAAAGCTCCATGATGCTTGTTAAGAAATGTTATACTCTCAGATGGAAAACACTACAAAAACAATTTAATTATTATCATTATTTTGATTGGGGAGATATTAATCATATATATTTTTGTAGTGGCAAAAGACCTCCCATAAGAACTGTGTTAGGCGCTGTTCAAAGCATACAGGAAAACATTTGTTCTTCCTAAAAAACTTCCAGACCTGTTCAAGATTAAATGTAGCAAACCATACAAGAGCGCCAGGGGGCAATGATGATGCCAACAGCGACTACAGTAGTTTTACACGTGCACAACTTGAAGGATCTGAATCATTATGGGTATCCATTTTTTGCTTCTTTGTTTAAAAAGTTAGTTATTTGATCCTTGTCAATATCCACTTTCATAACTCTTAGCTATTTTATTAACTTCCATCTATTTTCAGTTTCAAGATTTTTTCAAAATTATGTTTTTTTTTCTCCTGGCCATTCAGTTCTCAATCGCTGTCCATTCCCAACCCTTTTTCTTGATGTCAGGCATTAGGATGTCATCTGAACATACATGTGTGATACTGTATGACTGAAATATGACCATGTATATCATTGATATCACCACTGATAGACAACTGAAAGATGTCAATAGAAAAAAGTTATGCTTTTCTAAATGAGATTATCCTGTTTAAATCCAAGTATCATCATATGGGCCTTTTTCTCACCACTTCAAAAAAGTTATTTTTCCTCCCTTGGTATCCTGCTGTTAATTAATTTATCTCGTTAGACTGACCTCACACTTGGTAAAGCAACTCCCATCCTTTCATGTATTTATATCTGCTCCTGTATTTTCCACTCCATGCATCTGATGAAGTGGGCTCTGGCACACAAAAGCCCACATAAATGTGTCAGTCTATAAGGTGCCACAAGGACTCCTCATTGTTTTTGCTGATACAGACTAACACGGCTACCACTCTGAAACGTATCAGCATTGTCTCTCTACCATAAATGTGTTGTTCCTGGGGTAACATAGTTTACATTCTGCCTGGCGAGCCGCGTGCCAGACATTGTCGACCCCTTTTTTAGATTATAGTTACTAAAGGATTAGCAACAGTATGATTATTGGGTAAATTCTGAGTTATATATTGACCTCTCTGTCTCTTGAGATCAGAAGGACTCCTTGTTTGATTAAACTGGTTCTCTATAACTACTCATCATGAAGTCTAGTGTCTGGGTGGTGAAAGAAGTGCTGCAATGCCTAATTAGACTGCATTTTTGAATTCTTGTTAACCAGTATGGCGAGACGTAAGTTTACTTTTTTTACTGGTTTGATATATCTAATGGTAGAATAATGACCAGAGTGGGGTGAGTCTACTCTATTTATCAGCTGTTTTTCCTGAATCCGGTATTCTCAGCTGTGACCCACAGTGACAACATATACAAGGAATACTTTTTGAATATAGCTAAAGTTTAGCTTTCCCAATTACTGAAGACACATATTGAACAAAATCCCCAAAGGTCCTACAGCTGTAAAATTCAGACACTTTATGTCTCTAGTTTTTATACTTCCAGATGTTAGTCAAGAACTCAGGCTTTTCAGATTTTTTTAAGGTTTTGTTTTTGTTCTTTTAAAAATAAACAAAAAAAAACCAAGAGCTAGTGGTACCCAAGCAAAATTAAACCTTCACCTCAAGCTCACAAATGATTTGCAGATTTACAAACATAGACTCCAGTTCTGCTAAGACTTATGTGTGCGCTTAACATATGTTATGTCTTCTACAGAGGTCAGTGGAACTACTCGTATTTAAAGTTTGGCACATGCATAGATCATTGCAGGACGTGGCCTTAGCCATTGTGTCATTGGACAGATCTTAGTTGCATTTCTGTTTTTGACAAAAATCTCCTATATTTCAGTAGTATCAGGATTTGGCCCCTTATATTCTTAAACAATTAGTGCAGAAAACAGAATGAATACAATGGGCACCAACAGCCTAATCTGCAACAATAAAACTGTCTCATCATATGATCATTTCGAACTAAAAGCAAACATGACAAATGTGTGTGCTGTGCCAGTCCTCCGACATAAATTTTTCACACTGTACAAATGGCAATTTTTGCTGGCATACAGCTCACTGCCTGAGTGTGTTTACTCGTGATTGCATTTAATTTCATATTGCAATGATTAATCAGAGCAAATGTCTTTATTTTCTGCTGTTTTAACTACAAGAAATGATCTCTTCTGTTTTTATCCTATTATAAGGATCGTTACAAAAATGGGAAACAATTAACACTGGGTTTAATACGTGAAAGCTATAGAGCTGAAGTAATTGCACTCAAGGTCTGCTAACTTTTTAATCAGGCATTTGGTTGCAAGCTGCTCACGACTGATTCTGAGAGAAGAATTAACACAGTCTAAGAAGGAAAGCAGGTGTACCAAAAAAGCAGACATGTTGGCAAAACAAATGAAAGAGTCTGAAAGGGTAAACCCACAGAAACCAAAGGAAAATTCTTTGCGAGAGACCATTCCCTAAAATCTGTTATTGAATCAAACAAATTACAGTGAACAAATATGTGAAGATTCTCTGACAAAAACAAATGCAAACAAACAACAACAAAAAAACACCCCACTCCTCCAAAAGCACAGAAAAGGAAAACTTCTCAGTCAGAATGTTAGTGAATCAAGTTAATTATAGGAAGCAGAGTTGAAATGTCAACATGCAGTTGAAATACACAAGCTAAAATATGCAGGCAATGCATTTTTTATACCTGCAAATATTCAGGAATATGCAGGAAATGCAGTTCAAATACCAAGCTAAAATACACCATGAGATGTTTCCCTAGGATTATTCAATTAGACACTTTGGTCTCCAGTCATTAAAAAAAAATATTGTTTTTACTTTCCATAATTTTTTCACCACAATAGTAATATGGTCTTGGATCTCAGTGCAAGATCTATGCACTCAGAACATCAGTATGTTGATAAAGTCTATGGCCCCTGCAACCAGATGACATGAATGTTTTCAGTGGTGCACATAGATGCAAGGGTTTGCAAAGCACATTTACTTGCAGGACTGGGGTCTAAATAATCAACATGATACTTGCAACTGTTGGGAAAAGGATAGGAGAGAGGAACCTTTTCCAATGAAAGATCGCAGCTGTAAAATACTGTCCCCTACCTTGACATACACAAAAGCAAAGCAGACTCATCCTTCAGGATTAGGTTTCAGAAATGGTTTCATTTTTAGGTGTGTTGTTTTTGTTTTTTTGTAATTTTGGTTGCATATGGAGTTTTCCTGCTCAAGTTTCTTCTGGTAATATCTCCTATTTACTAGCAATAGTTTTTATGAAGACATGCAGGGATCTTTGGGAATAACACCTAGAAATTACAGCCAATGTTTCCTAACTAGGGTGCCTAAAATCAGGCACTTAAATCTATGTTTAGTCAGCTAAATGTCCCAGTTTTCAGAGAAGCTTAGCATCCATAGCTCCTATTGACATTGTGGGTGTTCAGTACCTTGGACAATTAGACACTTACCAAGTTGCCCAAATATGGATTTAGGTGCCTAATTTCAGATGCTCAATACTGAATTGAATATTTTGGATCAATATTTTGAGATGTTCAAATCTGAGTTTGGGGCCCAGATTAAACTCTGTAAAGAGTGCCTGGATAAAGGAAAGTGCAAGAACATAACCAGCTCTTGATAGGAAATCTGCAGCAGTTCCAGCATCTGAACACCAGCAAGAGCAGAAGGCTAGGGACAATAACAGTGAGTAACTTCTTCGTTCTCAGTGTTCTCTGTATTTTTTCATTAAAGTGGATTGCCTGAGCCACCTACAGGTTTTATTACCATCTCTCCATAAACACACATCTCTTCAAAAGAGGTGCCGAGATGCCAATGGTTATGGGAAATGATATCCAATTATAGTAGCAGCTTTCCCACCTTAGGAAGAGTGTGGAAGAGTAGTCTCATTTGTGTGCATCTGTCGACTCTCCAGTGACAGCTCTCTGTCCACTTTGCCTCCTCTGACTCTAACAAGGTCTCTCACTCAGCAACTCCGCCTGTCATCTGTAGGTGAAGGGCTTTACACAAATGAAAGGAAGTGGTCTGGCACATGGCCACCCACACACAGTCTCTTAATCAGAAGGGACTTTCATATCTCTCTGATCTGGGAGCAATCCAGGAAGGATGCCAAAAGGAAGAACAACAAAGAAACTGGCATTTGAAAATTCCCCTGGTGGCTCAGTAATACTGCTGAGATGGCTTTTGCCAGATTAAAAAGATGTGCTCTGTTGTTTTCAGAGTAATATTTAGAGTCTAAGTCCCCATGCATTGTTCAGAGTTTAACAGGGTTTGGGATACCAGCACTAATAAAAAAAAGAAAGCCTTTAATGGGAAAAAGGAAAGGTCAGACTCCGTCGTAGCTAAAATCAAAATACAGAAAACAAAGAAAATAAGTCCATACATATTATAGGTGAGGCTGGCAGCACTGATTATTAAGGTTGCCTGGAATATACCATTATCAGACTCTATTTTGAGTTGCTTATAACTTTGCAAAACTCTGTTTGGGCTGAAATTATCCATGTTGGGAGTCTGGTGTCTGTTTCAGGCAGCACTCTGCAAAATCAGGTCCTAGGTATCTCAGTGACAATATCAGATCTTAATCTCTGAAATGGGGATTTCCTGGCTCACAACAAGGCCGAACTATCCACCAAAACAGCAGAACAGGTATTACAGTACTAAGATAAAAAAAAGCATAGGCCCTGAATACAAAATATATAACACTAAATACTTTTTTAGTCTTCTTCTCCCCTGCCTCCCACTGTTCTTTTGCTTTTCTTTTTGAATTGTGGTTTAGGTTTATATCCTTACTTTTCTAGCCCAGGAGTTTTATTTGCTGTCTTCTTTTATAAAATAAAACAAAATGACACCAAGCAGCATATTCCAGAGTTTGTTTGTTTGTTTGTTTTGCCCTGCATGAGCCATCACCAGAAACATTATTTTTACTATATTTTATTAAATTAAACGTATATTTGTGTGACACTCCCTCACTCTTTACAACAATGTAGTTTCTATGTATGAATTTCATGGACTGCAAACTGAGACACTTCCACTTGGCTTAATTCATATGCTGTTCCAATTGGCAAGAGACAGCAACCATCTTCAGGACTCTCTCCCCTCTTGGAGCGAAAACTGTTGTGGAAAGTGAACCTCTGCACACAGTCATTGAGAAATCTGAAAACGCTGTGAATGGAAGTGCCAATATGGCTTGCTTAGTAAGGATTTGTTTTGAATGTGCAACTTCATGATTATTTACTAATTAAAACTGCATTACCACACAGAAATCCCTCAAGATTTGCCTCTTGTTTCCTGAAGTGCAGGAGCATGAAATCATGGATGAACAAACTATAGCACCATAATTTGCTTCTGTCAGTTTAAATGAAAAGGTTTGAAGTAAACTGGTGAAATTAGTTTACAACAATTTTACCCACCAGTAAATACAATTTTACTTTATTGTAAACTGCAAAAATATACCCAAGCTTTCACAAACTCCTAATCAGACACCAAAAGCCAAGGTTTAGCTACCTTTTTTCTATCTACATATACATTGGGAAAATGAAGGTATCAGCCTTTGAAGCAGATGTTTATAATAGAGCAATGAGTACACATTCCTAACACCCAGCACTCAGAGAGAATAAGATGATTGGATATGCATCAGAGCCAAGGAATTTTTGCCCCTTGCTATAGTCATAAACTCTTCTATTCTCATGTTCTCTGTGGCTGAAATCTGTCTACACAATGGAGGATAAAGGGAGTAAGGATCCCAGCTTGCAACAACAGAAATAATTTAATTGTGATTCCATGTTCAAAATGTTACCTAGCGATGTTGGGGAAATCCCATCACTGGAGGTTTTTAAAAGCAGGTTAGACAAACATCTGTCCTGGATGGCTTAGGTACACTTAATCCTGCCTCAGCACAAAGGGATGGACTAGATGTCCTCTTGAACTCTCTTCTAGGTCTACATTTCTATGATTTTATCAAAGGCAGATGAATTCCATCAGACTGGAGAAAGGGGGAGCTAATATCAATTCTGCTATTTCTTCATTGTATTTCACCCAATGTACCAGCATAGTCACACATAAATCCAGTCTGAGTCGCAACCATTTGCCCTCACTCAAAGCTTCAACAGAGCAAGATCCTAGATAGCCATAAAATACCTCCATTCATGGCCTACAGACCGATAGCTAAGTGACATTTACATGTCAGAGATAAAACACCTTCTCTCAAATGTTGAGCAGGAGAGGCAACAAAACGGATCCCCGGGTAAGTGGGTCTTGAGGCAGATAAGCAATTGTTCCACACTAGCCTCAATCATCTCAGTAAGAAAATAATCAAATGACTATCTATCCTTGTCAGGGTCCACAGCTGTGCCATCTCTGCTATATGGCCAAGAGATGCCAGACAAATCTGACAAATTCAGCAGAGACACAATATGTGGGTTCTCACACATTGTAAGCAGAAGGCCATTGGTGCCTGTAGATGGGGCAGTGCACAGAGTCGCCTGGCCACACCTCTGCACATGAGTCAGAGGGGGGAACATGCCGCTGCTTATAGAGCCGCCTGAGGTAGGAGGCACCCAGAGCCTGTACCCCTAACCCCCTCCTGAACTCCTACCTCCTGCCCCAGCCCTAATCCCCCTCCTGCCCTCTGAACCCCTCGGTCCCAACCCGAAGCACCCTTCTACAGTCCAAACTCCTCATTCACAGTCCCACTCCAGAGCCCGCACCCCTAGCCGGAGCCCTCACCCCTTCCTGCATCCTAGCCCCCTGAGCCAGCCTGATGAAAATGAGGGAATGAGAGAGAGAGGGAGGAGGATGGAGTGAGTGGGGGCAGGGCATCTGAGAAGGGGCGGGGCATGGGTGGGGCCTCAGAGGAGGAGCATGGGGCAGGGCAAGGGTGTTCAGTTTTGTGCAAGTAGAAGGTTGGCACCTTTAGCCATGCTCATGAAACATTACTAGATATAATCAGCCTGCTGCTCTCTCTTGCCTAGCACGCGTGTGAGTCCCAGATACATATCCTTCCCTGCCCCTGTATTGGTGGTAAAGGATCTTTAAAAGAATGGAACCCTACATTAGGATGCAGGACTATTCTTGTTACCTACTCTGTTATCAGGAGATACAAAACCCTGAGGAAAGTTGCAGAGTATGTTCTGTTGACTCACTCTTGCTGGACTGGCTTGTTCCCATCACCGTATGCTGTTAGAGGTGGCAGTGGACCCTTTGGTCACAGAAAAGTAAGGTCATAGCAAGAGAGGCCCTGCTGAAAATCCTAGAACATGCAAGGAAGGCTTGGAGAGAAGGCTTAGTCTATGATTTATGTTCTTTATTATTTTTCATTTACCATCACTAAAGCCAAACAGGAAGAGGTTTAACTTGTTCTTCAATAGCATTCAGTAACTTTATTTGAAGGACAGGATTGCCACATGCTAACTAGCTTTCTTCATTACTCCAGTGCATCTATACAAGAAAGATCAGCATTGGCCCTCAGTTTCTTTTAATTGTACATAGTGAAAAACTTGGTTTTCCCCTTCCTCTTCTTTTTTATTGTGTGAAATTTTCTTTACGTTTTTGACAATGACAAATAAATTAATAACAATGAGTTGCTGGGAAGTAAGAGTTGTTTAGAGCAATGCAATTTTATTAACAGAACATTTGTAGCAGTCCATTATGATTACATGGACAGCTACAGATTGTTGTTTTATATTTGGTAGCATGCTTGCCACAGTTTCACATTTACTCAGTATTCTTTAGGTATAATCTATATTGTACAATTACCCATCCCTAAAATAGTGTAAGGCTCTCACAATCAGACTCCCTATATAGAAAAAGGGGATTGTGATAGTGACAGCCTTTGTAAAGTGTTTGGGGTCTGTTGATTAAAAGTTCTATAGTGGATTTGGGTATTTTGTTTTATTTTTTATTTATTTTTGTGGGAGATCCTCCTGGATGACACAGTGAGTTTTCTTAAATCAAAGCTATCTAGGAAAGTTCTGCTCAGTGCAGTCATTTGTCCTTATATGCCTTTTTGTGCTTCTGGATCAATTCAAATCTTTCACTTGTTTTTACTCGGCCATAAAGAGGAAATCTCACAAACTCCAGGTTCTGCAATATACTCCTGTTTATCTGCTAACTGCATGGTCCACCAATAATGCCAGTAAGATAGTCCCTTCGTTCTATCAAAATTGTCAGGATTAATAAAACTACCACTTTAAGAGAAAAATGTGGGCAACAGATTGTTGCAAAGACTCTGCCGAGTTCTGTTGTGTACATTTCTGCTTCAGCAACAGGAACTTCAGCTTCTCATAATCAAAAATGTGGATCAAAACTGGCCCGCTCTAAAAGTGTCTATTTACTGTCCTGCTCATGTCTATTAACTGTTAAAAAACTTCACTTAAGAAACAGCAGCATAGTTGCTTCAATAAGCATGTTATTTTTAACTGTTAGTTAACAAGGAGAGCTGGTCAGAAAAAAAATTGACAGAATCCTTTTTCATTGAAAAACATGGTTCTGTCGAAATCAAAACACTTCACAAAATTGTGTTGATTACTCACAAAACTTTGCTTTGAAGATTTTTTTTCCTTTAAGTTTACAATGTGCCCCTTTTTGACATTTTTGGAACAAAATATAGGTTTTTTTTGTTTTAAGATGACTTGTCCATTTTTATTTTTTTCTATTTTGTATAATATTACTTATTACAAATATAAAATATGTTAAAATTAAAGCAAAATGTGAATTCAACTTCAATTCAGTTAAAATAAATTGTTATGCTCAATCCAAACCAATTTATTTTTTCTTGGAATGTTAGTTTGCAAATAATTTTGAAATTTACAGATTTCATTCCAATTTGAAATGAAGCCAAATTCTGAAAGATGAAATATTTCATGCAATGGAATTTCTATCCTCTTCACAGCTCTCTTAACAAGTACTCTTAATGAGTGATTGCTTGTATTATAAAAAAAAATTCTGCTGCTCCAAAGTTCTTTCTAATAAATCTGACAAGACAATAAATAAATGGAATCTGCAACAAATAATAAATACAATCCCTACTACTTAACTGTGAACGGAAACCAGCAGGGAAGCAATAGGTAAATTTGACATGAGCAGTGCAATAAAGGCACATAATTCAACTCTTCCATCTCACTTCATGCCTAGACTAATTCCATGAAAAGATCCCAGCATTCTGAAGTAAAAACATACTCCAATCTCCTTGCCCATACTGTGCATCTGATAGTTTTGAGATTATAAGTACCTTCACCATGCAAGCTGCAGGAGAAAATAATTGAATTTAATAGGAACCAATCTTACATTGAAGTCACATGGCACAGTATGTTTAATAGAGCCCAAGGCTTCTGGTATATGGGATTCAAAGCTGTCACACATGAAGCAGTTATGCCATGCCCCTTTTATTTTTTTTTTATTATTTTACACTGTTTTTATAAACATGTCCTATGACTAGGAAAAGTGATTGCTACACTAATTAGCGATGAATGGAAGGAAAAATAGATTTTGAGGAAGTTTAATAACTGTTATGTTTGTAACTTCAAGGAAATGTTGTCTGTGTCCTCAGAATGTTTTTTACATTTCTTCCTTCCAATAAGATTTAATTTGTTACTCAGAAATGTACATCTTCATCCAGAAAAGCACAAAATGAACTACTGCATACAATCACATTATGAATACAGCTACAATGACTCAAATGTCTGACATTTAAATTCTTGTGGTTACTCTTTCCCCTATGAATGGTAGAGCCAAGTTTATGAAGGCCTCACTTGCTACTTTAATTCACAAGCTCCTGGATAAGCAAGAATATGAATGACACTGAGAGATATTTTCACACACATTTCAGTGTTAATCTAACACACCAAAACCCATTTTGCCTCTTAAAGTAGTATACAAAATGTAATTTTGTTTTCAATTAGACATTCAGATGAGAATATCATTTTGTTGCTTATTCATAAACAAAAATACTAAAAGCTGTTAAACGATATTTGAAAACAGAGTTTTATTACTATACTAAATCATACCTCTGCTGTAAAAGTTAGGGGAGCATTATGTGAGACTTGTGTTATACTCCAGGATTTTATAACCCAGAAAAACCAGCAATAAATTTGAATAAGGCTAAGAAGGGAAGCAGCTGGAGCTGCATGAGACACGTGACACCTTTATACTTTATTTCCATTCACTGTTTATCTGTCATTTTTGTTCCACATATTAAGATTTGAAGTCATTTTTGCATAGATAAAATGACAGTGACAACTTTCTATTTTCACATCCTAGGATGTCAATGACATTTTGCTTTAGTAACTACCAAAGAATTCCTCCTAACTCTTGTGTTTCTTACTTTGAAATAAAAATTAATTATTTTTTTCACTTTCAAGGGAAAGAAATGCGTCTACCTATCCTTGCCCTTTTTTAAAAATTTATCACTTGTCCCTCAAGAAAATTGGGTCAGAGCTATAATAGAATTCAGTTTAAACCAAAAAATACAAAAAATCCTAACATCTAGAACTTATATTTTCATTTAAAAATATTACACAAATAAATAGAGTAGACCATACCATAAATTTTAGATCTAAAACCACATCTGAACAAAAGTGAAGTACTTGGGGGTGGCAGGGGGGCAGGGGGGCGGATGTTTCTAGTTTGAGCCCACATTAAAATGGGGATAGTAAAAGTTTTGAGTTCACACTTCTTTTTTTTTTTAAAGTTCAACATGCCACAAACCTTTAAAATAATTCTACTACATGACTTCAAAATCTAATCCTGTGTCAAACTAATCATAATCCTTTTCTCAATAGCTCTGGAGCCTATTATGCTAGTACTGAATTTAATACAGGAGTTAGACACCTCTATAAGGTTTCAGTAAGTGTTTTATAAATTCCTAATTTTACCAGTTCATACTGTAATTTACAAATCCATCTGTCTAAAGCCAGACATACTAACAA
This sequence comes from Gopherus evgoodei, assembly GCF_007399415.2. NCBI lineage: Eukaryota > Metazoa > Chordata > Testudines > Testudinidae > Gopherus > Gopherus evgoodei. The sequence continues at coordinate 71,048,894 of NC_044322.1, forward strand.
CAGACTCTGTTGGTACCTCTGGAGTATTAGAATATTTATTACAAAAGGGGGAGTTAGGGAGGAAGATTTCTGTACATTTTTCAGTGTTACAATTCAAAAAACATTTTTAACACCAAATTTGAAAAGCTATTAAACAATACAAACTACTGTAATCACCACACCATTATATATATATATATATATATATACATATATATTTGAAAGGTTTGCTCTCCACATGTTTAGGGAATTTTTGAACCCAGATTTCTAATATAACTATATACTTATATTTAATTTTCCCAAGACTGTGCATAGAAAAAGGCCCAATTCTACAAAATTTCTACCATTCCACCAACCTACCTTCCACATGACTTCAGTAGATGTTTTGACTACTAGATGCATGTATATTAAGCCTGGATACAAGTTTCCGCCACGAAGAAGGTAAAGGGAATGTTGTGTGCCTTCACTGTGTACGCTATCCCCCATTTATAGTTATCTAAGTGATTTAGCATAAAATAATAATGAATAATAAATAACAAATACATTTCAAAACCAAAAAAGGTCATTTCAGAATGCGACATTGAAACATTCCACTCTAATAATGCCAAAACAATTCTTTTCTTAACAAAATTTTGTCAAAATTGACACGATAGCTAAGTAAGTTTCAATTCCGATGAAATATTTTCTGATGGAAAAATTTTAACCAGTTCTACTTCATACATGGGGGGGAGGAATAGCTCAGTGGTTTGAGCATTGGCCTGCTTTAAACCCAGGGTAATGAGTTCAATCCTTGAGGGGGCCATTTGGGGATGGGTCCTGCTTTGAGTAGGGGGTTAGACTAGATGATCTCTTGAGGTCCCTTCCAACCCAAATAATCTGTGATACCATAATTTGTATTCTTCTTTAACTGCTTAGTTATCATATTAAAACATAAACAGCTGCTTGTGAGATATAACAACAAGAGCAACTTCATTACCTCCCATCATTGCCTAGAATGTGTATAATGACAATTGATTTCTGCCTCATGAGGTCAAAGAAGAATGCTGTGTCTTATATGCTACTGGAGAGATTGTATTTGGGAAGATATTTTAAATATAGTTATAGTGGTTTCCTAGATCTGTTTGTTTTAAACTGTGAGAAACAGGCCTGTTTATAGTGTCAAAAACTATGTCCAAAAGATCACTTTTGCAGTGAACCTAATAGTTGCTTCTCAAAACTGATACAAGGCAACAGATCCAATTGTGGAGTAAGGGACTATGCAAAGTCCGTAAGGGTGGTAAGATGTGCCCCAAAGAGTGCTGCTGAAATAACAAATGGATATGAGTGTGCAGAAATTTTTCCAATGACGATGAATTTGTTGGTTTAATTTTTTTCAGTATTTGTTTCCCAATGTTTTTGACAAAATATATTTGAGACAAAAATTTCAATTTTGAGTCCAAAAAAAATTATTTTTTCTCTTATTTTTTACATTTCCTTCATTACAGTATAATTGAGAGAGATGAGCGAAGAGAGACTAAGACAGTTTTTGTTTGTTTTTTTAACAAAGATTTTAGTTTTCTTTCATATCAAAATTTGTGTAGAAGAAATGAAAAATTTGGACAAAATAAAATATTTTCTGAGAAGATGTATGTTTTTGTCTTACTGACATTTTTGCCAACTCCCCAAATTCTTTTGATTAAAACCAGTTTGCCCTGTTCTAGATATGAGTATTACAGATTGCTATATATCTAAAACAAGTTTTTCAGTTCCTGGAATTTTCTTGGGGTTATTTATTTATTTATTTTTATTTTGTTTGCGCTTTCTTGCTTCATATTCTTTAAAGGTGCTGAACCAGCAGTCAGAGACACTGAAGTCTTCTCCACATAACAGTACATCCATGGAAGCTTCCCCAGACTAGACTACTCCAGTAAGTACGACTGAAACCATGAGCAAGCCTTTCAAACAATTTTGTACTGGAGCTGTAAAATCTTAAGCCATTCCTCTCAATGTGCTAAGACTCAAATGTGGGATTCAATAAACCCAAAATGACAGACACAAAAATCTATTCATGCAGGAAACTTAAAATGACATGGAACTCATTCCTTTACTGTGAAAAATAACTCTATAACCTCAATTCAGATATTCTGAAAGAAATTATTTTCAACAATAAAAGTGAAGGGATACTAAATAAACAATTAATTTGGGGACTAAAATAAGTGATGATCCCCTGAAATAAGGGACAGCTGAATTATATTCTGGTCTGTAACATTAAAGAATGTAGTTTTTCCTGAGTAACTACTTACAAAAACATTTACTCATTAAATCATTTATATTGTGACTTTTTGCCCACCAGTGTATGTTGGAGTTGATTCTAAGTGAGTCAGCATTCAGACTGAGCAAGAATTGAATAGGAATTCAGATTTTATGTAGCATTCTGTGATCTGTTGAAAAGCACTTTAAAGGGATATGGATAGATATTGATTAATCTTTTATGGAAATTATGAAAGATAAATGCTGATTAAATATTAACCTTAAACCGACTCTGGGGTTGAGTCACATTTATGGAATAGAGTAGGGACATTTCTTACCCTTCTTCTAGATCAGGGGTTGGCAACTTCTGGCACACGGCTTGCCAGGGTTAGCACGCCGGTGGGCTGGGCAGGTTTGCTTATCTGCCACGTCAGCAGGTGCAGCCGATCGTGGCTCCCACTGGCTGCGGTTCACTGTCCCAGGCCAATGGGGGTGGCGAGAAGCCGCAACCAGCACATCCTTTGGCTCGCGGCGCTTTCTGGCCGATGCAGCAGGTAAACAAACCTGCCCAGCCCACCAGGATGCTTACCCTGGTGACCCGCATGCCAGAGGTTGCCAACCTCTGTTCTAGACTGTAGGGTGGAGACCATGTTTTCATATGTTTCTACAAGACTCAGCACAACAGGGCTCTGATCTTGACTGGGGCATCTGAGAGCTATTGCAATGAAAATATTAAACAGCAGCAGCCCAATAGGTGGTAATCTGAGGATTAACTGTTTCAGTTCTGAGTGATTTTTTTAAAAATCCAGACACAAAAACGAGACTGAATTTTATATTTACAGGAAATATGAAGGCATCTATCAAAACAATTGCTTGTTGGATAAAGCTGTGAAATATGGGGCCACCAAGAGTCTGACCTTGAAGGAAAAGTTTTGTAGACCATTAATCTAATTTTCTAGTTAAAATATAAAATCATGCACTTTCAGAATGCATTTAAATGTATGTCTCTGGCCAGCCACCTGTCCATTGTTACTATCAAAACTAAGCATGCATTCAATGTTCAGAAAACTTAATAGTGACACTGCATGTTTACTATAGCAGGTATGTGACACATAATTCCTGCCCCATCTCCTTTTTCTCTCTAAGCACACTGAACACGCTGTCAATTGTGACCTGGAGTTTCTCTCCTCCAAATCCATCTTAGACACTCTCTCATCTGCCATCTCCCCTTGCACTCCACTGCATCGGCTCTTGCCAAAGTCTCTAATGACCTCTTCTTAGGTAAAGGTTAGAACCAGTACTCCATCCTCATCCTCCTTGACCTGTCTACCACCTTTGACACCACTGACTACATTTTTCTTCTTGAAATCTTGCCCTCCTTTGGCTTCCATTACTCTGTCCTCTCCTGAGTCTCTTCCAATCTTGCTCATTCAGTGTCCTTTAGAGGATCCTCTTCATCTGCCCTCCAAATTTCTTTGGGGTTTCCTTCATAGGGATCTGGTTTTGGTTCCCTTCTTTTTCCCCTCTATACTTATGTCATAAACAGATAGCTAAGGGTTAATGTCTCTTTCACCTGGAAAGGAGTAACCTGAAACACCTGACCAGAGGACCAGTCAGGAAACAATACTTTTTCAAATCTGGGTGGAGGGAAGTTTTGGGTGTGAGTTCTTTGTTCTTTGTCTTGTGTCTGTGCCCTCTCGGCTCGGAGAGTGATCTTTCTGTCTCCTGCCTTTCTAATCTTCTGTTTCCAAGTTGTAAGTTCAAAGATAGTAAGACAATAAGGTTTATATTGTTTTCTTTTGTATTTACATGTGTGTAGTTGCTGAAATGTGTTAAATTGTATTCATTTTGGATAAGGCTGTTTATTCATTTTTTTCTTTTAAGCAAATGACCCTGTATTTGTCACCTTAATACAGAGAGACCATTTTATATCCTTTTCTTTCTTTTGATATAAAGCTTTCTTTTTAAGACCTGTTGGAGTTTTTCTTTAGTGGGGACTCCAGGGAATTGAGTCTGCAGCTCACCAGGGAATTGGTGGGAGGAAGAAATCAGGGGGAAAATCTCTTTGTGTTAGATTTACTAGCCTGACTTTGCATACCCTCTGGGTGAGGGGGGAGGAGGAGGAGAGATAGGAGGAGGAGAGATTAGCTCTCTCGGTACTTGTGTTTCCAGGACTGGAAACAGGGATGGTGGAGTCCCTCTGTTTAGATTCACGGAGCTTGCTTCTGTATATCTCTCCAGGAACCCAGGGAGGGAACACCTGGAGGGGAGGAGGGGGAAGGGAAATGGTTTATTCCCCTTTGTTGTGAAACTCAAGGAATCTGAGTCTGGGGGTCCCCCAGGGAAGGTTTTGGGGAGACCACAGTGAGCTAGGCACTGTATACATCCCTGGCTGGTGGCAGCATTATCAGGTCCAAGCTGGTAACTAAGCTTGGAGGTTTTCATGCTAACACCCATATTTTGGACGCTAAGGTCCAGATCTGGAAAAAAATGTTATGACAACTTATCTCTGAGTAATCTCAGCCATAAACACAAACAGCCATCTCTATGCTGACAATTTACAGATCTCAACTCCAGACCTCTCATTCTGACCAAACTAAAATCTTGGCCTGCATCTCTGACATCTCCTTCTAGATATCTAGCCATCAGTTCAAGCTCAACATGACTAAAACAGAGCTCTTAAGACATCCCTACTATCTCTCCCCACCCTCCATAATCTTTGTTGACATCACCATATTATCTGTCATTCAGGCCTGGGACATGAGCTTCATCTTTGACTCAGACCTCTCTCTAGATCTTCACATCTCTGCTATATCTAACTCTTGCTGATTCTTTCTGCGTAAATTTCCAGCTTCATTTATCCATTCTCACAGCTAAACTCTTATCCAAGCTCTTATCTCACATCTTGATTTCTGTAACATCCTTCTTTTTGGCCTTGGCAAAAGCAATCTTGCCTCACACTGATCCATTCAGAAGGCCCTTCACAGTCAATCCCCACCCTATCATTCCTATTTGCTATGCAGCTGTTGACACTCAACTTTGATCAACCCATGATGCCAGCCTCGAGCACCCACTTATCAAGTTTTAAAAGAAGAAACTTCATGCTTTTTCTATGTTGCCCCTCATTTGGAAGGCGCTCCCAGTAAACATCCACAAATCTAACTCATTATCCACCTTCAAATCCCTTCTCAAAACAACGCTTTGCTATCATGCCTATAAAAAAAAAAAACTACTTGACAATGGTTAGGTTGGTTGTGTGTTGCAATCACTACCTATTATGCTCATCAATACTGTCAAGTGATTAGGGCAGGAATGATCTTTTTGTTCTATATTTGCATAGTACATAGAACAATGGGGTTTGGTCCAGGACTAGGAACCCTAGGTGCTATGATAATACAAATAATAAATAACAAATGGATCTACTCACCATGCCACGAATAGACTAGAAATGTTAATCACCTTCAGCATTAATACAGTGGTAATACAGATAAGTAATAATGATACCTATGAATAAACAGATATCTACAAACTCGGTCTGATTTTACTCTCAACGAAATGGAGAGGCTTCCATTGACTTGAATGGGCTTGATTAGGACACCTGAGTGAAGTAAGATGAAAACACTGGGACAGTGAAATCAATAGAAATTCTCATTTTAGTTTTAATGGGAGTAGGGTCAGGCACATTGTTCCAAACAATGTCTGTCTTTTTTTGAATATGGCAAACTGGGGCGACTGCTCCGGCCCCACGCTTCAGTGTGCATTAGGGGATCCTGGGGGGCCAGGCTGGCCCAGGGGTGGGGTTAGGAGCTCAGGGGTGCAGGCCTGCCCAGGGGATTAGCAGGGGGCCTGGTGCCGGTAGCAGAGATCAGGCCTGCACTCAACGTCAGGAAGAGATTTCTGCAGCACCTGCCTCTGCAGGCTGCTCCCAGGTCTGCTCAGGGCTCAGTGAAGAGCCGATGAGGGGTCCAGTGCTGGCCCTGCATGGGGTGGGCCGGTCAGGCCCCTGGCTAGCTTTACCCATCTGTGGCACTTACACACACACAGACATCTACAGAACATAACACAGGTTCGGCCTTGAGCTCTGCTGGCGTCTCAAAGCTGTGCACGTCCCTCCGGGGCCCAGGAGTCCCAGCAGTGGAGTTGGTCCCTTAGGGGAGCCCAAGGGAGTGGTTAGGCCAATGCTGCATGTCCTAGCTGCAAACAGAGGATGCCCCAATTACACTGTTCATTGGGTCTGCAGCAGGTCCACAAACCTGAGCACCAAACCTGCCCAGCTGCTCTGTCCCCATCACAGTGAGTGTGCGCCAGTCATGGTGTGCATGATCTGGACGGTACCGGGTGGGCTGGCAAAGGCAAGGAGCCCGAGGCTCGCCACTTTGTGGCTGGAGACCAGGGGGCAGTCACATGACAAACCTGCAGGGGCTGCAGCGCCAGCAGCTGTGTTGGGCTCCCCCAGAGCCGGGCACCCCTGAACTGGAGCATCCCTGGCATGAGAACTTGGAAAGGGACTTCAGCACCTGTATAAAAAATATATTAAGGGGGGCCTATCCAGGCTGATTTGACCAGGGCCGCGCGTCCTCCTAAGGACGGACCTATTTATGGCATTAGGATAGTTTTAGGGCCCACAACAGTTGCTTAAGCAAAGAAACATAATATCTAAAACCAACTTGCTTGTATTTCCTAATCATTTCCTGAATGAAGCTATGTAGCACAGTTGTTACACCAAGGTGAGACAATGGCTCGTATCTATTGTCGAAATTAAATTATTGCAAATTCACATATTTTACTGCTATGTTACCATTAATTTGATTTGTAATGACACATTCTCAATGTCTGTTTTGTAATATGTCATCTAAGAAAATATAGACATAATCCACACAGTGGTACAATATACAAACAGTACATCTAGCTGAGAAAGAATAAAAAAATCTTAAAACTTTTATATGTGTGCACTCATTCTCTCTCTCTCTCACACACACCATCCTTAGTGACCTCACAATGGCAGTATAAGGACTAATGCTTGTAAAATTCTTAGAAAAGATTCCAAGTACTATATAAAATCTATTTAGCTGAACTTTTGGTATTCCTACATTCATATAAAGGCTTCTACATTTAATGGAACACCTATTATGATCAATAATAGGGTAAGGTATCAAAAAAGTGCTGAGTATGTTAATTTCAGTTTTTTAATAGTGGCCTGTTGACCATGGGCCATAGTCACTGATATGCTCCAGCTGCCTTGCATCACTGCAGTATCACAAAGCAATCATAGATCTGGCTATACTAGCCAATTCAAACAGACTTGTGATGCAAAACAGCAAGTGCTCACTTGTGAATTTGAACCCATAATTTTAGAAACAACATTAGTCTTTAATGTAATCTTGAGGTTCTATATTTTTTAACTAAAGAAGAGCTTCTCTGTATTTTCAAGTTGTTTTCATATACACACATGGCTGCACTCTTGTGTTGCTGCCTTTATGAGTATATGAGTCAAATTCAGACTTCTTGTGAAGGGGCTCACACCAAATATATATAAATATTATGCATCCACCTGAATGCATTGCAAAACTCAAGCTCATAATTTCAGACCAGTATACATCTAATGTGTGAACCTAACAAATTCCTCAATGTATATTTGGAAGTCTTGTTGCCTGTGCCCATGTTTATACAGTATGTGCATAGACAAACCTGACCTACACTTATGCATCAGCGGACTTATGTATCTGTGTCAGGAACACACAACATTGTGTGTGCATTCAGACATACATGTACCTGAAAATTTGGTTCTTAATGTTCAGTCTGTATGAATGGGGCCAAAAGATAGTATGCCATAATTTCCCACTATTCTTATTTCTTCTTGAAAAGAAAATATTTAGTGATAGTTCCTTTGAGCATCCTGGACGAGTTCTGACTTATGGAGGGATTTGAATATAAACATTAAGAAACATATATAAAGGTGAAAAGATTTAAAAGTCTTAAAATTAGGCTTATACATACCTTCAACAAAAACTACCCCATAACCTTATGCTTATGAAGGTAAATGGAAACACAGGGTATGATTAAACCTGGGACCTTCCAATTTGGGTCATTCATGACCATTTCCTCCCAAAAATACAGAAACATGAGGAATCCAAGGGACATCCACAAGGAAGGAGTTCTACAGTTGAGGTCATAATATTAAAGAATTTATTGGCCTGATCCATACTGTCCCTCAGCGAGCAAGGACAATGCAGTTCAACCTTGTTCTTTCTATGTACTAGTAAAGCAAGAAAGGATCTGTATATGTATGTGTACAGTAGATACATATCCATTTATGTATTTATGACCCCCATCACCAAAGTATTTGAGCACCTCAGAAAGTTCAATGAATTTATCACAACAACAGCCTTAGAGATAATGTGTTATTTACCCTCCTTTTACAGAGACAGTTACTTGCCCAATGTCACACAGGTGGTTTGTAGTAGAGACAGGAACTGAATCCAGATTCTCCTGGGCCCAGTCTAGTATCTCAACCACTGTATCTCCTTCCTTTTGTATACACACATTTCCTATAAAGAACTCACTTGCCTGGCAATTTGGCAAATGCAAATATTCCAAGATCCAGCACCATAACTGGATGTTGGTATTAGATGTTAAAGTAGTTATGCCGAAGATAATTTTAATTTATTTGAATTTGTTTCTGGCTATGTAAGTAACTGTTCCTAGCTGCATTTTATCTGTAAGACACATCCATAAAATGAGACCACATTGTTAATTATCATTTCATATTCATTTTAATGACATTTGAAAAGCTTTTGTAGCTTACTAAATGAGGCGCTTGGTCACCTTTTCTGCCTAGTTAGTGCCTACCAGCAAATACAGCAGGGATACTCTAATTACTGGCAAAAGCAAGGTCACCTAATTCCAGGCAATGCAAATAGCCTAATTACATTGTTAAAGACTCTGCCGGGCAAGTGTCAATCAGCAAAATCAGCAAATAGCAGAAGAAATAGTCAGACACTAGCATAAATTCTTTAAGATTCCATGTAGCACAAGGCACTGAAGCCACACCACATGGTTGATATGGAACTTAATTACTGTTGGTTATAAAGGACAAATTATAAAGGTATTTTAAAAATATATAAGAAACTATTTACATAAAGCTTTTAGTAGTTATTGCTTACTATACACCCCCCCCCACACACCCACAGTATAGCAGGGATTGGCAACTTTTGGCATGCATCCCAGGCCAATGGGGGCTGCTGGAAGCGGCACGGGCTGAGGGATGTGCTGGCCGCTGCTTCCCATAGCCAGAGTGCTTACCCTGGCGGTCCCACATGCCAAAAGTTGTTGATCCCTGCTAGTGTGTGTGTGTGTGTGTGTGTGTGTGTGTGTGTGTGTGTGGAAAGAGACATCCTGGCATGTGAACACAATTCCAACTAAAGAGAGGCATGGTGGGATATGTGATCCTCAACAGTAAGTAGAAAATCCTGTACTAATGCTCCCAGGAAGCCACACTCTGACCCCTCATTAAATATGTGACCATGCAGAACTAGCATCCCATTCCAGCATACAATAATGACAGGTACTACACAATCTGCTTCCAACATAGTCCAATCAAAGAAATTATCTCACCCACCTTGTCTCTCTTAATAGTCACGTACAGTTTAACAGACTGATTGTTTTCTACGAAAGATATTGAAATATTGACAGAGATATTCAGCATTGGGTTGATGCAGTCATAATTCTTCAGTGTTATTTCCTTATATTTGGTTAAGGGTCTGTCTACACAGGGATATCCAGGAAAGTTAATCCAAGTTAACTAAAGGTGTGAATTTGAAATGGATTAAACTCCTGTGTGAATTTCCTCATTCAAAACTGAAAGAGACCTTAATTTGGTTTAGCTTAATTCATTTTCATTAAACTAAAACAAACTAAGGCCACTTTCATTTAATTAATAGCAGCCACCAAACAGGGATTTAAAGTGGATTAACCAATCCATCTGAAATTCACCCTTTTAGTTAATTTGGATTAATTTTCCTAGGTATCCCTCTGTAGACCAGCCCTTAATACTGGGATACTCTAGTACTGTCTGTGTTTTAGCTATTCCCTCTCCACCCCTCCGGGTTACATAACAATTCCCAGTGCTGCCATCCTCTGCTCATACTTTTAGGGTTAGGCAAGCTTTGCAGGTGCTGCCAACAGCTTAGTATGGACTCAACAGTATTATTTAATTTGGTTGTAGGCAACTTGAAAAATAACACATCATATGATTAATGCTATTTTCCAGTCACTGCAGTGAAAAAAACAACAGAAACAAGCTTACTGTTCTTGCTCTTTCCTCCTTATTAGTGCACACAGCACTTAGTAACAAATGTTACAGGTTTGGCTTGTTAACATTTTTATAGTACCTCTGAGAACTACAGACTTGTGAACTCAGTCTACATTGGCAGTTGTCATTTAAATACAATGTTAGAGCCTGTTATGACACAGAAGGTGGGCTGCCTGTAATGTCCACAATCAAGAAAGCTTCAATTATGGCAGCAAGCCTATCAGACACATCCAATTTGTATTTTTTTTTCTTTTAGCCCAACGGGCATTCAAACAATCAGACTAACGCCAGTTTAGTCCAGACATACTATCAATTGACATGGTTTAACTGACAAGTCATGCTTGTCACTAGTTACTGTTCTCAGTGAAACTGTTCTCACAGTATCCCCATGAGATACAAATTCAGATAGGTATTAGAACAAGAGAGACACACATTTCCATCTGTACATTCTATTCAGCCTCCCCACTATCCAGCAAAGAACAGTTTAAACCAGTGGTGGGCAACCTGTGGCCCACAGACCACATGCAGCCCACCAGGGTGATCTACTAGTTGGCTACCAGACAGTTTGTTTACATTTGCCCGGCTGGCCAAAGCTCCCAGTGGCCACAGTTCACTGTTCCCGCCCAATGGGAGCTGCAGAAAGTGGCGGCCAGCACATCCCTGTGGCCTGCACTGCTTCCTGCAGCTCCTATTGGCCCAGAACGGTGAACTGTGGCCACTGAGAGCTGTGGGTGGCCGGGCAAACGTAAACAAACTGTTTGACGGCCCACCAATGGATTGCCCTAATGGACCGCATGTGGCCCACTTGCCACAGGTTGCCCACCACTGGTTTAAAAACACTTACAGTGTGATGCTACACTTGCTAGATTATCATTTCATGATGACACCACAGTACTATTACTGTCTGTGATTGGTGGGGGCTTATTCTTTATTACTTAGCATATTTGTACATGCTAACTTGATTCAAAATGTAATCATTCAGACCTCATTTTACACTCCCTTTCGACAGGTGTAAATGACTGCACAAGGCAGTGAAGAATCTGATTTGGTATTTTTAATTATAGGAAAATACTTGATAAGGACTTTTCTACTCAGTCTTATTTCCCAGATAACTAAAATCTCAAAACCAAAAGTAAGAACAGCAGCAGTGTTCATGTAAGGAAGTGTCATTTTTGATATTTAACAGAATAATTTACTACCTGAATTGACTGAATCCATCAACTAAATTTAATGATATCAGATGCTCAGCAGATGGTAGACAACAGACAGTAACTCTTCGTTGAATATGTTTCTGGAATATACAATTTGACCTGATAAACTGGTCCACCAAACCCAACATTCTGCATCTGGAACAAGACAATACCTAATCCTACAGAGAAAGACACACCTCCCCCTTAACACACTTGGTCAATTGCTCAATGCTGTACATCTGGGAAGAAAAGAAAAAAAAGACACACAAAAAAAAGCTCATCCTGTGAGAGGAATTTGTTATCACACCAGAAGACAGCTTGAATGTAACCAAATACATTGTATTTCATATTAACAGCTTGATCTTGAATGAGAAATGAGAATGCTCATGTGGACACTAGGTGATAGACGTGTGTATAAGCTATGCAGTGCAATGGTACATGCCATGATGCAAGTTGCCCCCATCATAGAAAAGCTGAGGTGGCTGTGTCATGTGACACTATGTCTGGCCAACATATCCTGCATGAGTACAGTATCTAGTAGTTACGGGGCAGAGACCATAAGAAAGATTCCCCAAAAAGGTGGTTTGAGATGCAGAAGGAAGACACGAAGAGGGTCGGTGTCAGTTCAGAAGATGCGCTTGACAGGAATGCTTGGAGATGAAGAAAAAGAGCTGCCAGCCCTGACTAATGGAACAAGGGGAAGGCAAAGAAGATTAAGGTTTCTGATCCTGCATCCCCAATCTTATTGATTTAACTGGAAGTTCACCACCTGGAAGGTTTTCAGGATTGAACTCCAAGCTAGTCCACAATGTATTAGATTGCACTTAGAGCACAAATAAAAACAAAAACAAACAAACATGTTTATAGTATGATATTGGCAAACCAGGTGCCAGTTCTTGCCAAGGCTTTAAGCCTCAGCTGAGAATTGACAAATTCATTGCTGGAAACAAGTAAGTTTCACCTGTGTGTTAGTATGGTTAAGTTGGGCATTGTGTGTTTAGTGTTTAGGCTTTATGAAATGCTTGTAAATTGCTGCATGTATTAATCTCACTTACAATATTTTTATCACGTGCTATGAGATAATATTTAACTTTCTACTTTATAACTGTATAACATGTTTGCTCTGAAACTGTGAACCCAGTCAGGATGGATCGTTTCCTGCCCATCAAAAAGCACTATTAAAACTAAATGGGCCACTGTGGAACATCAGAATACAAAGACTTTGTTAACTGCCCCGTCAACACAAAGAGGTCACCTACAAAAGAGCTTGTCCCATCGCCTTGAATTCTGGAGGAAGGAAATAAAACTAGCTCTCAGGAAAAATTTTAATCTCTTTTTCTGTTTGGACTCTCAGAGGGCAGGGCTACGAAATGGGAGCAGAGATCGCCAGGGTCAACCCGGGTTAGCCCTAAAAGACGTACGAAGTACTCCTGTTCTATTAACCCTTAACTATCTGTTTATGACATAGGGCCTGGTCAGGTAGGTGTGCTCAGAGGATGCCTATTGGATTGAGTACCACAGGTGAGTTCACACAAAACAGCAGGGGAGAGGGAAGACCTCTCTCATAACTTTAAGGATATTCTGATGTTGGGGCTCATTGGAGTAGGGGGACTGGATCCTGGGTCTCTTACACACTGGGTACGTGCTCTGACCATCACAATATAGAAATCTCTCTCATGTTCTCTGTGGCCTAAGTGATTTATTCACAGTGGAATAGTCATTGGCCAGAGAGAGAGAGAGAATGTGAATGACTCTGTAGTCCACTGGTTAGCCCCCACCACCTAGGTGCGTTAGCACACAAACCTGGGCGGTGGGAGACCATGGGTCCAGCCCCCCTGCTTCAATCATTCTTTTATTTTTTATCCAGAATGCAACAGATTCAACAGGAGAACTGAGGGAACCCACATCAGAATATTCCATAGTTCAGCAGTCAGGAGGATCACCAGAGAGACAATAAATCCTGTCTCCCCCTCAAGTGGTTGGGGGACTTGAACTGGGATCTTCTACATTCCAGGGAAGTACCTTAACCACTAGGCTAAAAAGTAACAAAGGAGCACCTTTTTCTTCTTCCCCATGCCCCCAGCTTCTTGTTAAATTGGTGGTTGTAACTCTAGAAGATGGTTCATAACTAAAAATCACTAGGAGATATAAACACCACCCTGCAGCCTGGATTTAGGGGCCTATCTCCATGAGAGGGGTGGGATTTAGCACACACCCTTCTGGTCAGTATCTCCCATAGGTTATTTTAGGGGCAGTGGGGCTGGAACACTTAATAGTGGAGATGCTGAAAGCAGTTTTTACTTTTTTACCTCATGCCCCCCTTATCCCAGTCCACACCTCTCCTTATCCCTCAGAGTTGGGGCCATGTCTCTGGGAGGGGAGAACCCAGACAGGGATAAGGGGGCTGAGGCTGGGTCCACAGCTGGGAGTGGGCACAGGGCCAGGAATGGAGTCCTGGGTGTGGGGCCAGTGGCTTGTATTCAAGCCCCAGGCATAGGGCCAGGGAGGAGAGCCCTGGGCACAGCGCCAGGGAGCGGACTCTCGGGCACAGGGCCGGGGGCTGGGTACCAGGTGCAGAGCCCTAGACACAAGGCTGGTGGCCAGGACCCCACATAAAATCTGGGGGTGCTGCAGCACTCCCACACTTCTAGTTCCCATGCCTATGCTTAGGGGGCTCCCTGCCTAGCATAACCATGCTGTGAACCTGTATCTCCCCATTCATTGTACAGGGACCCAAGGCACCTAAACTCAGGTTTTGTGAATTACAGTGATTTTCTGGGTTACTAAAACTTAGGCACTGTGATGCTCCAGGCCTTTGAGTCTCTCATTATGAGGCACGTTTTCTAATCCTTTACTCATACTCATGGATATTTTCTGAATCCTCCCCAAGTTTTCCAACATCCTGCTTGAATTATGAAGAGAACTGACAGAGTATTCTAGCATTGGTTACACCAGTCCCTAATTCATTCATAGAGATAATGTAAACTTGTATACTACTACTCAACATTCTCCTATTTATATACATTAGTACTTGTAGCCACAGAGTTGCACTGAAAGATCATGTTCAACTGATTACCCACCATGACCCCCCACGTCATTTTCCAGACTCATGGCTTTCCAGAATAGATTCCCACACCGTATAAAGTATGGCTCACACTGTATGTTACCATATGTATGAATTTACATCTGACCATGTGAAAAACACATATTTTTTGCTTATACCCTGCTTACGAAGCAATCTAGATTGCTCTGTATCAATAACCTGTCCTCTTCAGTATTTACAATACTCTCAGTCTTTGTGTCATCTGCAAATTTAATCAGTAACGATTACAAGTTTTCTTCCAGGTCACTGATAAAAATATTAAATAAAGTAGGGCCAAAGACCAACCCCTGCACAATTCCTCTCGTGAAGTGCAGAAGCCCTCTGGGGTGGTTTTCTTTTCAGTTTGAAAGTTCCAACTCTCACTTTATTTGTGTAATGAAATAAGAATCTACTTGATGCAGTTTTGTCATGCTACTCACATTAAATTATGGGAATCCTTTTACATAGTCAGCTAAATCAACAATAGAAATTAAGTAACTGTGGTATCACATAATTTCTTTTTTTCCTTTAATACTTTAAGGACATGCCAGTAATGCACTAATGTTTCAAAACAGCTCAGAGACATCATCCGGAATGGTCAATTCATGGGATGTTAAGCCCTGCTCTTTGGGATTCTGAGCAAGAATATCATCATTAAATAAATCTATATAGTCATTAATTAAACAAAAATATATGTTTCTAAGTTCTCTATACATTTTCCCCTAATATGACACCATATATGATGTGCAGTTACAGAACAAAACACATGTGGATTGCAAACATGACCTACATTCTCCAAAGATAAAGTTGCTATTTTTCAGGTTACTTTGACACCCTATTTTGTTTCCGCTTAGTTGTGATAAAAGCACGAGCTTGTGTCACATTTTCCATTTGCCTTTTTTGTGTTTGTTTTATTCTGTATAGTATATTAGAAAGGAAGCTCCTGTTGGTGTTCCATTTTACAGTGTTTACTCTAGACTCCATGTTATCATTGCTGACAGCTGAAAAACTAACAGAGTTGTTGGGAAGTTGCTGAATCTGATTCTGTGTTTGTGGCTTTTTTTCCCCCTCTTCTCAGACTGACTACATATTGTTTTCTTCCCTTGTAATGAATACATCACAACATATCCTGCCAGCACTATATTTTGACAGTGGAAGCACAAGAAAAAAGCTTGCTTTTCTCCCTTAATTTAAAATGAAATCCATTTGATTATGGCCACAATAAGGAGTGTGGTTAAAAAAGCTGACGAGGGGAACACATTTCTTAAACATTTTCAATTGAATACAGTATTCTTCACTCCCTGCTTTAAATTGTGTGATGTTGATGCATATTGCTAAACAGATGCCACATTCTACCCCAGAGGTGGCTGCATTTCAACAGCGTGTGAAGTATCTCTATGAATAATACATACCTCAGTTAATTAAGTTCATAAAGCATTTGAAAGGTGCTATAAAATGTAAGTCATTATTAATAAATAGGATGCTCAGTAACATTTCCAGTGAGCTATGCAGATAACTTAAGCAAACAGATGCAGTACTCCATACAATTCTAGGGGCAAATAACATAAAACAAAATCTATTTCAGCAAAGTGTCTGTAAAAAACATTTGAAAACAGAATTCTAAAGTGAAATAAATTATTCAGAGATCAGAAGTCAACGATAAACATTTATAACTGTCCATACAGCTACCTATGCAGATTTTTCCTATATTTTTCCTTAACTCTCCAAGTTTGAACTTGCACAGTTTCTACCAGATTTCCCCCCTTAGGGGTATGAGTGATGTCCCCATATGAATCTAGCAGTATATTTAAACCACAAAAATAAAAAATAATAAATTAAACTCATAGCTCCATCAAGTTTCCTAAGAGCTCTGCTTAATGATAGGAAGACCCATGTGGAAGTCTTGTGCCTCTGACCATCCTTCTGTCCTACCCAAGATCTGTAGGACAGTATGACCCATGAGTTCCCATGACAGGGAATGAGAAAGATTGTGCTGATACTATATGTTTCCAGGATGATGTCCTGTATGGGACTTCTGTGGGGTCTGGAGAAATGGAAAACTATACTACAGAAGTAGCACTCCCTTTCTTTCACCCTTCTCACCCCCATTCACAAAACTAAAAAGGACAAACTGCCCCTCTGTCTTAATGCACTCTTATAAATCACTTGGCAAGGCAATATCATAATTATCACTCGCTGCCATCATCAATACCTGTGTTAGTTCAAGGTTTGACAACTGCAGTGTCCTTTATGTGGCGTACACCTAAAATTGGAAACTGGAAGGTAGCAGTCTGCTTGTTAAGGTGTGAGTTATTTTATAAGCATAAAACACCTGCTCTCCAGATTCTGCATTGGCTGCCTCAAGTTTTCCAGGAGGAGTTTAAGTGTTGTTTTTGACCCATAAATCCCTAAAAGCCTTGAGACTTGCCTACCTGAGAGACCGACTCTCCCCATGTGTTGAGATCATCGGAAGCGCTTAAACCAGAGCTCCCTTGGCATTAGAAAGAGAGGGAGCTGCTGGTAGGCAGTACTGTGTGAGGGCTCCTTGACTTTACAATTCACTTCCCAGCCCAACCAAAGTGACTCAAATTTGTTGACTTTTAGAGGATACTAGAAAACCCATCTATGCAGGCATGTACGGAGGGGTACATCTGAGTGTGGTAGAAACAACAGATGAAACATTCCTCTAAATTACCAGAATTCAGTTCTGTAAAACAAAGGTTACAATTAAGTTTAGAACACCATCCCCCACACCTTTCCACATTTTTTTAAACTAAAAACAAACATACAAAGCTATCTCCATTGCAGGTTACTAGAAAAGATTTACACAGCCCTCTAGTGTTGCAAAACCTCAGACCCGAACTATCAATCTCTGCTCCTCAACCACACCTTTGCTAGAGAAACACTACTGACAATACTACTGCTGGGCATAGATATTATTCAAATAACTTTGGCAGACAGATCTGCACTGTTCATTCTCAAGGGAGACAATACCAAGTACAAGACAGCTTAGAAATTGCCATTGTTATTAATAACTACAATATTCAAAAAAAAACCCCAAAAAACTCAGATTAATCAATTTTTTCCCAGGAAAAATAATTAGAAATGAATTTAATTTGCTGTATACTTGTTTAAACAGCTGACTGGAGAGTTTATTATGCCTGATTGTAGGCCTTCAGCAACAGTGACAGCTTCTTCTTCATTTCCCCCCCTTCTTTCTCAGCAAGTTTCCATTGACAAAGCCTATGGCTATACTCTCAAAAATCACATAAAACCTGACACTGCCAAAATTTCAACTGCAAAAAAAGGTGTTCTAAGGTGTTGCCTTTCAAATCTAATTTTAACAGACAACTGTGTTCTGAGAGCAGATACCAGGATGATAATGTGAGGCACACAGGCTACCCAAGGGCTGCAGATGGAGCTGTTGACAAAACTTTCCAGTCACTTGAGAAAAGCCTGGGCTGGGGACTGAGCATTGTAGAATCTCTCCCCTCTTTTAAAGGGGCATAGTCCTAAATTCTTTCCAACTGCATTCTCAGAATGACAGATCAATGACACAAAAGTAAAACATACTTATACACACTAATTAGTGAATGAAGATTAAAAGCAGAGATTATCTAACAAAGAAATAGAAACACATAACAGTTCTACAACATATTAACCCTCTATTTACTAATATAGGAGGTTCTATAAGGGGGCATCCAGCTCCTACTGCTTGTCTGTTAATTGCAGGCATGTGTACAAAAGATATAATGAAGTATGTGGTTATTCATCATAAAACCTGAAATTTTACAATGCTTTGGTTAGCACAGGTATAACAGGATCGAACTTCACTGTGCTCTTATGTACTTTGCCACTTTCCACAGCTGTAGACCTATCACTATGCCAGCTGACTGCTGAAGCACAACAGTTTATTTTACACTTGAAATTTCTAATAACTATTGCCTGGGGAATGAAGAGAAGCCCAGCTGTTATATTTACTAGCAAAGGACGTTAATTCAACCTTCTTTTGGACAATTCAAATTAAGGTTTCAGATCACAATTATACAAGTCAAGAGTGATGGCATAAACATCATAATGTGGTACATGATACAGAAAGAGAAAGCTACCTGCTAATTAAAGTTGCGAACATGACATTATATTGCCACAACTTCAGTATTCCTCATGCTCCATTTTGAACAAATGAGTGAAGAAAAATAAAGATTACTGCAACATTAAGGATTGAATTGAAAAGTACAAGTCAGGATATTAAGTTAAGGTTACTTTGAAATTAACTCACCCATATTGCAACTTCTGTTCTCAGAGGAGATATTTGAGGGTTTTGTTTGTTTGTTTGTTTGTTTGTTTTTTAGTACTTAGGCCATTAAAAGCATACCTAAATCTACACAGCAAGCCAAGTAGTGAGATCACTGGGGCTGTGCGGTGTGTAAATCAGAATAGCATCAGCTTTTATAGTTATTAATTTTTATAGTCAAAGGCATGCTAGACATTAGCAAATACATTGGAAAATCACAATCCCAGCCCAAAAGAGCTTACACCACATGTTGTGGACACGACACAATGAGTGGGAATGATGAAGGACGGTGGTATGGAATGGAGTGTGGAAGATGAGCTTTATGACATTATAGGTGGATTATTGTGACTCCAGAGTACCCAATTCTATTTCTGAATTTCTGTGCATTTACATTTTCATCCCCAATATTGCATTAATGTAACTTTATCCCATTTTTTCTTTGTGGTGGGGCAGGGGGAAGAAGAGAAACTGCTCCCTGCATGCACTGTTAGCACTTAAATGGCCAATATTTAAAACTGAGGTCAGATTTAATCTCTTTGTGTCTCTATTTCCGATTGTAAAATATGGATTCCATCTCCTTAAAATCTACTGGTGAGACTTAATTCTTACATGTTTGTAAGTACTTTGAGGGCCTCCCATGGACATGGACATTATAGGACCCTAAGGACAATGTTGTTGTTATTTTTATTGGGTACAATTTTCAAAAGTTTAGTGATTTTGGGTGTAGAGCTTGAGACACCTGAAAGGAGCCTTCATAATATGCTAAGCAAGTATTTTCTGGGTCTTTTTAAGGCAACGCCAAATGAGTATCCAAAAACTAAATTCACTAGTAACTCTTGAAAATCTTGGCCATTATTTATGCACAGGTTTATAATGACAGTTAAAGGCATGGAGTGGTACACTCCTTGGAAGGCTTAACTCTGTATGATGCTGTAGACACTTTATAAATAACAATAGTAATATAAATAATTAAAAATAAGTTCATAATAATGCTTTATTCTTCTGGAATTTCCTTCCAACTGAGAATTGATTTGAATGTATACTGGTTTACAACAACAGAGGATTAAGCCTCACTGCCATGTCTTTACCTGTGCTCAGGGACATTAAGTTAATTGGCTTGTACCTGCAGATTTGTACAGAGTTGTACCTGCAGAGCTGCAGCAGAACAGCAGATAGTCTGGACACAAGGTGGGGAGTAGGATGTAATAGGAGTGGTGAGACATCACATGTTGGCAAAGCAAAATGAGCAAGGGTAGAGTAAGAAATTAGGTCAAATATAAGTAAAGGCCAGGTAAAAACATTTTAGCTGTAGAGACAAAGAGAAAGGACTGATTTAAAAAAAATGCTATATAGGAAAATCTACATGATTTGGTGACACACTTGATATTGATTACAAAAAGGAGTTGAAGAGGACTCAGTAGCTATTTTGGATAGGCTGGCATCAGGAACAGGGGTGCTGGAACACTTTGTATACAGGGGGTACTGAGAGCCATTGAACAAAACTGCAAACCCTGTATATGATGGAAACCAGTTCAAGTCAGGGGGTGCTGCAGCACCCACAGCACCCCTAATTCCAACACCTATGATCTGGAGCATTGAGAGTAAAAAGACCAGAGCAGATATTACTCTAATCAACAAAAGAGCTGAACAAAGTATATGCAAAGTTTTGAATACAGGTGGAGAGGAATGTTTTTTGTATAAAGGACTGCTGTGATTGCTAGATTCTGATCTAAATTCTTGAGAGCTTACGTTGACTAGTATAGTAGAACAAAGGGAGTTTGTCTATAACTCTTAAATGTTCATAACTCTGAACAAAATGTTATCATTTTTCTCTCAAAAGTTTACAATTGGATATTGATTTAATATAGCCTTGAAACATTACTATGTAGAAGAAAAATGCTTCTTTTAAGCATCTTAATTTAAATGAAACAAGCACTGAAAGAGTTTTATTACCTTGTCATTTTTTTTAAACTTTCCTTTGTGTGTGTGTTGGGGGGGGGGGAGGAAAGAAGGGAGGTGTCTTTGCTGCTGCCTGATTGCATACTTCTGGTTCCAAATGAGGTGTGTGGTTGACCAGTCAGTTCGTAATTCTGGTGTTCATAACTCTAAGTTCTACTGTATCTAATTTCAATACGACTTTAATTGTGGACTAAGAGTTAATTCCAAGTGAGAGGGACTGACTGAATCAACTCCATATGGGAAAAAAGGCTATAGTCTCCTTCTCTTATTTTAATGGGACAAATACAAAACAGAGACAAAGATGAAATCCTGACCCCAATTAAATCAATAGCAAAATCCCGACATATGAATATACGGGGTGAAAATCTAGCTATACTGAAATCAATAGGTGTTTTGCTATTGGTCCCAGCGGACCCAAGATTTCACCCTGTTTCTTTGTTCTATATTTATCCCATTAAAAGGAAAGGGAACATGCAGTCTGTCTGAAAAAAATGTTATCAGAATTTTAAGAGCACAATTTGTAGTCAGAGATCTAATCCAGGTGACATCCTGTAAACTTTGTGGATATTCACAGATTAAAATTGAAAGATTGAAAAAGACAAAAAGAAACAATCTGCAAAATTTCTAAGTTAATGAGCTTTGGACCTACACTCACTAGATTAAACTGTTCTAGATTTCAGGAATGTCATTTTCTGATAATTACACTACATTCATTCCAAGTCAGAGAACTGAGAAACAGTTCTGTGCCTACTATGTTCACATATTCAGACATGTATGCTCCCTTTCCATTAGATTCTGAATGTATCAACTTGAACAAAGTATTTGCTGTATTCACGAAATCACAGAAATTAGAGATGGAGACCTACTGTTTAATAATGCACACATTTAAGAGCAACCTAGGACAATAATTGAGTAAGTGTAAAATGAAGCTTCAGAGGGAATTTAGATAAGCAGAATTCAAAGTAAGCTTTCAGTAAGGAAGCTGAAGTTAACTCATAGGCTAGTGAAAAGGACCATGGTCTCTGTAGTGACCTCAAATAATCAGAGCCTCAGGTTTGTATCTCACTCAAAAAAGACAACATCCTTAGAACAGTCTGCAGCATTTGGTTAGTGGTGACTCAGTGGGAAACCCACAGAGCTTATCAGGAAAGGATTTCTTCTTCCATGACAAAAAAATAAAAATAAAATTTTGTTTGTTTGTTTTTTGACAATGAACAATAGAAAACATTTAGTTTGGGGGGTTTCAGGGGAGTATTTTGGGAGGAGGAATCCACAAGAACATTTATTTTCAAAAATTTACATTTTGTTAACAAAATCCTGTCAAAAAATTTGTAAAGGAAAATGTCCATCTTAATCTAGAATCAGGACATCCACTAGATCACTGAAACAACTTACAGTAGAACCTCAGAGTTATGAATACCTCAGGAAACGAAGTTGTTCATAATTCGGAAATGTTCGTAACTCTAAAAAAACATTATGGTTGTTCTTTCAAAAGTTTACAGCTAAACATTGACTTAATACAGCTTTAAAACTTTACTGTCCAGAAGAAAAATGTTTGCTCCTCCACCTTTTTTTTTTAGTAGTTTATGTTTAATACAGTACTGTATTGTATTTGCTTTTTTCCCCCGTCTCTGATGCTGCCTGATTGGGCACTTCCAGTTCCAAACGAGGTGTGACTGGTCACTTCACAAGTCTGGTACATTCTGATGTGACAAAAACAATCCAAGGAGATGTGATCACGTGACAACCATAATACACCGTAACACATCAGCCTTTTTATATATCAAGCAAACTGATCCCGTTTTTCTGGCTAATCAAGATGGTTGCCTGCTGCATTTAATTTTACTTTTTTTTAATGCAAAGATAACAAAACCCCAATAATTGTTTCTTCCTGAAAAAAGATGTTTGATGTTAATTACAAGACAGAAAATAAAAGATAAATCTATGCCTTCTGTTTATTCATATATATTCAGAACACAAAGCTTGATTTCTTTACTGCCTTGCACTTTGTGTAGTCATTTACACCTACACAAATTGAGTGCAAATTGGATGTAAAATGCTACTATTCTCATCTGGAAATATGTTACATCTATTTTGCACTTATCAGCACAAGTGTAAATGAGTACAAAGGGTGCAAGATAGTGCAGGATCAGGGCCACAGTATGTGGAAAGATTGCATGAATTAATCTGAATAAAGTGTTTGCGGTGTTCATAGAATCTCAGAAGTCAGAATGGAAGAGACCTATTAAGTTTTCTTCCATTTCTGCCTTCCTGTAGATTCAGGATTCTCCTATAGCAGATTCTCCACTTCTTTGTCTAGTCCACTTTAAATGATTCAAGAAATGAGACTGCCACTACTTCACTTGGCAGAGTATTCTACAGTTTAATAGCTCTTGCCGTGAAGAAATTTGTCTTTTTATTTTCACTCCATATTCAGGCTGTCTTTATTGTGATCTTATCAATCTAGATATTTCTCTTGGACCACCCCGAAGTCAATGAACAACCTCACGCTGACTTCAGTGGTATTGGATCAGGCACTTACTGTTGACTTTCTTCCTTATGCTCCAAAACGTCTGTTAGTCTATAAGGTGCCACAGGATTCTTTGCTGTTTTTCCTTATGAAGGAACTTACACTAAATACTTCAACATAAGTGTAGGATCGGACCTGGTCTTACTGTTTGTCTAGTCTGATGTGTGATTCTGTGTTTGTCCAGTCAACTGGAAGTTGCTAAAAATGCTGTTTATAAATAAATCTTTAACCAGCACAAAAGAAAAACCACTCTACTATTGTTTAATGCCAAATCAATTCACATGTCAAATCACTAAACACATCTGCTGATAAGTGTGCCCGTGATATTGGAACTACTTCCCAATTTGCAATTAGAACCATTCAACCTTGTCTATGAAAGAGGGGGAAAAATCTGACCTGAATTTTAAACAAAATTGAATGATGACAGACTACAGGCTCACACCAATTTTATTTTCATGTTATATCTACTTGTCATTCCTGTATTTACTGGTGCAACAAGAGTGGGCATTAAAAACGGGGGATGACAACACCTATAACTGTCCTAACCTTATCAATTTTAAGCTCTTGTAAGCAGTATAAAACAGTGCATCGTCTCCTCCAATGCAATGGCTGTTTTATACAGTTTGATTATGTGATGAAAGAAGCTAGTTGACATGCACTTACCGTATCAGGCCCTGGCACCTGCACTGCAGACACTAATCAAAGTGCTCCTTCGGAGGGGTGAAAGAATTGCCATTTGTAATGCAATAATTAGGCTGGGTAGAAGGGCCTGAAAAGTAGATCAATCTAGTCTGCTCTCCAAATCTGACACCATTCTCTTGGCAGATTGTTAACATAATGAGACAGAAGCCTACAAAAGGTCCCATAAAAGACCTATGTCTTTTTTCCCCTCTTCTTCCTTTACTCTTGCAATGCTACTTACAACATAATTACAGACTACCTTACACTGGGATAAAAGCAGCAACTTCTAAGAAGCTCATCAAAAATAATTTGGCAGAACAGACGGGCTATATAGCACAGCAGCAGGCTAACACTCTTTGTCCTATTCAATAGAGGTTATTTTAACCTATTCCCTCCCAGAACTATCATGATAATTTCTTAAAAGGAACAACGATGAAGAGTTCCAAAAATAGGACAAGGAAGATAATTCTTATAGTAGATTAAAAATCTTGGATCTTAGTCTCCACTTACTTAAACTTGGATAAATCAAGAGTAACTCCAGTGAAGTCAAAAGTATTACATGGGCGTAAAAAATTGTAAATGTAGAGAATCAGGCCCAGTGCGATTAATATGAATTTTAACAAGGAATAGATCAGCCATTTGTGAAGATATGGTTTTTGAACAGACTTGTTTTCTTTGTACAACTATTATAATGATTAAAGGAATATTATATTCATTCAAACCATCTGTCTTATTCTGGATGTACTTCCACAGTGCATTTTCTCAGTTTTCCTTTGTTTTTTTTTGCCTCTGGTCACGTGAGCAGTGTGACTAACTTCTTTCATTGCTCATTGTGGCCAATGTCAGTGATTAAATTAGGTAAGACATCAAGAAACTCAATAATTACTGTCACTGGCTCTTTTGAGCAAGATGCTTATATTCAATATGCAACTATATTCTATCATGTGATGCTAGGTAGATTAAGGGTTCCAGACCTTTGTCAAGAGTTTCACAAAGACAAAGATTTTGAGGACTTCTGGGAAGTTTTGTAGCTCCTTTTTGCAGCACAAGAAGCACAGTGCCTACCATTAACAATAGTGATCTCTGCTTGCAAAGAATCTGCAATGTTGGAGCTTAATAATTTAAAACAATACCTTATCCTGATTTTATTTCCTCTACAGTATAATATCTTCAACATCTATTTAACAGCACACTGAAGCTGGACACATCAGTAGTTAAGGACAAATTAGGCTGAATATTCCCTCCAGTCTGAAACTTCTGGGTAAACTTTGATAATCAAGAGGAGTTTGGCCAAGATACCAAAGTCAGCATGATCTTTAATGAACTCAAGTGGTTAGAACAATAATTATATCTCATGGAAAAGTTGACACCACCAGCAGCAAAATGTCCCCGATCCAACAGCGTTATGGAGTGAACACTCATTCAATATTGACTCATCTAGAAGGGCACCACTTATTGAATCATTTATATATTACCTAAATTAAATTATCAGAATACACACCGAACTGCTTTACTTACACAAGTTAATGGATTTGAGAGGATGTGATAAGTGTCCTTCCTGACAGAATCAAATGACAATGCGGATGGCAGGAAGTGGCGCAGGCAACGGATGTGCTGGCCGCGGCTTCCCACCACCCCCGTTGGCCTGGGACGGCAAATCGTGGCCAGTGGGAGCCATGGTCAGCCAAACCTGCTGACACAGCAGGTAAACAATTGGCCCGGCCCACCAGGGTGCTTACTCTGGCAAGTCGCGTGCCAGAGGTTGCCGACCTCTGCTGTAGCAAGTTGGCCACTGTAAATTGGTTGCTTTGGTATTTTGTGGTTTGTCAAGATGTTGTACTAAGTTGTTTTTATTGTAATTCCCTTTTGCAAAGAATATTTGACTTCACATATTTGAGAAGCCAAGCTATCAGGTAATGTTACATAGCTTTTTATATTATGATTTTAAATAGTTTATTATGCATTTTTTTTAATTTAAATGATTTGTTCAAAGCTTCTCTCATGAAAAGAACACATCCGTTCACTCAGGGTACCTCATCCACCTATCAGAAATAGATCCTGACTGGTTCATTCATAGCGACATATTTATGAACACAGTGTATGATTTTGCATAAAATATAGATTCAGTAATTCTCTCCATTTTGTTAAGTGGTAATGCCCTCTATTACAGAACATACCAGCAATGTAGTTAAGGCAGAACCTGATTCTTACAGAGTATGTGACAAGTAGTATTGTTGGCTTGGGCAAAAATGATAAGGGTCAAGAAGACTAGGCATTTCTTAATGTTGTTGTCTTTGCGCAAGATACCAGACACACACTGATGACTCACAATTTACTGCAAAGCTCAAATAGATGCAGTTTCCATACAGTTTGCCTTTTTTTTCCAGATAAAATCCCAAAAGGAAGAAAAGACCACCAAAAACAATATTTTGGCTTTTGGAAGAAATCTAAGGTGAATAATCATTGAAAATGTTATTTCCAGTTTATTTTTTACAGAAGGAAGTAAAAGCGATTGCAATAGAACCTGCAATGACATCAAAAGGACAAAAAGTGGGGAAGACGGGTTTCAAAACAGAAGAGCATGTATCGCCCTTTTGGATGTCTGGCAGATAAGAATCATAGCGTACAAAGGGAAATCCATATCTTTTGTTAGAAACTTCTGAAATATTAAATAAGGCAAAATTCTCTGTCTGGACACACTGCAAAACTCCCACCTGCAGTGCAGATCTCTATTGCATTTTCTATGCACCTCAGTGCACAGTCTCAGAGTAGTTCATGCAATAAAGATCTGCATTAACAATCAATGCTCACTACTTCGACAACACAGCCGGGGAAAAATACTCTGAAATTGCTATTAGTAGTGAACCAACCTCTAGGTTTATTCTTCCTTATGCCCTACAGCCCCAGTACATAGAGCAGTGGTGGGCAACCTGTGGCCCATCAGAGTAATCTGCTGGTGGGCCGTGAGACAGTGTTTACATTGACCATCCACAGGCACAGCTGCCTGCAGCTCCCAGTGGCCGCAGTTACTTTAAGATAGGGGACGGCAACCTCTGGCACACGGTTCACCAGGGTAAGCACTCTGGTGGGCTGGGTCAGTTTGTTTACCTGCTGCGTCAGCAGGTTTGGACGACTGCGGCTCCCACTGGCCAAAGTTCGCCGTCCCAGGACAATGGGGGTGGCGGGAAGCCACGGCCAGTATGTCCCTTGGCCCGCGGCGCTTCCCACGGCTCCCATTGGCTAGTGAGAGCCGCGGTCAGCCAAACCTGCTGATGCAGCAGGTAAACAAACTGGCCCAGCCCGCCAGGGTGCTTTTCCTGGTGAGCTGCATGCCAAAGGTTGCCAACCCCTGTGTCATAACTCTAGTCCCAGATTTGGACCTTAGCGTCCAAAATATGGGGGTTAGCATGAAAACCTCCAAGCTTAGTTACCAGCTTGGACCTGGTACTTGCTGCCACCACCCAAAAAATTAAAGTGTTTTGGGGCACTCTGGTCCCCCTGAAAAACCTTCCCTGGGGACCCCAAGACCCAAATCCCTTGAGTCTCACAACAAAGGGAAATAATCCTTTTTCCCTTTCCCCCCTCCAGGTGCTCCTGGAGAGATACACAGAAGCAACCTCCGTGAATCTAAGCAGAGGGAGTCCATCCTCTGTAGTTCCAGTCCTGGAAACAAAAGCACTTTCCTCTTCACCCAGAGGGAATGCAAAATCAGACTAGTAAACCTAACACACACAGATCTCCCTCTGACTTCTTCCTCCCACCAATTCCCTGGTGAGTACAGACTCAATTTCCCTGAAGTTTCCTAGAAAAGAAAACTCCAACAGGTCTCAAAAAGAAAGCTTTATATAAAAAAGAAAGAAAAATACATACAAATGGTCTCTCTGTATTAAGGTGACAAATACAGGGTCAATTGCTTAAAAGAATATTGAATAAACAGCCTTATTCAAAAAGAATACAATTCAAAGCACTCCAGCAACTATAGACATGTAAATACCAAAGAAAAGAAACCACATAACTCACTATTTGATCTCTTTGTCCTTACACTTGGAAACAGAAGATTAGAAAACAGAAATCACTTCTCAAAGCTGAGAGAAAAGCAGGCAGACAGACAAAGACTCAGCCACAAACTTACCTCCACCCAGAGTTGAAAAAAAAATCCTGTTTCCTGATTGGTCCTCTGGTCAGGTGCTTCAGGTGAAAGAGACATTAACCCTTAGCTATTTGTTTATGACACCCTGCTTTGAGAGTTTAGAATTTTTGTTTGTCCACTGTGTGCATTTGACATCACTTAGTACATAATCAAATTTGACTGTTTCTACTACGTATCCAGTCTGTCTCCTTGTTTGTGTAAGTCTTCATACAGCAGTAACAAAGACAAAAACATTTTTATAACCACAAAAGAAAAATGGCTGGAGGGATTTGCAGAGAAGAAGGGGGGCTATGAAGGTTTTTAAGACATCTTTGGGCTCTGTCAATCCTGGGCTGCGGGGGCTCTACACTGCATACCTTAGACTGCATTAAGGGCCCATCTGCATTACAGCAGCCTCTTTGGGCTGCCCTCTGAGCTGTGCTATTGCTTATAATCTCTGAAGTGCTATGAGACTGCCCTCAGTCATGGCTCCTGTTAGGGTCCTCAGGAGGCAGCCTTATAACTTCAGTAGTTCTTGTGCTTTTAGAGTCTTTTATGCCATGACAGTCCTTATATGCAGGGTAATGGGGCTAGAGCAGGGATGAGGATCTCACTAAGTTTCCCCATAAGTGATTTGCCCCATGCCACACAGTGAATCACTAGCACAACTATAAATACAACTCAGGAGCCCTGTCTCTAGCCACTAACTGCACTTCTGAGGAATGTCAAATCAAAGACCTAGGAAAGGAATGCAACTGGATATGTTTCTCTCTAACCAAGTGAATGCCAGTACTGAATATAATGCTGGAGATTCCAACAATAATCTACTATGTACACAGACACTCATACTTCCCTCTTGCTTGTGTGGGACTTTCACACAGCAATAGGGGAGAGAAAAAAACACCACATTTTTAAAATAGAAAAATGTGATTTTAAAACCACAGAAGAGGGCTCAGGAATTCACAAAGAGGGAGGCAGGGACAATGGAAGCTTTTTGGTAAATTTTGTTCTTGGGCTTTTAAGACCAGAGTGGGCTGAGTGTTGGAGGATATTTATGGGGAGTCTTTGCTATTGTACTGTGCATTTTAATTGATGACAAGTCTATCATTTTTTAAAAAATGAATAAATAAATATGGCACGGAAAGAACAGGAGTGTCACCATTATCTTCACCTATTGTATTAGTAGCTTTGAGATGGCAAAAAAATCATTTATAGAGACATCTGTGCTCCAAGGGGAAAATTCTATCAGACACATGCGTGTGAGCCCAGAAAACTTCCACTGATTTCAGTGCAGCTATTCCTGTATTAAACTGGAGAAACTGAGTACAATTTTGTTCCAAATCTTCAATAGAGCTACTACAATACATGATTTGAGGATGATAAAAAAAATGTTTTCTGTCTGATGGTTGTGCGAGATTAAGCCCATTTCAGATGTGGGTCCTGTCCTACAAAACAACTGGTTCTATCATGCATATTTTTGTCTTTCAGAAAATGCAGTCCTGAAGTAGACTGTGAAATTATTATTAATTATTAGGATAGTGTTTCACAAACACATGAGATAATCCTCCCCCCTCTAAAGAGCTTGCAACCTAAATAAACAAGACAGACAAATGGTGGAAAAGGAAAAAGAGATACAAAGATATGATAGAACAGTAGCAGAAATGAGAACAGAATCCAGATCGCCTGAGTTGCAGTCAACATTGTTATCTGCTGAACCACATTACCTCTTACACAAGCTATAATCACTCCCACAACCCTGATGCTGTAATATGTTGTCTAACCATCATGAACCTAGTTAGTTCTGACTTTTATTGAAGCTACAGATTTTTATGAATTTATCATGTTACAGATGAATCCCTCCCTTTTATCGGAGCCATTGTCATTACCTGACAAAACAAAGAAGCCACCAAGGCAAAAAACTGTCTTTCAACAGAAATTTAATTTAAAAGATAAAAAAAAAAAAAGAGCAGATAATAAAGCTCTTCTAATAGTAAATTAACCCCCAATTGAACCATCTGATTATCTGTTTAACTTGCATATCCCTTAATTTTGTCCATGTTTATAAAGAAGAAATGCCCATCGCTTTTCCTAAACAACTTGTATCACTCTGGAAATACAATAAGGAGGCTGTGGGCCCCGTTACTAAACTCTGACAATACACAAATGTTAATTGCTTCAATTAGGTCATCCACAGGGAATAACTTTATACAACCTATAGGGATTAACAAGTTCTTCATGAAACACCAAGGACAATTACGCAGGAGTGAGAAACTATCGGAGCTGGCAAAGGAACAAAATTGACTTCCTACAGTTAGTTGTCTTGCTACTTTGTGTGCAGGTCTAGTGCAGAAGGGATAGGAAGTAGCTATTGTTCAGGTCATCCAAATACAAAAGCAAGTACGGGCCAAGACTGGCCTGAAGCAGATTCCTATAAGGACTTTAGACTGGCCATCTCTTAAAATCCCAGGATTGCTGAGCCAGGAGAAGAATTTCCTCTCCTCACACTTGAAGTGTTGCACAGCAGAACACAAGATCATGGCATTAATATTCTGACACTGGTCTTTCACATTCTGTTTTCCCTTCCCATCCATTTTCTTCTTTTCCCCTGGAAGTATTTATTTGGTACAGCAAGAAAGTGAAAGTCAAATATTTTTAGCCAATACAAATCAAAGGGATTCAATGTTCACAAGAAGTGAATACAGCCAATGCATATTTTTAAAATAGAACAAATGTTCATAATTGGGTTTTTTTAGAACTTTATTTCCCAATTCTAAAGACTAACTCTGATCTTTAAAATCAAATCAACGTTTTTCAACTCAACTTCAGAGGATTAGAAGGAAATTAGTATGCCCAGATCAAACAGGTTATTTCCTGTGCGGCAGGCAGTTTTGCAGCTATATATAGACACATGCACAAGGAGTAAAAATAAATATGTCTAAACTACTTTTTTTTTTAAACTTAAACCAGTGGGCATCACTCCTAAGGATACAAAGCCTAATTTAAATTCATGCTTTGGGCACAGTATCCAAGAAGTGGAATGGATGCAAACTATCTCCTGAACACAGAAATTCCAACTTGCAGCTAAATCCATGACATCCAACTGCTGTTCTGAGACCATACATGCTGTAGTCAGACTAGGCCTGTAGAGGGAGACTTGCACCCCAGCTAAATTTATGGTAGTTGGGATGACAGAGATGCACTTTGTCATACCTTATAGGTTCATGCTTAAACCTCTAAATCAATGGTCGGCAACCTCTGGCACGCGGTTCGCCAGGGTAAGCACCCTGGTGGGCCATGCCAGTTTGTTTACCTGCCGTGTTGGCAGGCTCAGCTGATCGCAGCTCCCACTGGCCACAGTTTGCCATCCCAGGCCAACGGGGCAGTGGGAACCCTCGGCCAGTATGCCCCTCGGCCCGCGGTGCTTCCTGCCACCCCCATTGGCTTGGGACAGCGAACCATGGCCAGTGGGAGCCGTGATCGGCAAAATCTGCCTATGCAGCAGGTAAACAAACTGGCCCAGCCCACCAAGGTGCTTACCCCTGGCAAGCTGTGTGCCAGAGGCTGCCGACCTCTGCTCTAAATTCTGGGATATGATCAGGAATGCAACTTTATTAACTTAACACATCTGGCAATGACTCACTCAGTACAGGTCAACCTCACATCTGTAATCCACACCACCTGGGAGACAACAACACCCCCATCCACACACTATCCTTCCTCCAAACCCTTAACTTGGTCCCAGCACCATTGCTCAGACCAGGGGTTGGCAACTTCTGGCACGTGACTCGCCAAGGTAAGCACTCTGGCGCTCCAGACCAGTTTGTTTACCAGTCACGTCGGCAGGTTCAGCCAATCGCGACTCTCACTGGCCATGGTTTGCCGACCCAGGCCAATGGGGGTGGCGGGAAGTGGCGCGGGCGAGGGATGTGCTGGCCACGGCTTCCCGCCACTCCCATTGTCCTGGGTATTACAGCCAGTGGGATGCAGCAGGCAAACAAACTGGCCCGGCCCGCCAGAGTACTTACCCTGGCAAGCTGTGTGCCAGAGGTTGCTGACCCCTGCATGAAAGGGTGTAGTTTATCAGCCACTATTCTGTGGACAGAAAACCCTTTCTAGTCCCCTCCTCTAATCCCATGAAGATGCTGAGTGCCCACGTAAGGGTGGAGAAGAGGGGATCAACCTTTAAAAAAGCCCCATAGGCTTGTCCCTGCTGACCAAGACAAATCTCTCCATACCGCTGAGGCTGCTGGGGGTGATGGGGAAACAGCTGCATGGTTAAATTGGAAAATTTGCCCCTCAAGGCCCATGCTTCTCTGGCTCACATGGGTGAAACTTCCATTGAAGAAAATTAAAACTTCATTTCTCCTTGTGACAGAAACGCTGGGACTCACTCTCCGCTTGTTCAGCAGGGCCTGGATTTGTTAATCATTCCCAAGCCTTTTTGAGGAGAAGATAGTGTGGAGGGCCCAAGCAATATGAGAAAGACTGTCCCTTTTAATATTGGCTGCTTCACTAAGTCTTTTTTTTTTTTGAGGTCAGGGTTGGTGTGGATGGCAAGTTGCTGCATTTGGGATTTTTATCCTATACATTTGGCTTATTTTAATTGTCTGTGCAAGTATCAAGAGCAGTGGGCAGGCACTTCTAAATACATCTGAAGAAACAAGTGAAAGTAGAGGAAAGGATTTGGACCCAATAGGCATTGTCTAAATCGGCAAATGTTCAACTTATTATTTAATATAGGCTGTTACAAGAATTTCCCTATATAAAAATATAAAAATTTTATTTGTAGTGTTTTCTAATTATGCTTTATAGCTTTTTAAATTTATCATTGTTCCTCAGTAGCTCTGCTTTGATTTCATTTTTGGCTACAAAAGGAAACTGAATACATTGTGTTATCCTGACACTCTTGAAGAATGTTTGACCTTGTTTAAATTTTTTTTTTAAATAGGAAAAACCCATGAGACAACATGACAAGAATGCTCCTTTTGCCTGTACAAAATTATGCTTTCACTGGGAAACAGACATGTTCTCCATCTGAAAAGAAGGGTTCATTTCCCATGCCCTTCGTTCTTTAAAGGCATAATAACAATAGCATACATTTTGAAGTCTGCTTCCTCCACTATTTCATTCCCAAACTGTGAACAAAACTTGTGTGTTCTTGAGATAGCAACAGAGATTAATGAGCAAAGGGCATTATTGGAAAAATAGTATAAGACTTACAGAAAGTACTATACTTAGAAACACTGGAAATTCATAATATTCCATAGTGAATTAAATCTTAGTGGTCTGGGGGCAAGTATGCATGCAAGCACCCAGACTGAAGCTGGTCAGAAAATGATGTGGGTTTTATTCTCCCCCAACATTGAAAATTCAACATTGTATTTAAAAAACAAAAAAAAAAATACAAAAAAAAAAGTTTGATTTCAGTGGGGAAGTTTCTTGCATTTGTCCAAACACCCCATGTTTTTTGTTTTTTCTATAACAGGTCAACATTTCCCACAGAAAGCAGACATCGTAGACACTCTACAAATATACATCACCTGCCTCAAATTGCTGACAATGTATGTACGAGATTGTGACCTTTGCTGATCATTCAAATAAAGGGATAAGGGAGCATAAGGATAAGCAAAGGGTCACACCAGGAGGGGACCCTTATTAACTCCAACCAGGATAGATGAGATACTGGAACGTCTATTTGAGATGGAGGAAGCAGGACAGAAAAAGTTCTACATGGAAATGCCTAGGAATAGCCAATATTTAGGAAAAAGCTTAGGGTGAGCTTTATGCTTTGATGTTACTTAAATTAACAATAAAGGTAAACCCCAGGAAGGGAACAACTTTGTACTACATCCCTTGTGTATATCCTCTGTTCAGGGCAGGTGGAAATGCCACCTGCTCACAAGGATGATGCAGCATTTAATGAAATTCACAAAAGATGCTGAACTGGGAGAGAATAAAAAAACAGTAACAGTCATAGAGAAATTAGAAATAAAAGAAAACTTTCCAATGGGAAGGACAAAAATGTAACAGTAGTAATGCTGAAACAGACTTTCAAATGATAGTCTAATTAAGTGTGAGTTTGCAGTACCGTATGACAGGAAGAAAAGGCAACACAAACAGGCTGCAGTAACAAAGGCACTTGGAACAACCACAAAGTTATTGATAAGTTGAAGGAAGCTCTGGCAAGAGTAACAGAATTGAGGAGTGACATAAATTTATAAATATTTCAAGGCTATTAACAGTAAAAAAAGCAGAGCAATTATTATGAAAGTGCATCATAGTAACTGAGTATCAGAGTAAAATTCTAAGAAATTTTAAGCTAAATTTCTGGAAAAATAATGACACAAATACATTTGGCTGTGGAATAATCTGGCAAAGATAGTGGTGGAGGTTCATTGCTTGAGACATATAAAAACTACACCGGACAAAACGCTGAAAAACATACAACAGAGAACAGAAGTAGGGTGGGGCAGAGTG
Organism: Gopherus evgoodei; assembly: GCF_007399415.2. Lineage (NCBI taxonomy): Eukaryota > Metazoa > Chordata > Testudines > Testudinidae > Gopherus > Gopherus evgoodei. The sequence continues at coordinate 71,083,755 of NC_044322.1, forward strand.
ATCTATTAGATCTTTTCCATCTGTATGAATCAGAATGCTTCATATTGCCTGGGGTATTACTCACAATATTAAACAATTACAAAGAAACAAGTGGTTAAATCTGGGGTGCTGTTACAATTGATCATGGCTGGGAGTCTGCTTTAATTTTAACCCAACTGGCTCACCTATATTCCTAATTAGCAACTCTCTGAGAAATGCCAGAAAAATGGAGTTCACTGTGATGAAAGCAAAGCAATTTGGAATTTAATTTCCTATAAAGGGTCTGTACTTAACACTTCTTTTAATTAATTAGCCCCCAAAATCACACAGTTACATGAATATATTTGTCCATGAGAACAGAACATTTTAACAAACTAGTTACAGTGAAAGCTCTATTAGAAGCTATCTTTATTAGCCAACTTTCTGTCTTAAGACAACAATCTTAAGTATCACCAAACATATTGAGTACAACTCTGGATCATTTCTTTTTAATCAATTCACCTCAAGCAACTGATTTATTTTTTGTAAGTCACTAGAGTGGTCACTTAAGATTAGCTTTTATTGCATATAAGAAAGTGATGCTTACAGCATCTGTTGCTAAAGTATAAACAGTTGCCAATAAAAGAAGAATTACATGTTTATACCTTAGCCAATCTCTCCAATAAATAAAGTTTCAGTGGTTGGGAAATATCAGGTGAGAAGAAGGATTATTATTCCTTTGGCTGCACATATTTTATATATTATATATGTGAAAGTAGAATGAATTATATAGTAAGAATAGAAAGGATTAAAGAAATGTTGTCTGTACCTTTAAGTAAAATTGTTGGAATGCTGCAATCCAGGTGTCAGGAATATAGACATTAACATAGAACAATTGCACCGTTTAAGGGCAATTGGTGAAGCATTAGCCTTAAATCGATAACAGTTAGTAAGGAAATAGGATATGCATGCTGTGCCCCAGGTGAATTTTACTGTTTTGATTTGTTTGTCCCTTTGTCTACTTCCTGCTCTTTTATCTGTATAAATAAGACTGTTTGGGCCTTGCATGGACACTCACATATTCTGAATGTTATTGGCGGAGCGCTGCGCTCATAAACAGAGTGGTCTGACAAATTGTGAGTCCTGATTCTAACTTTGACAATTTGGAGGTTCCACCGAGATGGCAACCGTCTTCCCTGGGGCTGTGTGATTCCTGACTGTTTTTGTGGGATGACCGTGGCAGCCGGCACCTGGGCATTTGGCCCAAGCGGTCCCCCACTAGAGCGGAAAGGCACACAGCCACAATGAGGTCTATGCCATCGAACCTGTTGGTTCCCATTCTGTTCTGGTAGGGATCCCAGGATCTGACATTAGGAATCTGGTCAGGTAATTATTTCTGTGTTTTGTCCGGACTGAGCACTGTCCTGTCTCTGTGTCTATCCGTCCTCTTGTGGAGTGTTTGAGTCTGGGTGCCGTCTCTGTCCAGGGATTGGCTGACCAAGGGGTTCCTGTCCCCGCGGTGTGAGTGAGTGGAATCTGCACAATCGCAGCCGCACCGCACTTTGGGTAAAACCCCTGGTGTGAAAGCAAGGGCAATTGAGGCAGTAGCCTGTGGGCTCCTTTTGTGTGTTGCAGCGGGCATCACTCTGATGAACCCGAATTTCCTTCATGTGTGATTGGTGTGTGAAGTCCTCCTGTATTGGTAACCAGACGTCTAAGTCGGGACAGTTCCCTAAATGAACGCCGGCTCATTTTATGTATTTAGGATGGGTCCAGACTCCTGTAAAACGGTCCAGACTCCTGTAAATTTCTGGGAAAATGGTCTAGGCTAACTCAGGGGGATCCCAAAACTCAGTGGCCACTGTTAAAATCTTGGAACAAAGACTGTGTGTACGTCTTAAAGGACAAACTCGGCCAACCTAAAACTAAATTGGCTAAAGGAGAGGTTAATTGTTTCATGCAGTGGTGGGAAGAGGCAAATCATAGGTGGACAAAATCAAAACTGGCCTCTCTCAATTATTCAAATAATAAGTTAAAAGTTTTATTAAAAGCCTCCTCTCCCACCACCAGACCGAGCGCTCCCCTTTGCCCCGTTCTCCAAACCCCGGATCGATCCAACCCCCTTCATACTCCCATCTCATTGTAAAAACGACCAAAAAGCCCCTTGTTCTGTTCCCCTTTGTTGTCTGCCTCAAAAACTGATTCTTTAGTGTTCCACTACCAATTCAGCAAGGAGGGTGGGCTCCTCAACTAGCCCCCACCCTTCCTGGTCCCTTTCCTTGAACATTTCTTTCAAAATTGTGAAATGACCACAATATCACTCACAAACGGTTCATTGGGGGAAAAAAAAAAAAAAAGCAGGATCGGGCCCAGGCAAGCAGGCAAGCAACAGATAAAGAAACTGAAAAACAGGTTGAAAGCCCTAATGTGTGCAAAGCTAAAGCCACAGGCCCAAATCATCTCCCAGTATTTTCTATTACATGGACTAAATAAGAAGTGACACTGGCGATTAATAATCTTAGTGTCAAAAGGGGGATATGTAGGAGCAGGATTTTATAATGTCCCATAAGAATTACAGTATAATTTGATTTCATCCTGCTAGCCACCTTTTTTAAATACCAGAAAGAAATGACCCCCTGGGACTATAAGATTCTGTTTTCCCATAAGCATTACAAATTGGGCCCTCTCTAACTCTTTGTTTTAAAATTTAGGTAGTAAAAGACAGAATTCTCTGTTGTGTCTATGTTAAATAAATTAGAGGAACATTGAAGGCCTGGGTCTCAATGTAAATTGTCTTAGTCATCAATTGTAAAACTTAGCAAGGTTTAATTTGCAATGCATTTTTGTTCAATATAAAATACTACTGTTTGTATTCTCAATCTATTTGTGTAAATGAGGAATGTATGCATCAGGAAAAGATAAGGTATAAAGGCCATTGTTACAGCCAGAATCAAGGGAAGGCTGTTAAACTGTCTGGCATCTCAGCCCACGTCCAGACTAACCCGCGGCATCGGCGAGTTAAAATCGATTGCTCGGGGATCGATATATCGCGTCTAGTGTGGACGCGATGTATCGATCCCCGAGCGCGCTTACATCGATTCCGGAACTCCATCAACCCGAACGGAGTTCCGGAATCGACACAGAGAGCCGCGGACATCGATGCCGCGCCGTCCAGATGGTTGAGTACCTCGATTTTAGAAATTCGACTTCAGCTACGTTATTCCCGTAGCTGAAGTTGCGTATCTAAAATCGATTTTAATACCTAGTCTGGACGTGGCCTCAGAGTGGATACATGGTTTGCAGCGTAAGAATGCACCACCCCCAGTGAACCAACCACCACCTCAGGACCACGCAGAGTCAATTTTTTTGACTCCAGAAGAAAACGTAGAGGAACAGCCTGCAATACCTTACAATCTACGCTCTTGTAAGGGTTGCCAGAAGCAGGTGACTACATAAAGCAAGGCCCAAGAAGAAGCAGTAGTGAGCCTAGCGCCTGCTGCCTGGTGGACATAAAACTGTAACTGCAGTTCCCTCAGTTGAGGTTGTCAGAACCAGAAGGGCCCTGCCTCCAACATGCGCCTCTGGTGGTACCTGTTCTTCGGCTGCTGGTGTCTTAAGGTCTGGGAAGTCCACAATGACAATTCTTTTATCCAGCACCAAGTGTGGATAGCTCAGACCCTTACTATTTCTAAATGCTGGGTCTGCAGCCACATCCCAGCCCACTCTCAAACTGGTGTTCCTGTCTTGGCTATCCCACTCAGTTCCCCAGACCTCACTGGAGAACCTTGTCCGTTTAACACAATATGGAACAGTAATAACACCTGGGAAGAGGCTATTGGCAGTTCCTTTATCCCACTTGGGGGAGTAATACACCAGGCAAAAAAAAAAGCTCCTACGGTTACAAGCAGTGGTTGAAATAATGGCAAATGAAACCGGAGAAAGTTTAAAAAACCTGGCCAAAGAAACAGGGGTAATCAGACAGGTTGCCCTCCAAAACCGTCAAGCATTAGACATAGTGCTGGCGGCCAAAGGAGGGACCTGTGCTCTCATTGGAAAAGAATGTTGTGTGTTTACCTGACAATACCAATAAGGTAATAGATCACGCTAGCCACTTAGAACAAATCGCATATCTTCCTCATGAAGAGCTGAGTTCTTTATGGAAGTGGCTAAGTAACCTGTTCAATTTCTCTGGCATAAAAAACTGGTTGTTTCAGGGAGCCCTAACTATCCTGTTTGAAATCTTAGTGATTTTTTGTATGCTTTCAGTTAATCTCCTGTTGTATGCAAAATTGTGTCACCCAGATGGCTGCCCCAAAACAAAGTGCTAATATAATGATTTTAAATATCGCTAATAAACTAAAAAATAAGGAACGGTTAATTTATGAAACTCAGTAAGGGTTGGTCATGGCGTACGCCTGACCAAAAGGAGGGATTGTGAAAGTAGAATGAATTATATAGTAAGAATAGAAAGGATTAAAGAAATGTTGTCTGTACCTTTAAGCAAAATTGTTGGAATGCTGCAATCCAGGTGTCAGGAATATAGAATTTAACATAGAACAATTGCACCGTTTAAGGGCAATTGGTGAAGCATTAGCCTTAGATCGATAACAGTTAGTAAGGAAATAGGATATGCATGCTGTGCCCCAGGTGAATTTTACTGTTTTGATTTCTTTGTCCCTTTGTCTACTTCCCGCTCTTTTATCTGTATAAATGAGACTGTTTGGGCCTTGCATGGCCACTCACATATTCTGAATGTTATTGGCGGAGCGCTGCGCTAATAAACAGAGTGGTCTGACAAATTGTGAGTCCTGATTCTAACTTTGACATATATCACAAAAAACAAATAAATAAAACCCCCAACCCGTTCACAAAGATTTTACAGATATTCACATATCACACACACACATACACACAGGTGCATTATACAGATGCATTCAAAATCTTTATGCGGAAGGACGGGGATATTTATAAAACATTTTGAAAAAATCTCCAGGCTATGGTAGACATAGGCCTGGTCTACACTACGCGTTTAAACTGACTTTAGCAGTGTTAAACCGATTTAATGCTGCACCCGTCCACACAACAAGGCCCTTTATATCGATATAAAGGGCTCTTTAAACCGGTTTCTGTACTCCTCCCCGACGAGAGGAGTAGCGCTGAAATCGGTATCACCATATCGGATTAGGGTTAGTGTGGCCGCAAATCGATGGTATTGGCCTCCGGGCGGTATCCCACAGTGCACCATTGTGACCGCTGTCAAAGTTAGAATCAGGACTCACAATTTGTCAGACCACTCTGTTTTATTAGCGCAGCGCTCCGCCAATAACACCCAGATAATGTGAGCGGCCATGCAAGGCCCAAACAGTTTTATTTATACAGATAAAAGAGCGGGAATTAGACAAAGGGACAAAGATATCAAAACAGTAAAATTCACCTGGGGCACAGCATGCATATCCTACTTCCTTACTAACTGTTATCGATCTAAGGCTAATGCTTCACCAATTGCCCTTAAACGGTGCAATTGTTCTATGTTAATGTCTGTATTCCTGACACCTGGTTGCAACATTCCAACAATTTTGCTTAAAGGTACAGACAACATTTCTTTAATCCTTTCTATTCTTACTATATAATTCATTCTACTTTCAAACCGCTCTGAACAACAATCTGAACTCAGATGCAGTGGCCAGGTAAACAGGAAAAGCCCCGCAAACTTTTGAATTTCATTTCCTGTTTGCCCAGCGTGGAGCTCTGATCAGCATGGGTGGCGATGCAGTCCCAAATCCAAAAAGAGCTCCAGCATGGACCATACGGGAGATACTGGATCTGATCGCTGTATGGGGAGGCAAATCTGTTCTATCAGAGCTCCATTTCAGAAGACGAAATGACACAGCATTTGAAAAAAATCTCCAGGCTATGATACAGAGTCCACAGCACAGTACTGTGTGACAAGCATAACGGAAAGCCAAAGAATCAAACAGACGCTCATGCAGGGAGGGAGGGGGTACTGAGGACTCCAGCTATCCCACAGTCCCCAGCAGTCTCCAAAAAGTATTTGCATTCTTGGCTGAGCTCCCAATGCCTGTAGGGTCAAACACATTGTCCGGGGTGGTTCAGGGTATAGCTTGTTAATTTACCCCTCTCCCACTCCATGAAAGAAAAGAGAAAAAAATCATTTCTTGACTTTTTTCAGTGTCACCCTATGTCTACTGCATGCTGCTGGTAGACACGATGCTGAGGCAGTGAACAGCAGTACCCTCCCCCCTCCCCTCCCCGGTGGCAGACGGTACAATATGACTGCTATCCATCATCATCATCAGCCCGTGAGTGCTCCTGTCTGGCCTCAGGTGAGGTTGGCCGGGGGCGCCTGGGTAAAAATAGGAATGACTTCCGGTCATTCCCAGTAGATGGTACAGAACGACTGGTAACTGTCTTCATCATAGCAACAGGGGGCTGAGCTCCATCAGCCCCCTCCCTTTCATGTGTAAAGAAAAGATTCTGTACTGCCTGGACTATCATAGCAGCTGGAGGCTGCCTCCCCCTCATTTCATCTCACTAAAAAGTCAGTGTTTCTTATTCCTGCATTCTTTATTACTTCATCACACAAACGGGGGGACACTGCAACAGTAGCCCAGGAGGGTTGGGGGAGGAGGGAAGCAACGGGTGGGGTTGTGGCAGGTGCATGTCCTAGAATGCCATGCAGCTCATCATTTCTGCGGGATCAGACACGGAGCGGCTGTGCTCTCTGGTACACTGATTTTCTAGTACACTTGCCCCATATTCTAGGCAGGACTGACTCTATTTTTAGATAAAACATAAAGGAGGGAATGACCCAGGGAGTCATTCCCATTTTTGTCTTTGCACCCCCAGCCGACCTCAGCGAAGGCCAGCCAGGAGCACCCATGACAGCAGCAGACGGTACAGAATGACTGATAACCGTCATCTCATTGCCAATTTACAATGGCACAGCAGACGGTATAGAACGACAGGTAACCGTCTCTGCTACCTTGCAAAGGCAAATGAATGCTGCTGTGTAGCGCTGCAGTACTGCCTCTGTCAGCAGCATCCAGTACACATATGGTGACAGTGACAAAAGGCAAAACAGGCTCCATGGTTGCCATGCTATGGGGTCTGCCAGGGCAATCCAGGGAAAAAGGGCACGAAATGATTGTTTGCTGTTGCTTTCACGGAGGAAGGAATGAGTGACGACATTTACCCAGAATCACCCGCGACACTGTTTTTGCACCATCATGCATTGGGATCTCAACCCAGAATTCCAATGGGCGGTGGAGATTGCGGGAACTATGCGATAGCTACAGGATAGCTACCCACAGTGCAAGGCTCCAGAAATCGATGTTAGCCTCAGTACATGGATGCACACCGCTGAATTATTGTGCTTTGTGTGGCCACGTGCACTCGACTTCATACAATCTGTTTTACAAAACAGTTTATGTAAAATCGGAATAATCCTGTAGTGTAGACATACCCTGTAGGCACACTAGCTCCCGTGTTCCTTCTGTTGCTTCTTACTGAATCAAAAAAGTTGGGGTTGCTGGAGCGATTGGAATGTAAAGCAGTTATGTCCTGCTGGCCCTAAATCTCTGATCTACTGAGTAGGGAATGAGGAACTACAATCAGTTTATCAGAAGGGTAGCCATGTTAGTCTGGATCTGTAAAAGCAGCAGAGTCCTGTGGCACCTTATTGACTAACAGACGTATTAGAGCATGAGCTTTTGTGGGTGAATACCCACTTCGTCGGATGCATGTACAATCAATCTGTCACCACGTACAAACAGATAGGTGGATTGTAATTTTGTTTTCAAGATCAGAATAAAGTCACTTAGAGCTCACTTCTGCCACATTTACTCACACTGAGCTGTACTTACTTGCAATATAAGGGATTACTTGCATTATAAGGGTGTCAGAATTAGGCCCTTAGCCAGGAGTGGTGTCAGGGTTTTTGGCGCCCTAGGTAGGGGTCCTTCCGTGCTCCCGGTCGTTGGCAGCAATTCCGCGGCGGGGGTCTTTGGGGCACTTTGGCGGCGGGTCCCGGAGAGAGTGAAGGACCCACCGCAGAATTGCCGATGATGAACCAGAGTGCAGAAGGACCCCCCACCGCCGAATTGCCACCGAGGGCGGCAAAATGCTGCCCCCCCAAATCCTAGTGCCCTAGGCGACCGCCGAGGTCACCTAAATGGAAGTGCCGGCCCTGCCTTTAGCATTATTATTGAATTTAAAGTTATGTATTAGAAACCTAAATCCACTGCCCAATGAAGTCAATGGGAATCTTTTTTTGTTAATCTCAATGGATCAGGTCCCAAAGAAGCACAACATAGATTGTATTGATCTAGTGACCACAAGTCCCAGTTTGCAGGAATACCCAGAACTGGATCCAATCCATTGCCCTAGATCAATGTCTTGAACTTTTCAAAGCATAATACTGACCCTACACAGGGGGATCCCCAAGTAATTTTTTTTAAAACAAAAAAAAATTGTTTTAATCATTAGAAAGTGGTCTCCATCTGTAGAAAGGGCATTTATTTTGTATGACATTAAAATACTATGTTGACATATGTGGGTTCAAAAATACAAAGAGATCACTTTCATATTAGTTCATATAGGAGACATAAGTCCAACATACATATCATATTTATGGTTATGCACAAAAATAGTATTGTGTGCGAGTCAACATTGGTCTATATAAAATTGGTGAAATCTTGGCACCAGTGAAGTCAATGGGACTTCTGTCATTGAATTCAGTGGGGTCAGGATACCTAACGTACCTAACACAAAACCAAAAAAGCAAACAATGAAAAAGGCATCTATCCGTACAACTCCCCTTAATTTCGACAGTCAGAGGCATACATCCCTCCACTTGAACACTCACCATATACACCAGACAACTCCACTCCTACCCCAAGCTCCCTAATACAACTAACCAACCAGACTTCTGCTATATTTCATTCCTACTATCTTTTCCACACAGTTCTACAGAAACTCACTCACTCCTCTTTTAGACTTTAGCCAATGACTTTAAGTGAAGGAAGAGCAGGCTTTAGCAGGTTTACAAGTTTAAAAATGTATTAAAAATGGAAAGTGCAGAAATCTCAGAGAAAGTGTTTGAAATCAATAAGAAAAGATTTGCCTAACATAGGCCTCAATCCTTAACTGTTGGAGTAAATGACTTGAATGGGAGCAGGATGGTGATGAGAAAAATCTCAAGAATTACAGTGAGACCTTACAAAGCCTTCTCTAAATTCTACTGTAGTCAATGGAGAGACTTTCATTGATCTCCCTAGGTCCTCAATTTATTATGCAGAGATGCCCAGCGGTGTCACCTGTTAATCAGAAAAACCCAATTATACTCAACCTGTGTTCTCAAATGTAAACCACTGTGCCAACAAAACTCTCCTGTCAACAACTATAGAAAAGTATGCAAAAATCAAACCACTACTTCTGGTCATGCATCTATTAAATGTGACACCAACTACAATTGATGCATACGTATAAAAAACTTTAGAGCTTACAGCTGTGTGTGAGTGTGTGTCTGGTTCACAGCGGTCCTGGAATTAACAGAAGTTGAGTGCAATATCTGTAGCCATTGATTATTTCAGCAGGGGGAACTGGCACTTGACCTCTGCTTGTGAACACCTATAGATGGCTGAGATTTGATCCAAGATAACAAAACAGCATCTTTAACTTCCCTTTTATGTTTGTTTCTCAGCTCGCAGTGTTACAGCATTTCACAGTCCCTGTCCGGCTCATGAAATACCCTTTTTTCCCCATTATAGTCTCCTTCATGGGTTATAGAACAACAGCCTCAATAGAAATCCTCACTTGGGAATTGCAATTTTATTGTTTAGCCAATTATAGTTCTGAAGTCGCAAAAAAGGAATAAAGCTTGATCTGTCCTTAGTGGAAATCTAGACCTAGTTTTAACGTTAAGCAGGCCTGGTCCTGCTTATTCCTCATTCCTTCTCAGTGTTTATCCACCAGAAGTGATTACTTTGCTTGGTTTTAGATTATTAGTCAAGCCACAATAGCAAATGAAATTGTATTTTGCTAATAACTGACAATTATATGGACATGGGAGCCTTTAATAAGCTAATTCTAGTAACTACCCTTTGTTTGTGGTATAAATGTTGCTTTAGATATGGTGTCCAATAACTGTCTAGGTAAGAGCATAGAAACATACACAAGAAACATAGCTCTTTCCCAGGTTTTACGTCTGGTTCATTTCATTTAGTTATTGCTGCTGCTGCTGTTGGTTTTTTATTAATCTTTACTGGAGCAGACCTGCCCAGTGTCCCATGTTTGGCAGATCTGTCACAAATTCATTGTAAAATGTAACACATTTTTGACAAGAGAAGGAGAGAGCGACCCCCCGTCCTCTGCCTGCTGTTAATATGTCTGTGCACTTCACAACCTTTATTAACCAAAGTCACTTTTCTCTACCTTAGTGGAAGGCAATCATCTGTCATCCATTTTACAAATTAGATAACTGAAGGTCTCTTCAGGCAGCGAAGGGACTAAAATCTCCTACCCTAATACAACAGACCCAAGGGTCATCCACCTCTCCAAACTGCTTTTTTGAAGACACGAATTATATTAAGTGCTTATGTGACCTACATTAACACAATGCTAGTCTTTAGTCCCCTTGATGGTTAGATTTCAAACAGGGGTTTGTGTGTCTGCTACCACCTCCATGGTAGTGAGCTTTGTCCTTTAGCTAAAGCAGCAGAAATTTGTGCTTTTAGATCCAGAGGTCCCTGATTTAGTCCTCAAAGACAACCCAAACATGGGCATTGTTATGCTTGCTAAGCTGTCTCCAACACAGACCAGTTCCTAATAGGAGAATTCAAGCCGAGTTGATTTCTTCTCTGGCATTGCTTCCAAAATCTGAAAATCACTGAGACGGAGAATTTCCTTCTCCTGCCCCAGTTAGAGCACAGTGGACTGACTTGTGTCTTCTTCAAGATGCACACTAATGGTCTGTTTGTGCATAATGCTTACTATGTGCTGCTATAAGAAGATATCAGAAGTGTTCCACTGAGAATCCATTTTTGAACAATATTGTGTAAATTCAATCAGCGTATTTCACTTCATACCATGGGCAATATTATCCAAACAGTAATGGAAATTAACAGTTTTTGTTTTCTGAAGATCAGGCGTGATTTTATAGAGGGTAGCTGGGGAAGGAAAATGCCTCCATGTCTTAGTCTATCTGTCTTTCAATCCATATGGCTGTCCACCTGAAAGAACTTGCACAAGCTACTAAATCAGCTAAATCATCAGCATTTAAATCCAATTTATCCTTCAAGGGATGTGTTGGAATCATGAAATCATTACAACCTTCACTGTATGGCCTTGCAACATGAAGGTATTTTAAAATTTAGATAAAGGTCTCCTACACTGTCAAAACTTAAATTTTCTCTAAGACTTTATCCCTAATTATGTTATTATCTGTATTATAATCTTGACAACAGCAGTCAGGAAAAGATTTGTATCTTTAAGATGCATTGTCATGAACATTAACTACATAAAGGGGTCAATATGGTTTATGTCATGAACAAATGTATAGTTTCACTTTGCATTCAGATAGCTATAGATGTGAGTGCAAAAGGGGCTTGTTTTCTTTTGCCTTTAAAATTTATAATTTACAATGAGTGGCTTGCTTCTTTTATCAATATCAGATTAATATGCAACTGATGCATTGCATAAAATTAAGAAAAAACACCCTTCTTGTGGAAAGAGAAAAGCGTTTGTTTTTCCTATTCCTTGTGATAATCAAGAGGGGTAGAATTAACTGCCAGAGCACAATCAGGCTAGGGCAGGGGAATTAGCTGAGTTCTCTGTTCATAGTACCAAATGCCAGCTGAATTTTTACATAAGCCTTTTTATTATGTCCAGTGCTCTGGCTTGCTATTGACATTTCCTTCAGAAAATATCTGTCAGATACAGATATGATTTCATGTAATATTTATTGAAAAGCAACATAGCCAAACACACACACACTCAGTGGCTCCTATTGAAATTAAAACTAAACCCTTACCCTGAAATTTTATAATTATTTCCTGTGCTTATTTTTACAACTGAGGAAAAGATCTTATGGCGATCAGCATATTTTAAAAACATTGCACACAAAATAAAATGCTTGTTACAGCAAACAAAAAAACTGCACACCAATGCATGATTTTATATCTTTCAAAAATTTCAAATAAAATAAAAATCAGTTGTTCCAATGATGCAGTGGATTAATTCATTAGCGTTAGAGCTCTGCAGAAACAACCTCCATGCTTAGATCATAAGAGGAAGTGTGGTGGATGGCTAAATTTAATCAATATATTTGCCTTTCCTACAAAGTTGCTCTACAATTTATTTGTCATCAGGAAAGGTGCCATCTACTGCGCCAGAAAGGAACTTCTTTACCTCTGCAGGAAACAGTAATCCAAGACCTTCTCAGTTTTGACACATTTGTGCTTTATATATCTTTGGATACAGATACGAATCATATCACCACTATAGCAATTCTTATAATACAGAGACATAGCTAACAAATAATCCCCAATGAGAATCTCTAACTTTGGCACAACTCTCTGTCTTGCCATTATTAAAAGTAGTATATGAACAAAGTCCTACGAAAATACGTTTCCTTACTTTGAGAGACAATTAACAAGCAAAATAGATTTTAAGAGGTTTAAGAAGAGCTGGTACAATATTTTCTGTAAAGCTGGTTCTTTTTGTAAAAGAAAAAGTTAAAAGTGTCTCAGAAACCGTAGTAAATTGATTCAATATATATAGTCTCAGATGCATCAGAGCTTTATATAATCAATTATGTTACACTAGCCTACTCCTTCTAAGAAATTTCTCTTCCAAGCACCAGCTTTGTCACCAAAAGCTCTCTCTTTTCCAAGGATCCCAGCACAAGCTGAGACTAAAACCGTTCTCCTTGGTGTGTATTTGTACGCTCAAAACTCTATGTGGCACAGGTTCGAGATCTGTTAATTCATGTTCAAGTCAAGGAAAAGTTGATACAAAGGACTTAGAAAAAGCAAATCCATGTTACCTCTGTGATCAGTTATGAAAGAAACTAGATACTCCCTGGGCATGAACTAACACCTATAGCCCAGACAGACATGAAAATCCAAAGTCAGTCATCAGAAGTGAAATTCAAAATGGCCTTTGAAATTCTGGATTTAGAGGCAATAGCATGGCAGAGCTCCTCAGAGGTACCAAAGGAACAATGGTCCTTACATAAGGGACAAAAAATTTAGCATTTCTTCCAGGTAGTACTCCTGACCAAACATTCCACTGTTCCAAATACTGCAAACTCATCTTTAAATGATAATGAACTCTATCACCTGGTACAGGGATACACCGAGGTCACGTGGGGAATATACCTGCACTATTCTGGAAACAGCAATGGGAGGCTGCATCACAGCCAGGGCCGGTTCCAGGCCCCAGCGTGCCAAGCGCGTGCTTGGGGCGGCATGCTGCGGGGGGCACTCTGCCGGTTGCTGGGAGGGCAGCAGGCAGCTCCGGTGGACCTCCCGCAGGCGTGCCTGCGGAGGGTCTGCTGGTCCCGTGGCTCTGGTGGACCTCTCGCAGGCATGCCTGCGGATGCTCCACCAGAGCCATGGGACCAGCGGACCCTCCGCAGGGATGCCTGTGGGAGGTCCACCGGAGCCGCGGGACTGGCGAGCGCCCCGTGGTGTGCCGCTGTGCTTGGGGCAGCGAAATGGCTAGAGCTGGCCCTGATCACAACTTACTGCAAAATGATCAGAGGGAATTGATTTCTATAGATATTCCTTTCTCCAGAACTAAGCTAAGAAAAGCCTACTTCACTATTTTGCAAAATAGTCAGCTGAGGTATGCTATACAAACTGTTTCTTTTGTTTTATTATCATTAGCTCTCTATTTTTAATAAAACTTGTTTTAAAGAAGATTTTGGTCTGTCTGCGTGAGATTAGCCAGACAACAAGATGAGAACACCTCTACCTCTATGAAGAGTTGCTGAAGGGTATGGAATTTCTGTTGCCTAACCCTCACATTCCTGGTCTGAGTCATATGAGGCACTGGACAGAAATGCCCTCTTCCATTAAGGTGTACTGGGAGTTGGAGCAAGCAAAGACCGGGGAGAAGCCTACAGATCAAGGAAGAGACATGAGCTGATAGGGTGCAGGTGGATTTCATCCCATTGTGCTTACTACCTTACATCGTTCCATTGAAGTCAACTGTAGTTGGGCTCTTAGCTTGAAGGTGCCAAAGGAAAAAATAACCTATCAGATATAGGTTTTTGCCCTCTGTAGTTGAAATCAGGAAATACCCCTTGGTATTTCTTATCAAGGAAGCTTTTAAAAGTGGGACACTGAAGCCCAGAGTAAAAGTCTGTGAGAGTTGGAGACAATTCTTTCTTAATAGAGGGGAAATAGCCGTGGAATGAATATCCATCCACATCAGGTTGATAAACCCACAATCTGACCATTTTTGGTGTGGGGAGAAACCTTCTCATTTGAGAAAGCTTTTCCACCACAACATCACAACTGCCAATCTCTTTTAGGTGGAAAGAACTCTCATACTGCAGAGTTTTGTATTGCTGCACTTCACTAAAATACATAGATAGAAAAAATCTATGAGCCAGACTTTTGTTGTTGTTAGTGGTGGTGGCTGCATGTTCAGATTCTGAGAATTTGGGCCTGACTCTTCTCTCACACTGGTGAAAATCAAGAGTAACTCCACTTTAAGAAGAAAAGTGGTATAATTGAAAGGAGAATCAGATCACTTGTTGGCTACATATCTCAACACTTTCTTTATTACCAAAAAGGAAATTAAAACTATTTAAAGCATAAACATAAAGATTGATCTTCAAAATCAGAACTTAGAAAAGATCTCCAATTTAACAGGCTACAGCATACATTATATTATTTTATAGGAGTAGAGAGTAATTTCACAGTCCACCAAAGCAATACGGAACAGCAGTGAAAATTAGCAAGAAAACGCCAGGATGTGTGGCTGTAGTATAAAAACAGCATGCCTAGATGTTCACCTTGTGTCTCTGACCACCCAAGAACAGGAACATCCTTAATTAATACAAATTGAAGTTTCATGTAATGGGGAATGTTTGTGTGTATACACACACACACACACACACACATGCTATCAATATGCCAGTTTTCCTCTTATTTGGAATAATAGATTCTTATGAAGTGTGACTGTTTGCCAAAAAAAAAAATTGTATTTAAAATAATGGTCTGGAAATCTAATTAGAAAACAACTTTATATAGCAAATAGAAATATAAATATATAAATATAAAGTGTAATCATCTACACTTCTGCAAAGTAAATGTTGGTCATTACCTAATCAGGTTATTCACTCACATTTAACAGTGGTAGGAGGCAGATCTTCAGCTGATATAAACTGTCATCATTTCACAATGGAAACCTGATAGTGCATGGAGTCTGGAGATCTGCCCCCAGAGTGCTTTGCACTCTACACAGGTGTACATGACTCTAAGGTAGAAGAGAATCAGTCCCTCCCCCCTACCCAAACACACAATCTGCAAGTGGAAGCACCAGTATCTGGTAGAGAGGCTAATAGAGTTGTTGGCCTACTTGGACAGAGTTCTTAAAATTATGAGGATTGGGTGGGATCTGCAGGGGAAGAATGCACTACAAGTGTGCCATAAGGGAGTGCAATGAATTGATGGCCATCATTGAAAACTGAGGACCCAGTCATGGAAGGTGCTGAGTATTGCCTAACCTTAACTACACTCCAATGTGAGTAGGGGCTCAGCACCTCGCAGTAGATGCATGTTTTAAAGTGCAGTTCTATTCTGAATAATGACAAGGTAAAAAGGGCACCTTTTATTTAGCAGATTAGCTCCCTCCCTGTGTGTATTCAGATTTATATATGCTGATTTTAGTGACAATAATCTGTCTGCTTCTTTTTACTCCTATTGGCCCTGAAAACCAAATGCAGCTAAGAGGAAGGGAGATGGATTTTTTTCCCTTGTGCCTCAATCCAGTTGTTAACTAAGTCCCATTTCTTGGAACACTTTCTGCCCTCTGTTACACCAGTGCATTGAAGATAATGGGTAATCGTAACTGAGAGCTGAACTTGGTCTCAGGACATTTATTTGTGGAAGAATCATAAAGAGCACAGCTTTGTAGTGGTTCTAAGACGACTGCAGGCAAGTAAAAGGTCTTCAGAATTTAAAACTGAGTGACAATGTTTGTTGCTTGCTTACACTGATTTCACATTTCTCTGTTGTAAAGTTTGCATTCCAATCAAATATGAATAACTGAATTTTTTCCCTCCTGAGCCTCCTAAGAACATGAACCAAACATTTAAAACAATTTAATTTAAAGTGAATCAAACTGAAATCCAATCTCATAAATAATACAGGTCTTTTTGTGACAGATGATTATATTTGTTTCATCTGAAAATGGAGAAAAAAGTATGAGGAGATGTTTGATATTTATTTACTTGCAAACAGAAGGATAAATAATTTAGTGGTAATAAGGTTTCATTTCACAATACATTTGAACTACATGTGATTCAATAATCGACTTCCAACTTCATAAATAAACTGATTGCTAACTGGATATTATAATGAGGCTGGTGTTATATAGGTTTGATTTCTCATATTTTGCTTCTTTCTCTCTCCCTATTCTCTTGTCCGGAATTTTAAACAATACCACAAACTAAATAACTAACAAACAGACAAAAACATGCCACCTTGTCTAGTCTTTATCAGATTCCATCAAGGAATGTAGGCATAAATAAATTATGACAAAGATAAACAAATATATGTAGCTTTAAAAAGATACAGATAGTGGATGGATCAATATGAGCTGAACATTAGGGCATGCATTCAGTCTTTATAATGCAAAGGAAATTCAAAGGAAAACTCCACCACTCAAACAGAAAATCATTGCACTTCCGCTGCACCTACATCTTCTCATTAAGTAGTTGTTATGGAAAATGATGAGAAGAATCTGTCTCAAAAACAGCAATTTTCTCAAAGGTTCAAAGGAATATCACATGACATCAAACTGTCAATCTAGATACATTTTAAGGCAAACTTAAACAATTAACAAGGCTTGAAATGTCACAATGTCACGATGCATGAAGAAATGTATGGAAAAAAATACATCAAAAATGGCATTAACAATGCCAAATGTTTCTGTTGCTGCTCAAGGAATAATTATTATTGTATTAAGAAATATTTCAGAGTATCTCTTTATACTATTTTTTCCCCTATGTCTCAAGCTAGCTTCTCTCTTTAAGGCATATATTCATAAGGTTGCTGAGAAAGATAAATCTCAAACCAAACCAATCATTGAAGGCTCATAGTAACCCAGCAACTTGTTGCAAAAGCAGCAAAGAATCCTGTGGCACCTTATAGACTAACAGACGTTTTGGAGCATGAGCTCATTCTCCAAAACGTCTGTTAGTCTATAAAGTGCCACAGGATTCTTTGCTGCTTTTACAGATCCAGACTAACACGGCTACCCCTCTGATACTTGACAATTTGTTGCATTATCTGTAAGATAAGGTCACCTAAATAGTCTATGTCAAGTGGTCCTTCCATAACATTTCAAACTTTATCTACCAGACCCCTACACCCATCTCTGAGCCTGCAATTGGAAATCTGGAAACTTGCCACTCAGCAGCACAATTTCAACAGTGGTTTTTAAGCCAGTTTCTATTTAATTACATAGGTATAAGAAACTTCTATACTCAGCTATATCTAACACAATAAGATCAGAAATTATTTCAGTATTCCCAAGATTTATTACCATCCCTTTGGTAGTTTTAATGTCAGACGTTAATTTTGCACGGGCAACAACTGTAATCATCATCTGGAGACTTTCGGATGCAAAATCAGAACAACCAAAGGACAGCTAAATGCTTGGGTTAAACAAATAAACAAAAGTCCAAAATGCTCGATAGATAGTTCTCTTTTGTACAGGGAAACCACACTGAAATGGCATGAACCCCACAGATCAAGTGCATATTAACCCAACAGATCCATTTTCCGTGTCTGAGACACTGAAGTACTGAATGTATGGAAGGAATATGCCACAGATCATAATCTGAAGGCTGTAACAGAGAATGTTGGTGTCATGACATCAGCTACTTTAGAGCTCTTCTTATGAAGGTCAGCCACTCAAGCCAGATCAATGGCAGATAGACTCACACTATATCCCACTTCATTATGTTGTCAGAACTCAATTTTCTTTGTTTTGTCATGATCTCTAAAAAGTCAGTCAAGCATTTGACATCCTCTTTTAGAGTAGAAAGGACTCATATCTTGTGTGTGTACTGAGAATTAGGAGGAAGAGAAAAGGAAATACTGTATACAGGTTGTCCCTAGAAAAATAAGGGGACTAAAAGTACAACAGGTTTGAACTATAACGCATCTATGATATCATACACTATCGAAGCCTTTAAAGTAGGGGAAGGGAGCTGTTTGCTTTTTAATGCTAGTTGGGAGGTTCCTGGGGCGATAGAATAAAAGGTAAATTGAAAGCAGAGCATTGGTAAAGTTACAAAAGAATAAAGTCTGCTAAAAATCCATATTGTTTTCTGGATGAAAGTATACTCTTAGCACAGAACACCCTTGATGAAAGTACTTTGCTGATTAATAGGAATCAATTCCTCACTTACATCACCAAGGTTATAATTTGCTCATCTCAACCACTGCAAAGAATAAGATACTATAATTGCACTAGAAGCAGTGGAGTCTTAAAGAAGCATCAGCTGATTTTATTTCAATAATTCTTTGCAGTACAAACAAGTAATGGCTCCAGTGTGTTCAATGTTACATTCTTTAGACTGTTAGGAGCCTGGTGGCTCATAGCCAAGTCTGAAAGAGATTAACCGGTGAGTAAGAAAACTCCAAATGTTATATATATATATATATATCTAAAAACACATTTTAATAAAATGGCACTTTCGTAATACTTGGGTACATTCCTTTTACGAAGGATAAGGGAGACAGGAATGAAGCATCTATCTTTTCTATCTTCATACAACAAAGAACATCTGCCACTATGAAGTGAAAATGGGCTCTGAACTACAACAAACTGTACCAGTATACATAATATATAAGGTATAATATAAAACAAATTTAGGACCTCATTGAAGACCCACTGGAGTCTCCCCCAACAGACTTCAGTTAGTTTTATACCTTGGTATACTTTGCCAAAGGTTTGAGACATATATTGTACAAAACTGTTGGTTCTTGTAGTTACATATGCAGGGCCGATGCAACCCATTAGGCGACTTACGCGATCGCCTAGGGTGCTAGCATTAAGGGGGCGGCATTTTGGATCTTCAGCCACCCCGGTCGTTGTCGGCATTTAGGCAGAGGGACCTGGGGCAGGGGGGCGTGGGGAGGGTCACCTACAGCAAGGAAGGGGGGGGCGCGGCATGCAGGGGAACTGCTCCCTGCCCCAGCTCATCTCTGTTCCACCTCCTCCCCTGAGCACGCTGCCCCGCTCTGCTTCTCTCCCTCCCAGGCTTGGGGCACCAAACAGCTGATTGGCGCTGCAAGCCTGGGAGGTGGGAGAAGTGGAGCAGTGACAGCATGATCAGGGAGGAGGCGGAGCAGAGGTGAGCTGGGGCATGGAGCTGCTGCATGGCTCCCTGGGCTGAGGGGAGCTGCCACGGGTGGGGCGCCTCGGGGCGGGGGGGAGAGCTGCTGCAGAGGGGGCGCCTCAGGGCAGCGGGGGAGCTGCCATGGGGGGTTGCCTTAGGGCGGGGGGGGCAGAGAGCCCTCACAGGGCTCAGGGGATGCGTGGCGCAAGGTGGAAGTTTTGCCTAGGGCGCAAAACATCCTTGCACCCGCCCTGTATATATGCAGGTAGATTTGGACATCCTTATCCATAGTGAATAGCATCTTAACCCATTGACGGTGCTTTTTGTGGGGTAAGGTACTGTTTACCTTGAGGAAGGAGATTAGAATATGTTTCATAGGGATTTCACCTGAAGGGATAAGTAACTATGAGATTGACTGGTTCCTATGAACTTCAAAAATTCACATCCTCATTCCCAAACTATGCATTCTCCAAGGCCACTGGACAGTTGTCTTGTTTACATAAAAGAAGTTTTATTGAGGCTTCTGAGTCTCATAAGTGTACAAACATAAATCAATAGAGAGGTAGACTCAAGAATTTGGGAAACTCATTATCTATTAACAGTGGCAGTATACTGAATAGGTAGAGTGACACAACAATACCTTAGTAATACTGGTGTCCCACAAATGAGATTTCTTTTTTGGTTTCATTTAACTTTGATCTGTGCCTGAAGTAATTTAATGGGGTTTACACTGCTTAACATTAATAATCCAAATCCTGAGTATTTACTCATTCATAAAGCCAATTGGTATCAATAGAAGTGTTATCTAATTAACAACAGAGTGAAGATATCAGGATTTGTTTGTTTGTTTTTTGTTTTGGTTTTTTTTAGCACAGTGAGGAAGTGGAAGAAGGGGTAGATTCAGGTTAGGACAATTTTCTAGGTATCATCCCAAAATAATATGTAACTAAATGGTCCTTCCCATTGTTCAGATTTAAATCTGCACAATTTCCCAATGTTTATTTTTTAAATCATAGTACTGAATAAAATAATTTGGTTTCTGATCTATGTTGGGACAGAGTATTAAATGTGGTTGATTGATGCCGCCCCTGCAAATCTGGACAAAACCAAAATCAAAACTAACAAGATTCTCCCTCATCTTCTCTCCCCTTTTTGCCAACCTGCTACAAGGAGAATAGTATGAAGCATTCCTAATTCAGGAGAATTAGAAGTGGTAATCTTCATCAAAACATTGATTATAATTTTAAAAGTCCTCCATGGTCTTGCCTGTCCAAACCAATCTCTTTCTATGCTCCAACTCATTTCCTATATTCTGCCCCAATAGGAAATCTCTTTCTGTTTCACCACCTAAAAAGTGGTAGAAGATCCTTCTTCCTCATTGCATCAGCCTGCTGGAAGAGTCTCCTCTGCCTCTGCTCCTAATCAACTACCACAGCCATTTTTAGATCCCATTTGAAAAATCATATTCTCCACATTCTACAAATTCAACAGGACATTCAATTTCCCTGAACTCAGTTAAATGTAATCACTGCATTCATCTTTCCCCCTGTCCTTGCATCTGGTAGATGTATAGAAGTATTTTGCAAGCTATAATGTAACCTACCATAATTCACTTTCATTTGCCTATCTAGGCCATCATTGTTTATAAGATATACTGGTCTATTTTGTATGAAACTTGTAATTATATTATACAAGAATTGTTTTTGATTCAAGGCCATTTAATAGTTTAGTGTTGTGACTTTGCCAATGGTAGGTAGCAAGGTAGAGATAGTGTGGAAAAAATAAAGACATTCTTGAGGGAGTAATAATTTCTTAAATGTTGTGGAAGAGCTATTAGCTGCATAGATAAGGGAAAATTAAAGAAAAGGCAGCTAAAATGTGAAGATCAAGACTGCAAAGAACATAGACTGTTTAGAGACCTATAAAACCCTTCCATAAATATCTATGAAGATGTGGGCGAGTTGTGCAGAAAAATCACCAAATTCTTATATCTGCTGCATAATTTTCTATTCAAAAAATTAACATTAAAAGGGATGTGTGCAAAAATCCAATTCATGTTGGAATGATGAATGGTCAGAGGCTAAGTGTAAAAAACAAAGATTTTAAGTAAGGTTAACAGAACAATGAATTCTGTGGATTTGATAGAATACAAGAAAGCAAGCTACAGCACAGAGAATCATTAAAGCTACTAGAAAAAGGAGCTGGCAAGATTTCTGTAATAAAATTAATACTGATAACTTTGTGTTATTGGTGTAGAAGTACAATTGGGATTCAGGATAAAAAAAACCTATTCCTTGTTTAAGTACTGCTGGGACGCATTGTAATGTACTAAAAAGGCCAATATTAATAGGCCAATATTTTCAGTGAATTAGAGAAATACAGTGTAACTGAAATAAGATTAATAACTTCAGAGGGGACAACTTTGCACATTATACATTTATTAGAGGAATCAGGGGTGGTTTTTTCCCCCTCCCCTTATTATTTGCAAAGAAGAAAGGAAATGTTAGAGGATAATTCCTTTCTTTTGAAAATCTTCCATCACTTGGTTCCAACTACCCTCACAGATCTTGTCTGTCTATCCATTTTCAGTCTACCTACAGAGATGTTTCTCTGTCCTCACTATTGTTCTGTGGAGTGCGTCTTTTATGAACATTGTGCTGCTTGGGCCAGCCTTCCTCTGCATATTGATAGAGCGTCTCATCAGCTCACTCACTGTTTTCAGATATGATCTGATTGAAAACTTATTTTCTTCTAAATCTGTGCCTCTTGATTTCTCTCTCTCCCCCTGCAATTATTTAACCCTGTAACTGTGTAATCAAGTTATGAAATATTTATGTTACAGAATTTATGAAAGAGAGTATAAATATATTTCACTGCAGCAATTTCACATCTCTTCCTAAAACTCTACCAGATTACCATTCAAAACAAACCAAAACAAATAGACAAAACACAATAAAGTGATACACAATATTCCATGACTGGACAAATTGTAGCCAAAGAGTAACATACAAGACTACATAGCAGCCTAGAAAGGTAAGTTTTTTAGTGGAGAGCAGATAACTAGACAAATCAGTTCAGGATCCTTTCAAAATGTAAAGAAAGGGAAGGAGGCTGTTTGATTTTGGAGGGATTTCTGTGATGGGAGAAAGGTTTCATTGTGTTTTAAAAGGTGTGCATGTATAGAAGGAAAGAGAATGAAAGAACAAGAAAGAAGGAAGGGGAAGGGAGAAAATAGTAAGAAAATAAGAAGTTGGTCACAGCTGAACATTTAGGACAAGTTTTTCAGAAGTTACTAATCATTCTGGGTGCCCAAATTGAAACATCTTACAAAGTCCTGATTTTCACAAAATGCTGAGGGCTCACACTCTGGAAAGGTAACCTTCTGACTTTTAGGTGTGTCAGTTTGGGTACCCCAAAACTGAGGCACCCAAAACTCACTAGTCACAGTTGAAAATCTGGTCATGCACCTCTCTCATCAGGTCTTTCCAAACCAATCAGAAATAATTATGACCTCATCCCACATCTGACTTGGGTTCTCTGACTCTAATCTATATTACTTATTTAAGAAAAATATATACTTTGCTCCAAGTATCAATTGTGTTTAGTCAGGAGGCGTATGGATGTTCTAGCTGAGGCTTCTATCAAAAGTTTCCTAGAAAATATGAGAATTTCAATGAGCCTGTACTAAGCAACCACAATACATGCTTTCCTTTCAACGTGTTTCTTTGCCTTCTCTGAAGAGTTTGAGACAGATGAGTAGGACCAGCTGCAGTTACAATAAAAGCAAAGAAGACGGGCTTGCCCAGCTGACACATTTTACAGACAAAAATATGTTAAAATAATATTAAAGTTTCAAAGCCAAGCACTCAAAAGTTGAGACATGCTAATGTTTAGGTTGCCTATGCAACCTTAATTTGGTCACCCAAGAATATGCACTTCGATACATTTTTTAGTTACATAATAATGTACTATTCTTTCCACAGGATTCCACTCCCTCAGCCAACCCTGCGTCTTCCAGTGAATAGGATGGACATTACTCACTGAATACATAGCTATTCAATATTCTGTTCTCTACTCATTGTTCAATGTGACCTTCTGCCTTACTTACCGTACAATATTCAAAACCAACTCAGAAGACAGAATTATTAATTTCTTTATGGTATTTTCAATAGTGCTCATCACTATAGTAGCTGAGAGCTTCACAGACATTAATGAACTTATTTTCACAACAACCCCGTTAGGTGTGGGTGTGGTATTATCCCCATTTTCCAGATTAGAAAATGAGGCACAGATAAACTATTAGTGAACCTTATCTACTAACTTTGGGTGCCCAATTTGAAACACCTGTAACATGATTTTTCAGAGTAAGCATTACATAGCACTTTATCTATTCAAAACATAGCTCCCATTTCCTTCAGCTGCAGCTGTGAGTGCTCAACACTGATTCTGCAAATCAGACCCCAGGGTTTCAAGTCAGGCATCCAGACACTGAAGAATACACAATTAGTGACCATCTCAGAAAAGTTTAGTTTAAATGACTTGTCTACCATCACACGGGAACTCTATGCTTCCAGTGTTGTTGAAACTATTTTGGTCCCAGGATATTAAAGAGACAAGGTGGATGAGGTAGTATCTTTCATTGGACCAACTTTGGATGGTGGAAGAAACAAGCTTTTGAGCTCACAGTTCTTCTTCAGGAACTCTAGTAGTAGTTGTAGTGACAGAATCCAGTTCTCCAGGGCAGCTTTCAAATACCTTTAAAATCCGATTATCATTTCTTTTCCTTCAGTTCCCTGATTTCTCCACTACACACCTTCGAACTTCTGCAACAAAGGAAGTGGGTGATCTACAGATAGACAATCTCTTTCTCTACCCAACCCTGGTTCATCCCCAGATCAGCTCCAAATGAGGTAAATGTCCTTTGGGAAAAAAATGTATGTGTTCATGTAATTATAGACTATCATACACATTTGCAAAAGGAGAGGCAAAATAAGGTTGCACAGGCAATTTTAATTCTGACATGTCCTCAAATTTGAGTGACTGACTTTGCAAAATTAATAATATTCTTTTAGCACTGATGTTTTGTTTCAGTGTGTTGTCTAATTACCTAATTTATTTTTAATAGAAAAAAAGCAAACTGGAAAAAAACTAAACAAAACAAAAACCCAGAAATTACATCCTGTAGCATTATATTGAGAATGATATGGGTCATTAGCAAGTTTGGAGCTTCTAGCTCTCTATAGACAGCGCTGCTCCTTGAACTAACAGTTACTGATAGCAGTAATAGATTGTCATCTCCATGCTCACACCACTAGAGGGGGATGGGACATTTTGCCAGTGTTGAGGAATGGTGAGACTAATGAATCTTGGATTCCATTCAAGGGAAGTGTACCCTAGGGGACAGAGATTACTCTGTCCATTTCCTACAATGTGGCCTTCTGTGCCCCATCACCCCCAACCTATCTTTTCAGAACCCCTGGCTCCACTCCCAAGCTTCTTATCCCAGTCCCAATCTTCTTGTCCAGAAAGTCCTAGTCTCATCCCTCCAGACTTACCATCCCAATCTCCCCCACCTCCCAGCATCAGTCTCTCATACGCGCTGGAACTAGGGCTGCTGCCACACTCCCTAGTTTGAAATGGTTTCCATTATATACAGGGTTTACAGTTTGGTTAAATGGCTCTCGGCACCCTCACTATAAAAACTGTTCCAGCACCCCTTCAGTCTCCTTGCTCAGCCAGTCCCAGTTCCTCCCACTTCTGACTCCTCGTCCCATCTGTCTCTCTCCCTCACTACTAGCCTCCAGTGACACACACCAAATACAGATGGGCTTCCTGACCCCATCTGTTCTCAGTCCAATCTCCTTTTGAACTCCTCATCCAATCTCAGTGTCACTCCTCCAACACTATCACTTTCTTGTCTCAGTCTCTTTGCCCAGCAATTCTCAATTCTCCTGCTGGATCCCTACTCCACATTATATCTGTCTCTTCTTCCCCTCACATCCTTCCCTCTACTTCACTGGTTCTCAAGCCCAGCTGCCTTGATTTGTCAGACCCACCCAGTCTCCTCCACTACAGCTCCCCTGCCTTCCCCCACTCCCCCACACGTACACCTTGTGTGCTCAGATTTCAATCCCACCTCTACTGGCTCCCAGTTGCATTCTCTGTCCCCAGCTCCCAGTCCCCACTAGATCTCAGTCCCATTACCCTGGTTCTCCCCTGGCACTCAGTCCCAATTTCCCTCTCCCTGCCAGTCCCTCTGTCCATACTCTTTGTTTCAATGTACTCTCTGCAGGTCCAGCTCTTGTTCCCTCTGCATTGGAATAAGGCAGCTTCTTCCTCCCCACTGCCTGAGCCTAGCAGAGCAGTTACTGAGAATGCAGGAGAGACAGGCTCCCTGTTCTCAGTTCAGGTGCCCAGATCTGGAACTGGCACAGCCCAGAGTTTCAATTCTAGAGAAAGTCCTGCTCAGTCCAGGCTGCCAAAAAATAGTTCCTACTAAAAACAAAAAATTGCCCATTTTGGGCAGATTTTCATGCAATGGCAAAAGGCACATTCCTGACACATGACACATGATTCAGCCCTTAAAAGCTTTATGGTGTTGTGTTCCTCCCAAAAAATTCCAGTAACATTTTAGTCATATCTTCAGACTGAAGCATCCACTTTTTATATATAACAAAATATATTTTGTCAGTTGAAGTGACCCAGTATTTTATTTTCTGAGTTTTGTATTAGGCACCCTGGGGGGGCGGGGAATACTTTATATAATGGAAGTAGCAGGGGAAGGCAGGGCGAGGGAGCATGGAAGCGAGAACCCACTACCTGCCAGTAATAATTTTTTTAAAAGTGCAAATTTCACAGCTGAGGCTACAGTCACAAAATATTACCTTTTAAGTGTAAGACAGACCAAATGTTCAAAAATTTTAACCAAACTGCAGCTTACAAACAGTGTTATCTTAATCCCACAAGGCAAGCAAAGCCATAATTATAATGCAACCAAACTACATTTTATAACATACATGTAAACAATGTTCCTCATCACAACCAACAAAATTTACTAACTTTATTTCTTCCTATTTAAACAATGAAAGTGTCCATAAACAGGTTCTAAGAATCTTGTCAATTATTTAAATAATGAAGCCAAGCACTTACTTCAGTTAGCTTACCCCTTGTGACCAACAAAAGCTCTGAATACAAGTTAACAAGCACCCAGCACATTGGCCAGTATTGTCCTTAAAGGCCAGGTGAAAAAAAGTGGGCCCTCCAGCACACCATGACATTTTGAAAATCCAGGTTACTTCAGACCCGAGATGGAAGGGTGCTCCACGTTTCTCATGGTCTTTACAAAGACTTGTTGGGACAACACTCTCCATTATATCAAACAGTGTCTAGCATCAGTGTTTACTTAACAACAGCAAGTGTATCATGAGGAGAGAGTTGGTCTCTTAGATAGGAGAGAGTCTGCAGCCCTTTTGGAGCATAGGTATCACATGCTTTCTATACTGTTTACAAAATGGAGAGCTGCCTTCTATAGGCATCCCAATTTCTAAATCAGTTTAAGGTGCAGAAATGGAAAATATGTAGGTGGTTTCTAGGCAGAAGGGACATTTCTGAATATAAATCAAAGTTTCAAGATCTAACAAACCACTTGATTGGTTACCCTGAAGCCACTGTAAATCCTTTGACAATAACCTTATAGATTACTTAACTCGGTGTGGATATACATACATACCACACAAACACAGATCATATACATTATATAGTGTTGTCTCTCAGAGAAAATGTGGAACCACCATATATATGTTGGTCTCTGCTGATCCTTCTAAGGCCTCTGCCATGCAATGAACTGTTTTATATTGTTAACAGTTAGAAATATTTAGCTAAGATTTCTATGTGATAGGAAGTGTGGGGGAAGCTACACAGAGGGACAAATAATTCTGCAGAAGATGCATTAGCTCTGCACCTCATGGAGGCCTGATTTCAAATATCACGATTCACTCAAATGACCTGCCCCTGGAAATTTCCACTACGTGCATCTGATGAAGTGGGTATTCACCCACGAAAACTCATGCTCCAAAACGTCTGTTAGTCTATAAGGTGCCACAGGATTCTTTGTTGCTTTTTTCAAATGCATCAGCCACTCTTTCTCAGTAACTAACCTAGTTTAATGGAGACAACATTTCCATTTTAAACGTTCTGGAGACAGAATTTCCGACAATGCCAAAAACAATTCCACAGTAAAATGTCCAAAAAATAATGCATTAACTGGGAGCTGTCACATTCGCAATTTAATTCATTCCAAATAAATAATGAAATTCTAAAATTGTGGTCAACCTGGTTCCACTGTAACAATATCTGTAACTTGTAGTCATAAATCAATCCTTGTAATCTCTCCAATCTACTGAATTATGGCAAAGTGTCCATATTCTTATATAACGATTTCCCAGGGTCTACAACTGGTACACTAGACCGTAAACATATATTTTATTAAACCTAGTTTCAGTTTGTTGTGTTCTGACATTCTCATGCCTTTTAAATGTCCGGCCTGTTTCTCCTCTCACACCATTTTTATACTATGATACCTCCTTTTACTTACAAAAACATGCAAGATGAATCAGGCCTTTCATGTACTACAGGAACTCCTTACTTAACGTAGTTACATTCCTGAAAAATGCGACTTTAAGCAAAACGATGTTAAGCAAATCCAATTTTCCCATAAGAATTAATGTAAATGAGGGGGTTAGGTTCCAGGGAAATTTACACAGACACACCACACACATAGTATAAGTTTTAAACAAACAATTTAATACTGATTCACAGTGATGATGATTGCAAAGCTTGGTTGAGGGAGAGGAGTCAGAGGGGAGGGATATTTCCCAGCGAATTCCTTACTGCTAAATGAACTAGAAATTGACTGAACCGTCAAGGGTTAACTCTCACACTCTACGAGACAGCAGGAAAGGAGAGAGGGCAGACAGAGACACATACCCTGTGTGAGAGAGAAAAATTGCGCTTTTTCCCTTTAAGTAGCTGATCCCAGGCTTAAGTACACTGCCTTATTAATTAAATCAGCTTGCTGAGACCTGAGAGGGCAGCTACTGCCTAGAAGCTCCCTCCCTCTGTCCTGTGTCCTGCTTTATGGAAGATGGGGTAAGCGGGTGCAGGAGCAGGGGGGAGGGGGAGACACCTTGACATTAGCCCCCCTCTTCCCCCCTCCAGCAAGCAAGAGTCTCTGGGAGCAGCTCCAAGACAGAGGGCAGGAGCAGTGGCCATGTGGGAGAGACAGCTGCTGCCAGGAGCGGCACCAGAGTTTCTGGTGCCCTAGGCAGAATTCGGGGGGCGGCATTTTATGTGCTCCCCACGGGGCGCACAGAAGCTTCCGGTTCCATTCCCGTCGCGCCGCTGAAGAAGGACCCTCCGCTGAAATGCTGCAGGTGACAGCAGCAGTCATTGAGCTGCTCAATTGCCTGCCGCTGTTTTCTGCGGCACAAAATGCCGCCCCCCGAATCCTGGCACCCTAGCACCGCCAGGGTCGCCTAATGGAAGCGCCAGCCCTGGCTGTTGCACAGGGAACTTAGGAGAGTGGGGAGCTGATAGAGGAGCTGCTGATCCACCCTGGTTCCAACCACCCACCAGCTAACTGCAACAGGCTGCTCTTCCTGCAAGCAGCGGACAAAACAGGTGGCTGCCAAACAATGTTAGAAGGGAGCATTTCACAACTTTAAACGAGCATGTTCCCCAATTGATCAGCAACTTAACATCGAAACAACGTTACCTAGGACAACTTTAAGTGAGGAGTTCCTGTACAAGTATTTCTATTTCCTGTGGAGGCCTCAGTTACTCAACAGGTCTCCCTATCTTTAGTGGAATGAAGAGGAAAAATCTCACTGTATATATACATATAACTTCTTTTGCTGCAAGAGATAAATCCTAATGAGTTTGAATAAGATATGCATATCCCGCAAGTGAATAAAGTCCATATTATTAATGACTAGCATATTCTCAAGTGAGCCATAAATGTTACATTATAAATACCTCACATTAACATTATTATTATGAAGTTTCAGTATGTTTCCTACTTATCTAATTGGCTTTTTCTAATTTTTTTATTTTTGTAATACCTGAAAATACTGCTGTGTCACTGTAAGTTAAGAAATAATTAAATTCATGCTATCTAAAATGAAAGAATAATCACTTGAGTGTCACATTCCTTGGCACGCCTAGTATTTTTTTAGGACATCACACTATTTTCAACAGAGCAGCAGAAATGTTAGAATGTCTGCAGCCTTAGATCGGCTTCATGGCCAGGAACACTCCAGGAGTTAAAAGGACATTTTGGCCAGAGGGTTTTATTCTATTTTCTTTCCCCCATCCCCACAGTTGGAAGAAGATTGCAAAGCCCCCAGCACATTGTTTAAAACATAGAGAACATTAGTCCTCATTTTATTTTCCTATTTCACCTTTTCAGTTTTCGTCATAGAAAGAGATTGCTTTCAGCATATTTCTCCCCACTTCCATTATCTCAACCAGTACACTCAAACAAAAGGCACCCTTCTTCACAAACGCTGTCTGGTACCAATTTGTTACACCTGTGTACCTCTCTTGCCTTTCAACTTAATGCACTTTAAAGAACACTGCTAATTCTTTCTCTCTCTCTCTCTGCAGCTGATCTTAATTTAAATGATCTTAAAAAAAGTTATATCTGAAAAAGGTGATTTACTTCTTTTTTGGGGCCTAGAGGGATACCACTTAACAGATTTAGTACCCTATGGATGTTGTAATTGTCACAAAGCATGATGTACTCCCAGAACAGTGGTACCAATATGTCATTTTGAAAATATGCCTCCCAGCATTCCACTGAAATTAATGGAGCATCATTAAACTGCTGTGGCTCTTAATCCTATACTACACACCAGCACTCAAGAAGTTATTGATAAATTTCAGGATGTCAAGAGGTAACATTAGTCAAATCAAAACTGAGCACAAGCTGATGTGCAGATTTAATAGTATCCTGTGTTCCAGATTTTTAACCTGCAATGTAATTTTGAATACCTATGATAGAGCATGTGAACTTGTTGGCCTGAAATCAGTCCTTATTAATCTGCAGTGTATTTAGAAGCTACCACAAAGTAGCTTTTCAGAATTGCCGGGTTGGGGGGGGAGGGCATTCCCTTCCACAAAGAAGAGGAAAATTCCACAACTTGAGACAAACCTATTCAAAGGATATCCTCGTGACACATAATGTATATAAACCTTGATCCAGCTCACAAACTCATGGTGAGGTTCTTAAACAGTTCACATATCCAGTTAGGCAACAGCTTGATTTATTAATTATTATTTTAAAGTTTGCAAACAATACTAACAACAAGGTCAACAAAGTCAACATTTTAAAAATCAGATGGCAAAAGTTAGATTCCTAAATCCAGATTAAGGCAGGTAAATAAATCTCTTTTAAAAAATGCTGAGCACCAAGCAGCCCCTTTAACTCAGCACTTTTCAAAATCAGGTCATGAGGGGAACAATTTTCAAAAGCACCTAAGTGTCTTTGGATCCCAAATCTTATTTTAAAAACATACTTAGGCATTAGGAGCTGAGATTTACAAGTTCAAGTCCCATTTTCAAAAGTGACTTCAGCACTTAGGAGCCTAAATTGGATAGGTGCCAAAATTCTTTTTGAAAATTTTGTTCTAGATGCATAACTATGGACTTAGAAGCCTAACATTAAGGAAGGGTCATAAACCTATTTTAGGCAGAGTCATGAAACAGATATGTTACAACATACATTTTATAAGGACACAATAAGCTGTCCCACCTGGCAGACTATTTGCCTTGACAAACTAACAACAACTGTTGGCCTACCTTTAATGGCATGATCCTAGCTATGCTAGCTGATGAGTTTCACCTTCATAGTACCGAAGCAATCATTAGTACTTCTGACTTCCAATTTCTGAATCAATTTATTTTAGCAATGGATCAATCTGAGTGTGCTCAAATTGTCTTGCCAATGGGCCAACATTCCATTATAAACGATATTTTTGTTTAGAAATTGTTATCCACCATCTGCTTATTTTCAGGAAAGACAGAAAGCATTAATAATTTTACCATTAAATTTACCAATCTAATGGCTCAGATTCATTTATTTTTGGTGATGTTTGGTTGTCAAAGTAAAGGCTGAGATGCTAAGATTAATATTACTTCTTTGGTTACACTGCTATAGTACTAAATAAGATAGAAAATATCAGAGGCAATATAAGATGTTATCATGGTATAGATTTGGCTCTCTGGGTTTTAATATAACGTTGAACACCAAAATATATATCTTTTTTATAATCTCAGTTTTACACACATCAGTGAATATTTACATTTCATTTATATACTGAGGCTAATCAAGATATCTTCAATTCTCAAAATGTTCCTTTAAATATAACGGGAGACTGAAATTTCTACAGCTCCTTGAATTTCTATTAGCTGTACACATAGGCAGTTTACCACCATACTTTTTAATAAAAAAAGCCATTCAATCATCCTACAGTTAATTGGTTGGACCAGGCTGCATCCACCTGAATCATTTTTAATGGATTCTTCATTGATCAGATTGCAAAAACACACAAAGCAGATGCCCAGAGCCAAGAATTTATGGTCTGAAATGACAGGTGCAAACCATGGATTTTACACCCATATGCTACAAATTAACAGCAAGGGTAAACAGCTCAATTTGTTGCTCAGACCCTGAAGATGCTCTTCTGAACATCGGGATGGACAAAGTGGTCACCTAGGTGTGACATTGTGACAGCTATGGAGGCATCCATTTAGTTGACAGAAGCATGTGTCAACCAATATGACAGCTTAAAGTGGCAATATCCATTTCCTTAACGAGCAAAATAGCACAACAACACTTTAAAGGTTTTAATTATTTTAAACCCAAATGTTTAATTCTGTAGAGTTACTAATATGCAAAGTGATTGCAAAGGAGCAGTAGTATATGAATAAAGAAATAAATAATCCATTGTACCCCACCTTTTTGTTCTAAACTTCCTGTGTAATAATATTCTTGAACACAGAAACACAACCATATTGTGTATTTTATTTTTAAAAGGTTGCCTCATGCCAACAGAGAAAGAAGAGAGAAATGTCTTAATGGTTCTTCACCCAGATAAGGGACACAGATATATTATAGTGATGGGTGCAGTACAATCACCTTAATGAGTAGTTTGATAGGCTATAGAACAAACATCCAGAGATTAGGCAAATCTAGAATATGACCAACTTTAGGGAATGCTGTAAAACCTTCCTCTTCAAAAAAGCCTTTCCACCATAAGAACAATGGATTTTGTGTCTTCCTTTGCAGTTGAGAGGCAGAGATACTAGGGATCCTAGAGACAGAATGACTGAAAGTGAATGGGCTTCCTGTCTTATACTTCCACACCTAATTGGTCACTTGCAGGCTGACTGACTCCAAAGGGCAGGAACTACTCATCATCCCTAATGGGGAGCCAACCCAAAGAAAATGCCTTAAAAATGTCCTGGCTTCAATTGCAAGAGGAAGAAAGCACAACTCTATTTTTGCATTTATTTATTTATTTATTTATTTACTAAAGCAGGACCTTGATTTTTATCAAACAGCATATTAACACGAAGAGCTATTCACACATGATGCAAAGTAGAACTACAATAATTTTTCTTTTATCCTTGAGCTGTGAAACTTCATTGCTTCAGTTTGTAAGGCAAAGCAACAGCACTGAACTGTGACCAGGACAATGCCATTTACTCAATAAATAGTTAATTGTTTCAGCACACATAAGTCTTCCTAATTTGACTCAGAAATCAGCCAAGCAGGAATGACATGCGTCCAACACCTCAGCACAATGCTAACAATTTTGCCTGTTGAATTAATAGGAATGAAACAAGCCTGATTTCAGCAGTTGTTGGGAACAGCAGGGTTACTTCAGAAAGCATAAAGAGAGATTGCCACCCCTGAAATAGATGCATTCAGATCAAACAATGCATACTGACATTCCATCTATAGTACCGTGGTCTTATGCTAACAGTGATTAATCATATTGTTGATTGGTACTCAACAGCTCACTGTTCTATATATGTGTGCAGGCAAGATTGCTAAACTGCTCACTAAACAGAAATGTTATGTGGACCGGGGCAAAGGATGTGGAATGGTGATCCCTGCAGAATTATAACCACCACTAGTAAATTGTGTTCCCCAATATGCAATCTTTTTAGCATTTGTACCAATTTAACTGAGATCAGACACCACATCAATGTCCCCTGGACTCCCCCCAAGGTCAGTATAAGTTTGCATCCATGTACTCACTTGGTGATTATCTGTTCTGTTCATTCCCTCTGAAGCATCTGGCATTGGTCACTGTTGGAACCCAGGATACAGGGCTAGATGTAATGTTGGTCTGACACATTATGGCCATTCTTATGTTCTCATGACTTTGTCTGTATAGTGCAATCCAGTATAGCAAAAAAGACAATTGACTGTAAAAGTCTTTTAAATTATTTGCTTGTCAAACAATGCATCACAAGGTTCTTGAAAATAAGTAGGAATAGAATGTAATGTTTATATGCTTTAGACAAACTAGGTGGCTAATTAGTTAACAAGTAAGCCATTGGACACCTTTCAATCTCTTATTCTGGTCATTAATTATTTTCAAACCAATTCTGGTTTTATTGACTTTTTTTATTCAGAATTCTTCACCAAATAATACATTTTGATAATTCTTGGTCTTCAGTTTGTGATCAGTTTGTCACAAGAGTTTAAAGTTCAAACTACTTAGACTAGACACACATATTATTTATTTTCTGCTTCTTCTGTTCCCTGGTTAGATGAGTCTATTGGCAACTCTTCAAGTAAGGTGTAGCCATTGTATACTCATCACTATACCAATACATTTGACTTTTGACAACTGAAAAACCTAGTCTGTGAATAAACATTCCAGAAATGATCTCATCAGAGCTTTGTTATAAGTAATTCAACACATATGAAGCAGACAATTCTAAAAACATCTAAAAGCTACCTTCCCACACATCCTTGTGGATTTTGGTCTCTATAAGTCTTGACAGCTGCTTAAGTCATTACTGTATCCTCATCAATGTAATCATTACCCTAAGGCTGCCCTACCTCTCAAGTTCACAATCTGCAATGCCGCGCACTTCAGTGCTTTGGGCATATCAGCAACTTAAGCTTTTTTGCTTTGATGTGCGTGTTCTGTACCACTGACCCCAAAATATGCAGGTCTAATGAACTGGCTTTAATGGGCTTTTTTTTACCCACTTAAATGTTTTTGTTTTAATTGGTTATACTGCCCTATGTCCTGAACTACATTGAAAAGTTCACAGCATAGATGCTAATGTTCCCTTTCTAATTACTGCATAATGAACAAAGGTCTGACAGAGCAATTTCAGAGGATAGGCACTACAATTAGCAACCCTCCTTATACTTAAGAAAAAAATCCACCTACACTCTTGCCCATTTAACGTAATGTAAGGAATTTACACCCAAAAGAGCTAATTTTGTTTTCAAATATGTATAAATATTTCTGATTATATAAAATTTACAGTTCTTTCTATTCCCCTCTAATCTACCTTGAAACAGTTTGCAATCTCTGTTTTTTACACTCTCCCATAAGTGTACTTAACTTTCATGGATCACCTCTCTGGGGTTGAACTTAACTGAATTTCATTCCCCTCCTGGGAGCATGTAAAGCAGAGAGGAAGCGGTCATACCACATACTGGCAATTGGAAACCAATACTTCATTTTAGAAAACAGTCAGGCCTTGTCTACATTAGACTTATTTTTCCAAAATTTCCCACTGTGGCAACTCTATTGGTGCTAGCAATGTAGTGATTTCTAATGCAGATGAAAAGCCAGCAGCTGGCCACATTTCATCCATACCTGCTAAGAACAATTTTGTTAAATAAACAATATTTTTAAAACACCATACATTTTATAGAAGTGCTTTCAAGGTACATCTGCAATTGTGGTAAGTAATGATGGGACACTATAGGATCAAAAGTCGGCAACCCCCAGGAACTTGATAAAGTCCATTGAGGACAATGGTAACAATCCAATTGATTTCAATGGGCACTGGATCAGGCCCTACGATAGGTCCATATCTGAGATCTAAATTATAATGCATGTCATTCTCTAAGACCCTTCTGACTCCTCAAGTTTCATGAGCAATTAGAGAGCCTAGCAGTTTGTTTACCCATCCAGTGTTGATGCATATATAAAACATAACATCACAACACAATGTCTAATGTAACAACAAGGTTACAAATATATAAGATCAAAAGACAGGATTTGCTAAAGCTAAGATTCAGTTAGAAAAATTAAGTCTGCCTTTTATGTTTATGAATTTCAGTACAATCTCCAGTTACATGATCCTATACTATTTCTCAGTAATAGAATAAGGTCATGCTTTTCCCTCTTGCAAATATAGATACACATGTGTGCAATTTGCCACTTCCATCTGGCTAAGAGGCCAATTTTAGTTTTATTAAATTAACCCTTTAAAACTAACATGACCAAAGGTTCTGCTGTTACTGCTGATTAACTGGAAAACTTAGGGTCACAGAGTTTTAAAAAATATGTTAACTGTGCTGGATATTTTCTGACCTCCTTTGAAGAACTCAAGAATCACATCTGCTGCTTACTGACCTTCTGTTCAGTTAAAACTTGTAGGTGTTTGAATGTACTGAGGGGGACAGGGAAAGGGGGACAAAAAATGCAGCCCAACATGAGCTGACTCCTTCCAACAAAAATAAGCAGGACTTAATTTTTATATGAAAGTCACTTTGAATGGAGTAAAAGAGCACATGATAGATACCTGAATTTGCAGGAAACTACCTGCCCAGAGTATAGCCAGTGGACTTTTTCATTTATTTATTTATTTTGGTACTTTGTGGTGGTTGTTCAAATCAATATTAAAGTCACTTTCTACTTCCCACAGAGAAAATAATTCAAATGCCAAAACCACATTCACATACACACAGATACGCACAGAAGTCACAGATTACTAAAAACTACATAGTTTGGGGAGGGGGAATGAATAATGAAGTTATTTTAAACAGGAGATGTGACACAATCAGTCTATTTAAATATCTATTGCCCCCTTCTTCGAAGAGAAATATCAATGGAGAACCTCTCAGGGAATCTCCCATTATGGCCCATCGGGGGCAGGGTGGGTCTTCTCTCCCACTTTTGTGGGAGAGGCAGTTGAATCCACCCATAAATTACATATATCCTAAAGACCTATGCTTTCTCCCCCACACTGAATCCCTGGCTGTAAAGCTCTCTAAGAGCTGCACAACTAGGGACTCCCCCTGGCCACAGCAGCCACAATAATCCTGGAGAGCAGAAAAGAAAATTCAGTGCTCAGCTATATTATCTGTTTTGACTAATGTCTTCTGGCCCTGCCCCACCTCTTCCTTCCTTCAGTCTACTTGTCTTCACACACTCCTCTGCAAGATGATCTACAACAGGGGTCAGCAACC
Source organism: Gopherus evgoodei (assembly GCF_007399415.2). Taxonomy (NCBI): domain Eukaryota; kingdom Metazoa; phylum Chordata; order Testudines; family Testudinidae; genus Gopherus; species Gopherus evgoodei. The sequence goes on from NC_044322.1 coordinate 71,120,828, forward strand.
TTTTAGCAGTGGTGTGCCGAATCTTCATTTATTCACTCTAAGGTTTTGCATGCCAGTAATATATTTTAACATTTTTAGAAGGTCTCTTTCTAGAAGTCTATAATATATAACTAAACTATTGTTGTATGTAAAGTAAATAAGGTTTTAAAAATGTTTAGGAAGCTTAATTTAAAATTAAATTAAAATGCAGAGCCCCCCAAACCGGTGACCAGGACCCAGGCAGTGTGAGTGCCACTGAAAATCAGCTCGTGTGCCGAAGGCGGCACGCATGCCATAGGTTGCCTACCCCTGATCTACACAGCGCCTCTGGAGTGCTTGAGAAGTGAGGTGATGTGCACATAAATAAAGAGGAGTTTCCCTCCATTACTAATTTCTGGAGGGGATTTACTTGCCTAGGAGTGATGCATTATCTGATTTTCTACCCAGTTTTCTAGGTGGACTGGATGATGCAAAAGAAGGCCAAGAGATTTGTCCAGGATCACAAAATAGCCCAGTATTTTTTGATCAAAATGAAAATTTTCTTTGCACTGATGCCTTGTGCTCTAAAATAACATTGATCTGTTTATGATTTGTACTACTGCTTGTTACTGTACAGATTATATCAGACCAGTTCTTCGCAGAATAATTCTTTCTAGTGGCTATCTTGTTATTAGCTTCCTTTATGCTTTTGAACCTGAATACCATAAGCAAATGATTTTTATTATTTTATTTAAACAATTAATCATCTTTCATCATCAATCATCTATACTTATTATTTTTTCCAATCAGTAAACTTTTCTATTGAGACACAGAGAATAGTATGTACAGTATATATTGTTCATGATAAGAATCTGGCATTGGTGGCTAAGCACCGACTGCTCCCCAAATGTTAAATTACACAACCAATATTGGCTAATAGTTTCAACTATTAAACAGAAATTAAACAAAAAGTGGATATAAAAATTGATGCAGTTGTAAAAGGAATGCAAGTGCCTCTGGGAGAAAAGAGAAACATGTTCACTGAAGTCCCTTATGACAGATAAGGACAGTAGATCACAGTCATTTGCTGGCTAAGTTCAACAGTTTAAAAGACCACAGTTGATCAATTCTTTCCCATGCATTCTGAGAATCATAGTTCCAGTGGATAAACAGCTTGATTTCTAGTGAAATGCAAGGAAATATCACTGAGAATGCAAGAAAGGAGTAAGTAGTGACAGAGAAACTACTGCAGTTTTGTATCATATGTAGCATAGCTGATGTATGTGGGAACAAAGAGCTACATTTCCAAGAAAGTTCTGCTAATATTCTGCCTAGTGGCTACTTGTATTTGGAATGCTTGTCATTATTTAATTATTATTTAATGTTGTCTTTTAAATGTAGTCATCAGAAAAGTAAGAGACTAAAAAAAAGTCACTTCTTAAGTGAGGCATCGTTTGTAATCTGACCATCCATTATTTAATAATTTTGTGAATTAGTAAAAAGAAAAGAAAAGAAAAGAAAAAAAGAAAAGAAAAGAAAAAAGAATCTAGTTTAAAATAATGCTGAAAAAATTAGGCTTAAGATATTATTCTTTCTTGACCCCATGTCATAAAAATAAGACTAAATACTATTTTCTTAGCATCTTATGTTCTAGGTACATAACAGATGACATACAAATATACAATCCCTAAAGAGCTTACTATCTACATTTTATCCAAATAAGGGTGACAAACAATCAAACATATGGATGAGAAAGGTTAAGTGGTTACAGTTATACAGATACTCAGGAAGGGCTTGATCCACAGCCAAATTAAATCAAAGAGTCTCTCCCTTGATTTCAGTAGACTTTTTGTCTGGGTTTTAATGTGTATGCAAATCCGGGTGATACTATGAAGGATTTCGGTTTGCATATTTTGTTTAATAAAAGTAATGGAAACCAAGGATGTAATTTTTTTACTAATATGCTGTGAGGATCACAGAAGATATGAGATTTAGGGGCCAGATCCTGCAAGTCACAGGGTGCTTACTGACAAGTTCAAAGTGTCACCTGTTCCTGTTCACTCCTTCCCCAACGTTCCCTCCCTCACATCCAATTATTAATTCTTTGCCACCTCCTCCACAGCAGACCCTAAACTGACAAGTGCCTCTGCAGGATATACAAAGAAGGAGAGTCATGGAAATGGCATGCCGCAGAGGGGCTCATTTCCTCCCCACCATTCCATACAAAAAGGGGAAAGGTCCATGCATAGAAGGTCCATGCTGCATAGGAATCTGAAGCACAACCTAACCCGGTGAGACTGATTTTTGAGTAAGGTAATTCTCAACATGTGAAAGAAAGGCGGGATCCACTGGCCCTTCAGTCAATAGATCATTGCATGAATCAGTAATTTTTTACATGTGGTAGATACTACTATAAACATTTTGGGTTGTATTATTAATAAATATACATATTTATAGTGCTTTTAAGCCTTTTAGAAAATGTTAGCTGCCTAGAATAAAATGAAGTTCTGGACTCTAGAATGTTTCTTATGTTTGATTGCCTTCTATGATGAGATAACTGGTTCTGTGGATATGGGGAAAGCGGTGGACATGATATATCTTGACTTTAGCAAAGCTTTTGATAGGGACTCCCACAGTATTCTTGCCAGCAAGTTTTAAAAGTATGGATTGGATGAATGGACTATAAGGTGGATAGAAAGCTGGCTAAATTGTCGGGCTCAACGGGTAGTGATCAATGGCTCGATGTCTAGTTGGCAGCAAGCATCAAGCGGAGTGCCTCAGGGGTCGGTCCTGGGGCCGGTTTTGTTCAACATCTTTACTAATGATCTGGATGATGGGCAAGTTCACAGATGACACTAAGCTGGGGGAGAGGTAGATACGCTGGAGGGTAGGGATATGGTCCAGAGTGACCTAGACAAATTGGAGGATTGGGCCAAAAGAAATCCGATGAGGTTCAACAAGGACAAGTGCAGAGTCCTGCGCTTTTGAAGGAAGAATCTCATGCACTGCTACAGACTAGGGACTGACTGGCTAAGCAGCAGTTCTGCAGAAAGGGACCTGGAGATTATGGTGGCCGAGAAGCTGGATAAGAGTCAGCAGTGTGCCCTCGTTGCCAAGAAGACCAACAGCATATTGTGCTGTATTAGTAGGAACATTGCCAGCAGATGGAGGAAAGTGATTATTCCCCTCTATTCGACACTGGTGAGGCCACACCTGGAGTACTGTCCAGGTTTGGGCTCCCCACTACAGAAGGGATGTAGACAAGTTGGAGAGAGTCCAGCAGAGGGCAACGAAAATTATTAGGGGGCTGGGGCACATGACTGATGAGGAGAGGCTCCGGGAACTGGGGTTATTTAGTCTACAGAAGATAAGAGTGAGGAGGGATTTGAGGAGCTACCTGAAGGGGGGTTTTACAATCCAATGGCCCCCTCCCTCAGGGGGTCCCCTAGGAAGGCAGATTAGCACTGTATGTTGCTAACACTGTTACAAGCATTGCAAGGCTTTGCAGGAAGGGGTAAAGGTATGAATGCGGAACAAAGGCGAAAGGCCAGAGGAGGAGGAAAGGAGAAAAAATAGGTTAACTTGATGTTCCAATTAAACTCGAAGATAAGCAGCTGACTTCAGCCCAAGACCATTGCATACATTCTGTTACCTGCCAAGAAAGAAGGGGGACGGTCCACCCCGCCCCCAACCAGCAGTGAGAAAGGAGAGTTGTGGAACAAAATTGCAGGAGCCACAAAAGCAAGCAAGGCAGTGAAGGCCAGTGCAGGGGAAAACAACTATTTTCATGTTCCTGGAGCTGCTGTGTTTTGGGAAAGTTAGGGAGGCCACAGAGAGCCAGTTTGGACTGGTACAAAGAGCACCAGGAACAGAGGTCCCTGAACAAAAAGCCAAAAGAACCCAGGACTTAAAAACTCTCTTGAGAACCAAAACAAGTTGGAGATCAACAGAGGACCCTAGACGACCCGTGCATGGGACAAGAACTCGCATCCACCCTTCCCCCTCTTCTTACATTACACCCAGGTTTGGCCAGCCTCGGGTACTGCGGTTGTGAGTATGAAAGTGGGTTAGGGCTTGAGGTTCTAACGCTTTCTTCCTTCTTCCGAGTGATGTAGGAACCCCTCCAGCGCTCTCCGCTGTTATTTTATTATTTTATTAATAAAGCTTTAAAACTCAATTACTTGGTGTGCTCAGTCATCGCCTCCTAATCACCTAATGCCTCAGGCAGATTGCCAAAAAAAAATCTGTCACAGAGAATCCAAAGAGAATGGAGCTAGGCTGTTCTCAGTGGTGGCAGATGACAGAACAAGAAGCAATGGTCTCAAGTTGCAGCAGGGGAGATCTAGGTTGGATATTAGGAAACACTATTTCACTAGGAGGGTGGTGAAGAACTGGAACGTGTTACCTAGGGAGGTGGTGGAATCTCTGTCCTCAGACATTTTTAAGGTGTGGATGACAAAGCCTTGGCTGGGATGATTTAGCTGGTGTTGGTCCTGCTTTGAGAAGGGGATTGGACTAGATGACCTCCTGAGGTCTCTTCCAACCCTAATATTCTATGCTTCTATGAACTTGTCTGTGTTCCAGGCTGTCCAATTCCTGTCACTGTTGACAAAGGACATGATTGGTTTAATGGCTAGAGACAGAGAGGAAATAGTCCATTCCCAAAAAAAGACAACAAAGCACCTTGTCAATAGTGAGTAACTCTCTCTAATTAGAAAAACAATGCATTGCTACTTAGTGTAGAAGTGGCTTCTTTCAAGGGATACAATGAGCATTACTGATAGAGGCTGCAGTGAAGTCATGGGATATATTGTGCTATCAGGAATAATTAATTAATTCTTCTTTAAATCTCTTTTAAACTCAGTAATTTCTCTCACACCGAACTAAGAAAAAGGAAAGATCATTTCAGATCTAACTTTCTCCTTCATATGTATAACAACTTTCCTTAAATATAAATTTATGTCTTCAGTAAGTTAATAAACCACAACGGTAACTCAGAGGGTGCATAAAATGACAAATTCACCACTGATTTTCTCATTTTGCAAGATTAGACAAAAGATTAATGTGCAGTAATAAGAAAAAAGTTGAATATTGAATAATGGCCTTAAAATATCTGAAGTATGCACAGTCTTATTTGACACATATTTACATTTAATTTTCATGCTTAGAGGACTTGCATTTTGCTCTCCACTCTGAACTTTAATGCGAGCTCTGGGTAAAGAGCATCATCTTCATTAAGCATCAACTAGCAATCAAACAAACAAGAACATTTGAAAGTAGTATTCCCACCCTGCAGGGTTCCAGTAAAGGAAATAATAAAGTGAAATTTGAAAAATAAGGTTGTTCTTCAGGAGGAACAGCTCTAATTAAAAAGGAGGCCCTAACAACTTCATGGATTAATTGGGAACCAACTGAGATAATTAGACCTTTGGGAGTAAGATTACACCCATCATAAACTGCTTTTTTCACAACTACAGGTTAAGTGCTTAATGCTTTAATTGGGAGCAGCACTATAAGGAAAGTAGAACTTGTATAGAAGAATTAATATTTGGTAAGGCAATCTCCTGAAATACTTTGGCATCATTAAAAGCTACATTATTACATCCTGGTCCCTCAACACAAGTGTGTAGGGTTCTTGGAGTCAAGTTAATAACTGTGGTTACAATTTGTACCAGTCAAAAAACTGTTTGGGCTATTTTACCTTGACCTATAAACCACAAGTAGGCTACTCTGTTCATTAGTAATTCAAATAACATCTTACACTGGGCTGGGCAAACTTTTTGGCCCAATGGGCCACATCTGAGTGGGGAAATTGCATGCAGGGCCATGAATGTAGGGCTGGGGCAGGAGATTTGGGTGCGAGAGGGAGGGCGGGGCGCAGCAGGGGGCTCCGGGCAGGAGGTTGGGGTGCAGGAAGGGTGCAGGGCATGGCAGGGGGTTGGGGTGCAGGCCAGGTGCGGCAGGGGGCTCAGGACAGTGAGAGTAGGCTGTAGGAGGGGTTCAGGGTGCAGGCTCCAGCTCGGCACCGCTTATCTGGAGCAGCTCCAGGGTGGCAGCTGTGCGCACCAGGGCCAGGGCAGGCTCCTTGCCTGCCTGCCCTGGCCCCACACTGCTCCCAGGAGCGTCCAGCACCACATACTTGCAGGTCCTGGGAGAGGGGGAGCAGAGGGGTCCGTACTCTGCCCTCACCTGTGGGTACCTCCCTCGAAGCTCCCATTGGCTGCGGTTCTCCATTCCTGGTCAATGGAAGCTGTGGGGGGCGGTGCCTGCAGGCGAGGTCAGCACACAGAGCCCTTTGCCCTCCCTCCCCCAGGGGCTGCAGGGACACGGTGCAGGCTGTTTCTGGGAGTGATGTGGGGCCCACAGCGCCAGGGGGTGGCAATTCCACAGCCCAGATCCAAATCCCTGATGGGCTGGATCCAGCCCGCAGGCTGTAGTTTGCCCATCCCTGTCTTACACTCTGTGATTACAGATGAAATGAGGTGATACTAAACTAGAAGGGGGAGCCTTTTCCAGGCTCCCCCTTTCATACACCTCACAATAGTCACTAAAGGTATTTACTAACATCTAACGGTCTTTTGCTGGAAATCTTTTCTGAGGATGCTCATTCATATAAAGAAGTGAAGATAATCATATCCAGAGACCTGGTAAATTATTGTAAATAATAACCACTTCTCACAATTGATGTGTCATCTAATTTCACTTATATCATTTAAAATATAAATGATTCAGTACTATACAATAGTTATGAGCCCTTGATATCAAGCTGGTAGTCTGTAATTGTATGTCCATTAGACCACCTGGTAAGCACTGTAGAGATCTTTATTAGTACAGTAGGCCCTGTATATAAACCTGGTCAGATTTGCTGTTGCAATCACCCCTGTGTGCAACAAAAGCACTTGCAGGGGGAAGAGAAATCATGCTGCTATACACTCCTGCTATCATAACCTTTGCTAAGTGCTAATTTTCAAGGCAAAGTTCAAGCCCAAATTCTTTTCTTTTTTTTCTTCTTTGCATGCAGGGCTAAAAGGGTGATAATGAATCATCCCAAAGTCTCCCATTTAGAATAGCACTTAAGGACATGGGTAAGATCATGTACATCAATGAGACTTATGTTCTTGCTTAATCAGGGCCTAAGTCTTTAACTACATACTCAATTCATTCAAATAATGCACTTTAAATTGTTTCAGACCAAATTCCTTATATTAAACTTATTAAGTTACTGGATATGAGATTTCAAATTCTGTATAGGCCTCATCTGCGTAATGACTGCATGCATCAGACTTAGTCAATGAACTGCTATGGCCCATGGGGATTTATTTTAGGCATTCCAGTTTGCTATGTTTGAGAAGGATAAGCATAAATATGGTTGATTATGATGCAACTGATTTAGAATTTGATCCTTGTAAGTAAGAGCTCACTGATTCACTAGCTCTCTTGGAAGACGTATTCCCCACTGCATAGCTTCTACATGTCCCTCACACTACTGGAGGAATCACAAAAAAACACTGTTAAACTATTTATCAGTGCATTGCATTAGAAGCCAGGATTGTCAGTTGCTTCTAACTACTTCTGTATGCCTTCTGGATGCAGTTACTAATGAACCAATTGCTATCAGCATGACTTTTACTGTAATACTGTTACATTAATGAGTTTGAGTCAGCTGTTCAAATGGGTTGGCTAAAAGAAATGCCTGCCTGAAATAAAATACAATGGGGGGAAAAATATTTTGTTTTAGCCCTTTAAATGTAGTTGATTACAATAATGACACCTGGAACATTTTTACATTCAGCTTGATTAAATATTACACTGAAAAATATTAGGCGCTCTATAAAACTGTCCTATTTATCTTCCCTATAGAAATGCTTGGCCAAATTCTTTCGGTTACACAGTGCAAACCTATTGACATAAATGGGTTACACCAGTGTAACTAATGGGTGAATTTGTCCCCATCATACTAAAGTCAATATCATTCAAAATCAAAAGCTGTTCTCTCAACTGTGGTATACACCAATATCCTCTCTTAGGCTCTGCCCTGACACAAACTCCAGCAGGATCACATATCCCTAAAAGAACCAGAATTAACCTTTTGGTACTAAGAGGGACTTACCTACAACATTGCTTACATTAATTCCTTTTATTTTCTACTGTACAGTACTTCCCTGGAGTACTTCAGTCGTACACCCGCATGGAATGAGAAAGTTCTCTCTATATTAGTCTATTACAGCAGCCAGCGTATGAATCACCAAGTATTCACACAATTTAGTGGAAAGACACCAATGAGTAGGCTATCCCTGAGTGAGTCACTGTCTATGCATGTGACAAGATGAATATGACATACCTTAAGCAGATGGGAGAAAGTGGGGTGAGGGGGTGATGCAGCTATTTTTTCCTATGCATTATTACATTTTGCCCTTGAGAAAAATCATCAGCAAAATTTAAAATATGTTTAACAGAATGAATCAAGCCTCTACAACTGGACAGACTGAAGTTGGAACTCCTAAAACAGCCTAGGAGTTAAAAAAAATATTATATATATATTATGGTGACACTCATTTTATATAGGAAACACTTGTATTTATCATGTTTAACTCAGGTACCAACACCAGGGCTTTGTTCACTCCAGGGTTATATCACACATCCCTTGAGGGGACTCACAATACACCAAGTGACGTATTGTTATTATCACCATAAGCACTAAAATGAACCATATTCAACCAAACAGTACTCAGTGGACCACAACTCTATTGTGTATAATTACAATAGTTCCCCCCCCCCCCGCCCCAGTATTTAATCTGTGTTCATATTTACAAAGATTCATCCAGGGAGGTTTGTTATAACATTTAAATACATATCTTGTCTCAGAGTAAATCTAACTCAAACTATTACTTTTCTCCATGAGCAGCTAGCTTCCTTCCTGTATGGCTATTCCGGTATTAAAATGGGATATTATTTTTGGAGTATGACACAGCAATCCTGTATAATTATCAAACAATATTTGCATTATAATTAAGATCTTGTTTTTTTGCTGATTACTGTAAATGCCTTGACAAAAGCAAGGATCTTTTCAGCTATACCCAAACCCTTTGCTGCTCAAAATTCATGAATTATGACAGTTTGCACAGCATTGTTTGCACCTACAGCTTAGCAAAAAATCTCCTCTAAAGACAAAAGGCCAAGTTCTACTCTCAGTTATACTGGTGTAAAGCCAGAATAACTCCACAGACCCTCCCTACCCCAAGTCAAAGGAATTCTCTGCAGGCATAAGTGTGAATCATTTTGCAGGTTAAGAGCCCCACCTACATATTTTGGTTGCTCAGAAAGTAGTAATTGTTCCTTGAGAAAGGAAGCTAAGGTTCAGAAGCAACCCTAAAATATACGCTCCTTGGCCTTGTAGGATGAAATTATCTCACAGAAGGTTGGCTCTCCAAAGGTAAATAATATTTTCTCAGTAAATTACACCTTCTGCCATTTATTTAGAAACTGTGATAACTCCTACTAGCTTGGAAATATTATGAGTGATCTCCACAACATTACTGTGACACATAAAAGCTGCAAGAAGATTTCCGTGCAAGAAAATATGTCTGCATTTTTATACACATTAAGAGCAAGACATGTGACCACATTTATTCAAAGAAAACTATACAGAGTATATAAGCCAAGGGGGATCAAGCATACACCACCTCCTTCCTAGCCTGATCTGGGGTAAAGAGGGATTTCCCAGAACTGCCCTGAGTATAAATCTACTCCCTTTCCAGTGAGCTGAGGTAAGGGGACCTGGTCAGTCAGCTGCTTCTTCACTTGAACAGCTAATCCTCTCGGGGATGTAGGAGAGGGACACTGAACTCTTTCCTACTAGTCTGCAGGACAAGCCCCTATCTCTGCAGTTAAAGGGAGCAACTTGCCTTCTCCTTTCAGATGGATGAAGGGCTTCACTGTTTAAATGCGTGATGAGGATAGTGTCTGTGGAAGAGGGTGAAAACTCAAAGCCCCATTCAACCAGACAAGTATGCTGAACCTTTTTAGCTTGTGTATTTGTTCTAGGAAAAAAAATTTACTTTAGAAAAAAAAGACTGGCATCCCTGTTGCAAGTGCAATTTACACCCACATAATTTGCACTTACTCCCATGGGCAGTGCTTGATTTGTGCCAGGGATTGCCAGGGCTCAGCCCTGGCATCTCTAGGCTTGGCAGCTCATAGCCCCAGCACCTCTGGGCTTGCTGTGTTAGTTACAAACATAAAAAAAATGCTTGCGCTCTGGCACCTCTTTCGTTACAAATTAAGCACTGCCCCAAGGGTTTGTGGGTTCAAATCTGAGGAACTGTTTCTCTATAGCTGCCTGTTTGTGGGTATAAATCAAGTAACTAGAAGCACAACTTCTAGGATTTACATCTACAATTTATTTTGCACCTATGAAAAAGCAGACTCTGCCTCAACCCTTTTGAAAATATATTACCAGAGAAGGCCTATAGCAAAAGTAGATGTCAAACAAAACAAAAGAAGAAATGAGGCAAGAAGATTTACATTTCAGTCAGACATTTAAAAACACTGCTGAAAGAGAATAAGAATAAGATGCTATCAGCACTGGATTCACCTTGCTGTTTTACACACATTTGAAATGGCACTAATAACAAGCGTTGCATGCATGAAACAACTGCAAATACGAACTTGCAGTCTTTCTAATTGGTCTTGCTTGTCACACTTAATTTTTCCTGATTTTATTTTTAACTATTATTAAATACAAATGAATACATTAAAAGCTATTTTGGTCCATTAGCCTTGTGCATTCCACTGTACACCCAGCCCTTACATCAACAACCACCGCAGCAATATTGCTTCTTTCATAGCAAAGACAAAACGTGGACTACATCCAATTTTTAATCAGCTGTACAGATGGGTTTATTTCACAAGCGCACTATGCTGCACAGATGGAAGCTCCTGAATGCCTGACAAGGTGTTATAACTGTTACCAAGATTACAAAGGAATAAAAAAAGCAGTATTGAACATTATAATGAAAGGCTTATTAGTTCAGATCTAGAATTTTGTCCTTGGCATGTAGAAAACAGTTAAGAGAGGGGAGGAGAAAGGTAAACCCATATCAGATTAGGTATTAAAACAGTTCTGTGTCACTTAAACATATGCAGCCTTGCATATATCTAAATCATGATACTTGTTAGAAGCCAAAAACTTAATACAGTAGACACACCAAACTGTGGTACATTCAGCAACAATTCTAGAAGGCAGGATCATCTAAGGTTAACTTGCAGGTATCAGATCTAATTCTAGAGCAGGGATCGTGGTCTTAATTATGCCATTTTGAGGTAAGATTTTCTAGATTGTTGTTATTTTGATTCATTATTTTAAGTCACTTTAACTCACAGATTTCATGCTTTAAAAAAAAGTTAACTGAAGTGATATACCTGACTCAACAGGTGACAGGTTCATCCTTTTGTGTAGTACTATGCCTATGGATCATCATGGGGTTGAAGGTATGGTACTATGTTTTGGAAGAGATAGTGTCATACAGGAGTCTTGAACACTCCTGGTCATTACACATTCCATGGCACTGTTTGCAAAAACAGGGATATTAGGAATAGTGACCTGCTCAAGCAGGGAAATCCTGTCTTACCCTTTGTGTGAGTAAGCAAGGTTTAAACCTGTGAAATCATCACAGGGCCTGTATATGGACGAGACAATCTATGAGGGACAACACCAAGGCTTTGATTAGTGAGGTTATGGTTGGCCAGGGAAGGGACTGGGTGTAGCTAATGGGACTGCGAACAACGCAGATGCACCAGATCAAAACCAAGTCTACGGAGCATGCAGCAGGCACTAGTCTAGGGTGCCCAGATGTCCCGATTTTATAAGGACAGTCCTGATTTTTGGGTCTTTTTCTTATATAGGCTCTTATTACACCCCAACCCCCTGTCCCAATTTTTCACGCTTGCTGTCTGGTCACCCTACACTAGTCTGACTTGTGAATTTTAAGTCCTGGCTGCAAAGTAGTTGCATGAGTGCTTAGAGGTTGTGGAGAAATATTACATACCTAATAACATTGCTTCAGGTTACTGTGTAAATCCCTATTACTATGGCTTTGTATCAGTGATGAGTTAACTTTACATTTCCACTCTAGTTTTGGTTGTGTAAACTATAATTTTTTCTCCCGGTGCTGATGGTGCAACTCAGGTTTCATCTCAGCATTAGCTGCATTTCAGTGAGGGATGACAATGTAAAAATCTACCAAGTAACTACATGGTGAAAAGGAAAACCCATTTTACGTCACATGTATATCTCAGTCAGTTGGTTTGTATTTGCCAAACCAAAAGTGTAATGCATTCTAACAGTCATCTTCTGTACCAAAAGGCACTATGTACAAATACAGGGTATTATTTTATACAGCCATCACAGATTATCAACCTCAGAGAAAGCCACTAGTGCAAATAAAAATATAATATGAATTGGATTGCTGGGTTTATGTTTGTTGAGGTACAGTTTTTCAGCAATAGTTGCACTTGAATTTGTAGACCCTGATTCTCCTCTCACTTAAACCAATTTTACACCAGTACAGCTCAATGGACTTTACTAACTACAGTGTATCGAGACTTAAATTGAATGGATGGTCCCGGATCTTTATCCAGCTCCAAGACAGAACTGAAGGGGTATGCAAGGGAGCCTGATTTAGGCCACCTTTGCATTCTTGTAACCTTGGGATTGCTCTGTACCATGTCCAATCCCAGGTGCAAATTAGAGCAGCTGGCTATAATTTGCAGTGGCTGCACATGGTCTCAGTGGGCTGTAATGAGGTCCCCTGAGATGCAGAGATGCCTTGGGCATTCCTGCTTACCCAGCTATCCCTCTTGCACCCACCATAGAGGAGGGGGAGCTATTGGCACATAGCAGCTACAGTCACTCTAGATTATTTAAGGATCCCTTGCACAGCAAAATCTCAGTGTCCAGGTAAGTCATCTTTAAGGCAGTTTGTACAGATAAATCAGTTTGTACGATGCCCTAGTATACCAGAGGATCTGGCTCGGTAACTTTATGCAGAGTTTCTGTTAAGAACTGTTAATGTATAATCTACTCCTGTGGTACTGCGTGCTCTTCATTACCAGAGGCATCAATAGAAATTGAGAACACTCAACATCTCTCATGTAGCAGTCTACCCTGAAGGTGCAGTCTGAGGAGCAGAGTACCCAATGAGTTAAGCACATAAATCTAACTGGTTGATTGTATGGTGTTTATATAGAATAATCTGGTTAAAATATTAGTATGTTTATTTACAAAACTGACTGCCCTTCAATTAAATGTAACTGGGAAAGGTCTAAATTTTATATGTCGGGCAATGATGGGATGATATTTAAGTGTGTTTGGATGAATTAAAATAACTGAAGTCATCACCTTATTCAATAGACTTAATAGTTTTAGATGATAATATTGAGTACTTTAATCACATTTAATTTGTATAATTTGTAAATGGTTGAGTTTGATGTCAGATTAAATTCATTTCTAACTGATAAATGGACTTGAATATTACCATTTTGTTTTAAATTAAAATAAATGTCTATGGTTTATGATTAAAGAACAAGAAAAAGAGTTCCTGTTTGCATCATTAAAGGTTCATTTTCACGGGGAAATGTGTTAGGGTCTAGATCCTGCACTATTGAAATAAATGGGAGATTTTCACTTTACTTCAATGGCTATAGGATCATGCCCTTAAATGGGAAATGTACTAATCAAAGGCCTGTGAGCTCATCAGATACCAAGAACTATACAGTTTCTGGCTTGGGAAGTACTTAGATCAGGGGCTGGCAACCTCTGGCACGCAGCTCGCCAGGGTAAGCACCCTGGCAGACTGGGCCAGTTTGTTTACCTGCTGCGTCTGCAGATTCGGCGCATTGCAGCTCCCACTGGCTGCGGTTCACTGTCCCAGGCCAATGGGGGTGGCGGGAAGCGCCATAGGCTGAGGGATGTGCTGGCCACGGCTTCCCGCCACCCTCATTGGCCTGGGACGGCGAATCACAGCCAGTGGGAGCTGCGATCGGCCGAACCTGCCGACATGTCAGATAAACATACTGGCCCAGCCCGCCAGGGTGCTTACTCTGGCGAGCTGCATGCCAAAGGTTGCCGACCCCTGACTTAGATGGAAAGCAGTCAAGCCTATGTACTGTAGATGCTCTTCTCACTCAGCTAATTTAGAAAGCTTCAGCATAGTGACTGAGTTTGCTGTGATGCCGGAAGTGCCAGATTTCAGATAAGAAAGAAAAAACAGACTAGTGAGTATTTAAAATCCCATGATATTTTTCATAATAGTAGAGAACATAAGAATGACCATACTGAGTCAGACCAAAGGTCCATCTAGCCCAGTGCCCTGTCTTCTGACAGTGAATAATGCTGGGTGCTTCAGAGGTAATATGTTAGCCTTATTGTCCTTGTCAAACTTCAATCTGAGTAATTAAAAGTTGGCCTATTTCAGACATTCCCAGTGTTACAAATCTTCATTTATTGTGGAGCATGATTGATTACTTTATAGCGTGCCCATTGCTGTGGCAGCTAGGCATTCATTTACAAAATTAATAATAATTTACATAAACTTCCCACTATTAATGAAGTACTGCTGCTGCCTACAGAAATGTTAGCAAATATGTCATCATTTGTCTAAAATAAAAAGGGACAAAAATCAGTCAATGCTCAACTAGACAAATTCTTGCATAAATAAGATATACTTCATTACTTGTTCTCAACTGTGGCACAGTGTTGTCGGGCACTGTTTCTTGCTGAATTTCAGCCCACAAGTACCTGTACTTCAATACCAGACAAAGAGATTCAGGTGCAGGATACACACATACCTTTTAAATCCTAGCCAAGGACAGGAAGTAAAAAAAATGTAAGCTAGTGAGGGTCTATCTTCAGCATATTCAACTATCCAAGCAAAAAAGTTCCATTCAATGTACTGGAAGCCTATGTACCCAGCTGTGCCTAGTACACAAAGGACATGTGTGCAATAACCCCAAAGGACAGAGGTTGTCTTTTTAGATCAAATTTCTGGGACTCATGCTTTTAGCTCTGGAGGTCTTCAGTTCAATCCTATCAACCAAGATAATGGCCAGCACAGATGTATAAATAGTGGATATCATTAAAACAGAAAAAGGAGACAATGAAGTACACGCACAAGTGAATAGCTTACTCTATGAAAAGTTGGTCCTGGGTTTAGAGTACTGCCATCTGAGCCTAAACTGAGCTCTCAGAAAAAAAGTTTTGGGTCACATATATATATATATATGTATAAGTCCACTCTGATTAAGATAATTCCCCTCATCTGAAACACTCTATACGAACTGAACAGTTGAAAACACTTACTTAAGGAGAAACCAATATAAATTACCTTGCATACTGAAAAAAATGCATCCAACACACCGAGTATCTAGCTGCATAGTTTGTGATTAAGAGACTACTGTTAATCGTTTTGATGTAATTTTTCTGTCATTTTCATATACATTTAATAATGATATTAATACATAATAATAATAAAACAAACTATCCTCTTAATAAAACTCAAAAAAATTAGGATCCTCTACACTTCCACAATTCTTAATTGAATCATGATGTTTCTGGACTGTATGCAGCACACCAGAAATGGGTATCAGTCTTTTGCATATAATCACATTCCATATAACCTTGCTTCGGCATCATAGATAATGCAGCAAATCATATGAACTCAGAGCATACACAGTGTAGTCATAGAAGAGTATCATTTATCCATAGTTAAAATATCCATTTCCTATTACAAATCTGAGGGTAAACTGTGGTAACTAATATCACCACGTGATAACTTCGTAAAAGTTGACTTTTTAACACTGACAATTGTGAATGTGGTAACTAAATAAATATTTGCAAATATTTTGGTAAGTGGTATCCACTGTATGGTGAATGGTCATCTGATATATTACATGCAGAGGATATCAACTAATTAAATAACATTATGTATGCACCACATGTATTCTTCAGCACAGATACTGAACTAGTTCTACCTTCTAACTGATGATCTGTTATAGTATAAGAAAATTTATTTCTAGCAGGGGACACTTCAGCGACAGATGAAGTAAAAGGTACACAGTAGCCATATTTCAAGGGTGCATTATTATTGAGAGAGGGATTCTACCACAGTAATAAATTGCTCTCCCAAAAGATGTGGACTCCAGGAGCATATCCCTAGTGCAAGAAGAAACCAGTTGGCCAGACAAGCTTCCTGACCGAGCAATGAAAGGGGAGGGAAAGATGGAGAAAGGAGAAGTAAAGAAGGATGGGATATAAAAAAATACATTATTTACATAAGCCAACATTGATTACTAGGGTAGTTTTCAAGATTCTGTACTGAAGGTTTTTTGAAAAGACGTACTGAGGAAGATATATAAACAGCTGTCATATTTATGTGAACAACATTCGCAAGATAAATATTCTATTATTGCATTAGTACATATAAGCGTATGACCTGCGGGGATGCGGGGGGAGACTCAGCCACCGATAAACCAGAAGGTTCTTTCATTTCAAAAACCACTACTCCTGACAAACAAGAATTCTGTTTTATTCAAAGTAACTCAATCTAGCGGACCATCTCATTTCAGTGCAAGAGATATACAACGTATTTACCCTTGTATCATCTTCCACAGAATTTAAGGTTTATTCCTTTCATTATTTGTTTAGGTGAGCTTCAGTGGAATTTGTTTAGGTGAATAATATGAGGCTGTTTTTATTGTTTCATAACTTACTTCCATCCAGAATAAAAACAGATAGGTTTTTATAATCTGAAAACAGCAAAAGAGATAGGAACTCAATTTCTCTCAGAAAGAATTGCACTGCAAATTTAACCATCTGGAAGTGCTCAATTATTGAAGCTTTAGTTTCATTGGCTTCTGAAAACTACCACCACATTCAAGCAAGTAGATTAAATGCTATTAGCTTTAATACCCTTTTAAACAAAGTAATCTGTTGAAGTGATAATGGATTTTAAAGTAAGTATACTCATTAAATTGGTTTTTACACTATGGTGGTTTCCCTGTTGGCCACATGAATCTCTAAACCTGACATTGCTAATTACAATTATAATATGTGGTACGTGAACACTTGATTAACTTCATGCTATATTTAAGGCAGATATAAAGGTAACTGAAGAATTCCACCGTCAAATATAATGGGTGTTATCAAAGAAGCCAAAAATGCCGCTTGCCATTTCATTTGCCTTGGAAATGAACAGCATAAGGTTTCCAGAGCAAAGCTACCAATCTTCTCAAGCCCTGAAAATTAAAAATTTCCCTGAAAGGTGATCAGCTACTTCTACAGATATAAGAAAGGCATTAGAACTCACCAAAATTACATTGTTGGGAAAGGTCTGAAGCTGTTGCGCTTTTACATGTATATCCCAATATAGTTTTTTTAGTTACTTTTACTTGAAAAATTGTTTCTTCCTCTCCAAATGGCTTGAGGTATAGTTTCAATATTACTTTTTTGTGTCAAAACCACCTGCCTTTCTACTTTAGTGTCAGACGGGCTTAGCAGCTTGTCAATGAAGCAACATAGCCTGAACATTTATAGGTGTCACTCACTCTACCATCTGTTTCTTAGGATAACAGTCACCTAACCTCCACTCAGAGGCTCTAACAGTCTTTATGGATTATGGTTTAGCTCTACACTGAAGAATAGCTAGCAGCATCCAACCAATTCCAATTCATTTTCTGTGTACTCTGACTTTAACTTTTTGCACACAAAATATGACGTGGGTGCTATAATTTGTACCATCTAAAATTCTGTGTTGACAGTGTTCTGCCATTTATCTGCAGTATCTGTTAAGCAGGTGAAGCAATTAATATCCAGTCAATACCTACATGTTTTATACTTTCAAAAATTTTGTTTAAAAAAACCTACCATGTCCAAATATGCACCACTGGTTGTTTGCTTGGTATTTTCAAGAGATAAGGGGCAGTGTTGCCACTAGTCTTGAACTAGATTTCAGTGCTAAGATTGTTAAACAGATAATTTTGCAAATGAGATTAACCACAAGTATGGAATGAAAAACCAGGCTGAATGTATCTGCTAGTAAACAACAAGATATCATTATGAAAATATATAGTTACATATCGCCTAGAGAAATAAATTTTGTTATTTCTTCTTAGAAATATAAATAGGAGGAGGAGGAGAAAACTATTTCTACCCTTCCACACCACTACTCTGGAAGTGTTGTGGAGCCAATAAAGCTAGGAATTTAGCACAGACATACAAGGCCAAATTCAGATGTGATATAAATTGTGTGCAAGTGATGTGTCAGTATGCTGCTGTGAGTGTGCATTTAAATTAGTGTTATTTAGGCCCCATTTCCAGAGAATATTCTAATGCAGGAAAGTTCTTAAGCACATGTTTAAATGGTTTCCTTACCCACGGCCTTATATACTGAGGGGCTGGGAAATCAGGATCCAGGTTGTAGCAGGAAAAGCAACCAGTGGGGAGATAAAATCATACAGAGAAGGTCTGCTTGATCTCACCTCCTCACCTGCTATATAATCTCAGCCTTTCACTCCTTTGGAATGCAGATATCACCATTTTACACTCACTCTGAAGCCAGTCCACCAGTGAGTAACTTATATTACAATTAATGTCACCTACAGTCTATGGGCCCTAGCATGAAAAAAATATTTTGAGTGGCTCAAAAATAAGATAGAACAAAGGGATATATACAATATATTGCCTTGTGAAAATCTCCAGTAGGTTTTCTAGTGGTAATGTTTTGTTTAAAAAAAATAAAAAATAAATAATCAATGATTTTATGCTTAGCAAACAGGATAAAAATAGTCTTGAACCCCTCTATACATTAAAAACTACCCTTGTTTAGCATAAAACGTTGACCTCTCCAACCCTCTTTCTCCAGGCCCAACTCATGACACTGCATCCCTTCCACCTCATTACTATCTACATTTATTTATGACAAGACATCTGTATCTGGTGGACAGTGATTAGGTAGGTAGCTCTGCGGTTGCCCTACCATTCCAAACAAGGTGTCTTCCTTTCCCTTGGAAGGCAAACAGCTGCTGTCTCCTATTTCTCCATAGATGGCCTGCGTCCCTGCCAAAACAGCTAGTCACCAAAAATTGAAAATAATGGTGAACATGATCATATTGCTAAATTGAACATGGTAAGGACGATTTTCTTCTACATCTGAACATTTACTGTAGCCATTAAACAACATCTCTTAGTCATTTTGAACAGGGAGTTCAGCTGCACCCTGTATTTCCCAACATTTCTTTACTTTAGCTCCATCCCAGGGTTTTCTAGATGAAACCTGCTTCTTTACCCTATGGGGACAGTGGCTGCAGTCCAGCATTTATTTCGCCAGGTTCCCTGTATGCTGCATCTACTGGAATGGCTTCCTTTTATTCTCATCTCCTCCCTCTCTTTATAAATTATGTTAAAAAATAATACCCCAAAGCAAAACAAAAAAGGGTAACACAGTCATGTTAATATATTATCACCATGACTCAGCAATTACCATGACCTGTATGCAGACATTTTTCTAGTTATAGTTCTATGTTAGTTAAGTGGCACTCCTGGCTTTCAGCTGTAGCTGGACGGCATTTTTCCACCAGGCCCAATTCTCTCCTATTTTGAATGAGAATGGAAGAAGCATAGAATTTCTCAGCCAAGTCAGCTTGTATATTGCATTAGGACATTTGGGTTGTGTGGGTGGTGGGGGCAGAGAATAGTAAATGCACTGCCATCTCTAAAATAGGGTAGTCTGTCACAGAGCAACATGAGTGTGTCAATGGAACGCTCTCATTACTGCAGAAATATTACTTGTAACCATTAACGTTCTCTCTTCATTTAGTGGCAGTCAGTTAAGCAGTGCCCCCAGCCTGCGGTAGCTGCTGGCAGATTTACCACATTAAGCTTGCACCTCTCATTTGGAAAGTAAATTGGGGAAGGCTAGTGTTCACCAGCCACAATTTTTGGCTGTGTGAAGAAATAGGAGCAGAAAACAATGGAGCACAGTACTGCTGTTTGAAAATCTCATGTCACTAACGGTGTGTGGATACATAGCACTAGACAAGGTCTAACACTAGCCTGGCTTGGTCCTTGTAGAGATGCATTTCCTGGAGTCTATTTTTGTTTTGTTGATGGCTTTTTATGGGGAGGGAGAATATATAAAAAGTGCCAGGGTTTGAACTAATAAACCCCGGAAGGGGAAGTTTTCCTTTTCTCACCTGGATCACATTAGCATAGATCTGAAAGGTCAGTTGTGTAAAGCAGACCTTTCTTGAAATCCAATTAAAAGCAATGGAAAAGAAAATACACACTCACTCTCTACTCTGATTTGGAAAAAGGAAAAGCCGAAATACAAGCATGTCTGATATGGTATAAATATTGTTGGCCAAATTTGCTGCCAGTGTAAACTAGTGTAGTTCCATTGATGTCAGTGTAATTTCACCCATTTATACCAGCACAGAAATTGGCTCTGTCTCTACTTATAAGTGATTTGCAGAGGAGCTGGTTCTGGCATATCGTTTAAGGGTAGTCTAGGGAAGGGGTTCCCAAACTTGGTTCACAGCTTGTTCAGGGTAAGCCCCTGGTGGGCTGGGCCACCACTTCCCACAGCTCCAATTAGCCGGGAATGGTGAACCACGGCCACTGGGAGCTGCAAGCGGCTGTACCTGCGGATGCTCAGGTAAACAAAGCATCTTGTGGCCCGCCAGGAGCTTACCCTGAACAAGCTGCAAACCAAGCTTGGGAAACCCTTTGTCTAGGGAGAGAGTTTGGTATGAGGCTGAATCAAGGGCAGGTTTTCGATTTAAAAGCACCATGATCTTACGAGATGTTCAAGATATTGGACTGAAATTACAGAATTCTGACAAGTTTTGGAAGATAAAAACTTATTACATAATAAAGGCAGGTAATATTGAAATCATATTCTAGTCTGTATCCGCTAGCCATATGAAATAAGATTTTGGCATTACAGTATTAAAGGCAGATAATTATAATTTGTTTTTTCCACACCAATCCAAAAGCCCGATGATGTTAAACATGAGGATACATGCATTCACTCACTGTGTTGTTCACAGTATCAAAAAATTCTACCTTCCTTTGATCCCTCTCTCTCAGTGCACAGCACCTGAAAAGATGCACTCTGCAAAATCTCTTTACATATTAGAAAGCTCTATAACCTATGATTGTGCTTCTTTGTGACTTCACAAACAATGTTGTTTTACCAAATCTGGTCCCATGTACCTGCTCTATCTTGAAACAAGATTTGTTTTCACATAAGAGACTTTCATGACACATCCTTTCATGTATGCATAATACTGTAGGTATTTTTCACTGCAAAAGGTCAGGTATCAATGGCACAGATTGAATAATGAGCACTGGTCAGCACATTGCAAAAAGCCTGCAATCACATACATTCTGACAAATGACAGATGGTTGGCAAGCTGCAAGGAGTCCACTACTGAAGATACTTTGAAAAACAATGCACGAGCAAGGTATAGGTATTAACATACCCACAGTGGTCAGACACCTGTGGATGTTTGACCTACTTCCACCATGTCCACCTACGGTGAGACAAGCTTTTCCTTTCCTCAGCAGGTAGTAATTTTCCACTGTAACCTGCTGTGAACTGCAGGTATCTGTTTGCTGACTTCCCAAATTGTTTCTTGGTGGTATGGGCATCTCTGCAGTGCATGTGTCTTTGCCTGCTCTTAATTTATTTTTTCATTCTCTCCTGACAAAATAACTGCATGGTACAAAAATTTTTTAAAGGGCTGTGAGGGGGAATAATCACATATATGGACAACCTCTCCTTAAAGCATCACAGTTCCAGACAACTTCCATTTGTAGCATATTGCAGTTTACGCTTTCAAAGTGCACAGTGCCAGATGTTGTCATGAGCGGGGCAGAATTTGAATTTTTTGGCCATCAGGCTTGATTCTTATTATTGATTACAATAGCGCCCCCCCTCCATGCAGCTTTGCCACTGCAGCCTTGATCAACTACACAAAGTTGAGGAATCTATGATCCTGAAGCTAAATCTCAAATGTTGAGCTTCCAGATATCACCCCATAATTCAGGCCTGATGAGAGCA
The DNA here is from genome assembly GCF_007399415.2 of Gopherus evgoodei. Lineage (NCBI taxonomy): Eukaryota > Metazoa > Chordata > Testudines > Testudinidae > Gopherus > Gopherus evgoodei. Next base: position 71,142,904 of record NC_044322.1, read on the forward strand.
GGTACTGATTTACTGAATTCAATCCTGCTTACACCAGGTTTGAAATTACATAGTAATAAAACAAAAAGGAATCAGTTTCCTGTTCAAAGTCCCTCAGGTGGTCAAATGGACAAAGAAGGCAAATATTGCTATCAATTATTTCCACATAATGTGAGGATTTAAAGGGAAAAATAGAGAAGAATTTTGCCCAATTTCTTTAATGCTTCCATTCTCCTTGATCTATGAACCTACTGCTTTTTCTTCTATAACTTCGCTTCATCTCCACTGTGCTGCATGGAGCACCACTGTTGACCTGAGACCTGATCAACCCCCGTCCCCTTGGAGTTCACCACTAAAATGGGGGGGGGAGGAAAAAAAGAAAAAACAAAATGTTCCGCAGCTGATAAAGCACCCCCTCTTCAGGAATGTCCCTAATAAGAGTTATAACCAGCAAGATTGTAAAGTAGAGACACCCAGGCATTGGGAAATTAGGAAGGAGACAGAAAGCTCTGACCAGCGTTTTTGTACTGATCATCAGCATAAACATAGAAGGTCACAACTAAATTACGATTTGAGCATGAAAGATAAAATGTAAACTAGGGCAGCAAGGAGGACACATAGGTGCCAGTATGTAATTTAACATTTTTGTTATTTAGGAGCATGGGATAATGTGATAGATTTAGTAAATGTGAAGGAGGGAGCTAGTTTTACCTACATAATGTAAATGAAAAACAATGCTCTTTGCGAACCATTTCTGGACTGCAAATCAACATCAAGCTGCTGGAACTCTGACCCCTCTTCATGACCGTGACGTGCAGGGGCATTGCCAGGAACCCCCAGATGAGTGGATCCTGACTGGCCATCAGGAGAAATTTGTTTGTATATTGGGAGTGGTGACGATTAGAGATTTGATTGGCATATGTATTGTGTGTGTTGCTAATAAATAGATGTTTAGAGCATAGCTGTGCCAGGCTCTTTCACTGGGAAATGTTCACACGAACCCAGAGCCAAAAGCCTTGTGGGTATGGGAGGATACTTAAATTGACCAGGTTTCTCCCTGAGCATGGTGGGAAAGGTTAGATGCCTTATACCCCAATCCCTCTGTAGGGAAAGGGCACGGGTGCCTTAAATCAACCAGGTAACACCTTTGAAGAAAATAGAATGCCAAATTTCATAACTCAAGGGCAAATTGACGAAGAAGTCTCATCTTAAACTGTGCAGGTCCTTCTAATAGTATAAAGAGTTAAGGATTATAATAATATTTGAAAATGTAATAAAAGGCAGCACTGAATTCTTTGGCCTTAACCAATTCCTCTTGTCAAGCTCTAGATCAGAAACAACAAACACTATAGATTTGAAGCTCAAACACTGTTTGAGTCTGATTAATACAATTATACAGTTATATTTGCTCTGTAACAAAATGTCCATCTAAAAGCAAAATGAAGTTTACAATTACTCTAGGCACTGTCCAAATTAACACATCATTGCATATTAATGAATTATGTTTTGTGACCAATTGTTATGCAAATCATACTTGTGTCAGAATTTAATTATATTTAGTTGAGTATAAAATATATGAAGATTTAAAAAAAATAAAATAAAAGAGACTCCAGACATATAGTGAACAAATCCATAAATAAAACTCATGACTTACTATTGTTAAATTAGTGGTTTGGCTTCTGATTCTGCACCAGTATTTATAGGCTTTGCAACAACTATGAAGCTAGTTCTAATAGGATGAAACTTCAACAGCAGTATCTAGGCATGGAAAGTCCTGTAGCTTTCTCTTTACAAGTTTAATCTATTGGGAGGGGAGTGTTGTTTTTTGCTTGTTTTAATTTGACTTAAATAACTTGTTTGAATCTGTTCAAATCAAATTTATATTAAAAATCTGTGCTAACTTCATGACAGATTTAATATACAGAATATTCTTGCAAATACATTAACAAAGTCCACTTTTTTTTTTTAAATCTTTTTAGTCCTAAGGCTCCTGTGATCTGCTCTATGCAAACAGACTGCTAAGCCTGCATGAAGTAACTCACAGGGTCAAGGCCTGAACAACTACATTCCTTGGGATGCCCCTGGTTCAGCCTAGGGGAAAAAAGAAAGTGTTGCCAAATAATGACAATGCTAGCTAATCAATTTTGCTCCTATACAAATCCTGTTCCTTCTCTTTGCTTGAATCAGTAGTCTGATTCAATAAGCTTCTTAAACACAGATCAAACAAGCTGCAGAGATGCAATTCCTTACAGTAAAGGTTTTCAATATACCACATGAAATGGGAAGATGGTGTCCTAGGCTTTTCTGTTCTTTTTCAAGGAAGTCCAAATTATAAACTTGTGTTGTTCCATGACCACCTGAAATTTACAACACAAAACAAAAAACAAAACCCCTATTTTTCCTTCTAATTCACTTATAGTGTTGGAATCTCCCCAGATGGGTTCCCATGGCATTGATAAGAAAAGGTTAAGTGTTAACAAAGCAGTGAGGAGATTAGCACATTAGCAGTATATAATACAAATTACATAGATAAAATTTCATTTTTAATTTTTTTTTATTTCGCCTCTGTGTTTAGGGACTACACCAACAGAGAGCTCTTTAATTTAACAGTATAGTCATAAAGTACAGAAGCTGTTACTAATCTCATGGCACACTTCTGGTGTTCAGATTATTAAAGTGAATTATATAGTTTTACAAATGGGATCAACTCTGAGTACACAGTAAAGCCAACACTGAATTTCACTACTATGAAACAAATGGATATAATTAATTATGGTGTCAGCCACTCAAGAAGAGGGCATCATGCCAGCAGAGGTACAGAACTAGCATGTGTTGTTTTCTGCTTTTTGCCATAATGGCAATTGTTTCCATGTGCTCTTTTTTTCTTCTCGCTTCCATACAAATGTGTGATCCCTGGTACAATAAATAGTGAGTTTAAAAAGCCATCAACTGCAGAAAATGGAATATGTATTGCCATTGTTCTGCGGCTACAGCAGCAGCAATGAGCAACTGTTAGACACTGAGCTACACTTACGAGTTATATGAACCAAGTGTCCTTGTCCAAAACAAATTTACAATGACTATCACTCTAATTTCACACCATCGCAATTTCATAATATTCTGGAATGGGAAAGCTTCATCTAGAACTCTACACAGTTAATGCTGAGCTATTAGCCATGCATTAGAAGAGGGACTAGAAAGTCCCACCAGCAACTTAATGCATCCACTGTACCAAAGCCATGCATTCACTGAAGCAATATTTTTCCTTTTGCTGTCAATCTTCAGTACCAGAGCAGCAGGGTTTTATTTTATCTTCCCTTTTTCTCCATTTCACAAGGGTATTTAAAATTTGATCACAACAATGGTTCAGTTCATATGCATATTACAAACTGCTTTGGGGACTGCTCAGTGCAAAATGGGTGGATAATGTTACAGATTAACTTGACTCCAGAGTGTGAACTGTCAGCTATATCCTTTAGCTGGGGAATAGATTTTAAACACTACCTGGTAAATTGTGAGGCCTAATCTTTCTGCTGCGCTGGCTGGCAGTATAATCCGCATAATGTGAACGTGCTTTCCATCTGACTGAGGAAGGCATGCTGTTAAGTGATTTGAGCGAATTGCCTGGTATAATAACCAGTTGTCTTTGGCTCACTGAGTGCCAGGAAATCTTGAAAATCTCTGCCTATGGCTTGACACGGACTACTGAGTAGCCACAAAACTGTTTGATAAAAGCACCACAGTTTTGTCCAGTTTAAATCAATAGAATCCTGCGGCAATAGCTGTATTTGGCTATAGCACTCTGCTGTTATCAACGAGGGGCCCTGTTCTGACTATTTTAACATCTACGTTATGTATCTTTTTTCCCAGCTGGTCTTCTGCACAGCAGGGCAGTTCTGCTGTGTGCTTAGTATTTTTGCCAAGGAATGTTCAAAATGCACAGCAGTTTACTGACCTCCAAATAGAGTTTAACTGACAGCAAATTTCAACTGTGGGCATGGGGAGTGACCATTTTTCTTAAAGAATATATAGGAAAAGTGACTGTTGAATGTGCACTTTGGACAGAATGATCTGGATTGGAGAGGTTTTCTAGTGAGGCATGTGGCTGTAACACCATACCAAGGGGATTCTAAGCAGAAAGAGGCAGAATCTGAACACGCACAAAAATGCTTGGCTTCATGGGAAATGTTTGGCAGACGTTACTATCAACACAGTCCGTACATAATGACTTTTCAGATGCTAATGAATGAAAAACTATTGTCTCAACACCCTCTGCTGCTGTTACTCATATACAATCTTTGAGTGACCGGGCAAGGGGCATTCTCTGGCTATTCCCAAGTCTACATTAAAATAATTGATTTTATTCCTTCCATAAAACTGTAATTATTTCCCAAGGGAAAAATATGCATACTCCCAGAACTTCTGTGTTACCAGACTTATGTAGAGGATCCACAGTAAAAATACTTTGTTTCTATTATTTTTTTTTTATGTGTCATTGTCCACAGGTTCTGCTTCTGAGCCTGGAAGTATCACCCAGTGGCAAGAGTCTGCAGGGCTGATGGAAGGGGACTCTAGGCCCTTTCTGCTCTACCAAGTTTCAACCCATGGCCCTGCGAATGGCAGGCAGAATATGCGACCTTAGGGTGGATACTATCAAGCCTGTTCCCTGGGTCACTTCCTACTGTGGCCTCTGCCCCTTCAGAGTCTCAACAGGAGTCTGTTTATCCACACACAGACAGGGGGTGGGGTTCTCCTGGGTGCAGAGTTGCTCGTTATCCCTTGGTTCCCCCGTGTGCGGCTTATGTGCCCAAACACAGTCACCTAAAAGTGCACTAGGCATCTCTTTGCTGAAGACTGTGCATAATCTTCATAGACAGAGTGGGAAACAAAATTAGGTGACTGGTCTGGGATTTGAAAGATGTGAGTTGATTTCCTGCTTCTGCTTGAAACTTCCTGTACAATACACAGCTAGTCAATAGGGGCAGGATTTCATTCTATGGAAATTTTGCCACTAAATTAACTGGGGCCAAGATTTTACCTTTAAGCTCTCTGTCCCTCAGCTTTCTATCTATATAATAGGAATAATGATTCCCTACTGTACAGCAATGCTATGATACTGCTTTTTAATATTTGTGAGTTCCTATTACAGCAATAGGGAATATTTAGATAAATGTCTACTTTCTACTAGTTACCTACAGCCTTTCAATCTTTCTAATATAGTTCCAAGCAACCATTGACAGCAATGTTTACAGACACTCTAATAGTTACTCAACAAGTCTTCCATGTGGGTATCTCAAACATTTTATTAGTATTAATTAATTAAACTTCTAAGCACTTCTTACATGTGTGCACACTGAGGCGCGGAGAGGTTAAATGTCTGTTAAAATCCACACAGAACAGTGGCAGAGCAGGACAGAGAATGCCCTTTTGGGGCTTCCTTCATTAGGTTGGATGAAAAACCCTCTCAAAATGTTGAGTCTTGAACTGTACTACAACTAACAATAAATGTCACTGTTTGAAAGATGCTTCTTCAGCATGACAAGGTGGCACTGCAAACCAATTGTTTAAAATAGGAGTAACACAGATGCATTAAAATAGGAGTAACACTAGTGGTTCACTGATTGTATTTTGAAACCACTGGGCTAGGTGAAAAGCATTCAAATACACATCTGCACATGTTTCTAGTACACTCTTCACCTTTATTTCCATCTCAGCCCCAAGTGACTTGAACAATTGGCTTCTAATATATATCGGGTTAGTCTGAAATCAAACATTTAATTTTCTGATCATTTTCAGAAAATGCAAATCTACCTTTTTTGTGGGGGGAGTGAGGAAAGGGAAAGAGAAGGGAAGGTGGATGTATAAATTTTGGTAAGTCACTAATCCAACCCTAGTGGAGAAGTGGAAAGATAAATCCTAGATGTCTGCTATGGAAGAAGAGTCTGAGTGTGCACAATAAATTGTATAAATTGTAGAAAAAACAGCTTTGAACATTTTTGTGCAAATATGACAGATGTTTACACCCAAATCCAGTGACAACCAAAGGAATCTGCTGTTTAACTGCCTCTTCAGTGATTTACTGTAAAGTTGCCTTTATATAGTTTTAACTGATTCATACATTTTTTCCCATATTTTCCAGGATGTTACAAAGGTGAATATCTGTAGCGTGTTTATTAGTACTAGTTTCTTCCTATTTGCAACTGTCCTCCCATTTCAAATTCCCTTGAACCTGATAATATGATTTATCCAAACAAGACTGGAAAATATTATGTATATATAAATGACAGCTTTATCTTATTCTGATGAATAAATAATGGCAAGGAGTGTATACTGAACAAAGGTGTCTATCTTCCATACTCACATGCCCTTATTAAAATTGATCATATGACATTAAAAAGCCATTTCACTCTGTATCTGTATGATTAGACAGATTCTCATAGGCAGTAGAATACTTTAAAGATGTTGTCATTTTTGTGGGGGAAGGGAAAAGTGGTGCTGTAGGATTAATTGTCACAAACTAAAACTACACACATTTGGCATAGGGAAAATAACCTTCTTTCTCAGTCCCTAGGTCGTTACTGTTTGACTCCTCGTACTGTACTCTTAATGGGTGACATTCAACCTGTGAAGAGGGCTGGCACATGGTCTATGCACCACTTAAAATCCCGCTTAATACCTTAATAGGCTTACGTAACAATAGGAATATACTCTTCAATAGCACTTTGCAGCAGCAGATATCAAAATGCTTTACAAATGAGGTATCATTATCTCCATTTTAGAAATGGGGAAACCAAGACACAGACGTGAAGTGACTTGCCCAAGGTCACCCAGTATGCTAGTGGCAGAGCTGGGTTTTAAGCAGGATTTAAGTGGCACACACTTTATATGCTTCAAGATAATGGATTTAGGTAGAACTTAAGTGGTGCACAGACCTATAGCCAGCCATCTGCACAGGCTGAGCTTCATCCAATACGAACAAGTTCTCATCTCCCACTAGAAAGCAAGCTTGCTACATTTACAAAATCTCCCATTTTGCTCAGAGGCCAATGCAGTTGTTTGGTCTGCTGATCTGGTGAGATATCCATAGAAAAGCATACCATTTATAACTTCCAGACTTGCTTACCACTCTGCTTCAGTCACACAACTAAAACTATACACATCCCAGTATAAAATAATTTTGAGGATTAACCTGGGAAAGGTATAAAGGCCACGGTTAAATAGTATGCATTTTTCTGGCACATTCACACATTACATCAAGGGTTCTCAATCTGGGGCTTGGGACCCCTCAGGGGGTCGTGAGGTTATTACATGGGGGGTCGTGAGCTGTCAGCCTCCACCCTAAACCCTGCTGTGCCTCCAACATTTATAATGGTGTTAAATATTTTAAAAAGTGTTTTTAATTGATATGGGTGGGGGGAATCACACTCAGAGGCTTGTTATGTGAAAGGGTTCACCAGTACAAAAGTTTGAGAACGACTGTATTACATATACATACATAGTGCTTCAGGACTCATTTCTTTGTCTTGACCTGAGAGAGTTATTTCAGGAGGAATAAATCATTCATATCATTTTGCATCCAAAAGCATATTTGTGACTAGACATTTGCTGGGAGCTTCGTTTCTAAGTTTGTTTTTCAAATAATAATAGAAAAAGCACGTGTGTAGAAGAATAGGTATCACACACCTGACTTACTCTGCAAAGCAAATGTTATTCATTATAATTAAATAGATTTAGGGTTATCTATATCTATGCTCAAATCTTGCTACTTCTCTCTCTCTCTCTCTCTCTGTCTCTCTCTCTTCACAGGTCTCCAATGATATATAGCAGGGTTGCTATGAGACAACACGATAATCAATTCTTCACAGAATGGAGACAAATATTACAATGTCATAAGTAATACAGGTCAACCAGCAAAACATACACCAGTGCCCATTGCCCAGTTTTAGCACTTCTAATCTATTGTGTGTTTGCTTTAGCAGCATCCACTTACAATGCATTAAAAAAGAAAAATGTTAAAAACATCCCGTCCTCCCCACCCCCCCAGTCAATAAAATAAATTGTGATGGTTAATTCTACAATACTAAAATAGTTTATGGAAATAGTCAAGCTTATGCAGAAGCTATCAATAAGCTTGTTAATTTGTGCTGGCTATTTCTCCTGCCCTAATTTCCTTTCCCGCTTGAAAATTGTTTCAAATTTTACCATACTACAATCAGGTTTATTGGAAATATTAATGTCTGTGCTTTCCCCACAAGCCACCAGCAAGGCTAATTGACTTGAGAGATGAATTACAATGTCTGCATTAACAGAATGCAGATTAGCAGTACAGCGTCTGGCTTTTTGTCCCCCCTTGAATGTGTTTCAGGCAATCGAGAACTTTCAGCAGAGGAAGCCCCAGGAGGGCATCTTTAATAACAGATGTTATAAACTGTGGATTACAATAGAAAACTGTTTATTCTATGGTTTGGAAAGGGTTATGTTATTGTGGAAAAACAGGGGTTTGGATAAGCAGGGGAGCACCACTTGCCATTCGTGGATATAGGATATAAGAAAGGTTTGTTAATGGGATTTGTCTGAACTGTCATTTATAAACTTAAATTCAAATAAGCTTTCCGCCAACTAAAAATGATCTTTTAAAACAATTCTAGTAAGTCAAGTTCAAAGAGATACAGTAACTCCTCACTTAACGCTGTAGTTATCTTCCTGAAAAATGCGACTTTAAGCAAAATGATGTTAAGTGAATCCAATTTCCCCATAAGAATGAATGTAAATGAGGGGAGTAGGTTCCAGGGAATTTTTTTTCACTAGACAAAAGGCTATATCGGGGTTGGCAACCTCTGGCATGTGGCTCGCCAGGGTAAGCACCCTGGCGGGCAGGGCCAGTTTGTTTACCTGCTGCTTTGGCAAGTTCGGCCAATTGTGGCTCCCACTGGCCATGGTTCGCCATCGCAGGCCAATGGGGCAGCGGGAAGCGCCGCGGACCAAGGGATTTGCTGACCGCGGCTTCTCGCTGCCCGCATTGGCCTGCAGTGGCAAACCACGGCCAGTGGGAGCTGTGATCAGCCGAATCTGCCGACGCAGCAGGTGAACAAACTGGCCCAGCCCACCAGGGTGCTTACCTTGGTGAGCTGCGTGCCAGAGGTTGCTCACTCCTTGGCTCGCTCTCTCTCTCTCTGTCAAGGATTAACTCTCTCATTCTACAAGGCAGCAGGAATGAGGGAGATAGGCACAGTTCCCCTTCAAGTACACTGCCTTGTTAATTAGATCAGCTTGCTGAGACTGCAGCCCTGGTGTGCCCCCCTGCTCTATGGAAGATGGCGTAAGTGGGGTGCAGGAGCAGGGGGGAGGAGGACACCCTAACATTAAGTCCCCTCTTTCTCTCCTCCCCCATTCCCCCCCGCACAGCAAGCAGGAGTCTCAGGGAGCAGCTCCAAGGCAGAGGACAGGAGCACCATACGGCAGTGGGGAGAGGGACAACTGCAATTGCTAGCCTGCTGGGCAGCTGCTACACAGGGAACTTAGGGGAATGGCGAGCTGATGAGGGGCTGCTGGTCCACCTTGGTTCCAAGCCCTCACCAGCTAGCTGCAACGGGCTGCTCTTCCTGCAAGCAGTAGACAAAGCAAGAGGCTGCCAAACGACATTAGAAGGGAGCATTACACAACTTTAAACAAGCATGTTCCCTAATTGATCAGCAAAGTAACAATGAAACAACCTTAACTGGGATGACTTTAAGTGAGGAGTTACTGTACTACCGCCATTTTGCAAACAACTGTGTGACAAGAATGTATGGCTCCCACAATGCAATGTAAATGAGATACATTGGTCTACATCTAAGGGCATGCTGCCAACCATGGCTCTGTGGCGCCCTGCATCAATTTCCCCACAGGTTATCCAGACTAATCTACAGAGGCCTATGCTCAGTAACAAAACTCCTGCTTGGGGACTGGTTTATTAACATTAAATCAATCTAAAGTAAAATCTCTTCTGACCCACTGAGCTTGTGGGGCGGAGAGTAGGCACAGGCCCCTTTCTTGAGCCTGTGCCTGCTGAACTCCAGGCTGCTCCTTCAGCAGGTTCCTCAGCTGCTACCCTCCTGAGCGTTTTCAGCAGTAGCTCTCCACTCTCTCTCTACCCATAGTGCATTCACTTCCCTTTACAAGGCCAGGTATCTTCCCTCAGGACAAACTGGGCAGCAATAATATCAATCATAGCTCCACTGGACCATCACCCTGAGACAATCTGCCATTATTTTAAAGTGATAACACTACAAATACGTCAAGGTTTCTGTATATGTATCTTGATGACTTACATCTATAACTAAATAATGAATGCCACCCTAGGTGGGTTTCTCACTGTAAAAAAATATTTTGTGAGCCCTTTTACCCCTTTCAGTTTGAATTTTCCCTATTTATTATTTATGCTTTTTAAGGATATGACAGGAACAACATATTTTTTTTGGGGGGGGAATTATATTATCTTAAATTAGAAGTAGTCCTACTAAATCAATCACTCAATATAGCTATATATTAAAACAAAATGATAAGAAGACAGCTCCATGTTACAAAGAAATAGTTCAAATCTCAAATGGATAAAATATGAAGGCTGTTTAGTTTGCTTGCATGAGGGAACCAGACAATTGATCAGCCTGATAAAGGAACTAGATTAGTGTGAAGGTTGTTTAGTTTATCCAGGCAAAAGAACCAGACAACTGCTTAGAAAATTAGTGCATCATTCATATTACCAATAAAAATGAAAGAAACATGTATATGTTTGTTATTAACATACTTCCCCGATGACTCTGCCACTTCAGCTACAGGACAGCATTCCTTTCACTCTTTAGAAATCACAATAGAACAATGAAATATACCCTGGTTACATGAGGCATACAAGAGCTATGCCCAAGGTAGAGATGGCAGCAGTGAAGTGTTAATATAAATACTTTACTAGCTGTCTTCACAGCTCAGTAACCACCCCAGAACTGCCCCAGGGGCGAGGGGTGTAAGTGGGGCAATTTGCCCCAGGCCCTGTTGGGGCCCCCACAAGAATATAGTATTCTACAGTATTGCAACTCTCTTTTTTATGGAAGGGGCCCACAAAATTACTTTGCCCCAGCCCCCCTGAATCCTCTGGGCGGCCCTGAACCACCCTTTCTCCTATACTGCCTGTCTCACCCCTCCCCGAGCCAACCAGAGAAAAAGCACCCACATCTTTAGGGCCAATTTTTGCCCTTAATTATACCTACCTATTCAACCTCACTGACTTCAAAGGGGGAAAGTAAGTTTCCTCCTTGACCCCCATCTCTAATTACTACTGTCCCATTATTCCAAAATAAAATATCAGTGTACTCTCCCTCACATAATCAGTAACTCCCTCCCTAATTTCAGGGCTGATTCCTTATTTAAAAACAAATATAGAAATATTTCAAAATCTCTCTCTGAGACACACAAACACACACACACAACTACCTCACCCCTCCTCTTACTTCCTCAGTGCTAGAGAATTGGTGCTTGTTTTTTTCTCTCTGCAGCCTCAGTGGTGTGTTGGTCAGGAATTGCTAATGTCATCTGTTAGTGCACTGCTTTTATTCAGACATATATATACATTACAAGAAAAACAAATTGTCATATGGTTGGCTAAAACCAGTCACATATGAAATCTAAGTTTCAGATGTGTCCCTTCTCTGAGGTTTTGAGATATATTAACTAATTAGATTACATACACAAGTAGTTACATCCTCATTATCTTAGAGTTTGAATTGGAAAAACTATCTTCCAATTAGATGTTAGCTTTAAAAAGCCCTGTAAAATGTTAGAAAATTATGACCACAACAACAAAAGATTTAAAGCTAGCTCTGTTGAAAGTATTTTTAAAAAAACATGTATATACCTATCTATATTGACTTGGGGTTTCAGTGAACATCAAAATTCATAGTCTCTCTAGTTTTATATTGACCTTAATTTCACCTCAGTCAATAGTTACCTTTTGGGTCAATAACTCCTGATGATCACTTCAACAGAAGTCAATATTATAGCAAGTGTCTGATAGTGCCTGCTACAGTTAAGGTTGAAAAATAGTTTCTATTACAGCTGCCTGTTTTCAAACACTCATCTTCTAAATGTTGCTCTGGTAGTATTCTGGTGAACTGAGAGCACTCTAATTCTTTGTTCTATTTCAGTTATTGGTCTCTAAAACAATTTCATTTCCTCAGCCACAGAGGAAGGAATTATGGATAAAAGTAGATGGTTTTTCAAAACATATACATTTTGTTAGGATTCTGACAACAATGTTTATCCGTGAGTTGTTTTATCCTTATTTGACAGACACTATAAGCAAGAATAGAGTAAGCAATGAAAATCTCTCTCCCTGGTATCAGTCTGTTATCAACATTTGTTGTTGTTAAAAAAAACTTTCCTTTTTTTTTTCCTTCTTTTTTTAAGATGCATTTTTGGGCATGTTGTTGTTCAGTAGTTATAAAGATACTTAACTGCTGTGCCATGTTGTTTTGTATTCCTTATAACGGAAAATCACAGTTCATTAACTTACTGAAAAGCTTACTGATTTCTAAGCCTTTAGGAACAATGTTGTGGCTTCTGTTTACTTTGGAATGTTCAGTAATAACAACATTTAACAAATTCCCCCCAAAGGAATATGGATATGCAATAAAAATGTGTTTTTTCTAAGTTGTATTTTCAGGCTTTAGATGATAGATCCAATAGCATAAACAAAAGTGCTTTTCAAAGGTTTTCTGAGAAAAGTATCTGAAGTCCAGGGTCTAAATTCTCAGTTACTAAGTCGTCACACCACTTCTCAGTTACCAAGAGCAAAACAAGACTCTGGGCCTAAATTAAGCTGTTCTTCACTCAGTGTCATAACATCCCCTTTCCAAGGAGATACCCATTAAAGAAGGCAAATTCTATTAAAATTCCTCAATATTTTCAAGGAGATGATCCACCTAATCACTCCATTGGCATGGACAGGGTTTCTCCCATTCCAGTATAGTAAACAGATGCTACAGTCCCTTAGAACTAGAAGATCTTAGGAGAATTACAGAGTCCAAGAGTGCCCTCCACAGAAGCAGAAAGATCTCTGCACCAGCGTCTTTCATGGAAGTGTAACTCCCTGTGGAGTCCACCCAGAGCACTGACCTCAAATTCCTGTTCTGAGGGGAAGACAGGAAAGGGGCGTTTCATGGTGAATGGAGGTATCATTACATAACCTAATGCCGATGGGATTATGTGGAGAGGGAAGGATGACATCACAAAAAGAACCATTCAGTGGGACTCTGAGCAGGTAAAGCTCAGCTTGCAGAACTACCCAAATAGATTCGGCTTGCAGAACTGGGGCATTTGTGTGTATCTTTGGATGTGTTATTGCCTTCTAGTGGCTGGCCTACTGAGCTGACAAAGGATCTAGTAATATATGATCCATTAATTGTGATTTTTAGCAGAAAGATTACAGTTCCCCCCAGTACAAGCTATGGAGAAGTATGAGGGATTCATTTCTTAAAATGTCTGTTGGCTGCAAAACATGGGTTAATCACAGCCAGATTCTTACCTAGACCTGAACAAAATAGAAGCTTTTTTTTTTTAAATTGGAATACAAGTAGGCTTCGCAGAATTCACTTTAAAAAAAAAGATAAAAAGAATTTCCCCAGATAATATTGATGTTTACTGTTAAACTTTTTTTTTCCGCTTTGTATCTATTTAAATTTTCAGCTCTGGGAAAATATGGAGGATCAGATAATATTTGTTTAATGGCAGTGGATGTTGAGATTCAAAAAGTTAAAGTTTTATAAACTGATAAAACACGAATTGTCAACATCTTATGTCAAAACATGCAAAAATACATCAAGTTTTCAAGCAGCTTTTTTCTTACTTTGCCTATCTCTAAATTTTGATCATCATCAAAACAGAAATAGATACGAATATTTATTCAGTTTATATGTGTATGGTGAAATCAACATTTACCAATAAAGATGTAACCCTTCCAAGCCTAAATACCACTGTAAATCCTCTCCCTTGTTCCCAAACAACCTTTTTAGCTTATTTGGGGAGAAAGGCCAAAAGAGTCCTGTGGTGTCCTGGAAGCCTGAGAGCACTTAAATTGCACACAGCCACTGCTCCCTTCAGTCTCCTCTAGGGGAAATCTGTTTAAACAGCTAATTTAAAAATAAAACACTCACAAACTTGCCAACAGAGAGGGACGTCAAATTTAAACTATAATACAAATGCGAGAGTTCATTCCCAAAGTCTGTGAGCCTCCCAGTCTCCCAGCCTGGGTAGACAGACTCATGCTAACAGAACAGGAGTACTTGTGGCACGTTAGAGACTAACAAATTTATTTCAGCATGAGCTTTCGTGAACTACAGCTCACTTCTTCAGATTCGTGCTAATGGAGCTCAAGCTAATGCACTAAACATAGCAGTGTGGAAGTTGCAGCTGAAGCAGCAGCTTTGGCTCTGAAGCTGATGCAACCCTCTGGGCCTCAGCATACCCGTTTTCAGCCACGATTAGGAATACTGAATTAAATGGCCCAAGATGGGACACATAGTGCTGGTCCCATTCAGAATAGCAGAGTAGAACTTGTATTGATATTGATTTCAGCAGAACTTCACATTTAAGTCTAAAAAATGAATTCATGACTCTAAGATAATGAAGGGAGGATATTTTCCATACAATTATCCAGTAGTGAAACAGGACCCTACAGACATAGCATGCGTCTATGGCAATGCTAATTCTTATTTCAATTAGAGCTTACTAGCTCTCTTGTGCCTCATTTTTACAAGGAAAAAAAATGAGAAAGGCATCCCTGTGATTAGTTCCTACAGCCACCTTTTCTGTGTACAGTCTGAAATGACAGCCACAGGGGTAAAAATGATTGCACTAAAATGTCTACTAATGAGGCCCCTGTAGTACTGCTCCAAGAAGGACCATTACATACTACATTTGTCAATTTCATCTCTCTCACTTTCTTTTTCATCATCTGGAAAAATACTGATTAAGAGATTTTTTTTAAAGGAATTATTCTTGTTTAACCTTCGTAATAATGATGATTGCCTTTCTGTAAACCTAAAACATTCAACACTGAAACTAAAACATTAACTGTTACAAATTCCAGCTGACTTTTCTTCTCCACTGCTAGATATTGTGTTATAGTAGAGACGTATATAATTAGCCAAACACACATCTACTGGGTTCTAGACTGCGATGAATGCAAAATGACTGCAATATCCTCACTGATTCACACCAAGCCACAATGTGTAATGAAAGACTAGTATAACTTCCTATACCTGTTAAAGATGTGTTCTTGATAAAAGTTTCTACCTGGTCTTAACATATGAAAGATAACAAACAAAGGAAAGGAAACAAGATGGAATTAAAACAAAAATCATTGAACAAACAGAATAAGGACATAGTAAGTTGGTACAGATGAACCAAGTGAGGACTAAGAAAATTCCTAGGTGGTTGATGGGGGCTGGATAAATGGTGTCCGGGAAACAGAGAAAGAGAGAAACACAGGAGCTAATTTTAAAATGAGGAGGGTAACACTGAAATTATTATTCATCTGCTGAATTTAGATTTACTCCAATGGTATAACAACAATGTAAGTGACCACAATACTGCAACAACTGAAATTGACTGAAAATAGTAATAGACTCTCCCTCTACTATAACTATTGGGAACATCCATTGGTTTCTAATAGACCCAGAAAGGATGATCAAAAATTCATATTGGATCTTTTGACTTTGAAAGTCTCTAGCCTGGATCTTGCCAGAAAATGTGGCACCTCTGAAAAGAAAAAAACAAAAAAACAAAAAAACAATTTGCGCCTGGTCCTGTGCAGCAGTGCAAGATAGGGAGAGGATGAAAGGAACCTTTCCTCCTTTTAAATACTTGTACCAAAGACAGACAATCCCAGTCCAGTGCTAAAGGACAAGGAGGGGTCCAGGTTAATATTCACAGCAACATTAACCTACCCCAGGGGTCGGCAACCTCTGGCACACGGCTTGCCAGTGTAAGCACCCTGGCGGGCGGGGACAGTTTGTTTACCTGCCGCGACTGCAGGTTCAGCCAATCGCGGCTCCCACTGGCCGCGGTTCGCCTTCCCAGGCCAATGGGGGCAGCAGGATACTGTGACCAGCCCATCCCTCGGCCCGTGCCCCTTCCCCCGGCCCCCATTGGCCAGCGTGAGATGCAATCTGCCGAACCTGCGGGGACAGCTGGGAAAGAAACTGGCCCGACCCGCTAGGGTGCTTACCCTGGCGAGCCGTGTGCCAGAGGTTGCCGACCTTTGGCCTACCCCATGGAGGCAGGGATATAGGGCAAATGCAGCAGAAGCGACCTCAGAGGGTATGTCTACATTGCGTCCAGGAGCAAGCCTCTCAGCCTGGATCAACAGATTGTGCTACAGGGCTTGCAACATTGTACTAAAAATAGCTGTGTAGACATTTTGACTTGGGTTGGCTCTCAGGCTCTCAAACCTACCTCTTCCCTCAGGCTTGGGTACTTGAATTACAATGTCAAAGCAACATTAACACAGCTGTTTCCAGTGTTCTAGTCAAGCCACAAATCTATGGACCCAGGCTGGGAGGCTCACTCCCAAATGCAGTGTAGACTTATTCAGGGAAGAAGTACATGCTGCATCCTGTAAAAGGCATGCTAGGGCATGACACATATCCCAACATTGTTCCTGGAGGTACTGTGTCTGCCTTAGGTTCCATGCCCCTAGGAGAGCCCATCAGTGAGATCTGCCTCCATTTCTCTCTGACAGCAGGGCTGGGCTTTAAAGTTACCATCCAAGAACCTCTAATGACAACCCATGTAACTATCTAGACTCAGAGCAAAGTTAAGCAGTTATGTACAAACCACTGTGTATTGTTTTATATAAATATCTGTGCTTCCCTTTATTTCTGAAGGCTACATTCCTGTCAAGTGACGAATCGCGGACAGCATGTCCTCCCTTAATTACAGATTGCTCATCATATAGTATGAACCTATTATTTTTAGCAAAAGTGTTATTACTTCTTGTTAGTACATACCACGCTTTTATTCCACTGCACTTTGGCACATATAGTAGGATGGGCTAATAGCATCAGTCTTTGAAACACTCCATCAATGGGATTAGTGAGAGAAGATTCGGGAGGAAATATTTGTAGCTAAGTGGAGTAATTGTCTGGACATCCTCTTGCTGCTTCCAAACATAGTGGGTCTGATTCTATTTACACTTTATACCACTCTAGTATTTTAAACAAACTGCCCCAGCCCGCCAGGGTAAGCACTGGATGTTCAAAGTGGGTGTAAACAGTAATTTATTTTACAAATTTACTTTACAGAAAGGAGTAAAAAGTGCCTTAGTTTAAATAAGAATTAAGCCCAGGATATTTAAACATTTCTATAGAATGTGTTTCAAACTCATGCTGCTGGTAGCAGAGAACATATTTGTCACTCTTCATAACTGCAATATTATTTCTGATTTTAGCAGACTCTTAAAATGGCTCTCCTCACAAGGTTTGCTGGGAGGTAAGAAAGAATGGTAGCTATGAAGTAAAGATTAGTGAACAAATATCTTAACTAGAGGTACTAGAAGCGTAATTTCATTTATCTTGTAAATTCTATGTCATCTTGAGAGTAAGAAATTACAAAATCTGAAAGAGTTGTAAAATTGTTTTGAGACCTACTATAATTTGTATCTCTGTGTGTGCATGCACACATGTACAAGGATACTCCAAAAATAATTGTATCTTTCCATATAGTGAGTGTAGCTCCTGAAAATGGGAAGGGCCACAATAAAAAAAACCAACAACAACACAGCCAGTCTTGAATAGTGTAAAATTCTCCTTTTAACTCCATATTTAGGCCCCTGCTTGATTTTGAAAAGTGCTGAGCACTCACCAGCTCCTATTAACTTTCTTATTAGCTTAGGATTCAAGGCTCTCTCCTATTTGTGTATGTAGAATTATTGGTATGAAAACTTTAAATTTCTTTACCACTACTTAGTAAACTGAATATGTTTTTTTATATCCCCTGTGTGACTCTGAGACTCCTTGGGAAAGGATCCCCTGCTCTTTGCAAATAAATCTCACCTCAGACATGTTAAACTCACTACACCAAACACATCTGGATATTTATCCATAAAAAGATTAACATGTAAGGTATCTACAGAAAGCTCATAACTTGTCAAGACTCAATCACTGTGAGCTATATGCACAGGTAATATTTATGGAATAATGTATTTATTTTGAAAGTATGCTCTACGTATGTGAAGTAGAAATTAGTCACCAGGAAGAATTGTGTCTCAGTGATGACCCATTCAAGCAAGAGGAGTTGTCAACCCTTCCTCATCAGCCACTGAGGTAATGCAAGTTTCTTTTGTCTACACTTGCCGCATCCCAGAACAATCCATGGAAAAGCATCAAAGATAATTGCAAACAACTGAAATAACTTAGAGGTGAAAAGGAACATTATAGCCGGCAGGGGATCTCTATAGCTATCAATAAAGACAAAAGATGGAGGGTCAGAAAAGGCGTTCTATCCATTCATTAAGGAAACTCCTTAACAAATTTGGGACTTTCATGAATAGTTGGATCCTGGTTCTTATGAAACCACCCAGCCCTGAAATAGATTGAACTCTATAGGGGAAACCTACTTTATTAATTAGGAAAAGTAACTCTTGATAAATGTAGACCTAAGTTCGCATTTTATTATTTCTTTTTGTGTGGTAACCATTTGCTTCCATCGTTTTCTGTCCTTAACACTTAAATCTTTACTCTTTTATAAATAAACTTAGTGCTGTTTTATTATACGTGCTCAGAATTGCTGTGTGGTTTACAGGAGCAAGAGTTTAAGGTAAAATTGGTAAACTGTGGTACACTGCAAATTTCTGTGAGTAGCCAGTGTCAGCAGCTGGATATCACAGTGGAACAATTCAAAGGAGAGTGCTTGAGTGGCTCAAAGGCTGGAGGAGTAGGGGAACTGACATCCATCTGCTACAAGAAAGGCTCCTTCTCACTGGAG
This sequence comes from Gopherus evgoodei, assembly GCF_007399415.2. Taxonomy (NCBI): domain Eukaryota; kingdom Metazoa; phylum Chordata; order Testudines; family Testudinidae; genus Gopherus; species Gopherus evgoodei. Next base: position 71,161,897 of record NC_044322.1, read on the forward strand.
GCAAGGGAATGAGGCAACATCCAGTCCAGGGTGCTCCAAGAACAGTCACTCCCAACTTCTGCTGTCTAGTATTATAACTTAGAGGCTGTTCAGTAAAGGGTTCGTGGATCTTTGCTGTGCAAATGAATTCATTACCTTATTTATTTTTTAATCAAATCTGGGAAAGCATAAATCATATCGATTAAATATTTATTTCCCAGCCATATGATCAGATTAGTCCAGCTATTTAAATCTGCTGTCAGTTGTCTCGACAATGGAACAAATTTGGCTTTACATGATGATTTCTACTCACACACTACTCACTGTGAAATGTGAAAATGATAGGATGAGGGGTAACAAAGTGTGTACGTGCCATGACTGTAGGTCTGGGGCAGGGGGTTAGGGTGCGGGAGGGAGTGTGGGATGGGGTGTGGTTTGCAGGAAGGGGCTCGGGCAAAGGGATGGGGTGCAGGTGGGGTGTGGGGTGCAGGAGGGGTGCAGGATGTGGTGTGGGCTCAGGGCAGGGGGTTGGGATGCAAGAGGGGCTAAGGATTGCAGGAGGGGGCTCAAGGTGGGGTTGGGATGCAAGAGGGGTGTGGTGGGGGGGCTCAACACAGGGGGTTAGGGAGCTCAGGGCAGGTTTGGGGTGTGGGGTGCAGCAGGGGTTCAAGGTTCAGGCTCCGACCCAGCACTGCTTACCCTAAGCAGCTTCAGGGTGGCAGCGCCATATGCAGCAGGGCTAAAGCAGGCTCCCTGCCTGCCCAGGCCTCACGCCACTCACAGAAGTGGTCAGCATGTCCAGCAGTGGCTCCTGGTGGTGGGGCAGATGGCTCTGCTGCACATCGCCCTCACCTGTGGGTACCACTCCCGAAGCTCCCATTGGCCACAGTTCCCCGTTCCCATAGTTTGTGCTTCCTGATTTAATCCATTTTTCAACATTTATACAATCTAAATCAGGTCCATCTATTGCATACTGTGTTGGCAAGACAGGCTCCTTCACACCCATCTGAAATCAGTCAGAAGGTTTAAAAGAGGGAGTTCATGAGCACTCAGCAGAAACATTGAGAAGTTGAGGACAAAATGAATTAGAGAACCAATGGACATGAAGAGAAGAAGTTCTTTAATTGCCTATACATCAGTGCTAGGAGCCTGGGTAACAAATAAGAGAAACTGGGATTGCACACTTATGAATATAAATTTGATATAGTTGGTATTACTGAAACCACGTGGGATGATTCACAGTACTGGAATGTTAAAAATCAATGGTTAAAATGTATTTCAGAAAGATTGAGTGGGCAAAAGGGTAAGGGTGTGGCACTCAAGGTAAAAAAAATGGCATTACCTGTTTCTGAGTCACTAAACTCAGAAGAAAATGATCTTGAATGGTCATGGATCAATGTCTAACAGATAAAGCACAAGAAGTGGTGTTAGCTGGTGTCTGCAACAGACCACCAAATCACACTAAGGATCAGGATGACTAGCTCCTTATGCACCTTTCTACGGTGTGTATGAAACAAAAGCTGCGTGATCATGGGGAATTTCAATTTTAGTGACATATGCTGGACGTCTCATGCTTGGAACTTTTAAATATTATAGATGATAATTTCTTAACTCAAAAAGTGTTATAGCAAACACAGGGGAATTCTTTATTAGCCTTTTCCATAACAGATCACAGAGCCAAAAATTAATGGTAGCTTGCGTACAAATGTTCATGACATGATTTATAATGTGCAAGCAGAATAAAGTTCCAATCAGTAATAGATATACTCAGTGCTTTAATAAGGTTAATTTAACAAAGCTGAAAACAATTATGAGACAAATCAGGTGGGAGAAATATTTTGATCAGAAAAATGTGAATGATGATTGGGAATCATTTAAGAACGCCATACTAGATGCTGATAAAATTTACCTGGTTTAAAGGGCAAGGGAAGGCATCTGTAAAAATAAAAATGATATACAACAAATGAAAGAAAGGAGTTGATAGTAATGAATATAAATCAGCAGCTAGGAATGTAGAAAATTTCTAAGGGAAGCCAAGAGACACAAGGAGCAATCTATGGCCAGTAGAGTTAGGGGTATAAGAAGAATTTTTTTAAAAAATATATTAGGAACAAAATTGATCGTGAAAATGGTATTGGTCTGTTACTTGATGGAAATAATAGAATAATCAAGAATCATGTAGAAAAGGTAGAAGTGTTCTGTGACTATTTCTGTTCTGTATTTGAGAAAAAAAACAGACAATATAGTCTTATAATGTGGTGATAACACTCTTTCCATTCCACTATCATCTCTGGAGGAAGCTAAATTGACACCACTAAAATCAAATTCATTTTTAAAATCAGCTGGTCCAGATAAACTTGAAATTCTTGAATACAAGAGGTGTCCAGGAGATTAGTGGACCATTAAATGTTGATGTTCAATAAGTCTTGGAGCACTGGGAAAATTCCAAAAGACTAGAAGACAGCTAATGTTATGCCAATTTAAAAAAAAAAAAAAGGGTAAATGGGATGACCTGGATAATTATAGCCAGACATCGATCCCAGGCAAGGTAATGGAGTGGCTTTTTATGTGACTTGAATAATAAAGTAGTAAAGTAATTAATGAAAATCAACATGGGTTTATGGAATATGGACCCTATAAAACTAACTGGATATCTTTCTTCTTTTTCCGCCCCATGAGATGACAAGTTTGGTTGATAAAAATAATAATGTTGAAATAATATACTTAGACTTCTGCAAGGCATTTGATTTAATAATGAACAATATTTTGATGGAAAAAACCTAAAATGATATAAAATTAACATAGCACACATTAATGTATTAAAAATTAACTGATGGTGTCAAAATTAACTGTAAACGGGGAACCATCATCTACCAGGTGTGTTTACGGTGGGATCAGTACTTGAACCTATGCTATTAAGCATTTTTTATCAATGACTTGGAAGAAAACATAAAATCATCACTGATAAAGTCTGCAGATGATCCAAAAATTGGGGGAGTGGTAAATAATGGAGAAGACAGGTCACTGATTCAGAGCAATCTGAATTGTTAAGTAAACTGGGCACAAGCAAACAATATGTTTTTTAATACCGCTAAATGTAAATGTGCTCATCTAAGAATAAGTATGGCTTACATTTTTTGCAGTATAGAGGACTCTTTCCTGGAAAGCAATGGTTCTAAAAAATGTTTTGGGGGTCATGGTGGATCATCAGCTCCCATTGTGACACTGTGGCCAAAAGAGATAATGCAATCCTAGGATGCACAAACAGTGGAATCTTGAGTAGGAACAGAGATTATTTTACCTTTGTACTATTTGTCACTCATGTGACTGCTGCTGGAATATTGTGTCATGTTCGGATGTTCATAATTCAAAAAGGATCTTGATCAGCTGGAGAGGGTTCAAAAAGAGCCACAAGAATGATTATAGGATTAGAAAACGTGATTTAGTGATAGACTCAAAGAGCTTACTATGTGTAGTTTAACCAAAAGAAGAGAGATTTGATTACAATCTACAAGTGCCTCCAAGGGAAACAAAATATTTAATAATGGGCTCTTCAATCTAGCAAAAAATAACACAATCCAATTACTGGAATTGAAGTTCTACATATTTAGAACAGAAATAAAGCATGCCATTAAAAATGTCAGTTTAATTAACCATTGGAACAATTTATTAAGTGTCATGGTTGATTCTCCATCACTTACCATTTTAAAAGCAAGACTGGACATATTTCTAAAAGAATATACTCTAGGACTTATTTTGGGGAAGTTCTATGGTCTGTGCTATACAGGTGGTCAGACTAGCTGATCACAGTGGTCACTTCTGGCCTCGGAAACTATAAATCTAAGAAGAGTATAATTTTCACTTCTACAACCTTCAATCCCAGCCCCAAGGCTAGTCAAATATAATAACAGAGCCAGAACCAATTGAGGATAGTCCCATGGCTGCCATGGCAGCCACAAACTTCTGTGTCTGTCCAGAAGAATCACCATCTCTCAGCACACTAAAGTCATCAAGCATCAAGACTTGGTATCTCCAGCACCTGAACACTTAGAAACCCAAGAAACTCATCCAGAACTCCATTGCTTCTCCAACATCAAGTCCATACTCATCCCATCCTAAAATTCATGCCCCAGTAAGAGAAACATACAGAGAAAGGCTGGGAACGTGCTACTCCTGAAACTAGGTACAAAAAGAATGTGACTTTTCCTAATCCCCTGCATAATACTTTGTGTTTTCATGGCAGACCTTTAATAGTTTTGTAAATTCAAGCTAAGGGACAAAACATTAATTTTGAACAGTTCTTATTAGGAATTGGTCTTAATACAAAATTCAAGAAAATCAAAATCTAGATTCACATTCAGATTTTAAATCTAAACTTGCAGGTTGTATTTCTCATTGTAATAGGTCAGAACCAGGTACGCTGAAATTTCACAAGGTTTAGATTTGGATCTAGAATGCAAAATCCAAATATCTTTTTTGATTTTGGTTGGCCCAAAATATAAATGTGAAATTTGGAACTCAAACTGGTTCTGATCTAGGGTTTTTGTTTTGTTTATACTTGTCTGCAATATTGGGTGTTATTTTATATTAATTATTATTCTCTTGGTAGCCCGTTACTATTGACTCAGTTAACTAAAAAGTGGTAAATTTCTTTTTAAATTATATTGTTTTTTGTTTTTGTTCTTTTTAGTTAAAACACTGCTATTAGCCATTTTTCTTGGAGGGCTAGTGGAATCCAAGAGGAGGACAAAGTGTCAAATCATAAAGCTTGGTGTAGGCAATTCTTGAGATTCACATGCTATCATTCATCCTGACATTAATTTCAATAGCTGTCAGTTGGGCAATCCGTATTGGTTTATTAGAACTGAAACAAAACAGATAGATAATAGGGAAGTTCTTTAAAGCAGGGACAATCCACAGATATGTGGCCAATTTAACTATGTTCTCCTTTTCAGAATGAAAATATAAAGATATATAGAAAATTCAATGAATACTTCAGTCCGATACGTGATAGCAGTAGCAGGCAACAATATGCTTTGTTTATTTTGGCAGTGATGTATGTTTGTTTGAAAACTATTATGATTAGCGTTGGTTAAAATTTACAAAATTATGACTAAATCTTGTGTGGAAAATTTTAAATTTTGATGGAAAAACACAGACTTTTTGTTAAAAAATAATATTTTTCAGCCATTAGTGTTGTTTGAAGTTGTCTACTGCATGATTGTGTGCTTCAAAATCTGTGGCATGTGGTCCCTGATGGACAAAAAAATGTTGAACCCTGGGATTTTTTGAATTGTGTTCTCACCTTCCAAAACTCAAACAGTATTATAACAGTGGTTACCTCATCCTCATTGTAATACAACTGCTATCATACTTTCTATTCTTGGTGAACAGTTTATTCCCATTGCTATATGAAAAGCTCCACTCCTTCTGCATCAACTGAAAGTCCAAAAGTCCAAAATCTTCAACGAGTTTGTTTCCCTTTATGTCTTCTCTGACTGTTGGGATAAAAGACTGCTCCCTAGTAGTCTCTTAGGCGTAGAGAAATCTCACAGACGGGTTGTCTCTTTACCTGAAATAACAGGATACCCAGCCCGCTAAACACCTTTTAAAACCTACTCCTGGGTCCTTTGACTGTTGAGATCCTACAAGGGGTCCTATTTTAGAGTGCCATGGCAGGTTCTGTTCCTTCCTCTGTCATACCTATCAAGATTCCAATACCATGGCAATAAACCAAGTTCTCAATTTCATCCGGGGGAAGTCCATGTTTTCTTCTTCTTTTGCAAAGTTGAGACCTTCTTCTCCATAAGTATACTAGCATTTTTTGTTTTGCTAAACAAATATGCTCTTTTGATCCACTCTTGCAAAAAATTCTCTAGCTCTCTTTTAATCTCTCCATTTGGTCACAGTGTTGATTAATGTCATTGATAATGAAAGAGGTGAAATTCTGTTCCCAAATAAGTCAATGATAGTTTTGCTATTGATGTTAAAGAGACGAGGATTTCACCCAAAGTGAAGACAATGATGGAGCAAAGGATTCTGAACCCATCCCATGTGACATCTCAATTCACCCCATTAATCAAACATAAAAAGCATTTATTAACAGCCTGATTTATACGGAGATTTCCACCTTTGTCATCCTATATTGTGGCAGTGAACTCTTCTACTTACATAAATTATATTCAATTTAATGAATCTGTATGCTTATATTGAGAAATGGTTGTCACACTAAATTTTATGATATTACTTAATTTGATTTAGTCAGGGAGATGATTCTAGAGAATCAAGTCATTATTGATTGAAAAATACATGTCATTAAAGTTTTTGCAGTTTTGGAAAAGATCCTGGTTATTGGAATATAACATGTAGGATAAACAATACACACTAAGGCAGATTCTCATTTTTCCCTACATAACTTCTTCATTCCTTGACAAAGTTTCATCATCTAGGTTTGAAATTGTCCGTTTTCAAGATAGTTACCCTGGCAATACATACTTTTCCTTTGAATACAGTTGTATGGGTTTTACTGTTTCTCACACCTATGAGGAAAGAACTCACCAGCCTGGGAGAATGCCAAAGTATGAATTTTAATAAAAATATGTCAAACAAACTTTCCTTAAATCAGCTTACTATAATTTGCTGCTGCTGTTTTAACACAGAAGGGAGGAAATTTTAAGTCTTAAAATTCTTGTTCAGCAATACCTATAAATTGTTAGGATATCATATTCTAATGAACTTAATGGTTAAATGTTGGGCACTGCATTGTCCCTCACTTCTACATCTAGCCAGTGGAGAGATCCATAATACCCAGTGTACAGGAAAAGAAAAGTAGAGTCCGAGGCCAGGCTCAAGACAAAGCCAGAGGCTATGTGTGAGCCACAGGCAGTAAGCTGTGAAGGCAAGACTGGGCAGCAAACAACCCACAGCTGGAAATGGAGCATTTAAGAGCCAAACAGAGAGACATCCTGTGGCTGCCAGGCCAGACCAGCTGTAGGAGGAAGACATAGGACAGCAGCATCCAGCCAGGATATTATGGAGGGGTTCTGAGATTTATCTTTTAGGGACCTACACTAAATATCTGGTTTGAAAACTGTTGATTTGAACTTTTGTGTTGCAATTTAAAGGAACTGTGCTCGGGATATTTCAGTTTCTGGAAGACCTAGTAAAGTAAGTCTCTGCTACACACAATGTAAAAAGTTGGAACTCACTGAATGGCTGGAGTCTGTACATCTGAGTGCTCCGAGGCACTTACCTCCAAGTTTGTCATATATACAGTGTATCCTACAAGACCAGGGTGGAGAGAGAGAGGAAGGAAGGGTATACAGTACATCCATCTCTCACACACACACACGTAATCACTTTTGAAAATCTTGGCCATATTATTCAAACATATTACAGGAAATTTGAGGAGAACAATGAAAGTCAAGAATGATCATGAACCATTCATTGTTCTGATGCACCATAAGCAGAACAAAGAAAACGCCTTTTCAATTCAACCAATGGAAAGAGCTAAACTGGAAATAATAAATACTTGGATTAATGATGCATTCGGCATTTATCTGTCCCCCACATATCATTTAGTTACACATGCTGAAAAAAAGCCTGATAAATAAGTAGAGAAAATAAGGAATTCCTGTACTCCTGAGTATCTTATTTCAGAAAAAGTTATTGGAATTGAAAATGCGGCCTAAAGCAAGTGATAATGCCAAAAGATTAGAAGTAAATATCCACATAAGAAAGGACTGTTTAGAGCAGCCAAAATAAAATGGTATTTTATAGTTCATCAACTTCTCAAATGGAGCATAAGGGCGATGGAGAATATTTCTGCAATCTTCACTTTTATAGATGCAGGAACAGGTTTAGAAGATCTAGTATTTTACTAAAGTGCATAGGGTATGACTGAATAGCTCTTTTGTATAATTTTTGTGAGAACAAGACTGGTCTGACAGCCTTCTTCTGAATACATTATTCACCAGCGTAACAATCACCATATTTCTTCATAGGATTTATTATTTTAATTCACTGAAAAGTTCTGGATAAAGGGAGATAAGATTATGCCTCTAAATATTTGTTATGTTTTCTTTCATTCCCTTCCCTATCTGCTGGACCAATAGCAAAGCCAACCCTGCAAGAATAGACATTCTGGAGCAGATTTCCCTACAGCACAGCTCTGCCAATTTTCAATCATTACTTGAGCTAATGTGTGCCAGTTTAAAAACACCAGCGTTCCTCAAAAATCCTCAGTCTTGTTTTCTACCCTAAGCAACATTCCTTTGCATCTGGCAGGGATGAAACCACAATCGATATGTACAGTGCGCTTTATGATAAGGTGCCAAGTTGGAAGTCTGTTCTAACTCCTTATTCAAACCCAGTCACAATTCAATACTGAGAATGTCGACACCTTTAAAAGGAAACAGCCTATGACAATGGTAGATACCTAATTAATTAATGAAATGATACATTTCTCATGCAAAGGGTAAATGTTTAGATACACTGTACACTAATATAAACACACTGAAACCTACTATCCTCATAAAAATCACAACACTAATTTAATATACACCTTACAGTTTTGTGAATACTTGCCAACTATTTATTATTAAAAATCCAGCCTCAAAAATTAGACAAGAAACTAAAATGAGGATAATACTTCCTGTCATCTGCCTTTTGTTGGCTACAGTTGCATGTCTTTAGAGTACGGACTACCTATAACTAGGAGAATCTGATCTCAGGTGGGACCTTAGGCAATACTGATATAGCAATTTATAATAAAATATTGCTTTCTCCAACACACAGAGCTAAGCATCATTTTGTTTTTTCCCTGGGGCTCATTTATTTTAACTTGTGGACTTTGTGCATTACTCTTAGGTTCCAGCTATATTACTCTGGTTTAGAAACCTTTCTGGTTTCTATACCCCTTGCCCTATGGGAAGTCCATTTTGAATTTGTTGTAGGAATCTGTGCCCATAACAATTTAGTCAAGTGGTTTGGACATAACTAAATCAGATATGGCAATTGGTGTGGGTGTGTGGGTGTGCGCGCTTGTGTGTTTGTGTGTGTGTGTTAATGAAATATAACTTCTCTAAAATTTCAAATCCTTCGAAATATGGGTTTGTACTGTTTCCAGAGCAGGAAATAGACAACTAATAATTCCCCACTCCTCCTTAAAGCCATCCAATAGATCAGTAAAGAATAAATTTAGTATGTTTTATAGACAGATGCTCTGGAAATCATCAATTTTAACACCTAAACCATACTGTGTTACATTTTTAATATCTCCTTCAACACAAAACTTCCCCTCTCCAAATATATCACATGCCAGCAACACTCTGCACATTGGGAGGACACAGATGACTGAAAAGGTGTAGAGGTTTTTATTTTGGGGGTTGAGGTAGCCACACTCTATGACAGTGGTGGGCAACCTGCAGCCCGCGGGTGGCTCCTCAGGGTAATCTGATTGCAGGCCGCAAGACATTTGGCTGATGTTGACCATCCTCAGGCACTGCCCCCCGGAGCTCCGAGTGGACACAGTTCTGTGCCCAGCCAATGGGAGATGTAGGAAGCAGCACCTGCAGGCGAAGGGCCGTAGGGACGTGCTGTCCACTTCTTCACATAACTCCCATTTTCTGGGAACAGAGAACTGCATTCACTGGTAGATGCACGGGGCTGGGAGGGGCATGGACCGCAGGTTGCCCATCACTGCTCTATGACATGCTCTCCTGGAAACAATCTAAAATGGAAATTGTAATGGACGTCAAACCATAGAGGGGACTACAATATATAGTTGCAATGAAGAAGCCAGAAACAGCATATATGGTCTAGTGGGGAGAGGAGATAGCCACGTTTTCCTGAAGATGACTGATTTATACCATTACTGGGAGGCCCCATCCACTTCCCTTCTGTAAAGTTCCTGTCTCAAGAAATCATAGCATGTGCTGTTAGGGAACAATCTGAAAACATAACAGCTGAAAACACTTTTTGTGGGGAGAGGTTTGTTTTTATTTTAATAAATGCTGTACATTTCTATATCTTCAACAGATAAAATAATATATCAGTTAAATTATATGTTGATTTTTAACTGTTTGGATTTATTTATTTTACAACGCACAAATTCCACCACCAAACACTGGATGTTAATGACTTCCACTTAAGAGGGTGCAACTTAAGAGAGTTCAAAGTATGCACAACTAAACACCTGGATCACATATATCTTATAATGTAGTGTCTTATCTGTAAAAAGCTACACTCAAAATGATTACCACAACTGCCCTGCAAGTTATATATATATATATATATATATATATATTCACATAGACATGTGTAGATAGGAGTGAAACTAACAATTTCAATACACTAATATTGGATTTATGTGCACAGTGATGGTAATATTGCACAACATAATATCCATGACAGCATTAACACACTTACATTTAGGTCTGAGCATTTAAATGCACTTGGCAATTTAAAAAGACAAACAAAAAAAAAATCACCTTAATCCCAAACCCAGCATTAATGGTGGAATTAAGTGAAATTTTAACACAGAAAGAGCTTAAAACATATAGAATGCTTCTGGGGACTGGGAAGAATACAGTTACAGGATCTCCTGAACATCCACATTTTGGTAATGATTCATGAAAACACTTAAGTGTGTGATCAAGTCTGACTGACTTCACAGGAATTAAACCCATGCTTAAGTGCTGTCAGGAACTGAGGTTTTATGCAGTTCAGAAACACTAAAAAAAAAAAAATTAACTTAGCCTTCTGAGACAGACCTACCCTATCAATAACTAAGGTGCAGTTTTCTATGTAGCCTGGAGTTTGAATATGGTTATATTTGGGCTCTTGTGTCTTATACAAATCCCAGTATGATGCCCATAAACATCAAGAAACATGGTGTGTGAGTCCTTCTATACTTCTTTTTATATACGTATTGTGTATTCACTGGCTCCTAATGTATTCTCTCTCCCTCCTATTTTCAGGTATGACAAGAGCTGTGAAAGAGAGGGACAATATATTACTTTTCTGTCCATAATAATTGTAATAATCTAGTGAGTTCTCTGTTTTTAAATCAGAAAATTGATTGTGTTGAAAACCTGATTTTTTTTTCTTTTGTACATTGAAACTCAATGTAGGGGTTAATGATTTATAAATGTCTATCTTTTTGCAATAAAAATATTAAGATCTCAAAGGGTATTTAGAAGCAGGCCCTTAAATTTGAAAATCAAGCTTCCCCCTCTTTGCCCCCCCCCACAAAATGTGTCCTAATTCCAAATGAATTTGTGTCTGGTGCTGTATCATCCCCAGACTGGATTAATGCAATACTTTTTATGTGAGACTACACTTTTACAGACCACTCAGAGTCTTCATTTGGTACAAAAAAGTGTGGAAGGAACTATGCTTAGAGGAGGGAACTATGCACTGGCATCCTGTTTGCTTTCAAGTGTACTTCAAGTTGTTTATTTTAATCTTTAAAAGCATATTTGATTGAGGCCCTCACTACTCAAGTGGTCACCTTTTCCTCTGCACCAGCTGTGGCAACAGATATCAGCAGATGCATTCACACTAACAGTTCCTTGATTTGAACATCTAGGGGCAAAGGTGTATGGTAAGGAAAGGTGAATCACATATAGATTACAGGGGTAAATTTTGACATATGAATCGGCTTCAGATTAATTTTGATAATGTTTAAGGACAGCACACCAAGGAGCTATTGTACTAAAGTGCAAGCAAAATGTGATTGTTTACTTGTAAAAGACAAAATTTATTTTAAAGTAAAATGATGATAATCCAACTTGTGTTTTGAGCCACCAAAATATCCAAAGAGACCCAGGGCAATTTAATTGGTGGCTAACATATTAATGAGACCATTTGAAAAGGTGGGCACAACTCTTAGGACTAGATTCTGATCTCAGTTGCTGAAGTGTCAATCAGGAGTGATCAGGGCTTAAATTCAGCTGAAGCTGTCCAGAGTGGAACATAGGTAAATATTCCCTCCCTCTCCCCCACAGAGTTTTTATAGCTTGTTGGGAGCATATGGAGGGCTCCAGGAAATACTCTATAAGAATTTAAACCCTGAGAGTGACTCTAATGAAGTGGCACCAGTGTGAAACTGGTTGAGATAGGCTCTAGGATTTATATTTCATTCCATTCCTGCTCAGTCTGTTAACCATTCTTTGTATTTAAGTCTTGTTCTTTTCTAAGTATGCTAAAGAGAGTTAACACAATAAATGTAACCACTCTCCTTAGTCCCTCATTGGCTGAGGTTTAAATCCTATTTGAAGTGTACATTCTGGATTATAAACACACTAGGACCATCTATGCCAGTGGTGGGCAACCTGCAGGGACATGCTGGCCACCGCTTCACGCAGCTCCTATCGGCTGGGAACGGCAAACCACAGCCACTGAACGCTGCGGGTGGATGTGCCTGCGGATGGTCAATGTAAACAAATTGTCTAGTGTCCTGCCAGCGGATTACCCTGATGGGCTGCATGCAGCCCCCAGATTGCCTACCACTGATCTATGCCTTCCTACTGGCCGCGGTTCACCATCCCAGGCCAATGGGGCTGCGGGAAGTAGCACAGGCCGAGGGATGTGCTACCCGCTGCCTCCTGCCACCCCCATTGGCCTGGAGCAGCGAACCACAGCCACTGGGAGCTGCGATCAGCCAAACCTGCAGATACGGCAGGTAAACAAACCAGCCCAGCCCGCTAGGGGGCTTAACCTGGTGGGCCGCATGCCAGAAGTTGCCGATCCCTGGGGTATCTCATATCCTGATATCACTAATTCATCTCAGGTTATTCTTCTAAGCTTTACATCATAAAGAGATATTAGTTTCATATATCTAAGATGCTTGAGTCTTCATTTTACATGTCAAAAAAAATCAATCACAATTGGCCATGAATTCTTTTTTCCCTCCCCACAAAATTCTCAATTTCCCCCCAAACAGAAAATATTCTTGCCTAGCTCATTTCATCTTTTTTTTTTCTTCTAATGAGCTATCCCTTCTGTGTGCACTCACACACATCCTTGTGAGCCTAATTTCACTTTTTCTTCAGGTGGAGATAAAAGAAACACAACAAAAATCAATCATAAATTCAGTTGCTGTATTCCAGAATGAAATTTGACCTTACAATTCATCTGTGTCTTCAGTGCTTATGAGTTACAGCTGTCTATCTTTCTTCAGGTATAATTTGACATTTCACAAAAATCACTGTAAAACTTCCATAGATTTAATGCTACCATTCTTGGGGTCAATAATTTACTTCACTAAGACAAGGTAGCAGTCCCTCTTTTAACTTATCGTATCAGTGTTCACAAATCTAAAGCAGCAAATGCACCTATGGGTGACTACATTTAGGCTTAATACTAAACTTATTTATATCTTCCTTAAGGGAAGAAACAGAAAAAAAGGAATTTCCCTCTCCCGCTTTGCCGATTACATGCCATGACCAGCAGAAATACAGCAATGAAGTAGAAGTGGGCATTACTCTTAAGTGGAATATAATATAATATCACTCAACAGTATAAGAAGATCCGGAGCTTCCCATCTTGATTATCCACACCCATGACATGAAAAACTCCCATTGACTTTAATGGGATTTACATGTCTGTGGAGAGAGAAATCAGGCTATCTGGAAGCTGCAGTGTTACTAGAAAGATTCTGGCCAGGATCATTAACTTTATAGGATGGAAGAAATTTACTATATGGATACTGGAATAAAGGTGGGAAATAATGGTAAGGTTGTTTCATTTTTGTTTGCATTTATTAAAATTTTGTTTTGGAAATAAGTAACTTGAGCCATATTTACTTGAAACACCTCTTCCTAGGGATCCTACTAATAAGTGGTCTTGAAAGCATATTTGTTTTAAAAAATTCCATTTTGTAACACTATTGAACATTTAATGAGTATGTTTGTGTTTAGGACCATTCATCCTCAAATATGAAATCAGTGGGACTTTTTCTATTGACTTTAGTGGGTACCAAATCAGGTACGCAATGTCATTTTCTGAAATCTAGTTGGTACTTTTACATAGTGTCTGTAATATGATTTCCAAAGCATTGCACTCTGTTTCTGCCTCATTTGCCTACGGTCCATAAACATTAATAAAATTGCTTCCAACTAAAACCAGTTGTCAGCATATCTGGTTATAGTTCTGTTAGCACAGAAGCATATGCCACTTGGAAGTCATCTTAAAGAATAGCTGATAACCCCAGTGAGTTCACATCCACAGAGACCTTATGTTCTTCATTAATCACAAAATATTTCAGTGCAAGTGCTTCTGCGACAACTTAAAACAAACAAACAAAAAACAAAAACAAAAAATCTCCCCATGGCTGTTCCCCATCTTCCCAGTTCCATTCTTTACCATCCTCAAGCAGCATTAGAAGTGGCACACTTAAATATGACAAATTACACATAAGTATCTATGTTAACATGTTCATGAATCTCTATAAAGCTTCACTTTTTGGATACTTTCCATTTGTACAACTGCCTCTATGTTATTGGATATGGTAAAACTCTTTCATCAAATACGTGTCCTACATGTGCCCTAGTTCCATTCAGCCAACTCAGAAATTTGTTCAGTTGAAAGCTCCTGTCTGTGGCCCGATGCAGAATATTACAGCTGGCATGGCAATGGTCAATATCAACAGACTGTTGATACTATTGTTACATTGCTCGTACTGCCATACTATTTTGGGATCCACAAGAGACTTGAGTGTGGGACTGGATTTGTTGTGGGTCTGGAGTGTTTGTTGTCCATTGGACTTTGGTCAAGTAAATAACCACTTGCCATCAGCTACCACATGAATTTACTAATGCTTAGCTCACTTTTGTAAAACACTGTTATATACAGATACAAAAGGTCTATAATTATTGCTCTCCTTCCACTTACTTTAGGGTGAGAGAGGATGTGCGCATTTATATCCTTCAGTTCCACTGTGATATAAATGTTTCAGCAACAGTCAGGATTTTCATCTCAGACAGGTAAGACAGTTCCGGGGAAAGCAAAATCTGGCATATGTTAATTTGCTATGCTGTGCACACTGTGATTCATTTTTGTTTGTGTGTATCACTTTGTAGTGTATAAATACATCTGTGGCCTTTTACATTCCAACAATGCTGTGACTTAATCACTAGCTTTATTTAAACTGGGGGTAGTGGAGGGTGTCGGAGCAATAGGCCTCCTAGCAAGAAAGCCAAGCTTTTTCAGAAATCCATCCGTGTTAAATATCCATTGTTTTTTTTTCCTTCTCTGATATTTGTGGGTTTGTAACATAATAATATATGGTAATGAATGATACTGTGATAAGCTTTCTGATGTTTTTCACCGATGCTTGACAACAGTGGCATTATGTGATGTGGCTGCAGGCTGGGGAAACGAGCAATGTAAAACAGAAAACAAAACCTAGATGTCAGTTTGGCATCAAATCAAAGCTGTGGACTTTTAACCACTGCTGCTGCCTCGGCTTCAGTTAACCTCTCACTGATCTCCCCAAATAGGATTTCATCTAAAGCACCAAATTAAAAACTGAGACCGAGGGCTGGTTCTGTAAATTGAAAAGTGTACAAATGAATTGTTGGCAAACACACTTGGCAGATGTCAGCCTTCTTAAGCTTCTGATCTATGTCACAGTATTAGTAGGAGGGGGGTTAGTTTTAGTGGGGTAAAATGTAAGGATTATTTTTACCCCATTTTAGACCAGTCTACAGCAGACCACCAGGGACTATCTTAATAGATTTACAGTTTTTGGCAATGCAATGGCATAATGAACGAAGTACAGTGGAGAGCATTAAAAATGGCTTGCAATAAATCCCTGTGATATGCAACACCCTGTTGCATCAGAGAACACTGCAAAAACAGCAATGCTTTCCAACCATATTCACTCTAATCCACACCTCTTCATAGTTGTTGTGCTCATGCATGTATGCTCTGTGCATGTATGCCCAAAGGTCCTCAAAGAGTTAAAGGATGACATGAGCTAGTACATTCTTAACAAGGCTACTCTCTGTGACAAATACTCCAGCTCAGAACAAACGGTGTTAAGTGCAGCTGGCTGACAAAAGATTGATTGTTTTAATTGGGCACTGATGAAGCATTTTGTGGCATAATACTCTCCCCTGCCCCCACATATGCACCTTTTTTCTGTAAAATTTGCTGGCTACTGATACTATCCCCTGCACTCATAAATCAACTCTCAGCAACTACAGGTAGCTAGGAAATTTAAACTCAACATTAGGGCTGGCCAAAATTGGTTTAAAAAGGCTAATGCACTGTTGGACACTTAACATTCCTCTCTCAGTCTCTCTCTCTTTTTTGTAATTGGCTGGTAATATAGCATTTCCCCACATATGAAACAAGAAATCTCTTTAGAAAGTGGAGAAAATACAAAGAAAACCTGTGAAGTTATAATGATCTAACAGCTGGCATCACAGGCTCACTTCCCCCATATTCATTAGCTTCATAAAAATACAAACAATGGCATACAGTAAATAACAGGATGCAACCTACACAAGTGCCTTGGTGATTTCTCACCACTCACACGTTAGTGACACAAAGAGAATTTGGTAACTAGAGAGGCACAAGTCCCACAAGATCTTGCATCACGGGATCACCAAAGTCATGCACACTGTACTTAAAAGGCATTATAACTGCATGGAACTGTTTGTTGGCTATTGGCATTTTTTCAAATGTAAACAGAGCTTTTAAACCTCCCAAGTAGCTGGAAGGAGGAACACAAAATGTCATCTCGGATAGTGGGTCCTTCTTCAGCTATGCTTTTGTCAGAGATGACACTATATAGGTTGAAAGTTTTTCTTGCCTTTGGTTTCGCAAGAAAATGTTCAGAACATGAAAATTTCTCAACGTACATAGATGTTTTGAATACATATATATGTAGGGTTGCCAGGCATCTTGTTTTCAACCGGAATGCCCGGTAGGGCTGCCAATTTTCTAATTGCACAAAACCAAACACACTTCCCCGCCTTGCCCTGCCCCTTCCCCGAGCCACCACTCCATCCTGCTCCTTCTCTGAGACCCCTCCCCTCACTCACTCCATCCCCCCTCCCTCCGTCGCTTGCTCTCCCCCACCCTCACTCACTTTCACTGGGCTGGGGCAGAGGGTTGGGGTGTAAGAGGGGGGTAAGGGCTCCAGCTGAGAGCGTGGGCTCCAGGATGGGGCTGGAAGTGAGGGAGGGGAACTGGAGTGAGTGGGGACTAGGGCCTCAGAGAAGGACCGGGGGTGGGGCAAGGGTGTTTCGTTTTGTGCAATTAGAAAGCTGGCAACCCTGTATGCCTATGCTATCCCGCCACCTATCCAAAATAAACAGCTCCTTCTCTACAAGAAAGAAAAGATTGCAATCAAATTGGCCAGACATATAAACAAAACTCTGCTTCTCACTTCCATGATGGCATACGACGGTTTGAGACATTTGAAATATCAGACTCAGATAACAGTATCAACAGATCATATAGAATATATATCACTGAAGAAAAAATCCTAGCCACATGGGAATTACTAAGTACACGAAGAAATTTTATGTATTCCCTCCCTCGCTCCATTATATTGTGTGTAAAAACACCCACAGATAGACACACATTGCATCTATCTCTGTGAATATATATTTCAGCATTATGCCCAGATATTATGAATATGCCCAGCAATCATTAATATTTAGACTCAATGTATTCAATACATTTTACTGCCTTTTTGTTCTGCTTCATTAAAAACTGAATGGATAATAAATAGGGCAATTTTTCACGCAAGCACAAACCTACAACACAAACAGACTTTTTTCTAAATGAATTATTTTAATATTAAAATACTGTTAACGTATGAGTTTATAGTACAATGGCTATACCTATATGAAAATATATATGCTTGATAGACCTGTATTTCCTCACCCAATAGCGGGGAAATATCATAGAATTATTTACACTCCACTGACTTGCTATGCCTCTCTGTGTGTTATTTACAGTATGTAAGGTCTCATTACTTCAGACACACACCTTCTGAAGAGAAACAAATGAGAAGGGACTAAAAGGAAACAGCCTTGGTGAGGTTTTCCTCAAGGAGTGCTCTCCAGTTGTTCTTTTGAGAAAGTAGGGCTTGCTCCTCCAATACAGCAGGTAGAGGGGCAATCCGAGAAAACTCACAGGCCCACTGGAAGCCACAGGATTCTGGAGGCTCAGTGGGAAGAAGAGACTATCAATATCCGACTGCTCTCCAGCAGTTTGGCTCCTGCAAAGCCACACTGATAGGGCTTCTACGGTTAGTGGCTGCTTTGGGGGCCCCTGTTTAATGGGAAACAGTTCCAGCTGTGGGAGAATGGGGGAGAGACAACCTGAGACTATACTATGGGAGGTGGGGGAGAGAAATCTCCTCAGGCCAATGGAAGGCAATTTGCATCATTCCCCCAGTTTAACCATTTCCCACCAGCATCCTCATTCAGATCCCAGAGTTATGGAGCCCTTGGAGATTTGAGGGAAGGTGAGGGGTTAACCCAAAAAGCAGAGGGCAAGGAGGACTTCCTCACATGGAAGGCCTCTTCTTAGCGTACACTGTGAGGGTACAATACATTTGACTGCAGATATTTTTCCATCTTACTGTAGCTATCATGACATTTAAAATAATGGCTGTTATATGAATAGTGCAAACTCTTCCCCATCCCCCAGGGGAATTAAATCTTTAATTTGAATAACCTGTAATATGATTGATGGGACCAAAATAATCTTTAATGTAAATCAATGAATTTGGTCCCCAATTGACTCAAGTCCCTGAAGACTGAGATAGAATCAACTGAGTTATAGAATGATTGGCTTTCCTCTTATCTTCCTTTAAGTATGTATCAGGCCTTTCTTATTAAATTTTAAGAACTGTGTTACCTTTGTGGGTAACACTGGCTAACACTTCACAGAAGCAATGGTGGAAAGAAGTTTCAATTAGCATGTCCCTCCCCCACATCAGCATAGTCACTCTGAAGCCAAGCACAATACAGAACAAGTGTGTCTTTGAGCACATGTTAATGTCCCCAATTAGACTCCATGGACCCAAGGGCCCAAAGACCTACCCTGCCTGACACTGAGAGTTGCTGCTAGCATCTGGCAGCAGGAACAAAAGGGAATATATGATGCTCCTTTCTAAAGCAAGTTTAAGGAAATTGATACAGCACTCGGGTGTCGTGCAGAATCAATGCAAAGGTAGAATGTCTCAGCACAGCCTCAGCAGTGGCAGAGGGAGCAAGACCACAATTAAACTGGACTTTCAACATAAACAAAATGAGAGTTACAACGTAAACAAAATGAGAGAGTTCGAGGAATTCTTCCATAAAACTGAACATACTAAATTTGGATGTAATTAGTTACTAAATAAAGGCAAGATTACTTCTATTGAGTACAATCTAGGACAGGGATTTGCAACCTTTGTCATGAGGCCTGGGCTGGTTTGTTTACCTGCTGCGTCTGCAGGTTTGGCCGATTGCAGCTCCCACTGGCCGCGATTCGCCGTCCCAGGCCAATGGGGGCTACAGGAAGCGGCGTGGGCCGAGAGATGTGCTGGTCACTCCTTTCCACCACCTCTATTGGCCTGGAGTGGTGAACTGCGGCCAGTGGGAGCCACCATCGGCCAAACCTGTGGATGCAGCAGGTAAACAAACCGGCCCAGGCCACCAGGGTGCTTACCCTGGCGGGCCGCGGGCCAAAGGTTGCCGATCCTTGAACTAGATCATATATACACAAAACCGTTCACACCCATTAACTGTTACCCAGCATATATCTTCAGGCTTTCCCAAAAGCTAGAATATATCTCATGATAGGTTATTGTTGCTGTTATTTGTTTGTTTGTTTGTGTTTACTTGACTTTCTCATGGCATCAAGGATTTACTTGAAAAAGAATGATTGAGCCGAGGAAAGGTGGAGAAATTTTGAGTGTTAAAACCCACAGTCAAATTAAATAACAACCTTTTGAGGTTGGATTTTCAAAGGGCAGCTAGGCACCTCACTTCCGTTGAAACTCAATAGGAGTTGCATGCCTAACTCCTTTAGGCTGTTTGAAAATCAAATCTTAAAAATAGTATACAAAACAATGCTGTGCCTAGAAAATCAATGTGGCTTTAATTTTTCCATCTTCTATTTAACATTCAATTAAATGCAAACTATTAACAGAAATGTATGAGAGGTCATTTTCTGCAGAAGTGTTTCAAGTTTATCATATAAATACATACACAAGAACATTTGAAAACTCAGACCAAGAGTATAAATACACATTTAGGATCACTGTCTTGATAGAAAGAGATCAGTCACTAAAAGCTAACTACAAATTAAGACCATTCAAAAGAAAGACTATTGTCCTATCAGACCATAATACCTCTTCTGGAGCCATTACAGTTAATTGTATAAACATATAAATATTAATTTAAGTGCTTAATATTTATCAGTAGACCATAAAGCCTTCAAGAGCTAATATTGCTTATTTATTATATGATATAGAAAAATAACTACATTCAATGATCATTAAGGTAGCAAAGCCAAGCACCTAAAAGTTAGAGAATGCCAGAATTAAGGTTGCCTCCTGATTCTTGGGAAGCTGTCCTGGCCCGCATGTAACTCAAAGTTGCTGCAGGACAGTGCTTAGCTTTCAAATACTAACTTAACTCACAGTAGAAACAAATATTCACTGAAGGCTTGCAGCTTGAAGAGCTGAAGGAATAATAATTTTTATAGATTTATAAATTGCATCAAAATTTAGATTTTATTTAGAATTTTAACCTTTGAAATCTTGTGAATTTATAAGGATCTAAATGGACTTGGATCATTAATGCAAATTCTACAATATCCCCTTTTCACAACCTAATTAGCAGATGCTGCCACCTTTGCTTAAGTCCTTTGAAACCAAAGGGCAGGACTGTAGCTTTGCACAGAGAATTAACTATACTTCTGAGAGGAACCTATTTACCCCTGACTCAGGGGGAAGTAGCAAATTACCATTTACCTGCATTGGCTCAGATGTGATGGTCAGTGCTTTAGGGGGTAAGTCTTCTCCTTCCTTTTGGGTGAGGGGGAGTAGGTAGTAGGTGCAGAGCACTAACTGGGCCTAATTTCTGGGTATTCCAAACTAGGCTGTACGGAAGGTCTTAGTCCTTTATGCCTCAGCATGGGCAATACTTACTTTGTGCCAGGGCTCAGCCCCGGCACCTTTAGGCTTGGCAATTTGTAGCCCCAGCACCTCTGGTTTGCTGCATCAGTTATGAATGTAAAAAATAAATAAATAAATAAATAAAATGCTTGAGCCCAGGCACCTCCCATTACAAATTAAGCACTTAGCACAGGCATGTAGATGACAGCCATTTGAGACTAATGAGACTTGTAGTAGCACAAGGTACTATTTAGTGAGCCAGACCCTGACCCCCGTAATCTTACTGGTAAGAAGATTTCACAATAGTAACTAAAATCCATGGGATTGCTCATGTGACTAACTGTTTGGCAGCGTAAGAGTGGTAGTAATGCACCTATAATAGTTTTGTTCAAACTAAAATAAGAAATAACACACTTTCACTCCTAAAGTAAATCTTACCCACTTCACCAAAAATAAAAAATCTTGGCTACTTATAGGGTACAGATTGCAGAGTGTCAAGTGTCAGAGTATTTGAAAGCATGATTTAGACTTGCAGCATGGCCAATTTCTGCTCCTGCCGAAGTGCATGATCCTAGTTTACCACTACCTTATTTCAGTTTTACCCTAGAGCGATGCTACTGAAATCAACAGTGTGCAAAATCACAGTAATCCAGTTGCCAGCAGACCATGGGAGTTATGACCATTGACTTCAATGGGAACACAGCCCACAATATTTAACTTTTAAAAATATATGTATATTTTTTGTTTATTTATTTCATTGATCTGATATCTTACCACCCATGGTTTGTCAGGTACCCAAATCTCCCACAAGTACTTCGGCATATCTCCAAAATTCAGTGCCTAAAAAGCAAGTAATATTTGAATAAAAAGATGTGTTACTTTTACTACAGATTTTCAGATATCCCACTACCCGCTGGCCCAGCGTTGGCTAATATATAAAGCAGAAATATGGGCAAATCTCTGGCAGGGGAAGTGAAATAATTCTCTCTTGGATGTTCAGGCTTCTGAAAGCTTACATCTTGGTTATCCAAGTACATTCTTTGTAACATTTGAAGTGCTACATCAAGAAACAATTTACTTTCTGAACCTGATTTTACAGCATTATGCTATACTTTGCTGCAATCAGGCAACAGATTTTTAAAACAGCAGAGCAGGTTTAGTTTTCTGTTTAGTGAACTACCCACTGAAATTGCTGTCTCATAATAAGAAGAAACTTATTTTTTTAATTTAATGCACTCTTAAGCTTTTTATTAAGATATTATTAAATCAACCCTGAGACTCTAAAAAGCAAAACCAGCAGATCTTTAAAACTGCAATTAAAGTTGTGTTTAATATGGGAGCATTAATGGATGTTCATGCTCTGTTACTAACTGCTGAATATAAATAGCACTATGTAGATCAAATCCCCTTCTGGTGTAGGATTTGGACACCTCAACAACAATCTTAATCTATATGTGTGGGATAAAAACAGCATCTGTGGAGAAGAAGTTTCCTGGGTTCCAAAAGTTTGCAGAATCTTTAGTGCTGCATATTGCTCTAGGAAATGACTCTTTGGGTTATTTATTTTGACAACAGATCAGTAGTGGCAGAGTAATTTTAAGCAGTTGTAAACAGGAAAAAAATCATGTATTTTACTTGAGAAGCAAATGGGGAGCCAGAAATGTATATTCTTTTATTTTCTTCTCTCTGTGTATTGTATTGCTCAGATATTCAATTATTATTTTATTAGAAAAGAAAGCCTTCCTAGACAGCTAACATTAGATTAAGAACAACATATGTGGAAAGTTGGATCACTTCAAATCCACTCTCTACAGAGTGATGATTCTGAATTCCAAACAAACATCTTTGTGCACTATATTCAAGGAGGACATTAGTATTCTGTTCAGAATCGTTTGCCCACTCCTTTATCATCATATGGTAAGCAAGAACATCAGAAAACTACATCAAAAAGAGTTGTCAACCCCAATGAAAAACACATTCTGCTCCAAAGTACTCCCAGCAGATATCTCAGATATCTTACGTGAGTCTTGTGTTCTTATAGAGTTATATCACAGTTCTAAAAAGCTTTTTGAAAAACTCTGCCTTGAAAGCAGCATGTCTTCTTAACTATTTATGTCCACTAAAAGCAGTCTCCTCGGATACCTGACTGATATTTCTGACTAACGTGGGGAGATCTTTTCTTTGCCAACTAACACCTCATTTGAAAGAAAACTCACTTTAAAGCAAAAGAAACCTGTTATTTGGTTCTTATGCTCTTGAATCAAAAGTATTTATGCACTCAATGGAGATTAATAAATATAGTTTAACAAAAAAAAATAAAATAAAAGCAACTGAAAAGGTCTTAAAATACATACCACATTCAGAAGATTGCCTCACTTGCCGGTATTTTATGCCTGTTTGTCTTTCCACTCTTACAGGTATAAATCAAGGGAAACTCATCTGAGGTCAATGGAATTACACAGGTGTAGAACCACATAAAGAGGAGAATCAGCCAAATGCTGTCTTCAGATAAATATATGCAATTCCCAATCACTTGGATAGGAGTTATATGAATATATCTGAAGGTAGAATTTGGCATACATTATCAAATACATCATCTTAAACTATCAAAACTGCTAAAATTCCTCTAGATAGCTTTCAGAATTATTGTTTCCTACAAGTGGTTTTGTAAAGAAGTATAATAAAAACAGTAATGTTAGTAAGAAAATAATGTGTTCCCCCTTTCAGGTAAAGACACTGCAGAGATCATTCAAATACAAATGATGAACCATAATGAAACAAAACAATGCAAATATTGAATGCAACAATGCAAATATTATATTATAAAATGGAACCATGTTAAATAATATGGGATTATTAAATATAAAGGACTGTATCCTTACAATCTGCCTTGAGTAATGGAAGGCACACAGCTGCACTGAGAATGAGTTATGACCCATATGTACACTTCCTCCCTTAATCTCCCTTTGCTCTGTGGTGCAGCTTATTTCATTCTGTGTGCTACCTATTTGGCCCCAAGAAGGTTGGGGATACAAGATCCCATTTCATCTAGCCAAGGGAGTAAGAGGGACTTTACTTCCCTGCCCAGATATATTAGAGCTAGCCCGAGAGGAGAGGAGAGTCTTTGAGAGGTTGACTGTAATGAAAAAGAAAACACTTCTAAAAAGCTTTAAAAAAAATTGTGTTAAAAATGGTAAAGGATAGTTTAAAGATGGCTGTCATAGCTACAGATGAGACCCATAACCTAGAGTACAAGACAGGGAAGACTCAGTCACCTCCTGACCTACAGTATAATGAGAATCCTTGAACAGTCATCATCATCAAAGAGCAGACGCTTTCCAGGTTCTGGTCAGGTTCAAGGAGATCTTGAATATCTCTAGTTTCTTCCTCAGTAGGCATTTAAAAGCCAGCAAAATTTAAGATACTATAAAACATGTAAGATTTGTACCTGTAGAACATAGTCCAGTTTTCTAATCTTTTTCTTTCTGACTGTGCCTGGCTTTTATAAACTGACATTAGCAAAATCCTTCAGCTGAAATACAGTTGTGCAATCCATTTAATCTAACATTCTCCATCTACAAACAGAAGGGTTGGGAGAATATCCTGGCTGAATATCAATTTGGGGGAAAGTGACATAAAATCAGCATCAAGGGTGATGTACTGCAATCCAACAGCAAGGGAGATAACAACAAGGAGCTCTGCTCACTGTTCTATTTCCCAACAAAATGAGCAGACTGAACCACAGACCTGCAAAATGTAATGAAAACTGTCTACAGTGTCATCACTTTATGCACAAAAGTAAGAGTAAGGGCAGATTAGCCTAAAACTCCCACAATAATCATGCTTTTGTCAGCTAAAAAATCCAATACATAGTAAAATCCTGTCCATGCTTCATTTATAATTATTCTGCATCTTTCTTGTTTATTAAAAGAGCTTGATCTTGCAGTCCATAAACAGGCAAAGTTCCCAATAAAATTAATGGAACTGTTGCTAGAGTATGAACAGCAGGATCAGACCTGAAATCTTTTTTTTCCCCCATGCATCCATCTATCAAAATATGAGTTTTCTGTTCCTTCACCCTCCTACCCCTAGCCTGGATCCAAGAAGTGTGTAAGAGTTTAAATTTTTTTTTAAAATATTTAAAAAAGAAAATCAGAATCCCAAATTAGGGAGATCTGACTCAAAAAGACAAGTTTCGGATTTTAAACCAAATACTGTCAAATCTTCCTTCTTCTGGTGAGGAGTTCCACAACTGAGATCTTGGTGCTGAAAACTGTTGGCTACCTAGACCTGAAATCTTAACCTGGGTCTCTTCATCCAGATCATACAGAGAGGTGTGCATAATGCTTGTGGAGTTTAGCAGTCTCAATTCCACACATTAAATGTCTAAGTCTTTACTCAGACAAAACTCCCACTGAAGCTAATGAAGCAAACATAAGAAATGCTGTACTTGTATCTCTTGCTGTCATCAACTGGAGTAGCACATGCTCTACTCTTCTGCAGATTTAGAGGGAATAGGTGAGACAGACGACACTCTCTGGCTAATGGATAGGATAGGGAATAGGGGAGTTAAGAGACTTGGAGCACAACAGATGAAGAATAAATTCTAATGAGCACTGGAGTGTTGCGCACTAACCACCCACGTGGACTCTGCTGGCATGCACTAAAAGTTCCCTAGTGCACATTATGCATTCCTGTTTCAAACTGTGCTATGTTAATATACAGTAGGCAGGGGCAGCTATGTTTTTTGCCGTCCCGAGCACGGCAGTCAGGCAGCCTTTGGCGGCATTTCTGTGGGTGATCTGCCGGTCCTGCGCCTTTGGCGTACCCGCTGCCGAATTACCGCAGGACTGGCGGACCTCCTGCAGAAATGCCGCCAAAGGTGCCTGACTGCCATCCTCACAACGACTGGCAGGCCGCCCCCCCCATGGCTTGCCACCCCAGGCATGCGCTTGCTGCGCTGGTGCCTGGAGCTGCCCCTGACACTAGAGAACTTTTAGTGCACAGCAGGAGGACTTGTTGGTGCGCATTAAAATTTACATTCCAGACTAAGGCACGGTGTAGACAAGCCTTTGGATTTTATTCCCAGTTATGCCAGAGATTTCTGTGTGATTTTAGGCAAGTCACAATTTTCCAACCTGGAAGCCTCAAATGATAAACCAAAATCTATTTTTAGACCTCTAAATAAGTGACCTGATTTTTGGAGGTGTTGGTCATCCCACAATTCCCACTGAAATCAACAGCACTACCTGTGTGAATATAGGCTTGCAGAGTCAGGCTCTTAATTTTCAGGAATTCGATGTCTGTTTTGTACTTATCTACTGGCATCATGTATGATATTCCTCTGAAGACAGATCCTGCTTCCCTAGCAGTACATTCTCTCAGGTATGGCCCCACATACATTAAAGGAAATAAAATTAAAATATAATAATTAGTAAAACCAAGAGGCATTTTATACAAATAGTCTAAGAAGAGACATTAGGCCAGATTATGGCCAGTCCCTTTCATGTGTGCACAGAGACGTGCGGCTAAGCCACATTGCAGTCCTTCAGTGTCTTCAGATGGGTGTTAAAATCAATGCACTCACAGGGGTAGTTGTGTGTACCTCCTGCGGTGATGTGGCTCTGCACTGCTGCCTACATGAGACTAGTCCTTTATATGCAGATGTAAAATCATCTTCAAGGAAAGAGACCTTTGTCAAAAACAGAGGAGAAAGTTAAATATTCCCCTTTATTTATGTCAAGGAAATAAAGGATCCAAGAAAGAAGGAAAAATAATAAAATCAAGGAAACTGAATTTAGTTGACATTTTGATGCACACAAAAATACCTCCATAATAAACACTTAATTCAAGGAAAGAGCACCAGATAAGCCCTTGCCAATTTATTCTGCTCCTGTGTATGCCAATTGGCATGATCTATACTGTCTTCACCATTCTCTTGCTTCCAGCTTGCCTTTGTTTGTTTGTTTGCTCAGGGAGGAATGCACCCCACTGTGCAAGGGAAAAAACAACCAAGTGTGGTCTATAGAAATTGCAGTATTTTAGTGTACAAAAACCTGGAAAACCATCAAAACTGCTGTGCATTAAAAGAACCCAACTCCACAGATAAATGTGAAATCAGTTGTGCCTTATTGTGAACACCACCGCTATCTTGGAACAAATCAGCTGCAGCAGATAGCCACTCATTCAAAGTTGCTTGTTTCAAAGAGACAAACACACCCACTCACTGTGTTAAAAGACAAGGTCAAAGGGACTCAAAACACATTTTTCTCTAATAAACTTTTCTTTGACTTATTGCTTGTCAAGAAATTGCCTGGGATGGTTTCACATTGGTGGGAATGGCAGTTATGGAAGGGAAAATATTACAGTGGAGACCTTCTGTGAGAAGCATCTAAACTACAGAAGAAGCATCATGATCCAAGTTCTACTTTCAGAGTGTGTTACAAGTCTCCTACATGTGACTCTGTATTCTGCCATGACTAGGGTGACCAGATAGCAAGTGTGAAAAATCAGGACAGGAGGTAGGGTGTTATAGGTGCCTATATAAGAGAAAACATTGAATATCGTGACTGTCCCTATAAAATCAGGATATCTGGTCACCCTAGCCATGACACACTATAAATCTTCCTTTAAGGTTACTTCTGTTACTCTGCATTACATTGCTGACCTACACCCAACCTTCATTCCAGACACCATAAAGTGTCATGTTAATTGCTTTTAAAACCTAAAGAGAAACTAAGACAATACAAACATAATAGTAAACACAGACTCAGACTTTAAGGCCAGAAGGGACCATCATGATCATCTAGTCTGACCTTCTGCATGTTGCAGGCCACAGAACCTTGCCCACTCACTCCTCTAATAGATCCATAATCTGTGGCTGAGTTACTGAAGTCCTTAAATCATGATTTAAAGACTTGTGATTTCTCTGTAACCTGCATTTACATTTTTTTTAAACTTCCAAGTGACTCATACCTTATGCTGCAGAGGAAGGCAAAAAAACCCAAACAAAATCAACAAAAACCCAGGATCTCTGCTGATCTCACTCAGGGGGAAATTACTTCCCAACCCCAAATATGGCAATCATTTGGACCTTGAGCATTTTAGCAAGACTGAACATATAGTAACTCAGAGCTCTCCCCATCTAGTGTCCCATAATCAGCCATTGGGGATATTTGCTACCAGAAGTCACAAGTCAAACATAGGCCATTGTAGGGAGTTTCATCAAACCATCCCCTCTGTAAACTTATCAAGCTCAGTCTTGAAGCCTATTTAGGGTACCAACCCTGCAGGTTTGGCCTGGAGTCTCCAGGAATAAGTCCAACCAAAATTGGCAGCCCTAAGCTAGGTTTTTTGCTCCCTTTGGAAGGTTGTTCTAGAATTTCACTATTCTGATAGTTAGAAACCTTCGCCTAATTTCAAGCCTAAATTTGTCAATAGCCAGTTTCTCGCTCAAGGTCTTCCACTGTTCCAACACTTCTGTTCTTATTCCCCCTTTTCACATTTGTTTATTGTCTATGTAATATCTAATTAAGACTGAACCCCTGGAATGGAGGTTTTTTGTGTTTTTTTTAAGGTGTGGAAAGCTTCATTACACATGTGGCACTGAATAAATAATACATATGAAAGTTATTTTGAGGCTTTAGCTTATTAAGAAACCAATTTCAAAGGGCAACACTTGTTAATTCTCAACTAAGGATTTCTTGTTTATTTTTAGTTTAGATCCAGGTTAACTATACCCACGCAATAACATCTTAGCTGTGGATTATGGGATTTTTGTTGTTTTGCCTTTGCAACCTGGTTCTATCCATTAGATGAGATGAGCCACAGCTATTTAAATGTTAATTTAACAGGATTTAACACACTTATCCAGTAACACACAGTTACAAAATATAACACTGGGCACACGGACGTGGATACTGCTATTGAGTCAATGGCAAAACTCCCTTTCACTTAAAATGGGACAGGACTGGCCTTTGTCCTGACAGCTAATCCCTAAATTCAGGAATTATGAACTGCTTTACCTCCTCCTTAGCATATTCCATGTCTGTTTCCTTTGTCCATACTAGGTCCCAACAAAGATATGTTTTAAGGGTGACATTCTGCCAGCCTCAGTCAGATATTATTTAAGGATTGAGGAAGGGCTGCAAGACTTGGCCCTCTATGAACAAAAATAAATTGTGTTCCAGCCAAGGAGATACTGTGAGGTACTAGGTGAAATACATTGGTGTTTTCTATCTGCTTCAAAAGTGATGCATTCTAGATACCAAAAGACACAATCACAAATGCCATGCTTATTGGTAGTAGTCTCAGGCAAAAAGAGGTGAAGGATTCAAACTGCTCTCTAGCCCCTTGAGACTTACCCTCAAGATCAGGGTTGACATACACTCTTGCATCAGTGTGAAAAAGTTTGCATTACTGTGCACTTTACTACACCTGGGATGAACAAAGAACTTCAGCCTCCAGTGTTGTCAAATCCATCACCTTTCACTAGTATAAGATGCCTTTAAAATTGGAAGCAGTGGAGGCTATATATGGATCTGCTATTAGAAGGCATATCAGCAGGCAGGAAAAGCTTTTGACACCATAAGACACTGACAAACCCAAATGCCCTAAAAGAAAAAAAAGAAGCACACCTTTGAGACTATACACTCTTCATAGCTCCCCTCCCCCCAGGTGTTTTACCCATAGTAGTAGCAGCATATTCTTCAAGAGAAGCTATCACTTCACTCGCATTAAGAGAAGTGATTTGCTATGCTGAAAAAGAGAAAGGTCATTTCTTTACACCTCAGAAGAGGGCTGCAATGTGATAGGAAGAATATCAGGCATGAAAAGCTACATTTTGCTAGAACCTCAAAGGAAGCCAGGATTCAGCTGTAAAACTGGCACTATGACTCAATGATCTAATTTATCCCAGTTTAGTTCATTGACTCTGCTTTGTACCATGAGCTAGAATCCCAGCTGAGAACAAAAATGCACAGTCAGACTTCCTGGATCTCATTTACAAAGGTAGCAGGGTCATTCCCAGTTACGAAGACAGTGACAACCTTGCATGGATGGTACAGAGAGAAAGACAGTCATAGTATGTGAATTACTCTTCATTATCAGATAAATAGGGGTGTACTTCTGATCCAGGAACGAGGATATGCACAGTCTACTGTGACAGGTTTTGTTTTCCCACCATAAATAGTAGTGCCAAAGCAATCATACTGATGACCCTTGGGATACAGGGGAGATAAATCAAGTCTCAGAAAGAAACCTCAGAAATTGTTCTGATTACAGTGCCTAAGAAACAATTGATTGAACCCTCCCTCGACAACTTCTCATCACAAAAATGGAAAAATATTTTGTCAAGGTTTATCTAAAGGAGCTGCATGGTTACAGACATTCCTCTTCAATTATTCATACATCCTGTTTCTGGTAAATCTTATCTGATTCTCTCTTCTTTCTAAATGTCATGAGTTTTACCCTGGCACTTGCACTGATGTTAACATTTGAAGTGGAGAAAAGACTGTACTTAAGTTTAATAGAATTCATATTTAATAATGTAGTCAATAAAGTCAGACCACTTAATCAGCACAGGCTGCTCCACTCTGGACACTAAAATGCCTTAAATGAAGTATGTTGATCCCATTATACATTATTCACCCATTATTTCTGACTCAAAAGATGAAAAATAAAAATTAACACCTTCCAGACTATACTTCATCAATAAATACGGCTGCTCTCTTAAAGAAATGAAATGGCCTTCAGTTGACTTAACAGTGTTCTGCTCTATAAAACTGAAGTTTATCCTAAGGTGAAAACAGAGGACGTGAAATAAAAGCAAACTGTATTTGCATCATTTCAGGTTCTTTTAAAGAGATGACAAGTACCAAGATGAGATAGTGCCAAGCTGAATTAAAGGGTGTGAAAACCAGCTAGTTCTATCATCCTACACTAATCCTGACTTACCAGCATTTGATTTGTATCAGTGAGTATAACAATATAATGTAATTAGTAATGGTAATATTACTGCAAATAGTATAAACAGCATTGCTCCACCACCTTTAAATGAGTTTTGTAAGCATGTTAATAATATACCATCAAACAGCAATACAAATCCTTGACAGCCACATGAACAGAGATTGTGCATGTCTAAGCAATTTTCTCATACATAGGTTTTCTTTAGAAAACATGTTGTCAGTATTCCATTAGCTCAAATGGGAGTGCATACACAAAAGCAGCTCTGCTAAAGAAGTTTGATTGCTAGCCAAGAAAGCATCTGTTCAATAGCCTGTGTTTACCGCTTACTGGGATGGGGTTATAGGTGTTACTATGGCCAGAGAATTTCTGCTTTAAAGAAATCCTGCTGTTCGGTGAACACATTTCTCATCCCCGTGATAAGCGCAAAAACTTCCCTTGGACAATATTTACACACAACCTGCTCAATGTGACAGGCGCTTCTTTGCTGTCGGTCATGTTTCAGCCATGGTGCTTGTGTGTATATATTATTGTATATTGTATATATTATGCATTCACACTTACACACACACACCCCCTAGTAAGGGCCTGATCTAAAGCCCACTGAAGTCAACATGAGTCTTTCCACTAATTTCCTGGGGACTTAAATCAGGCCCTAAATGTGAAACACTCAAACAGAAAAACAATGTATTCATATTGTTTTGCTATATTTCCTAGCAATGAATTCAAATATAGGGCTCCAAATTCTACAAGTGCTGCATTATAGGCAGAGCTGGAAACACCACCTATACTTAAGGTTTCCTAACATTTTATATATTAGAAGCATTCTGGATGCCTTAGCATGCAGTCCATGAAAATCATATACATGCAGCTTTAGCATTCATATACATGGCTGAAAAATATTGTTCATCACACCCATATTTTTATTAAAGGAATTTTAGGGCCCAACCTTTAACTCATGTGAATAGTCTTTACATGAATAATCACATAAATATCAAGGGACTATTCATTCACATAACTAAGGATTTGCAGGATGGGCCCTGAAGTTTTGTTACAACAAAGTATTGGACGTTCATTGACCAAAGCTATTTTCCAATTTGTCTGTCAGTGAGCCAGATTTATTCCATTTTAATTACGTAAAAACTATGTGCTAAATATGGCATACAGTGTGGGTATAGGTAGCTCACTAGCCTTACCACTGTGCAGTAGCTATGTTATTATGATGAAGACATGTTAGTGTTTGTGGACCCAGGTTAAACTGATTTTTAAAGATAAATTATTTTCATTCCCCTCCACCAGTCTGACTCAAGTGTAGAGAGAGTTAATGGGTTTGGGGGAACATTAGCCTTAACTTAGAGA
Organism: Gopherus evgoodei; assembly: GCF_007399415.2. Lineage (NCBI taxonomy): Eukaryota > Metazoa > Chordata > Testudines > Testudinidae > Gopherus > Gopherus evgoodei. The sequence continues at coordinate 71,194,331 of NC_044322.1, forward strand.
GAGAGAGAAAGAGAAAGAGAGAGTGTATGTACATATATTATATAAAAACAGCATTCAAAAGTTAGAAAGTATGAAAATTGAGGTAACCTCTGCCTCATTCAAACATTTGCAGATTTTCACAAGGACCAGTAGTGCCTACAGACACACACACGCTAAGCATGGTGCATACCACTGGGAGTGGCACCATGCCAAGGCATCAGAGTTGGGACATCCCATTGGCAGCGGTGAGGAGGATCAGTGCTGGCTGCCCCACCGCCCACTCAGATTTGGCCCCACAGGTCTGCATACCAGGTCGGAATGCCTCTTACTTAATTTTGTCCCTAACATTCACCTGACACAATGTTGGGGCTGTAAGGCCAAGCCTCAGTAGCAGTACTCCCCCTCCCTGCATATCAGATTGATATGCCACTCAATTTTGACTCCACTGCCCCATCATCATGACCGAGAGGCCATGGGGAACAATTTGAGTGGGGAGAGGGGCAGACAGCTTCTGCACCAGGCCTCCTCCCAGGAACCTGCCCAGTCTTACTCTGCTTCCAGCAACCTGTGTCCCCTCTGTTCTGTTTGCAAGATATTCTTACTGACAGTCTCAAGACTGACAATCAAGGTCTCTTACAAGGAAGCCAGTCAGGAGAGGGGCAGCAGGAGTCCTGGGGCAGACCACGACAACAAGGTAGCACCGCTGCCACCCTTATGCCAGAGCATGGAAACAAGAGAACTTCTCAATAAAATGTCTGTACACATTTTATTTTTAACGTGGGGAAAAAATAGTTTTCCCCACAACCCCATTCTTGGAAACAACTGAAACAATTTAAATGAAATTTTCCCAAATACATGTCAGCCTGAGGCAGGCACTCATCATGGAAAATTTCAGCACAAATGGTGAAAGCTTGGTAAAGTTATAAGTAACTGTAAATGTAGTTTTATAATGTCAGGCAACCTTAACTATAGATTTCGCTCTCTCTCTCTCTCTCTCTGACACAGGCACACACCTACCCCCCCAAGTATTTTCATTTGATTCATGATGCAGAGCTAAAGGAGTGCATATTTCCAGTACCAATATGACAGCACATACTTTCTTGAATGGCATTTTATTATGATCAGAACATGAAGATCTTACTGTCAGTCTTCAAGTTTACATTATTTGTTCACTACTGGATTGGGAAGACAGATGTAGGTCTCTTTTAGTGTATAATCAATGTCAGGAAACATCCATTTCAGAAAACTTCTAGGAGGAGATATAAGAATCCAAGAGTTGTGAAAAGCTCTTTGAAAAGCTTGTAGATTTAAGGCTCAACAATTGCAGGTGAACTCACAAGTCTAAGACCAATTTGTCATAAACAGATAGCTAAGGGTTAACGTCTCTTTCACCTGGAAATAAGTATCTGAAGCACCTGACGAGAGGACCAATCAGGAAACAGGATTTTTTCAACTCTGGGTGGAGGGAAGTTTGTGTGTGAGTCCTTTATTCTTGGTCTTCTGTCTGACTCTCTCTCGGCTATGAGGGGATTTCTATTTCCTGCTTTCTAATCTTCTGTTTCCAAGTTGTGAGGACAGAGATCATAAAAACAATAAGGGTTATTGTTTTTTCTTTTGTATTTACATGTCTATAGTTGCTGGAGTGCTTTGAATTGTATTCTTTTTGAATAAGGCTGTTTATTCATATTTCTTTTAAATCAATTGACCTTGTATTTGTCACCTTAATACAGAGAAACCATTTTTATGTATTTTTCTTTCTTTTTATATAAATCTTTCTTTTAAGACCTGTTGGAGTTTTTCTTTAGTGGGGGACTCCAGGGAATTGAGTCTGTGCTCACTAGGGAATTGGTGGGAGGAAGAAGTCAGGGGGAAATCTCTGTGTGTTAGATTTACTAGCCTGACTTTGCATTCCCTCTGGGTGAAGAGGGAAGTGCTTGTGTTTCCAGGACTGGAAATAGAGAGGGTGGACTCCCTCTGTTTAGATTCACGGAGTTTGCTTCTGTGTATCTCTCCAGGAACACCTGGAGGGGGGGAAGGGAAAAGGTTTATTTCCCTTTGTTGTGAGACTCAAGGGATTTGGGTCTTGGGGTCCCCAGGGAAGGTTTTTGGGGGGACCAGAGTGCCCCAAAACACTCTAATTTTTGGGTGGTGGCAGCTTTACCAGGTCCAAGCTGGTAACTAAGCTTGGAGGTTTTCATGCTAACCCCCATATTTTGGACGCTAAGGTCCAAATCTGGGACTAGGTTTAGGACACAATTTTCAGGTGAAAAGCTCTTGAAAGCTGAGCTCTCAAGCTGTTTGAATGTCTGGACAGAGTTCTACTTTTATTTGTTTTCTGCAGTGCATGTGAAAGATGAACTTTTAGGCTAAACTGCTGTCTAAGAAATAAGCTGTGATGATACAAGCACAACAAATTCCCACAGCGTCTGTTTTCGCACCAGAGAGACTGAACAGAACGATAGTAAGAAATAATTCTGGTGCCCTAACCCTCCAGACAAGAACACACACTGAAACATATTCATTTAAAATATGAAATGCTATTCTTTTAACTTTTGTTCCCCCTTGTCTTCTCCAGCTCTACTTGTGACATTGCCTTCTTACTTAGGGATAACCACAATGAAATTAATGGGAGTTCTGGGAGAGTAATGAGTAAGGGACAGTTAGATAGGACCCATAGTGTGTGAGCAAAAGAAACAACATTTATTTTTATGTAACAGCTTACATTTGTACAGGATTTTACAGGAATCTAAAAAAGACTATCCCTAACTTTAACAATTCAGAATCTAAGGCCAAGCTAAGGCTGGCTTGTTACTTCAAAGGCAGCTACATACTGACACAAAAAGATGTGTTTGTTTAGGGTAGGTGCTGCTTTTGTCCCATCCCACTGCTCACTTCCTCAGTCAATGAGGTGGATGCAGTATGGGGACAACTGGGTATGGCTGTTGATGGGAGTTAAAGGTTTGGCAAGAGCTACTTCTCACAGCACAAAGTCCAATGCCTCTGTAGCCTTCATGACTTACATAACCATAATGCTTTAAGCAAGCATTCTTGGGCAGGAGGCTACATTCTTCTGTTGTCAGTACTTTCTCTGTTGATGCATAACAGAGATATATGAACAGTCATCTGGGGTCAACCAATTGGGCCATCTTGCCAAGTATCTTGTCTTCTGACAGTAGCAGATGCTTCAAGGGGAAGGAACAGAGCAGGACAGTTTCACATGATCCAGCCCCTGCTGTCTAGTCCCAGCTTCTGGCTGTTGGAGAGTTAGGGACACCCAGAGAATGGTGTTGTGTCCCTGACTATCTTGGCTTAAAGACATTGATGAACCTATCCTCCACGAACTGATCTAATTCTTTATTGAATCCAGTTATAGTTTTGGCTTTCACAACATTCCCTAGCAATGAATTCCACATGTTCACTGGGTATTGTGTGAAGTACTTACTTATGTTTGTTTTAACCTTGCTGCTTATTAATTTCATTGGGTGACTCCTGGTTCTAGTTTTATGTGAAAAGTTGCACTTCCCTAATCACTTTCTCCATACCTTTCATGATTTTTATACATTTCTATCAAATCCCCCCCCCCAGATTAACAAAAGAGATGACTCTCCTTCTAGGGAAGCTGTTCCACTCATTTTCATTGCACTTCTCTGTACCTTTTCCAATTTTAATAGACCAGAACTGCACACAGCATTCAAGGTGTAGGCATATCATGGATTTATACAGTGGCATTATGATATGATTTGAAATGTGGGAACTGAGAATAGGATGCAGATTAGAGATAATCCAGGCATGGCCCAAATTCTAAATTACTTTGCCTCTGTTTTTAATGAGGGTAAGGAAGATCTTAGGGATAGTGGCAGGTTGGCTAATGGAAATGAGGATGTTTAAGTAGAAATTACAACATCTGAAGTGGAAGTCAAACTCAAATAGTTTAATGGGACCAAATCGGGGCACCTGGATCATCTCCATCCAAGAATATTAAAGGAACTGGCACATGAAATTGCAAGTCTAATAGCAAGAATTTTTAATGAATCTGTAAACTCAGGGGTCAGACCCTATGAATGGAGAATTGCTAATACAGTGCCTATTTTTCAGAAAGGGAAAAAAGTGATCCAGGAAAATAGAGGCTCGTTAGTTTGACTTAAATTGTATGCAAGGTCTTAGAAATTTTTTTGAAAAAAATCATTAAGGATATAGAGGTGAACAGAAATTGGGATAAAACAAAACACAGTTTAACAAAAGGTAGATCGTTCCAGACCAGCCTCATGCCTTTCTTTGAGAAGATAAATTATTTTTTAGACAAAGGAAATACAGTAGGCATAGGCATTGACTTCCTTATTTCCTTAGGGGTGCTCGACCCCCTGCTCCATCCCAGGCTCCACCCCACTCCATCCCTTCACACAAGGGCCCATCCCTACCATGCCTCTTCCCACTCTGCCCCCTCCCCCAAGTATGCCCCACCCTTGCTCCACCCCTCCCTCCAGCACCTCTTGCCCACTGCTGAACAACTGGTTCCTGGTGGGCAGTAGGTGCCAGGATCAGGAGGGGAAGGAGCTGATTTGCAGGGCTTGCCAGTGGGTGCAAGCATCGGCTATATTGTGGGGGTGGGGGGTACTCCATCCCTGGAGCACCCACAGAGTCAGCGCCCATGGCAGTAGGTCTAATTTATTTGGATTTCATTATGGCACTTGCTATAGGAAATTATTCGTTAAATTGGAGAAGATCAGAATTTAATATGAGAATTCATATAAGAATATGAAAATATGAAAATAAGGAACTGGCTAAAAGGGAGACTTCAACAGGTCATACTGAAATGTTAACTGTGAGGCTGGAGGAAGGTTACTAGTGAAGTTCTAGTGGATCAGTCTTGGGACCAATCTTATTTAACATTTTCATTAATAACTGTGGCACAAGAAGTTGGAGTGTGCTAATAAATGTGTGGATGACACAAAGTTGGAGATATTGCCAATACCAGGGAGGAATGAAATATTCTACAAGAAGATGTGGATGACCTTAAAAACAGGAGTAATAGAAATGAAATGAAATTTAATAGTGAAAAGTGCAAAGGCCTGCACTGAGGGACTAACAAGAAGAACTTTTGCTAGAAGCTGGGGACATATCAGTTCGAAGTGACAGAGGAGAAGAAAGACCTGATCAGCCACAGGACTCCTATAAGCCACTAATGTGATGCAGCCATGAAAAAGGCTAATGCAATCCTAGGATGCATCAGGCAAGATGATATTTCCATTAATGATAGTGTTATTATACAAGGCACTGGTAAGACCTCATCTGGAATGCTGTGTGTAATTCTTGTCTGCCTTATTTAAGAAGGGTGAATTCACACTGGAACAGGTGCGGAGAAGAACTAGTAGAATGATCAGAAGAATGGAGTACCTACATTTGAGAGGAGACTTAAGAAGTTTGGCTTATTTACCCTAACCAAATGAAGGCTGAGGGGAGATATGATTGCTCTCTATAAATTCATCACAGGGATATTAGTAATATAATTTAAACACCAATGTTGGCACAAGAACAGAGATATAAACTGGCCATCAACAAGTTTAGGCTTTAAATTAGACAAAGGTTTCTAACGATCAGAGGAGTGAAGTTCTGAAACAGCATTCCAAGAGGCCTAGTGGGGGCAAAAAACCTCACAGGTTTAGAGACTGAATTTGATTAGTTTATGGAGGAGATGGTATGATGAGTTTGCCTACAATGGCATGTGACCCATCTGCAACTGCTCATAGCCAGTATCTCCAGTGACTCGTGATGGGACACTAGATGGGCCGAACTTCCAGTTACTACAGAGAATTACTTCCCAGGGGTCTGCGTGGTAGGTCTCATTGACACGCTCGGGGTGTAAATGATTGCCATATTTCAAGTACATAAAAGGTTGTTACAAAGAGGAGGGAGGAAAAAAATGTTCTTCTTAACCTCTGAGGACAGGACAAGAAGCAATGGGCTTAAATTGCAGCAAGGGAAGCTTAGGTTGAACATTAGGAAAAAACTTCCTAACTGGCAGAGGGGTTAAGCACTGGAATAAATTGCATAGGGAGGTTGTGGAATCTGCATCATTGGGGATTTTTAAGAGCAGGTTGGACAAATACCTGTCCGGGATGGTCTAGATAATACTTATTCCTGCTCTGAGTGTAGGGGACTGGACTAGATGACCTCTCAAGGTTTCCTTCCAGTTCTATGATTCCATGATTTGGGGTCAGGAAGGAATTTTCCTCACGTCAGACTGGCAGAAATGCTGTTTTTTGTTGTTGGTTTGTTTGCTTTCTTCTGCAGCCTGGGGCACTGATCACTTGCTGGTTTAAACTAGAGTAAAGAGTAGATTCTCTGTAACTTGAAGTCTTTAAATCCTAAACTGAGAACTTCAGTAACTGAGTCGGAGGTTATGAGTCTATTATAGGACTGGATGGGTGATATTCTGTCGCCTGCAACATGGGTTTCTACAGGTATGTTAGCAACAAAGAGGTCAAGGAAAGCATGGGACCCTTACTGAATGAGGGAGGCAAACTAGTGACAGATGATGTGTAAAAATCTGAATTACTCAATCCTTTTTTTTGCCTCGGTCTTCAGAAAAGTTCAGTTCCCAGACTGCTTCTCTGGGCAGCACGGTACGGGGAGAAGGTGAAAACCCAGATTAAGGACTATTTAGAAAAGATGGAAATGCACAAGTCCATGGGGCTGGATGCAATGCATCTGAGAGTGCTGAGGGAGTTGGCTGATGTAATTGCAGAGTCATTGGCCATTATCTTTGAAAACTCGCAGTGATCAGGGGAAGTCCTGGAAAATTGAAAAAAGGCAAGTCTAGTGCCCATTTTTAAAAAAGAAAAGGAGAATCCGGAGAACTACAGCCTCACCTCACTCCCTGGAAAACTCATGAAGCAGATACTCAAGGAATCCATTTTGAAGCACCTGGAGGAGAGGAAGGTGATCAGGAACAGTGAATATGGATTCACCAAGGGCAAGTCATGCCTGACCAACCTGCTTGCCTTCTACAATGAGATAACTGGCTCTGTGGATATGGGGAAAACAGTGGATGTGATGTACCTTGAGTTTAGCAAAACTTTACAGTCTCCCACAGTATTCTTGCCAGCAAGTTAAAGTAGTAAGGGTTGGATGAATAAGGTGGATAGAAAGCTGGTGAGATCATAGGGCTCAACAGGTAGTAATCAACAGCTCAATGTCTAGTTGGCATCTGGTATCAAGCGGAGTGTTCCAGGAGTTGGTCTTGGGGCCAGTTTTGTTCAACATCTTCATTAATGATCTGGATGATAGGATGGACTGCACCCTCAGCAAGTTTGCAGATGACACTAAGCTGCAGGGAGAAGTAGAGTAGGGATAGGGTCCAGAGTGACACAAACAAATTGTAGGATTGGGCCAAAAGGAATCCCTGGGTTAAAGGGAACTGTGCTTATTTAGTCTGCAGAAGAGAAGAGTGAGGGGGGATTTGATAGCAGCCTTCAGCTACTGAAGGGGAGTTCCAAAGATGGAGCTAACCTGTTCTCAGTGGTAGCAGATGACAGAACAAGGAGCAATAGTCTCAAGTTGCAGTGGGGAAGGTCTAGGCTGGATATTAGGAAACACTATTTCACTAGTAGAGAAGACAAGCACTGCAATGGGTTACCTAGTGGTGATATCTCCATCATTAGAGGTTTTTAAGGCCCAGCTAGACAAAGCCTTGTCTGGGATGATTTAGTTGGAGATTGGTCCTGCTTTGAAGAGGCGGTTAGACTAGATGACATCCTGAGGTCTCTTCCAACCCTAATTTTCTATGATTTTATGCAGGTGGTCAGACTAGATGATCATGATGCTCCTTTCTGGCCTTAAAAAGTCTATGATTTGCCTTAATACACAGGCTAAAATAGTGAAATGGTATTTCATTTTTAAATAAATAGTTTAAATACATAATTAACTTGAAACAAATCATCCTTTTTGTTAGTAAAGAAATACTCAAATTAGAAGAGAAAAATAAATCAATATTGAGGGTTTTGGTTTTCAAGCACATTTCTTTGAATGCCAGCATTACCAGACACTTGCATGACATCTTTCATTTCAATGACAACAAAAATATTATACTAAAAATTACCCTCTCATTTATATACTCCCTCTTTGCATGAAACATCATACAAAGACTATCATCAGGAGTTGGGCTCAGATGCTACTGTTTTATTAATCTTGTTTTGAGTTTAAGCAGCTCTTCATTACTTTAGAGCTTCCGTTAAGAAAATTAGTAATATGATAAGGCTATTGCTTTAACAAACTTCCAACATACTAGTTAAACGAGTTTCATATTATATTGACTTTAGCGTCATATCAGAAAAGCCAATATAATTGGATAGCTGATAATAAAGGCTTCTAACATGTAGAGCTATATTAACTCTGAAACTCAGTACTATTTCAGCATTTTGAGAGTGCATCTCAATATCATATGAAAACATTAGCACACTGATGAAATTAGAAATCATTTTATCATATCCATTACTTTTTTCATAGATTTTACAGTAGTAAAAACTACAGAACTGACATCATCTGTGTAAACCCTACAAATCTTGGTTTTATTTATTTCCTCCCTCACATTCTATTGGCAAAGCAAAACAAAATCCAAAAAAAACCAGCCAAACAAAAAAAGCTTCCATCATAAACACATCAAAATAAATCCCTGCCCTTGCATTTAAAAATCAGAAGCAACTAATAAACAGCAGGCATTTGTAGTCACTAAGTCATTTACTGTGTTATTGGATAACAATAAAAAATTAGCCAAAGTTATTTTATTTTAAAAGCAGTACTTTTGCTCCCAAAGAATCACATGCAAAGAAAATTCTTTTAAAAATTGTATTTTAGATATGCATTTTGTCTGTTTTAGCACTGTTTGGTACTTTCCCAGGCACAAACAATATTAAATTTGTCTTTTTGCATTGACTCCCTGCCCCCAAAGAGCATCATCAGTATGCATCATCTAGTGATGTCACAACATTTAGCAAAGACCTAACACTCTATAATAGTTTAGGAGTACTTGCGGCACCTTAGAGACTAACAAATTTATTTGAGCATAAGCTTTCATGGGCTACAACCCACTTCTTCAGATGCATAGAATGGAACATAGAGTAAGGAGATATAAATACATAGAGAACATGAAAAGGTAGAAGTAGCCATATCAACTCTAAGAGGCTAATTCATTAAGATGAGCAATTATCAGCAAGAGGAGGGAAAAAAAAAAACCTTATGTAGCGATAATCAAGATGGCCCATTTCAGAGAGCTGACAAGAGCTGTACTTAACATGGGGAAATAGATTCAATCTGTGTAATGACTCTGTCATTCCCAGTCTCTATTCAAGCTCTATTCTCTATTTACTTCAGGTTGGGGCGCTGTCTGTAAGCAAGGACTGGTCTGTCTCCCAAGATCTGGCCCAACAAAAAAAAAAACAACAGAACACCACTAGCCATCACCTTCACCCCCCAACTAAAAACTCTCCAGCACATCAAAGATCTACAACCTAGCCTGAAAGATGATCCCTCACTCTGACAGATCTTGGGAGTGAAACAGATCCTCGCTTACAGACAGCACCCCAACCTGAAGCAAATACTCACCAGCAACCACACACCACACAAAAAAAACCCACTAACCCAGGAACCTATCCTTGCAACAAAGCCCGGTGCCAACTCTGTCCACATATCTATTCAAGTGACAGCACCATAGGACCTAATCACAGCAGCCATGCCATCAGGGGCTCATCCACCTGCACATCTACCAACGTGATATATGCCATCATGTGCCAGTAATGCCCCTCTGCTATGTACATTGGCCAAACTGGACAGTCTCTACGCAAAAGAATAAATGGACACAAATCTGACATCAAGAATCATAACATTCAAAAACCAGTAGGAGAACACTTTAACATCTCTGGTTACTCAGTAACAGACTTAAAGGTGGCAATTTTGCAACAGAAAAGCTTCAAAAAAACAGACTCCAATGAGAAACTGCTGAACTTGAATTAATATGCAAACATAGGCTTGAATAGAGACTGGGCTGTAGCCAGGACCGGCTCCAGCATTTTTACCATCCCAAGCAGGGGACCAAAAAAAAAAAAATGCAATCGGCGGCACTTTGGCAACAGCTCTGCCGCTGCCGCTTCATCCTTCGGCAGCAATTCAGCGGCAGGTCCTTTCCTCCGAGAGGGATTGAGGGATCCACCGTCAAAGAGCTGGACGTGCTGCCCTTCTCCATTGGCCGCCCCAGACACCTGCTTGCTGCGCTGGTGCCTGGAGCCTGCCCTGGCTGTAGCCAATGAAAGCTCATGCTCAAATAAATTTGTTAGTCTCTAAGGTGCCACAAGTACTCCTGTTCTTTTTGCGGATACAGACTAACACGGCTGCTACTCTGAAACCTATAATAGTTTAGAAACTGCTACAGCCCTTGAACAAAAAAGCAAAAAAAACTAAATAGCTCACAAATAATATAAAAAGATAAAGTAAAATGAAACAGAGGAAAACTCTGTTGATCAAATCACCTGAGTTCCTTTTCTTTAAAAAAACACACACAAAAAACACGCTACATTGTCTACATTCTTCTGTGAGGCAAATCAACATGCATATATTTTGAATCAATACCCTACTTCCACTGAAGTCAGTGGCAAAACTCGCACTGGCTTCAAAGAGAAAAAAGATTGAGACATGCACCATTTTTTGTGATAAGTGATAGTTATGGATTGCAGCGTTTTACTTACTGAGATTTATCAGTCACCACTGAAATGAGAACAGGCACTAACTCCACTGAATACAGTCTGTGTTTTGGCAGCCTGTACCGTCAAGAGGAAAGATTATTCTCAATGAATGGTAAAATGGTGATATGAATGGGTGAAAAAATTACACAGCCTTTTCAATATCTGTGGCAGCTAAATGTGATAAATGTAAAGATTTCAGGTCACATCTCTGGCTCCTTTGTGCTACCCTGGGGGTGCCAATCATGGAAAGCTGCTTTAAGCAGCCAGCTGCTGAGACTTTTAGGTTGCATAGCCAGTTTTACACCACCTTCCCACACACCCCAATCTGTTGGCATATAGGCCATTCTGGAGGACAAAGGAGGTTGAACAGAGCATGGTATCCTCCAACGATCCTCACAATATGCAAAGGGCTATGGGGGCTATTACCACCTGATATAATTCAGAACCATCCTGAAGCTGCTATAAGTGGCACCAGGGAAGAAATCTGCACCAGTTATCCCCGAAGGATGAAGAAAATGCAAAAAAGTGGGTTAAAGCCAGTTTACACCCTCCTTTTACCATTGCATCAAGCAAAGTGCTAGCTCTTCTGAGGATCTGGGTAAGAGATTAAAGCACACATTTAGACCATGAACAGTGCTGTGAAAAGAAGAGTCAAAATAGCCTCAAAGCAGCACTCTATGAGTCTTAAGGGTGAAATGTCCACTGCTGAGAAGAAAACACTGAACTTTTATTGTTATGATTATTGTTTAATATTAATTTTCACATTGGCCAATTAGTGGTAGCATAATATCTGTCTAACATAATTGTTACCACTATACACAGAATTTCTATAATTCAGCCTGCTGCTGCTATAAATCATTTAAAAACAAAAGTTTTGTTTTATCCAAACAGTTTCATAATACGTATGGTTTGATATAAATGCTAGAACGAGAATGTGGAAAGTGGGAATATTTTGTAATATTTTTGAGTCCTGTTTGTGCCTCAGTTTCCCCTATGTGCTACATGGTTTTACCCAGTGAATGGAAGGGGACTCTTTGCTCTCTCCGGAGGCTGAGACACACAGGAGTGGGTGTCACCTAGCTGTCTGGGCCTTAATCTTTATATTGATGAACCAGTTGAGAAAACAATGGCAAATCCAATTGCGAGGACACTGACATCTAGCAACCAACTTACCAGAGGGACATGGACTTCCCACCTCTCCTTAGAGAAGCTCAAGTGGAACAATATCCCAGCTCTTTGTCAAATGACAGGAAAGGTATGAGGCGTGGGGATGGAAAGGGGCTCTCACCTCGGTTGTGACAAGTGAAGTCAGATGGAGAGACAGACAGAGTTTGAACCAAGGGGTTCACTACAGCTTGCTGGGCTCTGCGCTAATCAGAATGGACTAAATCCTAATCTTCAGTTGACTAATAAATCCTATTCTGACAGCGCTGTGTGAGTGTCAAGGCAAATGCTGAGTGAGATGCATTAATCTCTGAAGAAAGTACAAGTGTTCATCAGGAGTCTCTGGGCTTGGCTACACTCGAAACTTCAAAGTGCTGCCGTGTGAAGGGGGGGGCAAGAGGGGCAATTTGCCCCAGGCCCCGGGCTCCGCAGGGCCCCCATGAGAGTTTTTAGGGGCCCCTGGAGCGGGGTCCTTCACTCGCTCGGGGGCCCCAGAAAACTCTTGCGGGGCCAGGCCCCGGAGCTTCTTCCGTTCCCGGTCTTCACTGGCGGAGGAGTCCTTCCGCTCCGGGGCGGAAGGACCCCCCGCCATCGCCTTACCGCCAAAGAGGGACCTGCCGCTGAAGTGCAACCCAGTCTTCAGCGGTAATTTGGCGGCGGGGGGCCCTTCCGTTCAGGGATCCGCCGCCGAAGTGCCCCGAAGACCCGTGGCGGGAGCCCCCTGCCACCGAATTACCACCGAAGAGCGGGCTGCACTTCGGCGGCGGGTCCCGCTTTGGCGGTAATTTGCCGGCGGGGTCCCCTGCCGCGGGTCTTGAGGGCACTTCAGTGGCGGGTCCCAGAACGGAAGGGCCCCCCGCCGCTGAACAGGGCCGGCTCTAGACATTTCGCTGCGCAGGGGGCCCCCTGCCGCTTGCCGGTCCCGCGGCTCCAGTGGACCTCCTGCAGGCGTGCCTGCGGATGCTCCAGCAGAGCCGCGGGACCAGCAGACCCTCCGCAGGCACGCCTGCGGGAGGTCCACCGGAGCCGCCTGTTGCCGATGGCCCCAGGCCCCCAGAATCCTCTGGGCGGCCCTGGTGGTCACAGCGCCAGCACTGGGAGAGAGCTCTCCCAGCGCTGCACGTACTCCACCTTCTCATGGGGATTAGCTTGCAGCGCTGGGAGCCGTGCTCCCAGCACTGTTTACACTGGCGCTTTACAGCGCTGTATCTTGCAGCGCTCAGGGGGGTGTTTTTTTCACACCCCTGAATGAGAAAGTTGCAGCCCTGTAAAGCGCCAGTGTAACCAAGGCCTTGTCTCAGTTTGGACTCACTGAATGGAGCTCACAGTGTGAAGCAGGAGTGCTGATGGCTCAGTCTGAGGAGGGAGTGAAGTGTATCCTGGAGAAGGTCTGGCACACTGAAGGGGTTCCTCCTAGAGACTGTTCCAGACTGTTCCCTAGCATAAGTCCTGTGGCTTTGTGACAGAGAGAATACAAAATGACTAGCTAGCATGTAACAAACTGGTGGCTGCACACAGAGAGGCATCATGCATTGTCTTCAAGGATAGATTTTTCAATCTTCAGCATTAAAAGCACAAGCACGTACCACATGAGACAAATGAGGAACTACTGTTACTAACAGATTTTTATTCTCTGCGATCCACCCACCTCAGAGAGGCATGATTCCATACACTTAATATATTGCATTTGCCCCACAGTAGACAAGGCTTATATGAAATATTTGAGGTCTACAAGAGTTGAGGCCCTGATCTGGCAATTTGCCATACTCTCATGGAGCCTCAGTGAGTTCAGTGAGGCTCTGGGCGGATGCAGTGGTGACCCAATATGTACTGAATTGCAGGATCAGGGCCCCAAAACACATTTTGGTTGTCATTTTGTAACCTCAGATCATCACCAAAAGCACATCCCTCACATTAAAGGAGTAACTAGATGAACTATTAGTAAGTTGCATGCTCTTATTTATCACCTGTGGAGGCAAACAGGCTCACACATCTACATTTGTGTTACAATTGCAAAATGCTCATAGTGCAAATTTGCTTGGGTCAGGTTTTGTTACAACCTCAAACCTTAGAACAAATTCCCCTTTGCAATTTTTTTAAACCTATTGGTTGAAGCTGACCTAGCCCTTACTTACTTACTCTTCTGGATTTTTTTCTTTCACAAACTAATACAAGTTACATGATCATCTCCTTTGCAAATGAGCATGCAGAGGAATAGAGGTTGGCTATAGCTGAACTGAAGCAAAGAAGATGCCATTTCCCTTATGCAGTAGGATAAACAAAATGCTTCAGAGAATTTGCCTGCACTGTAATATCTCTTGTTTTTTGTCCTCATCCTTAAACCTGCACAACATCCATCCATTATTGCACTTCATCCTATTAGATCATGATCTGGCTATGGTGACATGCACATTTGTGACTTATGTACTTAATTACTCTGCTCATCATTATATGCAGGAACAATCCTAAAAAAACCCACCTCCTATTGGTACAAAATGAAGCAGACCATCTACTTTGCAGCATAGATCACTGCAAGCCCATCACCCATGCGCTCTTCTCTCTGCACAGGCGTTCTGCTTAATATACAGTTCAGCTAAAGGTTTCTGTCTCTATATTCATCACATTAAACTATTCGAGAAATCTCCTCTCCCACTATTATCTTCTGGAACATCTAAGTTCAACTGAAGCCAGCAAGAGTTAAGAATGACCCCAGACCTCATTACTTTCACAACTAAATGCAAAACTTGACTTAGCTTTCCTTTCACAAGTTTCTTCACATACACACAGGGAGATTCTCACTCACCTGCTCACACAAACCCAAACAAACCTTAGAAACTAATCCATCTGTTTTTCTTACAGGCTGGTAAGGAAGAAAGAAAAAAGGTATATTACTGCTATTTCTATTTTTAAATGGTTGGGAAGTACTCAGACAATACAATACTTGGAGCCATAGAGGTACATGGCTAGATACCCAAGCTACCTTTGCCCCAGTCTCATTTCAGTCAGTCATTTTTTCTCTACTTAGTTTTATCTATTATATTGTCTATAAATATAATGCCAATAAACTGTGAATCTCCTTAACTGCATCTGAAAACAAACAAAAAAAATGTCTTCAGATTATTATTTTTTTGGAAGACCAAATACTACCTCGATCTTTCCCCACTCAACTAAAACAAACAATACAAATGTGATACACAACTCTCAGACTAAGCTGCCTGGAAAGGTAGGTTGTAGGAGTGAGAAGACAACACAGCATCATCATCCTGTCAAGTTAAGCTTGTTATTTAAAAGCCATACACATGAGTGAGTGCCTCAGAGGGTTCCATAAATGCATAAACTTGGCATTTCTGAAATCACTTTTTCAGCTCTGGATAAGGCAGAATCTTTGTGACTCTAGCTCTCAGTTTGTTTCTAAATCCCGTCTCATGCACAGCCGAATAAAGAGGTCTTGTTGCTGTGCGGCTCCAAGGTCCTCAAATTCTTGCAGAGATTTCTTTTGCAAGATTAGAGCTAAATTAAAGCCCATCACTTGATGAGCAGTAGAAGCCTGATCTTACAGTCACTACTGAATAAAATGGCAATTTTTTGTGTTCTGATCTCGTCTTGCTGAAGCAGATCCAGTAATCTCTGCCATATATAATAACATGCCTCAAAGGAGATTTTATTCTCTAAGGCTGTTCTAGGGGGACTGACACCATTTTTAGATGTTACTAAGCCTTCAGATATTCAGTTTTTGAGTCAGTGAATTTTATTAAGGGAGTGCTTGTAGCTGAGAGTTCAGAAGGGTTTTGTGTTAATTTACATTTCAGCCCCATTGGTTGCTAATTCAAAAACATTTGCAGACATCTGTATTGAGCTTTTATGTTGCAGTAAAATTAACAAATTATTTCTCCGATCCTAACCACCTTTCTAGAACACTGTTGGTGTCACTAAGCATAACCCTACGTAACTCGGGAGGGTGGAAGGCCACAAGAGTATGGAGCCTTCCTGGTTTTAGGCCTCAGCAGACAAGAGTCCCTCCATGTTTGAACTTTAATCGACCTAAAAAGGCCAGGTGTAACAGCCGTTATCAGTTGCAACAGTTCTAACTGGTCTAAAGCAGAAATAATGAGGCCTGTGCACCTTTAGCAGAAGGACAAGATAACTTGCAGAAGGAAAACTTACTAACGAGCTGCCGCGGCCAAGATTACTTAATGCACCTGCGCTTACGTAATTGCTACAGGGGGAGGAAGGAGGAGGAGGGAGGGGAAATGGGGGATTGCTAGTCAGTGAGAAAAGTTCTCATGGATATAAAGGAACAGACTGCTTGTTTTAGGTGTGCTTGATCTGAGTCAATCTCCCTGCACCGCTTTAAGATCTCAAATAAACTTGGTTTGCTTCTCCACCCTGGTGTGTTTATTGGCGTGGCACACCAGGCGACGGACCCCCCCGCTGTTGCTTGGCCTCAGGCAGTTATCTGCCGGCAACAACACCACCAACCGGCGTGGCAACAAGACATAATATTGCTTTTAAATAAAATGCTGGGATTTTCAAACTGAATAAGAATGTTGATAGTGCAGGGAACAAATATGAAGCCCATGACTTGCAAACAACTGAAAAGTCACAATCCATCATCTCAAACTCTAGTTACAAAACCCATATGAACAATATTAGCATATAAAAATATTGTTCCCAGAATAATTTTCCATTGGCATCCTGCATCAGTTGTCTCTGCTCCAGTGTGAAAATATGAAAGTGTTCCCCAACTGTTCAGAGGATACAAATGCATTTGGGCTTTGATTAATTGCACACATAACCACAAATGTAAAGCCTCCACAGAGGGAAGTGAGTGGTTTGGACATTTTTCCTCCTATTACAATAATGTATCAGTTTCCACTCTCTGGGAATATGCCAGCAATACTGAAACACATTATAAAATGTCAAAGTGCTGCCAGAAGGGAAACACTCCCATTTTTGGCAAGAAGCCGTTATATTTAATATACTGAAAAATGATGATGATTTTTCAGTGCTAACACTTTCCCCAGTATTCTGCACTGCTAGCAGCTTTTCTCTATGCTTTTGCTGTACACTTGCATATTGATTTCCTATTTCCGTAGTCAATTTATCCTACTCTTTAATGTTCAGTCCCTGTCATGTTGTTTTCAGTCACTAGAGGTCTGGTTTTTTTGCATGAGGTGCCTGTAACATATACTGTACTTGCAACCTTGTAGTTTTATGAAAGATTATTGCTGACAAACTCTCATCCAGCAATTTAACAAAGAATCATTACAAAAACATTCAATAATTATAACAGCAACCCACAGTAAATCAAGCCCAGTACCATGGAGCAGAACCTGTTCAGCTTTTTTCACCACAGATTAGACTTATAACATGAGCTAGTGAGAATATGAAAAGTACATACCACCTATACCCACACACACTTACCGTACATCTGTCTTCACGAATGAGAAGGGCGATGCCTGGTCTATACTACACAGTTAGGTTGAGGTAAGGCAGCTAGAGTGGCACAGCATCTGTCGTCTCTTCATGCAGGAGGGGAAGAAGTCAGTGCAGCTGGACCCCACTTCCCAGGGGCAAGAAGCCCCGGGTGGCTTCCCCTCCTTGACTCCCAGTGGGGAATGGGATGGGCAGCCTGCCCAGGACCCTGGGGGGCAGCCTGGCTACCAGCAGAGAGCTGCCAGCGGAGCTGAGAGCCTGGTCTCTCAGCTCCCCACACTCCCCCTCTCAGCTCCCCACACTGCTTACTCCTGGTGAGGACAAGCACCACTTACCCAAGGATGGCAGTGTGGACATGCACCGCCAAAATTAATTACTGAGGTGGCTGTAATTAGACCTTATAGATTGACTTACATTTCTAGTGTAGACATATCCTGAGAGATTAGTGTCTGCTATAAAACAGATTTTTGAGGCATTGAAAAGGAAGAATTTCATACTTTACAGAATTCATACACTTCCATAAAAGGGTAAACAATGAGTCTTAGGAAAAGGTCAGGGTCTCTAAAGTGAGAAGACACCATAGTCAGGCAATGCCCCTATTAATGAAACCTATAATTTGCTAATGCAAAGCTTTGCAATGTGTGTGTTTAGGGAAATGTTTTCAAAAGTGAAATGGTTATTTTTGAGTGACCAACTTGGGAATCTTTAAAGTGCTTCAAGTTAGTTACCCAGAAACTGAATTACCCAGAATAAGAGGCCAATTTTTTGAAAGTGTGTTGCCATATGCTTTGCTATCTGAGAAGTGGAAGATGTAAACAATTTTAACAGTGTACCATAAATTATTAATAGTAATGGGCAAAGTACATTGCAACTGGTTCAGACTAACCAAGACTGATACCACTTCAGAGAACAACGGAAATTAAACTGGAACGGGACATTATAGACCAAGCAGCTGGACATCACGTGTGTTGAAGAAGGGGGTATGATTTTCACCAAATCAAACCTGAAGGTGTTTAGTTAAAATAGTCCTGTAGATTTTAGTGTGATAGAGTACACAATATTTGGGAAAGGAAAGCATTATTATTGTTAGTTATTTGTATTTCAGTAGTACTTAACAGTCCCATTGCACTATGCAGTGTAGCAAAACATAATGAGGGCTAGCCCTTGCCTATGAGAATTTAGTGTAAATAGATTGATAATACAGACAAAGACTGGGGAAAGGTAGTATCCTCCATTTGCAGATAGGGAGCTGAGACAGTGAGACTAAATATTTCCCCAACATCATGCAGGACTTCCATACACATCCAATAATCAATTTCAGAACTCCTGAGTTCCAGACATAATAACACTTAAGATTTCATCTGCCTAGTGAGAAATGGGGCATAGGGTTGGAATCAGAATTAAAAAAAAAAAGTCTGTGTAATATCAGAAATGTGGACCCTCTTCGTATTTACAAAAAGAACAGGAGTACTTGTGGCACCTTAGAGACTAACAAATTTATTTCAGCATAAGCTTTCATGGACTACAGCTCACTTCTTCGGATGCACAGAATGGAACACACAGACAGGAGAAATTTATACATACAGAGAACATGAAAGGTGGAAGTATGCATACCAACTGGAAGAGTCCAATCAATTGAGATGAGCTATCATCAGCAGGAAAAAAAACAATTTGAAGTGATAATTGAGATGACCCATAGAAGGGGTGAGGAGAACTTAACAAAGGGAAATAGATTCAATAGTGTAATGACCCAACCATTCCCAGTCAGTCCTCTGTTTAAACCTAAGTTAATTGTATCTAATTTGCATATTAATTCGAGTTCAGCAGTCTCTCTTTGGAGTCTGTTTGTTGAAGTTTTTTGTTGCAAAATTCTAACCACTCAGTGACAGACTTGAAGGTGGCAGAGGCTGAAGTGTTCTCCCTGTTTTTGATGTTTTGATTCTTGATGTCAGATTTGTGTTCATTTATTCTTTTGCATAGAGACTGTCCGGTTTGGCCAATGAACATGGCATAATTCCACCTTTTCATGTTCTCTGTATGTATAAATATCTCCTGTCTGTGTGTTCCATTCTATGCATCCGAAGAAGTGAGCTGTAGCCCACGAAAGCTTATGCTGTAATAAATTTGTTAGTCTCTAACAAGTACTCCTGTTCTTTTTGCGGATACAGACTAACAGGGCTGATACTCTGATTCCTATTTACAGACTTTCAGCTGTTTCCATTCTTCCGGAATTGTGAGATGAGATCACTAATAAGGTGTTATGGATGCAGCTCCAGGCTCAACAAATACAAGCCGTGATTAGTACTGTGGAAAAAAACAGTACAATAGAATGGACATATATACCGCACAGTCAATGGGTTTTTTGTTTGGGGAAGGAAGAAGAAAGAAAGAAAGAAAAAGAAAGAAAGAAGAAAGAAAGAAAGAAAGAAAGAAAGAAAACAAGGCATTGCCCAGGGGTGGGGAATTATAGCTACTCAGCACCAGTGAAGAGGACAGTGATATTGACATTGGAAGCAGCAGACAATTACAGGATCCAACAGTAGCAACAACTAGGCATGGAAATTGAGAGTCAATGTTTTGCTTTCAATATGCATATCTGCTAAAAATGTAGCTGCTACAACATTGGAGTTCAGGCTATTTAAGCATACAAAGCTGAACTTCTTTGTGGTGTTCCCTTCCTCCCAAACTGACACACCCAGCTTCCACACCAATCCCTCACTGACTGGAGGAACCTAGACAATGTCAAGGGCACCACTGCACTTTCGAACAATTACAGCTCAGCTTTGTATCGGGCAGCGCAATTGGTCTCCTCCTTTGGTCCTCTGATTGGCCAGGAGGGTAGAGCTAATCAGATATGGGCCCAGAACAGGAGAGGTGTGGACAACTCTTTCCTCCCTTGCTGGAACCAGAATGCTTTATCTCCCCTTACCTCACCCCACCTATGGGCTGAAGAAGAGGTAAGCCACTTGCTGTTGCATTATCACCAACACACAAAACATGACTTTTTGAGAAAGTTTGTGTTCAAACTCAACCCAAGGAAGACCAGAGTGATGCTGGTTGAAAGGAAAAAGCACACTGAAGAATTATAATAGGCATGTGTCCTCTCGTTGAATTGAGGTCTTCATTTGACAATGTTTCATTATTCCATTTCGCTCACTACTAAGCTTTGACAACAAGGCCCTATCAGTATCTAAAAGCACCTTCTGTTTTCTAGCAAACTTCATCCCTTCCTCCTGGCCAGAGTGACACATGCATTTCTCCCCTCTGAACTGAACTATCGGCAATTCACTGTATCTGAAGCTGAATGTGAAAATAAAGTGTAAACTCTCCAGGTGGTACAGAAAGCAACTGATCACCTCCTCCATGTTTAGGCAAACCTGTGTTCCATTCCATCCATTGACTACCCCTCTGTTTCAACTTCCAGTTTGAAGTCTTCAAGACAGTTAATGGATTTGACCCCAGTTACATTAGAGATCACATTTCAGTATATGAACGACAAAGACAGTTGTATTCCTCCAGAACTATGTAGATCAAAGCCAAGACGGAAGCATGTGACTCAGGATGAAGCATTCACACTCGCCCCAGACAAATGTCTTAGAGAAATGCACTGCAAAACTATCTCCACTCGCTGTTCAATAATTTTTTGCTACTTAACTAAAATGACATTCCTATAGATTCCATGGTCAGAAAGGACCATTGTGATCATATATTTTGAGCTCCTGCATAACACAGTTCATAGAATTTCTCCAAATTCATTCCTAGAGCAGAACTTTAAGAAGAAAACATCCAATCATTATCTAAAATTTTCCAGTGATGAAGAATCTACCATGACCCTTGGTAAACTGTTCCAATGGATAATTACCCTTGCTGTTAAAAAGTTACAATTTATTGACTGTTTGAATTTGTCTAACTTCAAAATTCCAGCCATTGGATCAAGTTGTACCTTTCTCCGCTAGATTGAAGAGCCTATTATCAAATAATTGTCCCCTATGCAGGTACTTCTAGATTGTAATCAAGTTATCCCTTGACCCTCTGTTCGTTAAACTAACTAAATTGACCTCCTTGAGTATCACCACAAGAGCATGTTACAGTGACAACCAATTCCTCTGCACCTCTCCTTCCAAAAAAATCCTTGCATTCTTTTCTGTGAGAATTATATACTTCAATTCCTGTTATAGATTTTTTTTTGTCACTTACTTAACTCAGTGGTAGTGTTTGAGTCAAGCTCAAGTATTGTATAGGCATTCTTATCTGAGGTGGGACTATCAGAACAGATTAGAAAATGGAACTTCAGAAATCATGACTCTCACCTAGTGGATGTTGGATGCATTATGCTCAAGTGATGTTCTCGACCTCAGGAAAGGGATAGCTGACTATTGTGTTTCTGTGACACATCTTGTTGATCATCCAGCTTAACTGGCATTGTTTCAGATCAGTGGCTCTCAAACTTTTTTTTACTGGTGACCCCTTTCACATAGCAAGCCTCTCAGTGTGACTCCCCCCCTTATACATTAAAAACACTTTTTAATGTATTTAACACAATTATAAATGCTGGAGGCAAAGTGGGGTTTCAGGTGGAGGTTGACAACTTGCAACCTCACCCTTGAGGGGTCGCGAACACACCCCTGAGGGGACTCCCAATTTGAGAAGCCCTGTTGTAGATAAAACACAGTTTGTTTCACAAGTTTTTTGAGAGTGCGTAATGGCTAGATGTGCCTGGAACAAGCTCTTCAGACAAAGTTCTTCATAAAACATGTGTTTGATGACCTGCAAGCTGATGATCTGGTTTGCTGCCAAAGCCAGTATCTACACTTTACTTTATTTTCAGAAGACTGTCATTTGGCTGACACAGTGACATCACTTCAGGAAATACTACCTCCTGAGACCACATCAAGTGCAATTGTTCAGAGAGCTATGTGCAGTATCATACAAATTGGTGAGTGGAACCTGCCAGCTGGCTCAAAATCTTAAAAAAAAGGCAAGATGAAAATGCAGCCATGACAGTAAAACTATATCCCCAAAGGGAAAAAAAAAACACAAGGAAGGGAGATCATGAAAACTGTTCTAAGGCCCCAAATTCTAACTATGGAGAGAGAGAAAGAGAAAGTGTGTGTGTTCAAATGATGATGCTAAGATACTAGTAATACAAAATTAGAAGGCAAAGTAGGTAATGAAAAGGAAGTTGTCTTTAAACTAGAAATGAATTTATGGTCTTGGCTTCAAGACAAAAATACTATGCAGTGCAAATAAATTCTGGAACGAAAGGACAAAGAAGGAATATGTGCAAGCTGAAAAGGTGCTCTAGGAAAAAGGACATAGAAAAGTGGTTTGAGAGTTATTATTGCAGGGGAAAAAAATCTCTGAATCTCTCAACCCATTGCAAGTCAGTGAATAAATCAAACAAACTCTGTGTAGAATTGCATTAGTAAAGCACTAGTGCATAAATCAAAGAAAACAGAATGTTTATATAAAGCACTAGTTGCAATCCCAAGTGGTATGTAGCATTTTGTTTTAAAAGCTATGATAAGAGGTAGTTCATTAACTGTGGGGCACTGTGTGAAGAAAGGAAGCAAGAATTTTCTACAACCCCTGAAAGAATGAAACTCCTAAGGGCTCTTGAGATTTCAAAACAAAATTTCTGCATGTGACCCCTTTGATGATCAGGACATAGAATGTGGCACCAAACACAGCTGCCTAAAAAAACTTCTGGATATAATTGCCCTCTGAAGGTCACAGCACAGATCATCACTTATACATTCCAAGCCTCCTGTTGTCATGATAGGAATGTTGAGATCACACAGCAAATTTAATTCACATTCAATTCACGTTTTCAGAAAGTTAAAAATCATGAAAAGAAGAAATGAGTTCTAGACCAATTCATTAATCAGCCAAAGTACAAGAAGTGAGGACAGAGTAAAATAAGGTTGACTGTGCAGGTCATGCAAGACTAGAGTTATTTTAAGATTAACCTACATATCAGAACATATTAATCCCAATCTTATTACATAAACTATGTTTAATATTCCTCAATTAATCTTTAAACAAATATTAGTTTTACTGAATAGTGTCCTCTCCATATGAGGATTTATTTATTTTCCCTGTTAATTCTGAGGTTTTCCTGGAAATTCAGGCATAGCTTTCAGGATTTATAGTTCCACAGGAAATAGAGCAAGAGAAGGTCCATGTTTATGAATTAATTACCTTATTTATTATAGGTCACGTTCTGCTACTCTTACTCACGCTGAGCAGCACCATATTCCAGAAGAGCGCCATTGAAATCAATGAATACACCTCTACCTCGATATAATGTGACCCGACATAACACAAATTCAAATATAACATGGTAAAGCAGTGCTCGGGGGGAATGGGGCTGCACACTTCAGTGGATCAAAGCAAGTTCAATATAACACGGTTTCACCTATAATGCGGTAAGATTTTTTGGCTCCCAAGGACAATGTTGAGGTGTACATGGAGTAAGGGACCACTCCGTTTGAGCAAGGGTACTATAATATGGCTCTACATGAGAAGTGGCAACAAAAGGTATAGTTAAAGTTGCATAATTTTCCATTTTCCCCACAAAGCTGCCCATTTTCATTCCTCTTGGGTTTTTTTTAAGATCAAGCAAAATGGTTCAGCCATTAATGAGTGTGATGAGAGTGGATGGAAAAAAAACAAAACAAAATCAAACCCATACCGTTCCCTGTTATTAAAAAATGAGTTTTAGTGTTTTGTTCGTGCCGTGTGCTTCCTGTTCTAGTCCTGAGATTGCTTAGTGTATGTGTATAAAGCTGAAGCTTGGCATGGAGTTAGATGTCACTGAGCAGAAATACTTAGGTAATTCTAAACCAGTCTTCACCAGAATACTAGAGTTAAAATCTACTAAAAATTGCACTCTCTAGACATGAAGTACACTTTACAAAAAAAAAAAAAAAAAGGCTGAAGTCAATGGGATTACTCACATGCTTAAGTGCTTTGCTGGGTCATGGTTAAAGTGCACATGTAAAGATGGCAACACTGTTTGTGTTGTGCTTGGATAACTTTCCTACACAGGGACAAATGTTTTGCAGACATATAGGCCTAGATCCAAAAGTTCATTTAAGTCAAGGTAGAGGCCTTCTCATATCCACTTTACATCTTTTAAGACAGGGGTTCCCAAACTTGGTTTGTGGCTTGTTCAGGGTAATATTAGGGTGGAAGGGACCAACCCTCTGCTCAAAGTAGGATCAATCCCCAAACAGATTTTTACCCCAGTTCTTTAAATGGCCCCCTCAAGGACTGAACCCTGCCCCCCCTTTTGTTTACTATGAACCAAGTTTGGGAACCCCTGCTTTAAAGTATGCTGTGGAATCCCTGCCACAGTCTCACCAGCAGGGAAGGAGGAGACAGAGAGAGAGAGAGACAGAGAGAGAGAGATCCTTATTGCTATATTTATTTGAAGAAAGCACTGTGGTGGCAGGGGCCATATAAGAACTTAGAGAAATAGATTCTTTACATGTCTTCTGCATTAAAACCTGCAGGAGAGATGTTCTTTCCTATGGTCTTCCTCAGGTGAGCTGTAAAAATGCCACTGATTGCAGATTTGTGCATGGAGTAGGGTGCTTGCCTGGTGTCTAGCCACATAGCTGCACTATGGCTTTTTTTTTTTCAAACTTGTTTTTTCTATTAACAAAACAAAAAAAACCACAAAGAAACCCACACCTTTGTTTATAAAACCATGAAAACTCATAAGTAGAAATGCTCAAAAATAGGAACACT
Organism: Gopherus evgoodei; assembly: GCF_007399415.2. Classification (NCBI taxonomy): domain Eukaryota; kingdom Metazoa; phylum Chordata; order Testudines; family Testudinidae; genus Gopherus; species Gopherus evgoodei. The sequence continues at coordinate 71,219,398 of NC_044322.1, forward strand.
TTTCCCCAGAAATGTATAGAGTTGTCCATATTTTTCAGTCAGCTCTAGTTGCGTCATTTTGCGCTCAAGTTAAGAAATGAAGTTAAGGTTGTATATTCAACATCCAAAAAAGTTTGTTCTAGCAGGATTTCCAGGCCAATTTTTTAATACCACGGTTGTCCATAAAGGTATAAAAAAATGCTTCAGAAATTCTGAAGTTCCTTTTGATGTTTGCCTATCATCACTGCTTATAAATCGCTATCTTTCTTAGTCAAATCTATTATATGCTTAAAGAAAGATCCAATAAAATAAACAGGCAAAGAGTTCTGATAGGAGAACTAGATGAATTTCTATATGGAGGATGATTAGAAAGCACAAGAAAAAAAAAGCTGAATGTGCTTAATGGTATTTCTCTGTTATTAAAGTTACTGATGCTGTAATATTTGTTTCCCCATTTTCCTTAAGCACAGCAGGTAACAACCTGATTGATAGTTAATGGACAAGCAAATTTTCCAATAAGTTCTTTTCAGAATGGTCAAATGCAAGTTATGCTTGCAGTGCAGGAGAGAAGGAGGGGGCGGAGAAGGAAAGTGGGCGGGGGGGAGTACTACCATGTCACGTAGATGCTGTTGATAAAATTTATAGCTAAAAATTTAATATGTTTAGGACCATGATGAAATGCTTATCATCTGCTTGCATTGCCTGAAGTATTTGCTGCTCCCAGCCCGCTCAGCATGTCCTGGTAATGAAATGAAATAGCATGGGCCCTGTGCCTGCAAAATAAAATTCATTTCATTACAGTTCAAGGTTTTTTCTCTCTTTCAGGCTGGGCTCAGGAGCTTACAGCTCAGACTATACAGAATACTTAATTTTTTCAAACCATACTCTTCATCTGGCATGAAAAAGATAACCAAAATCTAAGGTCTCAATTTAGCATCTTATTGGCATTGATCCCAGTAGGATGTGTTTATTTTGTTTTTTTAAATATAGACCTCATTGCTTGTCAGCATTTTTTTGGGGGAAAAAATAACCTTATTCAGAAACAATGTCATTTGGTAATATCTTAGCTCCCCCCAGCACGTCAGCTTCCCTTTCATGTAACATCCTGCACACCATTCTTAAATCGTGAGATCCTTAGGCTTCATAACATTTCCCAATATTAGTAGGTCACAGCAGGATCTACTGGCTCATTTTTTCCATCCCATCTTTGTTAACGAATAAATCCTAAATTTGACCACTGATCCAATATGACACATATGACTGAAAATTCCTATGGACCAACATAGTTAAAGAAATAAACTGGCACATACATAGACTGTTTTCATCCCAGATTCTCAATGCACTTCACAAACAAGTAATTATGCCTCATAAAATCCATGTGAAGTAAATTTTAATGTAGCCAATCCAAGACAGAAAATTTTGGAGTTACTTCCTCTCTGACAGTAAAAAGATCAGGATTAGTCTCTCAGTTACTTTTGCAAGATCATGCAGGAAGTCAGTAAGAGTCCTCTAAGTCCCTGATTTGACAGCTTGTGAACTCTGCAGGTAAGGCTAAAGAAAAAATAAAGTTTGCCATAGCTACAATGTAATAATTTGAAGGCAAATTCAAGGGACTTCTACCCTGTGGAAATCCCTTTGGTTCAGTTAAAGAGCATGAGGAGCAAGTTTGTCTAGAATTTGTCCCTAAGTATTTCTGGAATTCAATATTAAACAAAACAAGTGGATCCGTTTTCTGTACTATGGAAGCAAATTTAACTCTGAGGCAGTGTCCCCCCCTAGTAATGATGTAAACTAGTGAGGAATGGTTACCACTTCTTTCTTGGGACAAACCAAATCTGTTTTGATAAGGCCCTAAAGTCTATGATTTAATTTTTATTAAGGATAACAGATGGTAACTTTCCATGGAAGTTTGTTGCTGTTTTATGAGGAAAGTCATTAAGAAGCAGATTTAGCAGTGGGATGAATGGTATGATGGCTGAAGTGCTGGTCTGGGACTCTGGATACTTGGGTTCAGTTCCCTGTTCTATCTCCTTGACCTTTTGCAAGTCGCACAGTCTCTCTGTACCTCAGTTCCCCATTTGTGAAATGGTAAGAATAATATACATCCCCCCATGAGGCAGGGAAGCCCTAAAGATTGTTAGGCACTCAGGTGGCAAGGAGCCCATACAGGTACCCAAGATACACAGATTAAATAAAACCATTTTAAGATCTTTAATATGGACAGAACTCATGGATGGACAAGATAGGGAGTATGGAACAGAAACAGTTCTGAAAATCTTTTCATAAGACGTGTTCAGATGGGATATGAACTATCCTTAGGGCAAATGTCTAGGCTATGTAGAATCGTCCAGACAGAAAAGGTGCTGAATCTTGAGGCTTTAAATTTGAAGTTTTATTTATTTATTGTTAATTAAACACAGCATGTCGTAATTATGATTCTCATTTCATGGTTCATTCTAACCTTAAATGCTCTGACTTGATATCTTTTTTTTAACCTCAATCTAATCCTATAATCCCATTTGCTTGTCATTTTCCATAGTCAAACCCACTCCGAGAGCCCTCATTATAGCAAATGAGGGAATGAGTGGGCAGCAAAGTTAAATAGTGCCAAATTTGGCCTCACATGAATGAAAAGTACAGCTAAATCTAAGTGGGGAAGGAATCTAACACTTTCAAAAGAAGAAGCACATTCAGCAAGGTGCTGCAGAAATTAATTGTTCAACGGGGCTAGGTTACTGACCTCATTAAAAACCTCAGTTGCAAGCAGCTGCCTGGATTTTTCCTGATGCATGTCTGCTGCCCTCTGATAGCACATCCCTTGTTGGTAAATTTAACACAGGACTTTTGGAACTGCAGCAGAATTCTTTCGACAATCATTTTCCAGGGTCTTGTAGCGATTGTCATTCCCTCCTCCCCATACAGGCGTACACTCCTCCGGATTATTTTAACTACTCCACAAGGTAATGCTTTATATATTTATTTTATTCTGACTTACAATTCTGCCACTTCAGCACCACATTCGAACACTTGATTATGAGTGTAAATCTGAGTTTGACCAGCTTCAGTATTGGAAGAGCATGGTATTTTATTGCCTATACCACTCCTTTCATTTTCATTTGGTTAACTAGTGGTGCTGTGGATCTTAATGAACCAAAATGTTTTTTCATGCATTGACAAGTCTAGTCTGGCATTAGAAAAAGACAACCTCCATTTTGGAAATGGGGTACTGAGCCTTTAGCTTCTACTGGTTGGAGTGAAGCCATGTTGATGGAGACCAAATGTTATATACTTTCTGATGTTTGTGCAGCAGCCTATATTTCATTAAGAAAGTCACCCAGATCTGTAATGACCTTGTGGGGTACCAAGAAAACATCTGCAACTGGTCAGAGGATTATGCCATATTGTAAGAAGGGCAGGCCTGTTTGGGGCACCCTCATGCCTCAGTTTGTGGCATGAAATGTGCACCTATCTCAGTTTCTCTCCTTCAGACCTCCTCTCCCCCAAGATTATCCAAACATCTTTCCTAGTATAAATATAGCCCTTGTGGGGTTTATTTATTATAGCAGTCCTATGCACATAAATCATAACAAGAGTCCCACAACCATAGTCCAGAATTCCCCCATTATAGTTCAAACAAGACATGTAACATACTGATCCCACATCCCCTGCCACACTCCCGCTCAGTCCGCTGCTTCTTAGATCAGGACAGTCACCTGAGACCTTCCAACTGAAGGCAATTCTGTTCTGCCCAATGGGAACCAGTAGAGCCTCTCTACTGGGAGCACCCCTCACTCTCATTGGCCTTCTCATGGTTCCTGTGGGTCCAGTGGAGATGTCAGTAAGAAAGCTCCTCCTCCGCTCCCCAGACTTCAGCCCTCTCTGACCCTTAGCTCCATCTTAGAGCCTGCAGGCAACTCCCTTTGCTGCTCCTCCTGGCACCCTGTGACCCCAGTCTGGCCATAGTGACCCATGACTGTGTGATATCAGGACGGCTGACTAACTCATACAAAGAATGAAGCTGCATACCTTGAAACTCTCAGGTACAAAAAATAGTAGACTATCACCCCAATACTTTGCTCTTTGCACTATCTCCCCACTGACTACCAAGATTTGTGCAAGCTTTCTGTTCTAATAGTCTCACCTCTCCATGCAATTAGCTTTAGCTAGTGGAGAAATTGTTCCTTCCTCTGTGACCACTATGTTTGCTGAAACAATGAAATGATTCCCCAGGAGTGAGAGGATTAAAGGCAAAAAACAGTTTGTACAGGCCTTGAATATTCAACATAAGAATGGCCATACTGGGTCACACCAATTGTCCATCTAGCCCCATATCCTGTCTACTGACAGTGGCCAATGCCAGGTGTTTCAGAGGGAATGAACAGAATAGGTAATCAAGTGATCCATCCTCCTGTTGTACATTCCCAACTTATGGCAAACAGAGGCTAGGGTCACTTCAGAGCATGGGTTTGCATCTCTGCCCATCCTGGCTAACAGCCACTGATGGACCTATCTTCTTTTTGGAACCCTGTTATAGTCTTAGCCTTCACAACATCCTCTGGCAAAGAGTTGCAAAGGTGGACTGTGCATTGTGTGAAGAAATACTTCCTTTTGTTTCTTTTAAAACTGCTGCCTATTAACTTCACTCCTACAAGAGGTAACAATAACCAGAGGTCTCACTGCTTTCTGAATAAGCTAAAGAACTCATCAGCTTTGACTTGGCTTTTCCATACTCAGTTTCTCTTTCTTTCATACACCAAAAGCAATCATTCAATCAAAAATATATGTCCATCAAGCTTTCTTCTATAGGCTGGAAAGAAAGAAAGCATGAGATATATTATTAGTGTTATCTATAATTATATATTTGGAAAGTGTTCAGATAATATTGTGATGAGGGCAAATATACTAGATGAGGGCTCGCAGGTGTATGGATGGGATAGGAGTTGGTGGTCTCTGTACAGTGGCAGCAGTCTACATTGTAATAGGCAGTATCAAATGATACACCAAGACAGAATAGATATGGAGACTGAGGCTACTCTTCCTGCAGAGTTTTCGCCTGTTCAGACCCACCTTGGAGGGTGGCAGAGCATGCACTGTTGCTACCAATGCAAAAACTGTTCTCTGAAGAGCTAGAGAACAGTTTTACATCACTTTTCACAAGAACTAAAGTTCATTTTAAAATAAAATCCTCTGTGCACAATATCTCTAGCAAGACTGTAGATTGTTGCTATTACTGTATTTAATGTTTGATTATCAAGCTTCCTGTCATTTAATTGCTATTCTGCAGATTTTTAGAATAAGCCAAGTAAATCCAAGCTAGGAGATTCAACTTGCAGATTCCCTTCCCTCTGCTTGTATTTGATGAGATAAATTGCCTCCAGATTCATTATCAGTAACTGCTACCATAATCAAGCACAGATAACCATAAAGTACTATAGCACTGACCAACTAAACACTGCACTAAGATCTATTAAAGAAGTCTTGATTACTGAGAAACTGAACTTCTCCAACCAGAGCCAAAGCTGCACAAGGTAGTTACAGAACTTATCAACTCTTGTTTTAAATCAAACCTAGATCTACACGCATTCTTCATTTTTATTTTTTATTCGTCAACTAGCAGAACATATTTGTTTTGGTTTATCACAAGGTATCTGTCTGTTCCATCCTCCAAGTCATTTGTCACACTCCTCAAGGTCACAGGGGAGTCTCAGTAGGAAAATATTTGTGTTGATTGATTGATGCTGTTAAGCCTATGTCTACTGGTGCTGCTAAATTAGCTCCCCTCAATAAAGTGATTGAACTTTAAAAAACCAAGAACAACGACCCTCTTGTGAATCCAGTTAACAAGACTCATAAGGAGGTCTCTGCACCCGAGATCCAAGTGCATTGCCTCACTAATCCCTGGTCAGCTGCTGAGTCCCAGCAATGAAACATTTGCCCTAAAATTGTTGTTGAGATAACATTATTAAACATCAATGATTAAAAATGAAGCTTGGGGAAACTAAACAAGGAGGCAGCAACTGTTAATTTAATTTCAGGAAAGAAAGCTCAAAAAACAAAGCTCCCCCAAAAACTTCCATTTCAATGCTTCTTTTCATTTATTTAAAATATTTATTTAGAAGAGATAGAATCCGAGACACTAAAAATGCATTGCTATACGGACTCTTCAGCTACACAGGAAAATTATGTATATTCGAACTCTATCACTGAGTAAATCAGATACATTAGATTAAAAATTGTGCTTCTTTGAACAACCACTTCCTGTTCATCTCTTTACAAACTCAATAAACAGATAGAAATGCCAACAAACAGATTGTATCTACAGCATCCAGAGGCACTATTTTAATTTCACAGAGAGGAGAGACCTGATAGTTCATGATTGTAGCAGGCACCAGTGCATTATGGATTATCATTAAAATCTCCAATATAAGATCTTTGCTTAGAACAAGAAAGACCACTCTAGACAAGCAAAGCAGGTGCCCCAATGGTATATGCTGAGTACTCATGAGTATGTGTCAACATTTTTCCCCAAGGAGTTTATCTCACAGCTGCACTCAAGTGACACTAACACTTAAGAAACCTTACTGTTTTACTCCTAGGGAAAAAAAAAAAAACTCCAATTTCCCCCTTCAAAAGTGAATTTGGCACCTTCAAATGTGTGAGAGTGTGCCTGCACATGAGTGATTGTGAAAAGGTGACTTCCCATCCTCTCCGTATGTTCCAAATTCATGCACACTGCCACCACCTGCACTATGAACAATTAACAAACAAATTAGCAGTAAAACAAAGTCTGATCTATATCTTCTCTCTGGGATTTTTCACTGCCTCTGCCCAACCACTAGGTCTCTATGTTCAGACCCATCCAGGTTGAAGCCTGCTTCTTCCCTTGCAGGATGTTTACACAGAAGCTGGGAGTGTGTGTCAAGCACAGGTAGGCAGATGCTATCTCAAGTAAAGCTAGCATGCCAATAGTAGTACCATGGCCATGGTGGCTCAAGCAACAGCTCAAGTTAGCCATCCAAGTACAATCCTGCTCCAGCCCCTATATAGCCCGCAATCTCCAAAATGCTGGCACGGCTAGTAGAGCAGGAAAGCATCACTACCTGTGTGACAGTCTACATTATTCTGGTCACTGCTTTTACAAAACTATTATAAGGCTTGTGCAAAGTATGCTTTGTAAGGCATCTTTGGAAAAGGCATAATCTGTAGATCATTACTGTCCTGTTGAAATGTATGTATGATCATTGTATGTGACATTATGAGATTTTGCTATATGTTGGTTACTGAAACATGGCGTGAGTCTGGGAAATGTCCACAGACTAGCTCTTCAGTGGCAACAAAGAGGTGACTAATATTCAGCCAGGTGTTAAGTGACCATCACCAGCCATTCAGCTGCAGGGGAGTTGTAAGCCAGGGTTCTCAAACTGGGATCAGGAACCCCTCAGGAGTGTCGGGAGGTTATTACTGGGGCATCATGAGCTGTCAGCCTCCACCCCAATCCCCACTTTACATCTAACATTTATAATGGTGTAAATATACTAAAAAAGTGCTTTAATTTATAAGGGTAGTGTGGAGACAGATGGTTAAGGGTTAATGTTTCTTTTACCTGTAAAGGGTTAGAAGCTCAGTGAACCTGGCTGACACTTGACCAGAGGGACCATGGGGTGACAAGATACTTTCAAATCTTGGTGGAGGGAAGTCTTTGTTTGTGCTGTTTGTGTTGTTCGTTGTTCGCTCTTGGGGCTAAGAGGGACCAGACGTGCAACCAGGTCTTTCTCCACTCTTTCTGAAACAGTCTCTCATGTTCAAAATAGTAAGTACTAGCTAGAAAAGGCGGATTAGTCTTATGTTTGTTTTCTTAACTTGTAAATGTGTATTTTGCTGGAAGGATTTTTACCTCTGTTTGCTGTAGCTTTGAATCTCAGGCTAGTGGGGAGGGAGTCCTTCTAGGCTATATGAATCTGAATACCCTGTAAACATTCACCATCCTGATTTTACAGAGATAATTTTTACTTTTTTCTTTCTTTAACTAAAAGCTTTCTTTTTTAAGAACCTGATTGATTTTTTCCCCTTGTTTAAGACCCAAGGGGATTAGGTTTCAACTCACCAGGGATTGGTGGGGGGAAAGCAGGGGGGGAAGGTTAATTCCTCTCTGTTTTACAATCCAAGGAGTTTGGATCAGTTCAGCCTCTCAGGGTAACCCAGGGAGGGGAAAGTCTGGGAGGGGGAAAGGAGGGGATGGTTTATTTCTCCTGGTTTTAAGACCCAAGGGGTTTGGGTCTTGGATCTTCAGGGAAGGTTTTGGGGGAACAGAAAGTGTGCCAAACACTATATTTTGGCTGGTGGCAGTGCTATCAGATCTAAGCTAGGAATTAAGTTTAAAAGTGTCCATGCAGGTCCTCACTTTTGGACGCTGAAGTTCAAACTGGGGGAAAAATACCTTGACAGGAGGGATCACACTCAGAGGCTTGCTATTTGAAAGGCATCACCAGTATAAAAGTTTGAGAACCACTGTAAGAAGATTTACAATTAACATGAAAGACAGTTGCTCGAGCACATACACCATGGGGCTGCTTAATGCCCATTACACAGCAAGGATCTTTCCAACATCTAGAGGAGAGTATAAAATAAGGGAAAGTGACATCATCACTTCACATCTCCTGCCTAACCTACGCTGAAGGAAGACAGAGACACGTTTAAACTGAGAAGAGTGGTCATAACTGAAAAAAGTTTTTTCCAGTTAGCACAGACCATTGAAGGTTTTTGGGTAAGAGAAACTGTATTACTTCAAACTTGTCTTAGCTTGATAACATTTAGGAATTAGACGGTAATTTTATCTTTTATTTCCTTTTGTAACCGGTTTTGAATTTCTATGTCTATACTACTTATCATCACTTAAAATCTTTCTGTAATTAATACACTTGTTTTAATGTTTTATCTACGCCAGTGTGGTTTTGATTGAAGTTTGGGGAATGTACTCAGGTTACAAGGGTTCGTGCATATCCATACCCTTCGATGGTATGACAAACTAATAATGAGCTTACTCTGATCAAGGGGGTCTTGAGCAGTGTAAGATGTACATTCCTGAGGTGCAAGGCTGGGAGTAAGAAAATTTGCGGGTGTCTCCCTGTATACAGTTCATGAGTGGCTGTGAGAGCCTTCATGTAACTTTGTTGGGTGTGCTGCTGCATACTGATGGCTGAGTGAACAGAGCCTATAGGGGTTTGCTGTTCACTAGCATAGCAGTATAGGTGATAGCCTGGGCAGGAGACTTAAATGGGTCACAATGGTTCCACAGTCCAGATGGAACTCTGGGGAATGTCACAACCTGTCTTCAGGGCCAACCATTTAATGCTCTGGCCCAGGAGGCAATTTCTGCATATATCCCCCTGCCCCCAAAGAAGGGGCCTCCTGATCCCCTATAGGAGAATAGCCCATAGGGGAGCAGAGAAGCCATGGGTTTGTACTCAGGAATGAAATAGCAAAGAGAAGCTACTGCTACTTCTCTCAGCAGAGCGTCCCCACAGAGCAATGAGAAGGCACACACACTGTAGAAAACTCTTGTCTCAGTCCTGTTCTTATTGAAATCATTATGAAAGCTGCCACTCCAGTGGGTATGAATCAGGCCCTAAGGAGCAAATTGAGGTTACCCTATGTACAAGGAGGGGAGGAGAAGGGCTTGTGGGGTGTGTGTGCAAGGAGTTAAACAACCATTTGGAAAAATGTCGACCATCTCTACCTTCTTCAACTTCACAACAGGCTTCTGCTCTCACTGAGCAAATGGTGTGTGTGGTGGAGATAGGACTAAGAGGACCTACTAGTGTCATCCATCTTCCCACTTTACAGAAAGGCCTGGGTGGAGGATTTCTTCCCTGTCTCTCTCTACCCAATTTCCACTCCCCACCCTCCCCGCCATTCTCCCATCCAAACCGAAGTCCAGTTTAACTTTCATGCCTCCTTATGGTTCTATTTTTACTCAACCACTGCCAAGATCTAAACAGTTCATAGCAAGAGTATCCATCAAATAACTTGCTTGAATAACTGTGCAGTAAATCTTTAACACTTTGTTCTTGTTAATGCAAAGACTGCACAAAGATTTGATTTCATGCATGCATATTTCAGAAAGATGTTCTTTTAGCAATTCAAGACTATGTGAATAGTATATAAGGATATTGTTTTCCCATGGATCAATAATATATCCATACCCATAGTTAAAAAAAAATCTTTATAAACAAAACTAGTATATGAATGCATCTTAATGTTGCTATATCTGCTTATAAATCTATGTTCTTTATATTGGAACATCAACTATTAGTGGCACGACAAACCATCACACTTCGTTTACTGAACAAATGTTACTATAAATGCAGTACAAGCAAACCTTTAAAACATTTTTAGTTCTCCATCTGGAAGATATAGAAATATGCTCACTCTCCAAATCTAGGGAGAGACAGTGAACGCTTAAATCACTGCGATGATTAGGTGGTACTGACACAAATAGTCTCATTTAAATAATTGAGTTAGGTTATTAGTTTATATAGATTGGATATCAAATGCTAACTATTCAAAGGAGCACTGACCATGAACGGTTTCTGAAAACTATTTAAACAATTATAAAACATCATCATATTTGTAGAAACCAAGTTCAATTCTCTGACAATCATGTTCAGAAAGAAGGGCTAATCTAAAGGACAAAGTGTTTACAACAAATGGGTTCAACTAGTTGTGGTTCTGAGCAAAATTGCTTTCCCCTAAAAATAAATTTCAGAGACATCATTAGACTTGTATGAAACCTGAAAGATAAACCTGAGGTTATGTGGCCGCATCCAATATTTATGAGGAATACCTAACAGTTTCCAGTAGGATAATAGGAATTACCCCACAAGTCATGAGTGAAAATAAACAGAATGTCACCAGAAGGCATTACATGTCTCTCCACATATAGTACAGGATATATAATAGACGAACAAATAAAAAATGATGGAAACAGTCCTACTATAAAGCAGAGGACAAATATCCATTATTCTTATTTTCTTATTGGGAAAGAGTCCCCAGGGCATAACTTCATCTTTCCTATCTGATGTCTTTTTATAAGTAAACAAAGACATTATATATATATAAAAATCTGGCAAGTGAAGGTTGTTTTTCTACTGCAAAATAGAATGAAGAAGCTGGCTAGGCAGTAAAATCTAGCAAGAGCTTAAATTCAGGGAGGTGTGTAAAGGTGTGTCATAAAGCAATCCCAACTGGCGCACCCTCCTGCAGCAGACCATGGCATGAGCGGCATGCTCGGCTCAGTCCCTCCGGTAACCCAACCACTCTCCACCAGGCTTTCTTGCTTACCCCTCCCGAGAGCCAGTTTATTACCAAACATAGTGCAAATAGTCTGTAAACAAAGCCCCCAAAACACAGTCCATATAACCCCCAACACATACAGTTCTTAAACCTCTGCTCTTTTCAGCAGGCACCTGCAGCAGCCTTTCTGCTGGGAGACCTTCCATACCATACTCAAGTGTCTTCCACCACACCTAGACTCCTTGTCAGTGCTCTTCTTCTGCCTCAAGACAGCCACCCCAGGCCTTCCAAGTAGAGTGGAACCCCACTCTTCCTAGCAGGAATCGTCACAGCCTCTTTGCTTGGAGCTCATCTTTACCAAACGAGATTCCCTTACTCCTCCTCACCTTCTCACTGTTCCCTGGATCGACCTCTCCGGTATGGACACATCCGCTCACAAGCTGCTCCCCTGCCTTCAGCCCTCTCCATCCTTCAGCTAAGACTCTCCAGCATAGAGCCAGCAAGCAATGCCTTCTGCTGCTCCTCCTACCCTCACCCCTTTAATTCTGGCTCTCTGAATTGGGGAGGCCACCCGGAAAACCCCTCTTGCTGCTCTCCTTGCCCTCAGTCTTCCCCCAGGAAACACCTTCTGGCTCCAGTAACTCTCACATGCTTGCCCCACCCCCCAACTGTCTCTAGCAGTCCAGACTCACCAGAGCTCACTCTTTTACTGGATCTCCCTGATCCTTTATAGCTTCAAGCACTGCCCTGCCTTCTTAACTGGAGAAATGGGAGCACCTGCTCTGGCACAGGGGATCTGGATCTTCTTCATTTAACAAGGGCCAGCCACACTCTGACAGTGGGTGTGTAATTTCTTTGCAATAATAGTAGAAACATCAGCTTTGGGACACTTTTGGCAACTGACTGCACTGTACTATCAGCTATGTTAACTGTGTGTCAAGAGAGAAGAGAGACGTTGGATGCAGTGAAACCCACATTCAATCAGTAATAAAGAATTACTCTTAAAAGGTTTGGTTCACAGTAACATCTCAAGTTTTGGTACTATCCAAATCAGTCCACCCACAGAGACTTGTAAAATTATACTGGAAACTTTTAAAGAAGCTCTTTTCAGATATTTCTAGAGCAAGCTCTTTCCAGAAATTTCTGATACTCCCTGCCCCTGTCTAGGATGGAAACTTTGTCAATATTTCTGCTTTTAGGAAGTACTGAGGAATAAACTAGTGATATTTTGTTCCCCTCAAGCTTCAACAATTGTTTAGTTTGTGTTCTGGCCCAGGTTTCTCTCTCCTCCCTCACCTTACCAGTTCATTCATCTCTAATGACACCAACTGTTAGGAAAAAAAAATACAGAAACAGATAAATTAACCAAGTATTAATGAACTTTTCCCCATTATTAGTGGCCTTCCCTCTCTCAGCCTACCATTGTATTGTGAGGTTTGTATAGCCAAAAGGCAAATATACTCCAGCCCTCCATCCAGAGGGGATAATCTTTCCTACCCTAAGAAAAAGTCTAAACAAAAATCAAATGGGACTAACAAAAATGCATTACTCAAAATGTCACCATCTCAATCTCTTGATTTTTTGCTCCTAGGTTTATTTCTACATTGTTCATTTAAACTGTAAGCAATTTGGGTCAGGGATCTGTCTTCAAACCTGTCAGTAAAGCACTTAACGCACAGTTCACACTGTAAAAGTGAAAAACAACTCAATAAAAAATTATAACAACAACAACCAGTGTCCTCTAACCACTCTGGTTTACTGCATCAGAAAGGAAGCTCTCTCTGACAAGCAGATGGGTGCTTTCTCTCCATTTAATTCTGCACCCAATCTCTAAACATTTCTTAAGCAAGTACCTTCTTCCTTTCTTTTTTTCTTAAACTCCTCCTCCCAGCTTGTCTCCAAAGCCATCAGATTTAAGGCACCTCAATAAATTATTCATAGCCATGCTTCTCTACATCTTGCTCAAATGTGGGACTTCCTGGCATGCTTCCCCATTAATATCCATGGACATGCACCCAACCTACAGAAAAACATGAACATTTGTACGTTAAATCCATAAGCAAATCCCTAGGCCTGCATTAATCATGGGAGTATACAGCACCAGTTGTCTTACAAAGTATTCGTGGGGCAGCATGTTTTCTTTCTCTTATTCTCACTTTCACTCTCACTCTTGTTTTATGTCCAGTCTACATTTTGATTCTATACATTTTGATTCCCACCTTTCTATTCTCTATTCTGCATATTTATTATAGTTCAGGATGGCTTCAGAGCAAGACATGGGAGCTGTAACTTGTTCTAAATCCTCCTCCGCCTCAGCCTCATCCCCCTACATACTCCATTCTTTTCACAAACAGCTGCATCACAGCTGTCAGTGTGAATGGCAAAGATGTCCTTTACTGATAAGACTGTGCCTGTGGCACAGAGTTCCTCCAAACAGCTAATTAGCAGGAGGTAGGCCACAGCAAGGTTTGATGCTGTCCATCAAATTTACTGCCAATGTCGACACCATCAAGTGTCCTGTCATGTCTTGCTCCTCATTTGAGAAAATTGGCACACCCTCTTTTTGTGGCTAAGGAAAGATGGTAGAACACAGGTTTAAAAAATACTGAGCAAAGTGGATGCTCTTTCTCTACCACAGAGTTCAGTGAATAAGGGAATTTCACACCTCCTACAGATACATTTGTTATCTGAATGCTTTACAGCAGTGTTTCTCAAACTGGGGTCACTGCTTGTGTAGAGAAACCCCTGGCGGACTGGGACAGTTTATTTGCCTGCCCCGTCCGATCACGGCTCCCACTTGCTGTGGTTCGCCGCTGCAGGCCAAGGGGGGCTGCTGGAAGCAGTGGCCGGTAAGTCCCTCGGCCCGCGCCACTTACAGCAGCTCCCATTGGCCTGGAGCAGCGAACCGCAGCCAGTGGTAACGACGCAGGTAAACAAACTGGCCCAGCCCACCAGGGGCTTTCCCTACATAAGCGGCAACCCCAGTTTGAGAAACACTGCTTTTCAGCTTCATAGAGCTGTGAAATCTCTATGTTGGTATCTCAGGGCTAAGAGGAAATTTACACTTTATATTATATCTCTCTTAATAAAAATATCTGAGGTAAGAATATTACAGTTGGTGAGACTTCATTTGTTTCAGTGATTTGTAATGACTGTAGGCTGTTCACTAAATTTCTTCCCTCCTCCAAAAAAACCATCTTGCTAATAAGTACATAATCCTTGCCTGAATGTAGAATCTCTTGTGCTCTTTTCTAATACAAAGTTTACTCTATGTACACTGAATACTGTTAGGAACTCACAATTCTAATTAGATGAATCCAAATTGTAGCCAGAATTGTGAACGTTAGACTGCAAAAGCTTTTTCATAAAGCAAGCGGGGAAATAAAAAGAAAAAGAAATTGATAATTAGGTCACTGAAAACCACTGTGTCTAATTTCAACAAGTTTTACTCGACTGAACTCCAACAGTCACTGAGCTCAACTGCAGTATTTTAGCTACAGCCCTGGACTTGGAGGTGATGTGGGTATCTCACAGAGGCACAATCCCACAGACTTCAGGAATAATCACTTTGCTGACTTTAAAGACGGTCACTGCATCCCTCTGTGACTGACCACCTCTGTCTACAGCAGGAGAACTAGGAGTGAAGCCATGGCTCCTCCCTCACCCCACTTCAGGCACAAAATAGCATTCACAGCCACATTAGCTCTGCAGAGCTGCATTTCCTGAATGTTGGGCAAGATCCTTGCCGTAGGTTTGCAAAAAGAGGAGAAATTCCCTTGTGCCCTCTTCTCTTGCACACTCATGCAGAGGTGAAGAAAAATATGTCCCACACAATTTAGATAGTACAAGGACCTTGGGGACCCGATCCAATGCCTATTGAAGTCAACAGAAAAATTCCCAATGGCTTCAATAGGTGTTGGTTAACCTCCCTCCCCCCCATTATAATACATCATTTAGTGAAGTGTTTCTTATCCTTTCTGATACCAGGGAACCAGTTTACTACCTTCCTAAACTGTGTGAGGGAGATCTCAGGGACCAGCACCGATCCACGGACTGGCCATTGTGAAACAATGATCCACTGCATTCCAAGCCAGATTGTCCCTTGCAGTCATTTTCCAGGCCAGGCTTTATTTATTTATTTAAACTATGATAGATTTTTCTTATTTTCTTAAAATATATATGAGAAAGTGGAGACAGATCTCCAGTTTGACATTAGTAGCCACAGGGCCCGGCTTCTGTGATGACAAGGCTTCTAATGAAATTCCATCTCTATTAGTAATTTTTACTCCCTTTTCATTTTATACTTCCACCGTTACTTCAAGAAACAGAAAACTCCTTTAAGATAACTTTCCACTATTTTCACATGAATGATTTGTCAATTACAGTTTTAAGTTAGTTCTTTAAATGCCAATACAAATATTATATAAAGAAATAATTTTTTTTAGCAAAGCCAAAATTGCTGGGTTAAGCATGATGAGATAAGAAGTCAATAGTGATCAGAGAAAGGCATATAAAATATGCCTATATTTTAATTTCACAGAGATTCTAGGCAATCATTGCCAAAATCAACTCTAGCTAGCAAAGAATGTGTATGTATTACCCTGGTAAATACAATTTTTTAGAAAAGAAATTGTATCAAAGTTGTGCTTTTTTATTTATTCTGTGCTGCAATGTTTTTGGTTCAATATATAATGACTTTCACCTTATTGATCCACTCTGCTGGCTATGTTAGTAATCCTGTATCCACTTTGTGTGTGTCCACACGTGAGTGTGTAGTTCAAGTAGCTATTTTTTTCTTTTTTACATTTGAATAGAAGCAATTAAATTTGATACTCTTTTTACTGAGAGATATTGAAATGTTGTTATCATTCAGTTTCACAAAGGTGCAGGCAAGAACTTAATTTTCTCAAATTCTCAATGCCAGCAAAGTCTGTGTTATAAATCCAGGTGAAACACAGAATATTTTCTCACTCCACCAAAATGTTATTCCCAATTTTGATTTAGATCTTCTTAGTTCTATGTCTTCAGATGTCTTAATCAGCCATCTGCTCCCATGAATTTCACACTTGGTCTATCTGCCAAATTTCCCAGGGTAAAATCTAAAATTCACACTTATTAAAACCCTTTCCACTACTCCCCCAAACTCTGAGAGTTTAGATTTCAATCTGACATTGATTTGGGGATTTCATCCCTACAAGGAAAGAAGTCTTATCGCAGAAATTCATACACTGCACACCAGATCACTTTGTAAAACTACTTCAGATCATGCGTCAAAGACAGTGACAGGGAACAGCTATTCATACTGAGATCCAGCCTCGTGTGACGTCTAATATCAGTGAGGCATCCTAGCAGAGATTCCAGAATTTGGCAATAGTTGGTTGCTGTATTTGATTCAGTGTTTGATGAATCTGAGACATTTACACGATGTAGGGATGGGAGGGCAACATGGTTATGTATTTCATCTTTTATTTCAAGGTGAATAACAGAAGTCTCTGAATTTAAAACCCTTTTCTATAACAAAGCTATACATTTAATTAGATGTGTTGCCAGGTTCTTCTTTCACTACTTACTACATCTACACTGACAAAATAGAAAGCATGTCAAATGTTACTTCTCTAAAGTATTTTAACAATTTAAAACTACATCAACAGCATACAAACAACAGTTAATTATTTTTGTTTCTATTAGAAATTGGATTCAATCAACAACATGGCTAAATGCCAAAGAGCAAACATCTGTGCATTACGGGACTAAACCAAAGCATGCACGTGTACATGCACACACACATCATCCACCCATTAACTTCATTCGGCTTTGGATCAATCCATAACTGATGAGGAACCAAACTCTGCTCAGTTACCCAACTGACCTTCCTGAAATGAAAAAAAAAAAAGACAGAATTTTTTCTGGTGGGTTAAAAGACACAGATAATCCATTACTTTAATATTCTAATCCATTTATTTATTGAATTCATTCTTTAGATCAATGATTGGGTCAGCAGGGTATGGACACACAAATAGACACACAGTATTTCTACAGTTGTGGGAAAAATCTTGAGACATACATGCATACAGTGTTCCAGCAATTGAAAAACCAGGAGGTGTAGGCTGTAGCCAGAGAGGATGATAAGAGAACTGAACAGTTCCAAGAGAAGAAGAGCAGGTGGACGGATAAATCCAAAGAGACAATCTAATATACAAAGCAGCCTGGCATTCAAATTCTGTTTTCAAAATCAATGTGTTGTGAGGGGCTGTCTGGAAAATTTCATGGAAAAAACAAGAGCCAAAATTTACAAAATTGCATCTCTCACCCCACTACTCTATCTTCTAGCCAATTCTAGGAAACACTCAAATTCTTTGTGTTTCCAGATCTTTGGTGCATCACACTAATTTTCCACCTGCTAGCACAACCAACGGGGTTCTGAAAAAAAGCATTACTCTGAAAGTGTACATTGACTTCTATTTTTTTTTCCCAATTCATGTGATCTACTCAGTTACTAGAGTGATGTGGTCCATAGCTAAGAATACCTAGCTAGATAAAAGATACCTTCAGATACCATAAAAGAATTTAAACCACTTCTGGAGTTCACATGATTACTTCTGAGTGCTTTTACTCAGTACTTTTGAATGTTCAGTACTTCTGAGAACTTTCAATTTCAATTTCCTCTGCTTGGTCAGCTTCTCATCTCTGCTCCCCATGCTGCAAACCTTTATACATGCATGCTTAACCTCACACATGAGTAACTGTTTGCCAGATTAGGTCCTGTGTTTTTAATCTTTGTTTAATAACTGAGAATTGTGTCCACTTCTTCTTTCACAAGTAAGAGCCTAATCCAGCAATCTGTGATCAGAGGAATAATTCTGTCTCACACAAGTAATCTAATTGACTTCAGTGGAATTACTCCTTAGACTAAGGTTACTTCTGACAGGGCTTCAAGAGTAGTTCCTTAAATCAAATCTGGTGATATAGCAGGAGCAATGATCATGGTAATTTATCAGACAAGTGAGATCACATTTAAAGGGACAATGACAGCTCCAATTTACCTCAAAATTCAGTTTGTTAAAAAAGTTTTTACAAAATGTAAGATCAATAGAAATGTTTTCTTAAAAAAACAGACAAACAACACACCCCATTGGAAACAATGCTTTTAAAACAATCAGTTTAACAAAAGCAATCATTCAAGCTAAATACCAAAGCACTGTGCTCATGCATAAGTACCAAACAAACAAACAAAAGTGAAACTGTCCAGTCTGTAACAACTGGTACCTAGACACCACAAAGGCTGGGCACACTAACAATGCACAGAGACAGCTATTCAGAAGTATAATTAGTCTCCTTTCATTTTCCAAGCAAAGAACTGCAAAACTTAAACAAGGAGAACAAAATTTAAAAAAGTAGTTTTTAATCAAATGCATTCAAGTGTTGTAAGTAAAATTAGTAAGGAAATGCATACTTTTAAGCCTGACAAAGGCCCTTAAATTATTGCCCAACCGTATGTTATAAATACTTAAATTATATTAGAGATCTGGCAGTCTCCTTTAGAAATCAGATTTTCAGTGTTCTCTGTACAAAGAGACAAATGTAAGAGGAGAGAAAAACTTGTAGCAATTCATCAGTTAAAAGATAACAGCTCTTCTGTACTTCTGTGAATGGCAAGGCAGGATTGAAGTTTGGCTGCCCCTTGTTTTTACTTCTGGGATATTACATTGTGTTCTGTTTTGTTTTGGGGGTTTTTTTTGTGTAAATTTAAATAACAAATATTGGAAATGAATGTCTCAAATAACAGATATTTATTTTGCTATACTTTGCCCACTAAGACAAACACTTACTAATGTGCAATTCTAATGTCGCCCATTTCTATTGTTAGTTTCATGCCATGCAGTTTAAGACATTACAAGAATTCATTTACATTCTGTGAGCATTAGAATACCAAGTTTTTGATTTTCATATTATCAAGGCTGAATCCCTACACTGTCACTCTGAGTGCAGAGGTGGTGGCCTGCAAGGATTCTAAAAATTAATACTTGCCACTCCAGGCTTGTATTAAACTCCCAAGGTTACAACTTTTCTCTGACCTTGGCTTGGTAAACGCTGCCACCACCCAAATGCAAAAAAAGAAAAAAAAAAACAAACCACCCCTTGGATCCAGAAGGAACACTTGGGAATTTTTCCCTGTGGGGTACCCTCAAGCCCTTTCACCTCCCTCCAGGGAAGAGCTGAGAAAGAAAACAAAGGCAATTAGCTGTGCCTACCAGCTTATCAAACAGCATATGCACAAACCTCTTAGGACACCAAAAATCCAATCTTGTTCTTAAAAATGGTAAATTTTATTAAAAACAAAAAGAAAAAAAATACCTCTGGAACTTAGTCTTTTTGCTAGATCTTAAAAGAAACAATTACAAAAATTAAGCACCCAAAATAGCTTTCTTGGGGGTTCAGCTTAAAGGTTACAAACAAACAAAAGCATCTGAGGTTAGTACAGAAGAGATCCACAAGCCACAATAAGAAATAAACCTGATAGCATCTAACTAAACATTCCCTATCCAAATGATGTCTTCTAAGTATGGAAGATACTTTTTCATACTTGATTCAAATCTTACACAGCATTCCTACTTATAGTATTATTGCTCCATGTCTCTGCAGCCCAGAGAACAACAGGCAAAGAGAAAGCTTCTTTCTCCATTTTAAAAAGTTTTAGCCTTCCCATTGACTCTTTTGGTCAGGTGCCCACTCCTTTTCTTTTACCTGTGGGCTTGTTAACCATTTACAGGTAAAGCAAGCACGGAACAGCTACCAACAGGGATTTTACAGCTAGCTGGCTGACGGGGTATCCATCAAAGGGAGCTATCCCCCACTTTATTTATCACAATCTTATTTTAGGTTTCTGCTCTCAGGGGGCAAAAAACATCTGAAATTTTTGTACCACTGCTATTGCTATCTATTTCTGCTGGCAAAAGAAAAAAGGAAGTTAACGCACTGAAGTAGAAGGTAAGGTCCATTTCTTTGCTGAACATCCAAACCCACAACTGAGTTGAGTGAGCAAACAAAGCAAATACATTCAACACACACAACATTTCTATTCACCCCTCCCCGTTTACTTTAAATGGTATAATAAAGTCTGCAAAGCTCATCCTTTCTTCTGGGGCATTTTGGGCCTGACCTCATCCTTGACTGACTTCACTAGGCTTTGGAGATAAATCAGATTTATGGGATAGGGAGGTGGCTGAATTGTTGATGACTATTGTTAATTATTAGCTTTTCATGTTGTTGTCCCACACAGTTTATTAATTTCACGGAGTGCATTGAATTCACCAAGTATGTAATAAGATTTTATTTTTGGCTTGAAATGGTAAATCTGCCAGAGCTTAAAGATGGGTTCTTTAATTAATCAAAACAAATAAGCAGAGAAATAAAATTGCCGAGTTGTTCATGATGGGCTTCTAAGGCTCCATGAAAATAGTCTCCTTTAGCTGATCTGTGGTACATGTACCTACAAAGACATAGGGGAGAAAGAAAGAGGTGCCTACCAAATCCATGCATTTTTTCCTTCCCAGCTTGCTCATTCAGAAATTTATTTACCTAATTGTAATGAAGGAGGGACAAACAAATTTATACTAGCTATGCTTTTCTGCAGGGGTTGACACTTCGTTCAGAAAAAAAAATCTTAAATTATGCTAAATTCAATTGGACATTCCACCTGTTTATTTGAAAAGGTGATGACTTGAAGAAAGATAAGTAGGGAGGCTCTAGTTTGAATATTTATTTCTTTTAATACCAGCCATTTGGGAAAATCTGGTCATTTTGACATAGAAGTTTGTTTATTCTTTGTAAGCATTTTCCCCACTGTGCACAAAATGACAGTTTGACCTAACCAGCATGACTCACACTTACTCTCTTGCCTGCATGCATGAACCCACCTGCACACAGGTATCCACATATGCACTTGGGCATCTACTCACTCATATTTATATGCACACACTCATTCAGCCACACATATGCAGTCATCCACTCAAAGACTAAAAGAGATTGTAGATCACCCTGCTCCCCCCTCCCCTTCTAAGAAATCAGCATAGGTGTTTGAACCACTCTGTTCCCTCTACCCCTCATCCTAAAAAAAATAGTAGTGTTTAAGCTGCTCTCCCCTCATTACATCACCTATCTTCTTAAAAGAGCAGCAGTCATTGTTATGATCCCCAAATATATTCTCTTATCACAGGACAGGATCATGTCTCCACCCTCCCCTCCCCTCCCCTCCCCTACAACTGTTTGAGACAGGGAAGCAGTTGCCCATAATCCTTCACTCACCCATAGTCTTTGAGAGAACTATAGATCCAGCCAGCACTGTGTGTAGCCACCCAAGTACAGGGTT
Organism: Gopherus evgoodei; assembly: GCF_007399415.2. Lineage (NCBI taxonomy): Eukaryota > Metazoa > Chordata > Testudines > Testudinidae > Gopherus > Gopherus evgoodei. The sequence goes on from NC_044322.1 coordinate 71,241,038, forward strand.
AGGGAACTCTGGCTGCAAAGATAAACCATGTCCTGGTGCAGATTATACAACAGCTCCTCTAGACCTGTGAACCCAGTCAAAGTCAGGCAGCTTATTCCAACTCTTCCTTCAGTTTGGTTGTGGAATTTTAGCAAGGGGTTGCTGAGGTGTCCCCTCTTATAGCACATCACCATTGTGTCTGTTTTTGACAAGCTGGATGGAACTTTTGTATTATTCTACAAAATGCTAATCTCAGACCCCAAAAAATCATTAACCTGGAAAAAAGTGGTAAATATGATTCAATACAGTACATAGAATGCTGCAGTTTACGTGTGTGTGTGTATAGTACACACATATATGCGCACACACAGGACATTTAAAAGCAAGGTTATGTATTTACAAAAACTATTACTAAGTATGGAAATACAGAGTTCAATTTACCCGAACAACTTTAATTGGCCTCTTGTTTCCATACAACAATTATTTCAGATGCATAAAATTATTCCTTTAAACCGAGCTACCTTGGAAGTTCTGCCAGGCTTCCTGATAGCTGTAGAAATCCTAAACTCTAGTGGTCAGGTTTTGTCACCATCACTCAGAGGCAGGAGGGATAGCTCAGTGGTTTTAGCAGTGGCCTACTAACCCCTGGGTAGTGAGTTCAATCCTTGAGGGGGCCACTTAATGATTTGGGGCAAAATCAGTACTTGGTCATGCTAATGAAGGCAGGGAGCTAGACTCAATGACCTTTCAAGGTCCCTTCCAGTTCTAGCAGATTGGTATATTTTTCAATTATTACTAGTGGATATGAACTTATTCTGTGAGTAGTCCCATTCATTTCAATAGGAAATAAGTGGCACGATATCAGAATGTTGCTTCACATGAATAAAATTTAGTTGACAAAGGTCCATAATTTTTCTTGGATTCAAGGGCAATTCTTAAATCATATCTGCTGATAAATTATCATGATTAGTAGATTCCTAGTTTATCGGATGATAATTGATATTGAGGCTATCTAGGTTAAGAAAACATCAGTACTTTGAACTCAATCTCAGAGTAGATTTTGTGTGTGTTTGTTTAGGTGCATATCATAGAGCACATTTTTACCTTAGAGCAATGAAAAAAAGAGAAGGGATTTATTTTTGGGTGTTGTTCAGTTTTTATATGAGCAGTATTTATAAATGAATAACATATACAAAAGGTCATGAGAAAAGCAGAGTATGTAAAAAGGCAACATAATGAAGCGATAACATAACAGAAAGCATCCCAAGTGATCAAAGAGGAAGTGATCAGTACAAACATGCCATCTCCTTAGAAATATACCTCAGAATGTCTTTCTCCCATCTTTAGCATGTGTGAAACTATTGCACAGGGATTCCAAAGTAGTGAGAAAAATACTGTCGCCCTTACTAAGTTGTGTTACACTGCATTACATTATAAAATGATCATGACAAGCTAGTCAACTAGATATAGCGCAAGGTGATTATCACACTGATGAGCTGTATTTCAGGAAAAATGAGATGTAATATGCTCCAAACAACGCAAGTCTATGCAAATGGCTGCAGATATGTGAAACTTAAGCATAAATACAAAGACAAAATCCTGTAATATAGTGTGATGAAGTCGTAATGTCTCCTTTGCTAAATCGACTATGAGAACCAGATTGTGGATCATAAAAGTCAGGTTGTACTAGATAGTGTAGTGACAGGGACAGTGACAAGAAATGCCTACTTCCACCATTAGTTACCCAGTAAGCTACACCCTTTTATCTTGGATGAGAATGCGGTCACACAATTCCATTTTTTTAAACCATCCAGACTAGATCACTGTATTCACTATATCTGGGGTTAAATGTAAAGGTTCTCCAGTAATGTTAAAAATGTAGCTGCCCAGTTCTTTTGTGAGAAAACTCCCTAAGAATACATAACACCACTGCTTCACACTCTCCATTGGTTCCCAGTTCAGTACTGGTGTCAGATGAAGGCCTGGGTCTTAATCTGCAAGGCTATTAACATTTATGAGCCATTTACATCAAATACTGCTTCAAATTCTATAACAGTCCCAGAAGGCTACTACCTTCAATGGGAGATTATCTTGCACAATCACCACTGAGTTGAGCCCCTAGTTTCAGCTTTCTCCCAAACAAACTGAATTCCTGTAACACCGCTATAAACATCTATTTTTTAATATTGCATAATATCTTTCTTATCTTTTTGCAAGGTAATTCTTTTCCACCTTGTGAGAGAAGACAGAATTAATTCTGAGATCTCAACAGTACAAGTGAATATGTCTGCTTCTTATAACTGCTTATTTTCTTGAAGAGTATTTACATTCTCTGAAATATTTGTTAAATTGTAATAATGTAGCTTGAAATTCATAATAAAATATATTTTAATTACCATGAAATAGTGCTTATAACTTGTCAGATCCAACACAGGTTCTTCCCCGCCTCTATTCGTCATCTCCCAGCGCTCCCCCCCCCAAAAAAAAAAAAAAAAAAAACCACAGAAATGTAGGGCTGGAAGGAACCTCAAGAAGTCATCAAGTCCAGCCCCAGTGTTGTGGCAGGACCAAGTAACCTAGACCATCCCTGTTCAATTTGTTTTTAAAAACTACTGATGATGGGGAAACCAAAACCTCCCTTAGAAGCCCATTCCAGAGCTTAACTACCCTTAAGTTAGAAAGTTTAACCTTTTCTCATTGGTCAGATTTTTGAAATGTTTTATCATTTTTGTTGCTCTCCTCTGGTCTCTCTCTAATTTTCCCACATCTTTCCTAAATTGTGGTGCCCAGAATAGGACGCAGTACTCCAACTGGGACCTCACTAATGCCAAGTAGAGCAGAACAATTGCCTCCTGTGTCTTACTTACAACAATCTTGTTAATACACCTCGGAATCATATTAGTCTATTTTTGCAGCTGCATCACATTGATGATTCATATTCAGTTTGTGGTCCACTATAGCCTGCAGAAGCTTTTCAGTAGTACTACCACCTAGCCAATTATTCCTCATTTTGTAGCTGTTCACTTGATTTTTACTTTCTAACTGGAATACTTTGCACTTGTCTTTATTGAATTTCATCTTGCTGAATTCAGACCAATTCTCCAATTTGTCACTATCATTTTGAATTTTAAACCTGTCCTCCAAAGTACTTGCAACCCCTCTCAGCTTGGTGTCATCTGCAAATTGTATAAGCCTACTCTCTACTCCATTATCTATGTTATTAATGAAAATATTGACTATCACTGGACCCAGGACTGACCCCTGTGGAACCCCACTAGATACACTCTCTAATTTGACTGAAAACCATTGATATCAACTCTTTGAGTACAGTCTTTCAACTAGTTGTGCACTCACCTTATAGTAATTTCATCTAGACCACATTTCTCTAGTTTGCTTATGAGAATGTCATGTGGGACTGTGACAAAAGCCTTACTGAAATCACGGTATATCACATCTACTGATTCCCCACTATTCACTAGGTCAGTAATCTTATCAAAGAAGGAAATTAAATTTGTATGGCATGATTTGTTCTTGACAAATCCAGGCTCACTATTCCTAATAACCCTTTTACCCTCCAGGTGCTTACAATGATGCATGACATTTAGCATATATTGTATTTGGCATTTTGATGTTTGCAAGTGATGGACTTATTTTTTTCTGTATGATCTTTTGCTCTTATTCATGAAATATCCTCTCACAAATCCTGTTAATCTTAGTCACAGGATTAGCACTCACATAAGTCAGTGGGACTTATTTTTGTGAGTAAAGTGAAGAGGACTTGGCTCCCTACTGTCCACTTTAGAGTCAGAGTCTTGAAACTGATTAAACGGTCACCATCTGCTTCCAAACCATTCTTACAAGAAAACATTATTGGCTCTGAAGACATCACAAATATATATATAAATCTATATTTTGCGGTGTTTTTCCAAGATCTTGCGGTACATATGACAGATCAGTAGCAAAAAGTGTACCTAATATGTAAGATGATTTCTGTAAATCAAGTTCAATTACACTGCTCTACAGCCAAAATGCTTCTGAAATAAATGTAGTCCAACTTTACTAATTCTGGGTCACTGAGAACGAAAATGATACTTAAAATTGTTGATTGGCTCTAGTTTTCAAGATATGCTATTGGGTCAGTATATACGACCCTTGACTTGGGAATGGCGGAGGATAAGTGAGTTATAAAGGGAAGAGATCTCAATTTAAACCAGAGATGACTAAAATACATCTTTGACTGGATCTATGAATAAATCTCTGACTGGGTTTGGACAGTACTTGCTTTTTAGGCAAAACAATGAATGATGCAATCTGAAGCTGGTATTGCGTCATACATGATACGAATTGCATCATGTTATTCCTAGAAGTCATGGATGATGCAATCATAACGAAGCTTACCTCACTCTGCTGAACAAATTGGCCTATATCAGCTCTAGAAATCATACAGTGTCGTGCTCTCTTATTTGTCAGTGTTTGATTTTGCAAAGGGACACATTTTTGTTTAGCCAAAGTGAGCAGAGATGCCTCGTACTTGTATGAACAGTGCAGATAACTTCTGCTATGTTTGTGATGAAGTGACTTTTGCATCACAAAAGCGCAGTCTAACCACTATGGTTAAGAAAGCCTATCACCTTTATTTTGGCTGCAAAATTGGAGATCAGGACAAGAGGTGGGTCCCACATATATGCTGCAACACTTGTGCAACAAATCTTTGCCAGTGGTTGAACAGGAAAAGGAAATCTATGCCTTTTGCAGTGCCAATGATTTGGAGAGAGCCAACAGATCATCCCAGTAATTGTTACTTCTGCATGGTGCCTCCAGTTGGGAAAGGTGTGTCAAAGAAGAAAAAGTGGACTGTGCATTATCCAAACATTCCATCAGCTATATGCCCAGTACCCCACGGAGAAGAACTGCCGGTTCCCGATGCACAAGAATCATTCTCACTTGAGTCAGATGAGGAAGAGGAAGAGGATGAAACTTCTGGTCCTGAACCATCAATGTCACAGGACCCACATTTTCTCCCATCCTCCTCCTCTGAACCACAACTCATAACACAAGGTGAACTGAATGACCTTGTCAGGGATTTGGAACTACCCAAGAGTAAGGCAGAGCTGTTGGGCTCCAGACTACAGCAGTGGAATCTCCTGGCAGGCTATCAGGGCAAATGGAGCCCATCAATGCTTGCAGACTATTGCTGGACAGTGGCAAGAGATGCTCCATTTAATGAATACAAGAGACAAGCCAAGAAGCGCCGAGTAGACACTGAATAGGACTAAACTATGTACATAATAGTTTTTTGCCTTTTGTTTCATAATAAATTTTATTTATAGAACCTTTTTGCTGATTTTTAAAGTGTTACATAAACAGGACAGGTGAAATATTATCATGTAAAGAAACCATAAACACATGAAAAGACTTAGGTTTACAATTTATGATTAAAACTCTACTATCTACACAATATATATAGACATAAAATGTAAAAACTTAAATATCTTAGAAACAGTAGCCGATCAGTTGTTTTAATTGTCATATTTGAATTCAGCACATCAAAATACATAATAAATATCACATTTTATCTCTGAAGCAGACAACTTCTCAAAAATTGTAGACCAGTGTTATTCAGACTATATCACTACAATGTTAATAGCTCAGCACTAGAGAGATATTTAAAAAAAAAATCCCAACATTTGTTCAGTAAAATACATCATCATCTAATCCAAAAGAAAAGTAACACCATATCCAATAGGTAGCTAGTCACACCACAAATAAAGAATAGTTAAATATATAGTCAAAATAAATATATAATGAAAAATCCATAAATAGTATAAATCTTCAAATTCTGAACTAACACATTTTTAATGGTCAAAGCATTTTTGCAGATAATTTGAGAACCAAATGACAAAATTAGTTGACTAATTAGCTGCAAATAGTTCATGTAACTTTATCGATTAGACATCACTTTGGGATCACTTATCTATCACTTGTTTCCCCAGAAGTCTCCTTTCAATTCATGGAGTATTTGCTTTTATTTTAATATGTAGCCACTATTTTTAATGAATGCCTAAATTTCTTCCCAACACTATATTCAGTATGCCAGGGTCAATCTGCACTGGCTACATAGCATTTCCTCATCTCACTAGAATTCTAAAACAGCTATATGTTCTCTATAGAGATTTTTGCACATAATTTCCTGTAAAATACAGAAGCTGGTAATACTTCTAATCAGGAAACAAAGAGATACTGAATTATTTTTGGACTATTGAAAATATATTCTGCATCAGTAACAAATAGTAGCTTCTTTTGTTAAACCAGCTTTTTAAATACTATTTCCATTCTGGAATCCAATAGTAGTTTGTGCTATTATTCACTTACTCCTCCTACCCTTCCTAACAAAATCAGCCTTGTTTGCAAAAGATCAGCAGAGTAATTACAAAAAGGGATTTGCTATAATTAAGGAGGCAGGAGTCTTATTCTTATCACGGGCTGCATTAAAATCCCAACCAACATCAGGACTGATTTAGCACTACCTCAGCTTTACCATTTATTCAGTGCTGTAAACATCCAGTGCTGAAGCTCCTTGCATTTTATTTCTTTAGCAAGTGTTTTGTTCTCCTAAAAAATGTTTCTGTAGCACTTCCTGATTCCATCTAGAAGCTAGAGTGAATCCTTTTGTCAATATCTGTCAAATGTCCTGTCTTCTGAGATCCAAGTTCTGAAGGAGGTGTAGTGATCTGTCCATGCCATTCTTCCCCCAACCCCACTTGTTAAGGAGGGAAGGAAGAGCTTTAAAATGAACAACAATAAAAAAAAAGGCTATCACACAACCTTGTTCTGTAAAGTTCTCAAAGCAAAAATTAAGTGCAAATTTTATATCAAATTAAATAAGGCAGGCCAAATATAGTTTAGGCACTGATACTGCAAATTCTTATGATGTGCATAGCTTTATACATGTGAGTACTCCACACTGCCACCAAAGACGAACTTATTCACATGAATAAAGTGACTCAGACTTAAGTGTTTGTAGAAGCCAGGCCTTGGACAACAACTGCTTTCAGGCAGGGATTGTGCTTTCTTCTATGCTTGTGCAGCCTCTGAAATATTGTGGTGTTACCAGAAACAAATATCAATGATAAACAAGCTGAGAACTTACTTGTTTATTCTGAAATAACTACATTTGATGAAGGGCAGAGAATATTTTTCACTATGGCTGATATATGCTTGGTCAAGTTTAGTTCATGTTAAATTTGCTTGGAGCATGTCCAAACCAATTTGATTAAGCATGCAATTACTGAGACAAAAACTATACCAGATACCACAACAGACTGAACAGAACAACAGGGGAAAAAACAGCATAAATTACCTTAAATCACAGTACATATTTTAGTGTAATAACTGTTTGAAAAGAAAGGTTTGCAACATAGTGATTTCTTTTTAGCATCATATATTATCACAGTGTTTAGTAACTGCAGAACACTTAAGGATCTGTCACATATAGTGGGGTTTCACATGTCGGTCATTTTGAAGTGCATTGTGCCACGAGTTGGCACAGAAAGGATAAGCACAAAAGAGGTCATATATTTCTGAGTAGAATTTCCCATGATTGACAGTGGGACTGCATAGAAACGACACAATATGGCCCCTGGAATATTATTTGTTTTCCTCAGAATATTTACCAATCATTACCGATTCAACAGAACTGTTAAAAATAACATTTCCATGATTTTGAAATGTTTATTATTTAATAAAAAAGACTGAAAGAAGTGAAAGAATGTATCTGGCATGCATCTAGGATGCAATCCTGCTCTGTTTATCTTTCTTATTCCCTCTTCAATATATAAATACATAGTGGGGACTATTTACCCATAACTGGGGAATGGTAGGTGATCACCAGAGCATATGCACACACTGGAGGTACTGCACACTGCCCCTCTGGGGCCCATGCTGCAGTGAGATCCCTCACACATTTAGCCTGAAACTACAAAATATGGTCATTTCCCAGCTGGTGCCAAGAGGAGACATTCCAAGAGTCTTGACAGTGCAGAAGCTATGTGCCAGCAAGTAGGACTTCTATACTTTGCCCTTCTTTCGCCAAGACTAGGTGGCAACTGGGTATGACATGAGAAGCGGAACACAACACAGAGCACTAGATGCATTATACAGTCCAGTGGCAAAGCACCACCATCATAGCTAGGGCCCTACCAAATTCATTATCCATTTTGGTCAATTTCAGCAGCAGCAGCTGAAGTTCAGTGGCTACTCAAAGCATGTGCACATGGCTGTAACAGCTCCTTTGCCTGATTGTTCCCAGACCCTTTTGCACATTGTTCCAGCCTCGCTCCTGCCTTGGCCCCAGCCTTGGCCCTTCCTTGTCTAAGATCCAGATGACAGAATTCTGAGCCTCGACTTCGATTCCTGACCCCTGACTTCAGCTCTTACCCATGGCTCTGGCCTCTGACCCCAGTTCTGGCCTCACACTCCGACTCCAGGCTCCTGACTCCAGCTCTGACCACAAGGAGTGACTCCTACTGATCATTAGACCTGACTCCCGTTCAAACCACTAGGCACTATATGCATGTGCCAGTCACATGGCAGCATGTGGCTGCTTGATTATAACTCTCAATATTGTATCTGAGCTGTTTATTTCCTCTCTTTCTCTGATTCTAGGACTATATATTTATTAATATTGACTCTTCAGTTGTTTATTGTAGTCCCTGAACCCTAAACATAATAATAGGCCCAAGGAGTAAAATCTATTTAGCTTAACAAAGAGAAGGTCAAGGGATGACTTCATTACAGTTTATAAGTACCAACATGGGGAAAAAATATTTAATAATAGGCTCATCAATTGAGCAGAGAAAGACATGACACAATCCAATGGTTGGAAGCTAAAGCTAGACAAAATCATACCGAAAATAAGGTGTAATTTTTTTCAGAGTGGCAGTAATTAACCATTGAAACAATTTACCAGGGTTGGATTTTTTTAAAAAGATTTCTTCTAGAAATTATTTTGGGGAAGTTCTCTGCTCTGTGTTACACAGGAGGTCAGTCTAGATGATCACAGAGGTCCCTTCTGTCCTGGGAATCTGTGAATCTTTTCAGATTGCTTTGCAACCTGATTTCAGTCCACTTGTGTGATTGCTAACGCTCCAATTTGGATTTTCAAAGAAACACCAGCAATCATTCATACAGGTGCAGACGGGGCTTGGTTTAGGAAGTTTCCTAGTCCAAAAAAACTCCTGGAAATCCTGAATGGGCTGCAAGTACAACAAATGTCACTGCATGATGACTAATGGATGATTTACTCCTGTGAAAGAGGATGCTTTAAATGCCACCAAGAAGAGCTCTCTGGACCACAGCTTGAAAACCTCAGTCTAACGTATCAGAAAGCAGGAAAATTCAGGATTATAAAGATTAATTCCTCGCATTACCAGGGCCAGATTAATGCAGGGGCTTTAGGGGCTCGGGCTAAGAGGGGCCTGCAGTCCTGTGAGCCAGATGCAGCCCACTGCTTCTTTTCATCTGGTCTGTGGTAAGTCTCCATGCCACAGGCCAGACATCAGTCCCTGGGCCTCAGCACCTCCCCACCGGGGCATTCAGGGAATCTCTGTGTACTGCCCCCGCCCCCAGCGCTAGCTCTGCAGCACCCATTGTTTGGGTAGCATGGTCAATGGGAGCTGCGGGGGTGGCGCCTGCGTGCACAGGCAGCGTGCACCGCGCAGAGAGGCATAGCCCCTCTGCCTAGGGACCAGACATGCCAGCCACCTCAGGAAGCAGATCAGCATAGAACCAGGGAAGGCAGGAATCCTGCCTTAGCCCTGCTGCGCAGCCAACCAGGAGTCGCCTGAGGTAAATGCCTACCAGATGGAGCCTACACCTGCATCCCAACACCCTACTCCAGCCCAGAGCCTCCTCCTGCACCCAAATTCCCTCCCAGACCCTGCACCCCCACCTGCACCCCAAACTCCTGTCCCAGCCCTGAGCTCCCTCCTGCACCCAAACTCCTACCCAGAACCAGGGCTGCCCAGAGGGCAGGGGCAAGTGGGGCAATTTGCCCCAGGCCCCGCAGGGGCCCCCACAAGAGTTTTTCAGGGTCCCTAGAGCAGGGTCATTCACTCACTCTGGGGAACCTGGAAAACTCTTGTGGGGCCCGGGCCCCGGAGCTTCTTCTGCTCCGGGTCTTCAGCAGCAATTCGGTGGCAGGCGGTCCTTCCGCTCTGGAACCTGCCACCGAAGTGTCCCGAAGACCCGTGGCAGGGGGTCCAGAGCCCACCCCCCAAACCTCCTGCTGCACTCCAATCCTCTGTCCTATCCCTGGCCCTACCCCAGAGCCCACCCCCTCAGCTGGAGCTGCACCCTCTCTCGCACTCCAATCCTCTGCCACAGTATTGAGCCCACTGCCCCACTCCAAACCCCCAGGGACCCCACAAAATCTAATAGCCCCAGGCCCACAGGAGAGTTAATTTGGCCCTGGCCATCACATCCAGTTCACTGAATATGCTTTGAAAAAAAAATGCACCCACTCCAAGTAGAGATCCATCAAAGTGCTGAGCTCATCAATCCCCATTAACTTCAAAGATGGTGAATGGATGGTGTCACCACCTTGAAGCCTTTAACTAATAGGAAACAAAAGTCGGCTTTCAGGGAACAGTGTTTCATAACTTTCCTTATTTGGTTATGGTCTGTCACACTCTGAACACTTCTGGTTAAAGTATGACTGAACAAAGTGTTTTCATGGGCCTGTCATAAACAGATAAGTAAGAGTTAATAGAACAGAAGTACTTCATATCTCTCTTTTGCCTGTAAAGGGTTAACAAGTCCAGTGAGCCAGGCTATCACCTGACCAGAGGACCAATCAGGGGACAGGATACTTTCAAATCTTGAGGGAGGGAAGTTTTTGTGTGTGCTGTTAGTTTTTTGGTTGTTGTTCACTCTGGGGGCTCAGAGGGAGCAGACGTTGCAACCAGGTTTCTCTCCAATCTCCCTGATACAGGTTCTTATAAATTCAGAATAGTGAGTACTAGGTAGATAAAGCGAGTTAGGCTTTTGTTTGTTTTCTTTATTTGCAAATGTGCATTTGGCTGGAAGGAGTTCAAATTTATCTTTTGCTGAAAGGATTTTAATTTGTACTCGAATACTTAGGCTGGGAGGGTATTCCCAGTATCTATAGCTGAAAGATCCTGTACCTATTCCATTTTAAATTTACAAAGATAATTTTTACTGTTTTTTTCTTTTTTTTTATTAAAAGCTTTTCTTGTTTATGAACCTGATTGTTTTTTTATTCTGGTGAGACCCCAGGGGACTGGGTCTGGATTCACCAGGGAACTGGTGGGGAGAAAGGAGGGAAGGGAGAGAGAAAGGTTAATTTTCTCTCTGTGTTAGGATTACTGTCTCTCTCAGGGAGAGTCTGGGAAGGGGAGACAGAAGGAGGGAGAAAGGTGAATTTTCCTCTCTGTTTTAAGATTCAAGGAGTTTGAATCACAGTGATCTTCCAGGGTAACCCAGGGAGGGGAAGCCTGGGAGAGGCAACGGTGAGGAAAAGGGTTTACTTTCCTTGTGTTAAGATCCAGAGGGACTGGGTCTTGGGGGTCCCCGGGCAAGGTTTTGGGGGGACCTGAGTGTACCAGGCACTGGAATTCCTGGTTGGTGGCAGCGCTACAAGTACTAAGCTGGTAATTGAGCTTAGAGGAATTCATCCTGGTACCCCATCTTTTGGACGCTAAGGTTCAGAGTGGGGAATTATACCATGACAGGGGCACACCTCAAAACAGTGAGCAAATTATTGCTTCTATTCTATTACATTAGCTTGTTTTTTAAAAAAGTCATAATAATAATGGTAATATAAATGAGACCAGTGTATATATTTGAACGGATTGTGCCAAAGAAACACAAACTCAAAGAACTAAAACCAAGGTCAAAACAAAGGAGGGGAAAAGTTTAGGCCTATGGCTAGTTCTAAAATCAGCCCTACTGACAGCTGTTACACAAAAAAAAATCTCTTCACAAATATACACACAATATTGGATTTTTTCTCTCAGTTTGATGAGAACAGAGGCAGATTTTCAGCACCGGTACTGGTTATGACATGGGCTAGTCAGTTTCTCCAACTTCAAAAGGCTCATGTTCAGTCAGGATTAGGAGATAAAGAGATTACATGTTGTTGTTTTGTTTTATTTTGTTTTGTTTTAATTCCCTTTGTACTTTGTACTCAGGATACTCAGTACTGCAGTCCCTTTGACATAGTTTGAAGATATTGCTTAAAAATATCCAAGGAAATGTTGCTAGTAAAAGTATGTTTGTTTTCAAAATTCTTCCTTTAACAGGTGAATAAAAATAAGAAAAAAGACTTCCTTAAATGATGATACAATTGGTGCTAGAATTAGCCCTGATTCAAAGAGGTGTGTGTGTATTACTTATGTCATCACACTTGTTAAAAGAAAAATAATGACTTCAGTTATTGCTGTAAGTAATCTACCAAAGGTTTGCAAGAAACATATTAAAAAGTGTACCATTACGATGGAATTCTAGGTAATTTAATTAAGAATTGAACAACAGCATCCCGTGTGAAACTTACACAGCAGGGTCTCTCTGAATGTGCTGTAATATACAAACTAGACTAGACTTGCTAGAATTCAACAAAAGCACTAACTATGCCATGAAAACCTTGCAAAGTAGGGAGTTTATGGGCAAAATGGGAAACAAAGCCTTGTTCTTAGAAGGACCAATTGTTTGTTTCTGAAGTCCAACTGCAAAGACCATTCACATTCAATTATTGTCCAGCATTCCATCTTAATATGTCCATGCCAGATGCAATTTCAAGTCATTACTCACAAAGCAGAAGCAATGCAAAACCCCTTTGGTTTGGGCCACAAATGTTAGCTGTTCTGCACACATAACGGTGACCAAGTTTAAATGGTTCGTGCTGTTATATTTGATTTTTATTCACCTGTTCTGACCTAGTTGCTATGGGTATGCATTTAAATAAAATGTATATCAAAGTGTACTTTCAATTTCTTTGTTTGCATCTCCCTTTTACTCCCCCATGCACACACACTATTATTTCCTTGCCAAAAATCCATTTCATAGAAAGGAAAAATGTACTGAAAGGTTTTTAATTAAAAAAGAAGAACATGTCGGATTAGCTCTACGAATCTGCATTACAGGCCACGGTGATTTCTTGACTGCACCTTAACATTATGTTTTAAATAAACTGATGCAGGAAATATAGGCATTTGTAACTTCACATCCAGCTGAATACAAATGCTATTTTGGACCAAAGTCTGCCTAAGGAATAATACATCAGATATGTTATTAACAGATAAAGGAATTCATTCAGCATGTTTCTAAGTAGACAGCCTCTACTAAAGAATTCAAGTGGTATAAGTACAGCTCATATCTGACTCTTACTTGGCACTTTTGAGCTCTTTTCTATACTCTGGAGGATTAACCCCTTTTATATCTTGAGGGGGAATTAAATCTGCTCTGTACCTCAACAGATGAACTTTCCAACCAGCTGAATTACCACAGAATAATTCTGGTATCTGCTAAAAAGAACTGACTGAACATCTACTGGTATGTGGAATTACAGTGCTTACTCCCTGTCTTCAGGTTTTAGCTTTACTTTCTCTCCCCAAGTGGTTGTACAGTTTTGATGCGAGAAAGTATAAAACAGCTGTTATGATCCACCACAGAAGCATCTGCATTTCAGCAGACAGGGTGGCAGGTGAAGAGAGGATACTTAGTCAGACAGATCAATAGATAAGGCCAAATTCTTCCACAGCTATATCTGTGTAATCCCACTTAAGTTTATGGGGATATACAGCTATAACATAAGGTATAATTTATCAGTATATTTTAAAAAGTGACTCGGGAGTCCTTTAAGATGAGAAAGACACTCTCTGAATAGAATATAACCAAATGGTTATAAGGACATGGTCATCTTGGATTTCCTGCATTCAGAGCCCTTTCTTTAATTCTGGGGACTGAATAATGAAAGAGATAAGAATAGAGCAATAGATGGAATTTTGAACTCTGTGTAAAATGTAATACCAATGTATAATTTAAAAAAACATATGAAAAGATCATTTTCACTTTATATTTGTAAGGCAATTGAGAGAACCTAGTGACAAACTAATCCACCCAACATTCCGACATCTCAGAAGCCCTAAAAGGTCCCAAAGCCCCTAGAGGACACAAATATAAATCTTTCTCAAATACAGGAAAGAGAGAATACTAACACTGACATAGAGTTGATATTCTTTTTGCCTCAGCCGAAAATGCATCCTTACTTTTCATGTTCCGTAACTTCTGTTACAACCTGAATGTTCGCTAATGCACTTCTAAAGGAAGAATGAAATTGGTCTGATAGGGTTGAAATATATATTTTTCTGCTGATAGGTCAAGAAAAGATAACCTCTGTGATGAGTTCAACTGTGTCAATTAACGATCTCATTATCACCAAAAAGATACAATAGAATAAATGATTGGTCCCAAAATTAAAGATGTTAACCAAGATTTTCAGTTCCCACTTTAAGACGCTGTAAAGGTACATGATTTTCACAAAGTGATGAATATCTGCCCTCTTAAAATCAGGCACCTTAACGCATCTCAAGTTGGGCATCCAAAAAAACCAACCAAGCAAACCAACCACCATATGACACCTGAAGTAAATAGTCATTTTAATGAAAATTTTGGGCATTGAATCTTTGCTTGCATCAAGATTTCCCTTTGGTTCAGCTTGTATATCCTAGAAATCTGAAGAATAAGGAAAGTTACCTGTTAGGTTCTCCTTCCACTGTGAGTAAATAGAGTCAATAACTGCAAACAATTACTACTAACACAGATCTCCCACAGAACTCAATGAGAGTTTTGTGTGAGTAAGGAATGCAGAATCAAGTCCTTGGGCTTTATTCGCCTCTTTTTTTGGAGATAAAGTGTAATTGTAACTGAGATTTTTTAAAAGGCCAAAAACAGGCTCCTGCATCAGTTCTTTGACTGCAGAGTTTCTTATTCATGCTCTCAAAAATCATATGAATGCCAGTGTATATTCAAAGGTAGACTGAAACCTTACTTCAATTTTACCTATCATAGTGTCCTCCCACATGACCCCTGCTCAGTTCTCTTTTTAAAAGAACAGACATGGTTGAACTGTGCCTTTGATGCTTCCACCAGTATTTTACTCTAGCAACAGAGAATTTCTATGGTTTCAGGGCCTGCTTTGAGAGTCCTTTTATAGTTAAAAGCTCAATAATTCCCATGTTTAGGCTGCAAGAGAAACAAACTACAGTGATCTTTGAGGCAAGATCCTTATCTTGATTCAGACACTGTCTAACTTTAGCGAAGAACTCAGATTATAAAGTATGATGTTTAGATAGTCTTTCCATCTAATTCCGTATAAAAGCTTGGTATCTCTTAAGAAACAGATCCTATGTACATGTGGGCCACCTTTCTTTTCAAACTCACAAAAAACTGATCTTCTTATATGCTTGGATAGGAATTTCTGAATGAAAGAGATACTTTCTGAGGAAGCAGCTATGGACTAAGTGAAAAATAGGTGAAAAATTCACACAGGTGAAAAATTCTTCCCTTTGAAATCCGTTTTTTCCCCCCCTAGGCACAAAACATGTACTATATCTGCACAGCTACTTTAGACTTTATTCTTTAAACCTCATATAGCAGGGGTGGGCAAACTATGGCCTGCAGGCCTCATATGGCCCATCAGACCTTTTAATCCAGCCTTTGAGCTCCCGCCGGGAAGCGGGGTTGGGGGCTTGCCCTGCTCTGTGCATGCTGTGGCTCCGTGCGGCTCCCAGAAGCAGCAGCATTCCCTTCTCCAGCTCCTGAGCATACAGGCAGCTGGGGGCAGAAACTGCGCCCAAAGGAAGCTGCAGGGGCAGCACCTGTGGATGGAGAAGCATGCAGAGCCACCTGGCTGGCACCATGCCTCCACGTAGGAGCCAGAGGGGGGACTTGCTGCTGCTTCCGAGAGCTGCAGGGACAGTGCCTGCGGATGGGGCAGCATGCAGAGCCACCTGGCTGCACCTCTGTTTAGGAGCTGGAGAAGGGACATGCCACTGCTTCTGGGATCTGCTTGAGGTAAATGCCACCCACAGCCTGCACCCCTCACCTCCTCCCACAATCCAACCCCCTGCCCCAGCCCTGATCTCCCTCCCCCCCTCTGAACTCCTCAGTCCGAGCTCAAAGCACTCTCCTGCACCGCAAATCCCTCAGCCCCACCCCAGAGCTTGCACCCCAGCCAAAGCCCTAACCTCCCCACACAACCCAACCCCGTGCCCTAGCCCAGAGTCCCCTCCGCATTCCAAACCCCTTAGCCCCAGCCCGATCTCCCTCCCCTGCACCTCCTGCCCCAGCCCATAGCCCCCTCATGCACCCTGAACCACTCACTTCTGGCCTCACCCTGGAACCCACACCCCCACTCCAGAGCCTGTACCCCCTCCCACACACCCCAACCCCCAATTTTGTGAGCATTCTTAACCTGCCATACAATTTCCATACCCAGATATGGCCCTCAGGCCAAAAAGTTTGCCTATCCTTGTCATATAGCCATAGCAGTTAGTTCTTTCTCAGAGGGGTGTTCACTACCTTCTATTCATCCTAGCAACTGGCTTTGCTATGGTCAAAGATGTGGAGAAATGTAACATTGGAATCTATTACAAATTACCATAATGCCACCATCTCCCTCTGAAATGTGTAAACTGAACTAGGATGAAGTACAAGTGAGACATCAAGGTAAATGTGTGGCACAGAACCCCATGAGACAGAAGGAGCTGCCTATGGAACTGGTACCTTCAATTGCACCTAAAGCATCCTTTAACAAACGACATGAGAGTTTATTAAGTCTTTCTCTCCTCCCCCAACTCCTGTGCATGAACACTCACACTTATCCAGGAAGGCGATCCCAAAACAACACAGCTTTCATCATGCACACATTCAGGGCTGGATTACCCAATAGGCAGACTAAGCACATGCTTAGAGCACCAGCAAAGCAGGGGGCACCAAAAAAAAAGAATTTTGAAAAAATAAGATATTTGATATTTTAAAAAAAAGCATTGAAGTAGTCGTCATGGGAAAAATCAGAACTTTATTAGACTTCCTTACAGTCCACTACACACTCTCCCTGTTTTTCTGTTCTCTTTTTATTACTTATCACCACCTAAACCGAGGGAGGTGTCCTATAACATAGATAGAAATAATGCAAGGAAAGCAGATCCTGTCACGTATTGCAATAAATTTATGTTTTATCATCAATATATTCTCCTGAGTTATACATACTTGATTCGTTTTTTTCTTTCATATATATATATGAAAACGTACTTGATTCGTTTTTTTCTTTCATATATATATATATATAAAAGAAAGAAAAAAAATAGTGTACGACTCTACACCTGATCTCTCACATATTGATCAATTGAGTATTGTACTAAGATATGTGTCTCCCACAGATGGAAAACCAGTTGAACGATTTATAATATTCCTCAATCTGAAAAGCCACAGTAGTGAAGAAATGACAAATCAAGTACTGTATTATCTGTGGCAAGCTGGCAAAATGGATTTCTCAAAGTGCAGAGGTCAATCTTATGGCAATGCTGCCAATATGTCAGGGCGTTATCAAGTAATGCAGAAGAAGCTTTTAGAACAGAACAAATATACCATATTCATACCATGTGCTGCATACTCTCTCAATCTTGTTGGCAACAGTACTGTTTACTGTTGTCCAGTGGCAGTAGGTTTTTTCTTAACAGTCCAGTTACTTTATACATTTTTCTCTGCCTCAACACACCAATGGGCAGTTCTTAAAACATATTTAGGCAATAATCGTGTGTTGAAATCGCTTTCTAATACTTGCTGGGAGGTACATGCAGTGGCATCAAGTGCAATTCTGGAGTCCTGCTCAAAGATTGTGGATGCATAGAAAGTATAGCTGAAGACCAACCACAAAAGGGAGAAACTATATGAGAGCCAGAAAACATTGCAAACAAGACACCAGAACTAGAGTTTGTATTCATGTTGACTATGTGGAATGAAATTTTACAACACTTTTACCACAAAGGTCGAGCTCTCCAAGAAAGAGAATTGAATTGAAAACATGGTGCAGACCTCTGTCATGTTTTTAGCAGACCACTTACACACTTTGAGGAATGATTTCGAAAGATTTGAAGAGATAGCAAAAGATATCTTGCCTGATACTAACTACAAAGAAGCCCAGTCCGGCAAGTGAGTCAGGAAAAAACAAGCAAATGATAGGAGTGCAACAGAAACAGCACTGAATCCTAGAGACAAATTTTGTGTATTTACTTACTACACTATAATTGATAGACTTGAAGCTCATATGAAGAGGAGAGGTGAAGTATACAAAGAAGTATCAAGTAGATTTTCTTTTCTAAATGATATGGTCTTATCTGACGAACAATATTCACAAGGTTCCCAAAAGCTAGTTGACTCATACCCTGTTGAACATGTGGAGAAGTATGGCAGTTCCACTGTTATATGCGCGCAAAGTTTAATGAAACAGGAAAAATGAAATTCAGTCACACTGATCTTCATGACACAATACTGAAAGATGGAATACAATGTGTATTTCCAAATGTAAAGCTCACACTACGTATTTTTCTAACATTGATGATTTCTAACTGTGTTGCAGAACGCTCTTTTTCTCAGTTGAAAAGAATAAAAAACCCTCAGAGAACAATGTGTCAGGACAGACTTGATTCACTTTCCCTATTGTGTATGAAAGCGGACATGCTTCATCGAATCAACTTTGATGAACTTATCCAGAATTTTGCAATCAAAAAATCTAGAAAGAAGCTATTTTAACTTCAGCATACATGTAAATTTTGTGTCATTTCGAAATTTTTTTATTTCATGTTTTGGTATTGTTTTTATTTTGAATTATATATGGGGGGGACACCACAATCTTTTCAGTGCTTAGGACTCTAAAGGTCTTAATCCGGCCCTGCACACACATGATGATTGACTAATAAAGATATATACAGCATGTCAGCACTATTATGCAGTACTGCAGTGAGGTAATTCTGTGAGATGTGACCCCCTTCCTGCTTCTAGTCTGATGTCTAATCTGATTGTGACAGCTCTGAAAATTCATCAGAAGGTTCAAAATAGAGAGGGGCAAAACAGGCAGGAACAAAAATGTGTTATGTATTGCGATATGAAGTGCACTAGAAACCCCATCATGTTGTTCTAATTAATCTGAGTTGTGCTCAGATACTACAATGATGATGGCCTAAACAAAATGTGTGAATAGGCACATACACACACACACACACACTCACACACAGAGAGAGAACACCACTTTTCCACAAAAGATTACATTTCTTCAATTCCCTCCTATTATCTAAGCCATCTGTAGAAAATGGAAGTGGCTAAAATTTCAGTCTCTAACTATTCTGGAAACATTCTTTTTTAAATTTTATAAATCTTTTCTGAAATCTGATAGTTAATTAGTCATTTGATTATCATAATCAAACACTAATCATTGCAGTCTTGATGAAAATTTAGTGATTATCCCAAGAGGGCTGCAGTCCAGTAAATGTGTTGACAGGCTATTTGTTATTATGATGGTGATGCATCATGATGTGGTGTAGAAGAAAACAAAAGACAAGTACTGGTAAATATTGTGCATGATAAACCTATGTAAGAGAGAATCTAAATGATCCCTGCATAAAATCCTGTGATCCTTCCTCAAACAAAATTCTTAATGACATCAGTGGGAGTTTTGTCTGTTTGAGGGCTACAGGATTTATCTCCT